>NW_027139666.1:0-1296250 GCF_035084215.1 Heptranchias perlo
TCCATTCCCCCCCACCCTCTCCCTTGCCCCCACTCCCTTTCCCCCCACTCCCTCGCCCCCACTCCCTTTCCCCCCCACCCTCTCCCTCGCCCCCACTCCCTTTCCCCCCCACCCTCTCCCTTTCCCCCCCATCCTCTCCCTTTCCCCCCCATCCTCTCCCTTTCCCCCCCATCCTCTCCCTTTCCCCCCCATCCTCTCCCATTCCCCCCCACCCTCTCCCTTGCCCCCACTCCCTTTCCCCCCACTCCCTCGCCCCCACTCCCTTTCCCCCCACCCTCTCCCTCGCCCCCACTCCCTTTCCCCCCCACCCTCTCCCTTTCCCCCCCATCCTCTCCCTTTCCCCCCCACCCTCTCCCTTTCCCCCCCATCCTCTCCCTTTCCCCATTTCCTCCTCTCTGTTCACTCTCCTAACCATTCCCTGGGGGAAGCAGTGAGCGGCTCCCGTTCCCTTGCTGCCTCTCCCGGCCCGCCCCATTGACAGGAGGCGCTTATCCCGGTTGCCCCATCGATCGGGAGGCGTTTAGCGGCACACGAGCAATTCTCATAGAGATTCATCAGGAGATGCAGCAGCTCCACATCAGACACACTCAGACTACCCCGCAGGCGGGCCCAGCGGTCCCGGTCCCGGTCCCGGCTCTCCTCGGGGCCGCTCCCCATCCCAAACCACACAGGCTGGGCCGCTCCGCCCGACTCTTGAGGGGAACGAGCCGCGAAAATCGACACCGCCAACGTCGCCATCTCAAGGGAGCCGAGCTGAGGAGCGTCCAATCACCGAGCGCTCTTGGTGCACACGTGGGGCGGGGCCGAACTCCGGTCCAATCACCGAGCGCTCTTGGTGCACACGGAGGGGGCGGGGCCGAACTCCCCTCCAATCACTGAGCGCTTTTGGTGCTCGTGCTGTGCGCGCGGGGCGGGTTTGAACCTGGCGCGTGGCGGAGCAGCGGTTGAAACTCGCGCAGAGGTTTGAGGGAGAGGGGGGAGGAGGAAAAGGGGGGGGGCGGGAGGAGGAGGAAAAGGGGGGGGGGGGGAGGAGGAGGAAAAGGAGGGGGGGGAGGAGGAGGAAAAGGAGGGGGGGGAGAGGAGGGAAAAGGAGGGGGGGGGGGAGGAGGAAAAGGAGGGGGGGAGGAGGAGGAAAAGGAGGGGGGGGGGAGGAGGAAAAGGAGGGGGGGGGGGGGAGGAGGAAAAGGAGGGGGGGGAGGAGGAAAAGGAGGGGGGGGGAGGAGGAAAAGGAGGGGGGGGGGAGGAGGAAAAGGAGGGGGGGGGGGGAGGAGGAAAAGGAGGGGGGGGGGGAGGAGGAAAGGAGGGGGGGGGGGAGGAGGAAAAGGAGGGGGGGGGGAGGAGGAAAAGGAGGGGGGGGGAGGAGGAAAAGGAGGGGGGGGGGAGGAGGAAAAGGAGGGGGGGGGGAGGAGGAAAAGGAGGGGGGGGGGAGAGGAAAAGGAGAGAGAAAGGAGGGGGGGGAGGAGGAAAAGGAGGGGGGGGGAGGAGGAAAAGGAGGGGGGGGGAGGAAAAGGGGGGGGGGGGAGGAAGGGGAAATTGGAAAGGGGTGAGGGGAAAGAGGAGGGTGAGGGGAAAGAGGAGGGGGAAGGAAGGGAAATGGAAAGGGGTGAGGGGAAAGAGGAGGGGGCAGGAGTGGAGGAGGGGGGAGGAGGGGGGGGGAGGAGGGGGGCAGGAGGGGAGAGGAGGGGGGGGCAGGAGTGGAGGAGTGGAGGAGGGGGGGGAGGGGGGGGCAGGAGTGGAGGGGGGGGAGGGAGGGGGGGGGGAGGGAAGGGAAAGGAAAAAGGAGGGGGGAAGGGAGAGGGGGAAGAGGGGGGGGGGAGGAGGAAAAGGAGGGGGGGGGAGGAGGAAAAGGAGGGGGGGGGGGAGGAAAAGGGGGGGGGGAGGAAAAGGGGGGGGGGGAGGAAGGGGAAATTGGAAAGGGGTGAGGGGAAAGAGGAGGGTGAGGGGAAAGAGGAGGGGGAAGGAAGGGGAAATTGGAAAGGGGTGAGGGGAAAGAGGAGGGGGCAGGAGTGGAGGAGGGGGGAGGAGGGGGGGGCAGGAGGGGGGGCAGGAGGGGAGAGGAGGGGGGGGCAGGAGTGGAGGAGTGGAGGAGGGGGGGAGGGGGGGGCAGGAGTGGAGGGGGGGGAGGGAGGGGGGGGGGAGGGAAGGGAAAGGAAAAAGGAGGGGGGAAGGGAGAGGGGGAAGAGGAGAGAGGGAAGGAAAATGGAGAGGGGGAGAGGAGTGGGAAGGAAAAAGGAGGGGAAGGGGAGGAGAGCATAAAGGTGAAAGGAGAGGGGAGATGGGAAGGATAAAGGAAAGGGAGATGGAAAAAGAAGAGGGGGAAGGAAAAGGAGTGGGGGGAAAGAGGAGGAGAGGAAAAAGGAAGAGGGGGAAGGAAAAAGGAAGAGGGGGAAAGAAAGGAGAGGGAGAGGAAAAAAGGGGAAGGGCGAGGGAAAGAGGGTCCACAACTGGGAGACGGGGGCTGGGGGAAGAGGCACAGGAGCTGGGAGAAACCAGGCAACAGGTTGCACTGAATTAGTAGGTGGGCAGTAACAGACCCAGGCCATGTATCTAAGAGTGGGGGTAGCAGAGCCAGCCTAATGGAAACATGGACTGCGAAGGGGAATTGAGATCTATCGGGCCGTGCCAGTGTCCATAGAATCATAGAAAGGTTACAGCACGGAAGGAGGCCATTCGACCCATTGAGTCTGCGCCAGCTCTATTCAAGAGCAATCCAGCTCGTCCCGCTCCCCCGTTGTCACACCTCTCAAAAGTGTAAGCTGAGTTTTGTAATAAATTTTTCATGTTTATATTGACAGAAAGCAAATATGTGGAATTGAGTAATAGTAATATTAGTAATGTGTTATTGAGTAATGGTAATGTAATGAGTAATATTAGTAATGTGGTATTGAGTAAAGGTAATGTAATGAGTAATATTAATGTGGTAGGGTAATAATATGGTACTGAGTACATTAGTAAATGTATTGAGTAATAATAATGATATTGAGTCAGAGTAACGTGGCATTGAGTAATAATGGCAATGTGTTATTGAGTAAATGTGGTATTGAGTAATAGTAATGCAGTTTTGAGTAATGGTAATGTGTTATTGAGTAATAATGAGTAATATTAGTTATATACTGAGTAATAGCACTGTGATAGAGTAATAGCACTGTTATTGAGCAATATTAGTAATGTGGCATTGAGTAATAATAGCAATGTGGATTGAGTAATATTAGTAATGTATTGAGTAATAGCACTGTTATTGAACAATATTAGTACTGTGGTATTGAGTAATAAGTGAGAGTAATATTGGTAATGTGTTGAGTAAGAGTAATGTGGATTGAGTAATAGCACTGTGGTCTTGAGTAATATTAGTAATGTTGTAATTACTAATATTAATGTGGTATTGAGTAATAACAGAAATGTAGTATTGAGTAACAATGCAGTATTGAGTAATAATAATGCAGTATTGAGTAATAATGTGTTATTGAGTAATAATAATGTGATGGAGTAATAATAGTAATGTGTTTTATGATATTGCAATAAAGACTTGCATTGATATTGCTCCTTTCATGACCTCAGGACGTCCCAAAGCGCTTTACAGGTGGTATTGAGTAAAATTAGTACCTGGGAGTCCAAGTACACAAATCATTTAAAGCCTGTAGTCAGGTACAAAAAGGCGACTGGAATGTTGGTCTTTATCTCACTTAGGCTGGAATACAAAGGAGAGGAAGTTATACTTCAGTCGTACAGAGCTCTGGTCAGACGCCATCTGGAGATACTGTGTTCATTTCTGGGCATCGCATCTCAGGAAGGATATATTGGCCTTGGAGGAGGTGCAGTGCAGATTCACCAGAATGATATTGGGGCTAAAAGGGTAAAAATATGAGGACATGGAATAGAATCATAGAATGGTTACAGAAGGAGGCCACTTGGCTAGTCGAGCCCGTGCCAGCTCTCTAAGCAATCCAGCTAGTCCCACTCACCTCATCCCCGTAGCCCGGCAATTTTTTTTCCTTCAAGTACTTATCCAGTTCCCTTTTGAAAGCCACGTTTGAATCTGCCTCCACCACCCCCTCAGGCAGTGCATTCCAGATCATAACCACTCGCTGCGTAAAAAAGTTTTTCCTCATGTCACCTTTGGTTCTTTTGCCAATTACCTTAAATCTGTGTCCTGTGGTTCTCGTTGCATGTTGCATAAACTTGGCTTGTATTCCCTTGAGGACAGAAGATTGAGGGGTGATCTGATCGAGATGTTCAATATGTTATAAGGTATCTACCTTATCGAATCCTTTTATGAACCTTTATAAAACACTAGTTTGGCCACAACTGGAGTATTGTGTCCAGTTCTGGGCACTGCACTTCAGGAAAGATGTGAAGGCCTTAGAGAGGGTGCAGAAGAGATTTACTAGAATGATTCCAGGGATGAGGGACTTCAGTCACGTGGATAGACTGGAGAAGCTGGGGTTGTTCTCCTTGGAACAGAGACGGTTGCGAAGAGATTTGATAGAGGTATTCAAAATCATGAAGGGTCTAGACAGAGTAGATAGAGAGAAACTGTTCCCATTGGCGAAAGGGTCAAGGACCAGAGGACATAGATTTAAGGTGATTGGCAAAAGAAACAAAGGTGACATGAGGAAAAACTTTTTTACACAGCGAGTGGTTAGGATCTGCAATGTACTGCCCGAGGGGGTGGGTTGAGGCAGATTCAATCGTGGCTTTAAATTGGGAACTGGATAAGTACTTGAAAGGAAAACATTTGCAAGGCTGAGGGGATAGGGCAGGGGAGTGGGACTAGGTGGATTGCTGTTGCATAGAGCCGGCACGGACTCAATGGGCCAAATGGCCTCCTTCCGTGCTGAAACCTTTCGATGATGTAGCGTTTGGTGAGATCGGTCACGTGGTGACCCTGGTGAGATCGGTCACGTGGTGACCCTGGTGAGATCGGTCACGTGGTGACCCTGGTGAGATCGGTCACGTGGTGACCCTGGTGAGATCGGTCACGTGGTGACCCTGGTGAGATCGGTCACGTGGTGACCCTGGTGAGATCGGTCACGTGGTGACCCTGGTGAGATCGGTCACGTGGTGACCCTGGTGAGATCGGTCACGTGGTACTTTTCCTCGGGAGTTGTGAGCCTCTGAAATGCATTGCTGACTTGTGTGCTGACTCTCTCCATGTCTAAGAGGGTGCTGGATGGGTCCTTGGCTGGAGCAGAGATCACATCATATAAAAGGTAAGCAGATTCACAGTTAATGTACATATGGTCAATGTGATCTCCTGGACTGGTTTCGATCGCCTGAGGGGGTCGGACCGGGATTCTTCAGATTTATTTTTTCCCTTATTGGCCTTGGGTTTAATTAAAAGGGACAATCACAGACGATTCTAAGAGGCCCTGCAGCTCACACAAGCTGTCCATTCGCTCCCATCTCTCAGAGAGATCAAGATTTGACACAAGCTATGCTTAAAACAAGCTGATTTATTTGCCATAATCGAGCCTAGTTCTAGGGGTTATTAATATCTCCAGTAACAAAGCACAGCTACCATAGTGAACATGGTTCAGTCCCGGATGTGATGACAGTAGCACAATCGAATCACTGCAGTTAAACATGAACACGCTGGTGTTTGAGCATGTATGATGAGCGTGTGAATCCCTTCCCACACACGGAACAATGAAACGGCTTCTCTCCAGTGTGGACCCGCTGATGCTTCAACAGGTTGCAAGGCTGAGCGAATCCCTTTCCACACACGGAGCAGATGAACGGCCTCTCCCCGGTGTGAACACGGCGATGAATTTCGAGCTGTGACGGGTAATCGAATCCCTTCCCACACACAGAGCAGGTGAACGGGAGCTCACCATTGTGAAGGCGGCGGTGTGTATTTAGGCTGGAAGAGTAAGTGAATCCCTTTCCACATACGGAGCAGATGAACGGCCGCTCTCCAGTGTGAACACGTTGGTGTGTCAGTAGGTTGGACGATTGAGTGAATCCCTTCCCACACACGCAGCAGGTGAACGGGAGCTCCCCAGTGTGAATGCGCCGATGAGTTTCCAGCTCAGAAGGATAATTGAATCCCTTCCCACAGTCACCACATTTATACGGTTGCTCCCTGGTGTGGTTACGCTCATGTCTCACAAGGTTGGATGACCGGCTAAAGATGCGCCCACATACAGAGCAAGTGTACGGTTTTTCACCAGTGTGAATACGCTGATGATTTTTCAAGTCATGGGAGTGGTTAAACCTCTTTCCACATTCAGAACATTTAAACGGCCTCTCCCCAGTGCGGCTGCACCCGTGGGTTTCCAGCTCAGAGGAGTGACTGAATCCCTGCCCACACACGGAGCAGGTGAAGGGGAGCTTCCCAGTGTGGCTGCACCCATGGGTTTTCAGCTGGGACGGGTGACTGAATCCCTGCCCACGCACGGAGCAGGTGTTCGGTTTCTCAGTGCTCTCAATGCACTGATCTATGTTCAGATCCTGTAACTGGAGGAAGCTCTTTCCGTCCTCTGCACAGTGGAATACTTTCATTCCTTCAATATTCAAAGGCTGATGACATTCAGGTCCAGGTGAATCGAGGGATTGCGTCACATCTTGATAGAATATTTCATTTGAGTTTCCTGACTGCAAATCCTCAACCTCTAATACTCTGTAAAACATGATTGCAGAAATCATGCAGTGGAAGAAGGTAAGAATATAAAGCCTGGTGAAAAAAGGCCCATGAAGACCAATCCAACCACAGCCCATGGATGACTAGTCCATCAAGAACTTCTTACCCCACCCCTGTTGATTCTCAACTTCAGTTCTCGTCCTCCATGGCTTCACCTCTCCCTATCTCTGTAACCTCCTCCAGCCCGACAACCCTCCAACATCTCTGCACTCCGCCAAATCTGGCCACTTGCGCATCCCTGACTTTCATCACTCCATTGGCGGCCATGCCTTCAGATACCTAGGCCTGAGGGATTCCCTCCCCAAACCTCTCTCCTCCATTAAGGCGCTCCTTAAAATCTACCTCTTTGACCAAGCTTTTGGTCACCTGTCCTAATATCTCTATGACTAGGTGTCCAATTGTGTCTGATACCTCCTGTGAAGCACCTGGGGACGTGAAAAGCAGCTTGTTGTTGTTGAGGGCTGTTGCAAGCTATATTTCAGAATGGACCTCACCATTGGTCTATTCAAGGACTATCATTTCTCATTTGTCGTCCAGTGCTCTTCATTGCCCCCAGACACTTGTCCTGTCCAGTGCTAAAGACTGATCACCTCACTCTCCTCCCCTCTCCCCCATTCACTCTCCTCCCCATTCCCCTCCTCTACCGTTCACTCTCCCCCTTCCCCATTCCCCTCGCTCACTCACCTGGCCCGCTGGTCTCGCTGCTTCTCCTTGAGCGGCTCCCGTTCCCTTGCTGCCTCTCCCCGGCCCGCCCCATTGACAGGAGGCGCTGTCCCGGTTGCCCCATCGATCGGGAGGCGTTTAGCGGCACACGAGCAATTCTCATAGAGATTCATCAGGAGATGCAGCAGCTCCACATCAGACACACTCAGACTACCCCGCAGGCGGGCCCAGCGGTCCCGGTCCCGGTCCCGGTCCCGGCTCTCCTCGGGGCCGCTCCCCATCCCAAACCACACAGGCTGGGCCGCTCCGCCCGACTCTTGAGGGGAACGAGCCGCGAAAATCGACACCGCCAACGTCGCCATCTCAAGGGAGCCGAGCTGAGGAGCGTCCAATCACCGAGCGCTCTTGGTGCACACGTGGGGCGGGGCCGAACTCCGGTCCAATCACCGAGCGCTCTTGGTGCACACGTGGGGCGGGGCCGAACTCCGGTCCAATCACCGAGCGTTCTTGGTGCACACGTGGGGCGGGGCTGAACACCGGTCCAATCAAGGAGCGTTCTTGGTGCAGACGTGGGGCGGGGCCGATCTCTGGTCCAATCAAAGAGCGCGCTTGGTGCACACGTGGGACGAGGCCGAACTCAGGTCGAATCACTGAGCGCTCATTAACTCCCCGAACGAGGCCATTCGACCGGTTGTGCCGGTGCCGGCTCTTTGAAAGAGCCGTCCAATTAGACCCAGTCCCCATCGCCCTGTGAATTTACCCAATTTGACCCACTCCCCATCGCCCTGTGAATTTATCCAATTAGACCCAGTCCCCATCGCCCTGTGAATTTACCCAATTTGACCCACTCCCCATCGCCCTGTGAATTTATCCAATTAGACCCAGTCCCCATCGCCCTGTGAATTTATCCAATTAGACCCACTCCCCATCGCCCTGTGAATTTACCCAATTAGACCCACTCCCCATCGCCCTGTGAATTTATCCAATTGGACCCACTCCCCATCGCCCTGTGAATTTACCCAATTAGACCCAGTCCCCATCGCCCTGTGAATTTATCCAATTAGACCCAGTCCCCATCGCCCTGTGAATTTACCCAATTAGACCCAGTCCCCATCGCCCTGTGAATTTATCCAATTAGACCCAGTCCCCATCGCCCTGTGAATTTATCCAATTAGACCCACTCCCCATCGCCCTGTGAATTTATCCAATTAGACCCACTCCCCATCGCCCTGTGAATTTATCCAATTGGACCCAGTCCCCATCGCCCTGTGAATTTATCCAATTAGACCCAGTCCCCATCGCCCTGTGAATTTATCCAATTAGACCCAGTCCCCATCGCCCTGTGAATTTACCCAATTAGACCCACTCCCCATCGCCCTGTGAATTTATCCAATTAGACCCACTCCCCATCGCCCTGTGAATTTATCCAATTAGACCCACTCCCCATCGCCCTGTGAATTTATCTAATTAGACCCAGTCCCCATCGCCCTGTGAATTTACCCAATTGGACCCACTCCCCATCGCCCTGTGAATTTACCCAATTGGACCCACTCCCCATCGCCCTGTGAATTTACCCAATTGGACCCATTCCCCATCGCCCTGTGAATTTATCTAATTCGACCCACTCCCCATCGCCCTGTGAATTTACCCAATTGGACCCAGTCCCCATCGCCCTGTGAATTTATCTAATTCGACCCACTCCCCATCGCCCTGTGAATTTACCCAATTGGACCCACTCCCCATCGCCCTGTGAATTTATCTAATTCGACCCACTCCCCATCGCCCTGTGAATTTACCCAATTGGACCCACTCCCCATCGCCCTGTGAATTTATCCAATTAGACCCACTCCCCATCGCCCTGTGAATTTATCCAATTAGACCCACTCCCCATCGCCCTGTGAATTTATCCAATTCGACCCACTCCCCATCGCCCTGTGAATTTATCCAATTAGACCCAGTCCCCATCGCCCTGTGAATTTATCCAATTAGACCCAGTCCCCATCGCCCTGTGAATTTATCCAATTAGACCCAGTCCCCATCGCCCTGTGAATTTATCCAATTGGACCCGGTCCCCAGCGCCCTGTGGATTTATCTAATTGGACCCACTCCCCATTTTCATGTGAATTTATCCAATTAGACGCACTCCCCATCGCCCTGTGAATTTATCCAATTTGACCCAGTCGCCATCGCCCTGTGAATTTATCCAATTGGACCCAGTTCCCATCGCCCTGTGAATTAATCCAATTGGACCAACTTCCCATCGCCCTGTGAATTTATCCAATTAGACCCACTCCCCAACGCCATGTAAATTTATCCAATTAGACCCAGTCCCCATCGCCCTGTGAATTTATCCAATTGGACCCACTCCCCATCGCCCTGTGAATTTATCCAATTGGACCCAGTCCCCATCGCCCTGTGAATTTATCCAATTCGACCTAGTCCCCATCGCCCTGTGAATTAATCCAATTGGACCCGCTCCCCATCGCCCTGTGAATTTATCCAATTCGACCTTGTCCCCATCGCCCTGTGAATTAATCCAATTGGACCCAGTCCCCATCGCCCTGTGAATTTATCCAATTCGACCTAGTCCCCATCGCCCTGTGAATTAATCCAATTAGACCCACTCACCATCGCCCTGTGAATTTATCCAATTCGACCTAGTCCCCATCGCCCTGTGAATTAATCCAATTAGACCCACTCCCCATCGCCCTGTGAATTTACCCAATTAGACCCAGTGCGCATTGCCATTTGTATTTATCCAATGAGACCCATTCCCCATCGCCCTGTGAATTTATCCAATTAGACGCAGTCCCCATCGCCATGTGAATTTACCCAATTGGACCCACTCCCCATCGCCCTGTGAATTTACCCAATTATACCCACTCCCCATCGCCCTGTGAATTTACCCAATTCGACCCACACCCCATCGCCCTGTGAATTTACCCAATTCGACCCAGTCCCCATCGCCCTGTGAATTTACCCAATTCGACCCACACCCCATCGCCCTGTGAATTTACCCAATTAGACCCAGTCCCCATCGCCCTGTGAATTTACCCAATTAGACCCAGTCCCCATCGCCCTGTGAATTTATCCAATTGGACCCAGTCCCCATCGCCCTGTGAATTTATCCAATTGGACCCAGTCCCCATCGCCCTGTGAATTTACCCAATTAGACCCAGTGCGCATCGCCCTGTGAATTTATCCAATTAGACCCACTCCCCATCACCCTGTGAATTTACCCAATTCGACCCACACCCCATCGCCCTGTGAATTTATCCAATTGGACCCAGTCCCCATCGCCCTGTGAATTTACCCAATTAGACCCAGTGCGCATTGCCATGTGAATTTACCCAATTAGACCCACTCCCCATCACCCTGTGAATTTACCCAATTAGACCCAGTCCCCATCGCCCTGTGAATTTATCCAATTCGACCCAGGCCCCATCGCCCTGTGAATTTATCCAATTCGACCCACTCCCCATCGCCCTGTGAATTTATCCAATTGGACCCACTCACCTTCGCCCTGTGAATTTATCCAATTGGAACCACTCCCCATCGCCCTGTTAATTTATCCAATTCGACCCAGTTCCCATCCCCCTGTGAATTCATCCAATTAGATCCAGTCCCCATCGCCCTGTGAATTTATCTAATTCGGCCCAGTCCCCATCGCCCTGTGAATTTACCCACTTCGTCCCAGTCCCCGTCGCCATGTTAATTTATCCAATTGGACCCAGTCCCCATCGCCCTGTGAATTTACCCAATTGGACCCAGTCCCCATCGCCCTGTGAATTTATCCAATTGGACCCAGTCCCCATCGCCCTGTGAATTTATCCAATTGGACCCAGTCCCCATCGCCCTGTGAATTTATCCAATTAGACCCACTCCCCATCGCCCTGTGAATTTATCCAATTAGACCCACTCCCCATCGCCCTGTGACTATATCCAGTCAGACCCACTCCCCAACGCCATGTAAATTTATCCAATTAGACCCAGTCCCCATCGCCCTGTGAATTTATCCAATTGGACCCACTCCCCATCGCCCTGTGAATTTACCCAATTGGACCCACACCCCATCGCCCTGTGAATTTACCCAATTCGCCCCACACCCCATCGCCCTGTGAATTTACCCAATTAGACACACTCCCCATCGCCCTGTGGATTTATCTAATTGGACCCACTCCCCATCGTCCTGTGAATTTATCCAATTAGACCCAGTCCCCATCGCCCTGTGAATTTATCCAATTAGACCCAGTCCCCATCGCCCTGTGAATTTATCCAATTGGACCCAGTCCCCATCGCCCTGTGAATTTATCTAATTAGACCCAGTCCCCATCGCCCTGTGAATTTATCCAATTAGACCCAGTCCCCATCGCCCTGTGAATTTATCCAATTAGACCCAGTCCCCATCGTCCTGTGAATTTATCCAATTAGACCCAGTCCCCATCGCCCTGTGAATTTATCCAATTCGACCCACTCCCCATCGCCCCGTGAATTTATCCAATTGGAACCACTCCCCATCGCCCTGTTAATTTATCCAATTAGACCCAGTCCCCATCGCCATGTGAATTTATCTAATTAGGCCCAGTCCCCATCGCCCTGTGAATTTATCCACTTTGACCCAGTCCCCATCGCCCTGTGGATTTATCTAATTGGACCCACTCCCCATCGTCCTGTGAATTTATCCAATTGGACCCATTCCCCATTTTCATGTGAATTTATCCAATTAGACGCACTCCCCATCGCCCTGTGAATTTATCCAATTTGACCCAGTCGCCATCGCCCTGTGAATTTATTCAATTGCACCCAGTTCCCATCGCCCTGTTAATTAATCCAATTGGACCAACTTCCCATCGCACTGTGAATTTATCCAATTAGACCCACTCCCCATCGCCCTGTGACTATATCCAGTCAGACCCACTCCCCAACGCCATGTAAATTTATCCAATTAGACCCAGTCCCCATCGCCCTGTGAATTTATCCAATTGGACCCACTCCCCATCGCCCTGTGAATTTATCCAATTGGACCCGCTCCCCATCGCCCTGTGAATTTACCCAATTAGACCCAGTCCCCATCGCCCTGTGAATTTACCCAATTAGACCCAGTGCGCATTGCCATTTGTATTTATCCAATTAGACCCACTCCCCATCGCCCTGTGAATTTACCCAATTAGACCCACTCCCCATCGCTCTGTGAATTTATCCAATTAGACCTACTCCCCATCGCTCTGTGAATTTATCCAATTAGACCCACTCCCCATCGCGCTGTGAATTTATCCAATTAGACCCACTCCCCATCGCCCTGTGAATTTATCCAATTAGACCCACTCCCCATCGCCCTGTGAATTTATCCAATTAGACCCACTCCCCATCGCCCTGTGAATTTATCCAATTAGACCCACTCCCCATCGCCCTGTGAATTTATCCAATTCGACCCACTCCCCATCGCCCTGTGAATTTATCCAATTAGACCCACTCCCCATCGCCCTGTGAATTTATCCAATTAGACCCACTCCCCATCACCCTGTGAATTTACCCAATTCGACCCACTCCCCATCGCCCTGTGAATTTATCCAATTGGACCCACTCCCCTTCGCCCTGTGAATTTATCCAATTGGAACCACTCCCCATCGCCCTGTTAATTTATCCAATTCGACCCAGTTCCCATCCCCCTGTGAATTCATCCAATTAGATCCAGTCCCCATCGCCCTGTGAATTTATCTAATTCGGCCCAGTCCCCATCGCCCTGTGAATTTACCCACTTCGTCCCAGTCCCCGTCGCCATGTTAATTTATCCAATTGGACCCAGTCCCCATCGCCCTGTGAATTTACCCAATTGGACCCAGTCCCCATCGCCCTGTGAATTTATCCAATTGGACCCAGTCCCCATCGCCCTGTGAATTTATCCAATTGGACCCAGTCCCCATCGCCCTGTGAATTTATCCAATTAGACCCACTCCCCATCGCCCTGTGAATTTATCCAATTAGACCCACTCCCCATCGCCCTGTGACTATATCCAGTCAGACCCACTCCCCAACGCCATGTAAATTTATCCAATTAGACCCAGTCCCCATCGCCCTGTGAATTTATCCAATTGGACCCACTCCCCATCGCCCTGTGAATTTACCCAATTAGACCCACTCCCCATCGCCCTGTGAATTTACCCAATTCGCCCCACACCCCATCGCCCTGTGAATTTACCCAATTAGACACACTCCCCATCGCCCTGTGGATTTATCTAATTGGACCCACTCCCCATCGTCCTGTGAATTTATCCAATTAGACCCAGTCCCCATCGCCCTGTGAATTTATCCAATTAGACCCAGTCCCCATCGCCCTGTGAATTTATCCAATTGGACCCAGTCCCCATCGCCCTGTGAATTTATCTAATTAGACCCAGTCCCCATCGCCCTGTGAATTTATCCAATTAGACCCAGTCCCCATCGCCCTGTGAATTTATCCAATTAGACCCAGTCCCCATCGTCCTGTGAATTTATCCAATTAGACCCAGTCCCCATCGCCCTGTGAATTTATCCAATTCGACCCACTCCCCATCGCCCCGTGAATTTATCCAATTGGAACCACTCCCCATCGCCCTGTTAATTTATCCAATTAGACCCAGTCCCCATCGCCATGTGAATTTATCTAATTAGGCCCAGTCCCCATCGCCCTGTGAATTTATCCACTTTGACCCAGTCCCCATCGCCCTGTGGATTTATCTAATTGGACCCACTCCCCATCGTCCTGTGAATTTATCCAATTGGACCCATTCCCCATTTTCATGTGAATTTATCCAATTAGACGCACTCCCCATCGCCCTGTGAATTTATCCAATTTGACCCAGTCGCCATCGCCCTGTGAATTTATTCAATTGCACCGAGTTCCCATCGCCCTGTTAATTAATCCAATTGGACCAACTTCCCATCGCACTGTGAATTTATCCAATTAGACCCACTCCCCATCGCCCTGTGACTATATCCAGTCAGACCCACTCCCCAACGCCATGTAAATTTATCCAATTAGACCCAGTCCCCATCGCCCTGTGAATTTATCCAATTGGACCCACTCCCCATCGCCCTGTGAATTTATCCAATTGGACCCGCTCCCCATCGCCCTGTGAATTTACCCAATTAGACCCAGTCCCCATCGCCCTGTGAATTTACCCAATTAGACCCAGTGCGCATTGCCATTTGTATTTATCCAATTAGACCCACTCCCCATCGCCCTGTGAATTTACCCTATTAGACCCACTCCCCATCGCTCTGTGAATTTATCCAATTAGACCTACTCCCCATCGCTCTGTGAATTTATCCAATTAGACCCACTCCCCATCGCCCTGTGAATTTATCCAATTAGACCCACTCCCCATCGCCCTGTGAATTTATCCAATTAGACCCACTCCCCATCGCCCTGTGAATTTATCCAATTAGACCCACTCCCCATCGCCCTGTGAATTTATCCAATTAGACCCACTCCCCATCGCCCTGTGAATTTATCCAATTCGACCCACTCCCCATCGCCCTGTGAATTTATCCAATTAGACCCACTCCCCATCGCCCTGTGAATTTATCCAATTAGACCCAGTCACCATCGCCCTGTGAATTTATCCAATTAGACCCAGTCCCCATCGCCCTGTGAATTTATCCAATTAGACCCAGTCCCCATCGCCCTGTGAATTTATCCAATTGGACCCAGTCCCCATCGCCCTGTGGATTCATCTAATTGGACCCACTCCCCATTTTCATGTGAATTTGTCCAATTAGACGCACTCCCCATCGCCCTGTGAATTTATCCAATTTGACCCAGTCGCCATCGCCCTGTGAATTTATCCAATTGGACCCAGTTCCCATCGCCCTGTGAATTAATCCAATTGGACCAACTTCCCATCGCCCTGTGAATTTATCCAATTAGACCCACTCCCCAACGCCATGTAAATTTATCCAATTAGACCCAGTCCCCATCGCCCTGTGAATTTATCCAATTGGACCCACTCCCCATCGCCCTGTGAATTTATCCAATTGGACCCAGTCCCCATCGCCCTGTGAATTTATCCAATTCGACCTAGTCCCCATCGCCCTGTGAATTAATCCAATTGGACCCGCTCCCCATCGCCCTGTGAATTTATCCAATTCGACCTAGTCCCCATCGCCCTGTGAATTAATCCAATTGGACCCAGTCCCCATCGCCCTGTGAATTTATCCAATTCGACCTAGTCCCCATCGCCCTGTGAATTAATCCAATTAGACCCACTCACCATCGCCCTGTGAATTTATCCAATTCGACCTAGTCCCCATCGCCCTGTGAAATAATCCAATTAGACCCACTCCCCATCGCCCTGTGAATTTACCCAATTAGACCCAGTGCGCATTGCCATTTGTATTTATCCAATGAGACCCATTCCCCATCGCCCTGTGAATTTATCCAATTGGACCCAGTCCCCATCGCCATGTGAATTTACCCAATTGGACCCACTCCCCATCGCCCTGTGAATTTACCCAATTATACCCACTCCCCATCGCCCTGTGAATTTACCCAATTCGACCCACACCCCATCGCCCTGTGAATTTACCCAATTAGACCCAGTCCCCATCGCCCTGTGAATTTACCCAATTCGACCCACACCCCATCGCCCTGTGAATTTACCCAATTAGACCCAGTCCCCATCGCCCTGTGAATTTACCCAATTAGACCCAGTCCCCATCGCCCTGTGAATTTATCCAATTGGACCCAGTCCCCATCGCCCTGTGAATTTATCCAATTGGACCCAGTCCCCATCGCCCTGTGAATTTACCCAATTAGACCCAGTGCGCATCGCCCTGTGAATTTATCCAATTAGACCCACTCCCCATCACCCTGTGAATTTACCCAATTCGACCCACACCCCATCGCCCTGTGAATTTATCCAATTGGACCCAGTCCCCATCGCCCTGTGAATTTACCCAATTAGACCCAGTGCGCATTGCCATGTGAATTTACCCAATTAGACCCACTCCCCATCACCCTGTGAATATACCCAATTAGACCCAGTCCCCATCGCCCTGTGAATTTATCCAATTCGACCCAGGCCCCATCGCCCTGTGAATTTATCCAATTCGACCCACTCCCCATCGCCCTGTGAATTTATCCAATTGGACCCACTCCCCTTCGCCCTGTGAATTTATCCAATTGGAACCACTCCCCATCGCCCTGTTAATTTATCCAATTCGACCCAGTTCCCATCCCCCTGTGAATTCATCCAATTAGATCCAGTCCCCATCGCCCTGTGAATTTATCTAATTCGGCCCAGTCCCCATCGCCCTGTGAATTTACCCACTTCGTCCCAGTCCCCGTCGCCATGTTAATTTATCCAATTGGACCCAGTCCCCATCGCCCTGTGAATTTACCCAATTGGACCCAGTCCCCATCGCCCTGTGAATTTATCCAATTGGACCCAGTCCCCATCGCCCTGTGAATTTATCCAATTGGACCCAGTCCCCATCGCCCTGTGAATTTATCCAATTGGACCCACTCCCCATTGCCCTGTGAATTTATCCAATTAGACCCACTCCCCATCGCCCTGTGAATTTATCCAATTAGACCCACTCCCCATCGCCCTGTGACTATATCCAGTCAGACCCACTCCCCAACGCCATGTAAATTTATCCAATTAGACCCAGTCCCCATCGCCCTGTGAATTTATCCAATTGGACCCACTCCCCATCGCCCTGTGAATTTACCCAATTAGACCCACTCCCCATCGCCCTGTGAATTTACCCAATTCGCCCCACACCCCATCGCCCTGTGAATTTACCCAATTAGACACACTCCCCATCGCCCTGTGGATTTATCTAATTGGACCCACTCCCCATCGTCCTGTGAATTTATCCAATTAGACCCAGTCCCCATCGCCCTGTGAATTTATCCAATTAGACCCAGTCCCCATCGCCCTGTGAATTTATCCAATTGGACCCAGTCCCCATCGCCCTGTGAATTTATCCAATTAGACCCACTCCCCATCGCCCTGTGAATTTATCCAATTAGACCCAGTCCCCATCGGCCTGTGAATTTATCCAATTCGACCCAGTCCCCATCGTCCTGTGAATTTATCCAATTAGACCCAGTCCCCATCGCCCTGTGAATTTATCCAATTCGACCCACTCCCCATCGCCCCGTGAATTTATCCAATTCGACCCACTCCCCATCGCCCTGTGAATTTCTCCAATTGGAACCACTCCCCATCGCCCTGTTAATTTATCCAATTAGACCCAGTCCCCATCGCCGTGTGAATTTATCTGATTAGGCCCAGTCCCCATCGCCCTGTGAATTTATCCAATTAGACCCAGTCCCCATCGCCCTGTGGATTTATCTAATTGGACCCACTCCCCATCGTCCTGTGAATTTATCCAATTGGACCCATTCCCCATTTTCATGTGAATTTATCCAATTAGACGCACTCCCCATCGCCCTGTGAATTTATCCAATTTGACCCAGTCGCCATCGCCCTGTGAGTTTATCCAATTGGACCCAGTTCCCATCGCCCTGTTAATTAATCCAATTGGACCAACTTCCCATCGCACTGTGAATTTATCCAATTAGACCCACTCCCCATCGCCCTGTGACTATATCCAGTCAGACCCACTCCCCAACGCCATGTAAATTTATCCAGTTAGACCCAGTCCCCATCGCCCTGTGAATTTATCCAATTGGACCCACTCCCCATCGCCCTGTGAATTTATCCAATTGGACCCGCTCCCCATCGCCCTGTGAATTTACCCAATTAGACCCAGTCCCCATCGCCCTGTGAATTTACCCAATTAGACCCAGTGCGCATTGCCATTTGTATTTATCCAATGAGACCCATTCCCCATCGCCCTGTGAATTTATCCAATTAGACCCAGTCCCCATCGCCCTGTGAATTTATCCAATTAGGCCCAGTCCCCATCGCCATGTGAATTTACCCAATTGGACCCACTCCCCATCGCCCTGTGAATTTACCCAATTATACCCACTCCCCATCGCCCTGTGAATTTACCCAATTCGACCCACACCCCATCGCCCTGTGAATTTACCCAATTAGACCCAGTCCCCATCGCCCTGTGAATTTACCCAATTCGACCCACACCCCATCGCCCTGTGAATTTACCCAATTAGACCCAGTCCCCATCGCCCTGTGAATTTACCCAATTGGACCCAGTCCCCATCGCCCTGTGAATTTATCCAATTGGACCCAGTCCCCATCGCCCTGTGAATTTATCCAATTGGACCCAGTCCCCATCGCCCTGTGAATTTACCCAATTAGACCCAGTGTGCATCGCCCTGTGAATTTATCCAATTCGACCCACTCCCCATCACCCTGTGAATTTACCCAATTCGACCCACACCCCATCGCCCTGTGAATTTATCCAATTGGACCCAGTCCCCATCGCCCTGTGAATTTACCCATTTAGACCCATTGCGCATTGCCATGTGAATTTACCCAATTAGACCCACTCCCCGTCACCCTGTGAATTTACCCAATTAGACCCAGTCCCCATCGCCCTGTGAATTTATCCAATTCGACCCAGGCCCCATCGCCCTGTGAATTTATCCAATTCGACCCACTCCCCATCGCCCTGTGAATTCATCCAATTAGATCCAGTCCCCATCGCCGTGTGAATTTATCTAATTAGGCCCAGTCCCCATCGCCCTGTGAATTTACCCACTTCGTCCCAGTCCCCGTCGCCATGTTAATTTATCCAATTGGACCCAGTTCCCATCGCCCTGTGAATTAATCCAATTGGACCAACTTCCCATCGCCCTGTGAATTTATCCAATTAGACCCACTCCCCAACGCCATGTAAATTTATCCAATTAGACCCAGTCCCCATCGCCCTGTGAATTTATCCAATTGGACCCACTCCCCATCGCCCTGTGAATTTATCCAATTGGACCCAGTCCCCATCGCCCTGTGAATTTATCCAATTCGACCTAGTCCCCATCGCCCTGTGAATTAATCCAATTGGACCCAGTCCCCATCGCCCTGTGAATTTACCCAATTAGACCCAGTGTGCATCGCCCTGTGAATTTATCCAATTCGACCCACTCCCCATCACCCTGTGAATTTACCCAATTCGACCCACACCCCATCGCCCTGTGAATTTATCCAATTGGACCCAGTCCCCATCGCCCTGTGAATTTACCCATTTAGACCCATTGCGCATTGCCATGTGAATTTACCCAATTAGACCCACTCCCCGTCACCCTGTGAATTTACCCAATTAGACCCAGTCCCCATCGCCCTGTGAATTTATCCAATTCGACCCAGGCCCCATCGCCCTGTGAATTTATCCAATTCGACCCACTCCCCATCGCCCTGTGAATTCATCCAATTAGATCCAGTCCCCATCGCCGTGTGAATTTATCTAATTAGGCCCAGTCCCCATCGCCCTGTGAATTTACCCACTTCGTCCCAGTCCCCGTCGCCATGTTAATTTATCCAATTGGACCCAGTTCCCATCGCCCTGTGAATTAATCCAATTGGACCAACTTCCCATCGCCCTGTGAATTTATCCAATTAGACCCACTCCCCAACGCCATGTAAATTTATCCAATTAGACCCAGTCCCCATCGCCCTGTGAATTTATCCAATTGGACCCACTCCCCATCGCCCTGTGAATTTATCCAATTGGACCCAGTCCCCATCGCCCTGTGAATTTATCCAATTCGACCTAGTCCCCATCGCCCTGTGAATTAATCCAATTGGACCCGCTCCCCATCGCCCTGTGAATTTATCCAATTCGACCTAGTCCCCATCGCCCTGTGAATTAATCCAATTGGACCCAGTCCCCATCGCCCTGTGAATTTATCCAATTCGACCTGGTCCCCATCGCCCTGTGAATTAATCCAATTAGACCCACTCACCATCGCCCTGTGAATTTATCCAATTCGACCTAGTCCCCATCGCCCTGTGAATTAATCCAATTAGACCCACTCCCCATCGCCCTGTGAATTTACCCAATTAGACCCAGTGCGCATTGCCATTTGTATTTATCCAATGAGACCCATTCCCCATCGCCCTGTGAATTTATCCAATTAGACCCAGTCCCCATCGCCATGTGAATTTACCCAATTGGACCCACTCCCCATCGCCCTGTGAATTTACCCAATTATACCCACTCCCCATCGCCCTGTGAATTTACCCAATTCGACCCACACCCCATCGCCCTGTGAATTTACCCAATTAGACCCAGTCCCCATCGCCCTGTGAATTTACCCAATTCGACCCACACCCCATCGCCCTGTGAATTTACCCAATTAGACCCAGTCCCCATCGCCCTGTGAATTTACCCAATTAGACCCAGTCCCCATCGCCCTGTGAATTTATCCAATTGGACCCAGTCCCCATCGCCCTGTGAATTTATCCAATTGGACCCAGTCCCCATCGCCCTGTAAATTTACCCAATTAGACCCAGTGCGCATCGCCCTGTGAATTTATCCAATTAGACCCACTCCCCATCACCCTGTGAATTTACCCAATTCGACCCACACCCCATCGCCCTGTGAATTTATCCAATTGGACCCAGTCCCCATCGCCCTGTGAATTTACCCAATTAGAGCCAGTGCGCATTGCCATGTGAATTTACCCAATTAGACCCACTCCCCATCACCCTGTGAATATACCCAATTAGACCCAGTCCCCATCGCCCTGTGAATTTATCCAATTCGACCCAGGCCCCATCGCCCTGTGAATTTATCCAATTCGACCCACTCCCCATCGCCCTGTGAATTTATCCAATTGGACCCACTCCCCTTCGCCCTGTGAATTTATCCAATTGGAACCACTCCCCATCGCCCTGTTAATTTATCCAATTCGACCCAGTTCCCATCCCCCTGTGAATTCATCCAATTAGATCCAGTCCCCATCGCCCTGTGAATTTATCTAATTCGGCCCAGTCCCCATCGCCCTGTGAATTTACCCACTTCGTCCCAGTCCCCGTCGCCATGTTAATTTATCCAATTGGACCCAGTCCCCATCGCCCTGTGAATTTACCCAATTGGACCCAGTCCCCATCGCCCTGTGAATTTATCCAATTGGACCCAGTCCCCATCGCCCTGTGAATTTATCCAATTGGACCCAGTCCCCATCGCCCTGTGAATTTATCCAATTGGACCCACTCCCCATTGCCCTGTGAATTTATCCAATTAGACCCACTCCCCATCGCCCTGTGAATTTATCCAATTAGACCCACTCCCCATCGCCCTGTGACTATATCCAGTCAGACCCACTCCCCAACGCCATGTAAATTTATCCAATTAGACCCAGTCCCCATCGCCCTGTGAATTTATCCAATTGGACCCACTCCCCATCGCCCTGTGAATTTACCCAATTAGACCCACTCCCCATCGCCCTGTGAATTTACCCAATTCGCCCCACACCCCATCGCCCTGTGAATTTACCCAATTAGACACACTCCCCATCGGCCTGTGAATTTATCCAATTCGACCCAGTCCCCATCGTCCTGTGAATTTATCCAATTAGACCCAGTCCCCATCGCCCTGTGAATTTATCCAATTCGACCCACTCCCCATCGCCCCGTGAATTTATCCAATTCGACCCACTCCCCATCGCCCTGTGAATTTCTCCAATTGGAACCACTCCCCATCGCCCTGTTAATTTATCCAATTAGACCCAGTCCCCATCGCCGTGTGAATTTATCTGATTAGGCCCAGTCCCCATCGCCCTGTGAATTTATCCAATTAGACCCAGTCCCCATCGCCCTGTGGATTTATCTAATTGGACCCACTCCCCATCGTCCTGTGAATTTATCCAATTGGACCCATTCCCCATTTTCATGTGAATTTATCCAATTAGACGCACTCCCCATCGCCCTGTGAATTTATCCAATTTGACCCAGTCGCCATCGCCCTGTGAGTTTATCCAATTGGACCCAGTTCCCATCGCCCTGTTAATTAATCCAATTGGACCAACTTCCCATCGCACTGTGAATTTATCCAATTAGACCCACTCCCCATCGCCCTGTGACTATATCCAGTCAGACCCACTCCCCAACGCCATGTAAATTTATCCAGTTAGACCCAGTCCCCATCGCCCTGTGAATTTATCCAATTGGACCCACTCCCCATCGCCCTGTGAATTTATCCAATTGGACCCGCTCCCCATCGCCCTGTGAATTTACCCAATTAGACCCAGTCCCCATCGCCCTGTGAATTTACCCAATTAGACCCAGTGCGCATTGCCATTTGTATTTATCCAATGAGACCCATTCCCCATCGCCCTGTGAATTTATCCAATTAGACCCAGTCCCCATCGCCCTGTGAATTTATCCAATTAGGCCCAGTCCCCATCGCCATGTGAATTTACCCAATTGGACCCACTCCCCATCGCCCTGTGAATTTACCCAATTATACCCACTCCCCATCGCCCTGTGAATTTACCCAATTCGACCCACACCCCATCGCCCTGTGAATTTACCCAATTAGACCCAGTCCCCATCGCCCTGTGAATTTACCCAATTCGACCCACACCCCATCGCCCTGTGAATTTACCCAATTAGACCCAGTCCCCATCGCCCTGTGAATTTACCCAATTGGACCCAGTCCCCATCGCCCTGTGAATTTATCCAATTGGACCCAGTCCCCATCGCCCTGTGAATTTATCCAATTGGACCCAGTCCCCATCGCCCTGTGAATTTACCCAATTAGACCCAGTGTGCATCGCCCTGTGAATTTATCCAATTCGACCCACTCCCCATCACCCTGTGAATTTACCCAATTCGACCCACACCCCATCGCCCTGTGAATTTATCCAATTGGACCCAGTCCCCATCGCCCTGTGAATTTACCCATTTAGACCCATTGCGCATTGCCATGTGAATTTACCCAATTAGACCCACTCCCCGTCACCCTGTGAATTTACCCAATTAGACCCAGTCCCCATCGCCCTGTGAATTTATCCAATTCGACCCAGGCCCCATCGCCCTGTGAATTTATCCAATTCGACCCACTCCCCATCGCCCTGTGAATTCATCCAATTAGATCCAGTCCCCATCGCCGTGTGAATTTATCTAATTAGGCCCAGTCCCCATCGCCCTGTGAATTTACCCACTTCGTCCCAGTCCCCGTCGCCATGTTAATTTATCCAATTGGACCTAGTCCCCATCGCCCTGTGAATTTACACAATTGGACCCAGTCCCCATCGCCCTGTGAATTTATCCAATTGGACCCAGTCCCCATCGCCCTGTGAATTTATCCAATTGGACCCACTCCCCATTGCCCTGTGAATTTATCCAATTAGTCCCAGTCCCCATCGCCCTGTGACTATATCCAGTCAGACCCACTCCCCAACGCCATGTAAATTTATCCAATTAGACCCAGTCCCCATCGCCCTGTGAATTTATCCAATTGGACCCACTCCCCATCGCCCTGTGAATTGATCCAATTGGACCCACTCCCCATCGCCCTGTGAATTTATCGAATTCGACCAAGACCCATCGCCCTGTGAATTTACCCAATTAGACCCAGTGCGCATTGCCATTTGTATTTATCCAATGAGACCCATTCCCCATCGCCCTGTGAATTTATCCAATTGGACCCAGTCCCCATCGCCCTGTGAATTTATCCAATTGGACCCACTCCCCATTGCCCTGTGAATTTATCCAATTAGTCCCAGTCCCCATCGCCCTGTGACTATATCCAGTCAGACCCACTCCCCAACGGCATGTAAATTTATCCAATTAGACCCAGTCCCCATCGCCCTGTGAATTTATCCAATTGGACCCACTCCCCATCGCCCTGTGAATTTACCCAATTAGACCCACTCCCCATCGCCCTGTGAATTTACCCAATTCGACCCACACCCCATCGCCCTGTGAATTTACCCAATTAGACACACTCCCCATCACCCTGTGGATTTATCTAATTGGACCCACTCCCCATCGTCCTGTGGATTTATCTAATTGGACCCAGTACCCATCGCCCTGTGAATTTATCCAATTGGACCCATTCCCCATTTTCATGTAAATTTATCCAATTAGACGCACTCCCCATCGCCCTGTGAATTGATCCAATTTGACCGAGTCGCCATCGCCCTGTGAATTTATCCAATTGGACCCAGTCCCCATCGCCCTGTGAATTTATCCAATTGGACCCACTCC
The DNA here is from genome assembly GCF_035084215.1 of Heptranchias perlo. Taxonomy (NCBI): domain Eukaryota; kingdom Metazoa; phylum Chordata; class Chondrichthyes; order Hexanchiformes; family Hexanchidae; genus Heptranchias; species Heptranchias perlo. The sequence goes on from NW_027139666.1 coordinate 24,434, forward strand.
CCATTGCCCTGTGAATTTATCCAATTAGACCCAGTCCCCATCGCCCTGTGGATTTATCGAATTGGACCCACTCCCCATCGTCCTGTGGATTTATCTAATTGGACCCAGTACCCATCGCCCTGTGAATTTATCCAATTAGACCCAGTCCCCATCGCCCTGTGAATTTATCTAATTGGACCCAGTACCCATCGCCCTGTGAATTTACCCAATTAAACCCACTCCCCATCGCCCTGTGAATTTATCCAATTGGACCCACTCCCCATCGCCCTGTGAATTTATCCAATTGGACCCACTCCCCATCGCCCTGTGAATTTACCCAATTGGACCCACTCCCCATCGCCCTGTGAATTTATCCAATTAGTCCCAGTCCCCATCGCCCTGTGACTATATCCAGTCAGACCCACTCCCCAACGCCATGTAAATTTATCCAATTAGACCCAGTCCCCATCGCCCTGTGAATTTATCCAATTGGACCCACTCCCCATCGCCCTGTGAATTGATCCAATTGGACCCACTCCCCATCGCCCTGTGAATTTATCGAATTCGACCAAGACCCATCGCCCTGTGAATTTACCCAATTAGACCCAGTGCGCATTGCCATTTGTATTTATCCAATGAGACCCATTCCCCATCGCCCTGTGAATTTATCCAATTGGACCCAGTCCCCATCGCCCTGTGAATTTATCCAATTGGACCCACTCCCCATTGCCCTGTGAATTTATCCAATTAGTCCCAGTCCCCATCGCCCTGTGACTATATCCAGTCAGACCCACTCCCCAACGGCATGTAAATTTATCCAATTAGACCCAGTCCCCATCGCCCTGTGAATTTATCCAATTGGACCCACTCCCCATCGCCCTGTGAATTTACCCAATTAGACCCACTCCCCATCGCCCTGTGAATTTACCCAATTCGACCCACACCCCATCGCCCTGTGAATTTACCCAATTGGACACACTCCCCATCACCCTGTGGATTTATCTAATTGGACCCACTCCCCATCGTCCTGTGGATTTATCTAATTGGACCCAGTACCCATCGCCCTGTGAATTTATCCAATTGGACCCATTCCCCATTTTCATGTAAATTTATCCAATTAGACGCACTCCCCATCGCCCTGTGAATTGATCCAATTTGACCGAGTCGCCATCGCCCTGTGAATTTATCCAATTGGACCCAGTCCCCATCGCCCTGTGAATTTATCCAATTGGACCCACTCCCCATTGCCCTGTGAATTTATCCAATTAGACCCAGTCCCCATCGCCCTGTGGATTTATCCAATTCGACCCACTCCCCATCGCCCTGTGAATTTCTCCAATTGGAACCACTCCCCATCGCCCTGTTAATTTATCCAATTAGACCCAGTCCCCATCGCCGTGTGAATTTATCTGATTAGGCCCAGTCCCCATCGCCCTGTGAATTTATCCAATTAGACCCAGTCCCCATCGCCCTGTGGATTTATCTAATTGGACCCACTCCCCATCGTCCTGTGAATTTATCCAATTGGACCCATTCCCCATTTTCATGTGAATTTATCCAATTAGACGCACTCCCCATCGCCCTGTGAATTTATCCAATTTGACCCAGTCGCCATCGCCCTGTGAGTTTATCCAATTGGACCCAGTTCCCATCGCCCTGTTAATTAATCCAATTGGACCAACTTCCCATCGCACTGTGAATTTATCCAATTAGACCCACTCCCCATCGCCCTGTGACTATATCCAGTCAGACCCACTCCCCAACGCCATGTAAATTTATCCAGTTAGACCCAGTCCCCATCGCCCTGTGAATTTATCCAATTGGACCCACTCCCCATCGCCCTGTGAATTTATCCAATTGGACCCGCTCCCCATCGCCCTGTGAATTTACCCAATTAGACCCAGTCCCCATCGCCCTGTGAATTTACCCAATTAGACCCAGTGCGCATTGCCATTTGTATTTATCCAATGAGACCCATTCCCCATCGCCCTGTGAATTTATCCAATTAGACCCAGTCCCCATCGCCCTGTGAATTTATCCAATTAGGCCCAGTCCCCATCGCCATGTGAATTTACCCAATTGGACCCACTCCCCATCGCCCTGTGAATTTACCCAATTATACCCACTCCCCATCGCCCTGTGAATTTACCCAATTCGACCCACACCCCATCGCCCTGTGAATTTACCCAATTAGACCCAGTCCCCATCGCCCTGTGAATTTACCCAATTCGACCCACACCCCATCGCCCTGTGAATTTACCCAATTAGACCCAGTCCCCATCGCCCTGTGAATTTACCCAATTGGACCCAGTCCCCATCGCCCTGTGAATTTATCCAATTGGACCCAGTCCCCATCGCCCTGTGAATTTATCCAATTGGACCCAGTCCCCATCGCCCTGTGAATTTACCCAATTAGACCCAGTGTGCATCGCCCTGTGAATTTATCCAATTCGACCCACTCCCCATCACCCTGTGAATTTACCCAATTCGACCCACACCCCATCGCCCTGTGAATTTATCCAATTGGACCCAGTCCCCATCGCCCTGTGAATTTACCCATTTAGACCCATTGCGCATTGCCATGTGAATTTACCCAATTAGACCCACTCCCCGTCACCCTGTGAATTTACCCAATTAGACCCAGTCCCCATCGCCCTGTGAATTTATCCAATTCGACCCAGGCCCCATCGCCCTGTGAATTTATCCAATTCGACCCACTCCCCATCGCCCTGTGAATTCATCCAATTAGATCCAGTCCCCATCGCCGTGTGAATTTATCTAATTAGGCCCAGTCCCCATCGCCCTGTGAATTTACCCACTTCGTCCCAGTCCCCGTCGCCATGTTAATTTATCCAATTGGACCTAGTCCCCATCGCCCTGTGAATTTACACAATTGGACCCAGTCCCCATCGCCCTGTGAATTTATCCAATTGGACCCAGTCCCCATCGCCCTGTGAATTTATCCAATTGGACCCACTCCCCATTGCCCTGTGAATTTATCCAATTAGTCCCAGTCCCCATCGCCCTGTGACTATATCCAGTCAGACCCACTCCCCAACGCCATGTAAATTTATCCAATTAGACCCAGTCCCCATCGCCCTGTGAATTTATCCAATTGGACCCACTCCCCATCGCCCTGTGAATTGATCCAATTGGACCCACTCCCCATCGCCCTGTGAATTTATCGAATTCGACCAAGACCCATCGCCCTGTGAATTTACCCAATTAGACCCAGTGCGCATTGCCATTTGTATTTATCCAATGAGACCCATTCCCCATCGCCCTGTGAATTTATCCAATTGGACCCAGTCCCCATCGCCCTGTGAATTTATCCAATTGGACCCACTCCCCATTGCCCTGTGAATTTATCCAATTAGTCCCAGTCCCCATCGCCCTGTGACTATATCCAGTCAGACCCACTCCCCAACGGCATGTAAATTTATCCAATTAGACCCAGTCCCCATCGCCCTGTGAATTTATCCAATTGGACCCACTCCCCATCGCCCTGTGAATTTACCCAATTAGACCCACTCCCCATCGCCCTGTGAATTTACCCAATTCGACCCACACCCCATCGCCCTGTGAATTTACCCAATGAGACACACTCCCCATCACCCTGTGGATTTATCTAATTGGACCCACTCCCCATCGTCCTGTGGATTTATCTAATTGGACCCAGTACCCATCGCCCTGTGAATTTATCCAATTGGACCCATTCCCCATTTTCATGTAAATTTATCCAATTAGACGCACTCCCCATCGCCCTGTGAATTGATCCAATTTGACCGAGTCGCCATCGCCCTGTGAATTTATCCAATTGGACCCAGTCCCCATCGCCCTGTGAATTTATCCAATTGGACCCACTCCCCATTGCCCTGTGAATTTATCCAATTAGACCCAGTCCCCATCGCCCTGTGGATTTATCGAATTGGACCCACTCCCCATCGTCCTGTGGATTTATCTAATTGGACCCAGTACCCATCGCCCTGTGAATTTATCCAATTAGACCCAGTCCCCATCGCCCTGTGAATTTATCTAATTGGACCCAGTACCCATCGCCCTGTGAATTTACCCAATTAAACCCACTCCCCATCGCCCTGTGAATTTATCCAATTGGACCCACTCCCCATCGCCCTGTGAATTTATCCAATTGGACCCACTCCCCATCGCCCTGTGAATTTACCCAATTAGACTCAGTGCGCATTGCCATTTGTATTTATCCAATGAGACCCAGTCCCCATCGCCCTGTGAATTTATCCAATTAGACCCACTCCCCATCGCCCTGTGAATTTATCCAATTGGACCCACTCCCCATCGCCCTGTGAATTTACCCAATTAGACCCAGTGCGCATTGCCATTTGTATTTATCCAATGAGACCCACTCCCCATCGCCCTGTGAATTTACCCAATTGGACTCACTCCCCATCGCCCTCTGAATTTATCCAATTGGACCCACTCCCCATTAACCTGTGAATTTATCCAATTCGACCCACTCCCCATCGCCCTGTGAATTTATCCAATTGGACCCACTCCCCATCGCCCTGTCAATTTATCCAATTAGACCCATTCCCCATTTTCACGTGAATTTATCCAATTAGACCCAGTTCCCATCACCCTATGAATTTATCCAATTGGACCCACTCCCCATTGCCCTGTTAATTTATCCAATTAGACACACTCCCCATCACCATGTGAATTTATCCAACGAGACCCATTCCCCATCACCCTGTGAATTTATCCAATTGGACCCACTCCCCATCGCCCTGTGAATTTATCCAATTAGACCCACTCCCCATCGCCCTGTGAATTTATCCAATTGGACCCACTCCCCATCGCCCTGTGAATTTATCCAATTGGACACAATCCCCATCGCCATGTGAATTTATCCAACGAGACCCATTCCGCATCGCTGTGTGAATTTACCCAATTATACGCATTCCCCATCGCCCTGTGAATTCATCCAATTAGACCCAGTCCCCATCGCCCTGTGAATTCAGCCAATTAGACCCATTCCCCATTTTCATGTGAATTTATCCAATTTGACCCAGTCGCCATCGCCCTTTGAATTTATCCAACTGGACCCAGTTCCCATCGCCCTGTGAATTAATCCAATTGGACCAACTTCCCATCGCACTGTGAATTTATCCAATTAGACCCAGTCCCCATTGCCATGTGAATTTATCCAATTCGACAAAGTCCCTATCGCCCTGTGAATTTATCCAATTAGACCCAGTCCCCATTGCCCTGTGAATTTATCCAATTGGACCCAGTCCCCATCGCCCTGTGAATTTATCCAATTAGACCCCCTTCCCATCGCCCTGTGAATTTACCCAATTCGACCCACTCTCCATCGCCCTGTGAATTTACCCAATTAAACCCACTCCCCATCGCCCTGTGAATTTATCCAGTTGGACCCAGTCCCCATCGCCCTGTGAATTTATCCAATTAGACCCCCTTCCCATCGCCCTGTGAATTTACCCAATTCGACCCACTCCCCAACGCCATGTGAATTTATCCAATTAGACACACTCCCCATCGCCCTGTGAATTTGTCCAATTAGACCCATTCCCCATTTTCACGTGAATTTATCCAATTAGACCCACTCCCCATCGCCCTGTGAATTTATCCAATTAGACCCATTCCCCATTTTCACGTGAATTTATCCAATTTGACCCAGTTCCCATCACCCTATGAATTTATCCAATTGGACCCACTCCCCATCGCCCTGTTAATTTATCCAATTAGACACACTCCCCATCGCCCTGTGAATTTATCCAATTCGACCCAGTCCCCTTCGCCCTGTGAATTTATCCAATTGGACCCAGTCCCCATCGCCCTGTGAATTTATCCAATTAGACCCAGTTCCTATCACCCTGTGTATTTATCCAATGTGACCCATTCCCCATCGCCCTGTGAATTTACCCAATTAGACGCATTCCCCATCGTCATGTGAATTTATCCCATTCGACCCAGTCCCCATCGCCCTGTGAATTTATCCAATTAGAACCACTCCCCATCGCCCTGTGAATTTATCCAATTAGAACCACTCCCCATCGCCCTGTGAATTTATCCAATTCGACCCAGTCCCCTTCGCCCTGTGAATTTATCCAATTGGACCCAGTCCCCATCGCCCTGTGAATTTATCCAATGAGACCCAGTTCCTATCGCCCTGTGTATTTATCCAATTAGACCCAGTTCCTATCACCCTGTGTATTTATCCAATGAGACCCACTCCCCATCGCCTTGTGAATTTATCCAATTGGACCCATTCCCCATTTTCATGTGAGTTTATCCAATTAGACCCACTCCCCATCGCCCAGTCAATTGATCCAATTAGACCCACTCCCCATCGCCCTGTGAATTTATCCAATTAGACCCACTCCCCATCGCCCTGTGAATTTATCCAATTAGACCCACTCCCCATCGCCCTGTGAATTTATCCAATTAGACCCAGTCCCCATCGCCCTGTGAATTTATCCAATTCGACCCACTGCCCATCGCCCTGTGAATTTATCCAATTAGACCCACTGCCCATCGCCCTGTGAATTGATCCAAATCGACCCACTCCCCATCGGCCTGTGAATTTATCCAATTAGACCCACTGCCCATCGCCCTGTGAATTTATCCAAATCGACCCACTCCCCATCGCCCTGTGAATTTATCCAATTAGACCCACTCCCCATCGCCCTGTGAATATATCCAATTGGACCCATTCCCCATTTTCACGTGAATTTATCCAATTAGACCCAGTTCCCATCGCCCTGTGATTTTATCCAATTAGACCCAGTTCCCATCGCCCTGTGATTTTATCCAATGAGACCCACTCCCCATCGCCCTGTGAATATATCCAGTCAGACCCACTCCCCATCGCCATGTAAATTTATCCAATTGGACCCAGTCCCTATCGCCCTGTGAATTTATCCAATTGGACCCATTCCCCATTTTCATATGAATTTATCCAATTAGACCCAGTTCCTATCACCCTGTGTATTTATCCAATTGGACCCAGTCCCCATCGCCCTGTGAATTTATCCAATTAGACCCAGTTCCTATCACCCTGTGTATTTATCCAATTAGACCCAGTCCCTTTTGCCCTGTGAATTTATCCAATTAGACCCACTCCCCATCGCCCTGTGAATTTATCCAATTAGACCCAGTTCCTATCACCCTGTGTATTTATCCAATGAGACCCATTCCCCATCGCCCTGTGAATTTACCCAATTAGACGCATTCCCCATCGTCATGTGAATTTATCCCATTCGACCCAGTCCCCATCGCCCTGTGAATTTATCCAATTAGAACCACTCCCCATCGCCCTGTGAATTTATCCAATTAGAACCACTCCCCATCGCCCTGTGAATTTATCCAATTCGACCCAGTCCCCTTCGCCCTGTGAATTTATCCAATTGGACCCAGTCCCCATCGCCCTGTGAATTTATCCAATTAGACCCAGACCCATCGCCGTGTGAATTTAGCAAATAAGACTCACTCCCCATCGCCCTGTGAATTTATCCAATGAGACCCAGTTCCTATCGCCCTGTGTATTTATCCAATTAGACCCAGTTCCTATCACCCTGTGTATTTATCTAATGAGACCCACTCCCCATCGCCTTGTGAATTTATCCAATTGGACCCATTCCCCATTTTCATGTGAATTTATCCAATTGGACCCACTCCCCATCGCCCTGTGAATTTATCCAATTTGACCCACTCCCCATCGCCCTGTGAATTTATCCAATGAGACCCACTCCCCATCGCCCTGTGAGTTTATCCAATTAGACTCACTCCCCATCGCCCAGTCAATTGATCCAATTAGACCCACTCCCCATCGCCCTGTGAATTTATCCAATTAGACCCACTCCCCATCGCCCTGTGAATTTATCCAATTAGACCCAGTCCCCATCGCCCTGTGAATTTATCCAATTCGACCCAGTCCCCATCGCCCTGTGAATTGATCCAATTAGACCCACTCCCCATCGCCCTGTGAATTTATCCCATTCGACCCAGTCCCCATCGCCCTGTCAATTTATCCAACCAGACCCATTCCCCATTTTCATGTGAATTTATCCAATTAGACCCACTCCCCATCGCCCTGTGAATTTATCCAATTAGACCCACTGCCCATCGCCCTGTGAATTTATCCAAATCGACCCACTCCCCATCGCCCTGTGAATTTATCCAAATCGACCCACTCCCCATCGCCCTGTGAATTGATCCAATTGGACCCAGTTCCCATCGCCTCGTGAATTTATCCAACCAGACCCATTCCCCATTTTCGTGTGAATTTATCCAATTAGACCCAATCCCCATGGCCCTGTGAATTTATCCAAATCGACCCACTCCCCATCGCCCTGTGAATTTATCCAATTAGACCCACTGCCCATCGCCCTGTGAATTTATCCAATTGGACCCAGTCCCCATCGCCCTGTGAATTTACCCAATTAGACCCAGTCCCCATCGCCCTGTGAATTTATCCAATTAGACCCACTGCCCATCGCCCTGTGAATTTATCCAAATCGACCCAGTCCCCATCGCCCTGTGAATTTATCCATTTCGACCCACTCCCCATCGCCCTGTGAATTTATCCAATTCGACCTACTCCCCATCGCCCTGTGAATTTATCCAATTGGACCCACTCCCCATCGCCCTGTGAATTTATCCAATTGGACTCACTCCCCATCGCCCTGTGAATTTATCCAATTAGATCCAGTCCCCATCTCCCTGTGAATTTACCCAATTAGACGCATTCCCCATCGTCATGTGAATTTATCCCATTCGACCCAGTCCCCATCGCCCTGTGAATTTATCCAATTAGAACCACTCCCCATCGCCCTGTGAATTTATCCAATTCGACCCAGTCCCCTTCGCCCTGTGAATTTATCCAATTGGACCCAGTCCCCATCGCCCTGTGAATTTATCCAATGAGACCCAGTTCCTATCGCCCTGTGTATTTATCCAATTAGACCCAGTTCCTATCACCCTGTGTATTTATCCAATGAGACCCACTCCCCATCGCCTTGTGAATTTATCCAATTGGACCCATTCCCCATTTTCATGTGAGTTTATCCAATTAGACCCACTCCCCATCGCCCTGTGAGTTTATCCAATTAGACCCACTCCCCATCGCCCTGTGAATTTATCCAATTTGACCCACTCCCCATCGCCCTGTGAATTTATCCAATGAGACCCACTCCCCATCGCCCTGTGAGTTTATCCAATGAGACTCACTCCCCATCGCCCAGTCAATTGATCCAATTAGACCCACTCCCCATCGCCCTGTGAATTTATCCAATTAGACCCACTCCCCATCGCCCTGTGAATTTATCCAATTAGACCCACTCCCCATCGCCCTGTGAATTTATCCAATTAGACCCAGTCCCCATCGCCCTGTGAATTTATCCAATTCGACCCACTGCCCATCGCCCTGTGAATTTATCCAATTAGACCCACTGCCCATCGCCCTGTGAATTGATCCAAATCGACCCACTCCCCATCGGCCTGTGAATTTATCCAATTAGACCCACTGCCCATCGCCCTGTGAATTTATCCAAATCGACCCACTCCCCATCGCCCTGTGAATTTATCCAATTAGACCCACTCCCCATCGCCCTGTGAATTCATCCAATTTGACCCAGTCGCCATCGCCCTGTGAATTTATCCAATTGGACCCAGTTCCCATCGCCCTGTGAATTAATCCAATTGGACCAACTTCCCATCGCCCTGTGAATATATCCAGTCAGACCCACTCCCCAACGCCATGTAAATTTATCCAATTAGACCCAGTCCCCATCGCCCTGTGAATTTATCCAATTGGACCCATTCCCCATTTTCACGTGAATTTATCCAATTAGACCCAGTTCCCATCGCCCTGTGATTTTATCCAATTAGACCCAGTTCCCATCGCCCTGTGATTTTATCCAATGAGACCCACTCCCCATCGCCCTGTGAATATATCCAGTCAGACCCACTCCCCATCGCCATGTAAATTTATCCAATTGGACCCAGTCCCTATCGCCCTGTGAATTTATCCAATTGGACCCATTCCCCATTTTCATATGAATTTATCCAATTAGACCCACTCCCCATCGCCCTGTGAATTTATCCAATTGGACCCAGTCCCCATCGCCCTGTGAATTTATCCAATTAGACCCAGTTCCTATCACCCTGTGTATTTATCCAATTAGACCCAGTCCCTTTTGCCCTGTGAATTTATCCAATTAGACCCACTCCCCATCGCCCTGTGAATTTATCCAATTAGACCCAGTTCCTATCACCCTGTGTATTTATCCAATGAGACCCATTCCCCATCGCCCTGTGAATTTACCCAATTAGACGCATTCCCCATCGTCATGTGAATTTATCCCATTCGACCCAGTCCCCATCGCCCTGTGAATTTATCCAATTAGAACCACTCCCCATCGCCCTGTGAATTTATCCAATTAGAACCACTCCCCATCGCCCTGTGAATTTATCCAATTCGACCCAGTCCCCTTCGCCCTGTGAATTTATCCAATTGGACCCAGTCCCCATCGCCCTGTGAATTTATCCAATTAGACCCAGACCCATCGCCGTGTGAATTTAGCAAATAAGACTCACTCCCCATCGCCCTGTGAATTTATCCAATGAGACCCAGTTCCTATCGCCCTGTGTATTTATCCAATTAGACCCAGTTCCTATCACCCTGTGTATTTATCTAATGAGACCCACTCCCCATCGCCTTGTGAATTTATCCAATTGGACCCATTCCCCATTTTCATGTGAATTTATCCAATTGGACCCACTCCCCATCGCCCTGTGAATTTATCCAATTTGACCCACTCCCCATCGCCCTGTGAATTTATCCAATGAGACCCACTCCCCATCGCCCTGTGAGTTTATCCAATTAGACTCACTCCCCATCGCCCAGTCAATTGATCCAATTAGACCCACTCCCCATCGCCCTGTGAATTTATCCAATTAGACCCACTCCCCATCGCCCTGTGAATTTATCCAATTAGACCCAGTCCCCATCGCCCTGTGAATTTATCCAAATCGACCCACTCCCCATCGCCCTGTGAATTGATCCAATTGGACCCAGTTCCCATCGCCTCGTGAATTTATCCAACCAGACCCATTCCCCATTTTCGTGTGAATTTATCCAATTAGACCCAATCCCCATGGCCCTGTGAATTTATCCAAATCGACCCACTCCCCATCGCCCTGTGAATTTATCCAATTAGACCCACTGCCCATCGCCCTGTGAATTTATCCAATTGGACCCAGTCCCCATCGCCCTGTGAATTTACCCAATTAGACCCAGTCCCCATCGCCCTGTGAATTTATCCAATTAGACCCACTGCCCATCGCCCTGTGAATTTATCCAAATCGACCCAGTCCCCATCGCCCTGTGAATTTATCCATTTCGACCCACTCCCCATCGCCCTGTGAATTTATCCAATTGGACCCACTCCCCATCGCCCTGTGAATTTATCCAATTGGACTCACTCCCCATCGCCCTGTGAATTTATCCAATTAGATCCAGTCCCCATCTCCCTGTGAATTTATCCAATTCGTCCACTCCCCATCGCCCTGTGAATTTATCCAATTAGATCCAGTCCCCATCGCCCTGTGAATTTATCCAATTCGTCCACTCTCCATAGCCATTTGGCCCGTCATGCCTGTGCCGGCTCTTTGAAAGAGCTGTTCAATTTACCGCACCCCAGCTTTTTCCCCATAATCCTGCAAATTAGTCCTCTTCAAATGCATGTCCAACTGCTTTTTGAAAGTTCGAATGGAATCTGCTTCCACCACTCTTTCAGGTAGATGTTAACAACCCCTCCGCCTGAAAAAATTCTCCTAATTTCCACTCTCGTTCTTTTGCCAATTATTTTAAATCTATGATCTCTGGTTAACGACCTGCTTGCCAGAGGAAATGGTTTCTTCCTCCATGCTCTATCAAAACCTCATAATTTTGAATACCTCTATTAGGTCTCCCCATAGCCTTCTCTGCTCTCAGGAGAATAATTCCAGCTTCTCCCATCTCTTCACATGATTGAAGTCCCTCATCCCTGGTATCATTCTGGTAAACCTCCTCTGTACCCTGTCCAAGGCCTTGACATCCTTCCTGCAGTGTGGGGCCCAGAATTGTACACAATCCTCCAGCTGAGGCCTAACCAGTGATTTGTAAAGGTTTAACATGATGACTTATTTTAATTCAATGCCCCTATTTACAAAGCCAAGTATCCCATTTGCTTTCTTAACCGCCTTATCAATTTGACCTGCCTCCTTCAAAGATTTGTGAATTTGCACCCCCGGGTCCCTCTGCTCTTGCACCCCCTCAAAATAGTACCGTTTAGATTATACTGCCTCCCAAAGTTCATCACTTCACACTGATCCGCAATAAATTGCATCTCCCACGTGTCTGCCCATTTCACCAGTCTGTCTATGTCCTCATGAAGTCCGCTACTATCCTGCTCATTATTTACTAGATTGCTAAGTTTTGTATCATCCACAAACTTTGAAATTGTACTACCTATACCCAAGTCCAGGTGATTTATATATAACAAGAAAAGCAATGGCTCTAACACCAACCCCTTCTCTCCAGTCAGAAAAACATCCCTTCACCACTACTGTCTACCTCCTATCCCTTTGCCAATTATGTACCCAAGTTACCACCGTCCCTTTAATACCCATTTTCCGAATAAGTCTGTTACATCGTACTTCATCAAACACCTTTTGAAAATCCATATATACATCTACTGCACCACGTTCATCCACCTGAGGTGGTGCATTTTGGTAGGAAGAATAAGGAGGCCACATAATGCTTGTATAATAAGAGACTAAATGGGGGAGAGGAGCAAAGGGATCTAGAGGTACAGATATAGAAATCACTAAAAGTAGCAACGCAGGAGAAACTTCTGTACCGAAAGAATGGTAAGAATGTGGATCGCGCTACCACAACAAGTAGTTCACGCAAATAGCACAGGTGCATTTAAGGGAAAGGTAGATAAGTAACGATGTTCCCCGTTACTATCTGTCTGCTCCTCACTCTGACCATTTGCAACGGTTCAACTGTGGCCAACAGGACCATCTGGTGGGGTGGGGGCGCTGCCAGAATGGTTTGAATGAAAGGGCGAAAGCCGAGGCTGCTGTGTGTTTGCAGCATTTGCAGCTTGTGTTCCTGTGCGAATAAAAGTGATTGGAAAGATTTGTTCCAGATTGAAGTGTTTCATTAAATTAAAAAAAGATGTTGGTTGTAATAAAGTAGGCAACAGAGATAGAGCATCATATCAAACCTCATTTAAGTTTAAAATGGTGAGCAAATTTATTAAATCGAACAGTTATTTTGACTATTACAGTATGGGCCGAATGGCCTCCTTCTGTGCTGCATCATTCTGTGATACTATAGGTTTAAGGTAGAAAGTATGCTGTCTGACTCCTCAAGTGGACAAAATAACAGGAAGATCGCAACTCTCAGAACCAAGCTCATCTTTAACCATAATCTTTCCAATCCTTATAGTTTCTTCCTCCATGTATCTCTCACCAATGTGCAGGTTGCAATATTGGTTAAAGAAACAATTCCAGCTGTGAGGAGGGGTGATATGATAGACGGATCATCAAATGAGGCCATATGGGTTGAAGTGAAGAACAAAAAAGGGGCAATCACACTGCTGGGAGTGTACTATAGACCCCCAAACATTAAGAGTGAGACAGAACAGCAAATATGTAGGCAAATTTCTGAGAAGTGCAAAAACAAGAGGGCAGTAATAGTAGGGGATTTTAACTATCTTAATATTAACTGGGATAGAATCAGTGTAAAAGGTATAGAGGGCAGAGAATTTTTAAAATGCATTCACAGAATCATAGAATGGTTACCGCATGGAAGGAGGCCATTTGGCCCATCAAATCCATAGAACCATAGAAAAGATACAGCATAGAAGGGGGCCATTCGGCCCATTGTGTCTGCGCCGGCTCGAAGAATAACCAGGTGCCCATTCTAATCCCACCTTCCAGCACCTGGTCCATAGCCCTGCAGCTTACAGCACTTTAGGTGCAGCTCCAGGTATTTTTTTAAAGCGTTGAGGGTCCCTGCCTCTACCACCAATTCGGGCAGCGAATTCCATACATCCACCACCCTCTGGGTAAAAAAGTTTTTCCTTATGTCCCCTCTAATCCTTCTGCCGATCAGTTTAAATCTATGTCCTCTAGTTCTTGAACTTTCCGCTAGGGGAAACAGGTGCTTCCTGTCTACTCTATCTCGGCCCTTCATAATTTTGTACACCTCAATCAAGTCTCCCCTCAGCCTCCTCTGCTCCAAGGAAAACAACCCCAGCCTATCCAATCTCTCCTCGTAGCTGCAATTTTCAAGCCCTGGCAACATTCTTGTAAATCTTCTCTGCATTCTCTCCAGAGCAATTACGTCCTCCCTGTAATGTGGTGACCAGAACTGCGCACAATACTCCAGCTGTGGCCTTACCAGCATTTTATACAGATGCATCATTGCATCCCTGCTTTTGTATTCGATACCTCGGCTAATAACGGAGAGCATTCCGTATGCCTTCTTCACAACCTTATCTACCAGTACTGCCACCTTCAGGGACCTGTGCACATGTACTCCAAGGTCTCTCACGTCCTCCACCCCTCTCAATATATTCCCATTTACTGCGTATTCCCTTTTACTGTTTGCCCTCCCTAAGTGCATTACCTTACACTTCTCCGGGTTGAACTCCATTTTCCACCCACTCCACCAACCCATTGATATCTTCTTGGAATCTACAGCTATCCTCTTCACTATCAACTACACGGCCAATTTTTCTGTTGTCTGCAAATTTGCCAATCATGCCCCCTACATTCAAGTCTAAATCATTAATATATACCACAAACAGCAAGGGACCCAACACCGAGCCCCATGGCACACCACTGGAATCGGATTTCCATTCGCAAAGATATCCATCAACTTTTACCCTTTGTTTCCTGTTACTGAGCCAATTTTGGATCTAATTCGCCACATTTCCCTGTATCCCATGGGCTTTTACCTTTCTGACCAGTCTGCCATGTGGGACCTTGTCAAATGCCTTACTAAAATCCATGTAGACAACATCCACTGCACTACCCTCATCAATCCTCCTTGTCACTTCCTCAAAGAATTCAATCAGATTTATAAGGCATGACCTTCCCTGAACAAATCCATGCTGACTATCCCTGATTAAACCATGCCTTTCCAAGTGACAGTTTATCCTATCTCTCAGTATCGATTCTAATAGTTTGCCCACCACCGAGGTAAGACTGACCAGCCTATAATTGTTTGGCCTTTCCCTCGTACCCTTTTTAAACAATAGTACTATGTTTGCAGTCTTCCAGTCCTCCAGTACCTACCCTGTATCTAGTGAGGATTGGAAAATGATCCTCAGAGCATCCGCTATTTCCTCCCTGGCTTCCTTCAATAGCCGAGGAAACAATCCATCCGGTCCTGATGACTTATCAACTTTCAAGTATTCCAGTCCCTCTAGTACTTCCTCTCTCGTAATGTTTACCGTATCCAATATTTCACACCTCTCCTCTTTAACTACTACGTCCGGATCATCCCTTTCCCTTGTGAATACGGAGACAAAATATTAATTTAAAACCACAACCTCTGCTTCATCACACAAGTTACCCTCATCATCTCTGATAGGTCCGAACTTTTCCTTAGCGATCCTCTTGTTCTTAATGTACTGATAAAACATCTTTGGGTTTTCTTTAATCTTACTAGCTAATATTTTTTCATGCCCTCTCCTTGCTTTCCTTATTTCCTTTTTTACGTCATCCCTGTACTTTCTATACTCCTCTAGGCTTTCTGCGGTATTTAGTTTTTTGTGACAGTCATCAGCTTTCTTTTTCGGCTTTATCTTGCCTCGTATACTTCTAGACAACAAGGGGGCTCTAAATTTGGCAGTGCCACCCTTTTTCTTTGAGGGGACGTGTCTGCATTGTACCCATAGAATTTCACTTTTCAGTGCCTCCCACTGATTTCTCCTCAAGTAGTTGTGTCTAGTCCACTTCTGCCAAATCACCTCTTAGTTCTGTAAAATTTGCCTTCCCCCAATTTAAAACTACTCCTGATTTAACTCTGTCCTTTTCCATAATAATGCTAAAACTAACTGAATTGTGGTCACTATCCCCAATATGGTCACTCACTTGCCCATCTTCATTTCCCAGGACTAAATCTAGAATTGCATCCCCTCTTGTTGGGCTTGTCATGTACTGGCTAAAAATGTTCTCCTGGACACCGATCAAGAATCTTGCGCCCTCTGTGCCCCTCACACTGTTTGAATCCCAGTTGATGTTAGGGTTGTTAAAGTCCCCCACTATTATTGCCCTCTTATTTTTGCACGCAGAAATTTGCCTACAAATTTGTTCTTCTATCTCCCTTTCGCTATTCGGGGGTCTATAGTATACTCCTAGTAGTGTGCCTGCCCCTTTTTTATTTCTTAGCTCAACCCATATGGCCTTGATTGATGATCCATTTAGCACATCATCCCTTCTCACAACTGGAATTGATTCTTTAACCAATAATGCTACCCCACTCCTTTTTATTTTAAATCACCCACTCTATCCTGCCTGAAAACTCTATATCCAGGGATATTGAGCTGCCAATTATCCCCCTCTTTAAGCCAGGTTACCATTCTAGCAATGATATCATGCTGCCATGTGTCTGTCTGTGCCCTTAGCTCATCTGCTTTGTTTGTAATACTCCTTGCATTGAAGTATATACCCTTTAAACCCCGTCAAATTCCTGTGCTGAACACTATTTAACCTTTGCTTCTTTTGCTTTTCTGAGTCGCTAACTCCGTCACTATCTGCTTTTCTACTTCCCGTTTCCTGGTCTGAATTGTCCTATCTGTACCTACCCTTTGGTTCCCATCCCCCTGCCATGCTAGTTTAAACCCTTCCCAACAGAACTGGCAAATGCCCCCGCGAGGATATTGGTCCCGGTTCTGCTTGGGTGCAACCCGTCCAGCTTGAACAGGTCCCGCCTTTCCCAGAATCGGTCCCAATACCTCAGGAATTTAAAACCCTCCCTCCTACACCATCTCTCAAGCCACGCATTCATCTGGTCTATTCTCCTATTTCTGCTCTCGCTAGCACATGGCACTGGGAGTAATCCTGAGATTACTACCTTAGAGGTCCTGCTTTTTAATTTATTTCCTAACTCCTTATATTCTGCTTGCAGGACCTCATCCCTTTTTTTTAAACCAATGTCGTTGGTACCGATATGGACCACGACCTCTGGCTGTTCACCCTCCCCCTTCAGAATGTCCTGCAGCCGCTCCATGACACCCTTGACCCTAGCACCAGGGAGGCAACATACCATCCTGGAGTCACGTCTGCGGCCGCAGAAACGCCTATCTGTTCCCCTTACGATGGAATCCCCTGTCACTATTGCTCTCCCATTCACGAGAACTTTTTTTTAGCCAGTACGTAGCAAGCCCAACAAGAGGGGTTGCAGTTCTGGACTTAGTTTTAGGGAATGAAGCTGAGTAGGTGGAAGGGATATTAGTAGGAGAGCATTTTGGTGGGAGGGATCATAATTCAGTTAGATTTAGCGTAGTTATGTGAAAAGGACAAAGATAGACCAGGAGTAAAAGTTCTCAATTGAGGAAAGGCCAATTTTACTAAGCTGAAATGTAATTCAGCAAAAGCGGACTGGAAACAGCTACTTGAAGGTAAATCAGTGTCAGAGCAGTGGGAGGCATTCAAGGAGGAGATAGTGAGGGTTCAGAGCAAATATGTTCCCACAAAGAAAAAGGGTGGCACTCGCAAACCGAGAGCCTCCTGGATGTCAAGGAGCATATAGGGTATGGTAGCATAGTGGTTATGTTACTGGACGAGTAATCCAGAGGCCTGGACTAAAATCCAACGTCATGAGTTCAAATCCTGCCACGGCAGCTGGCGAATTTTTAAAAATTCAATTAATTAATTAAATAAAAATCTGGAATTAATATCCTAGTATCAGTAATGATGGCCATGAAACTACCGGATTGTCGTAAAAACCCATCTGGTTCACTAATGCCCTTTAGGAAAGGAAACCTGCCGTCCTTACCCAGTCTGGCCTATATGTAACTCCAGACCCACAGCAATGTGGTTGATTCTGAAATGGCCTAGCAAGCCACTCAGTTGTAAAATCTCGCTACGAAAAGTCATAATAAGAATAAAATCGGACGGACCACTAGGCACCGGACACGGCAACGGCAAACCAAGCCCAGTCGACCCTGCAAGGTCCTCCTCACTAACATCTGGGGACTTGTGCCAAAATTGGGAGAGCTGTCCCACAGACTAGTCAAGCAACAGCCGTACTCACAGAATCATACCTTTCAGCCAACGTCCCAAACTCTTCCATCACCATCCCTGGGTATGTTCTGTCCCACCGGCAGGACAGACCCACCAGAGGTGGTGGTACAGTGATATACAGTCAGGAGGGAGTGGCCCTGGGAGTCCTCAACATTGACTCTGGACCCCATGAAATCAGGTCAAACATGGGCAAGGAAAACCTCCTGCTGATTACCACCTACCGCCCTCCCTCAGCTGATGAATCAGTCCTCCTCCATGTTGAGCACCACTTGGAGGAAGCACTGAGGGTAGCAAGGGCACAAAATGTACTCTGGGTAGGGGACTTCAATGTCCATCATCAAGAGTGGCTCGGTAGCACCACTACTGACCGAGCTGGCCGAGTCCTGAAGGACATAGCTGCTAGACTGGGCCTGCAGCAGGTGGTGAGCGAACCAACACGAGGGAAAAACTTACTTGACTTCGTCTTCACCAATGCATCTGTCCACGACAGTATTGGTAGGAGCGACCACCGCACAGTCCTCGAGATGAAGTCCCGTCTTCGCACTGAGGACACCACCGTGCCAAATGGGATAGATTCAGAACAGATCCAGCAGCTCAAAACTGGGCATCCATGAGGCGCTGTGGGCCATCAACAGCAGCATTGTATTCCAGCACAATCTGTAACCTCATGGCCCGGCATATTCCTCACTCTACCATTATCAACCCTGGTTCAAAGAGGAGTGCAGAAGAGCATGCCAGGAGCAGCACCAGGCGTACCTAAAAATGAGGTGCCAACCTGGTGAAGCTACAACTCAGGACTACATGCACGCTAAACAGCAGAAGCAACATGCTATAGACAGAGCTAAGCGATTCCACAACCAACGGATCAGATCAAAGCTCTGCAGTCCTGCCACATCCAGTCGTGAATGGTGGTGGACAATTAAACAACTAACGGGAGGAGGACGCTCTGTAAACATCCCCATCCTCAATGATGGCAGAGTCCAGCAAGTGAGTGCAAAAGACAAGGCTGAAGCATTTGCAACCATCTTCAGCCAGAAGTGCCGAGTGGATGATCCATCTCGGCCTCCTCCTGATATCCCCACCACCACGGAAGCTAGTCTTCGGCCAATTCGATTCACTCCACGTGATATCAAGAAACGGCTGAGTGCACTGGATACAGCAAAGGCTATGGGCCTCGACAACATCCCAGCTGTAGTGCTGAAGACTTGTGCTCCAGAACTAGCTGCGCCTCTAGCCAAGCTGTTCCAGTACAGCTACAACACTGGCATCTACCCGACAATGTGGAAAATCGCCCAGGTATGTCCTGTCCACAAAAAGCAGGACAAATCCAATCCGGCCAATTACCGCCCCATCAGTCTACTCTCAATCATCAGCAAAGTGATGGAAGGTGTCGTCGACAGTGCTATCAAGCGGCACTTACTCACCAATAACCTGCTCACCGATGCTCAGTTTGGGTTCCGCCAGGACCACTCGGCTCCAGACCTCATTACAGCCTTGGTCCAAACATGGACAAAAGAGCTGAATTCCAGAGGTGAGGTGAGGTGAGAGTGACCGCCCTTGACATCAAGGCAGCATTTGACCGAGTGTGGCACCAAGGAGCCCTAGTAAAATTGAAGTCAATGGGAATCAGGGGGAAAACTCTCCAGTGGCTGGAGTCATACCTAGCACAAAGGAAGATGGTAGTGGTTGTTGGAGGCCAATCATCTCAGCCCCAGGACATTGCTGCAGGAGTTCCTCAGGGCAGTGTCCTAGGCCCAACCATCTTCAGCTGCTTCATCAATGACCTTCCCTCCATCATAAGCTCAGAAATGGGGATGTTCGCTGATGACTGCACAGTGTTCAGTTCCATTTGCAACCCCTCAAATAATGAAGCAGTCCGAGCCCGCATGCAGCAAGACCTGGACAACATCCAGGCTTGGGCTCATAAGTGGCAAGTAACATTCGCGCCAGATAAGTGCCAGGCAATGACCATCTCCAACAAGAGAGAGTCTAACCACCTCCCCTTGACATTCAATGGCATTATCATCGCCGAATCCCCCACCATCAACATCCTGGGGGTCACCATTGACCAGAAACTTAACTGGACCAGCCATATAAATACTGTGGCTACGAGAGCAGGTCAGAGGCTGGGTATTCTGCGGCGAGTGACTCACCTCCTGACTCCCCAAAGCCTTTCCACAAGTCAGGAGTGTGTTGGAATACTCTCCACTTGCTTGGATGAGTGCAGCTCCAACAACACTCAAGAAGCTCGACACCATCCAAGATAAAGCAGCCCGTTTGATTGGCACCCCATCCACCACCCTAAACATTCACTCCCTTCACCACCGGCGCACTGTGGCTGCAGTGTGTACCATCCACAGGATGCACTGCAGCAACTCGCCAAGGCTTCTTCGACAGCACCTCCCAAACCCGCGACCTCTACCACCTTGAAGGACAAGAGCAGCAGGCACATGGGAACAACACCACCTGCATGTTCCTCTCCAAGTCACACACCATCCCGACTTGGAAATATATCGCCGTTCCTTCATTGTCGCTGGGTCAAAATCCTGGAACTCCCTTCCTAACAGCACTGTGGGAGAACCGTCACCACATGGACTGTAGCGGTTCAAGAAGGCGGCTCACTACCACCTTCTCGAGGGCAATTAGGGATGGGCAATAAATGCTGGCCTCGCCAGCGACGCCCACATCCCATGAACGAATAAAAAAAAATACAGGTAAGATAAGGCAAAAAAGGGAAGCTTATGTCAGATACCGAGAGCTCAATACTGCAGAAAGCCTAGGGGAGTATAGAAAGTGCAAGAATGAAATTAAAAAGGAAATTAGGAAAACAAAGCGAGGGCATGAAAAATTACTGGCAAGTAAAATCAAGGAAAACCCAAAGATGTTTTATAAATACATAAAGAGCAATAGTATAACTAAGGAAAGAGTAGGGCCTATTAGAGACCCAAAAGGTATCCTGTGTGGAGGCGGAAGATGTTGGTATGGTTCTTAACAAATACTTTGCGTCTGTCTTCACAAAAGAGGGGGATGATACAGACATTGTAGTTAAGGAGGAGGAGTGTGAAATATTGGCTGGGATAAACATAGTGAAGGAGGAAATATTAAGGGGTTTAGCATCTTTGAAAGTAGATAAATCGTCAGGCCCGGATGAAATGTATCCCAGGCTGTTGAGAAGCAAAGGAGGAAATAGCGGAGGCTCTGACCATCATTTTCAAATCTTTTCTGGCTACAGGCATGATGTTGGAGGACTGGAGAACTGCTAATGTTGTACCATTGTTTAAAAAGGGAGAAAGGGATGGACTGAGTAATTACAGGCCAGTCAGCCTAACCTCAGAGCTGGGCAAATTATTGGAAACAATTCTGAGGGATGGTATAAATTGTCACTTAGAAAGGCACAAGGTAATCAAAGACAGTCAGCACAGATTTGTTGAGGGAAGGTCGTATCTGACTAACTTGATTTTTTTTTTTCGAGGAGGGTTGATGAGGGTAGCGCGTTTGATGTAGTCTACATGGATTTTAGCAAGTCTTTTGACAAAGTCCCACATGGCAGACTGGTCAGAAAAGTAAAAGCCCATGGGATCCAAGGGAAAGTGGCAAATTGGATCCAAAATTGGCTGTGGCAAGAAGCAAAGGGTAATGGTTGACGGGTGTTTTTGTGACTGGAAGGCTGTTTCCAGTGGGGTTCCGCAGGGCTCAGTACTAGGTCCCTTGCTTTTTGTGGTATTTATCAATGATTTAGACTTAAATGTAGGGGACATGATTAAGAAGTTTGCAGATGATACAAAAATTGGCCGTGTGGTTGATAGTGAGGAGGAAAGTTGTAGACTGCAGGAAGATATCATCGGACTGGTCAGGTGGGCAGAAAAGTGGCAAATGGAATTCAATCTGGAGAAGTGTGAGGTAATGCATTTGGGGAGGGCAAACAAGGCAAGGGAATACACAATAAATGGGAGGATGCTGAGAAGTGTAGAGGAAGAGAGGGACTTTGGAGTGCATGTCCACAGATCCCTGAAGGTAGCAGGACAGATAGATAAGGTGGTTAAGGCGGCATACTGGATACATTCCTTTATTAGCTGAGGCATAGAATATAAGAGCAGGGGGGGGGGTTATGCTCGTTAGGCCACAGCTAGAGTACTGCGTACAGTTCTGGTCTCCACGATAGGAAAGATGTGATTGCACTAGAGAGGGTACAGAGGAGATTTACGAGGATGTTGCCAGGACTGGAGAATTTTAGCTATTAGGAAAGATTGGATAGGCTGGGGTTGTTTTCTTTGGAACAAAAGAGGCCGAGGGGAGATTCAATTGAGGTGTATAAAATTATGAGGGGCCTAGAGAGAGTGGATGGGAAGGACCTATTTCCCTTGGCAGAGAGGTCAATAACCAGGGGGCATAGATTTAAAGTGATTGGTAGAAGGATTAGAGGGGAGTTGAGAAATTATTTTACCCAGAGGGTGGTGGGGATCTGGAACTCACTGCCTGAAGGAGTGGTAGAGGCAGAAACCCTCATTGCGTTTAAAGAGTACTTGGATGTGCACTTGAAGTGCCGTAACCTACAAGGCTACAGACCAAGAAATGGAAAGTGGGATTAGGCTGGATAGCTCTTTTTCGGCGGCACAGACACGATGGGCCGAATGGCCTCCATCTGTGCTGTAAAATTCTATGATGCCATATAGATTCTTCCTCCTCATGCATCTCACCACTGTGCAAGTCCTACATTGATATCAATTGCTTTTTGGAAAATTGAAAACACTTTTCTTCTTTGAAAAGATTTTCTAAGTTGATTCTTTGATCCAATCATCCCTTTTTCATGGATTCTTTGAATATTTGACAATTAAAAAAGAAATGTCAATCATAAAGAATCTTAACAGGTCACAAAGCATATTTTCAGTTTGAATTATTCCTCTCTACAGCCTGTAATCGGTGAAACATGCAACATTGTACAGAAATAAGCCCGCAGTTGTTTAGTTTAAAGTGTTTACTTACTATAATTGGATTGAAAGGAAGTGCCTCCAAACTAAGACCAGACAAAAATACCATGTTTTTGTCACAATAACATTTTCCCATGAATTAAAAATGGATAGTTTACCGAACCACCATCGATGTAACCAAGACAAACACCGACTGTACCAGGCTTGGTAGTCAGTGAATCTCTCTCCACACACGGAGCCGGTGAACGTCCTCTCCCCACTGCAAACACACTTGTGTGTCACCAGGTTTGGTGACTGAGGGAATCTCTATCCACACACGGAGCACACTATTACCCTCCACTGTGAACACACTCGTGTGTCACCAGGCTTGGTGTGGAGATGCCGGTGATGGACTGGGGTTGACAATTGTAAACAATTTTACAACACCAAGTTATAGTCCAGCAATTTTATTTTAAATTCACAAGCTTTCGGAGGCTTCCTCCTTCGTCATGTGAACGAAGGTTCACCTGAGGAAGGAGGAAGCCTCCGAAAGCTTGTGAATTTAAAATAAAATTGCTGGACTATAACTTGGTGTTGTAAAATTGTTTACAACCAGGCTTGGTGACTGAGGGAATCTCTATCCACATAGGGAGCACATTTACTCTCCAGTGTGAACACGCTCATGTGTCCTCAAGCTGGATAACTGAGTGAATCCCTTCCCACACACTGAGCAGGTGAACGGCCTCTCTCCAGTGTGAACAGGCTGGTGTTTCAGCAGGCTGGATGAATTGAGAAATCCCTTCCCACACAGGGAGCAAGTGAATGGCCTCTCATCAGCGTGAACGTGCTGGTGCCCATCTCCAGTGTGAATATGCTGGTGTTTCAGCAAGCGGGATGACTGAAAGAATCCCTTCCCACACTCGGAACAGCTGAATGGCCTCTCTCCAGTGTGAACCCGCTGGTGTGCCACCAGGTGTGATAACTGAATGAATTCCTTTCCACAAAGGGAACAGCTGAATGGCCTCTCCCCAGTGTGAATTCGCTGGTGTTTCAGCAGACTGAATGAACGAGTGAATCCCTTCCCACACACTGAGCAGGTGAATGGCCTCTCCCCAGTGTGAATACACTGGTGTTTCAGCAGGTGTGATGACTGAGTGAATCCTTTCCCACACTCGGAGCAGGTGAATGGCCTCTCCCCAGTGTGAATACGTTTGTGTGTCAGCAGATGGGATGAATTAGTGAATCCCTTTCCACACACACAGCACAGGAACGGCCTCTCCCCAGTGTGAATACGCTGGTGTATCCTTAAGCTGGATGACTGAGTGAATCCCTTCCCACATTCCGAGCAGCTAAACGGCCTCTCCCCAGTGTGAATTCGCTGGTGTGTTAGCAGGTGTGATGATTGAGTGAATCCCTTCCCACACTCAGAGCAGATGAACGGTCTCTCGCCAGTGTGAATACGCTGGTGTTCAAGTAGGCTGGATGAGTCAGTGAATCCCTTCCCACACTCGGAGCAGGGAAATGGCCTCACCCCAGTGTGAATAAGGCAATGCTTCTTTAAGCAGTCATTTCGATTAAAGGTCTTTCCACAGTCAGGGCACTGGAACACTCTCCCTCTGGTGTGTGTGTCTCGGTGCTTTTCCAGCCACAGTGAGGTCTTAAATCTTTTCCCACAGACAGAACATTCAAAGGGTTTGTCTTCTATATGGAAAGATTGCTGCTCTTTGGGTTCTGATGCATGGAGGGAGTTTGTCACATCCTGATGTGATGTTTGGTTTGAGCTTCCTGTTTGCAAATCTTCCATCTCTAATATTCTGTAAAACATGTTTACAAAAGTCAGAAGAACAGGTTGGAAATTCACAACAATTATACTTTCTGTAGTAAATTATCTCCCCTCTTGTTCCTTCAAAACTGCAAATACAATGTGTATATCCTCGTCCTTCTCACTGGTTTGAAACCAAGATTCACTGCACTGTCTCCACTCCATATTTTGACCCAAGGGTATACAAGCCAATTTTGCAACACATCCACATCATTTAATGCTTGAAGGTCCATCTCCCCCCAGACCAGACCAGACCCACCTCCCCGTCCCCCTCCTCCCACAGACCAGCACCACCTCCCATCCCCCCAGGACCAGCCCCACCTCCCCGTCCCCCTCCTCCCACAGACCAGCACCACCTCCCATCCCCCCAGGACCAGCCCCACCTCCCCGTCCCCCTCCTCCCACAGACCAGCACCACCTCCCATCCCCCCAGGACCAGCCCCATCTCCCCGTTCCCCTCCTCCCACAGACCAGCACCACCTCCCATCCCCCCCAGGACCAGCCCCACCTCCCTCCTCCCACAGACCAGCACCACCTCCCATCCCCCCAGGACCAGCCCCACCTCCCCGTCCCCCTCCACCCACAGACCAGCACCACCTCCCATCCCCTCCAGAACCAGACCCACCTCCCCGTTCCCCCTCCTCCCACAGACCAGCACCACCTCCCATCCCCTCCAGAACCAGCCCCACCTCCCATCCCCTCCAGAACCAGCCCCACCTCCCCGTCCCCCTCCTCCCACAGACCAGCACCACCTCCCATCCCCCCCAGGACCAGCCCCACCTCCCCATCTCCCTCCTCCCACAGACCAGCACCACCTCCCATCCCCCCCAGGACCAGCCCCACCTCCCATCCCCCCCAGGACCAGCCCCACCTCCCCATCCCCCTCCTCCCACAGACCAGCACCACCTCCCATCCCCCCCAGAACCAGCCCCACCTCCCCATCCCCCTCCTCCCCATTCCCCTCCTCCCACAGACCAGCACCACCTCCCATCCCCCCCAGGACCAGCCCCACCTCCCCATCCCCCTCCTCCCACAGACCAGCACCACCTCCCATCCCCTCCAGAACCAGCCCCACCTCCCCGTCCCCCTCCTCCCACAGACCAGCCCCACCTCCCATCCCCTCCAGGACCAGCCCCACCTCCCATCCCCACCAGGACCAGCCCCACCTCCCATCCCCACCAGGACCAGCACCACCCCTCCAGAACCAGACCAACCTCCCTGTCCCCCTCCTCCCACAGATAGCACCACCTCCCATCCCATCCCACCCCACCCCACCCCACCCCCCAGGACCAGATCCACCTCCCGGCCACCTCCCCCAACCCCCAGGATCTACCCCACCTCCAGCTTCCCTGCCCCGCCTCTCCCCCTCCACAGACCATATCCGCCTCTCACCTTCCAGCCCCGCCTCTCCTCCCCCTCCAGCATCTCCCATCCCAACCCCACCTCTTGCCCCTCTCCCCCTCCACTCCAGCCCCTCCACACCTCAGCCCCGCCTCCCATGCCAGACCACATCCACCTCACCCCCGAGCCCCGCCTAACCGCTCCTCTTCCCTCCCCATCCCAGACTCGCCTCTCCCTCCTCCAGTCCCGCCCCCACTCTAGACCACACCCACCTCACCTCGGCCCACCACTCCCCCAAATGCCCATCCCAGCCTCTCCCCTCCACCTCAGCCACCACTAACCACGCCTACCTCTCATCCTCCCCTCCAGCCCCACTTTTCCCCCTCCACCCCTGACCGCACCCACCTCTCCCCTCGCCCCACCCCGTCCCCCCCCAGCCTCGTCCCTCCTCCCCATCCCACCCCGGCCTCGTCCCTCCCCACCTCACCCCCGGCCTCGTCCCTCCTCCCCACCTCACCCCCGGCCTCGTCCCTCCCTCGCCGGCCTCGTCCAACCTCCCTCCGTCCTCTCCCCTCCCTCCCCCCGTCCTCCCCCGGCCTCGTCCTTCCCCCTCCCCCCCGGCCTCGTCCTTCCCCCTCCCCCCCGGCCTCGTCCTTCCCCCTCCCCCCCGGCCTCGTCCTTCCCCCTCCTCCCCGGCCTCGCCCCCTCCCGCCTCTCTCCCCACCGCCCCCCCGCCCGCCCAGTCCCACCCCAGACCTGCCCTCTCCCCTCCACCCCAGACCCGCCTCTCCCCCCCAACCCAGTCCCCTCCACCCCAGACCCGCCTCTCCCCCCCAACCCAGTCCCCTCCACCCCAGACCCGCCTCTCCCCCCCAACCCAGTCCCCTCCACCCCAGACCCGCCTCTCCCCCCCAACCCAGTCCCCTCCACCCCAGACCCGCCTCTCCCCCCCAACCCAGTCCCCTCCACCCCAGACCCGCCTCTCCCCCCCACCCAGTCCCGCCCCAGACCCGCCTCTCCCCCCCACCCAGTCCCGCCCCAGACCCGCCTCTCCCCACCCACCCAAGACCCGCCTCTCCCCACCCACCCAAGACCCACCTCTCCCCCGCCCTCTCCCCTCCACCCCAGACCCGCCTCTCCCCACCCACCCAAGACCCACCTCTCCCCCGCCCTCTCCCCTCCACCCCAGACCCGCCTCTCGCCCCCAACCCAGTCCCCTCCACCCCAGACCCGCCTCTCCCCCCAACCCAGTCCCCTCCACCCCAACCCAGTCCCCTCCACCCCAACCCAGTCCCCTCCACCCCAACCCAGTCCCCTCCACCCCAACCCAGTCCCCTCCACCCCAACCCAGTCCCCTCCACCCCCGCATCTCTCCCCCCCCCCCCCAGACCCGCCTCTCTTTCCCCCCCCCAGACCCGCCTCTCTTTCCCCCCCCCAGACCCGCCTCTCTTCCCCCTCCCCCCAGACCCGCCTCTCTTCCCCCTCCCCCCAGACCCGCCTCTCTTCCCCCCCCCCCCCCCAGACCCGCCTCTCTTCCCCCCCCCCCCAGACCCGCCTCTCTTCCCCCCCCCCCAGACCCGCCTCTCTTCCCCCCCCCCAGACCCGCCTCTCTCCCCCCCCCCCCCCAGACCCGCCTCTCCCCCCCCCCCCCAGACCCGCCTCTCCTCCCCCCCCACAGACCCGCCTCTCTTCCCCCCCCCCCCCAAGACCCGCCTCTCTTCCCCCCCCCCCAGACCCGCCTCTCTTCCCCCCCCCCAGACCCGCCTCTCTTCCCCCCCCCCAGACCCGCCTCTCTCCCCCCCCCCAGACCCGCCTCTCTCCCCCCCCCCCCCCAGACC
Source organism: Heptranchias perlo (assembly GCF_035084215.1). Lineage (NCBI taxonomy): Eukaryota > Metazoa > Chordata > Chondrichthyes > Hexanchiformes > Hexanchidae > Heptranchias > Heptranchias perlo. The sequence goes on from NW_027139666.1 coordinate 52,630, forward strand.
CGCCTCTCTTCCCCCCCCACAGACCCGCCTCTCCTCCCCCCCCCCCCCAAGACCCGCCTCTCTTCCCCCCCCCCCAAGACCCGCCTCTCTTCCCCTCCCCCCCCCCCAAGACCCGCCTCTCTTCCCCCCCCCCCCAAGACCCGCCTCTCTTCCCCCCCCCCCCAAGACCCGCCTCTCTTCCCCCCCCCAAGACCCGCCTCTCTTCCCCCCCCCCCCCCCCCCAAGACCCGCCTCTCTCCCCCCCCACCCAGTCCCCTCCACTCCAGACCCGCCTCTCTCCCCCCCCACCCAGTCCCCTCCACCCCAGACCCGCCTCTCTTCCCCCCCCCCCCCCAGACCCGCCTCTCTTCCCCCCCCCCCGACCCGCCTCTCTTCCCCCCCCCCCCGACCCGCCTCTCTTCCCCCCCCCCAGACCCGCCTCTCTTCCCCCCCCCCCAGACCCGCCTCTCTTCCCCCCCCCCCAGACCCGCCTCTCTCCCCCCCCCCCCAGACCCGCCTCTCTTCCCCCCCCACAGACCCGCCTCTCTTCCCCCCCACAGACCCGCCTCTCTTCCCCCCCCCCCCCCCAAGACCCGCCTCTCTTCCCCCCCCCCCCCAAGACCCGCCTCTCTTCCCCCCCCCCCAAGACCCGCCTCTCTTCCCCCCCCCCCAAGACCCGCCTCTCTTCCCCCCCCCAAGACCCGCCTCTCTTCCCCCCCCCCCCAAGACCCGCCTCTCTTCCCCCCCCCCCCAAGACCCGCCTCTCTCCCCCCCCCCCAAGACCCGCCTCTCTACCCCCCCCCAAGACCCGCCTCTCTTCCCCACCCCCCAAGACCCGCCTCTCTCCCCCCCCACCCAGTCCCCTCCACCCCAGACCCGCCTCTCTTCCCCCCCCCCCCCAGACCCGCCTCTCTTCCCCCCCCCCCCAGACCCGCCTCTCTTCCCCCCCCCCCCAGACCCGCCTCTCTTCCCCCCCCCCAGACCCGCCTCTCTCCCCCCCCCCAGACCCGCCTCTCTTCCCCCCCCACAGACCCGCCTCTCTTCCCCCCCCACAGACCCGCCTCTCTTCCCCCCCCCACAGACCCGCCTCTCTTCCCCCCCCCCCCAAGACCCGCCTCTCTTCCCCCCCCCCCCCCAAGACCCGCCTCTCTTCCCCCCCCCCCCCAAGACCCGCCTCTCTTCCCCCCCCCCCCCCAAGACCCGCCTCTCTTCCCCCCCCCCCCAAGACCCGCCTCTCTCCCCCCCCCCCCCAAGACCCGCCTCTCTCCCCCCCCCCCAAGACCCGCCTCTCTTCCACCCCCCCAAGACCCGCCTCTCTTCCCCCCCCCCCCCCAAGACCCGCCTCTCTCCCCCCCCCCCCCAAGACCCGCCTCTCTTCCCCACCCCCCAAGACCCGCCTCTCTCCCCCCCCACCCAGTCCCCTCCACTCCAGACCCGCCTGTCTCCCCCCCCACCCAGTCCCCTCCACTCCAGACCCGCCTCTCTCCCCCCCCACCCAGTCCCCTCCACCCCAGACCCACCCAGTCCCCTCCACCCCAGACCCGCCTCTCTCTCCCCCCCCCCCCGCCTCTCTCCCCCCCCCCCGCCTCTCTCCCCCCCCCCCCCGCCTCTCTCCCCCCCCCCCCGCCTCTCTCCCCCCCCCCCCGCCTCTCTTCCCCCCCCCCCGCCAAGACCCGCCTCTCTTCCCCCCCCCGCCTCTCTCCCCCCCCCCAAGACCCGCCTCTCTTCCCCCCCCCCGCCTCTCTCCCCCCCCCCCCAAGACCCGCCTCTCTTCCCCCCCCCCGCCTCTCTCCCCCCCCCCCCCCCCAAGACCCGCCTCTCTTCCCCCCCCCCCCCCAAGACCCGCCTCTCTTCCCCCCCCCCCAAGACCCGCCTCTCTTCCCCCCCCCCCCAAGACCCGCCTCTCTTCCCCCCCCCCCAAGACCCGCCTCTCTTCCCCCCCCCCCAAGACCCGCCTCTCTTCCCCCCCCCCCCCAAGACCCGCCTCTCTTCCCCCCCCCCCAAGACCCGCCTCTCTTCCCCCCCCCCAAGACCCGCCTCTCTTCCCCCCCCCCAAGACCCGCCTCTCTTCCCCCCCCCCCAAGACCCGCCTCTCTTCCCCCCCCCCCCAAGACCCGCCTCTCTTCCCCCCCCCCCCAAGACCCGCCCCAGACCCGCCCTCTCCCCTCCACCCCAGACCCGCCTCTCCCCCCAACCCAGTCCCCTCCACCCCAGACCCGCCTCTCCCCCCCCCACCCAGTCCCCTCCACCCCAGACCCGCCTCTCCCCCCCCCACCCAGTCCCCTCCACCCCAGACCCGCCTCTCCCCCCCCCACCCAGTCCCGCCCCAGACCCGCCTCTCCCCCCCCCACCCAGTCCCGCCCCAGACCCGCCTCTCCCCCCCCAACCCAGACCCGCCTCTCCCCCCCCCCCGCCTCTCCCCCCCAACCCAGACCCGCCTCTCCCCCCCAACCCAGTCCCCTCCACCCCAGACCCAGTCCCCTCCACCCCAGACCCAGTCCCCTCCACCCCAGACCCAGTCCCCTCCACCCCAGACCTGCCTCTCCCCCCCCCACCCAGTCCCGCCCCAGACCCGCCTCTCCCCCCCCAACCCAGACCCGCCTCTCCCCCCCAACCCAGTCCCCTCCACCCCAGACCCAGTCCCCTCCACCCCAGACCCGCCTCTCCCCCCCCCCCCGCCTCTCCCCCCCAACCCAGTCCCGCCTCTCCCCCCCAACCCAGTCCCCTCCACTCCAGACCCGCCTCTCTCCCCCCCCACCCAGTCCCCTCCCCCCCCGACCCGCCTCTCTCCCCCCCCCGCCTCTCTCCCCCCCCACCCACTCTCTCTCCCCCCCCCCCCCTACTCTCCTCCCCCCCCCCTACTCTCTCCCCCCCCCACTCCCTCTTTCCCCCCCCCTCTCTCTCTTTCCCCCCCCCACTCTCTCTTTCCCCCCCCCTCTCTCTCTCTTTCCCCCCCCCTCTCTCTCTCTTTCCCCCCCCCTCTCTCTCTCTTTCCCCCCCCCCTCTCTCTCTCTTTCCCCCCCCCCCAGTCCAGTCCCGCCTCTCTCTCCCCCCCTAGTCCCGCCTCTCTCTCCCCCCCTAGTCCCGCCTCTCTCTCCCCCCCCCACCCCCCCAGTCCCGCCTCTCTCTCTCCCCACCCCCCCAGTCCCGCCTCTCTCTCTCCCCACCCCCCCAGTCCCGCCTCTCTCTCTCCCCCCCCAGTCCCGCCTCTCTCTCTCCCCCCCCCAGTCCCGCCTCTCTCTCCCCCCCACCCCCCCAGTCCCGCCTCTCTCTCCCCCCCACCCCCCCAGTCCCGCCTCTCTCTTCCCCCCCCCAGTCCCGCCTCTCTCTTCCCCCCCCCAGTCCCGCCTCTCTCTTCCCCCCCCCCCAGTCCCGCCTCTCTCTTCCCCCCCCCCCAGTCCCGCCTCTCTCTTCCCCCCCCCCCAGTCCCGCCTCTCTCTTCCCCCCCCCCCAGTCCCGCCTCTCTCTTCCCCCCCCCCCAGTCCCGCCTCTCTCTTCCCCCCCCCCAGTCCCGCCTCTCTCTTCCCCCCCCCCAGTCCCGCCTCTCTCTTCCCCCCCCCCAGTCCCGCCTCTCTCTTCCCCCCCCCCAGTCCCGCCTCTCTCTTCCGCCACCCCCCAGTCCCGCCTCTCTCTTCCCCCCCCCCCCAGTCCCGCCTCTCTCTTCCCCCCCCCCCAGTCCCGCCTCTCTCTTCCCCCCCCCCCAGTCCCGCCTCTCTCTTCCCCCCCCCCCAGTCCCGCCTCTCTCTTCCCCCCCCCCCAGTCCCGCCTCTCTCTTCCCCCCCCCCCAGTCCCGCCTCTCTCTTCCCCCCCCCCCAGTCCCGCCTCTCTCTTCCCCCCCCCCCAGTCCCGCCTCTCTCTCTCCCCCCACCCCCCCAGTCCCGCCTCTCTCTCTCCCCCCACCCCCCCAGTCCCGCCTCTCTCTCTCCCCCCACCCCCCCAGTCCCGCCTCTCTCTCTCCCCCCACCCCCCCAGTCCCGCCTCTCTCTCTCCCCCCACCCCCCCAGTCCCGCCTCTCTCTCTCCCCCCACCCCCCCAGTCCCGCCTCTCTCTCTCCCCCCACCCCCCCAGTCCCGCCTCTCTCTCTCCCCCCACCCCCCCAGTCCCGCCTCTCTCTCTCCCCCCACCCCCCCAGTCCCGCCTCTCTCTCTCCCCCCACCCCCCCAGTCCCGCCTCTCTCTCTCCCCCCACCCCCCCAGTCCCGCCTCTCTCTCTCCCCCCAGTCCCGCCTCTCTCTCTCCCCCCACCCCCCCAGTCCCGCCTCTCTCTCTCCCCCCACCCCCCCAGTCCCGCCTCTCTCTCTCCCCCCACCCCCCCAGTCCCGCCTCTCTCTCTCCCCCCGCCGACCTGCCCCTTGTCCCGTCTCACCCCAGACCCGCTCCCCAGGGGTGACGAGTCCCGGCGGGCAGTATCCGCAGTTTCAGGTTTAAAGGGCGGGAAGGTCCTGAGGAGCCGAGACTCCCCGGGCCGGTCCCTTGATATTTAATCCGCCGCCTGGGCCCTGCTCTCGGCCTCTTACCTCCCGGCCGGACCTCCTTCTCATTCGTTGCAAATGGCGTCCGTCCCACAGAGTCTCGGCGCATGCGCGGTCGCTAACCCTGGACCAATAGAGCGGTTGCCGGGGCGCACGGAACTATGGGTAGGTATATCCGCCATTGAAACGGTCCCATATCTGCACTCTTCCTTAATGAAAGGTCTTTATTGATCAGTACAAGGGAATACCGGTAATGTTACTTAGAATGAAAGCAGAGAAACAGGCCAATCGGCCCAACAGATCCATACCAGTGTTCATGCTCCACACGAGCCTCCTCCCTCCCTTCTTCATATAACCCCATCAACATATCCTTCTATTCCCTACACCGCACCTCAGGAAGGATATATTGGCCTTGGAGGGGGTGCAGAGCAGATTCACCAGAATGATAATGAGGCTTAGAAGGTTAAATTATGAGGACAGGTTGCATAAACTCGTCTTGTATTCCCTCGAGAACAGAAGATTGGGAGGTAATCTGATTGAGGTGTTTAGAATGATAAAGGATTCGATAGGGTAGATAGAAACTATTTCCTCTGGTGGGGAAATCCAGAACAAGGGGCCATAATCTTAAAATTAGAGCCAGGCCATTCAGGAATGAAGTCAGGAAGCACTATTTCACAAAGGGTGGTGGAAATCTGGAACTCTCTTCCCCAAAAGGCTGTGGATGCTGGGGGACAATTGAAATGTTCAAGCCTGCGATCGATAGATTTTTGTTGGGTAAGGGTATGAAGGCATATGGAGAAAGGTGGGTAAATGGAGTTGAGATACAGAACAGCAATGAACTAACTGAATGGCAGAACAGGCGCAAGAGGCTAAATGGCCTCCTCCAGCGTTAGGCCCAACAGGTCCATGCCAGTGTTTGTACTCCATATGAGCCTCCTCCCACCTTACTTCAACTAACTATCAGCATATCCTTCTATTCCTTTCTCCTTCATGCACTTATCTAGCTCCCCCTTAAATGCATCTAAACTATTCGCCTCAACTACTCCTTGTGGTAGTGAGTTCCACATTCTCACCACTCTCCAGTTCCTTCTTGAAACCTATTAAGGTTTCATGGTCCACCACCTATTTTCTTTCACTCAACTGAATATCCTTCCCTGTGTCCCCCCCGCCGCAATGACTGAATATCCTTCCCCGTGTCCCCCCCGCCGCAATGACTGAATATCCTTCCCCGTGTCCCCCCGCCGCAATAACTGAATATCCTTCCCCGTGTCCCCCCCGCCGCAATGACTGAATATCCTTCCCCGTGTCCCCCCGCCGCAATAACTGAATATCCTTCCCCGTGTCCCCCCGCCGCAATAACTGAATATCCTTCCCCGTGTCCCCCCGCCGCAATAACTGAATATCCTTCCCCGTGTCCCCCCCGCCGCAATGACTGAATATCCTTCCCCGTGTCCCCCCGCCGCAATAACTGAATATCCTTCCCCGTGTCCCCCCCGCCGCAATGACTGAATATCCTTCCCCGTGTCCCCCCGCCGCAATGACTGAATATCCTTCCCCGTGTCCCCCCCGCCGCAATGACTGAATATCCTTCCCCGTGTCCCCCCCGCCGCAATGACTGAATATCCTTCCCCGTGTCCCCCCGCCGCAATGACTGAATATCCTTCCCCGTGTCCCCCCGCCGCAATGACTGAATATCCTTCCCCGTGTCCCCCCGCCGCAATAACTGAATATCCTTCCCCGTGTCCCCCCGCCGCAATGACTGAATATCCTTCCCCGTGTCCCCCCCTCCCCGCCGCAATAACTGAATATCCTTCCCCGTGTCCCCCCGCCGCAATGACTGAATATCCTTCCCCGTGTCCCCCCGCCGCAATAACTGAATATCCTTCCCCGTGTCCCCCCGCCGCAATAACTGAATATCCTTCCCCGTGTCCCCCCCCCCCCCGCCGCAATGACTGAATATCCTTCCCCGTGTCCCCCCCCCCCCCCCGCCGCAATGACTGAATATCCTTCCCCGTGTCCCCCCGCCGCAATAACTGAATATCCTTCCCCGTGTCCCCCCCCCCCCCCGCCGCAATAACTGAATATCCTTCCCCGTGTCCCCCCGCCGCAATAACTGAATATCCTTCCCCGTGTCCCCCCCCTCCCCGCCGCAATAACTGAATATCCTTCCCCGTGTCCCCCCCCTCCCCCCGCCGCAATGACTGAATATCCTTCCCTGTGTCCCCCCCCCCCCCCCGCCGCAATGACTGAATATCCTTCCCTGTGTCCCCCCGCCGCAATAACTGAATATCCTTCCCCGTGTCCCCCCCCTCCCCGCCGCAATAACTGAATATCCTTCCCTGTGTCCCCCCCCTCCCCCCGCCGCAATGACTGAATATCCTTCCCTGTGTCCCCCCCCTCCCCGCCGCAATAACTGAATATCCTTCCCTGTGTCCCCCCCTCCCCGCCGCAATAACTGAATATCCTTCCCCGTGTCCCCCCGCCGCAATGACTGAATATCCTTCCCCGTGTCCCCCCCGCCGCAATGACTGAATATCCTTCCCCGTGTCCCCCCGCCGCAATGACTGAATATCCTTCCCCGTGTCCCCCCCGCCGCAATGACTGAATATCCTTCCCCGTGTCCCCCCGCCGCAATGACTGAATATCCTTCCCCGTGTCCCCCCCGCCGCAATGACTGAATATCCTTCCCCGTGTCCCCCCGCCGCAATGACTGAATATCCTTCCCCGTGTCCCCCCGCCGCAATGACTGAATATCCTTCCCCGTGTCCCCCCGCCGCAATAACTGAATATCCTTCCCCGTGTCCCCCCGCCGCAATAACTGAATATCCTTCCCCGTGTCCCCCCCCTCCCCGCCGCAATGACTGAATATCCTTCCCCGTGTCCCCCCCTCCCCGCCGCAATGACTGAATATCCTTCCCCGTGTCCCCCCCCTCCCCGCCGCAATGACTGAATATCCTTCCCCGTGTCCCCCCCCCCCCCGCCGCAATGACTGAATATCCTTCCCCGTGTCCCCCCCCCCCCCCCGCCGCAATGACTGAATATCCTTCCCCGTGTCCCCCCGCCGCAATGACTGAATATCCTTCCCCGTGTCCCCCCCCCCCCCCCCGCCGCAATGACTGAATATCCTTCCCCGTGTCCCCCCGCCGCAATAACTGAATATCCTTCCCCGTGTCCCCCCGCCGCAATAACTGAATATCCTTCCCCGTGTCCCCCCGCCGCAATGACTGAATATCCTTCCCCGTGTCCCCCCGCCGCAATAACTGAATATCCTTCCCCGTGTCCCCCCCCTCCCCGCCGCAATAACTGAATATCCTTCCCCGTGTCCCCCCCCTCCCCCCGCCGCAATGACTGAATATCCTTCCCTGTGTCCCCCCCCCCCCCCCCGCCGCAATAACTGAATATCCTTCCCTGTGTCCCCCCCCCCCCCCCCGCCGCAATAACTGAATATCCTTCCCTGTGGTCCCCCCCCCCCCCCCCGCCGCAATAACTGAATATCCTTCCCTGTGTCCCCCCCCTCCCCGCCGCAATAACTGAATATCCTTCCCCGTGTCCCCCCCCTCCCCGCCGCAATAACTGAATATCCTTCCCTGTGTCCCCCCGCCGCAATAACTGAATATCCTTCCCTGTGTCCCCCCCCTCCCCGCCGCAATAACTGAATATCCTTCCCTGTGTCCCCCCCTCCCCGCCGCAATAACTGAATATCCTTCCCCGTGTCCCCCCGCCGCAATAACTGAATATCCTTCCCTGTGTCCCCCCCTCCCCGCCGCAATAACTGAATATCCTTCCCTGTGTCCCCCCCTCCCCCCGCCGCAATAACTGAATATCCTTCCCCGTGTCCCCCCCCCCGCCGCAATAACTGAATATCCTTCCCCGTGTCCCCCCCTCCCCCCGCCGCAATAACTGAATATCCTTCCCCGTGTCCCCCCCCCCCGCCGCAATAACTGAATATCCTTCCCTGTGTCCCCCCCCTCCCCGCCGCAATAACTGAATATCCTTCCCCGTGTCCCCCCCCTCCCCGCCGCAATAACTGAATATCCTTCCCTGTGTCCCCCCGCCGCAATAACTGAATATCCTTCCCTGTGTCCCCCCCCTCCCCGCCGCAATAACTGAATATCCTTCCCTGTGTCCCCCCCTCCCCGCCGCAATAACTGAATATCCTTCCCTGTGTCCCCCCCTCCCCCCGCCGCAATAACTGAATATCCTTCCCCGTGTCCCCCCCTCCCCGCCGCAATAACTGAATATCCTTCCCCGTGTCCCCCCCCCCGCCGCAATAACTGAATATCCTTCCCCGTGTCCCCCCCCCCGCCGCAATAACTGAATATCCTTCCCCGTGTCCCCCCCCCCGCCGCAATAACTGAATATCCTTCCCCGTGTCCCCCCCCCCCGCCGCAATAACTGAATATCCTTCCCTGTGTCCCCCCCTCCCCGCCGCAATAACTGAATATCCTTCCCTGTGTCCCCCCACAAATGACTGAATATCCTTCCCTGTGTCCCCCCCTCCCCGCCGCAATAACTGAATATCCTTCCCTGTGTCCCCCCACAAATGACTGAATATCCTTCCCTGTGTCCCCCCCTCCCCGCCGCAATAACTGAATATCCTTCCCTGTGTCCCCCCACAAATGACTGAATATCCTTCCCTGTGTCCCCACCAAATAACTGAATATCCATCTCTGCACCCCCTCCAATAACTGAATATCCATCTCTGTACCAACTCCAATAACTGAATATCTTTCTCTGTACCCCTCCAATAACTGAATATTCTTCTGTGTTCCCCCTCCAATATCTGAATATCCTTCTCTGTATCTCCTCCAAAAACTGAATATCTATCTCTGTACCAACTCCAATAACTGAATATCCTTCTCTGCACCTCCTCCAATTACAGAATATCCTACTCTGTACCCCCTCCAATCACTGAATATCCTTCTCTGTTCCCCCTCCAATCACTGAATATCCTTCTCTGTTCCCCCTCCAATCACTGAATATCCTTCTCTGTTCCCCCTCCAATCACTGAATATCCTTCTCTGTTCCCCCTCCAATCACTGAATATCCTTCTCTGTTCCCCCTCCAATCACTGAATATCCTTCTCTGTTCCCCCTCCAATCACTGAATATCCTTCTCTGTTCCCCCTCCAATCACTGAATATCCTTCTCTCTACCCCCTCCAATCACTGAATATCCTTCTCTGTACCCCCTCCAATCACTGAATATCCTTCTCTGTTCCCCCTCCAATCACTGAATATCCTTCTCTGTTCCCCCTCCAATCACTGAATATCCTTCTCTGTACCCCCTCCAATCACTGAATATCCTTCTCTCTACCCCCTCCAATCACTGAATATCCTTCTCTCTACCCCCTCCAATCACTGAATATCCTTCTCTCTACCCCCTCCAATCACTGAATATCCTTCTCTGTACCCCCTCCAATCACTGAATATCCTTCTCTCTACCCCCTCCAATCACTGAATATCCTTCTCTCTACCCCCTCCAATCACTGAATATCCTTCTCTCTACCCCCTCCAATCACTGAATATCCTTCTCTCTACCCCCTCCAATCACTGAATATCCTTCTCTCTACCCCCTCCAATCACTGAATATCCTTCTCTGTTCCCCCTCCAATCACTGAATATCCTTCTCTGTACCCCCTCCAATCACTGAACATCCTTCTCTGTACCCCTCCAATCACTGAATATCCTTCTCTGTACCCCCTCCAATCACTGAATATCCTTCTCTGTACCCCTCCAATCACTGAATATCCTTCTCTGTTCCCCCTCCAATCACTGAATATCCTTCTCTCTACCCCCTCCAATCACTGAATATCCTTCTCTCTACCCCCTCCAATCACTGAATATCCTTCTCTGTTCCCCCTCCAATCACTGAATATCCTTCTCTCTACCCCCTCCAATCACTGAATATCCTTCTCTCTACCCCCTCCAATCACTGAATATCCTTCTCTGTACCCCTCCAATCACTGAATATCCTTCTCTGTTCCCCCTCCAATCACTGAATATCCTTCTCTCTACCCCCTCCAATCACTGAATATCCTTCTCTGTACCCCTCCAATCACTGAATATCCTTCTCTGTACCCCTCCAATCACTGAATATTCTTCTGTGTTCCCCCTCCAATATCTGAATATCCTTCTCTGTATCTCCTCCAAAAACTGAATATCTATCTCTGTACCAACTCCAATAACTGAATATCCTTCTCTGCACCTCCTCCAATTACAGAATATCCTACTCTGTACCCCCTCCAATCACTGAATATCCTTCTCTGTTCCCCCTCCAATCACTGAATATCCTTCTCTGTTCCCCCTCCAATCACTGAATATCCTTCTCTGTTCCCCCTCCAATCACTGAATATCCTTCTCTGTTCCCCCTCCAATCACTGAATATCCTTCTCTGTTCCCCCTCCAATCACTGAATATCCTTCTCTGTTCCCCCTCCAATCACTGAATATCCTTCTCTGTTCCCCCTCCAATCACTGAATATCCTTCTCTCTACCCCCTCCAATCACTGAATATCCTTCTCTGTACCCCCTCCAATCACTGAATATCCTTCTCTGTTCCCCCTCCAATCACTGAATATCCTTCTCTCTACCCCCTCCAATCACTGAATATCCTTCTCTGTACCCCCTCCAATCACTGAATATCCTACTCTGTACCCCCTCCAATCACTGAATATCCTTCTCTGTTCCCCCTCCAATCACTGAATATCCTTCTCTGTTCCCCCTCCAATCACTGAATATCCTTCTCTGTTCCCCCTCCAATCACTGAATATCCTTCTCTGTTCCCCCTCCAATCACTGAATATCCTTCTCTGTTCCCCCTCCAATCACTGAATATCCTTCTCTGTTCCCCCTCCAATCACTGAATATCCTTCTCTGTTCCCCCTCCAATCACTGAATATCCTTCTCTCTACCCCCTCCAATCACTGAATATCCTTCTCTGTTCCCCCTCCAATCACTGAATATCCTTCTCTGTTCCCCCTCCAATCACTGAATATCCTTCTCTGTACCCCCTCCAATCACTGAATATCCTTCTCTCTACCCCCTCCAATCACTGAATATCCTTCTCTCTACCCCCTCCAATCACTGAATATCCTTCTCTCTACCCCCTCCAATCACTGAATATCCTTCTCTGTACCCCCTCCAATCACTGAATATCCTTCTCTCTACCCCCTCCAATCACTGAATATCCTTCTCTCTACCCCCTCCAATCACTGAATATCCTTCTCTCTACCCCCTCCAATCACTGAATATCCTTCTCTCTACCCCCTCCAATCACTGAATATCCTTCTCTCTACCCCCTCCAATCACTGAATATCCTTCTCTGTTCCCCCTCCAATCACTGAATATCCTTCTCTGTACCCCCTCCAATCACTGAACATCCTTCTCTGTACCCCTCCAATCACTGAATATCCTTCTCTGTACCCCCTCCAATCACTGAATATCCTTCTCTGTACCCCTCCAATCACTGAATATCCTTCTCTGTACCCCCTCCAATCACTGAATATCCTTCTCTGTACCCCTCCAATCACTGAATATCCTTCTCTGTTCCCCCTCCAATCACTGAATATCCTTCTCTGTACCCCCTCCAATCACTGAATATCCTTCTCTGTACCCCTCCAATCACTGAATATCCTTCTCTGTTCCCCCTCCAATCACTGAATATCCTTCTCTCTACCCCCTCCAATCACTGAATATCCTTCTCTCTACCCCCTCCAATCACTGAATATCCTTCTCTGTTCCCCCTCCAATCACTGAATATCCTTCTCTCTACCCCCTCCAATCACTGAATATCCTTCTCTCTACCCCCTCCAATCACTGAATATCCTTCTCTGTACCCCTCCAATCACTGAATATCCTTCTCTGTTCCCCCTCCAATCACTGAATATCCTTCTCTCTACCCCCTCCAATCACTGAATATCCTTCTCTCTACCCCCTCCAATCACTGAATATCCTTCTCTGTTCCCCCTCCAATCACTGAATATCCTTCTCTCTACCCCCTCCAATCACTGAATATCCTTCTCTCTACCCCCTCCAATCACTGAATATCCTTCTCTGTACCCCCTCCAATTGCTGAATATCCATCTCTGTATCTCTTCCAATATCTGAATATCCGTCTCTGTATCTCTTCCAATATCTGAATATCCTTCTCTGTATCTCCTCCAATATCTGAATATCCGTCTCTGTACCCCCTCCAATATCTGAATATCCTTCTCTGTATCTCCTCCAATATCTGAATATCCATCTCTCTACCCCCTCCAATATCTGAATATCCATCTCTGTACCCCCTCCAATATCTGAATATCCTTCTCTGTATCTCCTCCAATATCTGAATATCCATCTCTGTACCCCCTCCAATTACTGAATATCCATCTCTGTACCCCCTCCAATATCTGAATATCCTTCTCTGTACCCCCTCCAATATCTGAATATCCTTCTCTGTACCCCCTGCAATATCTGAATATCCTTCTCTGTACCCCCTCCAATATCTGAATATCCATCTCTGTCCCTCCTCCAATTACTGCATATCCATCTCTGTACCCCCTCCAATAACTGAATATCTATCTCTGTGCCCTCTCCAATATCTGAATATCCATCTCTGTACCCCCTCCAATATCTGAATATCCTTCTCTGTATCTCCTCCAATAACTGAATATCCTTCTCTGTACCCCCTCCAATATCTGAATATCCATCTCTGTACCCCCTCCAATATCTGAATATCCTTCTCTGTATCTCCTCCAATAACTGAATATCCTTCTCTGTACCCCCTCCAATAACTGAATATCTATCTCTGTGTCCTCTCCAATATCTGAATATCCTTCTCTGTACCCCCTCCAATTACTGAATATCCTTCTCTGTACCCCCTCCAATTACTGAATATCCTTCTCTGTACCCCCTCCCATAACTGTATATCCTTTTCTGTACCCCGTCCAATAACTGAATATCCATCTCTTTACCTCCTGCAATATCTGAATATCCTTCTCTGTACCTCCTCCAATAACTGAATAGCCATTTCTGTACCCCCTGCAATAACTGAATATCCTTCTCTGTCCCTCCTCCAATTACTGAATATCCTTCTCTGTAGAAAAACAGAATATTTTTTAAATGGTGAGAAACTATTAAATTATGGTGTGCAGAGTCCTCGTATAAGAATGAGAAAAAGTTAGCATGCAGGTACAGCAAGCAATTAGGAAGGGAAATGGCATGCCTTTGTTGCAAGGGGGTTGGTGTACTTGAGTAAGAAAGTTTTGTACAGGGCTTTGGTGAGACCTCACCTGGAGCACTAATACAGTTTTGGTCTCCTTATCTCAGGAAGGATATACTTGCCTTCGAGGCTGTGCAACGAAGGTTCACTAGATTCATTCCTGGGATAAGAGAGTTGGCCTATGAGGAGAGATTGAGTAGAATGGGCCGATACTCTCTGGAGCTTACAAGAATGAGAGGTGATCTCATTGAAGCATACAAGATTCTGAGGGGGCTTCACAGGGTAGATTCTGAGAGGTTGTTTCACCTGGCTGGAGAGTCTAGAACTAGGGGGCATAGTCTCAGGATAAGGGGTCGGCCATTTCAGACTGAGATGAGGAGGAATTTCTTCACTCACAGGGTTGTGCATCTTTGGAATTCTCTACCCCAGAGGGCTGTGGATGCTCAGTCGTTGAGTGTATTCAAGGCTGAGATGGATAGATTTTTGGACTCCTGGGGAATCAAGGGATATGGGGATCGGGTGGGAAAGTGGAGTTGGTCGAAGATCAGCCATGATCTGATTGAATGGCAGAGCAGGCCTGAGGGGCCGAATGGCCGACTCCTGCTCCTATTTGATATGTTCTAATTGGGTAAAGAAGTTTCTCCTGAATTCCCTATTGGATTTATTAGCGACTAATGTATATTTATATTACAACAGCTATTAATATTACAAGCCCTGATAAGGGCTGTGGGGAAACAGCAGGATGGACCAGGGCCGGGGGGAGGTGGGGGGAAATGGGACTAATTGGATAGCTCTTTCAAAGAGCTGGCACAGGCACAATGGGCCGAATGGCCTCCTCCTGTGCCGTACATACTATGATGACAATTATAATTAACTTTGGCACCAACACTGGTTACTGGCTGCCAACTGGATACCTGGTTATGCAGTACTATTCATCATCTACCAAGAAACCATTTGCCAATCCATTTTAATACATAACCATAGTCTATTTTGTGGGACAGTGCTGTTTGGTCTTTTTTAACTTTGGTTAGATTTTTCAGGCCTTGTATCTTAGATCAGTAAAAGCATGTATTTAAAGTTACACAATTTACATGGTCAACTTCTCCGAAGACCTTTCCTGTTTTTTTTTTAAAAACACCCTTGAGCTGACCTGAGGTCAGTACAAAATAATGGCGGCTCCCTTTCCCCAGTTCCCCCCGCGGCTGTGAAACCTCTCTATCCTTTGCACCGCCCCAGCCCGCGCATGCGCCGTGATGAAATGCGTAACCAGCGAAAAGAGGCTCACAGCTGGCCGCGTGGCCCCGCCCCCCACCGCGCAATCACATGGAGGCACGTGAGCGGAGAGTGCGGCTGGGGGGCCCGGTGTGTCAGGCGGCAGCCTGGAGACGGTAACGGTCATTTCCATTCCAATTTGTGGGACGGTTTTCCCGGGATGTGAAGATAACAGGCGGCCGCCCAGCGATGCTGCGTTTGCCGGTTCGCGCTTCCGGCCCAACCCGCTGACAAAAGGGCCGATTAGCGGGCGGTGCGCATGCGCCGTGCGGTACCGCGCCGAGAATAGGAGGGGTTCATCGCCGCGGGGTGCGGTGGGTAATGCCAGTCTCCATTACAGGGGGAGTGAAAATGAAGCAGCACTTTCTTGGTCATTTGAAGGCAGAAACTTCAAGACTTCCACATCTGATTCGACCTCGCTGCTACTTTCCTCCTTGTTATAGGATTGGAAATCCTGGAGGTGCCACAATGTCCGTCTATATAGGCAATATGGGAAGGCCAAAGCCACAAACTCCACTGAAGCAGGCTGTTCACAATTTTGGGTTTATATTTATCCTGAGCTGAGCTGCTCTGAATGGAATGGATCAATTACTAAACTTCTATCAATTACCAAGATTGTTTTCTATCACCTCTACCCCTACTTTAGGTCCTCTGGTGTTGAAGCCCATATAGATTCCTTTGTCTCTTCATACACGGATACTCCAGCATTCTGCTCAGTGGCGTCCCATCCTCCTCGCTTCAAAAAGTCCAACATTGCTGCCTGTCCTGCACCAAATCTCAGTTGTCCATCATTCCCCGACCTTACTGACCTTCATTAACTCCCTGTCAATAACATATTACATTTAAAGTGTTCATCCTCGTCCATACCTCCCACCGTCACCTTGCCCCATTGAATCTCTGCGAGCTTCTCCAGCCCTGTAAACCCTCCCAAATGCATTGCTCTGATTGAGTTCTTTTACACATCCACCCCGCCGCCACCCCCCCCCCCCCCCCCCTGCCGCTTCTCTTTGCCCCACTATTGGTGGTCCAGCCCTCCCTCTCTCTGGACTTAGCCTCTTGACCTCTCTTCCACCTTTAAATTACTTATCAAGGCTTAACTCTTCAGCCAGGTTTTCTGACCCATTTTCCTCTCTTCTCCCTCTGGCTCAGTGCTCATTCCCAATTCCATCCTGTGGGATGTTTTCTACATTAAACCTGTTCATTTCCATAAGGCAGTAAATGGAACTCTAGTGTCTTGCTGCTGTTCCCAGGCTGTTGCGTGTCTCTGTTAAAGGGTAGGGGATGTTGTCAGTGGTGGAGCATTCGCTTTGCACGTGGCAGATCCTGGGCTGCAAACTGTCCATAATTCAGCACTCAGTATATAAAAGGAGGTGTGGAGGGTTGAGAGTGGCTAATGGAGCACTCGTGCTGGACAGGTGCTCTTCTGAGGTTGGAGGTAGAACACATTGTTAGGCCTTCACTGTACTTGTGTGTATGATTCACAAGAGATATTATTGCTCCATTGCTGCCCAGAGGGATTGGGGACATTGATCGCTGAGGTGTATTTATTGAGTTGGGTTTTGTTTGTTCAGGTTTGGTAGATGGAGCTTGCTCAGACACGATAGAACGAAGGGTCACCATGGAAACTGAACTGTTGATAAATGACCAGCCGGGATCATCCGACACACCTGGACCCAGTCACCAGGTAGTAACCCCTCAGGAAGGGGTCGGCTTTCAATGTGCTGTGTGTGGAAAGGGGTTCAAGGGGCCCAGCCTTTTAAACAGACACCTGCGTGTTCACACCGGAGAGAAACCGTTTGAGTGCTCAGTGTGTAAAAAGAGATTTTGCACAACCAGTCACTTGACACAGCATCAGAGAACTCACGCCGGAGAGAAACTCTTTGAATGTGCCACCTGCGCCAAGCAGTTTGACACATCCAGTCACTTGTTACAGCATCAGCAGATTCACACTGGGGAGAAACCCTTCCAATGTGCAGTGTGCAAGAAGGGCTTTTGCACATCTCGTGAGCTGACTGTCCATCAGAGAACTCACACCGGGGAGAAACCCTTCCAATGTGCAGCATGTGGGAAGCGATTTGTCCAGTCCGGTAACTTGATCAATCATCAGCGAACTCACACAGGAGAGAGACCGTTCGAATGTGCCATGTGTCGAAAGAGATTTCGAACATACAGCAATTTAATGCAGCACCAACGAAGCCACACTGGAGAGAAACTGTTTGAATGCATGGTGTGTAAAAAGTGGTTTTGTACATCCCATGAGCTGATGGTGCATCAGCGAATTCACACTGGAGAGAGGCCGTTCCAGTGCTCAGTTTGTGCAAAACGGTTTGCCCAATCTGGTAATTTGATAAAGCACCAACGCATTCACACAGGAGAGAAACCCTTTGAATGTACAGTGTGTAAAAAGAGATTTTGTACATCCCATGAACTGACTGTCCATCAGAGAACTCACAGTGGGGAGAAACCGTTCCAATGTACAGTGTGTAAAAAATGCTTCATCCAGTCCAGTACATTGACTGTCCATCAGAGAACTCACAGTGGGGAGAAACCCTTTGAATGTACAGTGTGTAAAAAGCGATTTGCCCAGTCTGGCAACTTGACAATCCATCAGCGAGCTCACACCATGTAGAAACTCTTTGAACTCTTTTTGATATATATTGATGACCTGGACTTGGGTATAAAGGGCATAATTTCAAAATTTGCAAATGACACGAAACTCGGGAATGTAGTAAACAACGAGAAGGATAGTAACAGACTTCAGGAGGACGTAGACAGATTGGTGAAATGAGCAGACACACGGCAGATGAAATTTAATGCAGAGAAGTGTGAACTGATTCATTTTGGTAGGAAGAATGAGGGGAGACAATATAAACGAAATGGTACAATTTTAAAGGGGTTGGAGGAACAGAGAGACCGGGGGTGTATGTACACAAATCGCTGATGGTGGCTGGACAAGTTGAGAAGCCTGTTAAAAAACCATATGGGATCCTGGGCTTTATAAATAGAGGCCTAGAGTACAAAAGCAAGGAAGTTATGCTAAACCTTTATAAAACACTGGTTAGGCCCCAGCTGGAGTATTGTGTTCAATTCTGGGCACCACACATTAGGAAGGATGTCAAGGCCTTAGAGAGAGTGCAGAAGAGATTTACTAGAATGGTACCAGGGATGAAAAACTTCAGTTACGTGGAGAAACTAGAGAGCCTGGGGTTGTTCTCCTTAGAGCAGAGAAGGTTAAGGAGAGATTTGATAGAATGGTTCAAATTCATGAAGGGTTTTGACAGAGTGAATAAGGGGAAAGTGTTTCCAGTGGTAAAAGGTTCAGTAACCAGAGGACACATATTTAAGGTAATTGGCAAAAGGACAATCGGGGAGATGAGGAGAAATGTTTTTACGCAGCAAGTTGTTATGATCTTGAATCCTGAAAGGGAGGTGGAAGCAGAATCAATAGTAACTTTCAAAAGGGAATAGGATAAATGCGTGAAACACTTGAGGGAGAAAGGAATAGAAGGATATGCTGATAGGGTTAAATGAAGTCGGGAGAGAGGAGGCTTGTGTGGCGCATAAACACTGGCATGAACCTGTTGGGCTGAATGGCCTGTTTCTGTGCTGTACAATCTATCTAATTCTATATCAGTAGCATTCATTTCTAGACTTATAGCACCAGCACTTGCTGAATGTGCTGAACATTCTCCCCCACAAGGCTGTGGATTCTGGGGGTCAACTGAAACTTTCAAGACTGAGATCGATAGATTTTTGTTGGGTAAGGGTATCAAGGGATATGGAACTCAGGCTTTTATCTCAGGGGGGCTGGATTACAAAGGGGAGGAAGTGACGCTTCAGTTGTACAGAGCCTTGGTCAGACCCCATAAGAAATAGGAGCAGGAGTAGGCCATTCGGCCCCTCGAGCCTGCTCCGCCATTCAATCAGATCATGGCTGATCTTCAACCTCAACTTCACTTTCCCACCCGATTCCCAAATACCTTGATTCTCCTCGAGTCCAGAAATCTATCGATCTCAGCCTTAAATACACTCAACGACTGAGCATCCACAGCTCTCTGGGGTAGAGAATTCCAAAGATTCACCACCCTCTGAGTGAAGAAATTCCTCCTTATCTCAGTCCTAAATGTCTGATGCCTTAACCTGAGACTATGTCCCCTAGTTCTAGACTCTCCAGCCATGGGAAACAGCCTCTCAGCATCTACCGCGTCAAGCCCTCTCAGAATCTTTTATGTTTCAAGAGTATTTCCACCTGGAGATACTGCGTTCATTTCTGGGCATCGCACCTCAGGAAGGATTTATTGGCCTTGGAGGGGGTGCAGTGCAGATTCACCAGAATGACACTGGGGCTAATAGGGTTAAATTATGAAGACAGGTTGTACAGACTAGGTTTGTATTCCCTCAATTATAGAGCATTGACAGCTGTGGGTGAGACCTTCAAGAAGGGGACAGGGCCATTGATTGGCTGTAATCTGTGACCAGGGTCATTGATTTGCTGAAGTCTGCACTGGTGACACCACTATTCCCAGTCACACTGTACTGGTGACACCACTATTCACGGTCACACTGTATTAGTGACACCACTATTCCCAGTCACACTGTATTAGTGACACCACTATTCCCAGTCACACTACACTGGTGACACCACTATTCACGGTCACACTGTACTGGTGACACCACTATTCACGGTCACACTGTATTAATGACACTACTATTCACGGTCAGACTGTATTAGTGACACCACTATTCCCAGTCACACTGTATTAGTTACACCACTATTCCCAGTCACACTGTATTAGGGACAACACTATTCCCGAACAGACTGTATTAGTGACAACACTATTCCCGGACAGACTGTATTAGTGACAACACTATTCCCGGTCACACTGTATTAGTGACACCACTATTCCCAGTCACACTGTATTAGGGACAACACTATTCCCGAACAGACTGTATTAGTGACAACACTATTCCCGGTCAGACTGTATTAGTGACACTACTATTCACAGTCAAACTGTATTAGTGACAACACTATTCCCGGTCAGACTGTATTAGTGACACTACTATTCACGGTCAGGCTGTATTAGTGACACCACTATTCACGGTCATACTGCATTAATGACACTACTATTCACGGTCAGACTGTATTAGTGACGCCACCATTCCCAGACAGACTGTATTAGTGACACCACTATTCGCAGTCAGACTGTATTAGTGACACTACTATTTGAGGTAAGACTGTATTAGTGACTCTACTATTCATGGTCAGACTGTATTAGTGACACCACTATTCACGGTCAGACTGTATGAGCGATGCCACCATTCCCAGACAGACTGTATTAGTGACACTACTATTCACAGTCAGACTGTATTAGTGACAACACTATTCACGGTCAGACTGTATTAGTGACACCACGATTCATGGTCAAACTATTAGTGACACCACTATTCACGGTCAGACTGTATTAGTGACACCACGATTCATGGTCAAACTATTAGTGACACCACTATTCACGGTCAGACTGTATTAGTGACTCTACTATTCATGGTCAGACTGTATTAGTGACACCACTATTCACGGTCAGACTGTATCAGTGACACCACTATTCACGGTCAGACTGTATTAGTGACACCACTATCCACGGTCAGACTGTATTAGTGACACCACTATCCACGGTCAGACTGTATTAGTGACACCACTATTCACGGTCAGACTGTATTAGTGACACCACTATTCACGGTCAGACTGTATTCGTGAGACCACTATCCACGGTCAGACTGTATTAGTGACACCACTATTCACGGTCAGACTGTATTAGTGACACCACTATCCACGGTCAGACTGTATTAGTGACACCACTATCCACGGTCAGACTGTATTAGTGACACCACTATTCACGGTCAGACTGTATTAGTGACACCACTATTCACGGTCAGACTGTATTAGTGACACCACTATTCACGGTCAGACTGTATTAGTGACACCACTATTCACGGTCAGACTGTATTCGTGAGACCACTATCCACGGTCAGACTGTATTCGTGACACCACTATTCACGGTCAGACTGTATTAGTGACACCACTATCCACGGTCAGACTGTATTAGTGACACCACTATCCACGGTCAGACTGTATTAGTGACGCCACTATCCACGGTCAGACTGTATTAGTGACACCACTATCCACGGTCAGACTGTATTAGTGACGCCACTATTCACGGTCAGACTGTATTAGTGACGCCACTATTCACGGTCAGACTGTATTAGTGACACCACTATTCACGGTCAGACTGTATTAGTGAGACCACTATTCACGGTCAGACTGTATTAGTGACACCACTGTTCACGGTCAGACTGTATTAGTGATACCACTGTTCACGGTCAGACTGTATTAGTGACACCACTGTTCCCGGTCAGACTGTATTAGTGACACCACTATTCACGGTCAGACTGTATTAGTGACACCACTATCCAGGGTCAGACTGTATTAGTGACACCACTATTCACGGTCAGACTGTATTAGTGAGACCACTATTCACGGTCAGACTGTATTAGTGAGACCACTATTCACGGTCAGACTGTATTAGTGAGACCATTATCCACGGTCAGACCGTATTAGTGACACCACTATTCACGGTCAGACTGTATTAGTGAGACCACTATTCACAGTCAGACTGTATTCGTGAGACCACTATCCACGGTCAGACTGTATTAGTGACACCACTATCCACGGTCAGACTGTATTAGTGAGACCACTATTCACGGTCAGACTGTATTAGTGAGACCACTATTCACGGTCAGACTGTATTAGTGACACCACTATTCACGGTCAGACTGTATTAGTGACACCACTATTCACGGTCAGACTGTATGAGTGACACCACTATTCACGGTCAGACTGTATTAGTGACACCACTATTCACGGTCAGACTGTATTAGTGACACCACTATCCACGGTCAGACTGTATTAGTGACACCACTATCCACGGTGAGACTGTATTAGTGACACCACTATTCACGGTCAGACTGTATTAGTGACACTACTATTCACGGTCAGACTGTATTAGTGAGACCACTATTCACGGTCAGACTGTATTAGTGACACTACTATTCACGGTCAGACTGTATTAGTGAGACCACTATCCACGGTCAGACTGTATTAGTGAGACCACTATTCACGGTCAGACTGTATTAGTGAGACCACTATTCACGGTCAGACTGTATTAGTGACACTACTATTCACGGTCAGACTGTATTAGTGAGACCACTATTCACGGTCAGACTGTATTAGTGACACCACGATACACGGTCAGACTGTATTAGTGACACCACTATTCACGGTCAGACTGTATTAGTGACACCACTATCCACGGTCAGACTGTATTAGTGACACCACTATCCACGGTCAGAATGTATTAGTGACACCACTATCCACGGTCAGACTGTATTAGTGACACCACTATTCATGGTCAGACTGTATTAGTGAGACCACTATCCACGGTCAGACTGTATTAGTGACACCACTATCCACGGTCAGACTGTATTAGTGACACCACTATTCACGGTCAGACTGTATTAGTGACACCACTATTCACGGTCAGACTGTATTAGTGACACCACTATTCATGGTCAGACTGTATTCGTGACACCGCTATTCACGGTCAGACTGTATCAGTGACACCGCTATTCACGGTCAGACTGTATTAGTGACACCGCTATCCACGGTCAGACTGTATTAGTGACACCGCTATCCACGGTCAGACTGTATTAGTGACACCGCTATCCACGGTCAGACTGTATTAGTGACACCTCTATCCACGGTCAGACTGTATTAGTGACACCACTATCCACGGTCAGACTGTATTAGTGACACCACTATCCACGGTCAGACTGTATTAGTGACACCACTATCCACGGTCAGACTGTATTAGTGACACCACTATTCACGGTCAGACTGTATTAGTGACACCACTATTCACGGTCAGACTGTATTAGTGACACCACTATCCACGGTCAGACTGTATTAGTGACACCACTATTCACGGTCAGACTGTATTAGTGACACCACTATTCACGGTCAGACTGTATTAGTGACACCACTATCCACGGTCAGACTGTATTAGTGACACCACTATTCACGGTCAGACTGTATTAGTGACACCACTATTCACGGTCAGACTGTATTAGTGACACCACTATTCACGGTCAGACTGTATTAGTGACACCACTATTCACGGTCAGACTGTATTAGTGACACCGCTATCCACGGTCAGACTGTATTAGTGACACCGCTATTCACGGTCAGACTGTATTAGTGACACCGCTATCCACGGTCAGACTGTATTAGTGACACCGCTATTCACGGTCAGACTGTATTAGTGACACCGCTATTCACGGTCAGACTGTATTAGTGACACCGCTATTCACGGTCAGACTGTATTAGTGACACCGCTATTCACGGTCAGACTGTATTAGTGACACCGCTATTCACGGTCAGACTGTATTAGTGACACCGCTATTCACGGTCAGACTGTATTAGTGACACCACTATTCACGGTCAGACTGTATTAGTGACACCGCTATTCACGGTCAGACTGTATTAGTGAGACCACTATTCACGGTCAGACTGTATTAGTGACACCACTATTCACGGTCAGACTGTATTAGTGACACCACTATTCACGGTCAGACTGTATTAGTGACACCACTATTCACGGTCAGACTATTAGTGACACCACTATTCACGGTCAGACTATTAGTGACACCGCTATTCACGGTCAGACTGTATTAGTGACACCGCTATTCACGGTCAGACTATTAGTGACACCGCTATTCACGGTCAGACTGTATTAGTGAGACCACTATTCATGGTCAGACTGTATTCGTGACACCACTATTCACGGTCAGACTGTATTAGTGACACCACTATTCACGGTCAGACTATTAGTGACACCACTATTCACGGTCAGACTATTAGTGACACCACTATTCACGGTCAGACTATTAGTGACACCGCTATTCACGGTCAGACTGTATTAGTGACACCACTATTCCCGGTCAGACTGTATTAGTGACACCACTATTCCCGGTCAGACTGTATTAGTGACACCACTATCCACGGTCAGACTGTATTAGTGACACCACTATCCACGGTCAGACTGTATTAGTGACACCTCTATCCACGGTCAGACTGTATTAGTGAGACCACTATTCCCGGTCAGACTGTATTAGTGAGACCACTATTCACGGTCAGACTGTATTAGTGACACCTCTATCCACGGTCAGACTGTATTAGTGACACCACTATCCACGGTCAGACTGTATTAGTGACACCACTATCCACGGTCAGACTGTATTAGTGACACCACTATCCACGGTCAGACTGTATTAGTGACACCACTATTCACGGTCAGACTGTATTAGTGACACCACTATTCACGGTCAGACTGTATTAGTGACACCACTATCCACGGTCAGACTGTATTAGTGACACCACTATTCACGGTCAGACTGTATTAGTGACACCACTATTCACGGTCAGACTGTATTAGTGACACCACTATCCACGGTCAGACTGTATTAGTGACACCACTATTCACGGTCAGACTGTATTAGTGACACCACTATTCACGGTCAGACTGTATTAGTGACACCACTATTCACGGTCAGACTGTATTAGTGACACCACTATTCACGGTCAGACTGTATTAGTGACACCGCTATCCACGGTCAGACTGTATTAGTGACACCGCTATTCACGGTCAGACTGTATTAGTGACACCGCTATCCACGGTCAGACTGTATTAGTGACACCGCTATTCACGGTCAGACTGTATTAGTGACACCGCTATTCACGGTCAGACTGTATTAGTGACACCGCTATTCACGGTCAGACTGTATTAGTGACACCGCTATTCACGGTCAGACTGTATTAGTGACACCGCTATTCACGGTCAGACTGTATTAGTGACACCACTATTCACGGTCAGACTGTATTAGTGACACCACTATCCACGGTCAGACTGTATTAGTGACACCACTATTCATGGTCAGACTGTATTAGTGAGACCACTATCCACGGTCAGACTGTATTAGTGACACCACTATCCACGGTCAGACTGTATTAGTGACACCACTATTCACGGTCAGACTGTATTAGTGACACCACTATTCACGGTCAGACTGTATTAGTGACACCACTATTCATGGTCAGACTGTATTCGTGACACCGCTATTCACGGTCAGACTGTATCAGTGACACCGCTATTCACGGTCAGACTGTATTAGTGACACCGCTATCCACGGTCAGACTGTATTAGTGACACCGCTATCCACGGTCAGACTGTATTAGTGACACCGCTATCCACGGTCAGACTGTATTAGTGACACCTCTATCCACGGTCAGACTGTATTAGTGACACCACTATCCACGGTCAGACTGTATTAGTGACACCACTATCCACGGTCAGACTGTATTAGTGACACCACTATCCACGGTCAGACTGTATTAGTGACACCACTATTCACGGTCAGACTGTATTAGTGACACCACTATTCACGGTCAGACTGTATTAGTGACACCACTATCCACGGTCAGACTGTATTAGTGACACCACTATTCACGGTCAGACTGTATTAGTGACACCACTATTCACGGTCAGACTGTATTAGTGACACCACTATCCACGGTCAGACTGTATTAGTGACACCACTATTCCCGGTCAGACTGTATTAGTGACACCACTATTCACGGTCAGACTGTATTAGTGACACCACTATTCCCGGTCAGACTGTATTAGTGACACCACTATTCCCGGTCAGACTGTATTAGTGACACCGCTATCCACGGTCAGACTGTATTAGTGACACCGCTATTCACGGTCAGACTGTATTAGTGACACCGCTATCCACGGTCAGACTGTATTAGTGACACCGCTATTCACGGTCAGACTGTATTAGTGACACCGCTATTCACGGTCAGACTGTATTAGTGACACCGCTATTCACGGTCAGACTGTATTAGTGACACCGCTATTCACGGTCAGACTGTATTAGTGACACCGCTATTCACGGTCAGACTGTATTAGTGACACCGCTATTCACGGTCAGACTGTATTAGTGACACCACTATTCACGGTCAGACTGTATTAGTGACACCGCTATTCACGGTCAGACTGTATTAGTGAGACCACTATTCACGGTCAGACTGTATTAGTGACACCACTATTCACGGTCAGACTGTATTAGTGACACCACTATTCACGGTCAGACTGTATTAGTGACACCACTATTCACGGTCAGACTATTAGTGACACCACTATTCACGGTCAGACTATTAGTGACACCGCTATTCACGGTCAGACTGTATTAGTGACACCGCTATTCACGGTCAGACTATTAGTGACACCGCTATTCACGGTCAGACTGTATTAGTGAGACCACTATTCATGGTCAGACTGTATTCGTGACACCACTATTCACGGTCAGACTGTATTAGTGACACCACTATTCACGGTCAGACTATTAGTGACACCACTATTCACGGTCAGACTATTAGTGACACCACTATTCACGGTCAGACTATTAGTGACACCGCTATTCACGGTCAGACTGTATTAGTGACACCACTATTCCCGGTCAGACTGTATTAGTGACACCACTATTCCCGGTCAGACTGTATTAGTGACACCACTATCCACGGTCAGACTGTATTAGTGACACCACTATCCACGGTCAGACTGTATTAGTGACACCTCTATCCACGGTCAGACTGTATTAGTGAGACCACTATTCCCGGTCAGACTGTATTAGTGAGACCACTATTCACGGTCAGACTGTATTAGTGACACCTCTATCCACGGTCAGACTGTATTAGTGACACCACTATCCACGGTCAGACTGTATTAGTGACACCACTATCCACGGTCAGACTGTATTAGTGACACCACTATCCACGGTCAGACTGTATTAGTGACACCACTATTCACGGTCAGACTGTATTAGTGACACCACTATTCACGGTCAGACTGTATTAGTGACACCACTATCCACGGTCAGACTGTATTAGTGACACCACTATTCACGGTCAGACTGTATTAGTGACACCACTATTCACGGTCAGACTGTATTAGTGACACCACTATCCACGGTCAGACTGTATTAGTGACACCACTATTCACGGTCAGACTGTATTAGTGACACCACTATTCACGGTCAGACTGTATTAGTGACACCACTATTCACGGTCAGACTGTATTAGTGACACCACTATTCACGGTCAGACTGTATTAGTGACACCGCTATCCACGGTCAGACTGTATTAGTGACACCGCTATTCACGGTCAGACTGTATTAGTGACACCGCTATCCACGGTCAGACTGTATTAGTGACACCGCTATTCACGGTCAGACTGTATTAGTGACACCGCTATTCACGGTCAGACTGTATTAGTGACACCGCTATTCACGGTCAGACTGTATTAGTGACACCGCTATTCACGGTCAGACTGTATTAGTGACACCGCTATTCACGGTCAGACTGTATTAGTGACACCACTATTCACGGTCAGACTGTATTAGTGACACCGCTATTCACGGTCAGACTGTATTAGTGAGACCACTATTCACGGTCAGACTGTATTAGTGACACCACTATTCACGGTCAGACTGTATTAGTGACACCACTATTCACGGTCAGACTGTATTAGTGACACCACTATTCACGGTCAGACTATTAGTGACACCACTATTCACGGTCAGACTATTAGTGACACCGCTATTCACGGTCAGACTGTATTAGTGACACCGCTATTCACGGTCAGACTATTAGTGACACCGCTATTCACGGTCAGACTGTATTAGTGAGACCACTATTCACGGTCAGACTGTATTAGTGACACCACTATTCACGGTCAGACTGTATTAGTGACACCACTATTCACGGTCAGACTATTAGTGACACCACTATTCACGGTCAGACTATTAGTGACACCACTATTCACGGTCAGACTATTAGTGACACCGCTATTCACGGTCAGACTGTATTAGTGACACCACTATTCCCGGTCAGACTGTATTAGTGACACCACTATTCCCGGTCAGACTGTATTAGTGACACCACTATCCACGGTCAGACTGTATTAGTGACACCACTATCCACGGTCAGACTGTATTAGTGACACCTCTATCCACGGTCAGACTGTATTAGTGAGACCACTATTCCCGGTCAGACTGTATTAGTGAGACCACTATTCACGGTCAGACTGTATTAGTGACACCACTATTCCCGGTCAGACTGTATTAGTGACACCACTATTCACGGTCAGACTGTATTAGTGACACCACTATTCCCGGTCAGACTGTATTAGTGACACCACTATTCCCGGTCAGACTGTATTAGTGAGACCACTATTCCCGGTCAGACTGCATTAGTGACACCACTATTCACGGTCAGACTGTATTAGTGACACCACTATCCACGGTCAGACTGTATTAGTGACACCACTATCCACGGTCAGACTGTATTAGTGACACCTCTATCCACGGTCAGACTGTATCAGTGACACCGCTATTCACGGTCAGACTGTATTGGTGACACCGCTATTCACGGTCAGACTGTATTGGTGACACCGCTATTCACGGTCAGACTGTATTAGTGACACCGCTATTCACGGTCAGACTGTATTAGTGACACCGCTATTCACGGTCAGACTGTATTAGTGACACCACTATTCACGGTCAGACTGTATTAGTGACACCACTATTCACGGTCAGACTGTATTAGTGACACCACTATTCACGGTCAGACTGTATTAGTGACACCACTATTCACGGTCAGACTGTATTAGTGACACCACTATTCACGGTCAGACTGTATTAGTGACACCACTATTCACGGTCAGACTGTATTAGTGACACCACTATTCACGGTCAGACTGTATTAGTGACACCACTATCCACGGTCAGACTGTATTAGTGACACCACTATTCACGGTCAGACTGTATTAGTGAGACCACTATCCACGGTCAGACTGTATTAGTGACACCACTATCCACGGTCAGACTGTATTAGTGACACCACTATTCACGGTCAGACTGTATTAGTGAGACCACTATCCACGGTCAGACTGTATTAGTGACACCACTATTCACGGTCAGACTGTATTAGTGACACCAGTATTCACGGTCAGACTGTATTAGTGACACCACTATTCACGGTCAGACTATTAGTGACACCGCTATTCACGGTCAGACTGTATTAGTGACACCGCTATTCACGGTCAGACTGTATTAGTGACACCGCTATTCACGGTCAGACTGTATTAGTGACACCACTATTCACGGTCAGACTGTATTAGTGACACCACTATCCACGGTCAGACTGTATTAGTGACACCACTATCCACGGTCAGACTGTATTAGTGACACCACTATTCACGGTCAGACTGTATTAGTGACACCACTATTCACGGTCAGACTGTATTAGTGACACCACTATTCACGGTCAGACTGTATTAGTGAGACCACTATCCACGGTCAGACTGTATTAGTGACACCACTATTCACGGTCAGACTGTATTAGTGAGACCACTATCCACGGTCAGACTGTATTAGTGACACCACTATTCACGGTCAGACTGTATTAGTGACACCACTATCCACGGTCAGACTGTATTAGTGACACCACTATTCACGGTCAGACTGTATTAGTGAGACCACTATCCACGGTCAGACTGTATTAGTGAGACCACTATTCACGGTCAGACTGTATTAGTGACACCACTATTCCCGGTCAGACTGTATTCGTGACACCACTATTCACGGTCAGACTGTATTAGTGACACCACTATTCACGGTCAGACTGTATTAGTGACACCACTATCCACGGTCAGACTGTATTAGTGAGACCACTATTCACGGTCAGACTGTATTAGTGACACCACTATTCACGGTCAGACTGTATTAGTGAGACCACTATTCACGGTCAGACTGTATTAGTGAGACCACTATTCACGGTCAGACTGTATTAGTGACACCACTATTCACGGTCAGACTGTATTAGTGAGACCACTATCCACGGTCAGACTGTATTAGTGACACCACTATTCCCGGTCAGACTGTATTAGTGACACCACTATTCACGGTCAGACTGTATTAGTGAGACCACTATTCACGGTCAGACTGTATTAGTGAGACCACTATTCACGGTCAGACTGTATTAGTGACACCACTATTCACGGTCAGACTGTATTAGTGACACCACTATTCACGGTCAGACTGTATTAGTGAGACCACTATTCACGGTCAGACTGTATTAGTGAGACCACTATTCACGGTCAGACTGTATTAGTGAGACCACTATCCACGGTCAGACTGTATTAGTGACACCACTATTCCCGGTCAGACTGTATTAGTGAGACCACTATTCACGGTCAGACTGTATTAGTGACACCACTATTCACGGTCAGACTGTATTAGTGACACCACTATTCACGGTCAGACTGTATTAGTGACACCACTATTCACGGTCAGACTGTATTAGTGACACCACTATCCACGGTCAGACTGTATTAGTGACACCACTATCCACGGTCAGACTGTATTAGTGACACCACTATCCACGGTCAGACTGTATTAGTGACACCACTATCCACGGTCAGACTGTATTAGTGACACCACTATCCACGGTCAGACTGTATTAGTGACACCACTATCCACGGTCAGACTGTATTAGTGACACCACTATTCACGGTCAGACTGTATTAGTGACACCACTATTCACGGTCAGACTGTATTAGTGACACCACTATTCACGGTCAGACTGTATTAGTGAGACCACTATCCACGGTCAGACTGTATTAGTGACACCACTATTCACGGTCAGACTGTATTAGTGAGACCACTATCCACGGTCAGACTGTATTAGTGACACCACTATTCACGGTCAGACTGTATTAGTGACACCACTATCCACGGTCAGACTGTATTAGTGACACCACTATTCACGGTCAGACTGTATTAGTGAGACCACTATCCACGGTCAGACTGTATTAGTGAGACCACTATTCACGGTCAGACTGTATTAGTGACACCACTATTCCCGGTCAGACTGTATTATTGACACCACTATTCACGGTCAGACTGTATTAGTGAGACCACTATTCACGGTCAGACTGTATTAGTGAGACCACTATTCACGGTCAGACTGTATTAGTGACACCACTATTCACGGTCAGACTGTATTAGTGAGACCACTATCCACGGTCAGACTGTATTAGTGACACCACTATTCCCGGTCAGACTGTATTAGTGACACCACTATTCACGGTCAGACTGTATTAGTGACACCACTATTCACGGTCAGACTGTATTAGTGACACCACTATTCACGGTCAGACTGTATTAGTGACACCACTATTCACGGTCAGACTGTATTAGTGAGACCACTATTCACGGTCAGACTGTATTAGTGACACCACTATTCACGGTCAGACTGTATTAGTGAGACCACTATCCACGGTCAGACTGTATTAGTGACACCACTATTCCCGGTCAGACTGTATTAGTGAGACCACTATTCACGGTCAGACTGTATTAGTGACACCACTATTCACGGTCAGACTGTATTAGTGACACCACTATTCACGGTCAGACTGTATTAGTGAGACCACTATTCACGGTCAGACTGTATTAGTGACACCACTATTCACGGTCAGACTGTATTAGTGACACCACTATTCACGGTCAGACTGTATTAGTGACACCACTATTCACGGTCAGACTGTATTAGTGACACCACTATCCACGGTCAGACTGTATTAGTGACACCACTATTCACGGTCAGACTGTATTAGTGAGACCACTATCCACGGTCAGACTGTATTAGTGACACCACTATTCCCGGTCAGACTGTATTAGTGAGACCACTATTCACGGTCAGACTGTATTAGTGACACCACTATTCATGGTCAGACTGTATTAGTGAGACCACTATTCCCGGTCAGACTGTATTAGTGAGACCACTATTCCCGGTCAGACTGTATTAGTGAGACCACTATTCACGGTCAGACTGTATTAGTGAGACCACTGTTCATGGTCAGACTGTATTAGTGACACCACTATTCCCGGTCAGACTGTATTAGTGAGACCACTATCCACGGTCAGACTGTATTAGTGACACCACTATTCACGGTCAGACTGTATTAGTGAGACCACTATTCACGGTCAGACTGTATTAGTGACACCACTATTCACGGTCAGACTGTATTAGTGAGACCACTATTCATGGTCAGACTGTATTAGTGACACCACTATTCCCGGTCAGACTGTATTAGTGAGACCACTATCCACGGTCAGACTGTATTAGTGACACCACTATTCCCGGTCAGACTGTATTAGTGACACCACTATTCACGGTCAGACTGTATTAGTGACACCACTATTCCCGGTCAGACTGTATTAGTGACACCACTATTCACGGTCAGACTGTATTAGTGACACCACTATTCACGGTCAGACTGTATTAGTGACACCACTATCCACGGTCAGACTGTATTAGTGAGACCACTATTCACGGTCAGACTGTATTAGTGACACCACTATCCACGGTCAGACTGTATTAGTGACACCACTATCCACGGTCAGACTGTATTAGTGACACCACTATTCACGGTCAGACTGTATTAGTGACACCACTATTCACGGTCAGACTGTATTAGTGACACCACTATTCACGGTCAGACTGTATTAGTGACACCACTATCCACGGTCAGACTGTATTAGTGACACCACTATTCACGGTCAGACTGTATTAGTGACACCACTATCCACGGTCAGACTGTATTAGTGACACCACTATTCACGGTCAGACTGTATTAGTGACACCACTATCCACGGTCAGACTGTATTAGTGACACCACTATTCACGGTCAGACTGTATTAGTGACACCACTATCCACGGTCAGACTGTATTAGTGACACCACTATTCACGGTCAGACTGTATTAGTGACACCACTATTCACGGTCAGACTGTATTAGTGACACCACTATCCACGGTCAGACTGTATTAGTGACACCACTATCCACGGTCAGACTGTATTAGTGACACCACTATTCACGGTCAGACTGTATTAGTGACACCACTATACACGGTCAGACTGTATTAGTGACACCACTATCCACGGTCAGACTGTATTAGTGACACCACTATTCACGGTCAGACTGTATTAGTGACACCACTATCCACGGTCAGACTGTATTAGTGACACCACTATCCACGGTCAGACTGTATTAGTGACACCACTATCCACGGTCAGACTGTATTAGTGACACCACTATTCACGGTCAGACTGTATTCGGCGTGGTTGGAGATCCGGCGAATGTGAGTTTCATTGTTCACTCTTTCAGTCAATGTCTGATGTGAATAAAAGAATTGGGATCAGTGCCTGACTCTTGGATTATTCGTGTTTTGGGCCGGGGTGTTTGGCGGTGGAAACTGGGGCGGGAGCAGGAGGGGGAGGCCGGGAATTGCGGGGGGGAGGAGGGGGAGGCCGGGAATTGCGGGGGGGAGGAGGGGGAGGCCGGGAATTGCGGGGGGGGGAGGGCTTGCGGGGGGGGGGAGGCCGGGAATTGCGGGGGGGGGGAGGGGGGGGGAGGCCGGGAATTGCGGGGGGGGGGAGGGGGAGGCGGCCGGGAATTGCGGGGGGGAGGAGGGGGAGGCCGGGAATTGCGGGGGGGAGGAGGGGGAGGCCGGGAATTGCGGGGGGGGAGGGCTTGCGGGGGGGGGAGGCCGGGAATTGCGGGGGGGGGAGGGGGGGGAGGCCGGGAATTGCGGGGGGGGGGAGGGGGAGGGGGAGGCCGGGAATTGCGGGGGGGGGAGGGGGAGGGGGAGGCCGGGAATTGCGGGGGGGGGGGGAGGGGGAGGCCGGGAATTGCGGGGGGGGGGGAGGGGGAGGCCGGGAATTGCGGGGGGGGAGGAGGGGGAGGCCGGGAATTGCGGGGGGGAGGAGGGGGGGGGAGGCCGGGAGCGTGTTTCCGGGGCGGGCCGACGGAGGCGGAAGGGAAACTGAGTCCAGGCCCTGACAGCGAGGCCGATAAACACCGCGTGAAGGTACCTGAGGGACCCGCGATTGAGAGCGTGGAGCGGGGGGCTGAGAGCGGGGAGAGGGAGCCGGGGGGCTGAGAGCGGGGAGAGGGAGCCGGGGGGCTGAGAGCGGGGAGAGGGAGCCGGGGGGCTGAGAGCGGGGACCCGGGATTGAGAGCGGGGAGAGGGAGCCGGGGGGCTGAGAGCGGGGAGAGGGAGCCGGGGGGGCTGAGAGCGGGGAGAGGGAGCCGGGGGGCTGAGAGCGGGGAGAGGGAGCCGGGGGGCTGAGAGCGGGGAGAGGGAGCCGGGGGGCTGAGAGCGGGGAGAGGGAGCCGGGGGGCTGAGAGCGGGGAGAGGGAGCCGGGGGGCTGAGAGCGGGGAGAGGGAGCCGGGGGCTGAGAGCGGGGAGAGGGAGCCGGGGGGCTGAGAGCGGGGAGAGGGAGCCGGGGGGCTGAGAGCGGGGAGAGGGAGCCGGGGGGCTGAGAGCGGGGAGAGGGAGCCGGGGGGCTGAGAGCGGGGAGAGGGAGCCGGGGGGCTGAGAGCGGGGAGAGGGAGCCGGGGGGCTGAGAGCGGGGAGAGGGAGCCGGGGGCTGAGAGCGGGGAGAGGGAGCCGGGGGCTGAGAGCGGGGACCCGGGATTGAGAGCGGGGAGAGGGAGCCGGGGGCTGAGAGCGGGGACCCGGGATTGAGAGCGGGGAGAGGGAGCCGGGGGCTGAGAGCGGGGAGAGGGAGCCGGGGGCTGAGAGCGGGGAGAGGGAGCCGGGGGCTGAGAGCGGGGAGAGGGACCCGGGATTGAGAGCGGGGAGCCGGACCCGATCTTGGACCGGCCTCCCCCCCCTTCCATAAACTTCCGCTCATCCAAAACTCTTGCCGCCCCCCCCCGTTCACCACCTGTGCTCGCTGGACTTAACATCGGCTCCTGGTCTGGGAACGCCTTGATTTTAAAATTCTGCTCCTCCTGTTCAAATCCCTCCATGGCCCTCGCCCCCCTCCCTATCTCTGTAACCTCCTCCAGCCCCTACAATTCTCATCCTCCTGTTCAAATCCCTCCATGGCCCTCGCCCCCCTCCCTATCTCTGTAACCTCCTCCAGCCCCTACAATTCTCATCCTCCTGTTCAAATCCCTCCATGGCCCTCGCCCCCCTCCCTATCTCTGTAACCTCCTCCAGCCCCTACAATTCTCATCCTCCTGTTCAAATCCCTCCATGGCCCTCACCCCCCCCCTCCCTATCTCTGTAACCTCCTCCAGCCCCTACAATTCTCATCCTCCTGTTCAAATCCCTCCATGGCCCTCGCCCCCCTCCCTATCTCTGTAACCTCCTCCAGCCCCGACAATTCTCATCCTCCTGTTCAAATCCCTCCATGGCCCTCGCCCCCCTCCCTATCTCTGTAACCTCCTCCAGCCCCTACAATTCTCATCCTCCTGTTCAAATCCCTCCATGACCCTCGCCCCCCTCCCTGTCTCTGTAACCTCCTCCAGCCCCTACAATTCTCATCCTCCTGTTCAAATCCCTCCATGACCCTCGCCCCCCTCCCTGTCTCTGTAACCTCCTCCAGCCCCGACAATTCTCATCCTCCTGTTCAAATCCCTCCATGGCCCTCGCCCCCCTCCCTATCTCTGTAACCTCCTCCAGCCCCTACAATTCTCATCCTCCTGTTCAAATCCCTCCATGACCCTCGCCCCCCTCCCTGTCTCTGTAACCTCCTCCAGCCCCTACAATTCTCATCCTCCTGTTCAAATCCCTCCATGGCCCTCGCCCCCTCCCTATCTCTGTAACCTCCTCCAGCCCTGACAATTCTCATCCTCCTGTTCAAATCCCTCCATGGCCCTCGACCCCCCCTCCCTATCTCTGTAACCTCCTCCAGCCCCTACAATTCTCATCCTCCTGTTCAAATCCCTCCATGGCCCTCGCCCCCTCCCTATCTCTGTAACCTCCTCCAGCCCCGACAATTCTCATCCTCCTGTTCAAATCCCTCCATGGCCCTCGCCCCCCTCCCTCCCTATCTCTGTAACCTCCTCCAGCCCCTACAATTCTCATCTCCTGTTCAAATCCCTCCATGGCCCTCGCCCCCCTCCCTATCTCTGTAACCTCCTCCAGCCCTACAATTCTCATCCTCCTGTTCAAATCCCTCCATGGCCCTCACCCCCCCTCCCTATCTCTGTAACCTCCTCCAGCCCCTACAATTCTCATCCTCCTGTTCAAATCCCTCCATGGCCCTCGCCCCCCCTCCCTATCTCTGTAACCTCCTCCAGCCCCGACAATTCTCATCCTCCTGTTCAAATCCCTCCATGGCCCTCGCCCCCCCCTCCCTATCTCTGTAACCTCCTCCAGCCCCGACAATTCTCATCCTCCTGTTCAAATCCCTCCATGGCCCTCGCCCCCCTCCCTATCTCTGTAACCTCCTCCAGCCCCGACAATTCTCATCCTCCTGTTCAAATCCCTCCATGGCCCTCGCCCCCCCCTCCCTATCTCTGTAACCTCCTCCAGCCCCGACAATTCTCATCCTCCTGTTCAAATCCCTCCATGGCCCTCGCCCCCCTCCCTGTCTCTGTAACCTCCTCCAGCCCCTACAATTCTCATCCTCCTGTTCAAATCCCTCCATGGCCCTCGCCCCCTCCCTATCTCTGTAACCTCCTCCAGCCCTGACAATTCTCATCCTCCTGTTCAAATCCCTCCATGGCCCTCGACCCCCCCTCCCTATCTCTGTAACCTCCTCCAGCCCCTACAATTCTCATCCTCCTGTTCAAATCCCTCCATGGCCCTCGCCCCCTCCCTATCTCTGTAACCTCCTCCAGCCCCGACAATTCTCATCCTCCTGTTCAAATCCCTCCATGGCCCTCGCCCCCCTCCCTCCCTATCTCTGTAACCTCCTCCAGCCCCTACAATTCTCATCCTCCTGTTCAAATCCCTCCATGGCCCTCGCCCCCCTCCCTATCTCTGTAACCTCCTCCAGCCCCTACAATTCTCATCCTCCTGTTCAAATCCCTCCATGGCCCTCACCCCCCCTCCCTATCTCTGTAACCTCCTCCAGCCCCTACAATTCTCATCCTCCTGTTCAAATCCCTCCATGGCCCTCGCCCCCCCTCCCTATCTCTGTAACCTCCTCCAGCCCCGACAATTCTCATCCTCCTGTTCAAATCCCTCCATGGCCCTCGCCCCCCCCTCCCTATCTCTGTAACCTCCTCCAGCCCCGACAATTCTCATCCTCCTGTTCAAATCCCTCCATGGCCCTCGCCCCCCTCCCTATCTCTGTAACCTCCTCCAGCCCCTACAATTCTCATCCTCCTGTTCAAATCCCTCCATGACCCTCGCCCCCCTCCCTGTCTCTGTAACCTCCTCCAGCCCCTACAATTCTCA
Source organism: Heptranchias perlo (assembly GCF_035084215.1). Taxonomy (NCBI): domain Eukaryota; kingdom Metazoa; phylum Chordata; class Chondrichthyes; order Hexanchiformes; family Hexanchidae; genus Heptranchias; species Heptranchias perlo. The sequence continues at coordinate 89,990 of NW_027139666.1, forward strand.
TCCTCCTGTTCAAATCCCTCCATGACCCTCGCCCCCCTCCCTGTCTCTGTAACCTCCTCCAGCCCCGACAATTCTCATCCTCCTGTTCAAATCCCTCCATGGCCCTCGCCCCCCTCCCTATCTCTGTAACCTCCTCCAGCCCCTACAATTCTCATCCTCCTGTTCAAATCCCTCCATGACCCTCGCCCCCCTCCCTGTCTCTGTAACCTCCTCCAGCCCCTACAATTCTCATCCTCCTGTTCAAATCCCTCCATGGCCCTCGCCCCCTCCCTATCTCTGTAACCTCCTCCAGCCCTGACAATTCTCATCCTCCTGTTCAAATCCCTCCATGGCCCTCGACCCCCCCTCCCTATCTCTGTAACCTCCTCCAGCCCCTACAATTCTCATCCTCCTGTTCAAATCCCTCCATGGCCCTCGCCCCCTCCCTATCTCTGTAACCTCCTCCAGCCCCGACAATTCTCATCCTCCTGTTCAAATCCCTCCATGGCCCTCGCCCCCCTCCCTCCCTATCTCTGTAACCTCCTCCAGCCCCTACAATTCTCATCCTCCTGTTCAAATCCCTCCATGGCCCTCGCCCCCCTCCCTATCTCTGTAACCTCCTCCAGCCCCTACAATTCTCATCCTCCTGTTCAAATCCCTCCATGGCCCTCACCCCCCCTCCCTATCTCTGTAACCTCCTCCAGCCCCTACAATTCTCATCCTCCTGTTCAAATCCCTCCATGGCCCTCGTCCCCCCTCCCTATCTCTGTAACCTCCTCCAGCCCCGACAATTCTCATCCTCCTGTTCAAATCCCTCCATGGCCCTCGCCCCCCCCTCCCTATCTCTGTAACCTCCTCCAGCCCCGACAATTCTCATCCTCCTGTTCAAATCCCTCCATGGCCCTCGCCCCCCTCCCTATCTCTGTAACCTCCTCCAGCCCCGACAATTCTCATCCTCCTGTTCAAATCCCTCCATGGCCCTCGCCCCCCCCTCCCTATCTCTGTAACCTCCTCCAGCCCCGACAATTCTCATCCTCCTGTTCAAATCCCTCCATGGCCCTCGCCCCCCTCCCTGTCTCTGTAACCTCCTCCAGCCCCTACAATTCTCATCCTCCTGTTCAAATCCCTCCATGGCCCTCGCCCCCTCCCTATCTCTGTAACCTCCTCCAGCCCTGACAATTCTCATCCTCCTGTTCAAATCCCTCCATGGCCCTCGACCCCCCCTCCCTATCTCTGTAACCTCCTCCAGCCCCTACAATTCTCATCCTCCTGTTCAAATCCCTCCATGGCCCTCGCCCCCTCCCTATCTCTGTAACCTCCTCCAGCCCCGACAATTCTCATCCTCCTGTTCAAATCCCTCCATGGCCCTCGCCCCCCTCCCTCCCTATCTCTGTAACCTCCTCCAGCCCCTACAATTCTCATCCTCCTGTTCAAATCCCTCCATGGCCCTCGCCCCCCTCCCTATCTCTGTAACCTCCTCCAGCCCCTACAATTCTCATCCTCCTGTTCAAATCCCTCCATGGCCCTCACCCCCCCTCCCTATCTCTGTAACCTCCTCCAGCCCCTACAATTCTCATCCTCCTGTTCAAATCCCTCCATGGCCCTCGCCCCCCCTCCCTATCTCTGTAACCTCCTCCAGCCCCGACAATTCTCATCCTCCTGTTCAAATCCCTCCATGGCCCTCGCCCCCCCCTCCCTATCTCTGTAACCTCCTCCAGCCCCGACAATTCTCATCCTCCTGTTCAAATCCCTCCATGGCCCTCGCCCCCCTCCCTATCTCTGTAACCTCCTCCAGCCCCGACAATTCTCATCCTCCTGTTCAAATCCCTCCATGGCCCTCGCCCCCCCCTCCCTATCTCTGTAACCTCCTCCAGCCCCGACAATTCTCATCCTCCTGTTCAAATCCCTCCATGGCCCTCGCCCCCCTCCCTATCTCTGTAACCTCCTCCAGCCCCTACAATTCTCATCCTCCTGTTCAAATCCCTCCATGGCCCTCGCCCCCTCCCTATCTCTGTAACCTCCTCCAGCCCCTACAATTCTCATCCTCCTGTTCAAATCCCTCCATGGCCCTCGCCCCCCCTCCCTATCTCTGTAACCTCCTCCAGCCCCGACAATTCTCATCCTCCTGTTCAAATCCCTCCATGGCCCTCGCCCCCCTCCCTATCTCTGTAACCTCCTCCAGCCCCTACAATTCTCATCCTCCTGTTCAAATCCCTCCATGGCCCTCGCCCCCCTCCCTATCTCTGTAACCTCCTCCAGCCCCTACAATTCTCATCCTCCTGTTCAAATCCCTCCATGGCCCTCGCCCCCCTCCCTATCTCTGTAACCTCCTCCAGCCCCTACAATTCTCATCCTCCTGTTCAAATCCCTCCATGGCCCTCGCCCCCCTCCCTATCTCTGTAACCTCCTCCAGCCCCTACAATTCTCATCCTCCTGTTCAAATCCCTCCATGGCCCTCACCCCCCTCCCTATCTCTGTAACCTCCTCCAGCCCCTACAATTCTCATCCTCCTGTTCAAATCCCTCCATGGCCCTCACCCCCCTCCCTATCTCTGTAACCTCCTCCAGCCCCTACAATTTTCATCCTCCTGTTCAAATCCCTCCATGGCCCTCGCCCCCCTCCCTATCTCTGTAACCTCCTCCAGCCCCTACAATTCTCATCCTCCTGTTCAAATCCCTCCATGGCCCTCACCCCCCTCCCTATCTCTGTAACCTCCTCCAGCCCCTACAATTTTCATCCTCCTGTTCATATCCCTCCATGGCCCTCGCCCCCCTCCCTATCTCTGTAACCTCCTCTTGCCCTAAAATTCTCTCAGATCTCTGCGCTCCTCCAATTCTGGCCTCTTGTCCATCCCCCGATTTTAATCGCTCCACCATTGGCGGCCGTGCCTTCAGCTGCCTGGGCCCTAAACTCTGGAATTCCCTCCCTAAATCTCTCCGCCTCTCTCTCCTCCTTTAAGACTCTTCTTTTCACCTCCCTCTTTGACCAAGCTTTTGGTCACCTGTCCTAACGTGGATTGGTGTCAATTTTTGTTTGATAATCACTCCTGTGAAGCATCTTGGGACGTTTTACTACATTTAAGGCGCTGTATAAATTTGTTACACATTTGATAATCGGAAAATCATAAATAAAATCTGATTGTTTGAAAATGTTGATGTGTGTTGCTTTTGTTTTCAGGAATAAAGGAGTATCTGGAGTTTGGCCATGAGGAGCTGAATCGTTGTGTGGATGGAAGGTTCAAAGCACAAGATCTGCAGACAGAGCCCACAGATCCCCCAGTGATCAGACTGTTCTCCAGATGGTTCAGGAGATCGCTATGACTCCAATCAAGGCTGAGCACAGGCGGTTGGGACCTGCGGACAGGGCCTTTGAGTGCTGTGTGTGTGGGATGAGGTGCAGCACCTCCTCGAACCTGGATCAGCACCGGCGCAGTCACTGGGGGAAGAAAACTTTTGCCTGTCCCGTGTGCGGGCGCAGATTCAAGCGCTCATTCAATCTGGTGACCCACCAGCGGATCCATAGTGGAGAGAGACCCTTCGGGTGCACAGAGTGCGGGAAACACTTCACCCAGTCATCCAACCTGGGCAGGCACCGGCGCAGCCACACTCGGGAGAAGAGCTTCACCTGCCCCGCGTGTGGCAAGAGCTTCTCTCAGTCCTGTTACCTAGCCCGGCACCAGCGTGTTCACACCCAGGGGAGGTCCTCCAGTTTGCCCAGGTGGGGGAAGACCTGGCCTGACCTGGGCACCCCCACAGGGGGGCAGAGAGTGAGGCGCACCGACCCAGATTCCCCGGGGGTCCCTCAGCCTCGCCCCAACAGCGTTGAGTTATCCGACTTCGCCAGTCACCAGCAGCTCCACCTGAACGAACCATCAGGAGGCGTCCCTCACCAGCACCATCCCAGGGACAGGAGATCATTGGCCAGCCCTGGACCCGGGGACCGATTGGAGTGGTTCTGTGACCCGGTGACCAATGGGCGGGTCGGCTGTGCAGTGGGCGGTAAAGCGAGTGGTTCCCCGATCCGTGTAGCTCAGTGTGACCTTACCCTGGTGAGAAGACGAGAAGCGGCCGACACTCCCCAGCTCCAGGTTACTGGCAGAGAACCTTTCACTTGCACCTCGTGTGGGAAGATGTTTAAGCGACTCTGGAACTTGGTGACCCACCGGCAGATCGGTGGCGAGGGCCAGACGTTCAGGTGCCCGGTGTGTGGGAAGGGCTTTAACCAGTCGTCCAACCTGGCTCGTCACCGACCCACCCACACCACAGGAGCCAAGCCAGCCATTGACCAATTGGATGAGAAACCCTCGACTTGGCCCCTCTGTGGAGAAAACTTCAACCAATCGATCCATCGATGCCCTCAGGATGGGGAGAGACCGTCCACACCCGGGAAGGGCTTTAACCAGCTGTTCAACCAGGACAGTCACACAGGAGAGAGACCATCCACACCTGGGAAGGGCTTTAACCAGCTGTTCAACCAGGACAGTCACACAGAAGAGAGACCATCCACACCTGGGAAGGGCTTTAACCAGCTGTTCAACCGGGACAGTCAGGCTGGGGAGAGACTGTTCACCTGTCCCGTGTGCAGCAAAGGCTTCTCGCAGTCCTGTCACCTCATCCGGCACCAGCTCCTCCACGTCCAGGACACGCCGTTCAAATGCTGGGAGTGTAGCGTGGAATTCGCAGCCTCCTCCGACCTGGCACAGCACCAGTGCCCCCGGCGCACAGGACCCGACCTCTTCAACTGCAGCCTCTGCAGGAAGAGCTTCACCCGCTCATCCTACCTGCTGATCCACCAGCGGGTGCACACGGGCGAGAAACCCTTCACGTGTGCCACCTGTGGGAGGAGCTTCAGTCAGTCGTCAAACCTCACCCGTCACCAACGGATCCACGTGGGGAATTGCAGACACACCGCACCGAGCATCACGGCCAGACTGTATTAGTGACAGCACTATTCATGGTCAGACTGTATTAGTGACAGCACTATTCATGGTCAGACTGTATTAGTGACAGCACTATTCATGGTCAGACTGTATTAGTGACACCACTATTCATGGTCAGACTGTATTAGTGACACCACAATTCACGGCCAGACTGTATTAGTGACACCACTATTCATGGTCAGACTGTATTAGTGACACCACTATTCATGGTCAGACTGTATTAGTGACACCACTATTCACGGTCAGACTATTAGTGACACCACTATTCATGGTCAGACTGTATTAGTGACACCACTATTCATGGTCAGACTGTATTAGTGACACCACTATTCATGGTCAGACTATTAGTGACACCACTATTCATGGTCAGACTGTATTAGTGACACCACTATTCACGGCCAGACTGTATTAGTGACACCACTATTCATGGTCAGACTGTATTAGTGACAACACTATTCACGGCCAGACTGTATTAGTGACACCACTATTCCCAGTCAGACTGTATTCGTGACACCACTATTCCTGGACAGACTGTATTAGTGACACCACTATTCATGGTCAGACTGTATTAGTGACACCACAATTCACGGCCAGACTGTATTAGTGACACCACTATTCCTGGACAGACTGTATTAGTGACAACACTATTCACGGTCAGACTGTATTAGTGACACCACTATTCACGGCCAGACTGTATTAGTGACACCACTATTCACGGTCAGACTGTATTAGTGACAACACTATTCATGGTCAGACTGTATTAGTGACACCACTATTCACGGCCAGACTGTATTAGTGACACCACTATTTACGGTCAGACTATTAGTGACACCACTATTCACGGTCAGACTGTATTAGTGACACCACTATCCACGGTCAGACTGTATTAGTGACACCACTATTCACGGTCAGACTATTAGTGACACCACTATTCACGGTCAGACTGTATTTGTGACACCACTATTCACGGTCAGACTGTATTAGTGACAACACTATTCACGGTCAGACTGTATTAGTGACACCACTATTCACGGCCAGACTGTATTAGTGACACCACTATTCACGGTCAGACTATTAGTGACACCACTATTCACGGTCAGACTGTATTAGTGACACCACTATCCACGGTCAGACTGTATTAGTGACACCACTATTCACGGTCAGACTATTAGTGACACCACTATTCACGGTCAGACTGTATTAGTGACACCACTATTCACGGTCAGACTGTATTAGTGACACCACTATCCACGGTCAGACTGTATTAGTGACACCACTATTCACGGTCAGACTGTATTAGTGACACCACTATTCCTGGACAGACTGTATTAGTGACAACACTATTCACGGTCAGACTGTATTAGTGACACCACTATTCACGGCCAGACTGTATTAGTGACACCACTATTCACGGTCAGACTGTATTAGTGACAACACTATTCATGGTCAGACTGTATTAGTGACACCACTATTCACGGCCAGACTGTATTAGTGACACCACTATTTACGGTCAGACTATTAGTGACACCACTATTCACGGTCAGACTGTATTAGTGACACCACTATCCACGGTCAGACTGTATTAGTGACACCACTATTCACGGTCAGACTATTAGTGACACCACTATTCACGGTCAGACTGTATTAGTGACACCACTATTCACGGTCAGACTGTATTAGTGACACCACTATTCACGGTCAGACTGTATTAGTGACACCACTATTCACGGTCAGACTGTATTAGTGACACCACTATTCACGGTCAGACTGTATTAGTGACACCACTATTCACGGTCAGACTGTATTAGTGACACCACTATCCACGGTCAGACTGTATTAGTGACAACACTATTCACGGTCAGACTGTATTAGTGACACCACTATTCACGGCCAGACTGTATTAGTGACACCACTATTCACGGTCAGACTATTAGTGACACCACTATTCACGGTCAGACTGTATTAGTGACACCACTATCCACGGTCAGACTGTATTAGTGACACCACTATTCACGGTCAGACTATTAGTGACACCACTATTCACGGTCAGACTGTATTAGTGACACCACTATTCCTGGTCAGACTGTATTAGTGACACCACTATTCACGGTCAGACTGTATTAGTGACACCACTATCCACGGTCAGACTGTATTAGTGACACCACTATTCACGGTCAGACTGTATTAGTGACACCACTATTCACGGTCAGACTGTATTAGTGACACCACTATCCACGGTCAGACTGTATTAGTGACACCACTATTCACGGTCAGACTGTATTAGTGACACCGCTATTCACGGTCAGACTGTATTAGTGACACCACTATCCACGGTCAGACTGTATCAGTGACACCACTATTCACGGTCAGACTGTATTAGTGACACCACTATTCACGGTCAGACTGTATTAGTGACACCACTATTCCCGGTGGAATTGTAGACACATCCAATCCGGCCAATTAACGCCCCATCAATCTACTCTCAATCATCAGCAAAGTGATGGAAGGTGTCGTCGACAGTGCTATCAAGAGGCACTTACTCACCAATAACCTGCTCACCGATGCTCAGTTTGGGTTCCGCCAGGACCACTCGGCTCCAGACCTCATTACAGCCTTGGTCCAAACACAGACAAAAGAGCTCAATTCCAGAGGTGAGGTGAGAGTGACTGCCCTTGACATCAAGGCAGCATTTGACCGAGTGTGGCACCAAGGAGCCCTAGTGAACTTGAAGTCAGTGGGAATCAGGGGGAAAACTCTCCAGTGGCTGGACTCATACCTAGCACAAAGGAAGATGGTAGTGGTTGTTGGAGGCCAATCATCTCAGCCCCAGGACATTGCTGCAGGAGTTCCTCAGGGCAGTGTCCTCGGCCCAACCATCTTCAGCTGCTTCATCAATGATCTACCCTCCATCATAAGGTCAGAAATGGGGATGTTCGCTGATGATTGCACAGTGTTCAGTTCCATTCACAACCCTCAGATAATGAAGCAGTCCGTGCCCGCGTGCAGCAAGACCTGGACAACATTCGTACCAGACAAGTGCCAAGCAATGACCATCTCCAACAAGAGAGAGTCTAACCACCTCCCCTTGACAGTCAACGGCATTACCATCGCCAAATCCCCCACCATCAATATCCTGGGGGTCACCATTGACCAGAAACTTAACTGGACCAGCCACATAAATACTGTGGCTACAAGAGCAGGTCAGAGGGTGGGTACCCTGCAGCGAGTGACTCACCTCCTGACTCCCCAAAGCCTTTCCACCACCTACAAGGCACAAGTCAGGAGTGTGATGGAATACTCTCCACTTGTCTGAATGAGTGCAGCTCCAACAACACTCGAGAAGCTCGACACTATTCAGGACAAAGCAGCCCGCTCGATTGGCACCCCATCCACCACCCTAAACATTCACTCCCTTCACCACCGGCGCACTGTGGCTGCAGAGTGTAACATCTACAGGATGCACTGCATCAACTCGCCAAGGCTTCTTCGACAGCACCTCCCAAACCCGCGACCTCTACCACCTAGAAGGACAAGAGCAGCAGGCACATGGGAACAACACCACCTGCACGTTCCCCTCCAAGTCACACACCATCCCGACTTGGAAATATATCGCCGTTCCTTCATTGTCGCTGGGTCAAAATCCTGAAACTCCCTTCCTAACAGCACTGTGGGAGAACCGTCACCACACGGACTGTAGCGGTTCAAGAAGGCGGCTCACCACCACCTTCTCAAGGGCAATTAGGGATGGGCAATAAATGCTGGCCTCGCTAGCGATGCCCACATCCCATGAACGAATAATAAAAATATATTGCACCCAGGGTCACAGAGCCTGACATCAATAAACAGTCTCTGAAAACAAATGGGGCAACTTTTGTCCTGCCATGTTTTAAATTGGTTCCCATCTTGCTTCGTTCTTCATTCTATTCCAGGCTCTCTTCTGCTCCTCGATCAGGGACTTATCCACCATGCCCCCGCAGGGCTGGAACTCTTATTTTTGCTTCTTAAATAGAACTTCATGTTTTGCAAATTAAACGGGAGGACACTTTTTCATCAAGATTGAGTTTGAAGTCAGACCTGGAGTTTCTATGCACTCTGACAAGTTGATTGGAAGAACTTCAGACACAATCAACAAGAATTACTCCCATTCATACAGCGCTTTTAACGTAGTAAAACCTCCCAAGGTGCATCACAGGAGTGTAAATGAGACATTTGTCACCGAGCCACATAAGGAGACATTCGGACAGGTGAACAAAAGCTTGGTCAAAGAGGCAAATTTTAAGGAGTGTCATTCGACCCAACTGGTCTGTGCCGGTGTTTGTGCTCCACATGAGCCTCCTCCCTTCCTACTTCATCTCACTCTATCAGCATATCCTTCTATTCCTTTCTCCCCCATGTGTTTGTATGGCTTCTCTTTAAATGCATCTATGCTATTCACCTCAAACTACTCCTTGTGGTAGCGAGTTCCACATTCTCACCACTCTCTCGGTAAAGAAGTTTCTCCTGAACTCCTTATTGGATTTATTAGTGACTATCTTATATTTATGGCCCCCTAGTTCTGGACTCCCCCACATGTGGAAACATCTTCTCTACATCTACCCTATCAAACTCTTTCATAATCTTAATGACCTCTTATCAGGTCACCCCTCAGTCCATTTTCTAGAGAAAAGAGCCCCAGTCTGTTCAATCTTTCCTGATAAGTAGAACCTCTCAGTTCTGGTATCAGGAGGAGAGAGAGGCAGAGGTTTAGGGAGGGAATTCCAGAGCTTAGGACCTAGGCAGCTGAAGGCGTGGTGGGCAATGTTGGGGCAAAGGCAGCGGGGGATGGACAAGAGGCCGGAGTTGGAGGTTAGGGTGATAGCTCAATGCTATTTCCACTCATGTCGCGAGCTGTTAGCGCCCTGAACACAGAGATGCTGAGACTAATTGTAGCCTTTACCGCTGCCCAGCCAACTTCTGACGAAAGGTCTTCGACCTGAAACGTTAACTCTTTTTCTTTCTCCACAGATGCTGCTTGACTTGCTGAGCTTCTCCAGCACTTTCTGTTTTTATTTCAGATTTCCAGCATCCGCAGTATTTTGCTTTCGACTCACTATAGACCTGGGATCTCCCTGGTTTGTATGTGTCAGAGCTGGAGACATCCTCTCTGTGTCATTGGGCTGGCGAATGTGATAGAATTGCAGTGCAATCATACTGCAGCACTTTTGAAACCGAACATCTCGTTCCCTTGCCAGCAAGAGAATATCCAGAGGGTGATCACCTAACTTAGACACTCGCCATAATCCTGCACCTGTCTCGAGCAATGTTCGGTATTTATTAAATGCCGTCATTGTAGCTCATGCACCATTTATAAGTTTCATATCTCTGTACGGTTCAGAGGCTGTTAAGATAGCATCTAAACATCGACTAATCTGACCCTAAAAAGGCAACTGAGAAACAAAGTTCGAAGCACAAAACTTGGAAGCGTAGTAGTGAGGAGGATAGTAGCAGACTTCAGGAGGACATAGACAGACTGGTGAAATGGGCAGACACGTGGCAGATGCAATTTATCGCGGATCAGTGTGAAGTGGTGAACTTTGGGAGGCAGTATAATCTAAATGGTACTATTTTGAGGGGGTGCAAGAGCAGAGAACCTGGAGGGGTACATATTCACAAATCTTTGAAGGAGACAGGTCAAGTTGATAAGGCGGTTAAGAAAGCAAATGGGATACTTGGCTTTGTAAATAGGGGCATTGAATTCAAAAATAAGTCATCATGTTAAACCTTTACAAATCACTGGTTAGGCCTCAGCTGGAGGATTGTGTACAATTCTGGGCCCCACACTGCAGGAAGGATGTCAAGGCCTTGGACAGGGCACAGAGGAGCTTTACCAGAATGATACCAGGGATGAGAGACTTCAATTATGTGAAGAGATTGGAGAAGCTGGGATTATTCTCCTGAGAGCAGAGAAGGCTATGGGGAGACCTAATAGAGGTATTCACAATTCTGAGGGGTTTTGATAGAGCAAGAAGGAAGAAACTGTTTCCTCTGGCAAGTCGGTCGGTAACCAGAGATCATAGATTTAAAATAATTGGCAAAAGAACGAGAGTGGAAATGAGGAGAATTTTTTCAGGCAGAGGGGTTGTTGAGATCTACCTGAAAGAGTGGTGGAAGCAGATTCCATTGGAACTTTCAAAAGGCAGTTGGACATGCATTTGAAGAGGACTAATTTTCAGGATTATGGGGAAAAAGCTGGGGTGTGGGACCAGATTGGACAGCTCTTTCAAAGAGTCGGCACAGGCATGACGGGCCAAATGGCCTCCTTCTGTGTGGTAAGGTTCTATGATGCTAAATCTCTGAAGGTGGCAGGACAAGTTGAGAAAGCTGCTCAAACGGCATACGGGATCCCAGGCTTTATAAGTAGAGTACAAAAGCAAGGAAGCTATGCTAAACCTTTATAAAACACCGATTAGGCCCCAGTTGCAGTATTGTGTTCAATTCTGGGCACCACACTTTAGGAAGGATGTCAAGGCCTTCGAGAAGGTGTGGAGCAGATTTACTAGAATGGTACCAGGGATGAAAGACTTCAGTTATGTGGAGTGACTGGAGAAATTGGGTTGTTCACCTTCGGGCAAAGAAGGTTAAGGGGAGATTTAATAGAGGTGTTCAAGATCATGAAGGGTTTTGATAGAGTAAATAAAGAGAAACTGTTTCCAGTGGTAAAAAGGTCGTTAACCAGAGGACACAGATTTAAGGTAATTTGCAAAAGAGCCAGAGGCAACATGAGGGGGAAAAAAATTCCGCAGCGAGTGGTTCTGATCTGGAATGCGCTGCCTGAAGCAGGTTCAGGAACAACTTTCAAAAGGGAATTGGATAAATACTCGAAGGGGAAAAATTGACAGGGCTATGGGGAAAGGGCAGGGGAAGAGAACTAATTGGATAGTTCTTTCAAAGAGCCCTCACAGACACAATGGGCCAAATAGCCTCCTTCTGTGCCGGATCATTTTTTGGACACCATGGGAATCAAGTGATATGGGGATCGGGCGGGAAAGTGGAGTTGAGGTCAAAGATCAGCAATGATCTTATTGAATGGCAGAGCAGGCTCGAATGGCCTACTCCTGCTCCTAATTCTTATGTTCTTATCATTCTATGATTCTGATTCTATGTTAAAATATGTATATACTGTCAATGCCTATCAGCCAAAAACTAGTCAGGGTTTGTAATGTTTACGACAACATCCAGCCAAGGACCACCATCCTTTGAGGAAGTCCTGGCTGAGATAGAGGATGATCTATCCAGGATCCCATCAGATTAAGAAGGACCATAACCATGTAAAGTGAATCGTGAAACTAGTGCCACAGTCAATGGCTCAGCTGAATTTTCTGAAATTGAACCCAGCTAATATTGTGTTGTAATTATGACACCAAGTTATGTTTATGACGATTATGTTAAGAAATGTGTTTCCTTTTTGACTGCATAAAAGTGGTGAAATAAAATAGCTGCTCATAGTGAAATCAAATCGTGTTCAGTTCAGTACATGATGAATCTCATTTTGCTTGATCTCCACTGGGTAATTTGGCCGAAATTCAACTGAAGCAAAAGGTTTCTGCATTTTATATTGAGGCATTTGTTGCACATCTCAGTCTCAGCTGTGGCTCAGTGGCAGCACTCTCGCCTCCGAGTTCAAATCCCACTCCAGAGACTTGAGCCCATAATCTAGGCTGACACTCCCAGTACAGTACTGAGGGAGCGCCGCACTGTCGGAGGGTCCGTACTGAGGGAGCGCCGCACTGTCGGAGGGTCAGGACTGAGGGAGCGCCGCACTGTCGGAGGGTCCGTACTGAGGGAGCGCCGCACTGTCGGAGGGTCAGTACTGAGGGAGCGCCGCACTGTCGGAGGGTCAGGACTGAGGGAGCGCCACACTGTCGGAGGGTCAGTACTGAGGGAGCGCCGCACTGTCGGAGGGTCAGGACTGAGGGAGCGCCGCACTGTCGGAGGGTCAGTACTGAGGGAGCGCCGCACTGTCGGAGGGTCGGTACTGAGGGAGCACCGCACTGTCGGACGGTCCGTACTGAGGGAGCGCCGCACTGTCGGAGGGTCAGGACTGAGGGAGCGCCACACTGTCGGAGGGTCAGGACTGAGGGAGCGCCGCACTGTCGGAGGGTCAGTACTGAGGGAGCGCCGCACTGTCGGAGGGTCAGGACTGAGGGAGCGCCGCACTGTCGGAGGGTCAGTACTGAGGGAGCGCCGCACTGTCGGAGGGTCAGGACTGAGGGAGCGCCGCACTGTCGGAGGGTCAGGACTGAGGGAGCGCCGCACTGTCGGAGGGTCCGTACTGAGGGAGCGCCGCACTGTCGGAGGGTCCGTACTGAGGGAACGCCGCACTGTCGGTGGGTCCGTACTGAGGGAGCGCCGCACTGTCGGAGGGTCAGTACTGAGGGAGCGCCGCACTGTCGGAGGGTCAGGACTGAGGGAGCGCCGCACTGTCGGAGGGTCCGTACTGAGGGAGCGCCGCACTGTTAAAAGGTCAGTGCTGTCAGCTGTGGCTCAGTGGTAGGACTTTCGCCCGAGTCGGAAGATTGTGAGTTCAAATCCCACTCTCTCAGTACTGACCCTCCGACAGTGCAGCGCTCCCTCAGTACTGACCCTCCGACAGTGCAGCACCCCCTCAGTACTGACCCTCCGACAGTGAAGGAACCCTCAATACTGACCCTCCGACAGTGCGGCGCTCCCTCAGTACTGCCCCTCCCGACAGTGCGGCGTTCCCTCAGTACTGCCCTCCAACAGTGCAGCGCGCCCTCAGTACTGACCCTCTGCCAGTGCAGCGCGCCCTCAGTACTGACCCTCCCGATATGAGGTGCATCCTGCCTGTATGTTAAAGGGCCACCTTGTTACATTCCCCAGCATGTTGACCTGGTGTGTTAACCTGATTTGTGACTTGTAGCATGTCTGTGATGAAGAGGCTCAACTTCATGCACCATAGAAGTTAAATCAATTCACAAAACTTTCTATTTTAATATTTCAAACAATTTTAATTGTGATATATAGAGCAATTTAGAGAACATGTCCAACTTCTTATAACAATCCCATCCCCAGCTTTGAGAAGGAATTGGACAGTAACATGGAAATGATTTGTAGTGTCTCTGACTTGTGTCTCATTTCTAAGCAATGGCGATAGATGGCTGGCTGTTCGTTACAAGGTAATAATCTCTGGCCGTCAGATCACAAGAGCAAAGCTTGCTTGGTTTATTGATGTCTGCAGAACGGAGATTGAATCATGCCGTTAAATTGAGCTATAACAATTGATGTTTCAGTTCCTCAGGCACAGTTTCTTCCTAAACCTTGCAAATCCAACCAAAAGCTAGAGCCATGATGGTTCTACCCTTAGTCCTTCATCTGGGACCATTAATTTCTCTAAGCTGAACTTCCTGCTCCTCCATCGTTCAAGCTGCTTCAAAGTTTAGTTTCCTCTTTCGAACCAATTTGTTGTCTTCCTAAAGCCGAAGACTTGATGACCATATCTGGTAACGTTCTTCTACCACTTTACACGCAAGTCCAGACAATGCTGTAGGACTGTGACAGACATCATCTTGCCCTCACACTACATCCAGCAGAAGTAACAGGTGAGTTATTGGGACTGAGAATCCCCTTTTCCCAGCCCAGGGCAGCAAATACCCTAAGTGAGTATCACTCTTATCATTGAAAGTCCTCTGATATCAACATAAGAAAGATTGACACTGAGTTCAATACTGGGTAAAGCCTTAAAACAGATACATCTGTGCACTGATGTTCAGTCCTGTAAATGAGCAAAATCTACATCGACAGTAAGATGAATAATGCTCCAACATTTTAAAGTGTGATGGGCTGTCTATGTTTCTGTGCTAATAACCATGACTGGGCCTGTAACCATATCATTCCTCATGGCTCGAGTTACAAACTCTCACAATGGATGTGGGGGGAAAGAAAGAGGAGACATGTTCTCTTAGTGTGCCCAATACTAAAATAATCAGAAACTCGAAGGGTAAAAGAACTAGAACTAAATACACTTCACATTACAGCACTGACCTGAACAAGAACACATCTGAAACAGCTGATACATACAATGATTAAATAATGCTTCGTCCCAGCAATTTATTCTACGGTTAACCCTTTGAGCATTAATTAAAATGAAATGTACTGAGCCACAGAGTTAGTCGAGCTGGGATTTGCATGCACACAGTGCCCAAACACTGAGGTCTATTAGCGATGGCAAAATCAACAATGTCACACTGCCTAATGCTCTGAGTCATTTACAAATTAGTTAACTTAAGCACATGAGGGAGAAAGGAATAGAAGGATATACTGATAGGTGAGATGAAGTAGGGAGGGAGGAGGCTCGTGTGGAGCCTGTTTCTGTGCTGTAAATCCAGTGAGATTAGCCGAGCTTTACAAACCAGTAAGGCCCTAGGTTTGATCTCCATCATGTGCTGGATAATCTCATCCCAGTGGAGTGAAGTTAGGCTGCTACAATCAGCCTGCATTGCTGGGCTAGGCTGGAATCATTTAAAAATAAACAGAAGAGTTTCCGCTTTTGACATCCAGAGGTCACCATGTGCAAACAAGTGTTTGATAAACCTCCTCTTCCTGTCTGTGACACAGTACTTCCAAACACAGCCACACAGGATTTTTGGTCTAAAACTTCAGCCAGCAGTTGTTATGGACACAAATACTAGGGGTCAGTGCACAGGGATTGACACACTAACTGAGAATTAGTCTGTAGTGGATCTGCAGGAAGTTCCATGTCCCTTGTACCAACTGTTGTACAGATCCAGATTCTCAGGCTATTCTCAGGACTCTCCGCCATCAGTAAAGACATACATTGATCCTTAATGGAAATGATTCAGTCCATCTGCATACAATCGGCAACTGCACGCAAACATGTTGTCTAACAATGCAAAAACACATAAAGCAACTACATCAAAAAATGAGTGAAGAAAATTTACATTACATTTTTCTATATACATTTAGATTTACAGTTGCAGTACTAGATAGATTAGCAGAAACTGGGAAACTAGACAAGTTCATTTAATACAGCACTAATTTCATTGTTAGAATTAACCTTTGATCAAAGTTTGAGAGTGGAGAGAAGGAAGTTGAAATTTCACAATCCTCCATCATTGTAATGATTGTGACGATAACATTCGTCGATGAACTCCAGCAGCTTTGCTGGTTATACCAACAATCCACAACAAAGATTATCCTCAGATTGTGGCCCATTCTTAAACAGCAACATTAACCTCTTTTTTTCACTGGATATCAAAAGCATTGGATCAACACACCAGTATAGTTAAAGAACTTGGAAAACTTCTTGCAATCTTTCTGTAGCTGAAACATTTCCTCGTCCTTTTGAAGATGAGCTTGGGCACTAGAAGACTGGTGTCCCACCTGCATCTCTTCCTGCAGAATCTGTGAAAGCTTTAACTTCTGCTTCAGTATACTCTTCAAATTGTACACGTCGAAGGCAGTAAATTGCTTCTACAGATTGAAGACAGCACTTGGAGCAGTTGCTTCAGTTGTGACATGATGGATGTGTAGGAAAGCAAGTCATTGAAAGCCCTGTGCAGCTTGATGCGCTGGTTAAGGAAAACTAGTTGGGTCTTTCCATAAATACCAATGTTTGAAAAGGACCTTCCCCCCCCCCCCCCCCCACTTCTATGACTAATGATGGGAGGATAAGGAGAAGCAAAGATTCACAAGTGTTCGTCACTGGGGTAAAGATGGCTCCAAGCCAAAGGTGTTACCAGGACTTCCATCGCAGTTGGCTCAATCTCTCACATCAAAGGGCAAGAGACATCCTTAAATCTACAGGACAAACAAGATCCACGTGAGGCTGAAGACTTTCACACAGCCTTTGATCTGAATCTCAATATTCTTCCAGATTTTTCCAGTCATGTCTTGCGCAAGACGACGATAAAGATTAAATTCTCAATTACATTACTTAAGACTTGTGATCAAATACATCAGATCAGATCAGAATCCCCTGTGTTCAATACGAGGACTCAGTGTCAGACACTGACCCTAAATACATCAGATCAGATCAGAATCCCCTGTGTTCAATACGAGGACTCAGTTTCAGACACTGACCCTAAATACATCAGATCAGATCAGAATCCCCTGTGTTCAATACGAGGACTCAGTGTCAGACACTGACCCTAAATACATCAGATCAGATCAGAATCCCCTGTGTTCAATACGAGGACTCAGTGTCAGACACTGACCCTAAATACATCAGATCAGAATCCCCTCAGTGTTCGATTCGAGGATTCAGTTTCAGACACTGACCCTAAATACATCAGATCAGATCAGAATCCCCTCAGTGTTCGATACGAGGACTCAGCGTCAGACACTGACCCAAAATACATCAAATCAGATTCCCCTCAGTGTTCGATACGAGGACTCAGCATCAGACACTGACCCTAAATACATCAGATCAGATCAGAATCCCCTCAGTGTTCGATACGAGGACTCAGTTTCAGACACTGACCCTAAATACATCAGATCAGATCAGAATCCCCTCAGTGTTCGATACGAGGACTCCGTCAGAAACTGACCCTAAATACATCAGATCAGAATCCCCTCAGTGTTCGATACGAGGACTCAGTTTCAGACACTGACCCTAAATACATCAGATCAGATTCCCCTCAGTGTTCGATACGAGGACTCAGTTTCAGACACTGACCCTAAATACATCAGATCAGATCAGAATCCCCTCAGTGTTCGATACGAGGACTCAGTGTCAGACACTGACCCTAAATACATCAGATCAGATTCCCCTCAGTGTTCGATACGAGGACTCAGTTTCAGACACTGACCCTAAATACATCAGATCAGATCAGAATCCCCTCAGTGTTCGATACGAGGACTCAGCGTCAGACACTGGCCCTAAATACATCAGATCAGATTCCCCTCAGTGTTCGATACGAGGACTCAGCGTCAGACACTGACCCTAAATACATCAGATCAGATCAGAATCCCCTCAGTGTTCGATACGAGGACTCAGTTTCAGACACTGACCCTAAATACATCAGATCAGATCAGAATCCCCTCAGTGTTCGATACGAGGACTCAGTTTCAGACACTGACCCTAAATACATCAGATCAGATCAGAATCCCCTCAGTGTTCGATACGAGGACTCAGTTTCAGACACTGACCCTAAATACATCAGATCAGATCAGAATCCCCTCAGTGTTCGATACGAGGACTCAGTGTCAGACACTGACCCTAAATACATCAGATCAGAATCCACTCAGTGTTCGATACGAGGACTCAGCGTCAGACACTGACCCTAAATACATCAGATCAGAATCCCCTCAGTGTTCGATACGAGGATTCAGTGTCAAACATTGACCCCTGATAGAGATTTTTGATGAGGTAACAGAGAGGGTTGATGTGGTGTGTATGGGCTTTCAAAAGGCGTTTGATAAAGTGCCACGTAATAGGTTTGTCATCAAGATTGAAGCCCATGGAATAAATGGGGCAGTGGCAGCATGGATAAAAAATTGGCTAAGTAACGAAGCAGAAAGTAGTGGTGAATGGTTGTTTTTCAGACTGGAGGGAGGTGTACAGTGGTGTTCCCCAGGAGTCGGTACTAGGACCATTGCTTATTTTGATATATATTAATGACTTGGACTTGGGTGTACAAGGCACAATTTCCAAATTTGCAGATGACACAAAACTTGGAAGGTTAGTGAAGAGTGAGGAGGATAGTGATAGACTTCAAGAGGATAGAGACAGGCTGGTGGAATGGGCGGACACGTGGCAGATGAAATTTAACACAGAAAAATGCGAAGTGATACATTTTGGTAGGAGGAACGAGGAGAGGCAATATAAACTAGAGGGCACAAATTCTAAAAGGGGTACAGGAACAGAGAGATCTGGGGGGTATATGTGCACAAATCGTTGAAAGTGGCAGGGTAGGTTGAGAAAGTGGTTAAAAGAGCAAATGAGATCCTGGGCTTTATAAATAGAGGCATAGAGTACAAAAGTATGGAAGTTATGATGAACCTTTATAAAACACTGGTGTGACCATGACTGGAGTATTGCGTCCAGTTCTGGGCCCCGCACTTTAGGAAAGATGTGAAGGCCTTAGCGAGGGTGCAGAAGGGATTTACTGGAATGGTTCCAAGGATGAGGGACTTTAGTTTCATGGATAGACTGGAGAAGCTGGGGTTGTTTTCCTTGGAACAGAGAAGGTTGAGAGGAGATTTGATAGAGGTATTCAAAATCATGAAGGGTCAAGACAGAGTAGATAGAGAGAAACTGTTCCCATTGGTGGACGAATCAAGAACCAGAGGACATGGATTTAAGATGATTGGCAAAAGAACCAAAGGTGACTTGGGGAAAAACTTTTTTACACAGCGAGTGGTTATGATCTGGAATGCACTGCCCGAGGGGGTGGTGGAGGCAGATTCAATCATGGCCTTCAAAAGGGAACTGGATAAGTACTTGAAAGGAAAAAATTTGCAAGGCTGTGGAGATAGGGTGGGGGAGTGGGACTAGCTGGATTGCTCTTGCATAGAGTCGGCACGGACTCTATGGGCCGAATAGCCTCCTTCCGTGCTGTAATCTTTCTATCTTTCTATGATTCGAAATACATCAGATCAGAATCCCTTCAGTGTTCGATACCAGGATTCAGTGTCAAATAAACACTGACCCTAAATACATCAGATCAGATCAGAATCCCGTGTTCAATACGAGGACTCAGTGTCAGACATACACTGACCCAGGGCAGTGATAGATTCTCTAATGTTTGCAATATCTGGCGTGTTATACACATTACAGAAACAAGCTCACTTTTCTTCCTTTGAAACTAAGTGCTGAATGTTTTTTTTTGCAGGTACCTGACAGTAGCCTACATTGAAGGATTGATTCAGACGATAGCCAAGGCTTCACGACACCATGAAATTTCAGGTGTACCACCACCTTGCTTGTGGGTATTTCCATTTTATGACATAGCAGTACTAACTACACTAGACTTGAGAGGAAACAGACCCAAAATACCTTCCTCAATCAAAACTTTAAATACCCGCAGGATGAGTGAACACGAGTTAACTCAGTGTTCATCATCCCTCCAGGGGAAAAGGTCTCATCATGGCATCCAACAGCACTTTGAATAACTCGACTCGTTCTGCTTCCATTACCTTGCTGGGTAGATTGTATCACTCAACTAAATCACTTTTAATCCAATATATCTGATCTAATTTCCCATTTATATCTTGAAATTGAACTTGGTGTACTTTAAATTAATATTCTGGCTTCATCTTATCTACCAATTAATAATATTTTTTACACTTCAAAGAGGTTCCCCAGCACCTTCAGTCCCATTGCTGTTTCCTTTACCCTTTCCAATGCAAGTATATATTTTATATGATTAAAAACACTGGAAATTACATAAAACCAGATAATGCTGAAAATACACATTATATCCAGCAGCAGGTTAATACTTTAGGTGTGGGCGCCTTGTAAGAACGTAATTTTTCCAATTCTGAAAGACTCGGTGTGTATTTCCAGCATTTTATGTTTTTTTTTGTTGTGATGTAACGATTAAAATTAAACACAACAGTCTAAGGTGTGAGGCCTCGGAGAGGGTGCAGAGGAGATTTACCAGAATGGTACCAGGGATGCGGGACTTCAGTTGCGTGGCGAGACTGGAGAATCTGGGGTTGTTCTCCTTCGAGCAGAGAAGGTTAAGGGGAGATTTAATAGAGGAGTTCAAAATCATGAAGGGGTTTTGATAAGAGAAAAAGGAGAAACCGTTTCCAGTGGCAGAAGGGTCGGTAACCAGAGGACACAGATTTAAGATAATTGGCCATTAACCAGAGGGGGAGATGAGAATGTTTTTTACGCAGAGAGTTGTTGGTCGGGGTCAAATTCTTTAAAAATATAAATGGGGTTGATAGGGTAGACATAGAAAAGACTTTGCACTTGTTGGGGGGGGGGTGGAGTCCAGAACTCGGGGCCATAAATATAAGATGGTCGCCAATAAATCCAATATGGAATTCAGGAGAAACTTCTTTACCCAGAGAGTGGTGAGAATGTGGAACTCGCTCCCACAAGGAGTAGTTGAGGCGAATAGTGTAGATGGATTTAAGGGGAAGCTGGATAAACACATGGGGGAGAAAGGAATAGAAGGATATGCTGATAGGGTGAGATGGAGTAGGGAGGGAGTAGGCTCCCAGATAGGTCGAATGACCTGTTTCTATGCTGTAAATACTACGTAAAACTGTGTAATCTGGTTCAGGAAGGGGGATGGAACTGATGACAAGGGTTTGTGGCGGGGCCGATGATTATGGCATCAGTCTTCCCGATGATTAGGTGGAGGAAATTGCGGCTCATCCAGGACTGGATGTCGGACAAACAGTGTGACAACACAGAGACAGTGGAGGGGTTGAGAGAGGTGGTGGTGAGGTCGAGCTGGGTGTCGTCAGCGGACATGTGGAATCTGACGTGTTGTCGGATGATGTCACTGAGGGGCAGCGTGTAGATGAGAAATAGGAGGGGGCCAAGGAGAGATCATTGGGGAAATCCAGAGGTAACAGTGTGGGAGCAGGCAGAGAAGACATTGCTAAAGACACTCTGGCTACGACTGAATCGTTAAGAGTGGAACCAGGCGAGTACAGTCCCACCCAGCTGAACGACGGAAGAGAGGCATGAGAGGAGGATGATGTGGTCAACTGGGTCAAAGGCTGCAGACAGGTGGAGAAGGATGAGGAGGGATAGTTTACCACAGTCACAGGATGTCATTTGTGACTTCGATTAGGACCGTTTCAGTACTGTGGCAGGGGCAGACTCCGAAATGGAGGGATTCAAGCATGGATTTGCAGGAAAGATGGGCACCGATTTGAGAGGCGACAACACGTTCAACAACTTCAGAGGAAAGGGAGGTTGGAGATGGGGCAGCACTTGACAAGATCAGAGGGGGCTGAGGGTGTATGATGACAGGGGTTCTGAATGAGAGGGGAGCCAGTATCGAAGGAGAGGGAAGCATTTGTAATGTCAGCTGGTATGGGAGCCAGGAAAGGGAGTTGGGTGGTCAGTGAGGAAGGGGAGTTGATGGTCAGTGAGGAAGGGGAGTTGGATTGCCAGTGAGGAAGGGGAGTTGGATTGTCAGTGAGGAAGGGGAGTTGTGTCAGTGAGGAAGGGGAGTTGGATTGTCAGTGAGGAAGGGGAGTTGTGTCAGTGAGGAAGGGGAGTTGGATTGTCAGTGAGGAAGGGGAGTTGATGGTCAGTGAGGAAGGGGAATTGCTGTTCAGTGAGGAAGGGGAGTTGATAGCCAGTGAGGAAGGGGAGTTCGCTGGTCAGTGAGGAAGTGGAGTTGATGACCAGTGAGGAAGTGGAGTTGATGGTCAGTGAGGAAGGGGAGTTGATGGTCAGTGATGAAGAGGAGTTGATCGTCAGTGAGGAACGCGAGTTGGATGGTCAGTGAGGAAGGGGAATTGCTGTTCAGTGAGGAAGGGGAATTGCTGTTCAGTGAGGAAGGGGAGTTGATGGTCAGTGAGGAAGGGAGTTGATGGTCCGTGAGAAACGGTAGTTGATGGTCCGTGAGAAACGGTAGTTGATGGTCCGTGAGAAAGGGGAGTTGATGGTCCGTGAGAAAGGGGAGTTGATGGTCCGTGAGAAAGGGGAGTTGATGGTCCGTGAGAAAGGGGAGTTGATGGTCCGTGAGAAAGGGGAGTTGATGGTCTGTGAGAAAGGGGAGTTGATGATCCGTGAGAAAGGGGGGTTCATGGTCAGTGAGGAAGGGGAGTTGGGAGCTCAGTGAGGAAGGGATGT
This sequence comes from Heptranchias perlo, assembly GCF_035084215.1. NCBI lineage: Eukaryota > Metazoa > Chordata > Chondrichthyes > Hexanchiformes > Hexanchidae > Heptranchias > Heptranchias perlo. The sequence continues at coordinate 112,696 of NW_027139666.1, forward strand.
TAATGGTCAGTGAGGAAGGAGAGTTGGGAGCTCAGTGAGGAAGGGCAGTTGGATTGCCAGTGAGGAAGGGGAGTTGGATTGTCAATGAGGAAGGGGAGTTGATGGCTACTGAGGAAGGGGAGTTGATGGCCACTGAGGAAGGGGAGTTGATGGCCACTGAGGAAGGGGAGTTGATGGCCACTGAGGAAGGGGAGTTGATGGCCAGTGAGGAAGGGGAGTTGATGGCCAGTGAGGAAGGGGAGTTGATGGCCAGTGAGGAAGGGGAGTTGATGGTCAGTGAGGAATGGGAGTTGATGGTCAGTGAGGAATGGGAGTTGATGGCCAGTGAGGAATGGGAGTTGATGGTCAGTGAGGAAGGGGAGTTGATGGTCAGTGAGGAAGGGGAGTTGATGGTCAGTGAGGAAGGGGAGTTGATGGTCAGTGAGGAAGGGGAGTTGATGGTCAGTGAGGAATGGGAGTTGATGGTCAGTGAGGAATGGGAGTTGATGGTCCGTGAGAAAGGGGAGTTGATGTTCAGTGAGCAAGGAGAGTAGATGGTCAGTGAGGAAGGGGAGTTGATGGTCAGTGAGGAAGGGGAGTTGATGGTCAGTGAGGAAGCGGAGTTGATGGTCAGTGAGGAAGGGGAGTTGATGGTTAGTGAGGAAGGGGAGTTGATGGTCAGTGAGGAAGGGGAATTGGGAGCTCAGTGAGGGAGGGGAGTTGATGGTCAGTGAGGAGGGGAGTTGGATTGTCAGTGAGGAAGGGGAGCGGGTCGCCGGTGAGGAAGTGGAGTCGATGGCTAGTGAGGAATGGGAGTTGATGGGCGGTGAGGAAGGAGAGTTGATAGTCAGTGAGGAATGGGAGTTGATGGTCAGTGAGGAATGGGAGTTGATGGTCAGTGAGCAAGGAGATTGATGGTCAGTGAGGAAGGGGAGTTGGAATGTCAGTGAGGAAGGGGAGTTGATGGACAGTGATGAAGGGGAGTTGATGGACAGTGAGGAAGTGGAGATGGATGGTCAGCGAGGAAGGGGAGTTGGGTGGACAGTGAGGAAGGGGAGTTAATGGTCAGTGAGGAAGGGGAGTTGGGAGCTCAGTGAGAAGGGGAGTTGGATGGTCAGTGAGGAAGGGGAGTTGATGGCCAGTGAGGAAGGGGAGTTGATGGCCAGTGAGGAAGGGGAGTTGATGGCCAGTGACGAAGGGGAGTTGATGGCCAGTGAGGAAGGGGAGTTGATGGTCAGTGAGGAAGGGGAGTTGATGGCCAGTGAGGAAGGGGAGTTGATGGCCAGTGAGGAAGGGGAGTTGATGGTCGGTGAGGAAGGGGAGTTGATGGTCAGTGAGGAAGGGGAGTTGATGGTCAGTGAGGAAGGAGAGTTGATGCTCAGTGAGGAAGCGGAGTTGATGGCCAGTGAGGAAGGGGAGATGGGTGGTCAGTGAGGAATGGGAGTTCGGTGGTCAGTGAGGAAGTGGAGTCGATGGTCAGTGAGGAAGTGGAGTGGATGGTCAGTGAGTAAGTGGAGTCGATGGTCAGTGAGGAAGGGAATTTGTTGGCCAGTGAGGAAGGGGAGCTGGATTGTCAGTGAGGTTGGGGAGTTGATGGCCACTGAGGAAGGGGATTTGATGGCCAGTGACGAAGGGGATTTGATGGCCACTGAGGAAGGGGATTTGATGGCCACTGAGGAAGGGGATTTGATGGCCAGTGAGGAAGGGGAGTTGATGGCCAGTGACGAAGGGGAGTTGATGGCCAGTGAGGAAGGGGAGTTGATGGCCAGAGAGGATGGGGAGTTGATGGTCAGTGAGGAAGGGGAGTTGATGGTCAGTGAGGAAGGGGAGATGGGTGGTCATTGAGGAAGGGGAGTTGGGTGGTCAGTGAGGAATGGGAGTTGATGGTCAGTGAGGAATGGGAGTTGATGGTCAGTGAGGAAGTGGAGTCGATGGCTAGTGAGGAATGGGAGTTGATGGGCGGTGAGGAAGGAGAGTTGATAGTCAGTGAGGAATGGGAGTTGATGGTCAGTGAGGAATGGGAGTTGATGGTCAGTGAGCAAGGAGATTGATGGTCAGTGAGGAAGGGGAGTTGGAATGTCAGTGAGGAAGGGGAGTTGATGGACAGTGATGAAGGGGAGTTGATGGACAGTGAGGAAGTGGAGATGGATGGTCAGCGAGGAAGGGGAGTTGGGTGGACAGTGAGGAAGGGGAGTTAATGGTCAGTGAGGAAGGGGAGTTGGGAGCTCAGTGAGAAGGGGAGTTGGATGGTCAGTGAGGAAGGGGAGTTGATGGCCAGTGAGGAAGGGGAGTTGATGGCCAGTGAGGAAGGGGAGTTGATGGCCAGTGACGAAGGGGAGTTGATGGCCAGTGAGGAAGGGGAGTTGATGGTCAGTGAGGAAGGGGAGTTGATGGCCAGTGAGGAAGGGGAGTCGATGGTCAGTGAGGAAGTGGAGTGGATGGTCAGTGAGTAAGTGGAGTCGATGGTCAGTGAGGAAGGGAATTTGTTGGCCAGTGAGGAAGGGGAGCTGGATTGTCAGTGAGGTTGGGGAGTTGATGGCCACTGAGGAAGGGGATTTGATGGCCAGTGATGAAGGGGATTTGATGGCCACTGAGGAAGGGGATTTGATGGCCACTGAGGAAGGGGATTTGATGGCCAGTGAGGAAGGGGAGTTGATGGCCAGTGACGAAGGGGAGTTGATGGCCAGTGAGGAAGGGGAGTTGATGGCCAGAGAGGATGGGGAGTTGATGGTCAGTGAGGAAGGGGAGTTGATGGTCAGTGAGGAAGGGGAGATGGGTGGTCATTGAGGAAGGGGAGTTGGGTGGTCAGTGAGGAATGGGAGTTGATGGTCAGTGAGGAATGGGAGTTGATGGTCAGTGAGGAATGGGAGTTGATGGTCAGTGAGGAATGGGAGTTGATGGTCAGTGAGGAAGGGGAGTTGATGGTCCGTGAGAAAGGGGAGTTGATGTTCAGTGAGGAAGGGAATTTGTTGGCCAGTGAGGAAGGGGAGTTGGGTGGTCAGTGAGGAAGGGGAGCTGGATTGTCAGTGAGGAAGGGGAGTTGATGGCCACTGAGGAAGGGGATTTGATGGCCAGTGAGGAAGGGGAGTTGATGGCCAGTGAGGAAGGGGAGATGATGGCCAGTGAGGAAGGGGAGTTAATGGCCAGAGAGGATGGGGAGTTGATGGCCAGAGAGGATGGGGAGTTGATGGCCAGAGAGGATGGGGAGTTGATGGCCAGAGAGGATGGGGAGTTGGGTGGACAGTGAGGAAGGGGAGTTGATGGTCAGTGAGGAAGGGGAGTTGATGGTCAGTGAGGAAGGGGAGTTGATGGTCAGTGAGGAAGGGGAGTTGGGTGGTCAGTGAGGAAGGGGAGTTGGGTGGTCAGTGAGGATGGGGAGTTGATTGTCAGTGAGGAAGGGGAGTTGGATTGTCAGTGAGGAAGGGGAGTCGATCGCTCGTGAGGAATGGAAGTTTATGGTCAGTGAGCATTGGGAGTTGATAGTCAGTGAGGTCGGGGAGTTGATGGTCAGTGAGGAATGGGAGTTGATGGTCAGTGAGGAAGGGGAGTTGATGGTCCGTGAGAAAGGGGAGTTGATGTTCAGTGAGGAAGGGAATTTGTTGGCCAGTGAGGAAGGGGAGTTGGGTGGTCAGTGAGGAAGGGGAGCTGGATTGTCAGTGAGGAAGGGGAGTTGATGGCCACTGAGGAAGGGGATTTGATGGCCAGTGAGGAAGGGGAGTTGATGGCCAGTGAGGAAGGGGAGATGATGGCCAGTGAGGAAGGGTAGTTAATGGCCAGAGAGGATGGGGAGTTGATGGCCAGTGAGGAAGGGGAGTTAATGGCCAGAGAGGATGGGGAGTTGATGGCCAGTGAGGAAGGGGAGTTGATGGCCAGTGAGGAAGGGGAGTTAATGGCCAGAGAGGATGGGGAGTTGATGGCCAGAGAGGATGGGGAGTTGATGGCCAGAGAGGATGGGGAGTTGGGTGGACAGTGAGGAAGGGGAGTTGATGGTCAGTGAGGAAGGGGAGTTGATGGTCAGTGAGGAAGGGGAGTTGGGTGGTCAGTGAGGAAGGGGAGTTGGGTGGTCAGTGAGGATGGGGAGTTGATTGTCAGTGAGGAAGGGGAGTTGGATTGTCAGTGAGGAAGGGGAGTCGATCGCTCGTGAGGAATGGAAGTTTATGGTCAGTGAGCATTGGGAGTTGATAGTCAGTGAGGTCGGGGAGTTGATGGTCAGTGAAGAAGGGGAGTTGATGGTCAGTGAATAAGGGGAGTTGATGGTCAGTGAAGAAGGGGAGTTGCTGGTCAGTGAGCATTGGGAGTTGATGGTCAGTGAAGAAGGGGAGTTGATGGTCAGTGAGGAAGGGGAGTTGATGGTCAGTGAGGAAGGGGAGTTGATGGTCAGTGAGGAAGGGGAGTTGATGGTCAATGAGGAAGGGGAGTTGCTGGTCAGTGAGCATTGGGAGTTGATGGTCAGTGAAGAAGGGGAGTTGATGGTCAGTGACGAAGGGGAGTTGTTGGACAATGAGGAAGGGGAGTTGATGGTCAGTGAAGAAGGGGAGTTGATGGCCAGTGAGGAAGGGGAGTTGATGGCCAGTGACAAAGGGGAGTTGATGGCCAGTGAGGAAGGGGAGTTGATGGTCAGTGAGGAAGGGGAGTTGATGGTCAGTGAGGAAGGGGAGTTGATGGCCAGTGAGGAAGGGGAGTTGATGGCCAGTGAGGAAGGGGAGTTGATGGTCGGTGAGGAAGGGGAGTTGATGGTCAGTGAGGAAGGGGAGTTGATGGTCAGTGAGGAAGGAGAGTTGATGCTCAGTGAGGAAGCGGAGTTGATGGCCAGTGAGGAAGGGGAGATGGGTGGTCAGTGAGGAATGGGAGTTCGGTGGTCAGTGAGGAAGTGGAGTCGATGGTCAGTGAGGAAGTGCAGTGGATGGTCAGTGAGTAAGTGGAGTCGATGGTCAGTGAGGAAGGGAATTTGTTGGCCAGTGAGGAAGGGGAGCTGGATTGTCAGTGAGGTTGGGGAGTTGATGGCCACTGAGGAAGGGGATTTGATGGCCACTGAGGAAGGGGATTTGATGGCCAGTGACGAAGGGGATTTGATGGCCACTGAGGAAGGGGATTTGATGGCCACTGAGGAAGGGGATTTGATGGCCACTGAGGAAGGGGAGTTGATGGCCAGTGAGGAAGGGGAGTTGATGGCCAGTGAGGAAGGGGAGTTGATGGCCAGAGAGGATGGGGAGTTGATGGTCAGTGAGGAAGGGGAGTTGATGGTCAGTGAGGAAGGGGAGTTGGGTGGTCAGTGAGGAAGGGGAGTTGGGTGATCAGTGAGGAAGGGGAGTTGGGTGGTCAGTGAGGAATGGGAGTTGATGGTCAGTGAGGAATGGGAGTTGATGGTCAGTGAGGAAGGGGAGTTGATGGTCCGTGAGAAAGGGGAGTTAATGGACCGTGAGAAAGGGGAGTTGATGTTCAGTGAGCAAGGAGAGTAGATGATTAGTGAGGAAAAGGAGTTGATGGTCAGTGAGCAAGTGGAGTCGATGGCCAGAGAGGATGGGGAGTTGGGTGGACAGTGAGGAAGGGGAGTTGATGGTCAGTGAGGAAGGGGAGTTGATGGTCAGTGAGGAAGGGGAGTTGATGGTCAGTGAGGAAGGGGAGTAGGGTGGTCAGTGAGGAAGGGGAGTTGGGTGGTCAGTGAGGAAGGGGAGTTGGGTGGTCAGTGAGGATGGGGAGTTGATTGTCAGTGAGGAAGGGGAGTTGATGGTCAGTGAAGAAGGGGAGTTGCTGGTCAGTGAGCATTGGGAGTTGATGGTAAGTGAAGAAGGGGAGTTGATGGTCAGTGAAGAAGGGGAGTTGATGGTCAGTGAAGAAGGGGAGTTGCTGGTCAGTGAGCATTGGGAGTTGATGGTAAGTGAAGAAGGGGAGTTGATGGTCAGTGAAGAAGGGGAGTTGATGGTCAGTGACGAAGGGGAGTTGATGGTCAGTGACGAAGGGGAGTTGGTGGACAATGAGGAAGGGGAGTTGATGGTCAGTGAAGAAGGGGAGTTGATGGTCAGTGAGGAAGGGCAGTTGATGATCAGTGAGCAAGAGGGGTTGGGTGGTCAGTGAGGAAGGGGAGTTGCTGGTCACTTGGGAAGGAGAGTTGATGGTCAGTGAGGAAGGGGAGTTGATGGTCAGTGAGGAAGGGGAGTTGATGGCCAGTGACAAAGGGGAGTTGATGGCCAGTGAGGAAGGGGAGTTGATGGTCAGTGAGGAAGGGGAGTTGATGGTCAGTGAGGAAGGGGAGTTGATGGCCAGTGAGGAAGGGGAGTTGATGGCCAGTGAGGAAGGGGAGTTGATGGTCGGTGAGGAAGGGGAGTTGATGGTCAGTGAGGAAGGGGAGTTGATGGTCAGTGAGGAAGGAGAGTTGATGCTCAGTGAGGAAGCGGAGTTGATGGCCAGTGAGGAAGGGGAGATGGGTGGTCAGTGAGGAATGGGAGTTCGGTGGTCAGTGAGGAAGTGGAGTCGATGGTCAGTGAGGAAGTGCAGTGGATGGTCAGTGAGTAAGTGGAGTCGATGGTCAGTGAGGAAGGGAATTTGTTGGCCAGTGAGGAAGGGGAGCTGGATTGTCAGTGAGGTTGGGGAGTTGATGGCCACTGAGGAAGGGGATTTGATGGCCACTGAGGAAGGGGATTTGATGGCCAGTGACGAAGGGGATTTGATGGCCACTGAGGAAGGGGATTTGATGGCCACTGAGGAAGGGGATTTGATGGCCACTGAGGAAGGGGAGTTGATGGCCAGTGAGGAAGGGGAGTTGATGGCCAGTGAGGAAGGGGAGTTGATGGCCAGAGAGGATGGGGAGTTGATGGTCAGTGAGGAAGGGGAGTTGATGGTCAGTGAGGAAGGGGAGTTGGGTGGTCAGTGAGGAAGGGGAGTTGGGTGATCAGTGAGGAAGGGGAGTTGGGTGGTCAGTGAGGAATGGGAGTTGATGGTCAGTGAGGAATGGGAGTTGATGGTCAGTGAGGAAGGGGAGTTGATGGTCCGTGAGAAAGGGGAGTTAATGGACCGTGAGAAAGGGGAGTTGATGTTCAGTGAGCAAGGAGAGTAGATGATTAGTGAGGAAAAGGAGTTGATGGTCAGTGAGCAAGTGGAGTCGATGGCCAGAGAGGATGGGGAGTTGGGTGGACAGTGAGGAAGGGGAGTTGATGGTCAGTGAGGAAGGGGAGTTGATGGTCAGTGAGGAAGGGGAGTTGATGGTCAGTGAGGAAGGGGAGTAGGGTGGTCAGTGAGGAAGGGGAGTTGGGTGGTCAGTGAGGAAGGGGAGTTGGGTGGTCAGTGAGGATGGGGAGTTGATTGTCAGTGAGGAAGGGGAGTTGATGGTCAGTGAAGAAGGGGAGTTGCTGGTCAGTGAGCATTGGGAGTTGATGGTAAGTGAAGAAGGGGAGTTGATGGTCAGTGAAGAAGGGGAGTTGATGGTCAGTGAAGAAGGGGAGTTGCTGGTCAGTGAGCATTGGGAGTTGATGGTAAGTGAAGAAGGGGAGTTGATGGTCAGTGAAGAAGGGGAGTTGATGGTCAGTGACGAAGGGGAGTTGATGGTCAGTGACGAAGGGGAGTTGGTGGACAATGAGGAAGGGGAGTTGATGGTCAGTGAAGAAGGGGAGTTGATGGTCAGTGAGGAAGGGCAGTTGATGATCAGTGAGCAAGAGGGGTTGGGTGGTCAGTGAGGAAGGGGAGTTGCTGGTCACTTGGGAAGGAGAGTTGATGGTCAGTGAGGAAGGGGAGTTGATGGTCAGTGAGGAAGGGGAGTTGGTGGTCAGTGAGGAAGGGGAGTTGATGGTGAGTGAGGCAGAGGACTTGGGAGCTCAGTGAGGATTGGGGTTTGGTGGTCAGTGAGGAAGGGGAGATGGGTGGTCAGTGATAAAGGGGATTTGATGGTCGTGAGGAAGGGGAGTTGATGGTCAGTGAGAAAGGGGAGTTGATGGTCGTGAGGAAGGGGAGTTGATGGTCAGTGAGGAAGGGGAGATGGGTGGACAGTGAGGAAGGGGAGTTGATGGTAGTGAGAAAGGGGAGTTGATGGACAGTGAGCAAGGGGAGTTGATGGTCAGTGAGGAAGGGGAGTTGGTGGTCAGTTAAGAAGGGGATTTGATGGTCAGTGAATAAGGGGAGTTGATGGTCAGTGAGGAAGGGGAGTTGATGGGCAGTGAGGAAGGGGAGTTGATGTACAATGAGGAAGGGGAGTTGATGGACAATGAGGAAGGGGAGTTGATGGACAATGAGGAAGTGGAGTTGCTGGTCAGTGAGCATTGGGAGTTGATGGTAAGTGAAGAAGGGGAGTTGATGGTCAGTGAGGAAGGGGAGTTGATGGTCAATGAGGAAGGGGAGTTGCTGGTCAGAGAGCATTGGGAGTTGATGGTCAGTGAAGAAGGGGAGTTGATGGTCAGTGACGAAGGGGAGTTGATGGTCAGTGAGGAAGGGGAGTTGATGGGCAGTGAGGAAGGGGAGTTGATGGACAATGAGGAAGGGGAGTTGATGGACAATGAGGAAGTGGAGTTGATGGACAATGAGGAAGGGGAGTTGATGGACAATGAGGAAGTGGAGTTGATGGACAATGAGGAAGTGGAGTTGATCGTCAGTAAGGAAGGGGAGTTGGGAGCTCAGTCAGGAAGGGGAGATGGGTGGTCAGTAAGGAAGGGGAGATGGGTGGTCAGTGAGGAAGGGGAGTTGGGTGGACAGTGAGGAAGGGGAGTTGATGGTCAGTGAGGGAGGGGAGTTGATGGTCAGTGAGGAAGAGGAGTTGATGGACAATGAGGAAGGGGAGTTGATGGACAGTAAGGAAGTGGAGTTGATGGTCAGTGAGGAAGGGGAGTTGATGGTCAGTGAGGAAGGGGAGATGGGTGGACAGTGAGGAAGGGGAGTTGATGGTAGTGAGAAAGGGGAGTTGATGGACAGTGAGCAAGGGGAGTTGATGGTCAGTGAGGAAGGGGAGTTGGTGGTCAGTTAAGAAGGGGATTTGATGGTCAGTGAAGAAGGGGAGTTGATGGTCAGTGAGGAAGGGGAGTTGATGGGCAGTGAGGAAGGGGAGTTGATGTACAATGAGGAAGGGGAGTTGATGGACAATGAGGAAGGGGAGTTGATGGACAATGAGGAAGTGGAGTTGCTGGTCAGTGAGCATTGGGAGTTGATGGTAAGTGAAGAAGGGGAGTTGATGGTCAGTGAGGAAGGGGAGTTGATGGTCAATGAGGAAGGGGAGTTGCTGGTCAGTGAGCATTGGGAGTTGATGGTCAGTGAAGAAGGGGAGTTGATGGTCAGTGACGAAGGGGAGTTGGTGGACAATGAGGAAGGGGAGTTGGTGGTCAGTGAAGAAGGGGATTTGATGGTCAGTGAAGAAGGGGAGTTGATGGTCAGTGAGGAAGGGGAGTTGATGGGCAGTGAGGAAGGGGAGTTGATGTACAATGAGGAAGGGGAGTTGATGGACAATGAGGAAGGGGAGTTGATGGACAATGAGGAAGGGGAGTTGATGGACAATGAGGAAGTGGAGTTGATGGTCAGTAAGGAAGGGGAGTTGGGAGCTCAGTCAGGAAGGGGAGATGGGTGGTCAGTAAGGAAGGGGAGATGGGTAGTCAGTGAGGAAGGGGAGTTGGGTGGACAGTGAGGAAGGGAGTTGATGGTCAGTGAGGGAGGGGAGTTGATGGTCAGTGAGGAAGAGGAGTTGATGGACAATGAGGAAGGGGAGTTGATGGACAGTAAGGAAGTGGAGTTGATGGTCAGTGAGGAAGGGGAGTTGATGGACAATGAGGAAGTGGAGTTGCTGGTCAGTGAGCATTGGGAGTTGATGGTAAGTGAAGAAGGGGAGTTGATGGTCAGTGAGGAAGGGGAGTTGATGGTCAATGAGGAAGGGGAGTTGCTGGTCAGTGAGCATTGGGAGTTGATGGTCAGTGAAGAAGGGGAGTTGATGGTCAGTGACGAAGGGGAGTTGGTGGACAATGAGGAAGGGGAGTTGGTGGTCAGTGAAGAAGGGGATTTGATCGTCAGTGAAGAAGGGGAGTTGATGGTCAGTGAGGAAGGGGAGTTGATGGGCAGTGAGGAAGGGGAGTTGATGGACAATGAGGAAGGGGAGTTGATGGACAATGAGGAAGTGGAGTTGATGGACAATGAGGAAGGGGAGTTGATGGACAATGAGGAAGTGGAGTTGATGGACAATGAGGAAGTGGAGTTGATGGTCAGTAAGGAAGGGGAGTTGGGAGCTCAGTCAGGAAGGGGAGATGGGTGGTCAGTAAGGAAGGGGAGATGGGTGGTCAGTGAGGAAGGGGAGTTGGGTGGACAGTGAGGAAGGGGAGTTGATGGTCAGTGAGGGAGGGGAGTTGATGGTCAGTGAGGAAGAGGAGTTGATGGACAATGAGGAAGGGGAGTTGATGGACAGTAAGGAAGTGGAGTTGATGGTCAGTGAGGAAGGGGAGTTGATGGTCAGTGAGGAAGAGGAGTTGATGGTCAGTGAGGAAGAGGAGTTGATGGACAATGAGGAAGCGGAGTTGATGGACAATGAGGAAGTGGAGTTGATGGTCAGTGAGGAAGGGGAGTTGATGGTCAGTGAGGAAGGGGAGTTGATGGTCAGTGAGGAAGAGGAGTTGATAGACAATGAGGAAGGGGAGTTGACAGACAATGAGGAAGGGGAGGTGATGGACAATGAGGAAGGGGAGTTGATGGACAGTGAGGAAGTGGAGTTGATGGTCAGTGAGGAAGTGGAGTTGGGAGCTCAGTGAGGATTGGGGTTTGGTGGTCAGTGAGGAAGGGGAGATGGGTGGACAGTGAGGAAGGGGAGTTGGGTGGACAGTGAGGAAGGGGAGTTGGGTGGACAGTGAGGAATAGGGTTTGGTGGTCAGTGAGGAAGGGGAGATGGGTGGTCAGTGAGGAAGGGGAGTTGATGGTCAGTGAGGAATGGGAGTTCATGGTCAGTGAGGAATGGGAGTTGATGGTCAGTGAGAAAGGGTAGTTGATGGACAGTGAGAAAGGGGAGTTGATGGACAGTGAGAAAGGGGAGTTGATGGACAGTGAGGAAGGGGAGTTGATGGTCAGTGAGGAAGGGAAGTTGGTGGTCAGTGAAGAAAGTGATTTGATGGTCAGTGAAGAAGGGGAGGTGATGGTCAGTGAGGAAGGGGAGTTGATGGGCAGTGCGGAAGGGGAGTTGATGGACAGTGAGGAAGGGGAGTTGGGAGCTCAGTGAGGAATGGGGTTTGGTGGTCAGTGAGGAAGGGGAGTTGATGGTCAGTGAGGAAGGGGAGTTGATGGTCAGTGAGGAAGGGGAGTTGATGGTCAGTGAGGAAGAGGAGTTGGGAGCTCAGTGAGGATTGGGGTTTGGTGGTCAGTGAGGAAGGGGAGATGGGTGGACAGTGAGGAAGGGGAGTTGGGTGGACAGTGAGGAAGGGGAGTTAGGAGCTCAGTGAGGAATGGTGTTTGGTGGTCAGTGTGGAAGGGGAGATGGGTGGTCAGTGAGGAAGGGGAGTTGTGGTCAGTGAGGCAGAGGACTTGGGAGCTCTGTGAGGATTGGGGTTTGGTGGTCAGTGAGGAAGGGGCGATGGGTGGTCAGTGATGAAGGTGAGTTGATGGTAATGAGGAAGGGGAGTTGATGGTCAGTGAGTTGGGGATTTGATGGTCAGTGAAGAAGGGGAGTTGATGCTCAGTGAGGAAGGGGAGTTGATGGTCAGTGAGGAAGGGGAGTTGATGATCAGTGAGGAAGAGGGGTTGGGTGGTCAGTGAGGAAGGGGAGTTGCTGGTCACTTGGGAAGGGGAGTTGATGGACAATGAGGAAGGGGAGTTGATGGTCAGTGAGAAAGGGGAGTTGTGGTCAGTGAGGAAGGGGAGTTGATGGTGAGTGAGGAAGGGGAGTTGATGGACAATGAGGAAGGGGAGTTGATGGACACTGAGAAAGGGGAGTTGATGGACAATGAGGAAGTAGGATTGTTGGTCAGTGAGGAAGGGGAGTTGATGATCAGTGAGGAAGAGGGGTTGGGTGGTCAGTGAGGAAGGGGAGTTGCTGGTCACTTGGGAAGGGGAGTTGATGGACAATGAGGAAGGGGAGTTGATGGTCAGTGAGAAAGGGGAGTTGTGGTCAGTGAGGAAGGGGAGTTGATGGTGAGTGAGGAAGGGGAGTTGATGGTGAGTGAGGAAGGGGAGTTGATGGACAGTGAGAAAGGGGAGTTGATGGACAGTGAGGAAGTGGAGTTGATGGTCAGTAAGGAAGGGGAGTTGATGGACAATGAGGAAGTGGGATTGATGGTCAGTGAGGAAGGGGAGTTGGGAGCTCAGTGAGGAATGGGGTTTGGTGGTCAGTGAGGAAGGGGAGATGGGTGGTCAGTGAGGAAGGGGAGTTGATGGTCAGTGAGGAAGAGGAGTTGGGAGCTCAGTGAGGATTGGGGTTTGGTGGTCAGTGAGGAAGGGGAGATGGGTGGACAGTGAGGAAGGGGAGTTGGGTGGACAGTGAGGAAGGGGAGTTGGGAGCTCAGTGAGGAATGGGGTTTGGTGGTCAGTGAGGAAGGGGAGATGGGTGGTCAGTGAGGAAGGGGAGATGGGTGGTCAGTGAGGAAGGGGAGTTGATGGTCAGTGAGGAAGAGGAGTTGATGGTCAGTGAGGAAGAGGAGTTGGGCGCTTCGTGAGGATTGGGGTTTGGTGGTCAGTGAGGAAGGGGAGATGGGTGGTCAGTGATGAAGGTGAGTTGATGGTCAGTGAGGAAGGGGAGTTGATGGTCAGTGAGGAAGGGGAGTTGATGGACAGTGAGAAAGGGGAGTTGATGGACAGTGAGAAAGGGGAGTTGATGGACAGTGAGTAAGTGGAGTTGATGGTCAGTGAGGAAGGGGAGTTGGTGGTCAGTGAAGAAGGGGATTTGATGGTCAGTGAAGAAGGGGAGTTGATGGTCAGTGAGGAAGGGGAGTTGATGGGCAGTGCGGAAGGGGAGTTGATGGACAGTGAGGAAGGGGAGTTGATGGACAATGAGGAAGGGGAGTTGATGGACAGTGAGGAAGTGGGGTTGATGGTCAGTAAGGAAGGGTAGTTGGGAGCTCAGTGAGGAATGGAGTTTGGTGGTCAGTGAGGAAGGGGAGATGGGTGGTCAGTGAGGAAGGGGAGTTGGGTGGACAGTGAGGAAGGGGAGTTGATGGTCAGTGAGGAAGAGGATTGATGGTCAGTGAGGAAGAGGAGTTGATTTACAATGAGGAAGGGGAGTTGATGGTCAGTAAGGAAGGGGAGTTGGGAGCTCAGTGAGGATTGGGGTTGGGTGGTCAGTGAGGAAGGGGAGATGGGTGGACAGTGAGGAAGGGGAGTTGATGGTCAGTGAGGAAGTGGAGTTGATGGTCAGTGAGGAAGAGGAGTTGGGAGCTCAGTGAGGATTGGGGTTTGGTGGTCAGTGAGGAAGGGGAGATGGGTGGTCAGTGATGAAGGGGAGTTGATGGTAATGAGGAAGGGGAGTTGATGGTCAGTGAGGAAGGGGAGTTGATGGTCAGTGAGGAAGGGGAGTTTATGGTCAGTGAGGAAGGGGAGTTGATGGAGAGTGAGAAAGGGGAGTTGATGGACAGTGAGGAAGGGGAGTTGATGGACAGTGAGGAAGGGGAGTTGATGGACAGTGAGGAAGGGGAGTTGATGGACAGTGAGGAAGGGGAGTTGGGAGCTCAGTGAGGATTGGGGTTTGGTGGTCAGTGAGGAAGGGGAGATGGGTGGACAGTGAGGAAGGGGAGTTGGGTGGACAGTGAGGAAGGGGAGTTGGGTGGACTGTGAGGAAGGGGAGTTGGGAGCTCAGTGAGGAATGGTGTTTGGTGGTCAGTGAGGAAGGGGAGATGGGTGGTCAGTGAGTAGGGGATTTGATGGTCAGTGAAGAAGGGGAGTTGATGCTCAGTGAGGAAGGGGAGTTGATGGTCAGTGAGGAAGGGGAGTTGATGATCAGTGAGGAAGAGGGGTTGGGTGGTCAGTGAGGAAGGGGAGTTGCTGGTCACTTGGGAAGGGGAGTTGATGGACAATGAGGAAGGGGAGTTGATGGTCAGTGAGAAAGGGGAGTTGTGGTCAGTGAGGAAGGGGAGTTGATGGTGAGTGAGGAAGGGGAGTTGATGGACAATGAGGAAGGGGAGTTGATGGACAATGAGGAAGTAGGATTGTTGGTCAGTGAGGAAGGGGAGTTGATGATCAGTGAGGAAGAGGGGTTGGGTGGTCAGTGAGGAAGGGGAGTTGCTGGTCACTTGGGAAGGGGAGTTGATGGACAATGAGGAAGGGGAGTTGATGGTCAGTGAGAAAGGGGAGTTGTGGTCAGTGAGGAAGGGGAGTTGATGGTGAGTGAGGAAGGGGAGTTGATGGTGAGTGAGGAAGGGGAGTTGATGGACAGTGAGAAAGGGGAGTTGATGGACAGTGAGGAAGTGGAGTTGATGGTCAGTAAGGAAGGGGAGTTGATGGACAATGAGGAAGTGGGATTGATGGTCAGTGAGGAAGGGGAGTTGGGAGCTCAGTGAGGAATGGGGTTTGGTGGTCAGTGAGGAAGGGGAGATGGGTGGTCAGTGAGGAAGGGGAGTTGATGGTCAGTGAGGAAGAGGAGTTGGGAGCTCAGTGAGGATTGGGGTTTGGTGGTCAGTGAGGAAGGGGAGATGGGTGGACAGTGAGGAAGGGGAGTTGGGTGGACAGTGAGGAAGGGGAGTTGGGAGCTCAGTGAGGAATGGGGTTTGGTGGTCAGTGAGGAAGGGGAGATGGGTGGTCAGTGAGGAAGGGGAGTTGATGGTCAGTGAGGAAGAGGAGTTGATGGTCAGTGAGGAAGAGGAGTTGGGTGCTTCGTGAGGATTGGGGTTTGGTGGTCAGTGAGGAAGGGGAGATGGGTGGTCAGTGATGAAGGTGAGTTGATGGTCAGTGAGGAAGGGGAGTTGATGATCAGTGAGGAAGGGGAGTTGATGGTCAGTGAGGAAGGGGAGTTGATGGACAGTGAGAAAGGGGAGTTGATGGACAGTGAGTAAGTGGAGTTGATGGTCAGTGAGGAAGGGGAGTTGGTGGTCAGTGAAGAAGGGGATTTGATGGTCAGTGAAGAAGGGGAGTTGATGGTCAGTGAGGAAGGGGAGTTGATGGGCAGTGCGGAAGGGGAGTTGATGGACAGTGAGGAAGGGGAGTTGATGGACAATGAGGAAGGGGAGTTGATGGACAGTGAGGAAGTGGGGTTGATGGTCAGTAAGGAAGGGGAGTTGGGAGCTCAGTGAGGAATGGAGTTTGGTGGTCAGTGAGGAAGGGGAGATGGGTGGTCAGTGAGGAAGGGGAGTTGGGTGGACAGTGAGGAAGGGGAGTTGATGGTCAGTGAGGAAGAGGATTGATGGTCAGTGAGGAAGAGGAGTTGATTTACAATGAGGAAGGGGAGTTGATGGTCAGTAAGGAAGGGGAGTTGGGAGCTCAGTGAGGATTGGGGTTGGGTGGTCAGTGAGGAAGGGGAGATGGGTGGACAGTGAGGAAGGGGAGTTGGGTGGACAGTGAGGAAGGGGAGTTGGGAGTTCAGTGAGGAATGGGGTTTGGTGGTCAGTGAGGAAGGGGAGATGGGTGGTCAGTGAGGAAGGGGAGTTGATGGTCAGTGAGGAAGTGGAGTTGATGGTCAGTGAGGAAGAGGAGTTGGGAGCTCAGTGAGGATTGGGGTTTGGTGGTCAGCGAGGAAGGGGAGATGGGTGGTCAGTGATGAAGGGGAGTTGATGGTAATGAGGAAGGGGAGTTGATGGTCAGTGAGGAAGGGGAGTTGATGGTCAGTGAGGAAGGGGAGTTTATGGTCAGTGAGGAAGGGGAGTTGATGGAGAGTGAGAAAGGGGAGTTGATGGACAGTGAGGAAGGGGAGTTGATGGACAGTGAGGAAGGGGAGTTGATGGACAGTGAGGAAGGGGAGTTGATGGACAGTGAGGAAGGGGAGTTGGGAGCTCAGTGAGGATTGGGGTTTGGTGGTCAGTGAGGAAGGGGAGATGGGTGGACAGTGAGGAAGGGGAGTTGGGTGGACAGTGAGGAAGGGGAGTTGGGTGGACTGTGAGGAAGGGGAGTTGGGAGCTCAGTGAGGAATGGTGTTTGGTGGTCAGTGAGGAAGGGGAGATGGGTGGTCAGTGAGGAAGGGGAGTTGATGGTCAGTGAGGAAGAGGACTTGGGAGCTCTGTGAGGATTGGGGTTTGGTGGTCAGTGAGGAACGGGCGATGGGTGGTCAGTGATGAAGGGGAGTTGATGGTAATGAGGAAGGGGAGTTGATGGTCAGTGAAGAAGGGGAGTTGATGGTCAGTGAGTAGGGGATTTGATGGTCAGTGAGGAAGGGGAGTTGATGGACAATGAGGAAGGGGAGTTGATGGACAGTGAGAAAGGGGAGTTGATGGACAGTGAGGAAGTGGAGTTGATGGTCAGTAAGGAAGGGGAGTTGATGGACAATGAGGAAGTGGGATTGATGGTCAGTGAGGAAGGGGAGTTGGGAGCTCAGTGAGGAATGGGGTTTGGTGGTGAGTGAGGAAGGGGAGATGGGTGGTCAGTGAGGAAGGGGAGTTGATGGTCAGTGAGGAAGAGGAGTTGGGAGCTCAGTGAGCATTGGGGTTTGGTGGTCAGTGAGGAAGGGGAGATGGGTGGACAGTGAGGAAGGGGAGTTGGGTGGACAGTGAGGAAGGGGAGTTGGGTGGACAGTGAGGAAGGGGAGTTGGGAGCTCAGTGAGGAATGGGGTTTGGTGGTCAGTGAGGAAGGGGAGATGGGTGGTCAGTGAGGAAGGGGAGTTGATGGTCAGTGAGGAAGGGGAGTTGATGGTCAGTGAGGAAGAGGAGTTGGGAGCTTCGTGAGGATTGGGGTTTGGTGGTCAGTGAGGAAGGGGAGATGGGTGGTCAGTGATGAAGGTGAGTTGATGGTCAGTGAGGAAGGGGAGTTGATGATCAGTGAGGAAGGGGAGTTGATGGTCAGTGAGGAAGGGGAGTTGATGGACAGTGAGAAAGGGGAGTTGATGGACAGTGAGTAAGTGGAGTTGATGGTCAGTGAGGAAGGGGAGTTGGTGGTCAGTGAAGAAGGGGAGTTGGTGGTCAGTGAAGAAGGGGATTTGGTGGTCAGTGAAGAATGGAAGTTGATGGTCAGTGAGGAAGGGGAGTTGATGGGCAGTGCGGAAGGGGAGTTGATGGACAATGAGGAAGGGGAGTTGATGGACAGTGAGGAAGTCGGGTTGATGGTCAGTAAGGAAGGGGAGTTGGGAGCTCAGTGAGGAATTGGGTTTGGTGGTCAGTGAGGAAGGGGAGATGGGTGGTCAGTGAGGAAGGGGAGTTGGGTGGACAGTGAGGAAGGGGAGTTGATGGTCAGTGAGGAAGAGGATTGATGGTCAGTGAGGAAGAGGAGTTGATGGACAATGAGGAAGGGGAGTTGATGGTCAGTAAGGAAGGGGAGTTCGGAGCTCAGTGAGGATTGGGGTTTGGTGGTCAGTGAGGAAGGGGAGATGGGTGGACAGTGAGGAAGGGGAGTTGGGTGGACAGTGAGGAAGGGGAGTTGGGAGTTCAGTGAGGAATGGGGTTTGGTGGTCAGTGAGGAAGGGGAGATGGGTGGTCAGTGAGGAAGGGGAGTTGATGGTCAGTGAGGAAGTGGAGTTGATGGTCAGTGATGAAGGGGAGTTGATGGTAATGAGGAAGGGGAGTTGATGGTCAGTGAGGAAGGGGAGTTGATGGTCAGTGAGGAAGGGGAGTTCATGGTCAGTGAGGAAGGGGAGTTTATGGTCAGTGAGGAAGGGGAGTTGATGGAGAGTGAGAAAGGGGAGTTGATGAACAGTGAGGAAGGGGAGTTGATGGACAGTGAGGAAGGGGAGTTGATAGACAGTGAGGAAGGGGAGTTGGTGGTCAGTGAAGAAGGGGATTTGATGGTCAGTGAAGAAGGGGATTTGATGGTCAGTGAAGAAGGGGAGTTGATGGTCAGTGAGGAAGAGGAGTTAATTGTCAGTGAGGAAGAGGAGTTGATGGACAATGAGGAAGGGGAGTTGACGGACAATGAGGAAGGGGAGTTGATGGACAGTGAGGAAGTGGAGTTGATGGTCAGTGAGGAAGGGGAGTTGGGAGCTCAGTGAGGAATGGGGTTTGGTGGTCAGTGAGGAAGGGGAGATGGGTGGTCAGTGAGGAAGGGGAGTTGATGGTCAGTGAGGAAGGGGAGTTGATGGTCAGTGAGGAAGGGGAGTTGATGGTCAGTGAGGATTGTGGTTTGGTGGTCAGTAAGGAAGGGGAGATGGGTGGTTGGTGAGGAAGAGGAGTTGATGGCCGGTGAGGAAGGGGAGTTGATGGCCGGTGAGGAAGGGGAGTTGATGGCCGGTGAGGAAGGGGAGTTGATGGCCGGTGAGGAAGGGGAGTTGATGGCCGGTGAGGAAGGGGAGTTGATGGCCGGTGAGGAAGGGGAGTTGCTGGTAAGTGAGGAAGGGGAGTTGATGGTCAGTGAGGAAGGGGAGTTGGGTGGTTTGTGAGGAAGGGGAGTTGCTGGTCAGTGAGGAAGGGGAGTTGATGGACAATGAGGAAGGGGAGTTGATGGACAATGAGGAAGGGGATTTGGGAGCTCAGTGATGAATGGGGTTTGGTGGTCAGTGAGGAAGGGGTGATGGGTGGTCAGTGAGGAATGGGAGTTGATGGACAATGAGGAAGGGGAGTTGATGGTCAGTGAGGAAGAGGAGTTGGGAGCTCAGTGAGGATTGGGGTTTGGTGGTCAGTGAGGAAGGGGAGTTGGGTGGACAGTGAGGAAGGGGAGTTGGGTGGACAGTGAGGAAGGGGAGTTGGGAGCTCAGTGAGGAATGGTGTTTGGTGGTCAGTGAGGAAGGGGAGATGGGTGGTCAGTGAGGAAGGGGAGTTGGGTGGACAGTGAGGAAGGGGAGTTGATGGTCAGTGAGGAAGAGGATTGATGGTCAGTGAGGAAGAGGAGTTGATGGACAATGAGGAAGGGGAGTTGATGGTCAGTAAGGAAGGGGAGTTGGGAGCTCAGTGAGGATTGGTGTTGGGTGGTCAGTGAGGAAGGTGAGATGGGTGGACAGTGAGGAAGGGGAGTTGGGTGGACAGTGAGGAAGGGGAGTTGGGAGTTCAGTGAGGAATGGGGTTTGGTGGTCAGTGAGGAAGGGGAGATGGGTGGTCAGTGCGGAAGGGGAGTTGATGGACAATGAGGAAGGGGAGTTGATGGACAGTGAGGAAGTCGGGTTGATGGTCAGTAAGGAAGGGGAGTTGGGAGCTCAGTGAGGAATTGGGTTTGGTGGTCAGTGAGGAAGGGGAGATGGGTGGTCAGTGAGGAAGGGGAGTTGGGTGGACAGTGAGGAAGGGGAGTTGATGGTCAGTGAGGAAGAGGATTGATGGTCAGTGAGGAAGAGGAGTTGATGGACAATGAGGAAGGGGAGTTGATGGTCAGTAAGGAAGGGGAGTTCGGAGCTCAGTGAGGATTGGGGTTTGGTGGTCAGTGAGGAAGGGGAGATGGGTGGACAGTGAGGAAGGGGAGTTGGGTGGACAGTGAGGAAGGGGAGTTGGGAGTTCAGTGAGGAATGGGGTTTGGTGGTCAGTGAGGAAGGGGAGATGGGTGGTCAGTGAGGAAGGGGAGTTGATGGTCAGTGAGGAAGTGGAGTTGATGGTCAGTGATGAAGGGGAGTTGATGGTAATGAGGAAGGGGAGTTGATGGTCAGTGAGGAAGGGGAGTTGATGGTCAGTGAGGAAGGGGAGTTCATGGTCAGTGAGGAAGGGGAGTTTATGGTCAGTGAGGAAGGGGAGTTGATGGAGAGTGAGAAAGGGGAGTTGATGAACAGTGAGGAAGGGGAGTTGATGGACAGTGAGGAAGGGGAGTTGATAGACAGTGAGGAAGGGGAGTTGGTGGTCAGTGAAGAAGGGGATTTGATGGTCAGTGAAGAAGGGGATTTGATGGTCAGTGAAGAAGGGGAGTTGATGGTCAGTGAGGAAGAGGAGTTAATTGTCAGTGAGGAAGAGGAGTTGATGGACAATGAGGAAGGGGAGTTGACGGACAATGAGGAAGGGGAGTTGATGGACAGTGAGGAAGTGGAGTTGATGGTCAGTGAGGAAGGGGAGTTGGGAGCTCAGTGAGGAATGGGGTTTGGTGGTCAGTGAGGAAGGGGAGATGGGTGGTCAGTGAGGAAGGGGAGTTGATGGTCAGTGAGGAAGGGGAGTTGATGGTCAGTGAGGAAGGGGAGTTGATGGTCAGTGAGGATTGTGGTTTGGTGGTCAGTAAGGAAGGGGAGATGGGTGGTTGGTGAGGAAGAGGAGTTGATGGCCGGTGAGGAAGGGGAGTTGATGGCCGGTGAGGAAGGGGAGTTGATGGCCGGTGAGGAAGGGGAGTTGATGGCCGGTGAGGAAGGGGAGTTGATGGCCGGTGAGGAAGGGGAGTTGATGGCCGGTGAGGAAGGGGAGTTGCTGGTAAGTGAGGAAGGGGAGTTGATGGTCAGTGAGGAAGGGGAGTTGGGTGGTTTGTGAGGAAGGGGAGTTGCTGGTCAGTGAGGAAGGGGAGTTGATGGACAATGAGGAAGGGGAGTTGATGGACAATGAGGAAGGGGATTTGGGAGCTCAGTGATGAATGGGGTTTGGTGGTCAGTGAGGAAGGGGTGATGGGTGGTCAGTGAGGAATGGGAGTTGATGGACAATGAGGAAGGGGAGTTGATGGTCAGTGAGGAAGAGGAGTTGGGAGCTCAGTGAGGATTGGGGTTTGGTGGTCAGTGAGGAAGGGGAGTTGGGTGGACAGTGAGGAAGGGGAGTTGGGTGGACAGTGAGGAAGGGGAGTTGGGAGCTCAGTGAGGAATGGTGTTTGGTGGTCAGTGAGGAAGGGGAGATGGGTGGTCAGTGAGGAAGGGGAGTTGGGTGGACAGTGAGGAAGGGGAGTTGATGGTCAGTGAGGAAGAGGATTGATGGTCAGTGAGGAAGAGGAGTTGATGGACAATGAGGAAGGGGAGTTGATGGTCAGTAAGGAAGGGGAGTTGGGAGCTCAGTGAGGATTGGTGTTGGGTGGTCAGTGAGGAAGGTGAGATGGGTGGACAGTGAGGAAGGGGAGTTGGGTGGACAGTGAGGAAGGGGAGTTGGGAGTTCAGTGAGGAATGGGGTTTGGTGGTCAGTGAGGAAGGGGAGATGGGTGGTCAGTGAGGAAGGGGAGTTGATGGTCAGTGAGGAAGTGGAGTTGATGGTCAGTGAGGAAGAGGAGTTGGGAGCTCTGAGGATTGGGGTTTGGTGGTCAGTGAGGAAGGGGAGATGGGTGGTCAGTGATGAAGGGGAGTTGATGGTAATGAGGAAGGGGAGTTGATGGTCAGTGAGGAAGGGGAGTTGATGGTCAGTGAGGAAGGGGAGTTTATGGTCAGTGAGGAAGGGGAGTTGATGGAGAGTGAGAAAGGGGAGTTGATGGACAGTGAGGAAGGGGAGTTGATGGACAGTGAGGAAGGGGAGTTGATGGACAGTGAGGAAGGGGAGTTGATGGACAGTGAGGAAGGGGAGTTGGGTGCTCAGTGAGGATTGGGGTTTGGTGGTCAGTGAGGAAGGGGAGATGGGTGGACAGTGAGGAAGGGGAGTTGGGTGGACAGTGAGGAAGGGGAGTTGGGAGCTCAGTGAGGAATGGTGTTTGGTGGTCAGTGAGGAAGGGGAGATGGGTGGTCAGTGAGGAAGGGGAGTTGTGGTCAGTGAGGCAGAGGACTTGGGAGCTCTGTGAGGATTGGGGTTTGGTGGTCAGTGAGGAAGGGGCGATGGGTGGTCAGTGAGGAAGGGGAGTTGATGGTCAGTGAAGAAGGGGAGTTGATGGTCAGTGAGTAGGGGATTTGATGGTCAGTGAGGAAGGGGAGTTGATGGACAATGAGGAAGGGGAGTTGATGGACAGTGAGAAAGGGGAGTTGATGGACAGTGAGGAAGTGGAGTTGATGGTCAGTAAGGAAGGGGAGTTGATGGACAATGAGGAAGTGGGATTGATGGTCAGTGAGGAAGGGGAGTTGGGAGCTCAGTGAGGAATGGGGTTTGGTGGTCAGTGAGGAAGGGGAGATGGGTGGACAGTGAGGAAGGGGAGTTGGGTGGACAGTGAGGAAGGGGAGTTGGGAGCTCAGTGAGGAATGGGGTTTGGTGGTCAGTGAGGAAGGGGAGATGGGTGGTCAGTGAGGAAGGGGAGTTGATGGTCAGTGAGGAAGGGGAGTTGATGGTCAGTGAGGAAGAGGAGTTGGGAGCTTCGTGAGGATTGGGGTTTGGTGGTCAGTGAGGAAGGGGAGATGGGTGGTCAGTGATGAAGGTGAGTTGATGGTCAGTGAGGAAGGGGAGTTGATGGTCAGTGAGGAAGGGGAGTTGATGGACAGTGAGAAAGGGGAGTTGATGGACAGTGAGAAAGGGGAGTTGATGGACAGTGAGTAAGTGGAGTTGATGGTCAGTGAGGAAGGGGAGTTGGTGGTCAGTGAAGAAGAGGATTTGATGGTCAGTGAAG
The DNA here is from genome assembly GCF_035084215.1 of Heptranchias perlo. Taxonomy (NCBI): domain Eukaryota; kingdom Metazoa; phylum Chordata; class Chondrichthyes; order Hexanchiformes; family Hexanchidae; genus Heptranchias; species Heptranchias perlo. The sequence continues at coordinate 135,020 of NW_027139666.1, forward strand.
AAGGGAAGTTGATGGTCAGTGAGGAAGGGGAGTTGATGGGCAGTGCAGAAGGGGAGTTGATGAACAGTGAGGAAGGGGAGTTGATGGACAATGAGGAAGGGGAGTTGATGGACAGTGAGGAAGTGGGGTTGATGGTCAGTAAGGAAGGGGAGTTGGGAGCTCAGTGAGGAATGGGGTTTGGTGGTCAGTGAGGAAGGGGGGATGGGTGGTCAGTGAGGACGGGGAGTTGGGTGGACAGTGAGGAAGGGGAGTTGATGGTCAGTGAGGAAGAGGATTGATGGTCAGTGAGGAAGAGGAGTTGATGGACAATGAGGAAGGGGAGTTGATGGTCAGTAAGGAAGGGGAGTTCGGAGCTCAGTGAGGATTGGGGTTTGGTGGTCAGTGAGGAAGGGGAGATGGGTGGACAGTGAGGAAGGGGAGTTGGGTGGACAGTGAGGAAGGGGAGTTGGGAGTTCAGTGAGGAATGGGGTTTGGTGGTCAGTGAGGAAGGGGAGATGGGTGGTCAGTGAGGAAGGGGAGTTGATGGTCAGTGAGGAAGTGGAGTTGATGGTCAGTGAGGAAGAGGAGTTGGGAGCTCAGTGAGGATTGGGGTTTGCTGGTCAGTGAGGAAGGGGAGATGGGTGGTCAGTGATGAAGGGGAGTTGATGGTAATGAGGAAGGGGAGTTGATGGTCAGTGAGGAAGGGGAGTTGATGGTCAGTGAGGAAGGGGAGTTCATGGTCAGTGAGGATGGGGAGTTTATGGTCAGTGAGGAAGGGGAGTTGATGGAGAGTGAGAAAGGGGAGTTGGTGGTCAAAGAAGAAGGGGATTTGATGGTCAGTGAAGAAGGGGATTTGATGGTCAGTGAAGAAGGGGAGTTGATGGTCAGTGAGGAAGAGGAGTTAATTGTCAGTGAGGAAGAGGAGTTGATGGACAATGAGGAAGGGGAGTTGACGGACAATGAGGAAGGGGAGTTGATGGACAGTGAGGAAGTGGAGTTGATGGTCAGTGAGGAAGGGGAGATGGGTGGTCAGTGAGGAATGGGAGTTGATGGTCAGTGAGGAAGGGGAGTTGATGGTCAGTGAGGAAGGGGAGTTGATGGTCAGTGAGGATTGTGGTTTGGTGGTCAGTGAGGAAGGGGAGATGGGTGGTTGGTGAGGAAGAGGAGTTGATGGCCGGTGAGGAAGGGGAGTTGATGGCCGGTGAGGAAGGGGAGTTGATGGCCGGTGAGGAAGGGGAGTTGATGGCCGGTGAGGAAGGGGAGTTGATGGCCGGTGAGGAAGGGGAGTTGATGGCCGGTGAGGAAGGGGAGTTGATGGCCGGTGAGGAAGGGGAGTTGCTGGTAAGTGAGGAAGGGGAGTTGATGGTCAGTGAAGAAGAGGAGTTGGGAGCTTCGTGAGGATTGGGGTTTGGTGGTCAGTGAGGAAGGGGAGATGGGTGGTCAGTGATGAAGGTGAGTTGATGGTCAGTGAGGAAGGGGAGTTTATGATCAGTGAGGAAGGGGAGTTGATGGTCAGTGAGGAAGGGGAGTTGATGGTCAGTGAGGAAGGGGAGTTGATGGACAGTGAGAAAGGGGAGTTGATTGACAGTGAGAAAGGGGAGTTGATGGACAGTGAGTAAGTGGAGTTGATGGTCAGTGAGGAAGGGGAGTTGGTGGTCAGTGAAGAAGGGGATTTGATGGTCAGTGAAGAAGGGGAGTTGATGGTCAGTGACGAAGGGGAGTTGATGGGCAGTGCGGAAGGGGAGTTGATGGACAGTGAGGAAGGGGAGTTGATGGACAATGAGGAAGGGGAGTTGATGGACAGTGAGGAAGTGGGGTTGATGGTCAGTAAAGAAGGGGAGTTGGGAGCTCAGTGAGGAATGGGGTTTGGTGGTCAGTGAGGAAGGGGAGTTGATGGTCAGTGAGGAAGGGGAGTTGGGTGGACAGTGAGGAAGGGGAGTTGATGGTCAGTGAGGAAGAGGATTGATGGTCAGTGAGGAAGAGGAGTTGATGGACAATGAGGAAGGGGAGTTGATGGTCAGTAAGGAAGGGGAGTTGGGAGCTCAGTGAGGATTGGGGTTTGGTGGTCAGTGAGGAAGGGGAGATGGGTGGACAGTGAGGAAGGGCAGTTGGGTGGACAGTGAGGAAGGGGAGTTGGGTGGACAGTGAGGAAGGGGAGTTGGGAGCTCAGTGAGGAATGGGGTTTGGTGGTCAGTGAGGAAGGGGAGATGGGTGGTCAGTGAGGAAGGGGAGTTGATGGTCAGTGAGGAAGTGGAGTTGATGGTCAGTGAGGAAGAGGAGTTGGGAGCTCAGTGAGGATTGGGGTTTGGTGGTCAGTGAGGAAGGGGAGATGGGTGGTCAGTGATGAAGGGGACTTGATGGTAATGAGGAAGGGGAGTTGATGGTCAGTGAGGAAGGGGAGTTCATGGTCAGTGAGGAAGGGGAGTTTATGGTCAGTGAGGAAGGGGAGTTGATGGAGAGTGAGAAAGGGGAGTTGATGGACAGTGAGGAAGGGGAGTTGATGGACAGTGAGGAAGGGGAGTTGGTGGTCAGTGAGGAAGAGGAGTTAATTGTCAGTGAGGAAGTGGAGTTTTTGGACAATGAGGAAGGGGAGTTGACGGACAATGAGGAAGGGAAGTTGATGGACAGTGAGGAAGTGGAGTTGATGGTCATTGAGGAAGGGGAGTTGATGGACAGTGAGGAAGGGGAGTTGATGGTCAGTGAGGAAGGGGAGTTGATGGTCAGTGAGGAAGAGGAGTTGGGAGCTCAGTGAGGATTGTGGTTTGGTGGTCAGTGAGGAAGGGGAGATGGGTGGTCGGTGAGGAAGAGGAGTTGATGGCCGGTGAGGAAGGGGAGTTGATGGCCGGTGAGGAAGGGGAGTTGATGGCCGGTGAGGAAGGGGAGTTGATGGCCGGTGAGGAAGGGGAGTTGATGGCCGGTGAGGAAGGGGAGTTGATGGCCGGTGAGGAAGGGGAGTTGGGTGGTTTGTGAGGAAGGGGAGTTGCTGGTCAGTGAGGAAGGGGAGTTGATTGGCAATGAGGAAGGGGAGTTGATGGACAATGAGGAAGGGGATTTGGGAGCTCAGTGATGAATGGGGTTTGGTGGTCAGTGAGGAAGGGGTGATGGGTGATCAGTGAGGAAGGGGAGTTGGGTGGACAGTGAGGAAGGGGAGTTGATGGACAATGAGGAAGGGGAGTTGATGGACAATGAGGAAGGGGAGTTGATGGTCAGTGAGGAAGAGGAGTTGGGTGGAGAGTGAGGAAGGGGAGATGATGGCCGGTGAGGAAGGGGAGTTGATGGCCGGTGAGGAAGGGGAGTTGATGGCCGGTGAGGAAGGGGAGTTGATGGCCGGTGAGGAAGGGGAGTTGATGGCCAGTGAGGAAGGGGAGTTGATGGTCAGTGAGGAAGGGGAGTTGATGGCCGGTGAGGAAGGGGAGTTGGGTGGTCACTGAGGAAGGGGAATTGCTCGTCAGTGAGGGAGGGGAGTTGTTGTTAACTGAGGAAGGGGAGTTGATGGACAATGACGAAGGGGAGTTGACGGTCAGTGAAGAAGGGGAGTTGATGGTCAGTGATGAAGGGGAGTTGATGGTCAGTGAGGAAGGGGAGTTGGGTGGACAGTGAGGAAGGGGAGTTGATGGTCAGTGAGGAAGGGGAGTTGGGTGGACAGTGAGGAAGGGGAGTTGATGGCCGGTGTGAAAGTGGAGTTGATGGCCAGTGTGGAAGGACAGTTGATGGTCAGTGAGGAAGGGGAGTTGATGGTCAGTGAGGAAGGGGAGTTGGGTGGTCAGTGAGGAAGGGGAGTTGGGTGGACAGTGAGGAAGGGGAGTTGATGATCAGTGAGGAAGTGGTGTTGCTGGTCACTGAGGTAGAGGAGTTGGGTGGAGAGTGAGGAAGGGGAGTTGATGGACAGTGAGGAAGTGGAGTTGATGGTCAGTAAGGAAGGGGAGTTGGGAGCTCAGTGAGGAATGGGGTTTGGTGGTCAGTGAGGAAGGGGAGATGGGTGGTCAGTGAGGAAGGGGAGTTGATGGTCAGTGAGGAAGGGGAGATGGGTGGTCAGTGAGGAAGGGGAGTTGATGGTCAGTGAGGAAGGGGAGTTGATGGTCAGTGAGGAAGGGGAGTTGATGGTCAGTGAGGAAGGGGAGTTGATGGTCAGCGAGGAAGAGGAGTTGGGAGCTCAGTGAGGATTGGGGTTTGGTGGACAGTGAGGAAGGGGAGTTGGGAGCTCAGTGAGGAATGGTGTTTGGTGGTCAGTGAGGAAGGGGAGATGGGTGGTCAGTGAGGAAGGGGAGTTGTGGTCAGTGAGGCAGAGGACTTGGGAGCTCTGTGAGGATTGGGGTTTGGTGGTCAGTGAGGAAGGGGCGATGGGTGGTCAGTGATGAAGGGGAGTTGATGGTAATGAGGAAGGGGAGTTGATGGTCAGTGAAGAAGGGGAGTTGATGGTCAGTGAGTAGGGGATTTGATGGTCAGTAAAGAAGGGGAGTTGATGCTCAGTGAGGAAGGGGAGTTGATGGTCAGTGAGGAAGGGGAGTTGATGATCAGTGAGGAAGAGGGGTTGGGTGGTCAGTGAGGAAGGGGAGTTGCTGGTCACTTGGGAAGGGGAGTTGATGGACAATGAGGAAGGGGAGTTGATGGTCAGTGAGAAAGGGGAGTTGTGGTCAGTGAGGAAGGGGAGTTGATGGTGAGTGAGGAAGGGGAGTTGATGGACAATGAGGAAGGGGAGTTGGGCGGTCAGTGAGGAAGGGGAGTTGATGGTCAGTGAGGAAGGGGAGTTGTGATCAGTGAGGAAGGGGATTTGATGGTCAGTGAAGAAGGGGAGTTGATGGTCAGTGAGGAAGGGGAGTTGGTGGTCAGTGAAGAAGGTGATTTGATGGTCAGTGAAGAAGGGGAGTTGATGGTCAGTGAGGAAGAGGAGTTGATGGTCAGTGAAGAAGGGGAGTTGTGATCAGTGAGGAAGGGGATTTGATGGTCAGTGAAGAAGGGGAGTTGATGGTCAGTGAGGAAGGGGAGTTGGTGGTCAGTGAAGAAGGTGATTTGATGGTCAGTGAAGAAGGGGAGTTGATGGTCAGTGAGGAAGAGGAGTTGATGGTCAGTGAGGAAGAGGAGTTGATGGTCAGTGAGGAAGAGGAGTTGATGGACAATGAGGATGGGGAGTTGATGGACAATGAGGAAGGGGAGTTGATGGACAGTGAGGAAGTGGAGTTGATGGTCAGTGAGGAAGGGGAGTTGGGAGCTCAGTGAGGAATGGGGTTTGGTGGTCAGTGAGGAAGGGGAGATGGGTGGTCAGTGAGGAAGGGGAGTTGATGGTCAGTGAGGAAGGGGAGTTGATGGTCAGTGAGGAAGAGGAGTTGGGAGCTCAGTGAGGATTGTGGTTTGGTGGTCAGTGAGGAAGGGGAGATGGGTGGACAGTGAGGAAGGGGAGTTGGGTGGACAGTGAGGAAGGGGAGTTGGGTGGACAGTGAGGAAGAGGAGTTGATGGCCGGTGAGGAAGTGGAGTTGATGGCTGGTGAGGAAGGGGAGTTGATGGTCAGTGAGGAAGGGGAGTTGATGGTCAGTGAGGAAGAGGAGTTGATGGCCGGTGAGGAAGGGGAGTTGATGGCTGGTGAGGAAGGGGAGTTGATGGTCGGTGAGGAAGGGGAGTTGATGGCCGGTGAGGAAGGGGAGTTGGGTGGTCAGTGAGGAAGGGGAATTGGGTGGTCAGTGAGGAAGGCGAGTTGCTAGTCAGTGAGGAAGGGGAGTTGTTGTTAACTGAGGTAGGGGAGTTGATGGACAATGACGAAGGGGAGTTTACGGTCAGTGAAGAAGGGGAGTTGATGGACAATGAGGAAGTGGAGTTGGGAACTCAGTGATGAATGGGGTTTGGTGGTCAGTGAGGAAGGGGTGATGGGTGGTCAGTGAGGAAGGGGAGTTGATGGACAATGAGGAAGGGGAGTTGATGGTCAGTGAGGAAGAGGAGTTGGGTGGAGAGTGAGGAAGGGGAGATGATGGCCGGTGAGGTCGGGGAGTTGATGGCCGGTGAGGAAGGGGAGTTGATGGCCGGTGAGGAAGGGGAGTTGATGGCCGGTGAGGAAGGGGAGTTGATGGCCAGTGAGGAAGGGGAGTTGATGGCCGGTGAGGAAGGGGAGTTGGGTGGTCAGTGAGGAAGGGGAATTGGGTGGTCAGTGAGGAAGGCGAATTGCTAGTCAGTGAGGAAGGGGAGTTGTTGTTAACTGAGGTAGGGGAGTTGATGGACAATGACGAAGGGGAGTTGACGGTCAGTGAAGAAGGGGTGTTGGGTGGACAGTGAGGAAGGGGAGTTGATGGTCAGTGAGGAAGGGGAGTTGATGGTCAGTGAGTAAGGGGAGTTGATGGTCAGTGAGGAAGGGGAGTTGGGTGGTCAGTGAGGAAGGGGAGTTGGGTGGACAGTAAGGAAGGGGAGTTGATGGTCAGTGAGGAAGGGGAGTTGATGGTCAGTGAGGAAGGGGAGTTGATGGTCAGTGAGGAAGACGAGTTGATGGCCGGTGAGGAAGGGGAGTTGATGGCTGGTGAGGAAGGGGAGTTGATGGTCAGTGAGGAAGGGGAGTTGATGGTCGGTGAGGAAGGGAGTTGCTGGTAAGTGAGGAAGGGGAGTTGATGGTCAGTGAGGAAGGGGAGTTGGGTGGTCAGTGAGGAAGGGGAGTTGGTGGACAGTGAGGAAGGGGAGTTGCTGGTCAGTGAGGAATTGGAGTTGATGGACAATGAGGAAGGGGAGTTGATGGACAATGAGGAAGGGGAGTTGATGGACAATGAGGAAGTGGAGTTGGGAACTCAGTGATGAATGGGGTTTGGTGGTCAGTGAGGAAGGGGTGATGGGTGGTCAGTGAGGAAGGGGAGTTGATGGACAATGAGGAAGGGGAGTTGATGGTCAGTGAGGAAGAGGAGTTGGGTGGAGAGTGAGGAAGGGGAGATGATGGCCGGTGAGGAAGGGGAGTTGATGGCCGGTGAGGAAGGGGAGTTGATGGCCGGTGAGGAAGGGGAGTTGATGGCCAGTGAGGAAGGGGAGTTGGGTGGTCAGTGAGGAAGGGGAGTTGGGTGGTCAGTGAGGAAGGGGAATTGGGTGGTCAGTGAGGAAGGCGAATTGCTAGTCAGTGAGGAAGGGGAGTTGTTGTTAACTGAGGAAGGGGAGTTGATGGACAATGACGAAGGGGAGTTGACGGTCAGTGAAGAAGGGGTGTTGGGTGGACAGTGAGGAAGGGGAGTTGATGGTCAGTGAGTAAGGGGAGTTGATGGTCAGTGAGGAAGGGGAGTTGGGTGGTCAGTGAGGAAGGGGAGTTGGGTGGACAGTAAGGAAGGGGAGTTGATGGTCAGTGAGGGAGGGGAGTTGATGGTCAGTGAGGAAGGGGAGTTGATGGTCAGTGAGGAAGGGGAGTTGATGGTCAGTGAGGAAGAGGAGTTGGGTGGAGAGTGAGGAAGGGGAGTTGATGGTCGGTGAGGAAGGGGAGATGATGGCCAGTGAGGAAGGGGAGTTGATGGTCAGTGAGGAAGGGGAGTTGATGGTCAGTGAGGAAGGGGAGTTGATGGTCAGTGAGGAAGGGGAGTTGATGGTCAGTGAGGAAGAGGAGTTGGGTGGTCAGTGAGGAAGGGGAGTTGGGTGGACAGTGAGGAAGGGGAGTTGATGGCCGGTGTGAAAGGGGAGTTGATGGTCAGTGCGGAAGGGGAGTTGATGGTCAGTGAGGAAGGGGAGTTGATGGTCAGTGAGTAAGGGGAGTTGATGGTCAGTGAGGAAGGGGAGTTGATGATCAGTGAGGAAGGGGAGTTGTTGGTCAGTGAGGAAGGGGAGTTGATGATCAGTGAGGAAGTGGTGTTGCTGGTCAGTGAGGATGGGGAGTTGATGGACAGTGCGGAAGGGGAGTTGATGATCAGTGAGGAAGGGGAGTTGGGTGGACAGTGAGGAAGGGGAGTTGATGGTCAGTGAGGAAGGGGAGTTGATGGTCAGTGAGGAAGGGGAGTTGGGTGGTCAGTGTGGAAGGGGAGTTGGGTGGACAGTGAGGAAGGGGAGTTGCTGGTCAGTGAGGAAGGGGAGTTGCTGGTCAGTGAGGAAGGGGAGTTGATGGACAGTGAGGAAGGGGAGTTGGGAGCTCAGTGATGAATGGGGTTTGGTGGTCAGTGAGGAAGGGGAGTTGATGGTCGGTGAGGAAGGGGAGTTGGGTGGTCAGTGAGGAAGTGGACTTGGCTGGACAGTGCTGAAGGGGAGCTAATGGCCAGTGTGGAAGGGGAGTTGATGGTCAGTGAGGAAGGGGAGTTGATGGTCAGTGAGGAAGAGGAGTTGATGGTCAGTGAGGAAGAGGAGTTGATGGTCAGTGAGGAAGGGGAGTTGGGTGGACAGTGAGGAAGGCGAATTGGTTGGTCAGTGAGGAAGGGGAGTTCGGTGGTGAGTGAGGAAGGGGAGTTGACGGTCAGTGAGGAAGGGGAGTTGACGGTCATTGAGGAAGGGGAGTTGACGGTCAGTGAGGAAGGGGAGTTGACGGTCAGTGAGGAAGGGGAGTTGATGGTCAGTGAGGAAGGGGAGTTGATGGTCAGTGAGGAAGGGGAGTTGATGGTCAGTGAGGAAGGGGAGTTGATGGTCAGTGAGGAAGAGGAGTTGATGGTCAGTGAGGAAGGAGGTGTTGGGTGGACAGTGAGGAAGGGGAGTTGATGGTCAGTGAGGAAGGGGAGTTGATGGTCAGTGAGGAAGGGGAGTTGGGTGGACAGTGAGGAAGGCGAATTGGGTGGTCAGTGAGGAAGGGGAGTTCGGTGGTGAGTGAGGAAGGGGAGTTGACGGTCAGTGAGGAAGGGGAGTTGACGGTCAGTGAGGAAGGGGAGTTGATGGTCAGTGAGGAAGGGGAGTTGATGGTCAGTGAGGAAGGGGAGTTGATGGTCAGTGAGGAAGGGGAGTTGGGTGGTCAGTGACGAAGGGGAGTTGGGTGGTCAGTGAGGAAGGGGTGTTGATGGTCAGTGAGGAAGGGGTGTTGATGGTCAGTAAGGAAGGGGAGTTGGGCGGTCAGTGAGGAAGGGGAGTTGATGGTCAGTGAGGAAGGGGAGTTGATGGTCAGTGAGGAAGGGGAGTTGATGGTCAGTGAGGAAGGGGAGTTGATGGTCAGTGAGGAAGGGGAGTTGGGTGGTCAGTGAGGAAGGGGAGTTGATGGTCAGTGAGGAAGGGGAGTTGATGGTCAGTGAGGAAGGGGAGTTGGGTGGTCAGTGAGGAAGGGGAGTTGATGGTCAGTGAGGAAGGGGAGTTGGGTGGTCAGTGAGGAAGGGGAGTTGGGTGGTCAGTGAGGAAGGGGAGTTGGGTGGTCAGTATGGAAGGGGAGTTGATGGTCAGTGAGGAAGGGGAGTTGATGGTCAGTGAGGAAGGGGAGTTGATGGTCAGTGAGGAAGGGGAGTTGATGGTCAGTGAGGAAGGTTTTGCAGTGGGCTAAGATTTCGGGGACTTGCCTCCAGCGTGGCTGCGCTGGTGTTTCAGGAGGGTGGAGGAGTGAGTATAGCTCTTTTCGCAGGACGAGCACTGGTAGGGTTTTTCTCGCGTGTGAATGCGTTCGTGCACCGATAGGTGAGACAGCTGAGTAAAGTTCTTCTCACACAAGGGGCATTTAAAGGGCTTCTCGCCAGTGTGTATGCGCAGATGAACCGAAAGTGAAAAGGACTGGGTGAAACTCTTCTGGCAGAACGAACACCTGTACGGTTTCTCTCCAGTGTGAATGCGCTGGTGTTTGGAAAGCGAGGATGATTCTGTGAAGCTCTTCTCACAGACGATGCACTGGAAGGGTTTCTCCCCCGTGTGAAGGCGATAATGGTTTAAAAGATTACTGGATTTAGTGAACGTCTTTCCACAGATTGAACAGGGGAAAGGCTTCTGCCCACAGTGAAAGCGTTGATGTTCTGAAAGGGAAGAGGACGTGGTAAAGGTCTTTTCGCAAAGAGAACAAGCAAACGGCTTCTGTCCAGCATGAACACGTTGGTGCTGTGAGAAAGAAGCCAGGTTCGTGAAGGTTTTCTGGCAGACCGAACACTCAAAGAGCTTCTGCCTGGTGTGGATCCGCTGGTGCTTTGAAAGAGAGGATGAGTCAGTGAAGCTCTTCTCACAGTACTTGCAATGGAACGGTTTCTCACCAGTGTGGATACGCTGATGCACAGCGAGGTTAGAAGAATGAGTGAACAGCTTCTCACATACAAGACATTTGAAAGGTTTCTCCCCCGTGTGAATCCGCTTATGGACGGAAAGGGAAGCTGACTGAGTGAAAGTCTTCTGACAGAAGGAGCACTGGTATGGCTTCTCCCCAGAGTGGATGCGTTGGTGTCTGGAAAGAGAGGACAACAAGGAGAAGTTCTTCAAACAAACCGTACAGTGGAAGGGCTTCTCTCCGCTGTGAATCAGCTGGTGATTTAAAAGGTTTGTCGAGGAAGCAAAAGTCTTCCCACAAACCAGACACCAGAAACGTTTCTCCCCAGTGTGGATCCGCTGGTGTTTGGAGAGAGAGGAGGAATCAGTGAAGCTTTTCTCACAGAAGGTGCAATGAAAAGGTTTCTCTCCGGTGTGGATACGCTGATGGTTCAGGAGGGAAGAGGAGTGAGTGAAGCTCTTCTGGCAGACGAAACATTTGAAAGGCTTTTCCCCGGTGTGGATGCGCTGATGGACTGAGAGTGAAGATGACTGAGTGAAGGTTTTGCTGCAGAAGGAGCAGCGAAAAGGCTTGTCCTTGCAGTGAAGACAATGATGATTTGAGAGTGAGGACATTTTGGTAAACTTCCCCTCGCAGAAGGCACACTGGAAAGATTCGTTTCCTGAGTGATTCAGGCAGTTCAACGATGTTGCAGAGGGCTTGAGTTTCTCCACGGCGTGAGTTCCTTGGTGTTTCGATAACACGGAGATTTCAGCAAAAGTCTTTGGGCAAACAGGACTCTGTAAAGTTTTATCCCCCATTTGAACATGGTTATGTTTTACAAGGTCAACTGACTGAGTCAATGTCGTTTGACAGACTAAACACAGGAGCTGTATCTCAGCATGAGCACACAGATGTTTACAAACGGAAGGCAAATCACTGAACATTTGTCCACAGACATTGCACAGGATAAAGTCCACTCCAGCAAGTCCCCTCCCCTCACTGCAAGGCTGCCCACATAAATCAGATTCAACAGTCTCCTCACAAGGCTCACGTTTGCAAGGTGTCAGCAACACCTGGGCTGGAGAACCGGCTGCAATCTGGGAGGATCCAGCCGCAATCCCGTTGCACTGACTGGCCCCGTGGCTGTCCTGCATCTGATGATATTGGACACGATTTGAGGACGTGGCAAGACAGCTCTCGGTGAGTAGGTGTGCTTTCTGATCCATTTCAACATCCTCCATCAGAACTTTAACACAAATGTCTTCACCAACTAGTACCACGTTCACCAGTGACGAATGTGCCCGTTCCTCGAGCTTTGATAACGTTTCACACGATGCTTCCATGTCTTTCTCCTGATAAAAATAATAGGACATCTTAGGATGTTCATTCACATGGAAATCTCCTCAATTTGTTCATCTTTCCGATGTTCTTCTCCCTTTCACCTGACTGGGGAACATTTGCACAGACACCTCACCCCATGGCAATTCATCATGGGCGACCCGAGTGTTGCAAACTGTATAGCTGTGGAGGACATGGTCAATACAACGGGTCCTGTCCACAATCAGTGTCCATACAGCACGCCCCACACCCCCACCCGAGTCCCCCCGCAACCCCCACCCGAGTCCCCCCGCACCCCCACCCGAGTCCCCCCGCACCCCCACCCGAGTCCCCCCGCACCCCCACCCGAGTCCCCCCGCACCCCCACCCGAATCCCTCCGCACCCCACCCGAGTCCCCCCGCACCCCCACCCGAGTCACCCCGCACCCCCACCCAAAAACCCCGCACCCCCACCCGAATCCCCCGCACCCCCACCCGAGTCCCCCCGCACCCCCACCCGAGTCCCCCCGCACCCCCACCCAAAAACCCCACACCCCCACCCGAATCCCTCCGCACCCCCACCCGAGTCTCCCCGCACCCCCACCCGAATCCCCCGCACCCCCACCCGAATCCCCCGCACCCCCACCCGAATCCCCCGCACCCCCACCCGAATCCCCCGCACCCCCACCCGAATCCCCCGCACCCCCACCCGAATCCCCCGCACCCCCACCCAAAATCCCCACACCCACACCCAAAAACCCCACACCCCCACCCGAATCCCCCCGCACCCCACTCGAATCCCCAGCACCCCCACCCAAAATCCCCCCGCACCCCACTCGAATCACCCCACCCCCACCCAAAAGACCCGCATCCCCACTTGAATCCCCCCGCACCCCCACTCGAATGCCCCCGCGCCCCCACCCAAAAACCCCACACCTCCACTCGAATCCCCCAAAAACCCCACCCAAATCCTCCCCACACCCCCACTCAAATCCCCCCCACACCCCCACTCGAATCCCCCCCACACCCCCACTCGAATCCCCCCCACACCCCCACTCGAATCCCCCCCACACGCCCACTCGAATCCCCCGCACCCCCACCCAAAAATTCCACACCCCCACCCAAAAACCCCTCACCCCCACTCAAATCCCCCCGCACCCCCACCCAAATCCTCCCCATACCCCCACTTGAATCCCACGCACCCCCACTCGAATCCCCCGCACCCCAACTCGAATCCCCCCCGCACCCCCACCCAAAAACACCACAGCCCCACTCTCATCCCCCCGCACCCCCACCCAAATCCCCCCGCACCCCCACCCAAATCCTCACCACACGCCCACTTGAATCCCCTGCACCCCCATTCGAAACCCCCGCACCCCGACCCAAAAACCCCACACCCCCACCCGAATCCCCCGCACCCCCACCCAAAAACCCCACACCCCCACCTGAATCCCTCACACCTCACCCCCAGCCGAAAACCCCACCCCCACCCGAATCCTCCGCACCCCTACTCGAATCCCCCGCACCCCCACCCGAATCCCCCGCACCCCCACCCGAATCCCCCGCACCCCCACCCGAATCCCCCGCACCCCAACTCGAAACCCCCGCACCCCAACTCGAATCCCCCGCACCCCAACTCGAATCCCCCGCACCCCAACTCGAATCCCCCGCACCCCAACTCGAATCCCCCGCACCCCAACTCGAATCCCCCGCACCCACAACCAAAAACCCCACACCCCCACTCGAATCCCCCCGCACCCCCACCCAAATTCTCCCCACACCCCCACTCGTATCCCCTGCACCCCCACTCGAATCCCATGCAACCCCACCCAAAAACCCCACACCCCCACTCGAATCTCCCGCACCCCCACTCGAATCCACCAGACCCCCACCCGAATCTCCCCGTGCCCCCAATTGAAAACCTGATCACCCACACCCGAATCCTCCTTCAAACCACTTTGTGCAGGCGGGCCCCCATCGCTCCATTCCCCCATCCGAAAACCCCCTCACCCCGACAGCGGCCCGTGCAAGGAGAAAACCGAAACCCCCACAGTATTATCGGTCGCTCCGTGGCCAGGAGGCCCCGGTCTCCTCACCTCCCCGGCTCTCTCCCTCATTCCCCGGCTCTCTCCCTCATTCCCAGTCTCCTCACCTCCCCGGCTCTCTCCCTCATTCCCAGTCTCCTCACCACCCCGGCTCTCTCCCTCATTCCCCGGCTCTCTCCCTCAGTCCCAGTCTCCTCACCTCCCCGGCTCTCTCCCTCATTCCCAGTCTCCTCACCTCCCCGGCTCTCTCCCTCATTCCCCGGCTCTCTCCCTCATTCCCAGTCTCCTCACCACCCCGGCTCTCTCCCTCATTCCCCGGCTCTCTCCCTCAGTCCCAGTCTCCTCACCTCCCCGGCTCTCTCCCTCATTCCCAGTCTCCTCACCTCCCCGGCTCTCTCCCTCATTCCCCGGCTCTCTCCCTCATTCCCAGTCTCCTCACCTCCCCGGCTCTCTCCCCCATTCCCAGTCTCCTCACCTCCCCGGCTCTCTCCCTCATTCCCAGTCTCCTCACCTCCCCGGCTCTCTCCCTCATTCCCAGTCTCCTCACCACCCCGGCTCTCTCCCTCATTCCCCGGCTCTCTCCCTCAGTCCCAGTCTCCTCACCTCCCCGGCTCTCTCCCTCATTCCCAGTCTCCTCACCTCCCCGGCTCTCTCCCTCATTCCCCGGCTCTCTCCCCCATTCCCAGTCTCCTCACCTCCCCGGCTCTCTCCCCCATTCCCAGTCTCCTCACCTCCCCGGCTCTCTCCCTCATTCCCAGTCTCCTCACCTCCCCGGCTCTCTCCCCCATTCCCAGTCTCCTCACCTCCCCGGCTCTCTCCCTCATTCCCAGTCTCCTCACCTCCCCGGCTCTCTCCCCCATTCCCAGTCTCCTCACCTCCCCGGCTCTCTCCCTCATTCCCAGTCTCCTCACCTCCCCGGCACTCTCCCCCATTCCCAGTCTCCTCACCTCCCCTGCTCTCTCCCCCATTCCCCGGCTCTCTCCCCCATTCCCGGTCTCCTCACCTCCCCGGCTCTCTCCCTCATTCCCCGGCTCTCTCCCTCATTCCCCGGCTCTCTCCCTCAGTCCCGGTCTCCTCACCTCCCCGGCTCTCTCCCCCATTCCCAGTCTCCTCACCTCCCCTGCTCTCTCCCCCATTCCCCGGCTCTCTCCCCCATTCCCGGTCTCCTCACCTCCCCGGCTCTCTCCCTCATTCCCCGGCTCTCTCCCTCATTCCCCGGCTCTCTCCCTCATTCCCAGTCTCCTCACCTCCCCGGCTCTCTCCCTCATTCCCCGGCTCTCTCCCCCATTCCCAGTCTCCACACCTCCCTGGCTCTCTCCCTCAGTCCCAGTCTCCTCACCTCCCCGGCTCACTCCCTCATTCCCAGTTTCCTCACCTCCCCGCTCGCTCCCTCATTCCCAGTCTCCTCACCTCCCCTGCTCTCTCCCTCAGTCCCAGTCTCCTCACCCTCAGTGCCAGTCTCCTCACCTCCCCGGCTCTCTCCCTCATTCCAGTCTCCTCACCTCCCCGGCTCTCTCCCTCATTCCCAGTCTCCTCACCTCCCCGGCTCTCTCCCTCAGTCCCAGTCTCCTCACCTCCCCTGCTCTCTCCCTCAGTCCCAGTCTCCTCACCCTCAGTGCCAGTCTCCTCACCTCCCCGGCTCTCTCCCTCATTCCAGTCTCCTCACCTCCCCGGCTCTCTCCCTCATTCCCAGTCTCCTCACCTCCCCGGCTCTCTCCCTCAGTCCCAGTCTCCTCACCTCCCCAGCTCTCTACCCCATTCCCAGTCTCCTCACCTCCCCAGCTCTCTCCCTCATTCCCAGTCTCCTCACCTCCCCAGCTCTCTCCCTCATTCCCAGTCTCCTCACCTCCCCGGCTCTCTCCCTCAGTGCCAGTCTCCTCACCTCCCCGGCTCTCTCCCTCAGTGCCAGTCTCCTCACCTCCCCAGCTCTCTCCCTCATTCCCAGTCTCCTCACCTCCCCAGCTCTCTACCCCATTCCCAGTCTCCTCACCTCCCCGGCTCTCTCCCTCATTCCCAGTCTCCTCACCTCCCCGGCTCTCTCCCTCAGTCCCAGTCTCCTCACCTCCCCAGCTCTCTCCCTCATTCCCAGTCTCCTCACCTCCCCTGCTCTCTCCCTCAGTGCCAGTCTCCTCACCTCCCCGGCTCTCTCCCTCAGTCCCAGTCTCCTCACCTCCCCGGCTCTCTCCCTCATTCCCAGTCTCCTCACCTCCCCTGCTCTCTCCCTCAGTCCCAGTCTCCTCACCTCCCCAGCTCTCTCCCCCATTCCCAGTCTCCTCACCTCCCCAGCTCTCTCCCTCATTCCCAGTCTCCTCACCTCCCCGGCTCTCTCCCTCAGTCCCAGTCTCCTCACCTCTCCGTCTCTCTCCCTCATTCCCAGTCTCCTCACCTCCCCTGCTCTCTCCCTCAGTGCCAGTCTCCTCACCTCCCCGGCTATCTCCCTCATTCCGAGTCTCCTCACCTCCCCGGCTCTCTCCCTCATTCCCAGTCTCCTCACGTCCCCGGCTCTCTCCCTCAGTCCCAGTCTCCTCACCCTCAGTCCCAGTCTCCTCACCTCCCCGGCTCTCTCCCTCATTCCCAGTCTCCTCACCCTCAGTCCCAGTCTCCTCACCTCCCCGGCTCTCTCCCTCATTCCCAGTCTCCTCACCTCCCCGGCTCTCTCCCTCATTCCCAGTCTCCTCACCTCCCCGGCTCTCTCCCTCATTCCCAGTCTCCTCACCTCCCTGGCTCTGGCCCTCATTCCCAGTCTCCTCAGCTCCCCGGCTCTCTCCCTCAGTCCCAGTCTCCTCACCTCCCCGGGTCGCTCCCTCATTCCCAGTCTTCTCACCTCCCCGGCTCTCTCCCTCATTCCCAGTCTCCTCACCCTCAGTCCCAGTCTCCTCACCTCCCCGGCTCTCTCCCTCATTCCCAGTCTCCTCACCTCCCCGGCTCTCTCCCTCATTCCCAGTCTCCTCACCTCCCCGGCTCTCTCCCTCATTCCCAGTCTCCTCACCTCCCTGGCTCTGGCCCTCATACCCAGTCTCCTCACCTCCCCGGCTCTCTCCCTCATTCCCAGTCTCCTCACCTCCCCGGCTCTCTCTCTCAGTCCCAGTCTCCTCACCTCCCCGGCTCTCACCCCCATTCCCAGTCTCCTCACCTCCCCGGCTCTCTCCCCCATTCCCAGTCTCCTCACCTCCCCGGCTCTCTCCCTCAGTCCCAGTCTCCTCACCTCCCCGGCTCACTCCCTCATTCCCAGTTTCCTCACCTCCCTGCTTGCTCCCTCATTCCCAGTCTCCTCACCTCCCCTGCTCTCTCCCTCAGTCCCAGTCTCCTCACCCTCAGTGCCAGTCTCCTCACCTCCCCGGCTCTCTCCCTCATTCCAGTCTCCTCACCTCCCCGGCTCTCTCCCTCATTCCCAGTCTCCTCACCTCCCCGGCTCACTCCCTCATTCCCAGTCTCCTCACCTGCCCGGCTCTCTCCCTCAGTCCCAGTCTCCTCACCTCCCCGGCTCTCTCCCTCAGTCCCAGTCTCCTCACCTCCCGGCTCTGTCCATCATTCCCAGTCTCCTCACCTCCCCGGCTCTCTCCCTCAGTCCCAGTCTCCTCACCTCCCGGCTCTGTCCATCATTCCCAGTCTCCTCAACTCCCCGGCTCTCTCCCTCATTCCCAGTCTCCTCACCTCACCGGCTCTCTACCCCATTCCCAGTCTCCTCACCTCCCCGGCTCTCTCCCTCAGTCCCAGTCTCCTCACCTCCCCGGCTCTCTCCCCCATTCCCAGTCTCCTCACCTCCCCAGCTCTCTCCCTCATTCCCAGTCTCCTCACCTCCCCGGCTCTCTCCCTCAGTCCCAGTCTCCTCACCTCTCCGTCTCTCTCCCTCATTCCCAGTCTCCTCACCTCCCCTGCTCTCTCCCTCAGTGCCAGTCTCCTCACCTCCCCGGCTATCTCCCTCATTCCGAGTCTCCTCACCTCCCCGGCTCTCTCCCTCATTCCCAGTCTCCTCACCTCCCTGGCTCTCGCCCTCATTCCCAGTCTCCTCAGCTCCCCGGCTCTCTCCCTCATTACCAGTCTCCTCACCTCCCCGGGTCGCTCCCTCATTCCCAGTCTCCTCACCTCCCCGGCTCTCTCCCTCATTCCCAGTCTCCTCACCTCCCCGGCTCTCTCCCTCATTCCCAGTCTCCTCACCGCCCTGGCTCTCTACCTCAGTCCCAGTCTCCTCACCTCCCCGGCTCTCTCCCTCATTCCCAGTCTCCTCACCTCCCCGGCTCTCTCCCTCATTCCCAGTCTCCTCAGCTCCCCGGCTCTCTCCCTCAGTCCCAGTCTCCTCACCTCCCCGGCTCTCTCCCTCATTACCAGTCTCCTCACCTCCCCGGCTCTCTCCCTCATTCGCAGTCTCCTCAACTCCCCGGCTCTCTCCCTCATTCCCAGTCTCCTCACCTCCCCGGCTCTCTCCCTCATTCCCAGTCTCCTCACCTCCCCCGCTCTCTCCCTCAGTCACAGTCTCCTCACCTCTCCGTCTCTCTCCCTCATTCCCAGTCTCCTCACCTCCCCTGCTCTCTCCCTCAGTGCCAGTCTCCTCACCTCCCCGGCTATCTCCCTCATTCCGAGTCTCCTCACCTCCCCGGCTCTCTCCCTCATTCCCAGTCTCCTCACCTCCCCGGCTCTCTCCCTCAGTCGCAGTCTCCTCACCCTCAGTCCCAGTCTCCTCACCTCCCCGGCTCTCTCCCTCAGTCCCAGTCTCCTCACCTCCCCGGCTCTCTCCCTCATTCCCAGTCTCCTCACCTCCCCGGCTCTCTCCCTCATTCGCAGTCTCCTCACCTCCCCGGCTCTCTCCCTCAGTCCCAGTCTCCTCACCTCTCCGTCTCTCTCCCTCATTCCCAGTCTCCTCACCTCCCCTGCTCTCTCCCTCAGTGCCAGTCTCCTCACCTCCCCGGCTATCTCCCTCATTCCGAGTCTCCTCACCTCCCCGGCTCTCTCCCTCATTCCCAGTCTCCTCACCTCCCCGGCTCTCTCTCTCAGTCCCAGTCTCCTCACCTCCCCTGCTCTCTCCCTCAGTCCCAGTCTCCTCACCCTCAGTGCCAGTCTCCTCACCTCCCCGGCTCTCTCCCTCATTCCAGTCTCCTCACCTCCCCGGCTCTCTCCCTCATTCCCAGTCTCCTCACCTCCCCGGCTCACTCCCTCATTCCCAGTCTCCTCACCTGCCCGGCTCTCTCCCTCAGTCCCAGTCTCCTCACCTCCCCGGCTCTCTCCCTCAGTCCCAGTCTCCTCACCTCCCGGCTCTGTCCATCATTCCCAGTCTCCTCACCTCCCCGGCTCTCTCCCTCAGTCCCAGTCTCCTCACCTCCCGGCTCTGTCCATCATTCCCAGTCTCCTCAACTCCCCGGCTCTCTCCCTCATTCCCAGTCTCCTCACCTCACCGGCTCTCTACCCCATTCCCAGTCTCCTCACCTCCCCGGCTCTCTCCCTCAGTCCCAGTCTCCTCACCTCCCCGGCTCTCTCCCCCATTCCCAGTCTCCTCACCTCCCCAGCTCTCTCCCTCATTCCCAGTCTCCTCACCTCCCCGGCTCTCTCCCTCAGTCCCAGTCTCCTCACCTCTCCGTCTCTCTCCCTCATTCCCAGTCTCCTCACCTCCCCTGCTCTCTCCCTCAGTGCCAGTCTCCTCACCTCCCCGGCTATCTCCCTCATTCCGAGTCTCCTCACCTCCCCGGCTCTCTCCCTCATTCCCAGTCTCCTCACCTCCCTGGCTCTCGCCCTCATTCCCAGTCTCCTCAGCTCCCCGGCTCTCTCCCTCATTACCAGTCTCCTCACCTCCCCGGGTCGCTCCCTCATTCCCAGTCTCCTCACCTCCCCGGCTCTCTCCCTCATTCCCAGTCTCCTCACCTCCCCGGCTCTCTCCCTCATTCCCAGTCTCCTCACCGCCCTGGCTCTCTACCTCAGTCCCAGTCTCCTCACCTCCCCGGCTCTCTCCCTCATTCCCAGTCTCCTCACCTCCCCGGCTCTCTCCCTCATTCCCAGTCTCCTCAGCTCCCCGGCTCTCTCCCTCAGTCCCAGTCTCCTCACCTCCCCGGCTCTCTCCCTCATTACCAGTCTCCTCACCTCCCCGGCTCTCTCCCTCATTCGCAGTCTCCTCAACTCCCCGGCTCTCTCCCTCATTCCCAGTCTCCTCACCTCCCCTGCTCTCTCCCTCATTCCCAGTCTCCTCACCTCCCCCGCTCTCTCCCTCAGTCACAGTCTCCTCACCTCTCCGTCTCTCTCCCTCATTCCCAGTCTCCTCACCTCCCCTGCTCTCTCCCTCAGTGCCAGTCTCCTCACCTCCCCGGCTATCTCCCTCATTCCGAGTCTCCTCACCTCCCCGGCTCTCTCCCTCATTCCCAGTCTCCTCACCTCCCCGGCTCTCTCCCTCAGTCGCAGTCTCCTCACCCTCAGTCCCAGTCTCCTCACCTCCCCGGCTCTCTCCCTCAGTCCCAGTCTCCTCACCTCCCCGGCTCTCTCCCTCATTCCCAGTCTCCTCACCTCCCCGGCTCTCTCCCTCATTCGCAGTCTCCTCACCTCCCCGGCTCTCTCCCTCAGTCCCAGTCTCCTCACCTCTCCGTCTCTCTCCCTCATTCCCAGTCTCCTCACCTCCCCTGCTCTCTCCCTCAGTGCCAGTCTCCTCACCTCCCCGGCTATCTCCCTCATTCCGAGTCTCCTCACCTCCCCGGCTCTCTCCCTCATTCCCAGTCTCCTCACCTCCCCGGCTCTCTCTCTCAGTCCCAGTCTCCTCACCCTCAGTCCCAGTCTCCTCACCTCCCCGGCTCTCTCCCTCATTCCCAGTCTCCTCACCTCCCCGGCTCTCTCCCTCATTCCCAGTCTCCTCACCTCCCCGGCTCTCTCCCTCATTCCCAGTCTCCTCACCTCCCTGGCTCTCTCCCTCATTCCCAGTCTCCTCACCTCCCCGGCTCTCTCCCTCATTCCCAGTCTCCTTACCTCCCCGGCTCTCTCTCTCAGTCCCAGTCTCCTCACCCTCAGTCCCAGTCTCCTCACCTCCCCGGCTCTCTCCCTCATTCCCAGTCTCCTCACCTCCCCGGCTCTCTCCCTCATTCCCAGTCTCCTCAGCTCCCCGGCTCTCTCCCTCAGTCCCAGTCTCCTCACCCTCAGTCCCAGTCTCCTCAGCTCCCCGGCTCTCTCCCTCAGTCCCAGTCTCCTCACCTCCCCGGCTCTCTCCCCCATTCCCAGTCTCCTCACCTCCCCAGCTCTCTCCCTCATTCCCAGTCTCCTCACCTCCCCGGCTCTCTCCCTCAGTCCCAGTCTCCTCACCTCTCCGTCTCTCTCCCTCATTCCCAGTCTCCTCACCTC
Organism: Heptranchias perlo; assembly: GCF_035084215.1. Classification (NCBI taxonomy): domain Eukaryota; kingdom Metazoa; phylum Chordata; class Chondrichthyes; order Hexanchiformes; family Hexanchidae; genus Heptranchias; species Heptranchias perlo. The sequence continues at coordinate 155,745 of NW_027139666.1, forward strand.
CCCTGCTCTCTCCCTCAGTGCCAGTCTCCTCACCTCCCCGGCTATCTCCCTCATTCCGAGTCTCCTCACCTCCCCGGCTCTCTCCCTCATTCCCAGTCTCCTCACCTCCCTGGCTCTCGCCCTCATTCCCAGTCTCCTCAGCTCCCCGGCTCTCTCCCTCATTACCAGTCTCCTCACCTCCCCGGGTCGCTCCCTCATTCCCAGTCTCCTCACCTCCCCGGCTCTCTCCCTCATTCCCAGTCTCCTCACCTCCCCGGCTCTCTCCCTCATTCCCAGTCTCCTCACCGCCCTGGCTCTCTACCTCAGTCCCAGTCTCCTCACCTCCCCGGCTCTCTCCCTCATTCCCAGTCTCCTCACCTCCCCGGCTCTCTCCCTCATTCCCAGTCTCCTCAGCTCCCCGGCTCTCTCCCTCAGTCCCAGTCTCCTCAGCTCCCCGGCTCTCTCCCTCAGTCCCAGTCTCCTCACCTCCCCGGCTCTCTCCCTCATTACCAGTCTCCTCACCTCCCCGGCTCTCTCCCTCATTCGCAGTCTCCTCAACTCCCCGGCTCTCTCCCTCATTCCCAGTCTCCTCACCTCCCCGGCTCTCTCCCTCATTCCCAGTCTCCTCACCTCCCCCGCTCTCTCCCTCAGTCCCAGTCTCCTCACCTCTCCGTCTCTCTCCCTCATTCCCAGTCTCCTCACCTCCCCTGCTCTCTCCCTCAGTGCCAGTCTCCTCACCTCCCCGGCTATCTCCCTCATTCCGAGTCTCCTCACCTCCCCGGCTCTCTCCCTCATTCCCAGTCTCCTCACCTCCCCGGCTCTCTCCCTCAGTCGCAGTCTCCTCACCCTCAGTCCCAGTCTCCTCACCTCCCCGGCTCTCTCCCTCATTCCCAGTCTCCTCACCTCCCCGGCTCTCTCCCTCAGTCCCAGTCTCCTCACCTCCCCGGCTCTCTCCCTCATTCCCAGTCTCCTCACCTCCCCGGCTCTCTCCCTCATTCGCAGTCTCCTCACCTCCCCGGCTCTCTCCCTCAGTCCCAGTCTCCTCACCTCTCCGTCTCTCTCCCTCATTCCCAGTCTCCTCACCTCCCCTGCTCTCTCCCTCAGTGCCAGTCTCCTCACCTCCCCGGCTATCTCCCTCATTCCGAGTCTCCTCACCTCCCCGGCTCTCTCCCTCATTCCCAGTCTCCTCACCTCCCCGGCTCTCTCTCTCAGTCCCAGTCTCCTCACCCTCAGTCCCAGTCTCCTCACCTCCCCGGCTCTCTCCCTCATTCCCAGTCTCCTCACCTCCCCGGCTCTCTCCCTCATTCCCAGTCTCCTCACCTCCCCGGCTCTCTCCCTCATTCCCAGTCTCCTCACCTCCCTGGCTCTCTCCCTCATTCCCAGTCTCCTCACCTCCCCGGCTCTCTCCCTCATTCCCAGTCTCCTTACCTCCCCGGCTCTCTCTCTCAGTCCCAGTCTCCTCACCCTCAGTCCCAGTCTCCTCACCTCCCCGGCTCTCTCCCTCATTCCCAGTCTCCTCACCTCCCCGGCTCTCTCCCTCATTCCCTGTCTCCTCAGCTCCCCGGCTCTCTCCCTCATTCCCAGTCTCCTCAGCTCCCCGGCTCTCTCCCTCAGTCCCAGTCTCCTCACCCTCAGTCCCAGTCTCCTCAGCTCCCCGGCTCTCTCTCTCAGTCCCAGTCTCCTCACCCTCAGTCCCAGTCTCCTCACCTCCCCGGCTCTCTCCCTCATTCCCAGTCTCCTCACCTCCCCGGCTCTCTCCCTCATTCCCAGTCTCCTCACCTCCCCGGCTCTCTCCCTCATTACCGGTCTCCTCACCTCCCCGGCTCTCTCCCTCATTCGCAGTCTCCTCACCTCCCCGGCTCTCTCCCTCATTCCCAGTCTCCTCACCTCCCCTGCTCTCTCCCTCAGTGCCAGTCTCCTCACCTCCCCGGCTATCTCCCTCATTCCGAGTCTCCTCACCTCCCCGGCTCTCTCCCTCATGACCAGTCTCCTCACCTCCCCGGCTCTCTCCCTCATTCCCAATCTCCTCACCTCCCTGGCTCTCTCCCTCAGTCCCAGTCTCCTCACCTCCCCGGCTCTCTCCCTCAGTCCCAGTCTCCTCACCTCCCTGGCTCTCTCCCTCAGTCCCAGTCTCCTCACCTCCCCGGCTCTCTCCCTCATTCCCTGTCTCCTCAGCTCCCCGGCTCTCTCCCTCATTCCCAGTCTCCTCAGCTCCCCGGCTCTCTCCCTCAGTCCCAGTCTCCTCACCCTCAGTCCCAGTCTCCTCAGCTCCCCGGCTCTCTCTCTCAGTCCCAGTCTCCTCACCCTCAGTCCCAGTCTCCTCACCTCCCCGGCTCTCTCCCTCATTCCCAGTCTCCTCACCTCCCCGGCTCTCTCCCTCATTCCCAGTCTCCTCACCTCCCCGGCTCTCTCCCTCATTACCGGTCTCCTCACCTCCCCGGCTCTCTCCCTCATTCGCAGTCTCCTCACCTCCCCGGCTCTCTCCCTCATTCCCAGTCTCCTCACCTCCCCTGCTCTCTCCCTCAGTGCCAGTCTCCTCACCTCCCCGGCTATCTCCCTCATTCCGAGTCTCCTCACCTCCCCGGCTCTCTCCCTCATGACCAGTCTCCTCACCTCCCCGGCTCTCTCCCTCATTCCCAATCTCCTCACCTCCCTGGCTCTCTCCCTCAGTCCCAGTCTCCTCACCTCCCCGGCTCTCTCCCTCAGTCCCAGTCTCCTCACCTCCCTGGCTCTCTCCCTCAGTCCCAGTCTCCTCACCTCCCTGGCTCTCTCCCCCATTCCCAGTCTCCTCACCTCCCCGGCTCTCTCCCTCAGTCCCAGTCTCCTCACCTCCCCGGCTCTCTCCCTCATTCCCAGTCTCCTCACCTCCCCGGCTCACTCCCTCAGTCCCAGTCTCCTCACCTCCCCTGCTCTCTCCCTCAGTCCCAGTCTCCTCACCTCCCCTGCTCTCTCCCTCATTCCCAGTCTCCTCACCTCCCCGGCTCTATCACTCAGTCCCAGTCTCCTCACCCTCAGTCCCAGTCTCCTCACCTCCCCGGCTATCTCCCTCATTCCGAGTCTCCTCACCTCCCCGGCTCTCTCCCTCATTCCCAGTCTCCTCACCTCCCCGGCTCTCTCCCTCAGTCGCAGTCTCCTCACCCTCAGTCCCAGTCTCCTCACCTCCCCGGCTCTCTCCCTCATTCCCAGTCTCCACACCTCCCCGGCTCTCTCCCTCATTCCCAGTCTCCTCACCTCCCCGGCTCTCTCCCTCAGTCCCAGTCTCCTCACCTCCCCGGCTCTCTCCCTCATTCCCAGTCTCCTCACCTCCCTGGCTCTCTCCCTCAGTCCCAGTCTCCTCACCTCCCCGGCTCTCTCCCTCATTCGCAGTCTCCTCACCTCCCCGGCTCTCTCCCTCATTCCCAGTCTCCTCACCTCCCTGGCTCTCTCCCTCAGTCCCAGTCTCCTCACCTCCCCGGCTCTCTCCCTCATTCCCAGTCTCCACACCTCCCCGGCTCTCTCCCTCAGTCACAGTCTCCACACCTCCCCGGCTCTCTCCCTCATTCCCAGTCTCCTCACCTCCCTGGCTCTCTCCCTCAGTCCCAGTCTCCTCACCTCCCCGGCTCTCTCCCTCATTCCCAGTCTCCTCACCTCCCCGGCTCTCTCCCTCATTCCCAGTCTCCTCACCTCCCCGGCTCTCTCCCTCAGTCCCAGTCTCCTCACCTCTCCGTCTCTCTCCCTCATTCGCAGTCTCTTCACCACCCTGGCTCTCTCCCTCTTTCCCAGTCTCCTCACCTCCCTGGCTCTCTCCCCCATTCCCAGTCTCCTCACCTCCCCGGCTCTCTCCCTCAGTCCCAGTCTCCTCACCTCCCCAGCTCTCTCCCTCATTCCCAGTCTCCTCACCTCCCCGGCTCACTCCCTCAGTCCCAGTCTCCTCACCTCCCCTGCTCTCTCCCTCAGTCCCAGTCTCCTCACCTCCCCGGCTCTCTCCCTCAGTCCCAGTCTCCTCACCTCCCCGGCTCTCTCCCTCAGTCCCAGTCTCCTCACCTCCCCGGCTCTCTCACTCATTCCCAGTCTCCTCACCTCCTCGGCTCTTTCCCTCATTCCCAGTCTCCTCACCTCCCCGGCTCTCTCCCTCATTCCCAGTCTCCTCACCTCCCAGGCTCTCTCCCTCAGTCGCAGTCTCCACACCTCCCCGGCTCTCTCCCTCATTCCCAGTCGCCTCAACTCCCCGGCTCTCTCCCTCATTCCCAGTCTCCTCACCTCACCGGCTCTCTACCCCATTCCCAGTCTCCTCACCTCCCCGGCTCTCTCCCTCATTCCCAGTCTCCTCACCTCCCCGGCTCTCTCCCTCAGTCCCAGTCTCCTCACCTCCCCAGCTCTCTCCCTCATTCCCAGTCTCCTCACCTCGTGGCTCTCTCCCCCATTCCCAGTCTCCTCACCTCCCCAGCTCTCTCCCTCATTCCCAGTCTCCTCACCTCCCCGGCTCTCTCCCTCAGTCCCAGTCTCCTCACCTCTCCGTCTCTCTCCCTCATTCCCAGTCTCCTCACCTCCCCTGCTCTCCCCCTCAGTGCCAGTCTCCTCACCTCCCCGGCTATCTCCCTCATTCCGAGTCTCCTCACCTCCCCGGCTCTCTCCCTCATTCCCAGTCTCCTCACGTCCCCGGCTCTCTCCCTCAGTCCCAGTCTCCTCACCTCCCCGGCTCTCTCCCTCGTTCCCAGTCTCCTCACCCTCAGTCCCAGTCTCCTCACCTCCCCGGCTCTCTCCCTCATTCCCAGTCTCCTCACCTCCCCGGCTCTCTCCCTCATTCCCAGTCTCCTCACCTCCCCGGCTCTCTCCCTCATTCCCAGTCTCCTTACCTCCCTGGCTCTCGCCCTCATTCCCAGTCTCCTCAGCTCCCCGGCTCTCTCCCTCATTACCAGTCTCCTCACCTCCCCGGGTCGCTCCCTCATTCCCAGTCTCCTCACCTCCCCGGCTCTCTCTCTCAGTCCCAGTCTCCTCACCTCCCCGGCTCTCTCCCTCATTCCCAGTCTCCTCACCTCCCCGGCTCTCTCCCTCATTCCCAGTCTCCTCACCGCCCTGGCTCTCTCCCTCAGTCCCAGTCTCCTCACCTCCCCGGCTCTCTCCCTCAGTCCCAGTCTCCTCACCTCCCCGGCTCTCTCACTCATTCCCAGTCTCCTCACCTCCTCGGCTCTTTCCCTCATTCCCAGTCTCCTCACCTCCCCGGCTCTCTCCCTCATTCCCAGTCTCCTCACCTCCCCGGCTCTCTCCCTCATTCCCAGTCTCCTCACCTCCCAGGCTCTCTCCCTCAGTCGCAGTCTCCACACCTCCCCGGCTCTCTCCCTCATTCCCAGTCGCCTCAACTCCCCGGCTCTCTCCCTCATTCCCAGTCTCCTCACCTCACCGGCTCTCTACCCCATTCCCAGTCTCCTCACCTCCCCGGCTCTCTCCCTCATTCCCAGTCTCCTCACCTCCCCGGCTCTCTCCCTCAGTCCCAGTCTCCTCACCTCCCCAGCTCTCTCCCTCATTCCCAGTCTCCTCACCTCGTGGCTCTCTCCCCCATTCCCAGTCTCCTCACCTCCCCAGCTCTCTCCCTCATTCCCAGTCTCCTCACCTCCCCGGCTCTCTCCCTCAGTCCCAGTCTCCTCACCTCTCCGTCTCTCTCCCTCATTCCCAGTCTCCTCACCTCCCCTGCTCTCCCCCTCAGTGCCAGTCTCCTCACCTCCCCGGCTATCTCCCTCATTCCGAGTCTCCTCACCTCCCCGGCTCTCTCCCTCATTCCCAGTCTCCTCACGTCCCCGGCTCTCTCCCTCAGTCCCAGTCTCCTCACCTCCCCGGCTCTCTCCCTCGTTCCCAGTCTCCTCACCCTCAGTCCCAGTCTCCTCACCTCCCCGGCTCTCTCCCTCATTCCCAGTCTCCTCACCTCCCCGGCTCTCTCCCTCATTCCCAGTCTCCTCACCTCCCCGGCTCTCTCCCTCATTCCCAGTCTCCTTACCTCCCTGGCTCTCGCCCTCATTCCCAGTCTCCTCAGCTCCCCGGCTCTCTCCCTCATTACCAGTCTCCTCACCTCCCCGGGTCGCTCCCTCATTCCCAGTCTCCTCACCTCCCCGGCTCTCTCTCTCAGTCCCAGTCTCCTCACCTCCCCGGCTCTCTCCCTCATTCCCAGTCTCCTCACCTCCCCGGCTCTCTCCCTCATTCCCAGTCTCCTCACCTCCCCGGCTCTCTCCCTCATTCCCAGTCTCCTCACCGCCCTGGCTCTCTCCCTCAGTCCCAGTCTCCTCACCTCCCCGGCTCTCTCCCTCATTCCCAGTCTCCTCACCTCCCCGGCTCTCTCCCTCATTCCCAGTCTCCTCAGCTCCCCGGCTCTCTCCCTCAGTCCCAGTCTCCTCACCTCCCCGGCTCTCTCCCTCATTACCAGTCTCCTCACCTCCCCGGCTCTCTCCCTCATTCGCAGTCTCCTCACCTCCCCGGCTCTCTCCCTCATTCCCAGTCTCCTCACCTCCCCTGCTCTCTCCCTCAGTGCCAGTCTCCTCACCTCCCCGGCTATCTCCCTCATTCCGAGTCTCCTCACCTCCCCGGCTCTCTCCCTCATTCCCAGTCTCCTCACCTCCCCGGCTCTCTCCCTCAGTCGCAGTCTCCTCACCCTCAGTCCCAGTCTCCTCACCTCCCCGGCTCTCTCCCTCATTCCCAGTCTCCTCTCCTCCCCGGCTCTCTCCCTCATACCCAGTCTCCTCACCTCCCCGGCTCTCTCCCTAATACCCAGTCTCCTCACCTCCCCGGCTCTCTCCCTCATTCCCAGTCTCCTCACCTCCCCGGCTCTCTCCCTCATTCGCAGTCTCCTCACCTCCCCGGCTCTCTCCCTCAGTCCCAGTCTCCTCACCTCTCAGTCTCTCTCCCTCATTCCCAGTCTCCTCACCTCCCCTGCTCTCTCCCTCAGTGCCAGTCTCCTCACCTCCCCGGCTATCTCCCTCATTCCGAGTCCCCTCACCTCCCCGGCTCTCTCCCTCATTCCCAGTCTCGTCACCTCCCCGGCTCTCTCCCTCATTCCCAGTCTCCTCACCTCCCAGGCTCTCTCCCTCAGTCGCAGTCTCCACACCTCCCCGGCTCTCTCCCTCATTCCCAGTCTCCTCACCTCACCGGCTCTCTACCCCATTCCCAGTCTCCTCACCTCCCCGGCTCTCTCCCTCAGTCCCAGTCTCCTCACCTCCCCAGCTCTCTCCCTCATTCCCAGTCTCCTCACCTCGTGGCTCTCTCCCCCATTCCCAGTCTCCTCACCTCCCCAGCTCTCTCCCTCATTCCCAGTCTCCTCACCTCCCCGGCTCTCTCCCTCAGTCCCAGTCTCCTCACCTCTCCGTCTCTCTCCCTCATTCCCAGTCTCCTCACCTCCCCTGCTCTCTCCCTCAGTGCCAGTCTCCTCACCTCCCCGGCTATCTCCCTCATTCCGAGTCTCCTCACCACCCCGGCTCTCTCCCTCATTCCCAGTCTCCTCACGTCCCCGGCTCTCTCCCTCAGTCCCAGTCTCCTCACCCTCAGTCCCAGTCTCCTCACCTCCCGGGCTCTCTCCCTCGTTCCCAGTCTCCTCACCCTCAGTCCCAGTCTCCTCACCTCCCCTGCTCTCTCCCTCATTCCCAGTCTCCTCACCTCCCCGGCTCTATCATTCAGTCCCAGTCTCCTCACCCTCAGTCCCAGTCTCCTCACCTCCCCGGCTCTCTCCCTCAGTCCCAGTCTCCTCACCTCCCCGGCTCTCTCCCTCATTCCCAGTCTCCTCACCTCCCCGGCTCTCTCACTCATTCCCAGTCTCCTCACCTCCCCGGCTCTTTCCCTCATTCCCAGTCTCCTCACCTCCCCGGCTCTCTCCCTCATTCCCAGTCTCCTCAACTCCCCGGCTCTCTCCCTCAGTCCCAGTCTCCTCACCTCCCCGGCTCTCTCACTCATTCCCAGTCTCCTCACCTCCCCGGCTCTTTCCCTCATTCCCAGTCTCCTCACCTCCCCGGCTCTCTCCCTCATTCCCAGTCTCCTCACCTCCCCGGCTCTCTCCCTCATTCCCAGTCTCCTCAACTCCCCGGCTCTCTCCCTCAGTCCCAGTCTCCTCACCTCACCGGCTCTCTACCCCATTCCCAGTCTCCTCACCTCCCCGGCTCTCTCCCTCAGTCCCAGTCTCCTCACCTCCCCAGCTCTCTCCCTCATTCCCAGTCTCCTCACCTCGTGGCTCTCTCCCCCATTCCCAGTCTCCTCACCTCCCCGGCTCTCTCCCTCAGTCCCAGTCTCCTCACCTCTCCGTCTCTCTCCCTCATTCCCAGTCTCCTCACCTCCCCTGCTCTCTCCCTCAGTGCCAGTCTCCTCACCTCCCCGGCTATCTCCCTCATTCCGAGTCTCCTCACCTCCCCGGCTCTCTCCCTCATTCCCAGTCTCCTCACGTCCCCGGCTCTCTCCCTCAGTCCCAGTCTCCTCACCCTCAGTCCCAGTTTCCTCACCTCCCCGGCTCTCTCCCTCGTTCCCAGTCTCCTCACCCTCAGTCCCAGTCTCCTCACCTCCCCGGCTCTCTCCCCCATTCCCAGTCTCCTCACCTCCCCGGCTCTCTCCCTCATTCCCAGTCTCCTCACCTCCCCGGCTCTCTCCCTCATTCCCAGTCTCCTCACCACCCCGGCTCTCTCCCTCATTCCCCGGCTCTCTCCCTCAGTCCCAGTCTCCTCACCTCCCCGGCTCTCTCCCTCATTCCCAGTCTCCTCACCTCCCCGGCTCTCTCCCTCATTCCCCGGCTCTCTCCCCCATTCCCAGTCTCCTCACCTCCCCGGCTCTCTCCCCCATTCCCAGTCTCCTCACCTCCCCGGCTCTCTCCCTCATTCCCAGTCTCCTCACCTCCCCGGCTCTCTCCCCCATTCCCAGTCTCCTCACCTCCCCGGCTCTCTCCCTCATTCCCAGTCTCCTCACCTCCCCGGCTCTCTCCCCCATTCCCAGTCTCCTCACCTCCCCGGCTCTCTCCCTCATTCCCAGTCTCCTCACCTCCCCGGCACTCTCCCCCATTCCCCGGCTCTCTCCCCCATTCCCAGTCTCCTCACCTCCCCTGCTCTCTCCCCCATTCCCCGGCTCTCTCCCCCATTCCCGGTCTCCTCACCTCCCCGGCTCTCTCCCTCATTCTCCGGCTCTCTCCCTCATTCCCCGGCTCTCTCCCTCATTCCCAGTCTCCTCACCTCCCCGGCTCTCTCCCTCATTCCCCGGCTCTCTCCCCCATTCCCAGTCTCCACACCTCCCCGGCTCTCTCCCTCAGTCCCAGTCTCCTCACCTCCCCGGCTCACTCCCTCATTCCCAGTTTCCTCACCTCCCCGCTCGCTCCCTCATTCCCAGTCTCCTCACCTCCCCTGCTCTCTCCCTCAGTCCCAGTCTCCTCACCCTCAGTGCCAGTCTCCTCACCTCCCCGGCTCTCTCCCTCATTCCAGTCTCCTCACCTCCCCGGCTCTCTCCCTCATTCCCAGTCTCCTCACCTCCCCGGCTCTCTCCCTCAGTCCCAGTCTCCTCACCTCCCCTGCTCTCTCCCTCAGTCCCAGTCTCCTCACCCTCAGTGCCAGTCTCCTCACCTCCCCGGCTCTCTCCCTCATTCCAGTCTCCTCACCTCCCCGGCTCTCTCCCTCATTCCCAGTCTCCTCACCTCCCCGGCTCTCTCCCTCAGTCCCAGTCTCCTCACCTCCCCAGCTCTCTACCCCATTCCCAGTCTCCTCACCTCCCCAGCTCTCTCCCTCATTCCCAGTCTCCTCACCTCCCCAGCTCTCTCCCTCATTCCCAGTCTCCTCACCTCCCCGGCTCTCTCCCTCAGTGCCAGTCTCCTCACCTCCCCGGCTCTCTCCCTCAGTGCCAGTCTCCTCACCTCCCCAGCTCTCTCCCTCATTTCCAGTCTCCTCACCTCCCCAGCTCTCTACCCCATTCCCAGTCTCCTCACCTCCCCGGCTCTCTCCCTCATTCCCAGTCTCCTCACCTCCCCGGCTCTCTCCCTCAGTCCCAGTCTCCTCACCTCCCCAGCTCTCTCCCTCATTCCCAGTCTCCTCACCTCCCCTGCTCTCTCCCTCAGTGCCAGTCTCCTCACCTCCCCGGCTCTCTCCCTCAGTCCCAGTCTCCTCACCTCCCCGGCTCTCTCCCTCATTCCCAGTCTCCTCACCTCCCCTGCTCTCTCCCTCAGTCCCAGTCTCCTCACCTCCCCAGCTCTCTCCCCCATTCCCAGTCTCCTCACCTCCCCAGCTCTCTCCCTCATTCCCAGTCTCCTCACCTCCCCGGCTCTCTCCCTCAGTCCCAGTCTCCTCACCTCTCCGTCTCTCTCCCTCATTCCCAGTCTCCTCACCTCCCCTGCTCTCTCCCTCAGTGCCAGTCTCCTCACCTCCCCGGCTATCTCCCTCATTCCGAGTCTCCTCACCTCCCCGGCTCTCTCCCTCATTCCCAGTCTCCTCACGTCCCCGGCTCTCTCCCTCAGTCCCAGTCTCCTCACCCTCAGTCCCAGTCTCCTCACCTCCCCGGCTCTCTCCCTCATTCCCAGTCTCCTCACCCTCAGTCCCAGTCTCCTCACCTCCCCGGCTCTCTCCCTCATTCCCAGTCTCCTCACCTCCCCGGCTCTCTCCCTCATTCCCAGTCTCCTCACCTCCCCGGCTCTCTCCCTCATTCCCAGTCTCCTCACCTCCCTGGCTCTGGCCCTCATTCCCAGTCTCCTCAGCTCCCCGGCTCTCTCCCTCAGTCCCAGTCTCCTCACCTCCCCGGGTCGCTCCCTCATTCCCAGTCTTCTCACCTCCCCGGCTCTCTCCCTCATTCCCAGTCTCCTCACCCTCAGTCCCAGTCTCCTCACCTCCCCGGCTCTCTCCCTCATTCCCAGTCTCCTCACCTCCCCGGCTCTCTCCCTCATTCCCAGTCTCCTCACCTCCCCGGCTCTCTCCCTCATTCCCAGTCTCCTCACCTCCCTGGCTCTGGCCCTCATACCCAGTCTCCTCACCTCCCCGGCTCTCTCCCTCATTCCCAGTCTCCTCACCTCCCCGGCTCTCTCTCTCAGTCCCAGTCTCCTCACCTCCCCGGCTCTCACCCCCATTCCCAGTCTCCTCACCTCCCCGGCTCTCTCCCCCATTCCCAGTCTCCTCACCTCCCCGGCTCTCTCCCTCAGTCCCAGTCTCCTCACCTCCCCGGCTCACTCCCTCATTCCCAGTTTCCTCACCTCCCTGCTCGCTCCCTCATTCCCAGTCTCCTCACCTCCCCTGCTCTCTCCCTCAGTCCCAGTCTCCTCACCCTCAGTGCCAGTCTCCTCACCTCCCCGGCTCTCTCCCTCATTCCAGTCTCCTCACCTCCCCGGCTCTCTCCCTCATTCCCAGTCTCCTCACCTCCCCGGCTCACTCCCTCATTCCCAGTCTCCTCACCTGCCCGGCTCTCTCCCTCAGTCCCAGTCTCCTCACCTCCCCGGCTCTCTCCCTCAGTCCCAGTCTCCTCACCTCCCGGCTCTGTCCATCATTCCCAGTCTCCTCACCTCCCCGGCTCTCTCCCTCAGTCCCAGTCTCCTCACCTCCCGGCTCTGTCCATCATTCCCAGTCTCCTCAACTCCCCGGCTCTCTCCCTCATTCCCAGTCTCCTCACCTCACCGGCTCTCTACCCCATTCCCAGTCTCCTCACCTCCCCGGCTCTCTCCCTCAGTCCCAGTCTCCTCACCTCTCCGTCTCTCTCCCTCATTCCCAGTCTCCTCACCTCCCCTGCTCTCTCCCTCAGTGCCAGTCTCCTCACCTCCCCGGCTATCTCCCTCATTCCGAGTCTCCTCACCTCCCCGGCTCTCTCCCTCATTCCCAGTCTCCTCACCTCCCTGGCTCTCGCCCTCATTCCCAGTCTCCTCAGCTCCCCGGCTCTCTCCCTCATTACCAGTCTCCTCACCTCCCCGGGTCGCTCCCTCATTCCCAGTCTCCTCACCTCCCCGGCTCTCTCCCTCATTCCCAGTCTCCTCACCTCCCCGGCTCTCTCCCTCATTCCCAGTCTCCTCACCGCCCTGGCTCTCTCCCTCAGTCCCAGTCTCCTCACCTCCCCGGCTCTCTCCCTCATTCCCAGTCTCCTCACCTCCCCGGCTCTCTCCCTCATTCCCAGTCTCCTCAGCTCCCCGGCTCTCTCCCTCAGTCCCAGTCTCCTCACCTCCCCGGCTGTCTCCCTCATTACCAGTCTCCTCACCTCCCCGGCTCTCTCCCTCATTCGCAGTCTCCTCAACTCCCCGGCTCTCTCCCTCATTCCCAGTCTCCTCACCTCCCCGGCTCTCTCCCTCATTCCCAGTCTCCTCACCTCCCCCGCTCTCTCCCTCAGTCCCAGTCTCCTCACCTCTCCGTCTCTCTCCCTCATTCCCAGTCTCCTCACCTCCCCTGCTCTCTCCCTCAGTGCCAGTCTCCTCACCTCCCCGGCTATCTCCCTCATTCCGAGTCTCCTCACCTCCCCGGCTGTCTCCCTCAGTCGCAGTCTCCTCACCCTCAGTCCCAGTCTCCTCACCTCCCCGGCTCTCTCCCTCATTCCCAGTCTCCTCACCTCCCCGGCTCTCTCCCTCATACCCAGTCTCCTCACCTCCCCGGCTCTCTCCCTCATTCCCAGTCTCCTCACCTCCCCGGCTCTCTCCCTCAGTCCCAGTCTCCTCACCTCCCCGGCTCTCTCCCTCATTCCCAGTCTCCTCACCTCCCCGGCTCTCTCCCTCATTCGCAGTCTCCTCACCTCCCCGGCTCTCTCCCTCAGTCCCAGTCTCCTCACCTCTCCGTCTCTCTCCCTCATTCCCAGTCTCCTCACCTCCCCTGTTCTCTCCCTCAGTGCCAGTCTCCTCACCTCCCCGGCTATCTCCCTCATTCCGAGTCTCCTCACCTCCCCGGCTCTCTCCCTCATTCCCAGTCTCCTCACCTCCCCGGCTCTCTCTCTCAGTCCCAGTCTCCTCACCCTCAGTCCCAGTCTCCTCACCTCCCCGGCTCTCTCCCTCATTCCCAGTCTCCTCACCTCCCCGGCTCTCTCCCTCATTCCCAGTCTCCTGACCTCCCCGGCTCTCTCCCTCATTCCCAGTCTCCTCACCTCCCTGGCTCTCTCCCTCATTCCCAGTCTCCTCACCTCCCCGGCTCTCTCCCTCATTCCCAGTCTCCTTACCTCCCCGGCTCTCTCTCTCAGTCCCAGTCTCCTCACCCTCAGTCCCAGTCTCCTCACCTCCCCGGCTCTCTCCCTCATTCCCAGTCTCCTCACCTCCCCGGCTCTCTCCCTCATTCCCAGTCTCCTCAGCTCCCCGGCTCTCTCCCTCAGTCCCAGTCTCCTCACCCTCAGTCCCAGTCTCCTCAGCTCCCCGGCTCTCTCTCTCAGTCCCAGTCTCCTCACCCTCAGTCCCAGTCTCCTCACCTCCCCGGCTCTCTCCCTCATTCCCAGTCTCCTCACCTCCCCGGCTCTCTCCCTCATTCCCAGTCTCCTCACCTCCCCGGCTCTCTCCCTCATTACCGGTCTCCTCACCTCCCCGGCTCTCTCCCTCATTCGCAGTCTCCTCACCTCCCCGGCTCTCTCCCTCATTCCCAGTCTCCTCACCTCCCCTGCTCTCTCCCTCAGTGCCAGTCTCCTCACCTCCCCGGCTATCTCCCTCATTCCGAGTCTCCTCACCTCCCCGGCTCTCTCCCTCATTACCAGTCTCCTCACCTCCCCGGCTCTCTCCCTCATTCCCAATCTCCTCACCTCCCTGGCTCTCTCCCTCAGTCCCAGTCTCCTCACCTCCCCGGCTCTCTCCCTCAGTCCCAGTCTCCTCACCTCCCTGGCTCTCTCCCTCAGTCCCAGTCTCCTCACCTCCCCGGCTCTCTCCCTCATTCGCAGTCTCCTCACCTCCCCGGCTCTCTCCCTCAGTCCCAGTCTCCTCACCTCTCCGTCTCTCTCCCTCATTCCCAGTCTCTTCACCACCCTGGCTCTCTCCCTCTTTCCCAGTCTCCTCACCTCAGCGGCTCTCACCCCCATTCCCAGTCTCCTCACCTCCCTGGCTCTCTCCCCCATTCCCAGTCTCCTCACCTCCCCGGCTCTCTCCCTCAGTCCCAGTCTCCTCACCTCCCCGGCTCTCTCCCTCATTCCCAGTCTCCTCACCTCCCCGGCTCACTCCCTCAGTCCCAGTCTCCTCACCTCCCCTGCTCTCTCCCTCAGTCCCAGTCTCCTCACCTCCCCGGCTCTATCACTCAGTCCCAGTCTCCTCACCCTCAGTCCCAGTCTCCTCACCTCCCCGGCTCTCTCCCTCAGTCCCAGTCTCCTCACCTCCCCGGCTCTCTCCCTCAGTCCCAGTCTCCTCACCTCCCTTGCTCTCTCCCTCATTCCCAGTCTCCTCACCTCCCCGGCTCTCTCCCTCAGTCGCAGTCTCCTCACCCTCAGTGCCAGTCTCCTCACCTCCCCGGCTATCTCCCTCATTCCGAGTCTCCTCACCTCCCCGGCTCTCTCCCTCATTCCCAGTCTCCTCACCTCCCCGGCTCTCTCCCTCAGTCGCAGTCTCCTCACCCTCAGTCCCAGTCTCCTCACCTCCCCGGCTCTCTCCCTCATTCCCAGTCTCCACACCTCCCCGGCTCTCTCCCTCATTCCCAGTCTCCTCACCTCCCCGGCTCTCTCCCTCATTCCCAGTCTCCTCACCTCCCTGGCTCTCTCCCTCAGTCCCAGTCTCCTCACCTCCCCGGCTCTCTCCCTCATTCGCAGTCTCCTCACCTCCCCGGCTCTCTCCCTCAGTCCCAGTCTCCTCACCTCCCCGGCTCTCTCCCTCAGTCCCAGTCTCCTCACCTCCCCGGCTCTCTCCCTCAGTCCCAGTCTCCTCACCTCCCCGGCTCTCTCCCTCATTCGCAGTCTCCTCACCTCCCCGGCTCTCTCCCTCAGTCCCAGTCTCCTCACCTCCCCTGCTCTCTCCCTCAGTCCCAGTCTCCTCACCTCCCCTGCTCTCTCCCTCATTCCCAGTCTCCTCACCTCCCCGGCTCTCTCCCTCAGTCCCAGTCTCCTCACCTCCCCGGCTCTCTCCCTCAGTCCCAGTCTCCTCACCTCCCCGGCTCTCTCACTCATTCCCAGTCTCCTCACCTCCTCGGCTCTTTCCCTCATTCCCAGTCTCCTCACCTCCCCAGCTCTCTCCCTCATTCCCAGTCTCCTCACCTCCTCGGCTCTTTCCCTCATTCCCAGTCTCCTCACCTCCCCTGCTCTCTCCCTCATTCCCAGTCTCCACACCTCCCCGGCTCTCTCCCTCATTCCCAGTCGCCTCAACTCCCCGGCTCTCTCCCTCATTCCCAGTCTCCTCACCTCACCGGCTCTCTACCCCATTCCCAGTCTCCTCACCTCCCCGGCTCTCTCCCTCATTCCCAGTCTCCTCACCTCCCCGGCTCTCTCCCTCAGTCCCAGTCTCCTCACCTCCCCAGCTCTCTCCCTCATTCCCAGTCTCCTCACCTCGTGGCTCTCTCCCCCATTCCCAGTCTCCTCACCTCCCCAGCTCTCTCCCTCATTCCCAGTCTCCTCACCTCCCCGGCTCTCTCCCTCAGTCCCAGTCTCCTCACCTCTCCGTCTCTCTCCCTCATTCCCAGTCTCCTCACCTCCCCTGCTCTCCCCCTCAGTGCCAGTCTCCTCACCTCCCCGGCTATCTCCCTCATTCCGAGTCTCCTCACCTCCCCGGCTCTCTCCCTCATTCCCAGTCTCCTCACGTCCCCGGCTCTCTCCCTCAGTCCCAGTCTCCTCACCTCCCCGGCTCTCTCCCTCGTTCCCAGTCTCCTCACCCTCAGTCCCAGTCTCCTCACCTCCCCGGCTCTCTCCCTCATTCCCAGTCTCCTCACCTCCCCGGCTCTCTCCCTCATTCCCAGTCTCCTCACCTCCCCGGCTCTCTCCCTCATTCCCAGTCTCCTTACCTCCCTGGCTCTCGCCCTCATTCCCAGTCTCCTCAGCTCCCCGGCTCTCTCCCTCATTACCAGTCTCCTCACCTCCCCGGGTCGCTCCCTCATTCCCAGTCTCCTCACCTCCCCGGCTCTCTCTCTCAGTCCCAGTCTCCTCACCTCCCCGGCTCTCTCCCTCATTCCCAGTCTCCTCACATCCCCGGCTCTCTCCCTCATTCCCAGTCTCCTCACCTCCCCGGCTCTCTCCCTCATTCCCAGTCTCCTCACCGCCCTGGCTCTCTCCCTCAGTCCCAGTCTCCTCACCTCCCCGGCTCTCTCCCTCATTCCCAGTCTCCTCACCTCCCCGGCTCTCTCCCTCATTCCCAGTCTCCTCAGCTCCCCGGTCTCTCCCTCAGTCCCAGTCTCCTCACCTCCCCGGCTCTCTCCCTCATTACCAGTCTCCTCACCTCCCCGGCTCTCTCCCTCATTCGCAGTCTCCTCACCTCCCCGGCTCTCTCCCTCATTCCCAGTCTCCTCACCTCCCCTGCTCTCTCCCTCAGTGCCAGTCTCCTCACCTCCCCGGCTATCTCCCTCATTCCGAGTCTCCTCACCTCCCCGGCTCTCTCCCTCATTCCCAGTCTCGTCACCTCCCCGGCTCTCTCTCTCAGTCCCAGTCTCCTCACCCTCAGTCCCAGTCTCCTCACCTCCCCGGCTCTCTCCCTCATTCCCAGTCTCCTCACCTCCCCGGCTCTCTCCCTCATTCCCAGTCTCCTCACCTCCCCGGCTCTCTCCCTCAGTCGCAGTCTCCACACCTCCCTGGCTCTCTCCCTCATTCCCAGTCTCCTCACCTCACCGGCTCTCTACCCCATTCCCAGTCTCCTCACCTCCCCGGCTCTCTCCCTCAGTCCCAGACTCCTCACCTCCCCAGCTCTCTCCCTCATTCCCAGTCTCCTCACCTCGTGGCTCTCTCCCCCATTCCCAGTCTCCTCACCTCCCCAGCTCTCTCCCTCATTCCCAGTCTCATCACCTCCCCGGCTCTCTCCCTCAGTCCCAGTCTCCTCACCTCTCCGTCTCTCTCCCTCATTCCCAGTCTCCTCACCTCCCCTGCTCTCTCCCTCAGTGCCAGTCTCCTCACCTCCCCGGCTATCTCCCTCATTCCGAGTCTCCTCACCTCCCCGGCTCTCTCCCTCATTCCCAGTCTCCTCACGTCCCCGGCTCTCTCCCTCAGTCCCAGTCTCCTCACCCTCAGTCCCAGTCTCCTCACCTCCCGTGCTCTCTCCCTCGTTCCCAGTCTCCTCACCCTCAGTCCCAGTCTCCTCACCTCACCGGCTCTCTCCTTCAGTCCCAGTCTCCTCACCTCCCCTGCTCTCTCCCTCATTCCCAGTCTCCTCACCTCCCCGGCTCTATCACTCAGTCCCAGTCTCCTCACCCTCAGTCCCAGTCTCCTCACCTCCCCGGCTCTCTCCCTCAGTCCCAGTCTCCTCACCTCCCCGGCTCTCTCACTCATTCCCAGTCTCCTCACCTCCCCGGCTCTTTCCCTCATTCCCAGTCTCCTCACCTCCCCGGCTCTCTCCCTCATTCCCAGTCTCCTCAACTCCCCGGCTCTCTCCCTCAGTCCCAGTCTCCTCACCTCCCCGGCTCTCTCACTCATTCCCAGTCTCCTCACCTCCCCGGCTCTTTCCCTCATTCCCAGTCTCCTCACCTCCCCGGCTCTCTCCCTCATTCCCAGTCTCCTCACCTCCCCGGCTCTCTCCCTCATTCCCAGTCTCCTCAACTCCCCGGCTCTCTCCCTCAGTCCCAGTCTCCTCACCTCACCGGCTCTCTACCCCATTCCCAGTCTCCTCACCTCCCCGGCTCTCTCCCTCAGTCCCAGTTTCCTCACCTCCCCAGCTCTCTCCCTCATTCCCAGTCTCCTCACCTCGTGGCTCTCTCCCCCATTCCCAGTCTCCTCACCTCCCCGGCTCTCTCCCTCAGTCCCAGTCTCCTCACCCTCAGTCCCAGTTTCCTCACCTCCCCGGCTCTCTCCCTCGTTCCCAGTCTCCTCACCCTCAGTCCCAGTCTCCTCACCTCCCCGGCTCTCTCCCTCATTCCCAGTCTCCTCACCTCCCCGGCTCTCTCCCTCATTCCCAGTCTCCTCACCTCCCCGGCTCTCTCCCTCATTCCCAGTCTCCTCACCTCCCCGGCTCTCTCCCTCATTCCCAGTCTCCTCACCTCCCTGGCTCTCGCCCTCATTCCCAGTCTCCTCAGCTCCCCGGCTCTCTCCCTCATTACCAGTCTCCTCACCTCCCCGGGTCGCTCCCTCATTCCCAGTCTCCTCACCTCCCCGACTCTCTCTCTCAGTCCCAGTCTCCTCACCTCCCCGGCTCTCTCCCTCATTCCCAGTCTCCTCATCTCCCCGGCTCTCTCCCTCATTCCCAGTCTCCTCACCTCCCCGGCTCTCTCCCTCATTCCCAGTCTCCTCACCTCCCCGGCTCTCACCCTCAGTCCCAGTCTCCTCACCTCCCCGGCTCTCTCCCTCAGTCCCAGTCTCCTCACCTCCCCGGCTCTCTCCCTCATTCCCAGTCTCCTCACCTCCCCGGCTCTCTCCCTCAGTCCCAGTCTCCTCACCTCCCCGGCTCCCTCCCTCATTCCCAGTCTCCTCACCTCCCCGGCTCTCTCCCTCATTACCAGTCTCCTCACCTCCCCGGCTCTCTCCCTCATTCGCAGTCTCCTCACCTCCCCGGCTCTCTCCCTCATTCGCAGTCTCCTCACCTCCCCGGCTCTCTCCCTCATTCGCAGTCTCCTCACCTCCCCGGCTCTCTCCCTCAGTGCCAGTCTCCTCACCTCCCCGGCTATCTCCCTCATTCCGAGTCTCCTCACCTCCCCGGCTCTCTCCCTCATTCCCAGTCTCCTCACCTCCCCGGCTCTCTCCCTCAGTCGCAGTCTCCTCACCCTCAGTCCCAGTCTCCTCACCTCCCCGGCTCTCTCCCTCATTCCCAGTCTCCTCACCTCCCCGGCTCTCTCCCTCATACCCAGTCTCCTCACCTCCCCGGCTCTCTCCCTCATTCCCAGTCTCCTCACCTCCCCGGCTCTCTCCCTCAGTCCCAGTCTCCTCACCTCCCCGGCTCTCTCCCTCATTCCCAGTCTCCTCACCTCCCCGGCTCTCTCCCTCATTCGCAGTCTCCTCACCTCCCCGGCTCTCTCCCTCAGTCCCAGTCGCCTCACCTCTCCGTCTCTCTCCCTCATTCCCAGTCTCCTCACCTCCCCTGCTCTCTCCCTCAGTGCCAGTCTCCTCACCTCCCCGGCTATCTCCCTGATTCCGAGTCTCCTCACCTCCCCGGCTCTCTCCCTCATTCCCAGTCTCCTCACCTCCCCGGCTCTCTCTCTCAGTCCCAGTCTCCTCACCCTCAGTCCCAGTCTCCTCACCTCCCCGGCTCTCTCCCTCATTCCCAGTCTCCTCACCTCCCCGGCTCTCTCCCTCATTCCCAGTCTCCTCACCTCCCCGGCTCTCTCCCTCATTCCCAGTCTCCTCACCTCCCCGGCTCTCTCCCTCATTCCCAGTCTCCTCACCTCCCTGGCTCTCTCCCTCATTCCCAGTCTCCTCACCTCCCCGGCTCTCTCCCTCATTCCCAGTCTCCTTACCTCCCCGGCTCTCTCCCTCAGTCCCAGTCTCCTCACCCTCAGTCCCAGTCTCCTCACCTCCCCGGCTCTCTCCCTCATTCCCAGTCTCCTCACCTCCCCGGCTCTCTCCCTCATTCCCAGTCTCCTCAGCTCCCCGGCTCTCTCCCTCAGTCCCAGTCTCCTCACCTCCCCGGCTCTCTCCCTCATTACCGGTCTCCTCACCTCCCCGGCTCTCTCCCTCATTCCCAGTCTCCTCACCTCCCCGGCTCTCTCCCTCATTCCCAGTCTCCTCACCTCCCCTGCTCTCTCCCTCAGTGCCAGTCTCCTCACCTCCCCGGCTATCTCCCTCATTCCGAGTCTCCTCACCTCCCCGGCTCTCTCCCTCATTCCCAGTCTCCTCACCTCCCCGGCTCTCTCCCTCAGTCGCAGTCTCCTCACCCTCAGTCCCAGTCTCCTCACCTCCCCGGCTCTCTCCCTCATTCCCAGTCTCCTCACCTCCCCGGCTCTCTCCCTCATACCCAGTCTCCTCACCTCCCCGGCTCTCTCCCTCATTCCCAGTCTCCTCACCTCTCCATCTCTCTCCCTCATTCCCAGTCTCCTCACCTCCCCTGCTCTCTCCCTCAGTGCCAGTCTCCTCACCTCCCCGGCTATCTCCCTCATTCCGAGTCTCCTCACCTCCCCGGCTCTCTCCCTCATTCCCAGTCTCCTTACCTCCCCGGCTCTCTCTCTCAGTCCCAGTCTCCTCACCCTCAGTCCCAGTCTCCTCACCTCCCCGGCTCTCTCCCTCATTCCCAGTCTCCTCACCTGCCCGGCTCTCTCCCTCATTCCCAGACTCCTCACCTCCCCGGCTCTCTCCCTCATTCCCAATCTCCTCACCTCCCTGGCTCTCTCCCTCAGTCCCAGTCTCCTCACCTCCCTGGCTCTCTCCCTCAGTCCCAGTCTCCTCACCTCCCCGGCTCTCCCCCTCATTCGCAGTCTCCTCACCTCCCCGGCTCTCTCCCTCAGTCCCAGTCTCCTCACCTCTCCGTCTCTCTCCCTCATTCCCAGTCTCTTCACCACCCTGGCTCTCTCCCTCTTTCCCAGTTTCCTCACCTCACCGGCTCTCACCCCCATTCCCAGTCTCCTCACCTCCCCTGCTCTCTCCCTCATTCCCAGTCTCCTCACCTCTCCGTCTCTCTCCCTCATTCCCAGTCTCTTCACCACCCTGGCTCTCTCCCTCTTTCCCAGTTTCCTCACCTCACCGGCTCTCTCCTCCATTCCCAGTCTCCTCACCTCCCCGGCTCTCTCCCTCAGTCCCAGTCTCCTCACCCTCAGTCCCAGTCCCAGTCTCCTCACCTCCCCGGCTCTCTCCCTCAGTCCCAGTCTCCTCACCTCCCCGGCTCTCTCCCTCAGTCCCAGTCTCCTCACCTCCCTGGCTCTCTCCCTCATTCCCAGTCTCCTCACCTCCCCGGCTCTCTCCCTCAGTCGCAGTCTCCTCACCCTCAGTCCCAGTCTCCTCACCTCCCCGGCTCTCTCCCTCATTCCTAGTCTCCTCACCTCCCCCGCTCTCTCCCTCAGTGCCAGTCTCCTCACCTCCCCGGCTATCTCCCTCATTCCGAGTCTCCTCACCTCCCCGGCTCTCTCCCTCATTCCCAGTCTCCTCACCTCCCCGGCTCTCTCCCTCAGTCGCAGTCTCCTCACCCTCAGTCCCAGTCTCCTCACCTCCCCGGCTCTCTCCCTCATTCCCAGTCTCCACACCTCCCCGGCTCTCTCCCTCATTCCCAGTCTCCTCACCTCCCCGGCTCTCTCCCTCATTCCCAGTCTCCTCACCTCCCCGGCTCTCTCCCTCAGTCCCAGTCTCCTCACCTCCCCTGCTCTCTCCCTCATTCGCAGTCTCCTCACCTCCCCGGCTCTCTCCCCCATTCCCAGTCTCCTCACCTCCCCGGCTCTCTCCCTCAGTCCCAGTCTCCTCACCTCCCCGGCTCTCTCCCTCATTACCGGTCTCCTCACCTCCCCGGCTCTCTCCCTCATTCGCTGTCTCCTCACCTCCCCGGCTCTCTCCCTCATTCCCAGTCTCCTCACCTCCCCTGCTCTGTCCCTCAGTGCCAGTCTCCTCACCTCCCCGGCTATCTCCCTCATTCCGAGTCTCCTCACCTCCCCGGCTCTCTCCCTCAGTCGCAGTCTCCTCACCCTCAGTCCCAGTCTCCTCACCTCCCCGGCTCTCTCCCTCATTCCCAGTCTCCTCACCTCCGCGGCTCTCTCCCTCATACCCAGTCTCCTCACCTCCCCGGCTCTCTCCCTCATTCCCAGTCTCCTCACCTCTCCGTCTCTCTCCCTCATTCCCAGTCTCCTCACCTCCCCTGCTCTCTCCCTCAGTGCCAGTCTCCTCACCTCCCCGGCTATCTCCCTCATTCCGAGTCTCCTCACCTCCCCGGCTCTCTCCCTCATTCCCAGTCTCCTTACCTCCCCGGCTCTCTCTCTCAGTCCCAGTCTCCTCACCCTCAGTCCCAGTCTCCTCACCTCCCCGGCTCTCTCCCTCATTCCCAGTCTCCTCACCTCCCCGGCTCTCTCCCTCATTCCCAGTCTCCTCACCTCCCCGGCTCTCTCCCTCATCCCCAATCTCCTCACCTCCCTGGCTCTCTCCCTCAGTCCCAGTCTCCTCACCTCCCTGGCTCTCTCCCTCAGTCCCAGTCTCCTCACCTCCCCGGCTCTCTCCCTCATTCGCAGTCTCCTCACCTCCCCGGCTCTCTCCCTCAGTCCCAGTGTCCTCACCTCCCCGGCTCTCTCCCTCAGTCCCAGTCTCCTCACCTCCCTGGCTCTCTCCCTCAGTCCCAGTCTCCTCACCTCCCCGGCTCTCTCCCTCAGTCCCAGTCTCCTCACCTCTCCGTCTCTCTCCCTCATTCCCAGTCTCTTCACCACCCTGGCTCTCTCCCTCTTTCCCAGTCTCCTCACCTCACCGGCTCTCACCCCCATTCCCAGTCTCCTCACCTCCCTGGCTCTCTCCCCCATTCCCAGTCTCCTCACCTCCCCGGCTCTCTCCCTCAGTCCCAGTCTCCTCACCTCCCCGGCTCTCTCCCTTATTCCCAGTCTCCTCACCTCCCCGGCTCACTCCCTCAGTCCCAGTCTCCTCACCTCCCCTGCTCTCTCCCTCAGTCCCAGTCTCCTCACCTCCCCTGCTCTCTCCCTCATTCCCAGTCTCCTCACCTCCCCGGCTCTATCACTCAGTCCCAGTCTCCTCACCCTCAGTCCCAGTCTCCTCACCTCCCCGGCTCTCTCCCTCAGTCCCAGTCTCCTCACCTCCCCGGCTCTCTCACTCATTCCCAGTCTCCTCACCTCCCCGGCTCTTTCCCTCATTCCCAGTCTCCTCACCTCCCCAGCTCTCTCCCTCAGTCCCAGTCTCCTCACCTCCCCGGCTCTCTCCCTCAGTCGCAGTCTCCACACCTCCCCGGCTCTCTCCCTCATTCCCAGTCTCCTCACCTCCCCGGCTCTCTCCCTCCTTCCCAGTCTCCTCACCTCCCCGGCTCTCTCCCTCATTCCCAGTCTCCTCACCTCCCCGGCTCTCTCCCTCAGTCCCAGTCTCCTCACCTCCCCGGCTCTCTCCCTCAGTCCCAGTCTCCTCACCTCCCCGGCTCTCTCCCTCATTCCCAGTCTCCTCACCTCCCCGGCTCTCTCCCTCAGTCCCAGTCTCCTCACCTCCCCGGCTCTCTCCCTCATTCCCAGTCTCCTCACCTCCCCGGCTCTCTCCCTCAGTCCCAGTCTCCTCACCTCCCCGGCTCTCTCCCTCAGTCCCAGTCTCCTCACCTCCCCGGCTCTCTCCCTCATTCCCAGTCTCCTCAGCTCCCCGGCTCTCTCCCTCATTCGCAGCCTCCTCACCTCCCCGGCTCTCTCCCTCAGTCCCAGTCTCCTCACCTCTCCGTCTCTCTCCCTCATTCCCAGTCTACTCACCTCCCCTGCTCTCTCCCTCAGTGCCAGTCTCCTCACCTCCCCGGCTATCTCCCTCATTCCGAGTCTCCTCACCTCCCTGGCTCTCTCCCCCATTCCCAGTCTCCTCACCTCCCCGGCTCTCTCCCTCAGTCCCAGTCTCCTCACCCTCAGTCCCAGTCTCCTCACCTCCCCGGCTCTCTCCCTCAGTCCCAGTCTCTTTACCTCCCCGGCTCTCTCCCTCAGTCCCAGTCTCCTCACCTCCCTGGCTCTCTCCCTCATTCCCAGTCTCCTCACCTCCCCGGCTCTCTCCCTCAGTCGCAGTCTCCTCACCCTCAGTCCCAGTCTCCTCACCTCCCCGGCTCTCTCCCTCATTCCTAGTCTCCTCACCTCCCCCGCTCTCTCCCTCAGTGCCAGTCTCCTCACCTCCCCGGCTATCTCCCTCATTCCCAGTCTCCTCACCTCCCCGGCTCTCTCCCTCAGTCGCAGTCTCCTCACCCTCAGTCCCAGTCTCCTCACCTCCCCGGCTCTCTCCCTCATTCCTAGTCTCCTCACCTCCCCCGCTCTCTCCCTCAGTGCCAGTCTCCTCACCTCCCCGGCTATCTCCCTCATTCCCAGTCTCCTCACCTCCCCGGCTCTCTCCCTCAGTCGCAGTCTCCTCACCCTCAGTCCCAGTCTCCTCACCTCCCCGGCTCTCTCCCTCATTCCCAGTCTCCTCACCTCCCCGGCTCTCTCCCCCAGTCCCAGTCTCCTCACCTCCCCGGCTCTCCCCCTCAGTCCCAGTCTCCTCACCTCCCCGGCTCTCTCCCTCATTCGCAGTCTCCTCACCTCCCCGGCTCTCTCCCTCATTCCCAGTCTCCTCACCTCCCCTGCTCTGTCCCTCAGTGCCAGTCTCCTCACCTCCCCGGCTATCTCCCTCATTCCGAGTCTCCTCACCTCCCCGGCTCTCCCCCTCATTCCCAGTCTCCTCACCTCCCCGGCTCTCTCCCTCAGTCGCAGTCTCCTCACCCTCAGTCCCAGTCTCCTCACCTCCCCGGCTCTCTCCCTCATTCCCAGTCTCCTCACCTCCGCGGCTCTCTCCCTCATACCCAGTCTCCTCACCTCCCCGGCTCTCTCCCTCATTCCCAGTCTCCTCACCTCTCCGTCTCTCCCCCTCATTCCCAGTCTCCTCACCTCCCCTGCTCTCTCCCTCAGTGCCAGTCTCCTCACCTCCCCGGCTATCTCCCTCATTCCCAGTCTCCTCACCTCTCCGTCTCTCTCCCTCATTCCCAGTCTCCTCACCTCCCCTGCTCTCTCCCTCAGTGCCAGTCTCCTCACCTCCCCGGCTCTCTCCCTCAGTCCCAGTCTCCTCACCTCCCTGGCGCTCTCCCTCATTCCCAGTCTCCTCACCTCCCCTGCTCTCTCCCTCATTCGCAGTCTCCTCACCTCCCCGGCTCTCTCCCCCATTCCCAGTCTCCTCACCTCCCCGGCTCTCTCCCTCAGTCCCAGTCTCCTCACCTCCCCGGCTCTCTCCCTCATTACCGGTCTCCTCACCTCCCCGGCTCTCTCCCTCATTCGCAGTCTCCTCACCTCCCCGGCTCTCTCCCTCATTCCCAGTCTCCTCACCTCCCCTGCTCTGTCCCTCAGTGCCAGTCTCCTCACCTCCCCGGCTATCTCCCTCATTCCGAGTCTCCTCACCTCCCCGGCTCTCTCCCTCAGTCGCAGTCTCCTCACCCTCAGTCCCAGTCTCCTCACCTCCCCGGCTCTCTCCCTCATTCCCAGTCTCCTCACCTCCGCGGCTCTCTCCCTCATACCCAGTCTCCTCACCTCCCCGGCACTCTCCCTCATTCCCAGTCTCCTCACCTCTCCGTCTCTCTCCCTCATTCCCAGTCTCCTCACCTCCCCTGCTCTCTCCCTCAGTGCCAGTCTCCTCACCTCCCCGGCTATCTCCCTCATTCCGAGTCTCCTCACCTCCCCGGCTCTCTCCCTCATTCCCAGTCTCCTTACCTCCCCGGCTCTCTCTCTCAGTCCCAGTCTCCTCACCCTCAGTCCCAGTCTCCTCACCTCCCCGGCTCTCTCCCTCATTCCCAGTCTCCTCACCTCCCCGGCTCTCTCCCTCATTCCCAGTCTCCTCACCTCCCCGGCTCTCTCCCTCATCCCCAATCTCCTCACCTCCCTGGCTCTCTCCCTCAGTCCCAGTCTCCTCACCTCCCTGGCTCTCTCCCTCAGTCCCAGTCTCCTCACCTCCCCGGCTCTCTCCCTCATTCGCAGTCTCCTCACCTCCCCGGCTCTCTCCCTCAGTCCCAGTGTCCTCACCTCCCCGGCTCTCTCCCTCAGTCCCAGTCTCCTCACCTCCCTGGCTCTCTCCCTCAGTCCCAGTCTCCTCACCTCCCCGGCTCTCTCCCTCAGTCCCAGTCTGCTCACCTCCCTGGCTCTCTCCCTCAGTCCCAGTCTCCTCACCTCCCCGGCTCTCTCCCTCAGTCCCAGTCTCCTCACCTCTCCGTCTCTCTCCCTCATTCCCAGTCTCTTCACCTCCCTGGCTCTCACCCTCAGTCCCAGTCTCCTCACCTCCCTGGCTCTCTCCCCCATTCCCAGTCTCCTCACCTCCCCGGCTCTCTCCCTCAGTCCCAGTCTCCTCACCTCCCCGGCTCTCTCCCTCATTCCCAGTCTCCTCACCTCCCCGGCTCACTCCCTCAGTCCCAGTCTCCTCACCTCCCCTGCTCTCTCCCTCAGTCCCAGTCTCCTCACCTCCCCTGCTCTCTCCCTCATTCCCAGTCTCCTCACCTCCCCGGCTCTATCACTCAGTCCCAGTCTCCTCACCCTCAGTCCCAGTCTCCTCACCTCCCCGGCTCTCTCCCTCAGTCCCAGTCTCCTCACCTCCCCGGCTCTCTCACTCATTCCCAGTCTCCTCACCTCCCCGGCTCTTTCCCTCATTCCCAGTCTCCTCACCTCCCCAGCTCTCTCCCTCAGTCCCAGTCTCCTCACCTCCCCGGCTCTCTCCCTCAGTCGCAGTCTCCACACCTCCCCGGCTCTCTCCCTCATTCCCAGTCTCCTCACCTCCCCGGCTCTCTCCCTCCTTCCCAGTCTCCTCACCTCCCCGGCTCTCTCCCTCAGTCCCAGTCTCCTCAACTCCCCGGCTCTCTCCCTCAGTCCCAGTCTCCTCACCTCCCCGGCTCTCTCCCTCATTCCCAGTCTCCTCACCTCCCCGGCTCTCTCCCTCAGTCCCAGTCTCCTCACCTCCCCGGCTCTCTCCCTCAGTCCCAGTCTCCTCACCTCCCCGGCTCTCTCCCTCATTCCCAGTCTCCTCAGCTCCCCGGCTCTCTCCCTCATTCGCAGCCTCCTCACCTCCCCGGCTCTCTCCCTCAGTCCCAGTCTCCTCACCTCTCCGTCTCTCTCCCTCATTCCCAGTCTACTCACCTCCCCTGCTCTCTCCCTCAGTGCCAGTCTCCTCACCTCCCCGGCTATCTCCCTCATTCCGAGTCTCCTCACCTCCCTGGCTCTCTCCCCCATTCCCAGTCTCCTCACCTCCCCGGCTCTCTCCCTCAGTCCCAGTCTCCTCACCCTCAGTCCCAGTCTCCTCACCTCCCCGGCTCTCTCCCTCAGTCCCAGTCTCCTTACCTCCCCGGCTCTCTCCCTCAGTCCCAGTCTCCTCACCTCCCTGGCTCTCTCCCTCATTCCCAGTCTCCTCACCTCCCCGGCTCTCTCCCTCAGTCGCAGTCTCCTCACCCTCAGTCCCAGTCTCCTCACCTCCCCGGCTCTCTCCCTCATTCCTCGTCTCCTCACCTCCCCCGCTCTCTCCCTCAGTGCCAGTCTCCTCACCTCCCCGGCTATCTCCCTCATTCCCAGTCTCCTCACCTCCCCGGCTCTCTCCCTCAGTCGCAGTCTCCTCACCCTCAGTCCCAGTCTCCTCACCTCCCCGGCTCTCTCCCTCATTCCCAGTCTCCACACCTCCCCGGCTCTCTCCCTCATTCCAGTCTCCTCACCTCCCCGGCTCTCTCCCTCATTCCCAGTCTCCTCACCTCCCCGGCTCTCTCCCTCAGTCCCAGTCTCCTCACCTCCCCTGCTCTCTCCCTCATTCCCAGTCTCCTCACCTCCCCGGCTCTCTCCCCCAGTCCCAGTCTCCTCACCTCCCCGGCTCTCCCCCTCAGTCCCAGTCTCCTCACCTCCCCGGCTCTCTCCCTCATTCGCAGTCTCCTCACCTCCCCGGCTCTCTCCCTCATTCCCAGTCTCCTCACCTCCCCTGCTCTGTCCCTCAGTGCCAGTCTCCTCACCTCCCCGGCTATCTCCCTCATTCCGAGTCTCCTCACCTCCCCGGCTCTCTCCCTCATTCCCAGTCTCCTCACCTCCCCGGCTCTCTCCCTCAGTCGCAGTCTCCTCACCCTCAGTCCCAGTCTCCTCACCTCCCCGGCTCTCTCCCTCATTCCCAGTCTCCTCACCTCCGCGGCTCTCTCCCTCATACCCAGTCTCCTCACCTCCCCGGCTCTCTCCCTCATTCCCAGTCTCCTCACCTCTCCGTCTCTCCCCCTCATTCCCAGTCTCCTCACCTCCCCTGCTCTCTCCCTCAGTGCCAGTCTCCTCACCTCCCCGGCTATCTCCCTCATTCCCAGTCTCCTCACCTCTCCGTCTCTCTCCCTCATTCCCAGTCTCCTCACCTCCCCTGCTCTCTCCCTCAGTGCCAGTCTCCTCACCTCCCCGGCTCTCTCCCTCAGTCCCAGTCTCCTCACCTCCCTGGCGCTCTCCCTCATTCCCAGTCTCCTCACCTCCCCGGCTCTCTCCCTCATTCCCAGTCTCCTCACCTCTCCGTCTCTCCCCCTCATTCCCAGTCTCCTCACCTCCCCTGCTCTCTCCCTCAGTGCCAGTCTCCTCACCTCCCCGGCTATCTCCCTCATTCCCAGTCTCCTCACCTCTCCGTCTCTCTCCCTCATTCCCAGTCTCCTCACCTCCCCTGCTCTCTCCCTCAGTGGCAGTCTCCTCACCTCCCCGGCTCTCTCCCTCAGTCCCAGTCTCCTCACCTCCCTGGCTCTCTCCCTCATTCCCAGTCTCCTCAGCTCCCCGGCTCTCTCCCTCAGTCGCAGTCTCCTCACCCTCAGTCCCAGTCTCCTCACCTCCCCGGCTCTCTCCCTCATTCCTAGTCTCCTCACCTCCCCCGCTCTCTCCCTCAGTGCCAGTCTCCTCACCTCCCCGGCTATCTCCCTCATTCCGAGTCTCCTCACCTCCCCGGCTCTCTCCCTCATTCCCAGTCTCCTCACCTCCCCGGCTCTCTCCCTCAGTCGCAGTCTCCTCACCCTCAGTCCCAGTCTCCTCACCTCCCCGGCTCTCTCCCTCATTCCCAGTCTCCACACCTCCCCGGCTCTCTCCCTCATTCCCAGTCTCCTCACCTCCCCGGCTCTCTCCCTCATTCCCAGTCTCCTCACCTCCCCGGCTCTCTCCCTCAGTCCCAGTCTCCTCACCTCCCCGGCTCTCTCCCTCATTACCAGTCTCCTCACCTCCCCGGCTCTCTCCCTCATTCCCAGTCTCCTCACCTCCCCGGCTCTCTCCCTCATTCGCAGTCTCCTCACCTCCCCGGCTCTCTCCCTCATTCCCAGTCTCCTCACCTCCCCTGCTCTGTCCCTCAGTGCCAGTCTCCTCACCTCCCCGGCTATCTCCCTCATTCCGAGTCTCCTCACCTCCCCGGCTCTCTCCCTCATTCCCAGTCTCCTCACCTCCCCGGCTCTCTCCCTCAGTCGCAGTCTCCTCACCCTCAGTCCCAGTCTCCTCACCTCCCCGGCTCTCTCCCTCATTCCCAGTCTCCTCACCTCCGCGGCTCTCTCCCTCATACCCAGTCTCCTCACCTCCCCGGCTCTCTCCCTCATTCCCAGTCTCCTCACCTCTCCGTCTCTCCCCCTCATTCCCAGTCTCCTCACCTCCCCTGCTCTCTCCCTCAGTGCCAGTCTCCTCACCTCCCCGGCTATCTCCCTCATTCCCAGTCTCCTCACCTCTCCGTCTCTCTCCCTCATTCCCAGTCTCCTCACCTCCCCTGCTCTCTCCCTCAGTGCCAGTCTCCTCACCTCCCCGGCTCTCTCCCTCAGTCCCAGTCTCCTCACCTCCCTGGCGCTCTCCCTCATTCCCAGTCTCCTCACCTCCCCGGCTCTCTCCCTCATTCCCAGTCTCCTCACCTCTCCGTCTCTCCCCCTCATTCCCAGTCTCCTCACCTCCCCTGCTCTCTCCCACAGTGCCAGTCTCCTCACCTCCCCGGCTATCTCCCTCATTCCCAGTCTCCTCACCTCTCCGTCTCTCTCCCTCATTCCCAGTCTCCTCACCTCCCCTGCTCTCTCCCTCAGTGCCAGTCTCCTCACCTCCCCGGCTCTCTCCCTCAGTCCCAGTCTCCTCACCTCCCTGGCTCTCTCCCTCATTCCCAGTCTCCTCACCTCCCCGGCTCTCTCCCTCAGTCGCAGTCTCCTCACCCTCAGTCCCAGTCTCCTCACCTCCCCGGCTCTCTCCCTCATTCCTAGTCTCCTCACCTCCCCCGCTCTCTCCCTCAGTGCCAGTCTCCTCACCTCCCCGGCTATCTCCCTCATTCCGAGTCTCCTCACCTCCCCGGCTCTCTCCCTCATTCCCAGTCTCCTCACCTCCCCGGCTCTCTCCCTCAGTCGCAGTCTCCTCACCCTCAGTCCCAGTCTCCTCACCTCCCCGGCTCTCTCCCTCATTCCCAGTCTCCACACCTCGCCGGCTCTCTCCCTCATTCCCAGTCTCCTCACCTCCCCGGCTCTCTCCCTCATTCCCAGTCTCCTCACCTCCCCGGCTCTCTCCCTCAGTCCCAGTCTCCTCACCTCCCCGGCTCTCTCCCTCATTACCAGTCTCCTCACCTCCCCGGCTCTCTCCCTCATTCCCAGTCTCCTCACCTCCCCGGCTCTCTCCCTCATTCGCAGTCTCCTCACCTCCCCGGCTCTCTCCCTCATTCCCAGTCTCCTCACCTCCCCTGCTCTGTCCCTCAGTGCCAGTCTCCTCACCTCCCCGGCTATCTCCCTCATTCCGAGTCTCCTCACCTCCCCGGCTCTCTCCCTCATTCCCAGTCTCCTCACCTCCCTGGCTCTCTCCCTCAGTCGCAGTCTCCTCACCCTCAGTCCCAGTCTCCTCACCTCCCCGGCTCTCTCCCTCATTCCCAGTCTCCTCACCTCCGCGGCTCTCTCCCTCATACCCAGTCTCCTCACCTCCCCGGCTCTCTCCCTCATTCCCAGTCTCCTCACCTCTCCGTCTCTCTCCCTCATTCCCAGTCTCCTCACCTCCCCTGCTCTCTCCCTCAGTGCCAGTCTCCTCACCTCCCCGGCTATCTCCCTCATTCCGAGTCTCCTCACCTCCCCGGCTCTCTCCCTCATTCCCAGTCTCCTTACCTCCCCGGCTCTCTCTCTCAGTCCCAGTCTCCTCACACTCAGTCCCAGTCTCCTCACCTCCCCGGCTCTCTCCCTCATTCCCAGTCTCCTCACCTCCCCGGCTCTCTCCCTCATTCCCAGTCTCCTCACCTCCCCGGCTCTCTCCCTCATTCCCAATCTCCTCACCTCCCTGGCTCTCTCCCTCAGTCCCAGTCTCCTCACCTCACCGGCTCTCACCCCCATTCCCAGTCTCCTCACCTCCCTGGCTCTCTCCCCCATTCCCAGTCTCCTCACCTCCCCGGCTCTCTCCCTCATTCCCAGTCTCCTCACCTCCCCGGCTCACTCCCTCAGTCCCAGTCTCCTCACCTCCCCTGCTCTCTCCCTCAGTCCCAGTCTCCTCACCTCCCCTGCTCTCTCCCTCATTCCCAGTCTCCTCACCTCCCCGGCTCTATCACTCAGTCCCAGTCTCCTCACCCTCAGTCCCAGTCTCCTCACCTCCCTGGCTCTCTCCCTCAGTCCCAGTCTCCTCACCTCCCCGGCTCTCTCACTCATTCCCAGTCTCCTCACCTCCCCGGCTCTTTCCCTCATTCCCAGTCTCCTCACCTCCCCAGCTCTCTCCCTCAGTCCCAGTCTCCTCACCTCCCCGGCTCTCTCCCTCAGTCGCAGTCTCCACACCTCCCCGGCTCTCTCCCTCATTCCCAGTCTCCTCACCTCCCCGGCTCTCTCCCTCATTCCCAGTCTCCTCACCTCCCCGGCTCTCTCCCTCATTCCCAGCCTCCTCACCTCCCCGGCTCTCTCCCTCAGTCCCAGTCTCCTCACCTCCCCGGCTCTCTCCCTCAGTCCCAGTCTCCTCACCTCTCCGTCTCTCTCCCTCATTCCCAGTCTGCTCACCTCCCCTGCTCTCTCCCTCAGTGCCAGTCTCCTCACCTCCCCGGCTATCTCCCTCATTCCGAGTCTCCTCACCTCCCTGGCTCTCTCCCCCATTCCCAGTCTCCTCACCTCCCCGGCTCTCTCCCTCAGTCCCAGTCTCCTCACCCTCAGTCCCAGTCTCCTCACCTCCCCGGCTCTCTCCCTCAGTCCCAGTCTCCTCACCTCCCCGGCTCTCTCCCTCAGTCGCAGTCTCCTCACCCTCAGTCCCAGTCTCCTCACGTCCCCGGCTCTCTCCCTCATTCCTCGTCTCCTCACCTCCCCCGCTCTCTCCCTCAGTGCCAGTCTCCTCACCTCCCCGGCTAGCTCCCTCATTCCGAGTCTCCTCACCTCCCCGGCTCTCTCCCTCATTCCCAGTCTCCTCACCTCCCCGGCTCTCTCCCTCAGTCGCAGTCTCCTCACCCTCAGTCCCAGTCTCCTCACCTCCCCGGCTCTCTCCCTCATTCCCAGTCTCCACACCTCCCCGGCTCTCTCCCTCATTCCAGTCTCCTCACCTCCCCGGCTCTCTCCCTCATTCCCAGTCTCCTCACCTCCCCGGCTCTCTCCCTCAGTCCCAGTCTCCTCACCTCCCCTGCTCTCTCCCTCATTCCCAGTCTCCTCACCTCCCCGGCTCTCTCCCCCAGTCCCAGTCTCCTCACCTCCCCGGCTCTCCCCCTCATTCCCAGTCTCCTCACCTCCCCTGCTCTCTCCCTCATTCCCAGTCTCCTCACCTCCCCGGCTCTCTCCCTCAGTCCCAGTCTCCTCACCTCCCCGGCTCTCTCCCTCATTCGCAGTCTCCTCACCTCCCCGGCTCTCTCCCTCATTCCCAGTCTCCTCACCTCCCCTGCTCTGTCCCTCAGTGCCAGTCTCCTCACCTCCCCGGCGATCTCCCTCATTCCGAGTCTCCTCACCTCCCCGGCTCTCTCCCTCATTCCCAGTCTCCTCACCTCCCCGGCTCTCTCCCTCAGTCGCAGTCTCCTCACCCTCAGTCCCAGTCTCCTCACCTCCCCGGCTCTCTCCCTCATTCCCAGTCTCCTCACCTCCGCGGCTCTCTCCCTCATACCCAGTCTCCTCACCTCCCCGGCTCTCTCCCTCATTCCCAGTCTCCTCACCTCTCCGTCTCTCTCCCTCATTCCCAGTCTCCTCACCTCCCCTGCTCTCTCCCTCAGTGCCAGTCTCCTCACCTCCCCGGCTATCTCCCTCATTCCGAGTCTCCTCACCTCCCCGGCTCTCTCCCTCATTCCCAGTCTCCTTACCTCCCCGGCTCTCTCCCTCAGTCCCAGTCTCCTCACCCTCAGTCCCAGTCTCCTCACCTCCCCGGCTCTCTCCCTCATTCCCAGTCTCCACACCTCCCCGGCTCTCTCCCTCATTCCCAGTCTCCTCACCTCCCCGGATCTCTCCCTCATTCCCAGTCTCCACACCTCCCCGGCTCTCTCCCCCGGTCCCAGTCTCCTCACCTCCCCGGCTCTCTCCCTCAGTCCCAGTCTCCTCACCCTCAGTCCCAGTCTCCTCACCTCCCCGGCTCTCTCCCTCATTCCCAGTCTCCTCACCTCCCTGGCTCTCTCCCTCAGTCGCAGTCTCCACACCTCCCCGGCTCACTCCCTCATTCCCAGTCTCCTCACCTCCCCGGCTCTCTCCCTCATTCCCAGTCTCCTCACCTCCCCGGCTCTCTCCCTCATTCCCAGTCTCCTCACCTCCCCGGCTCTCTCCCTCAGTCCCAGTCTCCTCACCTCCCCGGCTCTCTCCCTCAGTCCCAGTCTCCTCACCTCCCCGGCTCTCTCCCTCAGTCCCAGTCTCCTCACCTCCCCGGCTCTCTCCCTCATTCCCAGTCTCCTCACCTCCCCGGCTCTCTCCCTCAGTCCCAGTCTCCTCACCTCCCCGGCTCTCTCCCTCATTCCGAGTCTCCTCACCTCTCCGTCTCTCTCCCTCATTCCCAGTCTACTCACCTCCCCTGCTCTCTCCCTCAGTGCCAGTCTCCTCACCTCCCCGGCTATCTCCCTCATTCCGAGTCTCCTCACCTCCCCGGCTCTCTCCCTCATTCCCAGTCTCCTCACCTCCCCGGCTCTCTCCCTCATTCCCAGTCTCCTCACCTCCCCGGCTCTCTCCCTCATTCCCAGTCTCCACACCTCCCCGGCTCTCTCCCTCATTCCCAGTCTCCTCACCTCCCCGGCTCTCTCCCTCATTCCCAGTCTCCTCACCTCCCCGGCTCTCTTCCATCATTCCCAGTCTCCTCACCACCCTGGCTCACTCCCTCATTCCCAGTCTCCTCACCTCCCCAGCTCTCTCCCTCATTCCCAGTCTCCTCACCTCCCCAGCTCACTCCCTCAGTCCCAGTCTCCTCACCTCCCCTGCTCTCTCCCTCATTCCCAGTCTCCTCACGTCCCCGGCTCTATCCCTCAGTCCCAGTCTCCTCACCCTCAGTCCCAGTCTCCTCACCTCCCCGGCTCTCTCCCTCATTCCCAGTCTCCTCACCTCCCCGGCTCTCTCCCTCATTCCCAGTCTCCTCACCTCCCCGGCTCACTCCCTCAGTCCCAGTCTCCTCACCTCCCCGGATCTCTCCCTCATTCCCAGTCTCCTCACCTCCCCGGCTCTCTCCCTCAGTCCCAGTCTCCTCACCTCCCCGGCTCTCTCCCTCAGTCCCAGTCTCCTCACCTCCCCGGCTCTCTCCCTCATTCCCAGTCTCCTCACCTCCCCGGCTCTCTCCCTCAGTCCCAGTCTCCTCACCTCCCCGGCTCCCTCCCTCATTCCCAGTCTCCTCACCTCCCCGGCTCTCTCCCTCATTCCCAGTCTCCTCACCTCCACGGCTGTCTCCCCCATTCCCAGTCTCCTCACCTCCCCGGCTCTCTCCCTCATTCCCAGTCTCCTCACCTCCCCGGCTCTCTCCCTCATTCCCAGTCTCCTCCCCTCCCCGGCTCTCTCCCTCGGTCCCAGTCTCCTCACCTCCCCGGCTCTCTCCCCCGGTCCCAGTCTCCTCACCTCCCCGGCTCTCTCCCTCATTCCCAGTCTCCTCACCCTCGGTCCCAGTCTCCTCACCTCCCCGGCTCTCTCCCTCATTCCCAGTCTCCTCACCCTCAGTCCCAGTCTCCTCACCTCCCCGGCTCTCTCCCTCTGTCCCAGTCTCCTCACCTCCCCGGCTCTCTCCCTCATTCCCAGTCTCCTCACCTCCCCGGCTCTCTCCCCCAGTCCCAGTCTCCTCACCTCCCCGGCTCTCTCCCTCATTCCCAGTCTCCTCACCTCCCCGGCTCACTCCCTCAGTACCAGTCTCCTCACCTCCCCGGCTCTCTCCCTCATTCCCAGTCTCCTCACCTCCCCGGCTCTCTCCCTCATTCCCAGTCTCTTCACCTCCCACGCTCTCTCCCCCAGTCCCAGTCTCCTCACCTCTCCGGCTCTCTCCCTCATTCCCAGTCTCCTCACCCTCGGTCCCAGTCTCCTGAACTCCCCGGCTCTCTCCCTCATTCCCAGTCTCCTCACCCTCAGTCCCAGTCTCCTCACCTCCCCGGCTCTCTCCCTCTGTCCCAGTCTCCTCACCTCCCCGGCTCTCTCCCTCATTCCCAGTCTCCACCCCTCCCCGGCTCTCTCCCTGGGTCCCAGTCTCCTCACCTCCCCGGCTCTCTCCCCCAGTCCCAGTCTCCTCACCTCCCCGGCTCTCTCCCTCATTCCCAGTCTCCTCACCTCCCCGGCTCACTCCCTCAGTCCCAGTCTCCTCACCTCCCCGGCTCTCTCCCTCATTCCCAGTCTCCTCACCTCCCCGGCTCTCTCCCTCATTCCCAGTCTCCTCACCTTCCCGCTCTCTCCCTCATTCCCAGTCTCCTCACCTCCCCGGCTCTCTCCCTCAGTCCCAGTCTCCTCACCTCCCCGGCTCTCTCCCTCATTCCGAGTCTCCTCACCTCTCCGTCTCTCTCCCTCATTCCCAGTCTACTCACCTCCCCTGCTCTCTCCCTCAGTGCCAGTCTCCTCACCTCCCCGGCTATCTCCCTCATTCCGAGTCTCCTCACCTCCCCGGCTCTCTCCCTCATTCCCAGTCTCCTCACCTCCCCGGCTCTCTCCCTCATTCCCAGTCTCCTCACCTCCCCGGCTCTCTCCCTCATTCCCAGTCTCCACACCTCCCCGGCTCTCTCCCTCATTCCCAGTCTCCTCACCTCCCCGGCTCTCTCCCTCAT
The DNA here is from genome assembly GCF_035084215.1 of Heptranchias perlo. Classification (NCBI taxonomy): domain Eukaryota; kingdom Metazoa; phylum Chordata; class Chondrichthyes; order Hexanchiformes; family Hexanchidae; genus Heptranchias; species Heptranchias perlo. Next base: position 191,412 of record NW_027139666.1, read on the forward strand.
TCCCAGTCTCCTCACCTCCCCGGCTCTCTTCCATCATTCCCAGTCTCCTCACCACCCTGGCTCACTCCCTCATTCCCAGTCTCCTCACCTCCCCAGCTCTCTCCCTCATTCCCAGTCTCCTCACCTCCCCAGCTCACTCCCTCAGTCCCAGTCTCCTCACCTCCCCTGCTCTCTCCCTCATTCCCAGTCTCCTCACGTCCCCGGCTCTATCCCTCAGTCCCAGTCTCCTCACCCTCAGTCCCAGTCTCCTCACCTCCCCGGCTCTCTCCCTCATTCCCAGTCTCCTCACCTCCCCGGCTCTCTCCCTCATTCCCAGTCTCCTCACCTCCCCGGCTCACTCCCTCAGTCCCAGTCTCCTCACCTCCCCGGATCTCTCCCTCATTCCCAGTCTCCTCACCTCCCCGGCTCTCTCCCTCAGTCCCAGTCTCCTCACCTCCCCGGCTCTCTCCCTCAGTCCCAGTCTCCTCACCTCCCCGGCTCTCTCCCTCATTCCCAGTCTCCTCACCTCCCCGGCTCTCTCCCTCAGTCCCAGTCTCCTCACCTCCCCGGCTCCCTCCCTCATTCCCAGTCTCCTCACCTCCCCGGCTCTCTCCCTCATTCCCAGTCTCCTCACCTCCACGGCTGTCTCCCCCATTCCCAGTCTCCTCACCTCCCCGGCTCTCTCCCTCATTCCCAGTCTCCTCACCTCCCCGGCTCTCTCCCTCATTCCCAGTCTCCTCCCCTCCCCGGCTCTCTCCCTCGGTCCCAGTCTCCTCACCTCCCCGGCTCTCTCCCCCGGTCCCAGTCTCCTCACCTCCCCGGCTCTCTCCCTCATTCCCAGTCTCCTCACCCTCGGTCCCAGTCTCCTCACCTCCCCGGCTCTCTCCCTCATTCCCAGTCTCCTCACCCTCAGTCCCAGTCTCCTCACCTCCCCGGCTCTCTCCCTCTGTCCCAGTCTCCTCACCTCCCCGGCTCTCTCCCTCATTCCCAGTCTCCTCACCTCCCCGGCTCTCTCCCCCAGTCCCAGTCTCCTCACCTCCCCGGCTCTCTCCCTCATTCCCAGTCTCCTCACCTCCCCGGCTCACTCCCTCAGTACCAGTCTCCTCACCTCCCCGGCTCTCTCCCTCATTCCCAGTCTCCTCACCTCCCCGGCTCTCTCCCTCATTCCCAGTCTCTTCACCTCCCACGCTCTCTCCCCCAGTCCCAGTCTCCTCACCTCTCCGGCTCTCTCCCTCATTCCCAGTCTCCTCACCCTCGGTCCCAGTCTCCTGAACTCCCCGGCTCTCTCCCTCATTCCCAGTCTCCTCACCCTCAGTCCCAGTCTCCTCACCTCCCCGGCTCTCTCCCTCTGTCCCAGTCTCCTCACCTCCCCGGCTCTCTCCCTCATTCCCAGTCTCCACCCCTCCCCGGCTCTCTCCCTGGGTCCCAGTCTCCTCACCTCCCCGGCTCTCTCCCCCAGTCCCAGTCTCCTCACCTCCCCGGCTCTCTCCCTCATTCCCAGTCTCCTCACCTCCCCGGCTCACTCCCTCAGTCCCAGTCTCCTCACCTCCCCGGCTCTCTCCCTCATTCCCAGTCTCCTCACCTCCCCGGCTCTCTCCCTCATTCCCAGTCTCCTCACCTTCCCGCTCTCTCCCTCAGTCCCAGTCTGCTCAACTCCCCGGCTCTCTCCCTCATTCCCAGTCTCCTCACCTCCCCGGCTCTCTCCCTCATTCCCAGTCTCCTCACCTCACCGGCTCTCTCCCTCAGTCCCAGTCTCCTCACCTCCCCGGCTCTCTTCCTCAGTCCCAGTCTCTTCACCTCCCCCGCTCTCTCCCCCAGTCCCAGTCTCCTCAGCTCTCCGGCTCTCTCCCTCATTCCCAGTCTCCTCACCTCCCCGGCTCTCTCCCCCAGTCCCAGTCTCCTCACCTCCCCGGCTCTCTCCCTCATTCCCAGTCTCCTCACCCTCAGTCCCAGTCTCCTCACCTCCCCGGCTCTCTCCCTCTGTCCCAGTCTCCTCACCTCCCCGGCTCTCTCCCTCATTCCCAGTCTCCACCCCTCCCCGGCTCTCTCCCTCGGTCCCAGTCTCCTCACCTCCCCGGCTCTCTCCCCCAGTCCCAGTCTCCTCACCTCCCCGGCTCTCTCCCTCATTCCCAGTCTCCTCACCTCCCCGGCTCACTCCCTCAGTCCCAGTCTCCTCACCTCCCCGGCTCTCTCCCTCATTCCCAGTCTCCTCACCTCCCCGGCTCTCTCCCTCATTCCCAGTCTCCTCACCTTCCCGCTCTCTCCCTCAGTCCCAGTCTGCTCACCTCCCCGGCTCTCTCCCTCATTCCCAGTCTCCTCACCTCCCCGGCTCTCTCCCTCTGTCCCAGTCTCCTCACCTCCCCGGCTCTCTCCCTCATTCCCAGTCTCCTCACCTCCCCGGCTCTCTCCCCCAGTCCCAGTCTCCTCACCTCCCCGGCTCTCTCCCTCATTCCCAGTCTCCTCACCTCCCCGGCTCACTCCCTCAGTACCAGTCTCCTCACCTCCCCGGCTCTCTCCCTCATTCCCAGTCTCCTCACCTCCCCGGCTCTCTCCCTCATTCCCAGTCTCTTCACCTCCCACGCTCTCTCCCCCAGTCCCAGTCTCCTCACCTCTCCGGCTCTCTCCCTCATTCCCAGTCTCCTCACCCTCGGTCCCAGTCTCCTCCCCTCCCCGGCTCTCTCCCTCATTCCCAGTCTCCTCACCCTCAGTCCCAGTCTCCTCACCTCACCGGCTCTCTCCCTCATTCCCAGTCTCCTCCCCTCCCCGGCTCTCTCCCTCGGTCCCAGTCTCCTCACCTCCCCGGCTCTCTCCCTCATTCCCAGTCTCCTCACCTCCCCGGCTCTCTCCCTCTGTCCCAGTCTCCTCACCTCACCGGCTCTCTCCCTCTGTCCCAGTCTCCTCACCTCCCCGGCTCTCTCCCTCGGTCCCAGTCTCCTCACCTCCCCGGCTCTCTCCCCCAGTCCCAGTCTCCTCAGCTCCCCGGCTCTCTCCCTCATTCCCAGTCTCCTCACCTCCCCGGCTCACTCCCTCAGTCCCAGTCTCCTCACCTCCCCGGCTCTCTCCCCCATTCCCAGTCTCCTCACCTCCCCGGCTCTCTCCCCCAGTCCCAGTCTCCTCACCTCCCCGGCTCTCTCCCTCATTCCCAGTCTCCTCACCTCCCCGGCTCTCTCCCTCAGTCCCGGTCTTCTCACCTCCCCGGCTCACTCCCTCAGTCCCAGTCTCCTCACCTCCCCGGCTCTTTCCCTCATTCCCAGTCTCCTCACCTCCCCGGCTCTCTCCCTCATTCGCAGTCTCCTCACCTCCCCGGCTCTCTCCCTCAGTCCCAGTCTCCTCACCTCCCCGGCTCTCTCCCTCATTCCCAGTCTCCTCACCTCCCCGGCTCTCTCCCTCAGTCCCAGTCTCCTCACCTCCCCGGCTCTCTCCCTCAGTCCCAGTCTCCTCACCTCCCCGGCTCTCTCCCTCAGTCCCAGTCTCCTCACCTCCCCGGCTCTCTCCCTCATTCCCAGTCTCCTCACCTCCCCGGCTCTCTCCCTCATTCCCAGTCTCCTCACCTCCCCGGCTCTCTCCCTCAGTCCCAGTCTCCTCACCTCCCCGGCTCTCTCCCTCAGTCCCAGTCTCCTCACCTCTCCGTCTCTCTCCCTCATTCCCAGTCTACTCACCTCCCCTGCTCTCTCCCTCAGTGCCAGTCTCCTCACCTCCCCGGCTATCTCCCTCATTCCGAGTCTCCTCACCTCCCCGGCTCTCTCCCTCATTCCCAGTCTCCTCACCTCCCCGGCTCTCTCCCTCATTCCCAGTCTCCTCACCTCCCCGGCTCTCTCCCTCATTCCCAGTCTCCACACCTCCCCGGCTCTCTCCCTCATTCCCAGTCTCCTCACCTCCCCGGCTCTCTCCCTCATTCCCAGTCTCCTCACCTCCCCGGCTCTCTTCCATCATTCCCAGTCTCCTCACCACCCTGGCTCACTCCCTCATTCCCAGTCTCCTCACCTCCCCAGCTCTCTCCCTCATTCCCAGTCTCCTCACCTCCCCAGCTCACTCCCTCAGTCCCAGTCTCCTCACCTCCCCTGCTCTCTCCCTCATTCCCAGTCTCCTCACGTCCCCGGCTCTATCCCTCAGTCCCAGTCTCCTCACCCTCAGTCCCAGTCTCCTCACCTCCCCGGCTCTCTCCCTCATTCCCAGTCTCCTCACCTCCCCGGCTCTCTCCCTCATTCCCAGTCTCCTCACCTCCCCGGCTCACTCCCTCAGTCCCAGTCTCCTCACCTCCCCGGATCTCTCCCTCATTCCCAGTCTCCTCACCTCCCCGGCTCTCTCCCTCAGTCCCAGTCTCCTCACCTCCCCGGCTCTCTCCCTCAGTCCCAGTCTCCTCACCTCCCCGGCTCTCTCCCTCATTCCCAGTCTCCTCACCTCCCCGGCTCTCTCCCTCAGTCCCAGTCTCCTCACCTCCCCGGCTCCCTCCCTCATTCCCAGTCTCCTCACCTCCCCGGCTCTCTCCCTCATTCCCAGTCTCCTCACCTCCACGGCTGTCTCCCCCATTCCCAGTCTCCTCACCTCCCCGGCTCTCTCCCTCATTCCCAGTCTCCTCACCTCCCCGACTCTCTCCCTCATTCCCAGTCTCCTCACCTCCCCGGCTCTCTCCCTCATTCCCAGTCTCCTCACCCTCTGTCCCAGTCTCCTCACCTCCCCGGCTCTCTCCCTCATTCCCAGTCTCCTCACCCTCAGTCCCAGTCTCCTCACCTCCCCGGCTCTCTCCCTCTGTCCCAGTCTCCTCACCTCCCCGGCTCTCTCCCTCATTCCCAGTCTCCTCACCTCCCCGGCTCTCTCCCCCAGTCTCAGTCTCCTCACCTCCCCTGCTCTCTCCCTCATTCCCAGTCTCCTCACCTCCCCGGCTCACTCCCTCAGTACCAGTCTCCTCACCTCCCCGGCTCTCTCCCTCATTCCCAGTCTCCTCACCTCCCCGGCTCTCTCCCTCATTCCCAGTCTCTTCACCTCCCACGCTCTCTCCCCCAGTCCCAGTCTCCTCACCTCCCCGGCTCTCTCCCTCATTCCCAGTCTCCTCACCCTCGGTCCCAGTCTCCTGAACTCCCCGGCTCTCTCCCTCATTCCCAGTCTCCTCACCCTCAGTCCCAGTCTCCTCACCTCCCCGGCTCTCTCCCTCTGTCCCAGTCTCCTCACCTCCCCGGCTCTCTCCCTCATTCCCAGTCTCCACCCCTCCCCGGCTCTCTCCCTCGGTCCCAGTCTCCTCACCTCCCCGGCTCTCTCCCTCATTCCCAGTCTCCACCCCTCCCCGGCTCTCTCCCTCGGTCCCAGTCTCCTCACCTCCCCGGCTCTCTCCCCCAGTCCCAGTCTCCTCACCTCCCCGGCTCTCTCCCTCATTCCCAGTCTCCTCACCTCCCCGGCTCACTCCCTCAGTCCCAGTCTCCTCACCTCCCCGGCTCTCTCCCTCATTCCCAGTCTCCTCACCTCCCCGGCTCTCTCCCTCATTCCCAGTCTCCTCACCTTCCCGCTCTCTCCCTCAGTCCCAGTCTGCTCACCTCCCCGGCTCTCTCCCTCATTCCCAGTCTCCTCACCTCCCCGGCTCTCTCCCTCATTCCCAGTCTCCTCACCTCCCCCGCTCTCTCCCCCAGTCCCAGTCTCCTCAGCTCTCCGGCTCTCTCCCTCATTCCCAGTCTCCTCATTTCCCCGGCTCTCTCCCCCATTCCCAGTCTCCTCACCTCCCCGGCTCACTCCCTCAGTCCCAGTCTCCTCACCTCCCCGGCTCTTTCCCTCATTCCCAGTCTCCTCACCTCCCCGGCTCTCTCCCTCATTCGCAGTCTCCTCACCTCCCCGGCTCTCTCCCTCAGTCCCAGTCTCCTCACCTCCACGGCTCTCTCCCCCATTCCCAGTCTCCTCACCTCCCCGGCTCTCTCCCTCATTCCCAGTCTCCTCACCTCCCCGGCTCTCTCCCTCATTCCCAGTCTCCTCACCTCCCCGGCTCTCTCCCTCGGTCCCAGTCTCCTCCCCTCCCCGGCTCTCTCCCCCAGTCCCAGTCTCCTCCCCTCCCCGGCTCTCTCCCTCATTCCCAGTCTCCTCACCCTCAGTCCCAGTCTCCTCACCTCACCGGCTCTCTCCCTCATTCCCAGTCTCCACCCCTCCCCGGCTCTCTCCCCCATTCCCAGTCTCCTCACCTCCCCGGCTCACTCCCTCAGTCCCAGTCTCCTCACCTCCCCGGCTCTTTCCCTCATTCCCAGTCTCCTCACCTCCCCGGCTCGCTCCCTCATTCCCAGTCTCCTCACCTCCCCGGCTCTCTCCCTCATTCGCAGTCTCCTCACCTCCCCGGCTCTCTCCCTCAGTGCCAGTCTCCTCACCTCCCCGGCTCCCTCCCTCATTCCCAGTCTCCTCATCTTCCTGCTCTCTCCCTCATTCCCAGTCTCCTCCCCTCGCCGGCTCTCTCCCTCAATGCCAGTCTCCTCACCTCCCCGGCTCTCTCCCTCATTCCCAGTCTCCTCATCTTCCTGCTCTCTCCCTCATTCCCAGTCTCCTCACCTCCCCGGCTCTCTTCCTCAGTCCCAGTCTCTTCACCTCCCCCGCTCTCTCCCCCAGTCCCAGTCTCCTCACCTCTCCGGCTCTCTTCCTCATTCCCAGTCTCCTCACCTCCCCGGCTCTCTCCCTCATTCCCAGTCTCCTCACCTCCCCTCCCTGGCTCTCTCCCTCAGTCCCAGTCTCCTCACCTCTCCCACTCTCTCCCTCATTCCCAGTCTCCACATTTCCCCGGCTCTCTCCCTCTGTCCCAGTCTCCTCACCTCCCCGGCTCTCTCCCTCTGTCCCAGTCTCCTCACCTCCCCGGCTCTCTCCCTCATTCCCAGTCTCCTCACCTCCCCGGCTCTCTCCCCCAGTCTCAGTCTCCTCACCTCCCCTGCTCTCTCCCTCATTCCCAGTCTCCTCACCTCCCCGGCTCACTCCCTCAGTACCAGTCTCCTCACCTCCCCGGCTCTCTCCCTCATTCCCAGTCTCCTCACCTCCCCGGCTCTCTCCCTCATTCCCAGTCTCTTCACCTCCCACGCTCTCTCCCCCAGTCCCAGTCTCCTCACCTCCCCGGCTCTCTCCCTCATTCCCAGTCTCCTCACCCTCGGTCCCAGTCTCCTGAACTCCCCGGCTCTCTCCCTCATTCCCAGTCTCCTCACCCTCAGTCCCAGTCTCCTCACCTCCCCGGCTCTCTCCCTCTGTCCCAGTCTCCTCACCTCCCCGGCTCTCTCCCTCATTCCCAGTCTCCACCCCTCCCCGGCTCTCTCCCTCGGTCCCAGTCTCCTCACCTCCCCGGCTCTCTCCCTCATTCCCAGTCTCCACCCCTCCCCGGCTCTCTCCCTCGGTCCCAGTCTCCTCACCTCCCCGGCTCTCTCCCCCAGTCCCAGTCTCCTCACCTCCCCGGCTCTCTCCCTCATTCCCAGTCTCCTCACCTCCCCGGCTCACTCCCTCAGTCCCAGTCTCCTCACCTCCCCGGCTCTCTCCCTCATTCCCAGTCTCCTCACCTCCCCGGCTCTCTTCCTCATTCCCAGTCTCCTCACCTTCCCGCTCTCTCCCTCAGTCCCAGTCTGCTCACCTCCCCGGCTCTCTCCCTCATTCCCAGTCTCCTCACCTCCCCGGCTCTCTCCCTCATTCCCAGTCTCCTCACCTCACCGGCTCTCTCCCTCAGTCCCAGTCTCCTCACCTCCCCGGCTCTCTTCCTCAGTCCCAGTCTCTTCACCTCCCCCGCTCTCTCCCCCAGTCCCAGTCTCCTCAGCTCTCCGGCTCTCTCCCTCATTCCCAGTCTCCTCATTTCCCCGGTTCTCTCCCCCATTCCCAGTCTCCTCACCTCCCCGGCTCACTCCCTCAGTCCCAGTCTCCTCACCTCCCCGGCTCTTTCCCTCATTCCCAGTCTCCTCACCTCCCCGGCTCTCTCCCTCATTCGCAGTCTCCTCACCTCCCCGGCTCTCTCCCTCAGTCCCAGTCTCCTCACCTCCACGGCTCTCTCCCCCATTCCCAGTCTCCTCACCTCCCCGGCTCTCTCCCTCATTTCCAGTCTCCTCACCTCCCCGGCTCTCTCCCTCATTCCCAGTCTCCTCACCTCCCCGGCTCTCTCCCTCGGTCCCAGTCTCCTCCCCTCCCCGGCTCTCTCCCCCAGTCCCAGTCTCCTCCCCTCCCCGGCTCTCTCCCTCATTCCCAGTCTCCTCACCCTCAGTCCCAGTCTCCTCACCTCACCGGCTCTCTCCCTCATTCCCAGTCTCCACCCCTCCCCGGCTCTCTCCCTCATTCCCAGTCTCCTCACCTCCCCGGCTCACTCCCTCAGTCCCAGTCTCCTCACCTCCCCGGCTCTTTCCCTCATTCCCAGTCTCCTCACCTCCCCGGCTCGCTCCCTCATTCCCAGTCTCCTCACCTCCCCGGCTCTCTCCCTCATTCGCAGTCTCCTCACCTCCCCGGCTCTCTCCCTCAGTGCCAGTCTCCTCACCTCCCCGGCTCCCTCCCTCATTCCCAGTCTCCTCATCTTCCTGCTCTCTCCCTCATTCCCAGTCTCCTCCCCTCGCCGGCTCTCTCCCTCAGTGCCAGTCTCCTCACCTCCCCGGCTCTCTCCCTCATTCCCAGTCTCCTCACCTCCCCGGCTCTCTTCCTCAGTCCCAGTCTCTTCACCTCCCCCGCTCTCTCCCCCAGTCCCAGTCTCCTCACCTCTCCGGCTCTCTTCCTCATTCCCAGTCTCCTCACCTCCCCGGCTCTCTCCCTCATTCCCAGTCTCCTCACCTCCCCTCCCTGGCTCTCTCCCTCAGTCCCAGTCTCCTCACCTCTCCCACTCTCTCCCTCATTCCCAGTCTCCACATTTCCCCGGCTCTCTCCCTCTGTCCCAGTCTCCTCACCTCCCCGGCTCTCTCCCTCTGTCCCAGTCTCCTCACCTCCCCGGCTCTCTCCCTCATTCCCAGTCTCCTCACCTCCCCTCCCTGGCTCTCTCCCTCAGTATCAGTCTCCTCACCTCTCCCACTCTCTCCCTCATTCCCAGTCTCCACATTTCCCCGGCTCTCTCCCTCTGTCCCAGTCTCCTCACCTCCCCGGCTCTCTCCCTCATTCCCAGTCTCCACACCTCCCCGGCTCTCTCCCTCAGTCCCGGTCTCCTCACCTCCCCGGCTCTCTCCCTCAGTCCCGGTCTCCTCACCTCCCCGGCTCTCTCCCTCATTCCCAGTCTCCTCACCTCCACGGCTCTCTCCCCCAGTCCCAGTCTCCTCACCTCCCCGGCTCTCTCCCTCATTCCCAGTCTCCTCACCTCCCCGGCTCTCTCCCTCATTCCCAGTCTCCTCACCTCCCCGGCTCTCTCCCTCATTCCCAGTCTCCTCACCTCCCCGGCTCTCTCCCTCGGTCCCAGTCTCCTCCCCTCCCCGGCTCTCTCCCCCAGTCCCAGTCTCCTCCCCTCCCCGGCTCTCTCCCTCATTCCCAGTCTCCTCACCCTCAGTCCCAGTCTCCTCACCTCACCGGCTCTCTCCTTCATTCCCAGTCTCCTCCCCTCCCCGGCTCTCTCCCTCGGTCCCAGTCTCCTCACCTCCCCGGCTCTCTCCCTCAGTCCCAGTCTCCTCACCTCCCCGGCTCTCTCCCTCAGTCCCAGTCTCCTCACCTCCCCGGCTCTCTCCCTCATTCCCAGTCTCCTCACCTCCCCGGCTCTCTCCCTCTGTCCCAGTCTCCTCACCTCACCGGCTCTCTCCCTCTGTCCCAGTCTCCTCACCTCCCCGGCTCACTCCCTCAGTCCCAGTCTCCTCACCTCCCCGGCTCTCTCCCCCAGTCCCAGTCTCCTCAGCTCCCCGGCTCTCTCCCTCATTCCCAGTCTCCTCACCTCCCCGGCTCACTCCCTCAGTCCCAGTCTCCTCACCTCCCCGGCTCTCTCCCTCATTCCCAGTCTCCTCACCTCCCCGGCTCTCTCCCCCAGTCCCAGTCTCCTCAGCTCCCCGGCTCTCACCCTCATTCCCAGTCTCCTCCCCTCCCCGGCTCTCTCCCTCGGTCCCAGTCTCCTCACCTCCCCGGCTCACTCCCTCAGTCCCAGTCTCCTCACCTCCCCGGCTCTCTCCCCCATTCCCAGTCTCCTCACCTCCCCGGCTCTCTCCCCCAGTCCCAGTCTCCTCACCTCCCCGGCTCTCTCCCTCATTCCCAGTCTCCTCACCTCCCCGGCTCTCTCCCTCAGTCCCGGTCTTCTCACCTCCCCGGCTCACTCCCTCAGTCCCAGTCTCCTCACCTCCCCGGCTCTTTCCCTCATTCCCAGTCTCCTCACCTCCCCGGCTCTCTCCCTCATTCCCAGTCTCCTCACCTCCCCGGCTCTCACCCTCAGTCCCAGTCTCCTCACCTCCCCGGCTCCCTCCCTCATTCCCAGTCTCCTCACCTCCACGGCTCTCTCCCTCATTCCCAGTCTCCTCACCTCCACGGCTCTCTCCCCCATTCCCAGTCTCCTCACCTCCCCGGCTCTCTCCCTCATTCCCAGTCTCCTCACCTCCCCGGCTCTCTCCCTCATTCCCAGTCTCCTCCCCTCCCCGGCTCTCTCCCTCGGTCCCAGTCTCCTCACCTCCCCGGCTCTCTCCCCCATTCCCAGTCTCCTCACCTCCCCGGCTCTCTCCCCCAGTCCCAGTCTCCTCACCTCCCCGGCTCTCTCCCTCATTCCCAGTCTCCTCACCTCCCCGGCTCTCTCCCTCAGTCCCGGTCTTCTCACCTCCCCGGCTCACTCCCTCAGTCCCAGTCTCCTCACCTCCCCGGCTCTTTCCCTCATTCCCAGTCTCCTCACCTCCCCGGCTCTCTCCCTCATTCGCAGTCTCCTCACCTCCCCGGCTCTCTCCCTCATTCCCAGTCTCCTCACCTCCACGGCTCTCTCTCCCCATTCCCAGTCTCCTCACCTCCCCGGCTCTCTCCCTCATTCCCAGTCTCCTCACCTCCCCGGCTCTCTCCCTCATTCCCAGTCTCCTCCCCTCCCCGGCTCTCTCCCTCGGTCCCAGTCTCCTCACCTCCCCGGCTCTCTCCCCCAGTCCCAGTCTCCTCACCTCTCTGGCTATCTCCCTCATTCCCAGTCTTCTCACCTCCCCGGCTCACTCCCTCAGTCCCAGTCTCCTCACCTCCCCGGCTCTCTCCCTCATTCGCAGTCTCCTCACCTCCACGGCTCTCTCCCTCAGTGCCAGTCTCCTCACCTCCCCGGCTCTCTCCCTCATTCCCAGTCTCCTCATCTTCCTGCTCTCTCCCTCATTCCCAGTCTCCTCACCTCCCCGGCTCTCTTCCTCAGTCCCAGTCTCTTCACCTCCCCCGCTCTCTCCCCCAGTCCCAGTCTCCTCACCTCTCCGGCTCTCTTCCTCATTCCCAGTCTCCTCACCTCCCCGGCTCTATCCCTCATTCCCAGTCTCCTCACCTCCCCTCCCTGGCTCTCTCCCTCAGTCCCAGTCTCCTCACCTCTCCCACTCTCTCCCTCATTCCCAGTCTCCACATTTCCCCGGCTCTCTCCCTCAGTCCCAGTCTCCTCACCTCCCCGGCTCTCTCCCTCATTCCCAGTCTCCTCACCTCCCCGGCTCTCTCCCACATTCCCAGTCTCCACACCTCCCAGGCTCTCTCCCTCAGTCCCGGTCTCCTCACCTCCCCGGCTCTCTCCCTCAGTCCCGGTCTCTTCACCTCCCCGGCTCTCTCCCTCATTCCCAGTCTCCTCACCTCCCCGGCTCTCTCCCTCATTCCCAGTCTCCTCACCTCCCCGGCTCTCACCCTCAGTCCCAGTCTGCTCACCTCCCTGGCTCTCTCCACTTGGTCCCAGTCTCCTCACCTCCCCGGCTCTCTCCCCCAGTCCCAGTCTCCTCACCTCTCTGGCTATCTCCCTCATTCCCAGTCTTCTCACCTCCCCGGCTCACTCCCTCAGTCCCAGTCTCCTCACCTCCCCGGCTCTCTCCCTCGGTCCCAGTCTCCTCACCTCCCCGGCTCTCTCCCCCAGTCCCAGTCTCCTCACCTCTCTGGCTATCTCCCTCATTCCCAGTCTTCTCACCTCCCCGGCTCACTCCCTCAGTCCCAGTCTCCTCACCTCCCCGGCTCTCTCCCTCATTCGCAGTCTCCTCACCTCCCCGGCTCTCTCCCTCAGTGCCAGTCTCCTCACCTCCCCGGCTCTCTCCCTCATTCCCAGTCTCCTCATCTTCCTGCTCTCTCCCTCATTCCCAGTCTCCTCACCTCCCCGGCTCTCTTCCTCAGTCCCAGTCTCTTCACCTCCCCCGCTCTCTCCCCCAGTCCCAGTCTCCTCACCTCTCCGGCTCTCTTCCTCATTCCCAGTCTCCTCACCTCCCCGGCTCTATCCCTCATTCCCAGTCTCCTCACCTCCCCTCCCTGGCTCTCTCCCTCAGTCCCAGTCTCCTCACCTCTCCCACTCTCTCCCTCATTCCCAGTCTCCACATTTCCCCGGCTCTCTCCCTCAGTCCCAGTCTCCTCACCTCCCCGGCTCTCTCCCTCATTCCCAGTCTCCTCACCTCCCCGGCTCTCTCCCACGTTCCCAGTCTCCACACCTCCCAGGCTCTCTCCCTCAGTCCCGGTCTCCTCACCTCCCCGGCTCTCTCCCTCAGTCCCGGTCTCTTCACCTCCCCGGCTCTCTCCCTCATTCCCAGTCTCCTCACCTCCCCGGCTCTCTCCCTCATTCCCAGTCTCCTCACCTCCCCGGCTCTCACCCTCAGTCCCAGTCTCCTCACCTCCACGGCTCTCTCCCTCATTCCCAGTCTCCTCACCTCCACGGCTCTCTCCCCCATTCCCAGTCTCCTCACCTCCCCGGCTCTCTCCCTCATTCCCAGTCTCCTCACCTCCCCGGCTCTCTCCCTCATTCCCAGTCTCATCCCCTCCCCGGCTCTCTCCCTCGGTCCCAGTCTCCTCACCTCCCCGGCTCTCTCCCCCATTCCCAGTCTCCTCACCTCCCCGGCTCTCTCCCCCAGTCCCAGTCTCCTCACCTCCCCGGCTCTCTCCCTCATTCCCAGTCTCCTCACCTCCCCGGCTCTCTCCCTCAGTCCCGGTCTTCTCACCTCCCCGGCTCACTCCCTCAGTCCCAGTCTCCTCACCTCCCCGGCTCTTTCCCTCATTCCCAGTCTCCTCACCTCCCCGGCTCTCTCCCTCATTCGCAGTCTCCTCACCTCCCCGGCTCTCTCCCTCAGTCCCAGTATCCTCACCTCCACGGCTCTCTCCCCCATTCCCAGTCTCCTCACCTCCCCGGCTCTCTCCCTCATTCCCAGTCTCCTCACCTCCCCGGCTCTCTCCCTCATTCCCAGTCTCCTCCCCTCCCCGGCTCTCTCCCTCGGTCCCAGTCTCCTCACCTCCCCGGCTCTCTCCCCCATTCCCAGTCTCCTCACCTCCCCGGCTCTCTCCCCCAGTCCCAGTCTCCTCACCTCCCCGGCTCTCTCCCTCATTCCCAGTCTCCTCACCTCCCCGGCTCTCTCCCTCAGTCCCGGTCTTCTCACCTCCCCGGCTCACTCCCTCAGTCCCAGTCTCCTCACCTCCCCGGCTCTTTCCCTCATTCCCAGTCTCCTCACCTCCCCGGCTCTCTCCCTCATTCGCAGTCTCCTCACCTCCCCGGCTCTCTCCCTCAGTCCCAGTCTCCTCACCTCCCCAGCTCCCTCCCTCATTCCCAGTCTCCTCACCTCCACGGCTCTCTCCCTCATTCCCAGTCTCCTCACCTCCACGGCTCTCTCTCCCCATTCCCAGTCTCCTCACCTCCCCGGCTCTCTCCCTCATTCCCAGTCTCCTCACCTCCCCGGCTCTCTCCCTCATTCCCAGTCTCCTCCCCTCCCCGGCTCTCTCCCTCGGTCCCAGTCTCCTCACCTCCCCGGCTCTCTCCCCCAGTCCCAGTCTCCTCACCTCTCTGGCTATCTCCCTCATTCCCAGTCTTCTCACCTCCCCGGCTCACTCCCTCAGTCCCAGTCTCCTCACCTCCCCGGCTCTCTCCCTCATTCGCAGTCTCCTCACCTCCCCGGCTCTCTCCCTCAGTGCCAGTCTCCTCACCTCCCCGGCTCTCTCCCTCATTCCCAGTCTCCTCATCTTCCTGCTCTCTCCCTCATTCCCAGTCTCCTCACCTCCCCGGCTCTCTTCCTCAGTCCCAGTCTCTTCACCTCCCCCGCTCTCTCCCCCAGTCCCAGTCTCCTCACCTCTCCGGCTCTCTTCCTCATTCCCAGTCTCCTCACCTCCCCGGCTCTATCCCTCATTCCCAGTCTCCTCACCTCCCCTCCCTGGCTCTCTCCCTCAGTCCCAGTCTCCTCACCTCTCCCACTCTCTCCCTCATTCCCAGTCTCCACATTTCCCCGGCTCTCTCCCTCAGTCCCAGTCTCCTCACCTCCCCGGCTCTCTCCCTCATTCCCAGTCTCCTCACCTCCCCGGCTCTCTCCCACATTCCCAGTCTCCACACCTCCCAGGCTCTCTCCCTCAGTCCCGGTCTCCTCACCTCCCCGGCTCTCTCCCTCAGTCCCGGTCTCTTCACCTCCCCGGCTCTCTCCCTCATTCCCAGTCTCCTCACCTCCCCGGCTCTCTCCCTCATTCCCAGTCTCCTCACCTTCCCGCTCTCTCCCTCAGTCCCAGTCTCCTCACCTCCCCGGCTCTCTCCCTCATTCCCAGTCTCCTCACCTTCCCGCTCTCTCCCTCATTCCCAGTCTCCTCACCTCCCCGGCTCTCTTCCTCAGTCCACATCTCTTCACCTCCCCCGCTCTCTCCCCCAGTCCCAGTCTCCTCAGCTCTCCGGCTCTCTCCCCCAGTCCCAGTCTCCTCAGCTCTCCGGCTCTCTCCCTCAGTCCCAGTCTCCTCAGCTCTCCGGCTCTCTCCCTCATTCCCAGTCTCCTCATTTCCCCGGCTCTCTCCCCCATTCCCAGTCTCCTCACCTCCCCGGCTCACTCCCTCAGTCCCAGTCTCCTCACCTCCCCGGCTCTTTCCCTCATTCCCAGTCTCCTCACCTCCCCGGCTCTCTCCCTCATTCGCAGTCTCCTCACCTCCCCGGCTCTCTCCCTCAGTCCCAGTCTCCTCACCTCCCCGGCTCCCTCCCTCATTCCCAGTCTCCTCACCTCCACGGCTCTCTCCCTCATTCCCAGTCTCCTCACCTCCACGGCTCTCTCCCCCATTCCCAGTCTCCTCCCCTCCCCGGCTCTCTCCCTCGGTCCCAGTCTCCTCACCTCCCCGGCTCTCTCCCCCGGTCCCAGTCTCCTCACCTCCCCGGCTCTCTCCCTCAGTCCCAGTCTCCTCACCTCACCGGCTCTCTCCCTCATTCCCAGTCTCCTCACCCTCAGTCCCAGTCTCCTCACCTGCCCGGCTCTCTCCCTCATTCCCAGTCTCCTCCCCTCCCCGGCTCTCTCCCTCATTCCCAGTCTCCACCCCTCCCCGGCTCTCTCCCTCGGTCCCAGTCTCCTCCCCTCCCCGGCTCTCTCCCTCATTCCCAGTCTCCTCACCTCCCCGGCTCTCTCCCCCAGTCCCAGTCTCCTCACCTCCCCGGCTCTCTCCCTCATTCCCAGTCTCCTCCCCTCCCCGGCTCTCTCCCTCATTCCCAGTCTCCACCCCTCCCCGGCTCTCTCCCTCAGTCCCAGTCTCCTCACCTCCCCGGCTCTTTCCCTCATTCCCAGTCTCCTCACCTCCCCGGGTCGCTCCCTCATTCCCAGTCTCCTCACCTCACCGGCTCCCTCCCTCATTCCCAGTCTCCTCATCTTCCTGCTCTCTCCCTCATTCCCAGTCTCCTCCCCTCGCCGGCTCTCTCCCTCAGTGCCAGTCTCCTCACCTCCCCGGCTCTCTCCCTCATTCCCAGTCTCCTCATCTTCCTGCTCTCTCCCTCATTCCCAGTCTCCTCACCTCCCCAGCTCTCTCCCCCAGTCCCAGTCTCCTCACCTCCCCGGCTCTCTCCCTCATTCCCAGTCTCCTCATCTTCCTGCTCTCTCCCTCATTCCCAGTCTCCTCACCTCTCCGGCTCTCTCCCTCATTCCCAGTCTCCTCACCTCCCCGGCTCTCTCCCTCAGTGCCAGTCTCCTCACCTCCCCGGCTCTCTCCCTCATTCCCAGTCTCCTCATCTTCCTGCTCTCTCCCTCATTCCCAGTCTCCTCCCCTCTCCGGCTCTCTTCCTCATTCCCAGTCTCCTCACCTCCCCGGCTCTCTCCCTCATTCCCAGTCTCCTCACCTCCCCTCCCTGGCTCTCTCCCTCAGTCCCAGTCTCCTCACCTCTCCCACTCTCTCCCTCATTCCCAGTCTCCACATTTCCCCGGCTCTCTCCCTCTGTCCCAGTCTCCTCACCTCCCCGGCTCTCTCCCTCATTCCCAGTCTCCTCACCTCCCCTCCCTGGCTCTCTCCCTCAGGACCAGTCTCCTCACCTCTCCCACTCTCTCCCTCATTCCCAGTCTCCACATTTCCCCGGCTCTCTCCCTCTGTCCCAGTCTCCTCACCTCCCCGGCTCTCTCCCTCATTCCCAGTCTCCACACCTCCCCGGCTCTCTCCCTCAGTCCCGGTCTCCTCACCTCCCCGGCTCTCTCCCTCAGTCCCGGTCTCCTCACCTCCCCGGCTCTCTCCCTCATTCCCAGTCTCCTCACCTCCCCGGCTCTCTCCCTCATTCCCAGTCTCCTCACCTTCCCGCTCTCTCCCTCATTCCCAGTCTCCTCACCTCACCGACTCTCTCCCAGATTCCCAGTCTCCACACCTCCCCGGCTCTCTCCCTCAGTCCCGGTCTCCTCACCTCCCCGGCTCTCTCCCTCATTCCCAGTCTCCTCACCTCCCCGGCTCTCTCCCTCATTCCCAGTCTCCTCACCTTCCCGCTCTCTCCCTCAGTCCCAGTCTCCTCACCTCCCCGGCTCTCTCCCTCATTCCCAGTCTCCTCACCTTCCCGCTCTCTCCCTCATTCCCAGTCTCCTCACCTCCCCGGCTCTCTTCCTCAGTCCCAGTCTCCTCACCTCCCCGGCTCTCTCCCTCATTCCCAGTCTCCTCACCTTCCCGCTCTCTCCCTCATTCCCAGTCTCCTCACCTTCCCGCTCTCTCCCTCATTCCCAGTCTCCTCACCTTCCCGCTCTCTCCCTCATTCCCAGTCTCCTCACCTTCCCGCTCTCTCCCTCATTCCCAGTCTCCTCATTTCCCCGGCTCTCTTCCTCAGTCCCAGTCTCCTCACCTCCCCGGCTCTCTCCCTCATTCCCAGTCTCCTCACCTTCCCGCTCTCTCCCTCATTCCCAGTCTCCTCACCTTCCCGCTCTCTCCCTCAGTCCCAGTCTCCTCACCTCCCCGGCTCTTTCCCTCATTCCCAGTCTCCTCACCTTCCCGCTCTCTCCCTCATTCCCAGTCTCCTCACCTTCCCGCTCTCTCCCTCATTCCCAGTCTCCTCACCTTCCCGCTCTCTCCCTCATTCCCAGTCTCCTCATTTCCCCGGCTCTCTTCCTCAGTCCCAGTCTCCTCACCTCCCCGGCTCTCTCCCTCATTCCCAGTCTCCTCACCTTCCCGCTCTCTCCCTCATTCCCAGTCTCCTCACCTTCCCGCTCTCTCCCTCAGTCCCAGTCTCCTCACCTCCCCGGCTCTTTCCCTCATTCCCAGTCTCCTCACCTCCCCGGCTCTCTCCCTCATTCGCAGTCTCCTCACCTCCCCGGCTCTCTCCCTCATTCCCAGTGTCCTCCCCTCCACGGCTCTCTCCCTCAGTCCCAGTCTCCTCACCTCCCCGGCTCCCTCCCTCATTCCCAGTCTCCTCACCTCCACGGCTCTCTCCCTCATTCCCAGTCTCCTCACCTCCACGGCTCTCTCCCCCATTCCCAGTCTCCTCACCTCCCCGGCTCTCTCCCTCATTCCCAGTCTCCTCACCTCCCCGGCTCTCTCCCTCATTCCCAGTCTCCTCCCCTCCCCGGCTCTCTCCCTCGGTCCCAGTCTCCTCACCTCCCCGGCTCTCTCCCCGGTCCCAGTCTCCTCACCTCCCCGGCTCTCTCCCTCATTCCCAGTCTCCTCACCCTCAGTCCCAGTCTCCTCACCTCCCCGGCTCTCTCCCTCTGTCCCAGTCTCCTCACCTCACCGGCTCTCTCCCTCATTCCCAGTCTCCTCCCCTCCCCGGCTCTCTCCCTCGGTCCCAGTCTCCTCACCTCCCCGGCTCTCTCCCCCAGTCCCAGTCTCCTCACCTCTCCGGCTCTCTCCCTCATTCCCAGTCTTCTCACCTCCCCGGCTCTCTCCCTCAGTCCCAGTCTCCTCACCCTCATTCCCAGTCTCCTCACCTCCCCGGCTCACTCCCTCAGTCCCAGTCTCCTCACCTCCCCGGCTCGCTCCCTCATTCCCAGTCTCCTCACCTCCCCGGCTCTCTCCCTCATTCCCAGTCTCCTCACCTCCCCGGCTCTCTCCCTCATTCCCAGTCTCCTCATCTTCCTGCTCTCTCCCTCATTCCCAGTCTACTCACCTCTCCGGCTCTCTTCCTCATTCCCCTCCTCACCTCCCCGGCTCTCTCCCTCATTCCCAGTCTCCTCACCTCCCCTCCCTGGCTCTCTCCCTCAGTCCCAGTCTCCTCACCTCTCCCACTCTCTCCCTCATTCCCAGTCTCCACATTTCCCCGGCTCTCTCCCTCAGTCCCAGTCTCCTCACCTCCCCGGCTCTCTCCCTCATTCCCAGTCTCCTCACCTCCCCGGCTCTCTCCCACATTCCCAGTCTCCACACCTCCCCGGCTCTCTCCCTCAGTCCCGGTCTCCTCACCTCCCCGGCTCTCTCCCTCAGTCCCGGTCTCCTCACCTCCCCGGCTCTCTCCCTCAGTCCCAGTCTCCTCACCTCCCCGGCTCTCTCCCTCATTTGCAGTCTCCTCACCTCCCCGGCTCTCTCCCTCATACCCAGTCTCCTCACCTCCACGGCTCTCTCCCTCATTCCCAGTCTCCTCACCTCCCCGGCTCTCTCCATCATTCCCAGTCTCCTCACCTCCCCGGCTCTCTCCCTCAGTCCCAGTCTCCTCACCTCCCCGGCTCTCTCCCTCATTCCCAGTCTCCTCACCTCCCCTCCCTGGCTCTCTCCCTCAGTCCCAGTCTCCTCACCTCTCCCACTCTCTCCCTCATTCCCAGTCTCCACATTTCCCCGGCTCTCTCCCTCAGTCCCAGTCTCCTCACCTCCCCGGCTCTCTCCCTCATTCCCAGTCTCCTCACCTCCCCGGCTCTCTCCCACATTCCCAGTCTCCACACCTCCCCGGCTCTCTCCCTCAGTCCCGGTCTCCTCACCTCCCCGGCTCTCTCCCTCAGTCCCGGTCTCCTCACCTCCCCGGCTCTCTCCCTCAGTCCCGGTCTCCTCACCTCCCCGGCTCTCTCCCTCAGTCCCGGTCTCCTCACCTCCCCGGCTCTCTCCCTCATTCCCGGTCTCCTCACCTCCCCGGCTCTCTCCCCCAGTCCCGGTCTCCTCACCTCCCCGGCTCTCTCCCTCATTCCCAGTCTCCTCACCTCCCCGGCTCACTCCCTCAGTCCCAGTCTCCTCACCTCCCCGGCTCTCTCCCTCATTCCCAGTCTCCTCACCTCCCCGGCTCACTCCCTCAGTCCTAGTCTCCTCACCTCCCCGGCTCTCTCCCTCAGTCCCAGTCTCCTCACCCTCAGTCCCAGTCTCCTCACCTCCCCGGCTCTCTCCCTCATTCCCAGTCTCCTCACCTCCCCGGCTCTCTCCCTCAGTCCCAGTCTCCTCACCTCCCCGGCTCACTCCCTCAGTCCCAGTCTCCTCACCTCCCCGGCTCTTTCCCTCATTCCCAGTCTCCTCACCTCCCCGGCTCTCTCCCTCATTCGCAGTCTCCTCACCTCCCCGGCTCTCTCCCTCATTCCCAGTGTCCTCCCCTCCACGGCTCTCTCCCTCAGTCCCAGTCTCCTCACCTCCCCGGCTCTCTCCCACATTCCCAGTCTCCACACCTCCCCGGCTCTCTCCCACATTCCCAGTCACCTCACCTCTCCGGCTCTCTCCCTCAGTCCCAATCTCCTCCCCACGCCGGCTCTCTCCCTCATTCGCAGTCTCCTCACCTCCCCGGCTCACTCCCTCAGTCCCAGTCTCCTCACCTCCCCGGCTCTCTCCCTCATTCCCAGTCTCCTCACCTCCCCGGCTCTCTCCCTCATTCCCAGTCTCCTCACCTTCCCGCTCTCTCCCTCAGTCCCAGTCTCCTCACCTCCCCGGCTCTCTCCCTCATTCCCAGTCTCCTCACCTTCCCGCTCTCTCCCTCATTCCCAGTCTCCTCACCTCCCCGGCTCTCTCCCTCATTCCCAGTCTCCTCACCTCCCCGGCTCTCTCCCTCATTCCCAGTCTCCTCCCCTCCCCGGCTCTCTCCCTCGGTCCCAGTCTCCTCCCCTCCCCGGCTCTCTCCCCCGGTCCCAGTCTCCTCACCTCCCCGGCTCTCTCCCTCATTCCCAGTCTCCTCACCCTCAGTCCCAGTCTCCTCACCTCTCCGTCTCTCTCCCTCATTCCCAGTCTCCTCACCTCTCCGGCTCTCTCCCTCATTCCCAGTCTTCTCACCTCCCCGGCTCTCTCCCTCAGTCCCAGTCTCCTCACCCTCATTCCCATTCTCCTCACCTCTCCGTCTCTCTCCCTCATTCCCAGTCTCCTCACCTCTCCGTCTCTCTCCCTCATTCCCAGTCTCCTCACCTCTCCGGCTCTCTCCCCCAGTCCCGGTCTCCTCACCTCTCCGGCTCTCTCCCTCAGTCCCAGTCTCCTCCCCTCGCCGGCTCTCTCCCTCATTCGCAGTCTCCTCACCTCCCCGGCTCACTCGCTCAGTCCCAGTCTCCTCACCTCCCCGGCTCTCTCCCTCATTCCCAGTCTCCTCACCTCCCCGGCTCTCCCCCTCATTCCCAGTCTCCTCCCCTCCCCGGCTCTCTCCCTCAGTCCCAGTCTCCTCACCTCCCCGGCTCTCTCCCTCATTCCCAGTCTCCTCACCTTCCCGCTCTCTTCCTCATTCCCAGTCTCCTCACCTCCCCGGCTCTCTTCCTCAGTCCCAGTCTCCTCACCTTCCCGCTCTCTCCCCCAGTCCCAGTCTCCTCACCTCTCCGGCTCTCTCCCTCATTCCCAGTCTCCTCATTTCCCCGGCTCGCTCCCCCATTCCCAGTCTCCTCACCTCCCCGGCTCACTCCCTCAGTCCCAGTCTCCTCACCTCCCCGGCTCTTTCCCACATTCCCAGTCTCCTCACCTCCCCGGCTCTCTCCCTCATTCGCAGTCTCCTCACCTCCCCGGCTCTCTCCCTCAGTCCCAGTCTCCTCACCTCCCCGGCTCCCTCCCTCATTCCCAGTCTCCTCACCTCCCCGGCTCTCTCCCTCATTCCCAGTCTCCTCACCTCCACGGCTCTCTCCCCCATTCCCAGTCTCCTCACCTCCCCGGCTCTCTCCCTCATTCCCAGTCTCCTCACCTCCCCGGCTCTCTCCCTCATTCCCAGTCTCCTCACCTCCCCGGCTCTCTCCCTCATTCCCAGTCTCCACCCCTCCCCGGCTCTCTCCCTCGGTCCCAGTCTCCTCACCTCCCCGGCTCTCTCCCTCGGTCCCAGTCTCCTCACCTCCCCGGCTCTCTCCCCCGGTCCCAGTCTCCACCCCTCCCCGGCTCTCTCCCTCGGTCCCAGTCTCCTCACCTCCCCGGCTCTCTCCCTCGGTCCCAGTCTCCTCACCTCCCCGGCTCTCTCCCCCGGTCCCAGTCTCCTCACCTCCCCGGCTCTCTCCCTCATTCCCAGTCTCCTCACCCTCAGTCCCAGTCTCCTCACCTCCCCGGCTCTCTCCCTCATTCCCAGTCTCCTCCCCTCCCCGGCTCTCTCCCTCATTCCCAGTCTCCTCACCTCCCCGGCTCTCTCCCCCGGTCCCAGTCTCCTCACCTCCCCGGCTCTCTCCCTCAGTCCCAGTCTCCTCACCCTCATTCCCAGTCTTCTCACCTCCCCGGCTCTCTCCCTCAGTCCCAGTCTCCTCACCCTCATTCCCAGTCTCCTCACCTCTCCGTCTCTCTCCCTCATTCCCAGTCTCCTCACCTCTCCGTCTCTCTCCCTCATTCCCAGTCTCCTCACCTCTCCGGCTCTCTCCCCCAGTCCCGGTCTCCTCACCTCCCCGGCTCACTCCCTCAGTCCTAGTCTCCTCACCTCCCCGGCTCTCTCCCTCAGTCCCAGTCTCCTCACCCTCAGTCCCAGTCTCCTCACCTCCCCGGCTCTCTCCCTCATTCCCAGTCTCCTCACCTCCCCGGCTCTCTCCCTCAGTCCCAGTCTCCTCACCTCCCCGGCTCACTCCCTCAGTCCCAGTCTCCTCACCTCCCCGGCTCTTTCCCTCATTCCCAGTCTCCTCACCTCCCCGGCTCTCTCCCTCATTCGCAGTCTCCTCACCTCCCCGGCTCTCTCCCTCATTCCCAGTGTCCTCCCCTCCACGGCTCTCTCCCTCAGTCCCAGTCTCCTCACCTCCCCGGCTCTCTCCCACATTCCCAGTCTCCACACCTCCCCGGCTCTCTCCCACATTCCCAGTCTCCTCACCTCTCCGGCTCTCTCCCTCAGTCCCAGTCTCCTCCCCTCGCCGGCTCTCTCCCTCATTCGCAGTCTCCTCACCTCCCCGGCTCACTCCCTCAGTCCCAGTCTCCTCACCTCCCCGGCTCTCTCCCTCATTCCCAGTCTCCTCACCTCCCCGGCTCTCTCCCTCATTCCCAGTCTCCTCACCTTCCCGCTCTCTCCCTCAGTCCCAGTCTCCTCACCTCCCCGGCTCTCTCCCTCATTCCCAGTCTCCTCACCTTCCCGCTCTCTCCCTCATTCCCAGTCTCCTCACCTCCCCGGCTCTCTCCCTCATTCCCAGTCTCCTCACCTCCCCGGCTCTCTCCCTCATTCCCAGTCTCCTCCCCTCCCCGGCTCTCTCCCTCGGTCCCAGTCTCCTCCCCTCCCCGGCTCTCTCCCCCGGTCCCAGTCTCCTCACCTCCCCGGCTCTCTCCCTCATTCCCAGTCTCCTCACCCTCAGTCCCAGTCTCCTCACCTCTCCGTCTCTCTCCCTCATTCCCAGTCTCCTCACCTCTCCGGCTCTCTCCCTCATTCCCAGTCTTCTCACCTCCCCGGCTCTCTCCCTCAGTCCCAGTCTCCTCACCCTCATTCCCATTCTCCTCACCTCTCCGTCTCTCTCCCTCATTCCCAGTCTCCTCACCTCTCCGTCTCTCTCCCTCATTCCCAGTCTCCTCACCTCTCCGGCTCTCTCCCCCAGTCCCGGTCTCCTCACCTCTCCGGCTCTCTCCCTCAGTCCCAGTCTCCTCCCCTCGCCGGCTCTCTCCCTCATTCGCAGTCTCCTCACCTCCCCGGCTCACTCGCTCAGTCCCAGTCTCCTCACCTCCCCGGCTCTCTCCCTCATTCCCAGTCTCCTCACCTCCCCGGCTCTCCCCCTCATTCCCAGTCTCCTCCCCTCCCCGGCTCTCTCCCTCAGTCCCAGTCTCCTCACCTCCCCGGCTCTCTCCCTCATTCGCAGTCTCCTCACCTCCCCGGCTCTCTCCCTCATTCCCAGTGTCCTCCCCTCCACGGCTCTCTCCCACATTCCCAGTCTCCACACCTCCCCGGCTCTCTCCCACATTCCCAGTCTCCTCACCTCTCCGGCTCTCTCCCTCAGTCCCAGTCTCCTCCCCTCGCCGGCTCTCTCCCTCATTCGCAGTCTCCTCACCTCCCCGGCTCACTCCCTCAGTCCCAGTCTCCTCACCTCCCCGGCTCTCTCCCTCATTCCCAGTCTCCTCACCTCCCCGGCTCTCTCCCTCATTCCCAGTCTCCTCACCTTCCCGCTCTCTCCCTCAGTCCCAGTCTCCTCACCTCCCCGGCTCTCTCCCTCATTCCCAGTCTCCTCACCTTCCCGCTCTCTCCCTCATTCCCAGTCTCCTCACCTCCCCGGCTCTCTCCCTCATTCCCAGTCTCCTCACCTCCCCGGCTCTCTCCCTCATTCCCAGTCTCCTCCCCTCCCCGGCTCTCTCCCTCGGTCCCAGTCTCCTCCCCTCCCCGGCTCTCTCCCCCGGTCCCAGTCTCCTCACCTCCCCGGCTCTCTCCCTCATTCCCAGTCTCCTCACCCTCAGTCCCAGTCTCCTCACCTCTCCGTCTCTCTCCCTCATTCCCAGTCTCCTCACCTCTCCGGCTCTCTCCCTCATTCCCAGTCTTCTCACCTCCCCGGCTCTCTCCCTCAGTCCCAGTCTCCTCACCCTCATTCCCATTCTCCTCACCTCTCCGTCTCTCTCCCTCATTCCCAGTCTCCTCACCTCTCCGTCTCTCTCCCTCATTCCCAGTCTCCTCACCTCTCCGGCTCTCTCCCCCAGTCCCGGTCTCCTCACCTCTCCGGCTCTCTCCCTCAGTCCCAGTCTCCTCCCCTCGCCGGCTCTCTCCCTCATTCGCAGTCTCCTCACCTCCCCGGCTCACTCGCTCAGTCCCAGTCTCCTCACCTCCCCGGCTCTCTCCCTCATTCCCAGTCTCCTCACCTCCCCGGCTCTCCCCCTCATTCCCAGTCTCCTCCCCTCCCCGGCTCTCTCCCTCAGTCCCAGTCTCCTCACCTCCCCGGCTCTCTCCCTCATTCCCAGTCTCCTCACCTTCCCGCTCTCTTCCTCATTCCCAGTCTCCTCACCTCCCCGGCTCTCTTCCTCAGTCCCAGTCTCCTCACCTTCCCGCTCTCTCCCCCAGTCCCAGTCTCCTCACCTCTCCGGCTCTCTCCCTCATTCCCAGTCTCCTCATTTCCCCGGCTCGCTCCCCCATTCCCAGTCTCCTCACCTCCCCGGCTCACTCCCTCAGTCCCAGTCTCCTCACCTCCCCGGCTCTTTCCCTCATTCCCAGTCTCCTCACCTCCCCGGCTCTCTCCCTCATTCGCAGTCTCCTCACCTCCCCGGCTCTCTCCCTCAGTCCCAGTCTCCTCACCTCCCCGGCTCCCTCCCTCATTCCCAGTCTCCTCACCTCCCCGGCTCTCTCCCTCATTCCCAGTCTCCTCACCTCCACGGCTCTCTCCCCCATTCCCAGTCTCCTCACCTCCCCGGCTCTCTCCCTCATTCCCAGTCTCCTCACCTCCCCGGCTCTCTCCCTCATTCCCAGTCTCCTCACCTCCCCGGCTCTCTCCCTCATTCCCAGTCTCCACCCCTCCCCGGCTCTCTCCCTCGGTCCCAGTCTCCTCACCTCCCCGGCTCTCTCCCTCGGTCCCAGTCTCCTCACCTCCCCGGCTCTCTCCCCCGGTCCCAGTCTCCACCCCTCCCCGGCTCTCTCCCTCGGTCCCAGTCTCCTCACCTCCCCGGCTCTCTCCCCCGGTCCCAGTCTCCTCACCTCCCCGGCTCTCTCCCTCATTCCCAGTCTCCTCACCCTCAGTCCCAGTCTCCTCACCTCCCCGGCTCTCTCCCTCATTCCCAGTCTCCTCCCCTCCCCGGCTCTCTCCCTCATTCCCAGTCTCCTCACCTCCCCGGCTCTCTCCCCCGGTCCCAGTCTCCTCACCTCCCCGGCTCTCTCCCTCAGTCCCAGTCTCCTCACCCTCATTCCCAGTCTTCTCACCTCCCCGGCTCTCTCCCTCAGTCCCAGTCTCCTCACCCTCATTCCCAGTCTCCTCACCTCTCCGTCTCTCTCCCTCATTCCCAGTCTCCTCACCTCTCCGTCTCTCTCCCTCATTCCCAGTCTCCTCACCTCTCCGGCTCTCTCCCCCAGTCCCGGTCTCCTCACCTCTCCGGCTCTCTCCCTCAGTCCCAGTCTCCTCCCCTCGCCGGCTCTCTCCCTCATTCGCAGTCTCCTCACCTCCCCGGCTCACTCGCTCAGTCCCAGTCTCCTCACCTCCCCGGCTCTCTCCCTCATTCCCAGTCTCCTCACCTCCCCGGCTCTCCCCCTCATTCCCAGTCTCCTCACCTCCCCGGCTCTCTCCCTCAGTCCCAGTCTCCTCACCTCCCCGGCTCTCTCCCCCGGTCCCAGTCTCCTCACCTCCCCGGCTCTCTCCCTCATTCCCAGTCTCCTCACCCTCAGTCCCAGTCTCCTCACCTCCCCGGCTCTCTCCCTCTGTCCCAGTCTCCTCACCTCCCCGGCTCTCTCCCTCATTCCCAGTCTCCTCACCCTCAGTCCCAGTCTCCTCACCTCCCCGGCTCTCTCCCTCTGTCCCAGTCTCCTCACCTCCCCGGCTCTCTCCCTCATTCCCAGTCTCCTCACCCTCAGTCCCAGTCTCCTCACCTCCCCGGCTCTCTCCCTCTGTCCCAGTCTCCTCACCTCCCCGGCTCTCTCCCTCATTCCCAGTCTCCTCACCCTCAGTCCCAGTCTCCTCACCTCCCCGGCTCTCTCCCTCATTCCCAGTCTCCTCCCCTCCCCGGCTCTCTCCCCCAGTCCCAGTCTCCTCACCTCTCCGGCTCTCTCCCTCATTCCCAGTCTTCTCACCTCCCCGGCTCTCTCCCTCAGTCCCAGTCTCCTCACCCTCATTCCCAGTCTCCTCACCTCCCCGGCTCACTCCCTCAGTCCCAGTCTCCTCACCTCCCCGGCTCGCTCCCTCATTCCCAGTCTCCTCACCTCCCCGGCTCTCTTCCTCAGTCCCAGTCTCTTCACCTCCCCCGCTCTCTCCCCCAGTCCCAGTCTCCTCACCTCTCCGGCTCTCTTCCTCATTCCCAGTCTCCTCACCTCCCCGGCTCTCTCCCTCATTCCCAGTCTCCTCACCTCCCCTCCCTGGCTCTCTCCCTCAGTCCCAGTCTACTCACCTCTCCCACTCTCTCCCTCATTCCCAGTCTCCACACCTCCCCGGCTCTCTCCCTCAGTCCCAGTCTCCTCACCTCCCCGGCTCTCTCCCTCAGTCCCGGTCTCCTCACCTCCCCGGCTCTCTCCCTCAGTCCCGGTCTCCTCACCTCCCTGGCTCTCTCCCCCAGTCCCGGTCTCCTCACCTCCCCGGCTCTCTCCCTCATTCCCAGTCTCCTCACCTCCCCGGCTCACTCCCTCAGTCCCAGTCTCCTCACCTCCCCGGCTCTCTCCCTCATTCCCAGTCTCCTCACCTCCCCGGCTCACTCCCTCAGTCCCAGTCTCCTCACCTCCCCGGCTGACTCCCTCAGTCCCAGTCTCCTCACCTCCCCGGCTCTCTCCCTCATTCCCAGTCTCCTCACCTCCCCGGCTCACTCCCTCAGTCCCAGTCTCCTCACCTCCCCTGCTCTCTCCCTCATTCCCAGTCTCCTCACCTCCCCGGCTCTCTCCCTCATTCCCAGTCTCCTCACCTCCCCGGCTCACTCCCTCAGTCCTCGTCTCCTCACCTCCCCGGCTCTCTCCCTCAGTCCCAGTCTCCTCACCCTCAGTCCCAGTCTCCTCACCTCCCCAGCTCTCTCCCTCATTCCCAGTCTCCTCACCTCCCCGGCTCTCTCCCTCAGTCCCAGTCTCCTCACCTCCCCGGCTCTCTCCCTCAGTCCCAGTCTCCTCACCTCCCCGGCTCTCTCCCTCATTCGCAGTCTCCTCACCTCCCCGGCTCTCTCCCTCAGTCCCAGTCTCCTCACCTCCCCGGCTCTCTCCCCCGGTCCCAGTCTCCTCACCTCCCCGGCTCTCTCCCACATTCCCAGTCTCCTCACCTCCCCGGCTCTCTCCCTCATTCCCAGTCTCCACCCCTCCCCGGCTCTCTCCCTCGGTCCCAGTCTCCTCACCTCCCCGGCTCTCTCCCCCGGTCCCAGTCTCCACCCCTCCCCGGCTCTCTCCCTCGGTCCCAGTCTCCTCACCTCCCCGGCTCTCTCCCTCGGTCCCAGTCTCCTCACCTCCCCGGCTCTCTCCCCCGGTCCCAGTCTCCTCACCTCCCCGGCTCTCTCCCTCATTCCCAGTCTCCTCACCCTCAGTCCCAGTCTCCTCACCTCCCCGGCTCTCTCCCTCTGTCCCAGTCTCCTCACCTCCCCGGCTCTCTCCCTCATTCCCAGTCTCCTCACCCTCAGTCCCAGTCTCCTCACCTCCCCGGCTCTCTCCCTCTGTCCCAGTCTCCTCACCTCCCCGGCTCTCTCCCTCATTCCCAGTCTCCTCACCCTCAGTCCCAGTCTCCTCACCTCCCCGGCTCTCTCCCTCTGTCCCAGTCTCCTCACCTCCCCGGCTCTCTCCCTCATTCCCAGTCTCCTCACCCTCAGTCCCAGTCTCCTCACCTCCCCGGCTCTCTCCCTCTGTCCCAGTCTCCTCACCTCCCCGGCTCTCTCCCTCATTCCCAGTCTCCTCACCCTCAGTCCCAGTCTCCTCACCTCCCCGGCTCTCTCCCTCATTCCCAGTCTCCTCCCCTCCCCGGCTCTCTCCCCCAGTCCCAGTCTCCTCACCTCTCCGGCTCTCTCCCTCATTCCCAGTCTTCTCACCTCCCCGGCTCTCTCCCTCAGTCCCAGTCTCCTCACCCTCATTCCCAGTCTCCTCACCTCCCCGGCTCACTCCCTCAGTCCCAGTCTCCTCACCTCCCCGGCTCGCTCCCTCATTCCCAGTCTCCTCACCTGCCCGGCTCTCTCCCTCATTCCCAGTCTCCTCACCTCCCCGGCTCTCTCCCTCAGTGCCAGTTTCCTCACCTCCCCGGCTCTCTCCCTCATTCCCAGTCTCCTCATCTTCCTGCTCTCTCCCTCATTCCCAGTCTCCTCACCTCCCCGGCTCTCTTCCTCAGTCCCAGTCTCTTCACCTCCCCCGCTCTCTCCCCCAGTCCCAGTCTCCTCACCTCTCCGGCTCTCTTCCTCATTCCCAGTCTCCTCACCTCCCCGGCTCTCTCCCTCATTCCCAGTCTCCTCACCTCCCCTCCCTGGCTCTCTCCCTCAGTCCCAGTCTACTCACCTCTCCCACTCTCTCCCTCATTCCCAGTCTCCTCACCTCCCCGGCTCTCTCCCTCAGTCCCGGTCTCCTCACCTCCCCGGCTCTCTCCCTCAGTCCCGGTCTCCTCACCTCCCTGGCTCTCTCCCCCAGTCCCGGTCTCCTCACCTCCCCGGCTCTCTCCCTCATTCCCAGTCTCCTCACCTCCCCGGCTGACTCCCTCAGTCCCAGTCTCCTCACCTCCCCGGCTCTCTCCCTCATTCCCAGTCTCCTCACCTCCCCGGCTCACTCCCTCAGTCCCAGTCTCCTCACCTCCCCTGCTCTCTCCCTCAGTCCCAGTCTCCTCACCTCCCCGGCTCTCTCCCTCATTCCCAGTCTCCTCACCTCCCCGGCTCACTCCCTCAGTCCCAGTCTCCTCACCTCCCCTGCTCTCTCCCTCATTCCCAGTCTCCTCACCTCCCCGGCTCTCTCTCTCATTCCCAGTCTCCTCACCTCCCCGGCTCACTCCCTCAGTCCTCGTCTCCTCACCTCCCCGGCTCTCTCCCTCAGTCCCAGTCTCCTCACCCTCAGTCCCAGTCTCCTCACCTCCCCAGCTCTCTCCCTCATTCCCAGTCTCCTCACCTCCCCGGCTCTCTCCCTCAGTCCCAGTCTCCTCACCTCCCCGGCTCTCTCTCTCATTCCCAGTCTCCTCACCTCCCCGGCTCTCTCCCTCATTCCCAGTCTCCTCACCTCCCCGGCTCTCTCCCTCAGTCCCAGTCTCCTCACCTCCCCGGCTCTCTCCCTCAGTCCCAGTCTCCTCACCTCCCCGGCTCTCTCCCTCATTCGCAGTCTCCTCACCTCCCCGGCTCTCTCCCTCAGTCCCAGTCTCCTCACCTCCCCGGCTCTCTCCCCCGGTCCCAGTCTCCTCACCTCCCCGGCTCTCTCCCACATTCCCAGTCTCCTCACCTCCCCGGCTCTCTCCCTCATTCCCAGTCTCCACCCCTCCCCGGCTCTCTCCCTCGGTCCCAGTCTCCTCACCTCCCCGGCTCTCTCCCCCGGTCCCAGTCTCCACCCCTCCCCGGCTCTCTCCCTCGGTCCCAGTCTCCTCACCTCCCCGGCTCTCTCCCTCGGTCCCAGTCTCCTCACCTCCCCGGCTCTCTCCCCCGGTCCCAGTCTCCTCACCTCCCCGGCTCTCTCCCTCATTCCCAGTCTCCTCACCCTCAGTCCCAGTCTCCTCACCTCCCCGGCTCTCTCCCTCTGTCCCAGTCTCCTCACCTCCCCTGCTCTCTCCCTCATTCCCAGTCTCCTCACCCTCAGTCCCAGTCTCCTCACCTCCCCGGCTCTCTCCCTCTGTCCCAGTCTCCTCACCTCCCCGGCTCTCTCCCTCATTCCCAGTCTCCTCACCCTCAGTCCCAGTCTCCTCACCTCCCCGGCTTTCTCCCTCATTCCCAGTCTCCTCCCCTCCCCGGCTCTCTCCCTCATTCCCAGTCTCCTCACCTCTCCGGCTCTCTCCCTCATTCCCAGTCTTCTCACCTCCCCGGCTCTCTCCCTCAGTCCCAGTCTCCTCACCCTCATTCCCAGTCTCCTCACCTCCCCGGCTCACTCCCTCAGTCCCAGTCTCCTCACCTCCCCGGCTCGCTCCCTCATTCCCAGTCTCCTCACCTCCCCGGCTCTCTCCCTCATTCCCAGTCTCCTCACCTCCCCGGCTCTCTCCCTCAGTGCCAGTCTCCTCACCTCCCCGGCTCTCTCCCTCATTCCCAGTCTCCTCATCTTCCTGCTCTCTCCCTCATTCCCAGTCTCCTCACCTCCCCGGCTCTCTTCCTCACTCCCAGTCTCTTCACCTCCCTGGCTCTCTCCCTCAGTCCCAGTCTACTCACCTCCCTGGCTCTCTCCCTCAGTCCCAGTCTACTCACCTCTCCCACTCTCTCCCTCATTCCCAGTCTCCACATTTCCCCGGCTCTCTCCCTCTGTCCCAGTCTCCTCACCTCCCCGGCTCTCTCCCTCAGTCCCGGTCGCCTCACCTCCCCGGCTCTCTCCCTCAGTCCCGGTCTCCTCACCTCCCCGGCTCTCTCCCTCAGTCCCGGTCTCCTCACCTCCCTGGCTCTCTCCCCCAGTCCCGGTCTCCTCACCTCCCCGGCTCTCTCCCTCATTCCCAGTCTCCTCACCTCCCCGGCTCACTCCCTCAGTCCCAGTCTCCTCACCTCCCCGGCTCTCTCCCTCATTCCCAGTCTCCTCACCTCCCCGGCTCACTCCCTCAGTCCCAGTCTCCTCACCTCCCCGGCTCTCTCCCTCATTCCCAGTCTCCTCACCTCCCCGGCTCACTCCCTCAGTCCTCGTCTCCTCACCTCCCCGGCTCTCTCCCTCAGTCCCAGTCTCCTCACCTCCCCGGCTCTCTCCCTCAGTCCCAGTCTCCTCACCCTCAGTCCCAGTCTCCTCACCTCCCCGGCTCTCTCCCTCATTCCCAGTCTCCTCACCTCCCCGGCTCTCTCCCTCAGTCCCAGTCTCCTCACCTCCCCGGCTCTCTCCCTCAGTCCCAGTCTCCTCACCTCCCCGGCTCTCTCCCTCAGTCCCAGTCTCCTCACCTCCCCGGCTCTCTCCCTCAGTCCCAGTCTCCTCACCTCTCCGTCTCTCTCCCTCATTCCCAGTCTCCTCACCTCCCCTGCTCTCTCCCTCAGTCCCAGTCTCCTCACCTCTCCGTCTCTCTCCCTCATTCCCAGTCTCCTCACCTCCCCTGCTCTCTCCCTCAGTGCCAGTCTCCTCACCTCCCCGGCTCTCTCCCTCAGTCCCAGTCTCCTCACCTCCCTGGCTCTCTCCCCCATTCCCAGTCTCCTCACCTCCCCGGCTCTCTCCCTCATTCGCAGTCTCCTCACCTCCCCGGCTCTCTCCCTCAGTCCCAGTCTCCTCACCTCCCCGGCTCTCTCCCTCAGTCCCAGTCTCCTCACCTCCCCGGCTCTCTCCCTCAGTCCCAGTCTCCTCACCTCCCCGGCTCTCTCCCTCATTCGCAGTCTCCTCACCTCCCCTGCTCTCTCCCTCAGTCCCAGTCTCCTCACCTCCCCGGCTCTCTCCCCCGGTCCCAGTCTCCTCACCTCCCCGGCTCTCTCCCTCATTCCCAGTCTCCTCACCTCCCCGGCTCTCTCCCTCATTCCCAGTCTCCACCCCTCCCCGGCTCTCTCCCTCGGTCCCAGTCTCCTCACCTCCCCGGCTCTCTCCCCCGGTCCCAGTCTCCACCCCTCCCCGGCTCTCTCCCTCGGTCCCAGTCTCCTCACCTCCCCGGCTCTCTCCCTCGGTCCCAGTCTCCTCACCTCCCCGGCTCTCTCCCCCGGTCCCAGTCTCCTCACCTCCCCGGCTCTCTCCCTCATTCCCAGTCTCCTCACCCTCAGTCCCAGTCTCCTCACCTCCCCGGCTCTCTCCCTCTGTCCCAGTCTCCTCACCTCCCCGGCTCTCTCCCTCATTCCCAGTCTCCTCACCCTCAGTCCCAGTCTCCTCACCTCCCCGGCTCTCTCCCTCTGTCCCAGTCTCCTCACCTCCCCGGCTCTCTCCCTCATTCCCAGTCTCCTCACCCTCAGTCCCAGTCTCCTCACCTCCCCGGCTCTCTCCCTCATTCCCAGTCTCCTCCCCTCCCCGGCTCTCTCCCTCATTCCCAGTCTCCTCACCTCTCCGGCTCTCTCCCTCATTCCCAGTCTTCTCACCTCCCCGGCTCTCTCCCTCAGTCCCAGTCTCCTCACCCTCATTCCCAGTCTCCTCACCTCCCCGGCTCACTCCCTCAGTCCCAGTCTCCTCACCTCCCCGGCTCGCTCCCTCATTCCCAGTCTCCTCACCTCCCCGGCTCTCTCCCTCATTCCCAGTCTCCTCACCTCCCCGGCTCTCTCCCTCAGTGCCAGTCTCCTCACCTCCCCGGCTCTCTCCCTCATTCCCAGTCTCCTCATCTTCCTGCTCTCTCCCTCATTCCCAGTCTCCTCACCTCCCCGGCTCTCTTCCTCACTCCCAGTCTCTTCACCTCCCCCGCTCTCTCCCCCAGTCCCAGTCTCCTCACCTCTCCGGCTCTCTTCCTCATTCCCAGTCTCCTCACCTCCCCGGCTCTCTCCCTCATTCCCAGTCTCCTCACCTCCCCTCCCTGGCTCTCTCCCTCAGTCCCAGTCTACTCACCTCTCCCACTCTCTCCCTCATTCCCAGTCTCCACATTTCCCCGGCTCTCTCCCCCAGTCCCGGTCTCCTCACCTCCCCGGCTCTCTCCCTCATTCCCAGTCTCCTCACCTCCCCGGCTCACTCCCTCAGTCCCAGTCTCCTCACCTCCCCGGCTCTCTCCCTCATTCCCAGTCTCCTCACCTCCCCGGCTCACTCCCTCAGTCCCAGTCTCCTCACCTCCCCGGCTCTCTCCCTCATTCCCAGTCTCCTCACCTCCCCGGCTCACTCCCTCAGTCCTCGTCTCCTCACCTCCCCGGCTCTCTCCCTCAGTCCCAGTCTCCTCACCTCCCCGGCTCTCTCCCTCAGTCCCAGTCTCCTCACCCTCAGTCCCAGTCTCCTCACCTCCCCGGCTCTCTCCCTCATTCCCAGTCTCCTCACCTCCCCGGCTCTCTCCCTCAGTCCCAGTCTCCTCACCTCCCCGGCTCTCTCCCTTAGTCCCAGTCTCCTCACCTCCCCGGCTCTCTCCCTCAGTCCCAGTCTCCTCACCTCCCCGGCTCTCTCCCTCATTCGCAGTCTCCTCACCTCCCCGGCTCTCTCCCTCAGTCCCAGTCTCCTCACCTCTCCGTCTCTCTCCCTCATTCCCAGTCTCCTCACCTCCCCTGCTCTCTCCCTCAGTGCCAGTCTCCTCACCTCCCCGGCTCTCTCCCTCATTCCCAGTCTCCTCACCTCCCCGGCTCTCTCCCTCATTCCCAGTCTCCTCACCTCCCTGGCTCTCTCCCCCATTCCCAGTCTCCTCACCTCCCCGGCTCTCTCCCTCAGTCCCAGTCTCCTCACCTCCCCGGCTCTCTCCCCCAGTCCCAGTCTCCTCACCTCCCCGGCTCTCTCCCTCATTCCCAGTCTCCTCACCTCCCCGGCTCTCTCCCTC
The DNA here is from genome assembly GCF_035084215.1 of Heptranchias perlo. Lineage (NCBI taxonomy): Eukaryota > Metazoa > Chordata > Chondrichthyes > Hexanchiformes > Hexanchidae > Heptranchias > Heptranchias perlo. Next base: position 225,014 of record NW_027139666.1, read on the forward strand.
ATTCGCAGTCTCCTCACCTCCCCGGCTCTCTCCCTCAGTCCCAGTCTCCTCACCTCTCCGTCTCTCTCCCTCATTCCCAGTCTCCTCACCTCCCCTGCTCTCTCCCTCAGTGCCAGTCTCCTCACTTCCCCGGCTATCTCCCTCATTCCGAGTCTCCTCACCTCCCCGGCTCTCTCCCTCAGTCCCAGTCTCCTCACCTCCCCGGCTCTCTCCCACATTCCCAGTCTCCTCACCTCCCCGGCTCTCTCCCCCATTCCCAGTCTCCTCACCTCCCCGGCTCTCTCCCCCATTCCCAGTCTCCTCACCTCCCCGGCTCTCTCCCCCAGTCCCGGTCTCCTCACCTCTCCGGCTCTCTCCCTCTGTCCCAGTCTCCTCACCTCCCCGGCTCTCTCCCTCATTCCCAGTCTTCTCACCTCTCCGGCTCACTCCCTCATTCCCAGTCTTCTCACCTCCCCGGCTCTCTCCCTCATTCCCAGTCTTCTCACCTCCCCGGCTCTCTTCCTCATTCCCAGTCTCCTCACCTCCCCGGCTCTCTCCCTCAGTCCCGGTCTCCTCACCTCTCCGGCTTTCTCCCTCATTCCCAGTCTCCTCACCTCCCCGGCTCTCTCCCCCAGTCCCGGTCTCCTCACCTCTCCGGCTCTCTCCCTCAGTCCCAGTCTCCTCCCCTCCCCGGCTCTCTCCCTCATTCCCAGTCTCCTCACCTCCCCGGCTCTCTCCCCCAGTCCCGGTCTCCTCACCTCTCCGGCTCTCTCCCTTAGTCCCAGTCTCCTCCCCTCCCCGGCTCTCTCCCTCATTCCCAGTCTCCTCACCTCCCCGTCTCTCTCCCCCAGTCCCAGTCTCCTCACCTCCCCGGCTCTCTCCCTCTGTCCCAGTCTCCTCACCTCCCCGGCTCTCTTCCTCATTCCCAGTCTCCTCACCCTCAGTTCCAGTCTCCTCACCTCCCGGCTCCCTCCCTCTGTCCCAGTCTCCTCACCTCCCGGCTCTCTCCCTCTGTCCCAGTCTCCTCACCTCCCGGCTCTCTCCCTCATTCCCAATCTCCTCACCTCCCCGGCTCTCTCCCCCAGTCCCAGTCTCCTCACCTCCCGGCTCTCTCCCTCTGTCCCAGTCTCCTCACCTCCCCGGCTCTTTCCCTCTGTCCCAGTCTCCTCACCTCCCCGGCTCTCTCCCTCATTCCCAGTCTCCTCACCTCCCCGGCTCACTCCCTCAGTCCCAGTCTCCTCACCTCCCCGGCTCTCTCCCTCAGTCCCAGTCTCCTCACCTCCCCGGCTCTCTCCCTCAGTCCCAGTCTCCTCACCCTCAGTCCCAGTCTCCTCACCTCCCCGGCTCTCTCCCTCAGTCCCAGTCTCCTCACCCTCAGTCCCAGTCTCCTCACCTCCCCGGCTCTCTCCCTCATTCCCAGTCTCCTCACCTCCCCGGCTCTCTCCCTCATTCCCAGTCTCCTCACCTCCCCGGCTCTCTCCCTCAGTCCCAGTCTCCTCACCTCCCCGGCTCTCTCCCTCATTCCCAGTCTCCTCACCTCCCCGGCTCTCTCCCTCAGTCCCAGTCTCCTCACCTCCCCGGCTCTCACCCTCAGTCCCAGTCTCCTCACCTCCCCGGCTCTCTCCCTCATTCCCAGTCTCCTCACCTCCCCGGCTCTCTCCCTCATTCCCAGTCTCCTCACCTCCCCGGCTCTCTCCCTCAGTCCCAGTCTCCTCACCTCCCCGGCTCTCTCCCTCAGTCCCAGTCTCCTCACCTCCCCGGCTCTCTCCCTCATTCCCAGTCTCCTCACCTCCCCGGCTCTCTCCCTCATTCCCAGTCTCCTCACCTCCCCGGCTCTCTCCCTCATTCCCAGTCTCCTCACCTCCCCGGCTCTCTCCCTCCGTCCCAGTCTCCTCACCTCCCCGGCTCTCTCCCTCAGTGCCAGTCTCCTCACCTCCCCGGCTCTCTCCCTCATTCCCAGTCTCCTCACCTTCACGCTCTCTCCCTCATTCCCAGTCTCCTCACCTCCCCGGCTCTCTCCCCCAGTCCCAGTCTCCTCACCTCTCCGGCTCTCTCCCTCATTCCCAGTCTCCTCACCTCCCCTCCCCGGCTCTCTCCCTCAATCCCAGTCTCCTCACCTCCCCCACTCTCTCCCTCATTCCCAGTCTCCTCATTTCCCCGGCTCTCTCCCCCATTCCCAGTCTCCTCACCTCCCCGGCTCTCTCCCTCATTCCCAGTCTCCTCACCTCCCCGGCTATCTCCCCCCATTCCCAGTCTCCTCACCTCCACGGTTCTCTCCCTCAGTCCCAGTCTCCTCACCTCCCCGCTCTCTCCCCCCATTCCCAGTCTCCTCACCTCCCCGGTTCTCTCCCTCAGTCCCAGTCTCCTCACCTCCCCGCTCTCTCCCTCATTCCCAGTCTCCTCACCACCCCGGCTCTCTCCCTCATTCCCAGTCTCCTCACCTCCCCGCTCTCTCCCTCATTCCCAGTCTCCTCACCACCCTGGCTCTCTCCCTCAATCCCAGTCTCCTCACCTCCCCGCTCTCTCCCTCATTCCCAGTCTCCTCACCACCCCGGCTCTCTCCCTCAGTCCCAGTCTCCTCACCTCCCCGGCTCTCTCCCTCATTCCCAGTCTCCTCACCTCCCCGGCTCTCTCCCACATTCCCAGTCTCCTCACCTCCCCGGCTCTCTCCCCCATTCCCGGTCTCCTCACCTCTCCGGCTCTCTCCCTCAGTCCCAGTCTCCTCCCCTCGCCGGCTCTCTCCCTCATTCCCAGTCTCCTCACCTCCCCGGCTCTCTCCCTCATTCCCAGTCTCCTCACCTTCCAGCTCTCTCCCTCATTCCCAGTCTCCTCACCTCCCCGGCTCTCTCCCTCAGTCCCAGTCTCCTCACCTCCCCCGCTCTCTCCCCCAGTCCCAGTCTCCTCATCTCTCCGGCTCTCTCCCTCATTCCCAGTCTCCTCCCCTCCCCGGCTCTCTCCCCCATTCCAAGTCTCCTCACCTCCCCGGCTCTCTCCCTCAGTCCCGGTCTCCTCACCTCTCCGGCTCTCTCCCTCAGTCCCAGTCTCCTCCCCTCGCCGGCTCTCTCCCTCTGTCCCAGTCTCCTCACCTCTCCGGCTCTCTCCCTCAGTCCCAGTCTCCTCACCTCTCCGGCTCTCTCCCCCAGTCCCGGTCTCCTCACCTCCCCGGCTCTCTCCCTCAGTCGCAGTCTCCTCACTTCCAAGGCTCTCTCCCCCAGTCCCGGTGTCCTCACCTCCCCGGCTCTCTCCCCCACTCCCAGTCTCCACACCTCCCCGGCTCTCTCCCCTGGTCAGCTCACCACCTCTCCCGGTTCAGGCCCCACTCTCTCCCCCAGTCTGCTCACCTCCTCTCCCGATTCAGGCCCCCCTCTCTCCCCCGGTCTGCTCACCTCCTCTCCCAGTTCAGGCCCCCCCTCTCTCCCCCGGTCTGCTCACCTCCTCTCCAGGTTCAGACCCTGCTCACCTCCTCTCCCGGTTCAGACCCTGCTCTCCTCCTTGGCTCTCCTTACCTCCTCTCTCTCTCTCTCTCTCTCCCCCCTTCCCCGGTATCCTCTCCCCTGCTCTCCTTCCTCTCCCCATGTCCTGGATTCCTCCCACTCTCCCCGGTCACCTCCCCCTCCCTCGATCTCCTCCCTTTAACCTGTTTCCTCTCCTGCTCCCGGTCTCCTCCCCTTCCCCAGGTTTCCTCTCCTTCCCCTTCCCCCGGTCTCTCTCCCTCCGCTGTCCCCGGTCTCTCTCCCCCCTGTGTCCCTCCCTCGGTGTCCCCGATTTCTCTTCCTCGGTGTCCCCGGTCTCTCTCCCCCGTGTCCCTCCCTCAGTGTCCCCGATTTCTCTTCCTCGGTGTCCCCGGTCTCTCTCCCCCCTGTGTCCCTCCCTCCGGTGTCCCCGATTTCTCTCCCTCCGGTGTCCCCGGTCTCTCTCCCCCGTGTCCCTCCCTCGGTGTCCCCGATTTCTCTCCCTCCGGTGTCCCCGGTCTCTCTCCCCCGTGTCCCTCCCTCGGTGTCCCCGATTTCTCTTCCTCGGTGTCCCCGGTCTCTCTCCCTCCGCTGTCCCCGGTCTCTCTCCCCCCTGTGTCCCTCCCTCGGTGTCCCCGATTTCTCTTCCTCGGTGTCCCCGGTCTCTCTCCCCCGTGTCCCTCCCTCAGTGTCCCCGATTTCTCTTCCTCGGTGTCCCCGGTCTCTCTCCCCCCTGTGTCCCTCCCTCCGGTGTCCCCGATTTCTCTCCCTCCGGTGTCCCCGGTCTCTCTCCCCCGTGTCCCTCCCTCGGTGTCCCCGATTTCTCTCCCTCCGGTGTCCCCGGTCTCTCTCCCCCGTGTCCCTCCCTCGGTGTCCCCGATTTCTCTTCCTCGGTGTCCCCGGTCTCTCTCCCTCCGGTGTCCCCGGTCTCTCTCCCTCCGGTGTCCCCGGTCTCTCTCCCCCCTGTGTCCCTCCCTCGGTGTCCCCGATTTCTCTTCCTCGGTGTCCCCGGTCTCTCTCCCCCGTGTCCCTCCCTCAGTGTCCCCGATTTCTCTTCCTCGGTGTCCCCGGTCTCTCTCCCCCCTGTGTCCCTCCCTCCGGTGTCCCCGATTTCTCTCCCTCCGGTGTCCCCGGTCTCTCTCCCCCGTGTCCCTCCCTCGGTGTCCCCGATTTCTCTTCCTCGGTGTCCCCGGTCTCTCTCCCTCCGGTGTCCCCGGTCTCTCTCCCTCCGGTGTCCCCGGTCTCTCTCCCTCCGGTGTCCCCGGTCTCTCTCCCTCCGGTGTCCCCGGTCTCTCTCCCTCCGGTGTCCCCGGTCTCTCTCCCTCCGGTGTCCCCGGTCTCTCTCCCTCCGGTGTCCCCGGTCTCTCTCCCTCCGGTGTCCCCGGTCTCTCTCCCTCCGGTGTCCCCGGTCTCTCTCCCTCCGGTGTCCCCGGTCTCTCTCCCTCCGGTGTCCCCGGTCTCTCTCCCTCCGGTGTCCCCGGTCTCTCTCCCTCCGGTGTCCCCGGTCTCTCTACCCCCGGTGTCCCCGGTCTCTCTCCCTCCGGTGTCCCCGGTCTCTCTCCCTCCGGTGTCCCCGGTCTCTCTCCCTCCGGTGTCCCCGGTCTCTCTCCCTCCGGTGTCCCCGGTCTCTCTCGCTCCGGTGTCCCCGGTCTCTCTCGCTCCGGTGTCCCCGGTCTCTCTCCCTCCGGTGTCCCCCGTCTCTCTCGCTCCGGTGTCCCCGGTCTCTCTCGCTCCGGTGTCCCCGGTCTCTCTCCCTCCGGTGTCCCCGGTCTCTCTCCCTCCGGTGTCCCCGGTCTCTCTCCCTCCGGTGTCCCCGGTCTCTCTCCCTCCGGTGTCCCCGGTCTCTCTACCCCCGGTGTCCCTGGTCTCTCTCCCCCTGGTGTCCCTCCCTCCGGTGTCCCCGGTCTCTCTCCCTCCGGTGTCCCCGGTCTCTCTCCCTCCGGTGTCCCTGGTCTCTCTACCCCCGGTGTCCCTGGTCTCTCTACCCCCGGTGTCCCCGGTCTCTCTACCCCCGGTGTCCCTGGTCTCTCTCCCCCCGGTGTCCCTCGCTCCGGTGTCCCCGGTCTCTCTCCCTCCGGTGTCCCCGGTCTCTCTCCCTCCGGTGTCCCTGGTCTCTCTACCCCTGGTGTTCCTGGTCTCTCTACCCCCGGTGTCCCTGGTCTCTCTACCCCCGGTGTCCCTGGTCTCTCTCCCCCCGGTGTCCCTCGCTCCGGTGTCCCCGGTCTCTCTCCCTCCGGTGTCCCCGGTCTCTCTCCCTCCGGTGTCCCTGGTCTCTCTACCCCTGGTGTTCCTGGTCTCTCTACCCCCGGTGTCCCTGGTCTCTCTACCCCCGGTGTCCCTCCCTCGGTGTCCCCGGTCTCTCTACCCCCGGTGTCCCTCCCTCGGTGTCCCCGATTTCTCCCTCCGGTGTCCCCGGTCTCTCCAACCCCGGTGTCCCTGGTCTCTCCAACCCCGGTGTCCCTCCCTCGGTGTCCCTGGTCTCTCTCCCCCCGGTGTCCCTCCCTCGGTGTCCCCGGTCTCTCTCCCTCCGGTGTCCCACCCTCGGTGTCCCCGGTCTCTCTCCCTCCGGTGTCCCACCCTCGGTGTCCCCGGTCTCTCTCCCTCCGGTGTCCCACCCTCGGTGTACCCGGTCTCTCTCCCAGTCTCCTCCCCCGGTGTGCCCAGTCTCCCTCAGCGCTCTCTCCCCCTGGTGTCCCCGGTCTCTCTCCCCCGGTGTTTCCAGTCTCCCTCACCGCTCTCTCTCCCTCGGTGTACCCACTGTCTCGCCCTGTCTCCTCCCCCGGTGTTCCCGGTCTCCGTCCCCCGTTGTTCCCGCCTGTCTCTTCCCGTGTCTCTCCTCCACTATTCCCAGTCTCTTCCCCCCGGTGTTCCCAGTCTCTCTCCCGGTCTCCTCACCTCCACACCCAGTGTCCCCAGTATTCTTGGACTCAACTCCTCTCCCAGTGTTCCCGCTCTCTCTCTCCCGGTTTTCCCAGTCTCTCTTTCCAGGTATTCCCGGTCTCTCTCTCCCGGTAGTCCCAGACTCTCTGTCTCCCGGTATTCCCAGTCTCTCTCCCCGTATTCCTGGTATCTCTCCCGGTATTCCCAGTCTCCCTCTCTCCCGGTGTTCCCAGTATTCGCGGTTTCTCTCTCTCACGGTATTCCCGGTCTCTCTCACACAGTATTCCCAGTCTCTCTCTCCCAGTGTTCCCTGTATTCCTGGTCTCTCTCTCTCCCGGTGTTCCCGGTATTCCTGGTCTTTCTACCGGTAATCCCGATCTCTCACCTGGTATTCCCAGTCTCTCTCTCTCCCGTGTTCACGGTCTCTCTCTCTCCTGATATTCCCAGTTTCTATCTCTCCCGGTGTTCCCTGTCTCTCTCTCTCCTGGTATTCCCTTTCTTCCTCTCCTGTTATTCCCTGTCCCTCTCTTCCGGTATTCCCAGTCTCTCTCTCCCAGTATTCCCGTTATTCCCGGTCTCTCTCACCCAGTATTCCTGATCTCTCTCTCCCATATTCCCGGTATCTCTCCCGGTGTTCTCTGTCTCTCTCCCATTATTCCAAGTCTCCCTCTCCCGGTATTCGGAGTATTCCTGGTCTCTCGTCCTGGAATTGCCGGTGTTCCCAGTCTCTCCCGGTATTCCCGGTCACACTCTCCCAGTATTCCCATTATTCCCGGTCTCTCTCCAGGGTATTCCATGTCTCTCTCTCCCACTCCTGGTATTCCCAGTCTCTGACTCCCAGTATTCCCGGTTTCGCTCCCCTGGAATTCCCGGTCCCTCTCCCCCTCTCCCGGTATTCCTGTTATTCCCTGTCTCTCTCTCCCGGTATTCCAGTCTCTCTCTCCCGGTATTCCCAGTCTCTCTCCCCCAGTATTCCCGCTCTCCTGGTCTCTCTCCCATTATTCCTGGTCTCTCTCTCTCCCGGTATTCCCGTTATTCCCAGTCTTCCTCTCTCTCCCGGTATTCCGGTCTCTCTCTCTCTCCCGGTATTCCCGTTTTTTCTCTCTATGTCCCCCCCGGTATTCCTGATCTCTCTCTCCCCCGGTATTCCCGATCTCTCTCTCTCTCCCGGTGTTCCCGGTCTCTGTCTCTCTCCTGGTATTCCCGGTATCTGTCTCTCTCTCTCCCCCGGTATTCCCGGTCTATGTCCCCCGTTTTCCCGGTCTCTCTCTCTCGGTATTCCCGGTCTCTCTCTCTCTCTCGGTATTCCCGGTCTCTCTCTCACGGTATTCCCGGTCTCTCTCTCACGGTATTCCCGGTATTCCTGGTCTCACTCCCTCTCCCGGTATTCCCAGGCTCTCCCTCCTGGTATTCCTGGTCTCTCTCTCCTGGTATTCCCGGTCTTTCTCTCTCTCTCCCAACCCCGGTATTCCCGATCTTTCTCTATCTCCCGGTATTCCCGATCTTTCTCTATCTCCCGGTATTCCCGATCTCTATCTCTCTCCCGGTATGCCCGGTCTCTCTCTCCCGGTATTCACGGTCTCTCACTCCCGGTATTCACGGTCTCCCTCTGCCGGTATTCCCGGTCTCTCTCTCATAAGAACATAAGAAATAGGAGCAGGAGTAGGCCAATCAGCCCCTCGAGCCTGCTCCGCCATTCAATAAGATCATGGCTGATCTGATCCTAACCTCAAATCTAAATTCATGTCCAATTTCCTGCCCGCTCCCCGTAACCCCTAATTCCCTTTACTTCTCGGAAATTGTCTATTTCTGTTTTAAATTTATTTAATGATGTAGCTTCCACAGCTTCCTGGAGCAGCAAATTCCACAGACCTACTACCCTCTGAGTGAAGAAGTTTCTCCTCATCTCAGTTTTGAAAGAGCAGCCCCTTATTCTAAGATTATGCCCCCGAGTTCTAGTTTCACCCATCCTTGGGAACATCCTTACCGTATCCACCCGATCAAGACCCTTCACAATCTTTTATGTTTCAATAAGATCGCCTCTCATTCATCTGAACTCCAATGAGTAGAGTCCCAATCTACTCAACCTCTCCTCATACGTCCGCCCCCTCATCCCCGGGATTAACCGAGTGAACCTTCTTTGTACTGCCTCGAGAGCAAGTATGTCTTTTCTTAAGTATGGACACCAAAACTGTATGCAGTATTCCAGGTGCGGTCTCACCAATACCTGATATAACTGCAGCAATACCTCCCTGTTTTTATATTCTATCCCCCTAGCAATAAAAGCCAACATTCCGTTGGCCTTCTTGATCACCTGCTGCACCTGCATACTAACCTTTTGATTTTCTTGCACTAGGACCCCCAGATCCCTTTGTACTTCAGTACTTTCCAGTTTCTCGCCATTAAGATAATAACTTGCTCTCTGATTTTTCCTGCCAAAGTGCATAACCTCACATTTTCCAATATTGTATTGCATCTGCCAAATCTCCGCCCACTCACCCAGCCTGTCTATATCCCCTTGTAGGTTTTTTATGTCCTCCTCACTCTCTACTTTCCCTCCCATCTTTGTATCATCTGCAAACTTTGATATGTTACACTCTGTCCCCTCCTCCAAATCGTTAATATAGATTGTAAAGAGTTGGGGACCCAGCACCGACCCCTGTGGAACACCACTGGCCATTGGTTGCCAGTCCGAGAATGAACCATTTATCCCAACTCTCTGCTTCCTGTTAGATAACCAATCCTCCACCCATGCCAGAATATTACCCCCAATCCAGTGATTCTTTATCTTGAGCAATAATCTTTTATGTGGCACCTTGTCGAATGCCTTCTGGAAGTCTAAATACACTACGTCCACTGGTTCCCCTTTATCCACCCTGTACGTTATGTCCTCAAAGAACTCAAGCAAATTTGTCAGACATGACTTCCCCTTCGTAAAGCCATGCTGACTTTGTCCTATTAAATTATGTTTATCCAAATGTTCCGCTACTGTCTCCTTAATAATAGACTCCAAAATGTTACCCACCACAGACGTTAGGCTAACTGGTCTATAATTTCCAGCCTTCTGCCTAATACCCTTTTTAAATAACGGTGTTACATTAGCAGTTTTCCAATCTGCCGGGACCTTTGCCGAGTCCAGAGAATTTTGGAAAATTATTACCAAAGCATCCACAATCCCTACTGCCACTTCCCTCAAGACCCTAGGATGTAAGCCATCAGGTCCAAGGGATTTATCCGCCTTGAGTCCCATTAATTTACTGAGTACCAATTCCTTAGTGATTTTAATCGTATTTAGCTCCTCCCCCACTAGAGCCCCCTGTTTGTCCAGTGTTGGGATATTCTTAGTGTCCTCTACCGTAAAGACTGAAACAAAATATGTATTCAGCATTTTTGCCATCTCCATGTTTCCCACCATTAATTTCCCGGTCTCATCCTCTAAGGGACCTACGTTTGCCTTAGCCACCCTTTTTCTTTTTATATAACTGTAGAAACTCTTGCTATCTGTTTTTATATGTTTTGCTAATTTATTTTCATAATCTATCTTCCCTTTCTTAATCAATCCTTTAGTTACTTTTACTCTCCCGGTATTCCCGGTCTCTCTCTCACTCTCTCCCGGTATTCCCGGTCTCTCTCTCTCTCTCTCCGCATTCCCGGTCTCTCTCTCTCTCTCCGCATTCCCGGTCTCTCTCTCTCTCGCCCAGTATTCCCAGTCTTTCTCTCTCCCGGTATTCCCGGTCTCTCTTGCTCCCGATATTCCCAGTATTCCTGGTCTCTCTATCCCTCTCCTGGTATTCCCGGTATTCCTGGTCTCTCACTCTCCAGGTATTCCTAGTCTCTCTCCCAGTATTCCCCGTCTCTCTCCTGGTATACCCTCTCCTGGAATTCCCAGTCTCTCTCCCTTTGCTGGTATTCCCAGTCTCTCTCCCTTTCCTGGTATTCCCAGTCTCTCTCTCCAGGTATTCCCAGTCTCTCACTCTCTCCCGGTATTCCCGTTCTCGCTCTCTCTCCCGGTCTCTGTCTCCCTCTCCCGGTATTCCCAGTCTCTGTATTCCCAGTATTCCTGGTCTCTCCCAGTATTCCCGGTCTCTCTCTCTCCCGGTATTATCTCTCTCTCCTTCTCCCGGTATGCCTGGTCTCTGTCTCGCTCTTACGGTATTCCCGGTCTCTCTCTCTCCCGGTATTCCCGGTCTCCCTCTCTTTCCCGTTATTCCCGGTCTCTCTCTCTCACGGTATTCCCGGTTTTGTCCTATTTCCCGGTATTCCCGATCTACCTCTCCCGATATTCCCGGTCCCTCTCTCCCAGTATTCCCAGTCTCTCTCTTTCCCAGTCTCTCGGTCTCTCCCAGCATTCCGTCTTTTTCTCTCTCCCGGTATTCCCGATCTCTCTCTCCCTCTCCTGGTATTCCCGTTCTGTCTCTCCCGGTATTCCTGGTCACTTCCTCTCCCGGTATTACCAGTTTCTCTGTCCCTCTCCCGGTATTACCAGTCTCTCTGACCCTCTCCCGATATTCCCGGTCTCCCTCTCTTTCCCGATATTCCCGGTCTCACCCTCTCTCTCCCAGTATTCCCGGTCTCTCTCCCTCCCTTCCGGTATTCCCGGTCTCTGTTTCCCTCTCCCGCTATTCCCAGTCTCCCTCTACCAATATTTCCGGTCTCTGTCTCTCCCGGCATTACCGGTCTCTCCCTCTTCTGGTATTCCTGGTCTCTCTCTCCCAGTATTCCCGGTCTCCCTCTCCCAGTATTCCTGGTATTCCCAGTCTCTCTCTCCCAGTATTCCCGGTCTCTCTCTCCCAGTATTCCCAGTCTCTCTCTCCCAGTATTCCCAGTCTCTGTCTCCCTCTTCCAGTATTCTCGGTCCCTCTCCCGGTATTCCCGGTCTCCCGATATTCCCGGTGTCTCTCTCCCGGTATTCCCGCTCTCCCGGTATTCCCAGTCTCTCTCCCTCTCATGGTATTTCAGCACTCCCGGTATTCCCGGGATTCTCTCTCCCGGTATTCCCGGTCTCTCTCTCTCCCGGTATTCTCTCTCCCGGTATTCCCGATCTCTCTTTCTCTCCCCGTATTCCCGCTCTCTCTCTCCCGGGATTCTCTCTCTCTCTCCCGGGATTCCAGGTCTCTCTCTCTCCCGGTATTCCCAGGATTCTCTCTCCCGGTATTCCAGGTCTCTCTCTCTCCCGGTATTCCAGGTCTCTCTCTCTCCCGGTATTCCCGGGATTCTCTATCTCTCTCCCGGTATTCCTGGTCTCTCTCTCTCCCGGTATTCCTGGGATTCTCTCTCCCGGTATTCCAGGCCTCTCTCTCCCGGTATTCCCGGGATTCTCTATCTCTCTCCCGGTATTCCAGGTCTCTCTCTCTCCTGGTATTCCAGGTCTCTCTCTCTCCCGGTATTCCTGGTCTCTCTCTCTCCCGGTATTCCCGGGATTCTCTCTCCCGGTATTCCAGGTCTCTCTCTCTCCCGGTATTCCAGGTCTCTCTCTCTCCCGGTATTCCAGGTCTCTCTCTCTCCCGGTATTCCCGGGATTCTCTCTCTCTCTCCCGGTATTCCTGGTCTCTCTCTCACCCGGTATTCCCGGGATTCTCTATCCTGGTATTCCAGGTCTCTCTCTCTCCCGGTATTCCCGGGATTCTCTCTCTCTCTCCCGGTATTCCAGGTCTCTCTCTCTCCCGGTATTCCAGGTCTCTCTCTCTCCCGGTATTCTCTCTCTCTCTCCCGGTATTCCCGGTCTCTCTCTCTTTCCCGGTATTCCGGGATTCTCTCTCCCGGTATTCCCGGTCTCTCCCTCTCCCGGTATTCCCGGACTCTCTCTCTCCCGGTATTCCCGGTCTGTCCCTCTCCCGATATTCCCGGTCTCTCTCTCCCGGTATTCCGGGATTCTCTATCTCTCTCCCGGTATTCCAGGTCTCTCTCTCTCCCGATATTCCAGGTCTCTCTCTCTCCCGGTATTCTCTCTCTCTCTCCCGGTATTCCCGGTCTCTCCCTCTCCCGGTATTCCCGGTCTCTCTCTCTCCCGGTATTCCGGGATTCTCTCTCCCGGTATTCCCGGTCTCTCTCTCCCCCGGTATTCCCGGTCTCTCTCTCCCCCGGTATTCCCGGTCTCTCTCTCCCCCGGTATTCCGGGATTCTCTCTCCCGGTATTCCCGGTCTCTCTCTCCCCCGGTATTCCCGGTCTCTCTCTCCCCCGGTATTCCGGGATTCTCTCTCCCGGTATTCCAGGTCTCTCTCTCTCCCGATATTCCAGGTCTCTCTCTCTCCCGGTATTCTCTCTCTCTCTCCCGGTATTCCCGGTCTCTCCCTCTCCCGGTATTCCCGGTCTCTCTCTCTCCCGGTATTCCGGGATTCTCTCTCCCGGTATTCCCAGTCTCTCTCTCTCCCGGTATTCCCGGGATTCTCTCTCCCGGTATTCCCGGTCTCTCTCTCTCCCGGTATTCCCGGTATTCTCTCTCCCGGTATTCCCGGTCTCTCTCTCTCCCGGCATTCCCGGGATTCTCTATCTCTCTCCCGGTATTCCCGGTCTCTCTCTCTCCCGGTATTCCCGGTATTCTCTCTCCCGGTATTCCCGGTCTCTCTCTCTCCCGGTATTCCCGGGATTCTCTCTCTCTCTCCCGGTATTCCCGGGATTCTCTCTCTCTCTCCCGGTATTCCCGGTCTCTCTCTCTCCCGGTATTCCCGGTCTCTCTCTCTCCCGGTATTCCCGGGATTCTCTCTCTCTCTCCCGGTATTCCCGGTCTCTCTCTCTCTCTCCCGGTATTCCCGGTCTCTCTCTCTCTCTCCCGGTATTCCCGGTCTCTCTCTCTCTCCCGGTATTCCCGGTCTCTCTCTCTCCCGGTATTCCAGGTCTCTCTCTCTCCCGGTATTCCTGGTCTCTCTCTCTCCCGGTATTCCCGGTCTCTCTCTCTCCCGGTATTCCCGGTCTCTCTCTCTCCCGGTATTCCCGGTCTCTCTCTCTCTCTCTCTCCCGGTATTCCTGGTCTCTCTCTCTCCCGGTATTCCCGGTCTCTCTCTCTCCCGGTATTCCCGGTCTCTCTCTCTCCCGGGATTCCTGGTCTCTCTCTCTCCCGGTATTCCCGGTCTCTCTCTCTCCCGGTATTCCCGGTCTCTCTCTCTCCCGGTATTCCCGGTCTCTCTCTCTCTCTCCCGGTATTCCCGGTCTCTCTCTCTCTCTCCCGGTATTCCCGGTCTCTCTCTCTCTCTCCCGGTATTCCCGGTCTCTCTCTCTCTCTCCCGGTATTCCCGGTCTCTCTCTCTCCCGGTATTCCCGGTCTCTCTCTCTCCCGGTATTCCCGGTCTCTCTCTCTCTCTCCCGGTATTCCTGGTCTCTCTCTCTCCCGGTATTCCCGGTCTCTCTCTCTCCCGGTATTCCCGGTCTCTCTCTCTCCCGGTATTCCCGGTCTCTCTCTCTCTCTCTCTCCCGGTATTCCTGGTCTCTCTCTCTCCCGGTATTCCCGGTCTCTCTCTCTCCCGGTATTCCCGGTCTCTCTCTCTCCCGGTATTCCCGGTCTCTCTCTCTCTCTCCCGGGATTCCTGGTCTCTCTCTCTCCCGGTATTCCTGGTCTCTCTCTCTCCCGGTATTCCCGGTCTCTCTCTCTCCCGGTATTCCCGGTCTCTCTCTCTCTCTCCCGGTATTCCTGGTCTCTCCCTCTCCCGGTATTCCCGGTCTCTCTCTCTCTCTCCCGGTATTCCTGGTCTCTCTCTCTCTCCCGGTATTCCCGGTCTCTCTCTCTCTCCCGGTATTCCAGGTCTCTCTCTCTCTCCCGGTATTCCAGGTCTCTCTCTCTCTCCCGGTATTCCCGGTCTCTCTCTCTCCCGGTATTCCCGGTCTCTCCCTCTCCCGGGATTCTCCTCACCTCTTCTCTCGGCCCCGTTCCTCTCTGCAAATGGCGGCCTGTCGGGTGAGCTGCTGCGCAGGCGCCGCTGCCCCACTATTGGCGATGGAGCACTCGCAGCCGCGCAAGGCATTGTGGGAAGGACCGTCCGCCATTGGGCGAGCCGAAACTCACAGCCAATATCACAACTGTGACAACTTGCGTGTGACCTTGGTGGAGGAAGGCAGTTTCATTTTAATTCTAGCTGTTTCAAAACTGCATGAACCCAGGAATGTCCTTATTTGGTCACAAATGTGTTTTCTTAACAAGGTGGTGACTGTTCTGTCTTTCTCTCTAAAGGCGAGAATTCTGTTTTTCTGTTAGCTCCATTTTCTTACTTATGAACCTGGACCTTTGTTCTGGAATGGCCCCTGCAAGTACTTTTTTTTCTCACAGTGAATAATTACAACATCAACAAAGACCCCCACTTATATAGCACCTTTAATGTAGGAAAATATCCCAAGTCACTTCAGAGGAGTGTAAATCAGACAATTGACACCGAGCCAAAGAAGAAGATATTAGGAGGGGTGACCAAAAGCTTGGTCAAGGAGGTGAGAAGTGGAGAGGTTTAGTGAGGAATTTACAGAGCTTAGGGCCTAGGCAGCTGAAGGCACGACCACCAATGCTGGGGTGAAGAAAGTGAGGGATGGACAAGAGGGCAGAATTGGAGAAGCACAGAGATCTCGGTGGGTTGTAGGGGCTGGAGGAAGTTAGAGAGGTTGATGCGTGAGGCCATGGAGGGATTTGAACACGAGGATGAGAATTTTAAAATCGAGGTAGTGATCAGCAAGGACTGCTGAGGTCCTTTTGAAGATACCAACTTTTCTATTTTCCACCAAAGATTAATTTGATATTTCATGTCCAAATTATTGCAAAATAATAGTCATCTATTGAGTAATATTAGTTATGTGGTATGGAGTAATAGTAATGTGTTTTATGATGTAGTAATGGAAAGAAAGACTTGCATTTATATTGCACCTTTCACGACCTCGGGACGTCTGAAAGCGCATTACAGCTCGTAATGTGGTATTGAGTAATATTAATAATGTGGTATTGAGTAATGTGGTGCTTAGTGTTATTAGTGATGCGGTATTGAGTAATATTAGTAATGTGGTTGAATATTCCTGGATACAAAGTGTTCAGGAAAGATAGGGAAGGAAAAAAGGAGGGCGGGGTGACCGTGTTGATTACGGAGAATAGTACAGTGCTGGGGAGAGAGGGTGCCCTTGAGGGGTCAAGGACAGAATCTATTTGTTTAGAGTTAAGAAACAATAGAAGTGCCATTACACTACTGGGTGTATTCTGTAGGGCAGCAGACAGTGGGAAGGATATACAAGTGCAAATTTGGAGGGAAATTACAGGGAGGTGCAAGAACTATAGAGTAGTGATAATGGGGCACTTCAACTGTCCTAATATCGACTGCGATAGTATTGGGTAAAGGGCACAGAGGGGGAGTAATTTCTGAAGTGTGTTCAGGAGAACTTTCTTGATCTGTATGTTTCCAGCCCAACGAGGAAGGAGGAATTGCTGGATCTCATTCTGGGTTATGAGATGGGTCAAGTGGAGCAAGTATCCTGGATCGTACGTTCCAGGAGGTGATCACCCCGCAGCTACAGAGTTCAGGACAGCAAGTGGCTGACCATCGGAAAGGGTAGGAAGAGTCAGGCAGTGCAGGAATCTTCTGGGTGTGTGGCATTCTCAATCTGGTATTCAGCATTTAACACCTGTGAGGGTGACCACACCTCGAAGGAGTGCAGTCCTGAGCATGGCACCATGGGACAAAGTACAGAAATAGGAATGGGGGAACACTTAGGGAACAGTGATCATAGTATCAAAAGGTCTCGATTAGTTATTGAAAAGGACAAGGAGCACTCTACAGTAAAAATACTTAATTGGAGGAGGGCAAATTTCAGTTGGTTGAGATCGGATCTGGCCCGGCTAAATTGGAATCAAAGATTTGCAGGCAAAACTGTAATCGAAGAATGGGCAGCCTTTACAGAGGGGATAGTTCGGATACCGTCGAGATAGGTTTCCACGAGGGGGAAAGGTAGGGCAATCAAAGCCAGAGCTCCCCGGACGACGAAAGAGATAGAGAGTATGATGAAGCAGAAAAGGGGGCTGTATGACAGATATCAACTTGATAATAGAAGTGAGAACCAGGCTGAATATAGAAAGTGCAGCGGAGAAGTGAAAAAGGAAATAAGAGGGGCAAAGAGAGATTATAAGAATAGACTGGCGGCTAGCATAACTGGGAATCCAGAAGCTTTCTATAGGCATGTAAACAGTAAACGGGTAGCAAGAGGGGGCGTGGGGCCAATTAGGGACCAAAAAGGAGATCTACTCATGGAGGCAGAGGGCATGGCTAAGGTACCAATTGAATACATTGCATCTGTCTTTACCAAGGAAGATGATGTGGCCAGAGTCTCAGTAAAAGGGGAAGTCGCTGAGATACTGAGATACTTGAAAGACTGGCCATGCTTAACGTAGATAAGTCACCCGGTTCGCATGGGATGCATCCTGGATTGCTGAGGGAAGTAACGGTGGATATTGCAGAGGTACTGACCATAATCTTCCAATCCTCCTTAGATACAGGTGTGGTGCCAGGTGACTGGAGAATTGCAAATATTACACCCTTGTTCAAAAAAGGGTGTCAGAATAAAGCCGGTAACCACAGGCCAGTTAGTTTAACCTCGGTGGTGGGGAAGCTTTTAGAAACGAGAACCCAGGAGAAAATTAACAGTCACGTGGATAGGAGTTGCACAATAAAGGAAAGCCAGCACGGATTTCTTAAAGGCAAATCGTGTTTAACTAACTTGATTGAGTTTTTGATGAGGTAACAGAGGGTTGATGAGGGCAATACGGTTGATGTTGTGGATACGGACTTTCAAAAGAGTTTGATAAAGTTGCACCTAATAGGCTTGTCAGCAAAATTGATGCCCATGGAATAAAACGGGCAGTGGCAGCATGGATACAAAATTGGCTAGGTGACAGGAAACCGAGAGTAGTGGTGAACGTTGTTTTTTCAGACTGGAGGCAGGTATACAGTGGTGTTCCCTAGGGTTCTTTACAAGGACTGCTGCATTTTTGATATATAGTAATGCCTCGGACTTGGGTGTACAGGGCACAATTTCAAAATTTGCGGATGACACAAACTTGGAAGTGTAGTGAACAGTGAGGAGGATAGTGATAAGAACATAAGAACATAAGAAATTGGAGCAGGAGTAGGCCAATCGGCCCCTCGAGCCTGCTCCGCCATTCAATAAGATCATGGCTGATCTGATCCCAACCACAAATCTAAAGAACACAAGAAGTCGGAGCAGGACCCGGCCACATAGCCCCTGGGCCCTCTCCGCCACCCACAGGGCATTGACCGATCCGAACTCAGCTTCATGTCCAATTTCCTGCCCGCTCCCCATAACCCCTAATTCCCTTTACTTCTAGGAAACTGTCTATTTCTGTTTTAAATTTATCTAATGATGTAGCTTCCACAGCTTCCTGGGGCAGCAAATTCCACAGACCGACCACCCTCTGAGTGAAGAAGTTTCTCCTCATCTCAGTTTTGAAAGAGCAGCCCCTTATTCTAAGATTATGCCCCCTAGTTCTAGTTTCACCCATCTTTGGGAACATCCTTACTGCATCCACCCGATCAAGACCCTTCACAATCTTATATGTTTCAATAAGATCGCCTCTCATTCTTCTGAACTCCAATGAGTAGAGTCCCAATCTACTCAACCTCTCCTCATATGTCCGCCCCCTCATCCCCGGGATTAACCGAGTGAACCTTCTTTGTACTGCCTCGAGAGCAAGTATGTCTTTTCTTAAGTATGGAGACCAAAACTGTATGCAGTATTCCAGGTGCGGTCTCACCAATACCTGATATAACTGCAGCAATACCTCCCTGTTTTTATATTCTATCCCCCTAGCAATAAAAGCCAACATTCCGTTGGCTTTCTTGATCACCTGCTGCACCTGCATACCAACTTTTTGATTTTCTTGCACTAGGACCCCCAGATCCCTTTGTACTGCAGTACTTTCCAGTCTCTCGCCATTAAGAAAATAACTTGCTCTCTGATTTTTCCTGCCAAAGTGCATAACCTCACATTTTCCAATATTATATTGCATCTGCCAAATCTCCGCCCACTCACCCAGCCTGTCTATATCCCCTTGCAGGTTTTTTATGTCCTCCTCACTCTCTACTTTCCCTCCCATCTTTGTATCATCTGCAAATTTTGATATGTTGCACTCGGTCCCCTCCTCCAAATCGTTAATATAGATTGTAAAGAGTTGGGGACCCAGCACCGACCCCTGTGGAACACCACTGGTTACTGGTTGCCAGTCCGAAAATGAACCATTTATCCCAACTCTCTGCTTCCTGTTCGATAACCAATCCTCCACCCCATGCCAGAATATTACCCCCAATCCCGTGATTTTTTATCTTAAGTAATAATCTTTTATGTGGCACCTTGTCGAATGCCTTCTGGAAGTCTAAATACACTATGTCCACTGGTTCCCCTTTATCCACCCTATACGTTATATCCTCGAAGAACTCAAGCAAATTTGTCAGACATGACTTCCCCTTCATAAAGCCATGCTGACTTTGTCCTATTAAATTATGCTTATCTAAATGTTCCGTTACTGTCTCCTTAATAATACTCCAAAATTTTACCCACCACAGATGTTAAGCTAACTGGCCTATAATTTCCAGCCTTCTGCCTACTACCCTTTTTAAATAACGGTGTTACATTAGCAGTTTTCCAATCTGCCGGGACCTCTCCTGAGTCCAGGGAATTTTGGAAAACTATCACCAAAGCATCCACAATCCCTACTGCCACTTCCCTCAAGACCCTAGGATGGAAGCCATCAGGTCCAGGGGATTTATCCGCCTTGAGTCCCATTATTTTACTGAGTACCATCTCCTGAGTGATTTTAATCGTATTTAGCTCCTCCCCCCCGAGAGTCCCCTGTTTGTCCAGTGTTGGGATATTCTTAGTGTCCTCTACTGTAAAGACTGAAACAAAATATTTGTTCAGCATTTTTGCCATCTCCATGTTTCCCACCATTAATTTCCCGGTCTCATCCTCTAAGGGACCTATGTTTGCCTTAGCCACCCTTTTTCTTTTTATATAACTATAGAAACTCTTGCTATCTGTTTTTATATTTTTTGCTAATTTCTTTTCATAATCTAACTTCCCTTTCTTAATCAATCCTTTAGTTACTTTTTGCTGTCTTTTGAAGAATTCCCAATCTTCTATCCTCCCACTACGTTTGGCTACCTTATATGTCCTTGTTTTTAGTCGGATACTATCCTTGATTTCTTTACTTAGCCACGGGTGGCTGTCATTTCTTTTACACCCTTTTTTCCTCAGTGGAATATATTTATTTTGAAAGTTGTAAAATAACTCCCTAAATGAACACCACTGCTCATGTACCGTCTTACCCTTTAATCTATTTTCCCAGTCCACTTTAATCAATTCCGCTCTCATACCATCATAGTCTCCTTTATTCAAGCTCAGTACGCTTGTTTGAGAATCAACCTTCTCACCCTCTAATTGGATATGGAATTCAACCATGTTGTGGTCGCTCGTTCCAAGGGGATCCTTAACTAGAACATTATTAATTAATCCTGACTCATTACACAGGACCAGGTCCAAGGTTGCCTGCCCCCTTGTAGGATCAGTAACATACTGCTCAAGAAATCCATCCCTGATGCACTCAATGAACTCGTCCTCAAGGCTGCTCTGCCCAATTTGATTTGTCCAGTTAATATGATAATTAAAATCCCCCATAATTATGGACTTCAAGAGGACATAGAGAGGCTGGTGGAATGGACGGACACATGGCAGATGAAATTTAATGCAGAGAAGTGCGAAGTGATATATTTTGGCAGGGAAAACGAGGAGAGGCAAAATAAACGACATGGTACTCCTTCTGTGCTATAATGATTCTATGATTTTAAGATTCTATGCCTTTCTTTTTACCCCTCTCTTTCTATGTACCTCTCTGTTCATCTCTCTCTCTTTATATCTCTCTTCCTATCTATTTATGTGTACCTCTCTCTCTGTCTGTATCTCTCTCTTGATTTCTCTATATCTTCTCCATATCACTTTATATCTTCCCTCTACATCTCTCTGCATTTTTACTCTCTGCACCGTTTCGCTTTGTACATCTAGGTATCTATTTCTGTCCTTCTTTTATATCTCTTTCTATCTACACATCTCTCTCCCTCTTTGTGTATATCTCTTCCTCTAGTCTCAGTTTCTCTCTCTCTGGCGATCTCCCTCGCTGCTATTCTTTGTGTATCTCTGCCTTTCTGTTCTTCTGTTTTCTGTTTCTCAATCCTTCTCACTGGGGGTAGATGTTGATTTTGTGTGATTGTGTAAAGCGGGTGACAGCGAATCGGGAGCCGGTTTTATCTCTCTCCCTATTTTTCTTCCCATTGATGTAAACATGGGGAGAGACGTAAAATCTCGCTATCACCCGTTTTACACTATCACATAAAGTCCAAATCTACCCTCGTGTTTATTCCTCTCTCTAAATACCCGCTCCCCTTACTGTCTCAGCCTCTCTCTCTCTGTATCTCTCCCTTTTGTTCGTGAGTTGAGGTACAAGTCAGCCATGATCTAATTGATTGGCATAACAGGCTCGAGGGACTGAATGGCCTCCACCTGTTCCCACAACACCCATATTTGTGTCTTTCTGCCCTCCTCTCTGTTCTCTTATCTTTCTCTTATGGGAAGGGAGAACAATTTTGGGTTTGTGATTCCCTGTAGTGTTTGGAGGAACTTCTTTCTGCAGTGAGGGATATGTCTGGGGCTGGGATGCTCCTTTATGTAAAGGTGCGTCTCTTTATTTCGGCCTCAATACATATCTCTTGCTCTGAGTCTGCCTCTCAATTTGTCAATTTTGATTGTCCTCGTCTCTTTTGCTCTCTCGCTGTAACCCACGATCCTGCTGTATCTCCAGGCTTCTCTCTCAGGCTCAATTTAGTTTTAAACCAGTCATTTAGTATAAGTCAAGGAGCATCCATTTTGTGTGAGGTGTAAGGGGCCATTTTGTATTAGGCGCAAGGCATCCATTTTGTTGAATTCCCGCTTTGTTCCATTTGGTCCAATTCATGTCTAGAAAAATTTGTGGTGAGATGAATCCACAGCCAGAAGATCCGGGTCGGTGGAGGGGAAGATTGCAGAGGGTGGATAATTACACCAGGGGACGTTTCACAGGGGGTAATTACACTGTGGGGGCGGTACAATCTTTAGGTGGGGATTACAACGAGGGTGGGGCGGTTCAGAGGGTGGTGGACGGGGGAGGGTTCTGTCCCTCACTGCTTCTCCCCACAAAAAGGGACGGTGAAGAGAGAAAGAGGGGAAAGAGAACTCGAGAAAGGCAAGGGAAGAATGAAAGAGAAGAGGGCAAAAGGCAAGATGAAGTGAGTAAGTGTAAAAGAGAAAGATGAAAAAGGAGAAAGAGAGAGAGAAACGGGCAAGGCAAGGGAAATCGGACAGGGGGAGTGAAAGGCACTGAAACAGGAGACAGACGAAGGAGCTTGAGGCAGAAAGAGAAAGAAAAATACAAGATGAATGAAAAGAGCGTGAAAGGAAGGAGAGAAAGGGGAGAAATAAAGAAAGCAGGGAGAGAGAAAATAAAGAGTGCCATACTGATCCCGTACACAGGCACTGCTCCCACTCGGTGACACATCAACTCACAGACCCACGTCACACTCACACCGTCCTACAATGCACTTTAAATACGTGTACAGTGAGAGAGTTTAAAGGTGCAGAGACACTCACACACTGTCCTACAATACACGTTAAATACGTGTAGATTGAGACAGAGAATTTCAACATGGAGGCATTCTAATTTTATTTCAAAATATACTTTATTCATAAAATTTAAGGATACACACAGTTTAATGTAAACATCACAATTACCATTTAAAGCAATACAATACAGATCGTGCAAATTACGAGCCCACTATTACAATTCAGAACACTATATATCTTGTATTACATGCTGTACAATAAAATCACCGTGGTCTTACACATCCCAGGAGCAAGAGAGAGTGTGGGCCAATACCCCTCCCCTGATATGGCCGAGGCTTGTCAGTCAAAAGTCCCCTCCTCCCAGTCCAAAGCCCCACACCTATCATGGATCTGCTTTTCCCCGTCTTAACCCTGCCCCGCAAGGTGTGGGAGAGTCGAAGGTGAGTCTGTGACCCGAGGGGGGATGGGCTTCTTGCGATGTGCCAGTGTACCAAATGCTTCCTTCCTGAGGCCTGTGTGAGGCCTCTCACTGGGGTCCAGGTCAAAGGGCTGCTTCCCTGCCAGGTCCCTTTAACCGTAACGTGAAGGCAGACCCTGGACTGATGCACGAGGGGAGCTTCACTCACCTGTACAGGTATATTGTCCTGTCCCATCACTGTGTCTGTCTGGATTCACCCTGCCACTTGTTTCTCTGATACCTCTTCAGTTCTCACCACTCCTTCGATTGATTTTTCTCGGCTCACTTTCTGTTCCTGTAGTTTCCCCCGCCTTCTGTTTTCCCTCTCTCTCCCTCATTCGCCCCTTTTACCCTGAAATTCCCCACATTTGCCCTGATCACACTGTATATTCTGCTATTTGTGTGTGTCCATCTCCCGGGCTTTATACATTGAGCTTCGATCAGTGTCTGTCTGACTCGCTGCTTAGTGAGGAATCATTATCTATCCGGCTGCTTTTATTGAATCCTTCCTTGTCCATTTGTTTTGCACAGAACAGGACAGATCCCTTTAACTCACTGCACAAAATCACATCATTACAAGAGGGAGATTGCTCAGTGCAACCAGTGTGAGAGTGATCCCTGTCTGTGTCTGTGTTCCTTCCAATACACATCTTTATCTATTTCCCTCTGTTGGTGTATCTCTGTATCTCTCACTGTACTCAGTCTCAACGACCTCCCCCTCTTGATGTCTCCCTATATTGAAAATAAAATTGCTGGACTATAACTTGGTGTTGTAAAATTGTTTACAATATATCAATGTAATCAGTCTCTCCTTTATCTGTCTCCCTCTGTTCGTGTCTCACTACATCACTGTGCTCAGTCTCTCCTTTATTTATCTCCCTCTGTTGGTATCTCCCTGTATATTGATATAGATATATTCATGTATATACATTTATATTAATCTCTGGTTATTCCCCTCCCTCACTCAGTCCCAGTTCATATAATTATAGATAATTATATTGTTATATTATTGATATATTCATCTATATCTATTAATGTTAATCCCTTACTATTCCTCTCTCTCACTGTCCCAGTTTATGTATTTATAGATCTAGATATATTCGTGTATATGCATTTATACTAACGCCCTCTCTCTCACTGTGCCAGTTTATATATTTATATATAGATAGATTCATGTGTACCTATTTATATTAATCCCTGATTATTCCCCTCTCTCACTCAATGCACCAGTTTATGTATTTATAGATTTAGATATATTCATGGATATAAATTTGTTAAATCCTGATTATTATTCTCACTGTCCCAGTTTATATATTTATATAGATATATTCACATATGTACATTTCCATTAATCTCTGATTGTTCTCCCAGTCACTGTTCCAGTTTATATATTCATAGGAAAAGATATATTCATGTATAAACATTGATATTAAATCCTGATCATTCCCCTCTTTCTCACTGTCCCAGTTTATATATTGATTGATAGATATATCCAAGGAAATACATTTGTATTAATCCGATTATTCCCATCTCTCACTCACTTTCCCAATTTATATATTTATATCAATGTATTTATATATATACATTTGTGAACTATTGCTCGCAAAGATCCTCCCCTGATAGAATAGCTTCCGTTCAAGGCCATCTGTGGTCAGAACAACTTACATTTATATAGCGTCTTTAACGTAGTAAAACATCCCAAGGCGCTTCACAGGAACGATTATCAAACCAAATTTAACAACGAGCCACATAAGGAGATATTAGGACAGCTGAGCAAAAGCTTGTTCAAAGATGTAGGTTATCAGGAGTATCTTAAAGGAGGAGAGAGAGAGAGGCGGAGAGGTTTAGGGAACGGATTCCAGAGCTTAGGGCCTAGGCAGCTGAAGACACAGCCGCCAATGGTGGAGCAATTAAAATCTTGGAGCCAGAATTGTAGGATCGCAGAGATCGCGGATGTTCTTAGGTGTACGAGGTTACAGAGATCGGCAGGGGGCGAGGAAAATGGAGGGATTTGAACAGGAGGATGGGGATTGTAGGGCTGGCAGTGGTTACAGAGATAGTGAGGCGGCGAGGGCCATTGAGCGATCTGAGCAAGATGAGGAGGATTGTAGGGGCTGGAGGGGTTACAGAAATAGGGAGGGGACCATGGAGGGATTTGAACAGGCGGATGAGGATTGTAAAATGGTGGCGGTGCCCAGCCCAGGCCGAATCAGTAAAAGACGACCAGCCACACCCCGAGCAAACAGTTTCTCTCGATCTACTCAATCAAATCCTCCAGCCTTTTTTTGATAGTATCACAAATCAAAGTTTATTTATATCACATCTGGAGCACTGCGTCCAGTTCTGGGCACCGCACCTCAGGAAGGATATATTGGCCTTGGAGGGGGTGCAGATCAGTTTCACCAGAATGATACCACGTCTTAAAGGTTAAATTATGAGGACAGGTTCCATAGACTGGGCATGTATTCCCTAGAGTATAGAAGATTAAGGAATTGTATTGCAAAGCGTGGAAATTATGTTAAACTCATTTAGAACCTTGGTATACCACACGGAGAACTGTGAACGGTTCTGGTCTCTATATTATAAAGAGGATATAGAAGGTGCAAAATAGATTTACATCGATGATGCCAGAACTGAAAGGTTGCACCTCGCACATTCCAAGTACTGTTTATGCTGCTTTGCAACTGTTCCACCCTATTAAATCCTTGCGGGGAGTATTACTGCAGTTTGAAACAGTTATAAACATTGATCCCACTTTCCCCACTGCCCCGGAAACAACTCACAGGGCTCGGGGACAAAGAACAGGCCCAGTGAAAGAGATCGATTCCAGACACAGCTCGCCCCCAAAACCCACACAGTGTGAACATGGGACACACTCGTTCCACACACACACACACACACACACACAGACTGTGCAATCAGGAGACACGTGTCCTTTATGTAAAAGGGAGCGATTCACTCCCGTCTGGCACTGTACGGCTCCATGTGTGACTCAGTATCAGCTCCTGCACATGCACAGCACACAGTGGGTAAAAGGGAACGATTCACTGAGAGATTGCAATGTTCAGTGTAACAGTTATTTGAGGGGTTCAGTCACTAAATCGGTTGTGCTTTGACAGACACTGTTTACAGTGTTTGAGTTTAGTTGAGGGAGGTGGGTACAATCCGTTTCCGGGACACACTCGCCCTGTGAAATATTGAATTTCGGTGATAATATGGTACATTTGGATTAATAGCGGACAAGGTTTAGCTACACTGTGCTAAATTGTTTTTTTAAACCAGTCATTGAATGGATCCTTTAGACCAGAATGGGAGCTCTCTCTCTCTCTCCGTGTCTCTGTCAAACACCGTGAGGCGGTGAATTCTCTCTGACAAACTGTTCAAAGAGACAAACACTTCAGACATGGGGAATATACAAAAACCTGGGCTTGAAATGAGCCCCGCCCCCATGTTCCAGAGAACAGGGAGAAGGAGGAAATCAACACACATTCAAGATCTGGATCTGTTGTGTTTTTGTGGAAAGTTCTGTTTTAATTCAGTTCTTTAAATGTAGTCGCCATGCAGTGTGGAATGTGTCAGGAGACCCTGAGTTACGTTATGGGACCAGTGTCACACACACACAGGCTGTACAGTCAGGAGACACGTGTCCTTTGTACAGACATTGGGGTTGAATTGAGCTGAGCTGTGTCACAAATGAACATGCAATTAAAATATCAAATTCAAACCAGTTTGCTCCAGACCTTCTCCATGTGTCTGTGTGGTTTTATTACAATACAATTTCACGTGAGGGCCGAAAATGGCTTCTGAACTAACAGCTATTTCTTTGAGTTGTAAGTGCACCTTTTTAAAAATAAAACTAAGAAAACATTTTAACGCCATTTTCACATTTGGGCAAAGTGGGTGCTGCATGGCGCTCCCTGCAAGTGCTTTTAATTTCAATTAAGGCACTAAACATGTTTGCTTTTCAGCCGTGACTCAGGAGGTAGCACTCCCTTCTTTGGTATTAGAAAGTTGTGGATTCAACTCCCACTCCAGAGACTTGAGCACAAAATCTACGCTGACACTCTCAGTATAGTACTGAGGGAGAACTGCACTGTCGGAGGAGCCATCCTTCAGATGAGATGTTAAACCGATGCCCTATCTCCTCTCTCAGGTGGATGTAAAAGATCCCATGGCACTATTTCAAAGAAGAGCAGAGATGTTCTCCTTGATGTCCTGGCCCATATATTGCCCACAACCAACCTTATTAAAATGCAGATGATCTGGGCATCATCGTGTTGCTGTTCGTGGGATCTTGCTGTGCGCAATTTGGCTGTCGCCTTTCCGCGGTTACAACAGTTGACTACACTTCCAAAGCACTTCGTTGCCTGTAGAACGTTTGGGATATCCTGAGGTCGTGAACGATGCTGCATACATGCGAGTCTTTCTTTCTTTACACTCACCCCAAGTCAAAATCAGGACAAATGTTAACTGGGGACAAAATGACCGAAACTTTTTCGATTGGATCAAATGGATATTTAGATTTCCAGTTGTGAAGATCACGATATGAAGCTGTTTGCTGGTCAACACATATGTTTACCAATGAATATTCTGTTCTCACTGCTGGGAATAAGTCCAAAAGCTGTCGGAAATAAATTCAAATTCTCGACTTCTATCCCTCTCACTGGTCTCTCTCCCTCTGTTACTCTCCCTCTCTCTCTGTCTCTCCAGGACTGTCTTGGCTGCTCTAGGAATGATGGATTAATCTCCTGGACACTGCTGTGAGCAAAAATCCTGGAGAAAAATCATAGGAATATTTTTTAAAAATTACTTTGAACACTTTCGTTTATTAGTGATAAAAATATTGATAAAAAAGGCTGTTTGACCGGGTGATGGGTGAACAGGACTTGGTGCGAGTTAGGATACGGGCAGCAGGAGTTTTGGATCAGCTGGAGTTTATGGATTGTGGAAGACGGGAGGCCGGAGAGGAGAGCTTTGGAATGGTGGAGTCTGGGGGTGAAAATGGCATGGATGACGGTTTCAGCAGCAGATGAATTGAGGCAAGGGCGGTGACGGGCGATGTTAAGGAGGTGGATGTAGGCGGTCTTGGTATGGAGCGGATATGATATGTCTCTGTCTCTCTGCCTCAGTCTCTCTGTCTATCTCCCTGTCTGTCTCTCTCTATATATATATCTATCTCTCTTGGTTTGTGTATCTAGCTCCCTTTCTCTCTGTCTCTGTCTCTCTCTCTCACTTTGACTCTCTACCTCTGTCTCTCTCCATTCCTCTTTGTCTTTGTCACTCTCTCAGTCTCTCTGTCTGTGTCTCTTCATATATATCTCTCTCACTCGGTCTGTCTCTCTATCTCATTGACGCTGCCCTCTGTCTCGCTGCCTTCTGTCTTCTGTCTTCTGGAGAAAAAAACCTCAGATTGTTCAATCTTTCGTGATAGGCATAATCTCTCTGTTCTGGTATCATCCTAGTAAATCAGTCAATCAGCAAATGTTAAAAGGGGGTAGATCATCACCAGGGAAAGACAGAAAGAGAAATAAAGAAAAAAAAAGCTCCTATTTATATCCTGCCTTTCATGACCTCAGGACATCCCAACCTGCTTTACAGCCAATGAAGTGCTTTTGAAGTGCAGTCACTGTTTTAGTGAAGGGAAATGCAGCAGCCAAATTGTGCACAGCAAGATCCCACAAACAGTAATAAATGTTCGGATCACCTTTTTTTGGTGCTGTTGGTTGAAATAACAATTAAAATTAAAAAACGCTAACAGGAATCCATTAGCAGTGGAAACACTGAACAAATTAAAGCAAAAACAAGGTATCAAATGAAAGAGAAATGTGGGAATTAAAATGCATACTTCGCATCTGCTAACTCCAATCTCAGCTGATCAATGTCGGGGGAGGGGGAGGAAACGGAACGACAGAGGCGATGAGGCGTTTACACTTAAAGCAGACGCCCCAGGAGCAGCGGGTCTCCAGCCACTTTCATCTTCAAGCTAGCAGCTTCCGGTCGGAGGCAGAACCCGGAAGTGCCATTTTTGGTTTGGAGGTGAAGGATTCGCCTCTGACCGCAATTTATTGCAAGGGGAGTGAAGGAGGTGGGAAGAGAATGGGAACAGGCAATAGAAATCAACTTAAACCATCAGACATCAAAATCAATGTCTCTCCATCAACATATAAACTGGGGCATTGAGAGAGAGTGGGGAATAATCAGAGATTAATGTAAATATATATACACATGAATATATCTGTAAATATAAATATATAAACTAGGACAAAGAGAGAGGGGAATATTCAGGGATTAATATAAATGTATATATGTGACTATAAATATATAAACTGGGACAGTGAGGGAGTGAATAATCAGGGATTAATATCAATATATATATATCTGAATATATCTATGAGTATATAGATTGGGACAGAGGGAGAGAGAGCGGGAATAATCAGGCATTAATATAAATGTATTTCCATCAATATATATCAGTCAATATAAAAACTGGGACAATGAGAGAGAGGGGAATAATCAGGGATTAATATCAATATATATACATGAATATATCTATGAGTATATAGATGGGGACAGAGAGAGAGAGCGGGAATAATCAGGGATTAATATAAATGTATTTCCATCAAAAAATATCAATCAATATAAAAACTGGGACAATGAGAGAGGGGAATAATCAGGGATTAATATCTATATATACATGAATATATCTATGAGTATATAGATTGGGACAGAGAGAGAGAGCGGGAATAATCAGGGATTAATATAAATGTATTTCCATCAATATATATCAATCAATATAAAAACTGGGACAATGAGAGAGAGGAGAATAATCAGGGATTAATATCAATATATATACACATGAATATATCTATGAGTATATAGATTGGGACAGAGAGAGAGAGAGAGAGAGAGTGGGAATAATATAAATGTATTTCCATCAATATATATCAGTATAAAACTGGGACAATGAGAGAGAGAGGGGAATAATCAGGGATTAATATAAATGTAAATACATGAATACACAATTATCTATGAATATATAGACTGGGACAGAGAGAGGTGAATAATCAGGGATGAATATAAACATATCTCCATCGACATATATCAGTCAATATTTAAACTGGGACAGTGAGAGAATGGGGAATGATCGGGGACGAATATATATCAACGGTCAAAGACAGTTTACAGAGAGAGGTAATGAATGATTTAAAAAATCAATCCAGCCCAGTGTAGTTATACCTTATCCCCTATTAATGCAAACGCACTTTTCTATGATTAAAATTCAGTATTTCACAGGGCAAGTATGTCCCAGACATGGATTGTACACACCTCCCTAAATTAAACTCAACTTTACTGTAAAAAGTGTCTGTCAAAACACAATCGGTTTAGAGACTGAACCCCTCAAATAAGCGTTACATTGAACATAGCAATCTCGCAGTCAATTGTTCCCTACTACCCACTGTGTGCTGTACATGTACAGGAGCTGACACTGAGACACACACGGGCCGTACAGTACCAGACCGCAGTGAATTTTTCCCTTTACATATACAGAGACGTGACTCCTGATTGTACAATCTGCGTGTGTGGAAGGAGTGTGTCCCTTGTCCAAACTTTGTTCCTTCCTGCCCCTGTGTGTGGGTGTTGTGGGTGAGCTGTGTCTGGAATCGATCTCCTTCACTGGGGTCTGTTCTTTGTCCCCGAGCCCTGTGAAAGGGCCTTGTGTGAGTTGTTTCCGGGGCAGTGAGGAAAGTGAGATCAGTGTTTATAACCATTTCAAACTGCAGTAATATTCCCCACAAGGATTTAAGAGAGTGGCAATGTTTCAAAACTGCAAAAAAATAGTCTGTGGGATGTGAGAGGTGCATCCTTGTAAATATTTTTTTTGAACCTTCTCCAGAGCTTCTATATCCTTTTTATAACATGGAGACCAGAACCGTTCACAGTACTCCAAGTGTGGTTTAACCAAGATTCTATATAATGTTAACATAATTTCGCCGTTTTTCAATTCCATCCCCTTAGAAATGAACCCAGGACTTTTTTTGTTTTTTTAAAATGAATGTGTTAACTTGCGTTGCTGCTTTTAATGAATTGTCTATTTGTACCCCGAGATCCCATTGCTCCTCTTCCCAATATAGACTCTTATTTTCCAAGGAGCCTCCACATTCCTTCCACCAAAAAGGACCGCCTCACACTTATCTATATTGAAGGTGTGCGAGTGAAAGAGAGACATAGAAAGGGAGAGAGAGACAGAGAGAAGCAGAAACCAGAGAGAGACAGAGAGAGAGGGAGAGACAGAGAAAGACAGACAGACAGAGACAGGGGGACAGAGAGAGAGAGAGACCGACAGAGACAGAGAGAGTGATAAAGACACAGAAAGAGGGACAGGAAGAGATAGAGAGAGAAAGACAGAGAGACATATCATATCCACTCCTTCACCAGGACCTCCTAATTCTACCCAGCGTAACATTGAATCCACAGAGAAAGGTTCACTTAAAAAGGGACAAAGTGTGTTGGGTTCGTGGATCTTCCGATGAGATGTGCTTTAACATTTGGTGAGATTGTTGATCTAATGAATTTCTGCACCTGTGGGCTAACAGTTGGTAAGTTGGATATTGTCACGTTTTATCATAGCATTCGGGTACCAAATGTATTGAGTGTAACCATGTTTTGATCTACAAAAGACCACGTGTTTTGCTGTTAGTTGTTAGTTTTGATACAACACTGAAGGAGCTGTCTCTACTGTGCTGTATCCAGAGGCAGGCTGGAATTACATAACCCATAACTACCTTTGATTGTACCCTGTTTCATGAAGTTCCATCAATAAAGGAGAGACTTTCTTCTAACTGGAAGAAGCCTACCATAATCTGCTTACTACAAGTAGCCACATGTATGCTAACATAGAAGACTGACACACTCGTTAATATTTACACAGTAAACGATCAGAGAATAAGCACAGACCAGGGATCAGGGCCTTTACCCAGTAAACGATCAAAGAATAAGCACAGACCAGGGATCAGGGCCTTTTCCCAGTAAACTATCAGTGAATCATCACAGACCAGGGATCAGGGCCTTTACCCAGTCAACTATCAATGAATCAGCACAGACCAGGGATCAGAGCCTTTACCCAGTAAACTATTGGGGGAATCAACATAGACAAGGGATCAGGGCCTTTACCCAGTAAACTATCAGAATCAGCACAGACCAAGGATCAGGGCCTTTACCCAGTAAACTATCAGAGAATCAGCACAGACCAGGGATCAGGGCCTTTACCCAGTCAACTATCAGATAATCAGCACAGACCAGGGATCAGGGCCTTTACCCAGTAAACTATCGGGGAATCAGCACAGACCAGGGATCAGGGCCTTTACCCAGTAAACTATCAGAATCAGCACAGACCAGGGATCAGGGCCTTTACCCAGTAAACTATCAGAATCAGCACAGACCAGGGATCAGGGCCTTTACCCAGTAAACTATCAGAGAATCAGCACAGACCAGGGATCAGTGCCTTTACCCAGTAAACTATCGGGGAATCAGCACAGACCAGGGATCAGGGCCTTTACCCAGTAAACTATCAGTGAATCAGCACAGACCAGGGATCAGGGCCTTTACCCAGTAAACTATCAGTGAATCAGCACAGACCGGGGATCAGGGCCTTTACCCAGTAAACTATCAGTGAATCAGCACAGACCAGGGATCAGGGCCTTTACCCAGTAAACTATCAGTGAATCAACACAGACCAGGGATCAGGGCCTTTACCCAGTAAACTATCAGAGAATCAGCACAGACCAGGGATCAGGGCCTTTACCCAGTAAACTATCAGTGAATCAGCACAGACCAGGGATCAGTGCCTTTACCCAGTAAACTATCGGGGAATCAGCACAGACCAGGGATCAGGGCCTTTACCCAGTAAACTATCAGTGAATCAGCACAGACCAGGGATCAGGGCCTTTACCCAGTAAACTATCAGTGAATCAGCACAGACCGGGGATCAGGGCCTTTACCCAGTAAACTATCAGTGAATCAGCACAGACCAGGGATCAGGGCCTTTACCCAGTAAACTATCAGTGAATCAACACAGACCAGGGATCAGGGCCTTTACCCAGTAAACTATCAGAGAATCAGCACAGACCAGGGATCAGGGCCTTTACCCAGTAAACTATCAGTGAATCAGCACAGACCGGGGATCAGGGCCTTTACCCAGTAAACTATCAGTGAATCAGCACAGACCGGGGATCAGGGCCTTTACCCAGTAAACTATCAGTGAATCAGCACAGACCAGGGATCAGGGCCTTTACCCAGTAAACTATCAGTGAATCAACACAGACCAGGGATCAGGGCCTTTACCCAGTAAACTATCAGAGAATCAACACAGACCAGGGATCAGGGCCTTTACCCAGTAAACTATCAGTGAATCAGCACAGACCAGGGATCAGGGCCTTTACCCAGTAAACTATCAGTGAATCAGCACAGACCAGGGATCAGGGCCTTTACCCAGTAAACTATCAGTGAATCAGCACAGACCAGGGATCAGGGCCTTTACCCTGTAAACTATCAGTGAATCAGCACAGACCAGGGTTCAGTGCCTTTACCCAGTAAACTATCAGTGAATCAGCACAGACCAGGGATCAGGGCCATTCCCCAGTAAACTATCAGTGAATCAGCACAGACCAGGGATCAGGGCCATTACCCAGTAAACTATCAGTGAATCAGCACAGACCAGGGATCAGGGCCATTACCCAGTAAACTATCAGAGAATCAGCACAGACCAGGGATCAGTGCCTTTGCCCAGTAAACTATCAGTGAATCAGCACAGACCAGGGATCAGGCACTTACAAATTTCCGATAAAATTTATTTGCATAATCACAAACATATAATCTTCAATAAACCAGTGTAATCGGGTGGCGTAATAGAATCTAATCATTTTTTAAAATTTCCTTTCCATTGAAAAGTATTGCTTGATGTATTTAGGATTGTTAACCTGGTGCAGTTTTATTAATACATCTTTAAATTGGGTTTATCACCAAAATAAGCATTTTTAATAAGAGTTTCCAGTCCTCCACCTGTGAGTAACCTCGTTTATAATCACTGAATATGATTTAAACAATTATATTGAACCATTTACTTGTTGAATTGATGTACACCAGTCAATTTCTTGGTAAATTTATATTTTTTGATGGGAAGTACATTTTAAACCGTACCCACTATTGCTTGTTTTCCTGAGAAGAGGAAAACAATTTGAGGAGCTTCCCGAACCAGCGCAATCGCTCGATTCTCGTAAGGTCAACCTGGGGAACTGGTCAGTTCTGTGGGCGGGACCTGATCCTCGAAATTGAATCTTCAACCAGCACAAAAGCTGGCTGAAAATACCAACCTAAGTGTTTTCGGGTGCAACTCACTGACGTTTAAAATTTTCCCGATGTTTTGCCATGATTCGGATGATTCCGTCCGGATTGAACTGATATTACTGGCGGAAACAAACGCAAACTCGTACCCTATACTTTACGTTTTCCTTATTAATCTACCCTAACAACCCCTCTCTCCAACACTACCTCTCTCCCTGTCTGTATCTGTTTCATTCTCGAGGGCCCAACTCTAAAAGGGGTACAGGAACAGAGAGATCTGGGGGTATATGTGAACAAATCGTTGAAGGTGGCAGGGCAGGTTGAGAAAATGGTTAAAAAAGCATACGAGATCCTGGGCTTTATAAATAGAGGCATAGTGTACAAAAGCATGGAAGTCACGATGAACCTTAATAAAACACTGGTTCGACCACAACTGGAGTATTGTGTCCAGTTCTGGGCACCGCACTTCAGGAAAGATGTGAAGGCCTTAGAGAGGGTGCAGAAGAGATTTACTGGAATGATTCCAGGGATGAGGGATTTTAGTTACATGGACAGACTGGAGAAGCTGGGGTTATTCTCCTTGGAACAGAGACGGTTGCGAGGAGATTTGATAGAGGTATTCAAAATCATGAAGTGTCCAGACAGAGTAGATAGAGAGAAACTTTTCCCACTGGCAGAAGGGTAAGGACCAGAGGACATAGATTTAAGGTGATTGGCAAAGGAAGCAAAGGTGATATGAGGAAAAACGTTTTTACACAGCGAGTGGTTGTGATCTGGAATGCACTGCCCGAGGGGGTGGTGGAGGCAGATTCAATCATGGCCTTCAAAAGGGAACTGGATAAATACTTGAAAGGAAAAAAAATGCAGGGCTACGGGGATAGGACGGGGGAGTAGGACGAACTGAATTGCTCTTACATGGAGCCGGTGCAGACTCGATGGGCCGAATGGCCTCCTTCCGTGCTGTAATCTGTCTATATGTCGATGATTCTACGCTTCTATTCTCTCTATGCTTGAATCTCTCTGTCTCATTCTCTTTCTCTCTGTCTCATTCTCCTCCTCGCTCTCATTCTCTCTGCCTCATTTTTATTCTCTCTCTGTCTCTCTCTGTCCCTTTGTCTCGTTCACCATCTCTCATTCTCTCTCTCTCCTACTCTAACCACTTCTGACAAGGTCGAATGAAGCAAAATTCTGAAGCTGTGGAGCGAAATGATTTGAAGTTGATATTTAATCTCATATTCATCAGTGGCACAGCTCAGCTCAATTCGACATCAATGCGTGTAAAAGGGACACGTGTCTCCTGACTGTACAGTCTGTTTGTGTTTGTGTGTTTGTCTCAGTGTCACTGGTCCCATAACGTAATCGAGGGGTCACGCTCGCAGCCTGTCATCCTGTTCCTCGGTGCCCCGTGTGTATCAGTGCCACTGATTCCAGAAAGTAACTCAAGAGTCCATTTCGTAGCCTGTCTCCCCCTCCCCCTGTTTCCCATGTGTCTCAGGATGTACTGGTCCGAGAACGTAACACAGGGATCGCCCCCTCCCAATCTGTCCCAACAATCCCCTGAGCCCGTCTGCATCAGGGTCTCCAAGTCCCATATCAATTGTATTTCCGTCCAGTGGGGAGTGTAGGGGATATAATATAAAATTGAATTTAGTTCTGGTGCTTGAAACCCTTCAGCTCTTTCTATAATTTAACTAAATTAACAATTAAAATCAGTGGGTACTTCAGCGCGTTCTGCAGCTCCTCTCTGAATTTAGTCTGGGTCAGGACATAAATACACGTGTTTGTGCAGGAACTGAGAATCTGCAGCATTCCTGCTGTGTATTCTGTGATATAAAGGGGGTCAGTGTAGGAGTTATAAAAACGGTTTGTAATTCGCTGATAGATGTAAAATACAACCTGTGTCACCCATAACAATATAAAACTGCCCGATATACTGAAGAGTAAAATTATGGATTTCTTTCGGTTCTCCATCTCTGGATCCTTGTGATTCTCTCCATTGCTGCCGCCCCGGAGTCCCCTGCGGACTCGGCTGGACACTAAAATACGTCTGACCGTCAGAACATTGAGCAGCAAAATCAGAAAGAACGGGACACAAGGGGTTAAAATACGGTGAAACATCTCAAATGCGGCCCAAATGGGGGAAGTATTGAAACTCGGTTTAGTCACACAAAACCAGGGAACACTTTGAATTACAAAGAAAGGTTTATATCTGAAGTACCAGGGGAGACTCTCTAAACAGCTCAGCACACTTACTGTTCCCAGAACCACAGCCGCCGTTTTCTCGGTGCAATATTTTGTTTTCAGCTTCTCACAACAAATGGCCACAAATCGATCAAAGGTGAAAGCGACTGTGAGCCAGACGGAAACCTCCGTGGTTGCAAAAACCAGGAAAGCAACGAGACTACACACGGGAGTAATGTTCAGGAATGAACCTGGGAAATAATACGCAGTCATCCACCTTAATATCGGATCAGTGATAACGACCAGGAGATCGGCCACTGCCATTCCCACCAGGTAGCGGGTGATACATTTGGAGAGTCCGCACTTCCCTCGGGACAGGATCACAATCGCCACCAAGTTAACTGTAAGAGAGAGAAAAGGAAGCAGAGAAATTACTGATCAGACCTGGAGCCAAAGCAGCCGTTTGAGAGAATCTGGGGTGAAATTTCCAGCTTTGTTGCTGCATCGAAGGGTGGAAAGTGATTCATTGACCTTGACATCGCGTTTGGGCAGAGAGATGTTTTTAAACACAATGATCAATAATGAATTGGGAAATCAATACAGAAATTGGATAAAGTGAGCACCGGATCAATTGGAAGGGTTCAGTGTGGGCGCAGTGCCGGTGGGGATGGAGAAGGGGTTTTACTGAGCGGGAATCCAGCGGATTGAAGCCGGATTTGGGCTGCAAGGGGACGGATAGAGGTGCGAAGTGTTGGGAAGGTGAGAGGACAGGGGGAGGTGCAGCTGGATTGTTGCTCTGGGTCAAGAGAGCCGACAGGGGCTGGCACTAAGCGTGAAAGGCAGCTGGAGACCGAGCCGGTGAGTGAGACTGGGAGAGAGACAAGGAAAGGGACATGTCGGAGCTGGAGGAGAGTCAGGAGCAGATGGTGTGGGAAAGCGGATAAATTGAAGCAACGGGTGAGTAGACAGAGGTTTCAATGGTGTGGGAGGAGAGGCTTGGATTCACAGGGAGAGACTGCAGCAGAGGGTTAGAGGAAATCTAATCTATCGGTCCCAGTAACACAATCCAATTAATAAATTCAACCATTGATTTCTGTGGTTATTGGTGTCAATTAACTGCTCGTTGGATATAAAGTGTGTTGAATTTACTTTGCACATTCAATTAATATTAAATTAAAATTAATTAATTAATTCAGCCTCGTTCTTTATTGAATTAAGCTGACACATAGCTTTTTGAATACAAAATCCTAATAATTCATAACGGTCAAGAAATGACTGAGTCTATTCTTTAAATACATTTCAATTATATGAATTTATTCATTCAGTAAACAAGGAAAAGGAACGTTCATCTAAACAGATTGAGGACCTGATAGTGATAAACACACCGGGCGAGAGTACAATAAAACTCGCACAATCTGACAACATCCTAATAACACATTCTAGTTACATTTCCTCTGAATATTTGTACTGGAAGTTTCAGCAGTTCATTACGATCAAATGTTCACGCCGCTGCTGCTTTCTCTCTGCCTCTCTCTCTCTCTGCGCCTCCCTCTCTCTCTCTGCCTCTCTCCTTGAATCTCTGTCTCTTCCTGTCTTTCCACATCTCCGTCTGTCTGTCACTCTCTGTCTCTCTCTTTCTGTTTCTCTATCTGTCTCTCTCTCGGTGCCTGTCTTACCTTCTTCCTTTCGCTTTCTCTCTCTGTAGCTCCCTCTCGCTGTGTCTCTCTCGCTCCCACTCTTTCTTATCGTGTTCGCTCTCTCTCCTTCTTGTTCTCCTTCTTAGCCTCTTTTCCTATCGCTCCTCTCTATCTCTCCATTCCTATTTCTATCGCCCTCTCAATTCTATTTTTTAATGCCCCGTCTCATATCCGATTCAATCCTAACATCCTGCGCCTGCTTTCTCTGCACCAGCCCCGTGTTCCAACGATCCTATTCTCAGTGTCAGTTTATTAAATGGTGAAGCCGCTGAGAATAGTTTAATGTTTCTACAGATCATGCAAATCTCCATCTTTTCACCTACACTGTTCACTTCATCTACAATGCATGAAATAAACTGAATACAATGCCTCTTCCAGACAGACCTCACAATAATTGAAATTCCTTCTCCTGTAATTATAAAGTACAGCGTTAGATGGCGGCATTCCACAATAAACAAAACGCCAAAATCACCGCTGCTGCTTCTAATCTCCGGACAAATA
This sequence comes from Heptranchias perlo, assembly GCF_035084215.1. NCBI lineage: Eukaryota > Metazoa > Chordata > Chondrichthyes > Hexanchiformes > Hexanchidae > Heptranchias > Heptranchias perlo. The sequence continues at coordinate 263,123 of NW_027139666.1, forward strand.
GAAAGGCTCATGATTCCCACAGAGAAAGTGAAAACTGATACAACATGACCTCAAAACATTACATTTTACAGTGAATTCATCCTCAGTGAAGCAGAGAATGAGATGTGAAAGAATCAACAGCAAAATCAATTCAACAGCCAGACACCTGAAGCGGCCTCAGGTACACACACAGTGAAATAATTTTTCATAACAGTGATCTCCAACAAACACATTGAAATCCCAATTATATTAATGCATGTTATTTGGGAGGGAGAGGGAGCGGACATTGCGCTGCCTCCTTGTAACACTGAGATCGTGAGCTGTCTCATTATCAATCACTGAAAACACATTGATGAAACAATATTCCAGGACAGGTTAGTTCCACAACATGAAACTCTTAACAATTCCTGATGGTCTGATACCAGCTCTTCGCCCAAACATCTGATTCCAATACATTCAGTACAGAGAATAATCCAGTAACAATGCCAGAACTGGACATACAAAAAAAATTACATATATCAAGAATCTGCTGCAATACCAAAACTTTAGAAGTTAACGATAATCCATAATTTAACAACACATTCAGTGCTACGAATAATCCATCAACAATATCACCGTTGGATTACAAAGGTCATCACAGATATAAAGCAGCTCCTACAAGACCAAACGTTTAGAAGTTAAGGACATACCATTATTCAACAATCCATTCAGTGCACAGAATAATCCAATAACAATGACGGGGTTGGATATACAAAGTTTATTACAGATATAACGCAGCTGCTACAAGACCAAAAGAACAGAGACTTTGGAGATGCCATCAACTGATAGAACCGGAACAGGAGGCTGTGTAAAACATAAGGGGAGAAATAAAATGGCAAGTGTAGCAGCACAATTAATACCGATTTACAACATTAACAGCTGAGATAACGGCTTACCAGATACTCCAACAGCTGCAAGAACAGGATAATAAATGCGTTGTATCTGATCGATTACTGAATAATCCATTTCTGTGGGAAACACTGACTTCCGTTGGCCTGAAAATCACAGCTGCTGCAGGCACTGTGAGCTGATTCATTCCAACGAGCCCTGATTTATACACGGGATAAGTCTCCACTGACACGGTTATACCCCTGGACATTTCGATTATTTACAGTAACTTGAACAAACACATTACATCAGCAGCTTTGACCCCAATGTAAAATAATGACGTGGATATAAAACAAACACCACAAAGCCCAGGACACTATCTTAATCGGACCTCTCTCAGGAACAAAGTTAAAATCAGAACTCACACAACAACAATGAGCGGCTTCATTTGCAATTTTCATATAATTGTATTGACCATTTTCACTCCTGGCGATTCATTTATAACCTGTATCGATTTCTCCGCACTGTATACTGAATCCAGGGACACAAATAGACCCGTTTCACTCTGTTCCTACAGTTTCCCAGTTAAAATATGAAGTTTGAGTCTCAGATAGAAGGTCAGTTAAAGGGCAGGTTCAGGATTGTAGCCGAGAAATGACTGTGGGTGATATTAGGGATCGGACACTGAACGCACTTCATTGCCTTTCCTCTCTCCGTTGTTTTACTCCAGGTGTTTCCCCGTTTATTCTCCGTTTGGTTCATGGCTCCAGTAAAATTGAGCCCGTGTAACTGAGCTGAGCTCATGACCCCATTTGACCCCCGTGCTTCCCTCACCCGCCTTCATTCCTTCCTCAGCCCATTGCCAGTGAAATCCTCATCCATGCCTCTGTCCCCTCCAGACTCCATTCCTCCAGTTCACCCCTGGCTTGCCACTCAACCTCGACCTTCCGATCCGCGCCATGTCCTGCTGGGCCTCACTGACTCTCAGTTCCCCATCGCCTTACATTTAAAATTCTCATTCTTGGGTTCAAATCCCATCACGGCCCATCCTTTCCCCCCACCGCGCTATACACATAAAATTATAGACTTTTATAGCCATTCGACTCATCTGCTGGCCCTTTTAAAGAACTATCCAATTAGCTGCAATACCCAGCTCTTGCCCGATTGCCCTGCAGATTTCCCCATACACCTACCGCAAACCCACACGTGACCTCCTTATTCATCTGACCCTGGCCGCTTTTGGTGGGACTCCCCTGACTATGTTCCACTCACCAATCTGATCATAGCCAGGAGAAGCTTCTCTTCCCTCCCTATCACCATTATATCTGGTATCTCTGAAGGTTCAATCCTTGGCTCCCTCCTCTTCCACATCTACACGCTGCCCTTTGGTGACATTGTCCGGAGACATGGACCAGCTTTCAGATGTGCACTGACAAAACCACGGCCTCTCTTTCCCCTTCCAATGTCTTCGTGTTGTCAGACTCACATCCTGTTTTAGGTGAGCCACAATTTCCTCCAGTTAAACGTTGCGAAGTCATGATCTTTGGTCCCACAAAGTTTACATCCTTGCCGCTGATTGCATTCCCATCCCGAGCTTTTGTGTCAGTCTAATCTTAACTTCAACGACCTATTCAACACTGAGCTGAGCTTCTGACTCCCTATCTTCTCCATCGCAAAGATCGTCTACTCCCGTGTCCATAATAATGGCCGTCCCTTCCTGCCCTGTAATCTACGACTGACACTCTCAGACATGCCTTTGTAACCACCCCAGTAAATGCACACGTGCCGTACAATGACAGACTGGGTCAATCGTTCCCTTTTACCTAATGTATATCGTACATGTACCGGAGCTGCCACTGAGACACAGATGGACCGTACATTATCAGACGCGAATGATTCATTCCCATTTACTTTCTGTGCACTGTACATGTACCGGAGCTGCCACTGAGACATACACGAGCCGTACAGTACCAGACGGGAGTGAATCATTCCCTTTTACCCACTGTGTATTGTACAGTCTGTGTCAGCAGATGTGGTTCATTCTTAATCGCCCTCTGAAATGGCCCAGCAAGCCACTCAGTACAATCTCGCTACAAAAATTCATAATAAGAATGAAACTGGACGGAGCAGCCGGTGTCGGACCACTAGGCACCGGACACGACGAAGGCAAACCAAGACCAGTCGACCCTGCAAAGTCCTCCTCACTAACATCTGGGGACCTGCGACAAAATTGGGAGAGCTGTCCCACAGACTAGTCAAGCAACAGCCTGACATAGCCATACTCACAGAATCATATCTTTCAGCCAACGTCCCAGACTCTTCCATCACTAACCCTGGGTATGTCCTGTCCCACCGGCAGGACAGACCCACCAGAGGTGGCGGTACAGTGATATACAGTCAGGAGGGAGTGGCCCTGGGAGTCCTCAACATTGACTCTGGACCCCATGAAATCTCATGGCATCAGGTCAAACATGGGCAAGGAAACCTCCTGCTGATTACCACCTACCGCCCTCCCTGGGCTGATGAATCAATCCCCCAACATGTTGAGCACGACTTGGAGGAAGCACTGAGGGTAGCAAGGGCACAAAATGTACTCTGGGTGGGGGACTTCAATGTCCATCATCAAGAGTGGCTCGTGAGCAACACTACTGACCGAGCTGGCCAAGTCCTGAAAGACATAGCTGCTAGACTGGGCCTGCGGCAGGTGGTGAGCGAACCAACACGAGGGAAAAACTTACTTGACCTCGTCCTCACCAATCTATCTGTCGTAAATGCATCTGTCCATGACAGTATTGTAGGAGGGACCACCGCAAACTCCATGTGGAGACGAAGTCCCTTCTTCAAACTGAGGACACCATCCAACGTGTTGTGTGGCACTATCACCGACCTAAATGGGATAGATTCAGAACAGATCGAGCAGCTCAAACTGGGCATCCATAAGGCGTTGTGGGCCATCAGCAGCAGCAGAATTGTATTCCAGGACAATCTGTAACCTCATGGCCTGGCATATTCCTCACTCTACCATTACCAACAAGCCACGGGATCAACCCTGGTTCAATGAGGAGTGTAGAAGAGCATGCCAGGAGCAGCAACAGGCGTAACTAAAAATGAGCCGCAGCTAAGCGATTCCCCAACCAAGCATCAGATCAAAGCTCTGCATTCCTGCCACATCCAGTCATGAATGGTGGTGGACAATTAAACAGCTAAGGGGAGGAGGATGATCTGTAAACATCCCCATCCTCAATGATGGCGGAGTCCAGCAAGTGAGTGCAAAAGAAAAGGCTGAAGCGTTGGCAACAATCTTCAGCAAGAAATGCCGAGTGGATGATCCATCTCGGCCTCCTCCTGATATCCCCACCATCTCAGAAGCCAGTCTTCGGCCAATTCGATTCACTCCACGTGATATCAAGAAACGGCTGAGTGCACTGGATACAGCAAAGGCTATGGGCCCCGACAACATCCCGGCTGTAGTGCTGAAGACTTGTGCTCCAGAACTAGCTGCGCCTCCAGCCAAGCTGTTCCAGTACAGCTGCAACACTGGCATCTATCCGGCAAATTGGAAAAATGCCCAGGAATGTCCTGTCAACAAAAAGCAGGACAAATCCAATCCGGCCAATTACCGCCCCATTAGTCTACTCTCAATCATCAGCAAAGTGATGGAAGGTGTCGTCGACAGTGCTATCAAGCGGCACTTACTCACCAATAACCTGCTCACCGATGCTCAGTTTGGGTTCCGCCAGGACCACTCGGCTCCAGACCTCAGTGCAGCCTTCGTCCAAACATGGACAAAAGAGTTGAATTTCAGAGGTGAGGTGAGAGTTAACTGCCCTTGACATCAAGGCAGCATTTGACCGAGTGTGGCACCAAGGAGCCCAAGTAAAATTGAAGTCAATGAGAATCAGGGGGCAACATCTCCACTGGTTGGAGTCATACCTAGCACAAAGAAAGATGTTAGTAGTTTTTGAAGGCCAATCACCTCAGCCCCAGTGCAATGCTGAGGGAGTTCATCAGGGCAGTGACCTAGGCCCAACCATCTTCAGCTGCTTCATAAATGACTTCCCTCCATCATAAGGTCAGAAATGGGGATGTTCGCTGATGACTGCACAGTGTTCAGTTCCATTCCCAACCCCTCAGATAATGAAGCAGTCCGAGCCCGCATGCAGCAAGACCTGGACAACATCCAGGCTTGGGCTGATATGTGGCAAGTAACATTCGCGCCAGACAAGTGTCAGGCAATGACCATCTCCAACTAGAGACAGTCTAACCACCTCCCCTTGACATTCAAAGGCATTACCATCGCCGAATCCCCCACCATCAACATCCTGGGGGTCACCATTGACCAGAAACTTAACTGGACCAGCCATATAAATACTGTGGCTACAAGAGCAGGTCAGAGGCTGGGTATTCTGCGGCGAGTGACTCACCTCCTGACTCCCCAAAGCCTTTCCACCATCTACAAGGCACAAGTCAGGAGTGTGATGGAATACTCTCCACTTGCCTGGATGAGTGCAGCTCCAACAACACTCAAGAAGCTCGACACCATCCAGGACAAAGCAGCCCGCTTGATTGGCACCCCATCCACCACCCGAAACATTCAATCCCTTCACCACCGGCGCACTGTGGCTGCAGTGTGTACCATCCACAGGATGCACTGCAGCAACTCGCCAAGGCTTCTTCGACAGCACCTCCCAAACCCGCGACCCCAACCCCCAAAAGGAAAAGAGCAGCAGGTACATTGAGAACAACACCACCTGCACGTTCCCCTCCAAATCGCACACCATCCCGACTTGGAAATATATCGCCGTTCCTTCATCGTCGCTGGGTCAAAATCCTGGAACTCCCTTCCGAACAGCACTGTGGGAGAACCTTCACCACACGGACTGCAGCGGTTCAAGAAGGCGGCTCACCACCACCTTCTCAAGGGCAATTAGGGATGGGCAATACATGCCGGCCTCGCCAGTGACGCCCACGTTCCATGAACGTAAAAAAATCACACTAATCTTACTTAACAGAGGATATTCTTTGAAAGCAATGATCGAAAAAGATGACAAACTGAATGACTCGTGGCGTGTTTTCAGTGTGCTCACAGGTGAGTCGCATCCGCTGGTTTTCTTGCTCAGGCATCAAGTTTAGATTCATTATTGATTCAGGATTTTCGAAAGCAAAAGGATATTTCACCCAACGCTTTTCCTCCAAATTTTCAAACCCTCCTCCAGGGAAAAGCGACTAAATTTGTCACAAAGAGCAGCGAGATGTAACTGTATGACACATTTCATTTCATTCCCTTTATCTTCATGGTTGCTGCTCTCTCTTCCCCAGAGGGCTGTGGATACTCAGTCGTTGAGTTTATTCAAGATTGAGTTTAATCGTCTTCTGGACAAGGCAATCAATGGATATGGGGATAGGGCGGTAAAGTGGAGTTGAGGTACAAGATCAGCCATGATCTATTGAATGGCGGAGCAGGCTTGAGGGGCCGTATGGCCAACTACTGCTCCTATTTCTTATGTTCTTGTCCTGCCAGAGATGCGGTGCCCAGAACTGAACACAGTAGAGTCATAGAGTCATAGAGTTATAGAGCACGGATAGAGGCCCTTCGGCCCATCGTGTCCGCGCCGGCCATCAGCCTCTGATAAGTAAGATTAGTGTGATTTTTTTACGTTCATGGAACGTGGGTGTCACTGGCGAGGCCGGCATGTATTGCCCATCCCTAATTGCCCTTAAGAAGGTGGTGGTGAGCCGCCTTCTTGAACCGCTGCAGTCCGTGTGGTGAAGGTTCTCCCACAGTGCTGTTAGTACTCTAAATGAGCTCTGTATAACTGTGACATAACTTCCGCTCCTTTTTATTCCAGATCCCTAGAGATAAAGATCAAAATACCATTACCATTTTAACTTTTTTTGCACCTTTTAGTGAATTCTGTACTTGGCCCCCTAAATTTCTCTGCTCATCCGCAGTTCCTAGCTTCTTGCCATTTAGAAAATGCCCTGATCTATCTTTTTAAGGTCCAAAATCGATGACCTCACACTTCCCCACGTTGAACTCCATCTGCCACAATTTTGCCCACTCACTGAATCTATCAATGTCCCTTTGCAACTTTCTGCTCCCATCCACTCTATTTATTGTGCCAACTAACTTGGTGTCATCAGCACACTGGGATATAACGTTCTTTACATAGGAAATAGGAGTAGGAGTGGCCCAAACGGCACCTCGAGCCTGTTCCGCCATTCAATCAGATCATGGATGATCTTCGACCTCAACCCCTCTTTCCCGCCCCATCCCAATATCCCTTGATTCCCCGAGAGTCCAAAATCTATCGATCTCAGCCTCGAATATCCTCAACGACTGAGCATCCACATCCCTCTGGGGTAGAGAATTCAAAAGATTCACAATCCTTTGAGTGAAGATTTTTTTTCTCATATTGGTCCTAAATGGCCGACCCCTTATCTTGAGACTATGAGTTCCAGTTCTTGACTCTCCAGCCAGGGGATTCAGCCTCTTAGCGTTTACCCTTTCAAGCGGTCTAAGATTTTTTCTACGTCTCAACGCGATCACCTCACATTCTTCTACGATCCAGCGAATATAGGCCAATTTTACACAATCTCTCCTCATAGTACAACACTCTCATCCCAGGAATCAATCTAGTGAACCTTCGTTTCACCTGCTCTAAGGCAAGTCTATCCTTTCCTGGGTAAGGAGAACAAAACTGTACACAGTACTCCAGGTGTGCGCTCACCAGAGCCCTATACAATTGCAACAAGACCTCCTTACTCTTATTCTCCAACTTCCTTGCAACAAAGGCTAACATGTCATTTGTTTTCCTCATTCTCATTAGGCCATTGGTTACCCACTATTTCCAGTAATTTTTTCCTCTATTCCTTTTGTAGGGAAAATAAAGAAACGTTGAAAACATTTCACTATCAATTATATCCGTTTATGACATAAAACGGATTCCGGACTGCATCAAATTCGATTTTAAACTCGGAGTGGTATTATATCGCGATGGTAGGGAATAGAGCCCAAATAAACTGCGGGAAAGCGAGCTCTGCTCATCACGACCCTACCATCGCTCACTGCAAGACACGCATAGATTGTTTCTGTGGAGTTGGGGACTGGCCAACTCGTTTTGGGTGACTGCGACTTGATTCACAGACACTAAAATAGTTCCCAAACATCAGCCCCTGGACAGACACAGCAGGATTTTGTCCTGTATTTAAATCTTCCTGCAGTTTACAGATTTCCTCCTCACCATCAACCACACGGCCCATTTTTGTATCATCTGCCAACTTCTTGATCAAGCGTCCCACATTCCAGTCCAATTCATTAAAATATACCAGAAAAAACAAGGGACCTAGTGAGAATGCCTACGTGGTGCCCCCTCTAATGAAAATGCCTACGTCGTAAGCTTTCAGTAGAATAGTGAAATGCCTCCATAGCAAAGTAACAGTGTAGTTAAGCAAAGGTTAATTAGAAGCCTGCTTGCTTTTAGAATTAACAATGGGCCTCTCTTCAGGCCATCTGTCTGCAAGATTAGTTCTTTATGCTAAAGCCTGCTTTGTGTTAACCAAGGGAATAACCCTGACAAGGTGTGGGAGTCTGGTGTAAGGATCTTTATGCAGCTGCATAATGAATAGTCACTCTATGCTAGACAAGGCCAAAAACATACCAAGCTAAGATAAGATGCCTCCTTTTTCTGTGTTGAAACATCGGTGTACGCACGTACATATACCACCTGTGAGTGGTCGGCCATTCTGTCACATAGCATGGTATGCCCAGGCTTTGCTTATGATTGGTTTTAACCCCTTGTTAATCATGTCCCTCTATTCTCTGTAAAGGTATAACTGCATGAATTTTTGTATGAAATTTGGCCTTGCTCTGAGTGTCGACCAAACTCTGTGAAGAGTTCAAATCGATACTATAGAATAAGTCCGCTGCAGCTAATAAAATAGTGTTGAACTTTAAAGGTGTATTCGACTCAGTGTTTGCTGAACCTGACTGAGGGGTAAAAGAATCCAGTTCATCATTTGGGGGCTCGTCCGGGATCTCAACGGTCAGTCACCGAGGGTTCACGAAGTAAGAGGCGGATTGTCTCAGACACGGAAGAAGGAAATGGCGCCCCGATGTAAGTAGTCTTAATTTACTACGTCGGTTTTCCTCCAATCCGTCAGTCTGACGACGAGTCGTCCAATCGTTAATACTCGAGTGATGGCCTTACGAGATTCAGGTCAGTCTGGCGAATGCACAGAAGTAGGTCAGTGATTATACATCACTGAGGGTCAGCGTACGTGCTGAGCGAGTAATTAAAGTTAGGTCAGTGATTGGATCACTGAGGCTCAGTCGGCGTACTGAGGAGGAGAACTCCTGGTTCGAGTCCCTGCATTAGAAGTCGGGGTTCGAGTCCCTGCAGTAGAAGTCGGGGTTCGAGTCCCTGTTATATTTCTGAGGGTCAGGGTTCAAGTTCCTGGTGATTGAATATAAACAGGAATCTTCGAATACGGTCGGTCAGTGATCAAATATCACTGTGAGTTAGGGTTCGAGTCCCTGGTGATTGAGTATAAACAGGAACTCCGAATCGGTCAGTGATCAAATATCACTGAGAGTTAGGGTTCGAGTCCCTGGTGATTGGGTATAAACCGGAACTTCGAATCTTTGGTGAGTGGGTATAAACAGGAACTGATTGCTTGTGCTGATCGACTACAGAAGGAAGTGCCTGTCTCAAACGCGCAGCCTTAGACCGGTTGTTAAGAGGGGAGATCCCCCACGCGAAGGTCAGGACCCTGAAGTGGGCGTAGAGGCACCAAAGGCACTTAGGATTGTGAAGCACAAGGTGTCAGGACCCTCATAAATCCAGAAAGCGACTGAGTGGCGATAATACGGTTGTGTTAACTAGTTGACTAAGAATAAGGAAAAGGGAAATAAAATGGGTAATTGTCTGGATATCACTGCGGAACCGAGTAGTGCCTTACAGACTTTGTGTGAAAAATACCCGGACAAGACAAAACACTTTAGACAATTGTCAGGGGGACTGAATAAAAAGACTGGGGAATGGTCAATGGCCATTGGGAGGAACTAAAAACTTAGATGCCTCCAAAAAGGCTCAGGAATTAATTTGGAAAATAACAGAGGTACCACAGCCAAAGAACTAATTGCTTCATGGAGAGAGTACTGTCAAAAAAAATCTTGCGTAAGTCAGCTGATTCAACTAAGTGCAGACGGTTCTCTCACGCACCTAGCCTGAGCTGGTTAAAGTGGGTGTAGAGAACACATGATGTCTTGTCCAATCAGCTGAATTATCAAGTATAGAATTGTGATGGTTAAGATAGGCCTTGATTGTTGTGTAATTACAGTGTGGAGGATTGCATAAACTATAAGCCATGGGCGCCAACGCTAGCAAAATCCCTCCAAAGGGAACACCTGCTGCTTACATGTATAGAAACTTTGGGAAAGAAACAACTGACGAGTTGATAGTTTGGTCCAAAATTGACCAAAACTAAGAAATATCCCTTTCCCAAAGACGGTACATTTAATATGGATAGAATTAAGTGACTAGAAAAATGTTTAAAAGAGAGAGACCCAAAAAAGAAAGGTTCTGTTGTTTCAGTGTACTGATCCTTTAAAAAGCCTGTCCTGATCAGTGTTTTTTTTGTCGGTGTGGTGGGCCATGCCCCCTTCTTACTGCGTCTTACGTGTTTTCTTCTTTTGTGTAATGTATCTGTTTTGTCTTGTGTTTAATTCTGATACTGCTGAATTAAAATTGGAGTTATTGAGGTTAAGTGACCTATTAAATTCTGGTTCTTATAAAATGTGAGCATGTTAAATTCCAGACATGGGATCTTCAACAAAAGATTGGCATTTTGAATTTTTATCTTGTGATTGGCTGTGGTTTTAAAAAGAGGTTTGAAAAATTAACGGGACAGATAAAAAAAGCTATCTGGTATCACCGTGATAGGAAAAGTCGGAAAGCTGGAACAGCTTGGAGAGTTGATTATAATCAAACCCACTAAAAGTATGTGAAAAAAAAAGTGAATTGGACAGCAAATTATAAAACTTACGTAGACTAACTATAAAATAAAATGTACGATGGGAGATGTTATTTCCCGGTATGAATTTTTTTTAAAAAGAATTTATGTGAAAATTACATTGACGTATGCTGAGAACGCTGCGTGAATCTGATATCTGACTCCGTCGGTTTGTTAAAAGAGTTTAACCCCTTCCAAGGACATCGACATCTGTTTTCAATTCACCAAGACAAAATGAGGTTTAATGGTAAAAGAAAAGACAAAGTGCAGATTTAAAGAATTACAAGTTACAGTTGCAGGATGATCTCTAGTTATAAATTAAACTGTGCCATTGAGATTGATTAAACACTGTGATTAAAATAAATCTCAAAAATAGTGTACAAAAATATAGTGTGAAGCAATCCACAAATGTGAAAAAAAATCAGTCAAACCTGTGTGAACAGAAAATTTGAAGGTGGGATGTGGAGACTTGATCTCAGAGGGAGATGTATCGAATTACTGTTACACGAGAGAGCCAGTTAATGTTAACCCCTTCCATCCCAAGTAGCCAGACTGTCATGCCAAGAGCAGTTCAAACAGATAGAAATGACCCCGTCGGTTGAGAACTGTCTGAGGCTTGCCTCGAACACAGGTGAACATGGGGTAACAATTGGTATAGGTTATATTATTAAAATTGACCCAACTACTCGGAAATGCCAAAGGCTACAATTCACTGAGATATAAGTTTCCACACAGACAATGCTACAGTGAGAAAAAATTGATAAGAAAGGAATGTAAAACAAATCGTATGAAAAGAAAGCATAGGTTAGACAATTGGAAGTCCATTACTTGAGCTATGTACTGACACAGGGTACTAAACGCCTATCAGTTTTACCCCGCCACAGTATGATAAGGAAGTTCGACAAGTTCTGGGGCTATTCAATTTTATTTGAAACTAATAGTAGCTCCAATTCAAAATCTGACCATAGAGGGGAGACCTTCCCTGACAAGTTATATAACTCGCATTGAGAATGCTAAGAAAATTCAACAATTATATCAACACCTCCTAACTCAAGTGTTAAAACAAAGCGAGACATGGAATGGAGTGGACATTGTAAAAGAGATAGACAAATATGGCAACGTAAAGATCTGTGATAAATGATATAGCAACTGCCTTTAATACGGATGCCTCAGTTGTTAACACCATTCATTCCGACATCTTGAAAGCACAGAGATTAGGATTTGGAGTTGGGAATTCCAGTCCGCAGTCTTAAGTACATCTGTATGTGGGAGAGACAGTATTTATTTCAGACAGGCTGCGTGCTCCACAGAGAGAGAGAGAGAAAGAGGGACTAGGCAATTTCTCTCTCCTGTTTTATTTTCTGGATTATTCCTTTGGACAAAATAAATAATAGATGATAATTTGACATTCACTAAATTAACCCATTGGGCTCTCAAGAAGAGCCGCAATGGATTTTCTGTGTTTCTTTTAAAACAGGTGACCCTGGGTTGTTTTGAGACCACGTGAGTGTTGATGGTGCAGGATTACCAAGAGTAGTTACAAAGTTACGGTGCAAGCTTTGCTGGAGAAATTTGGTGCAGGAAACGATCCAGTGGTGTTAAAGATTTAAGACTTTAGCTGCAGCCATCAGCAGATCTCAAATGTCACAGCGTGGTGATATCAACCTGATTCTCTTCTTTTGAAAACATTTGATCTGTTTTGTTTTAACCTATTTATTGTCTTCCGAGACAGAGTGCTCGAGGTGGGGAGATATGGGAGTTACATCCAAAAGTAATTACGAGCTCTTCATCTCTACTATAAAACCACAAAGCCTGGACATAATTTGTTTCTGAAATTGGAATTGATAAGAAAAATTTATACGTGTTGCTATTCAAGCCCTCGAGAAAGTAAAAGTTTTACTTGTAATATAAGGGGATAATCAAATTATATTTTAAAATAAAAGAAGTCCAGTCTAAATGGTTCCTATTGAATGCTGTGTATCAAGGAAGAATTCTTTTCGAGAGGGAAGAAGATTTTACATTGACAAGTCCTGTCAGTCCAACAATACTGCTCTCAAGTTGGGATAATTGTGAAATGATAGAAGGGACTCGGGCACAATGTAGTGGGATATTTTGGGAAATGAAAAGCGGTTCAACAAGAAATTACGTAAAATAAATAACTTTTGGGATATTGGACCGGACTGTAAATATTATACCGGACAGTAACGTTCCTCCAGGGCTCATGATAGGTAATATAATGGGTTATGTAAAATTGGATGAGAGGAAGTGATTGAGAATTAAAGTAAAGAAACAGAAAAATTACACCAAATGGGAATTTCTCTAAAGTCATTGAATTGGGCATGATAAAATATCAATCTGGCATAAATGTACAATCTAGTGGAAGTCAGGAAAGTGTAGTTGAGGATAGTAAATTGATAGCTTTCTCGTGGAGATATTTGTGTCCTTGCCTATAATGAACAATGAGAAAGCTACACTCAATAGCTTGGCCACTACCCTGACATCGGGACCATGCAGGGGGAGATAAGCACTCTAGACACCCCTGATCTTTTTGATAAGATGACCTGAAAACCTAAGAATGGCTACAGTGGACATAAAAGATACAAATGTATGGTGCCATCATCTGAAACGGAGACCAGGATGAAGAACATGATTACAAAGGCCTATGGCCTGGTGAGCTTGTGCAACCACTCTTTAAACAAACCAGTTGCTTTTACAGGACTGAATCCTACAGGACATATGATGTGTGCCATGGAAAACACGTTCGGAAATACCATGAGGGAAGAAGAGACTGGCCAGCAGAAAGTTAATATCCAAGAACACTAAGCTCATTCCCATGATATGCTGCTAGTATGCAGAAATACATGAAGAAGATACACTGAAGAATGAGTCTCAGACAGGCTCAGTTACTTGACAACAGCACAACATGAAATGGATAATGTGGTCCAGGCGAGTGAGAAATCCTTTTAAACAAGGCACTGACACATGGTCCATAGAGAAATCAACTAATTAATGAAACAGTCAGGAAACACTGGTACCAATCAGAAGGACTGAAATTAAAGTAAAGAGGGACATAGTAATTTGGATTTCCAAAATTCAGGGTTAGGTTCCCATCAGTTAACAGGGAAATTGAGAGAAACAATACTTAGAAGATATCCGCACGATGGATACAAAATTACAAAATTATGAGGGGCCCAGATAAAGTAGACAGGAAGTACCTGTTTCCCCTAGCAGAGGGTTCAAGAACTAGAGGACATAGATTTAAGCTGATTGGCTGGAACAAAATTAAAGGGATGTGTTACTAGACATGCGGTCACTGTATGTCCACATAGTTTTGGACACAGCCCAGAAGCACAGTGTGGGTTTAACAATACCGGTACCAATCCGGATGTTAACTGTACCATGGAGGCCCTAGAGGCGGATCTAAAACCAAGTGGCATATGCCGGAGAGGCCGAATACTGTGTTACAACTAATTTGAAAACATTTAAATATGCCAATCTAACTTGTGATATTTTAAGTCCAGAATTCTACTCCATTTCTGAAGTCCCGGTTCGGATTGGACCCGAGGAACTGGTAGAGATACACCGGCATAACCTCACCACCTTACAAGTTTCTGAGAATGTCAAAAAGGACTTAAAAGAATATCAGGTCACATTTGGGTATCTGACACCCCTGTTGCCTAAATACTTGAAAGCATTGTGACTGGAGATACGCCTCTCCCAGAAGGTTTATTATAACCTACAACAGGACAATAAAAACATTAAGCATGACATTGACCAAATTAAAGTCACCACTTGGTGAGGTGACCTCTGGAATTTGGGACTGAATATACAGATCCATTTTTGGATTAGATTAATTTCATATGTATTAGTCGTAGTGCAATTTGTTGTAATGTGCTTCTTGATTTTCATTGCATGTAATAATGTAAGCAGAGGATGAAGGGTTTGGCAAAGGTTATAAAACAGAGCCTGGGTGAGAATGTCCCCATTGTCTCTGTGGTTACAACTAAGAAAACATCTTAATGGTACCGGGAGCAGCACCCGCTGGGGTAAGGTGCATGTAAAAGGGAAGACAATCATAGTTTGATAGGATTATCAGATGCTCTGCCTGTCTTCCACCCGGACTGGTGGCCAACACGAAGGGAATCTGGTTAAGATGAGGTACAGCATCTAAGAGGATATTGTAGGGATAAAATTTGAATCAAGGGATATAAAGGGGAGGGCCCCAAGTCACTGAAAGGTACCATTCAGTCTAGTTAGGCTGGAAACAAAATATAAAGCACCATGGGATATTTGACTATGTTAGCCATTTTCAAACTAACATGAAGAGGTTTAGCTGACCAAGGACATTCGCAGCTTACTTGAGAAATGTTTAGAAGGAGTCTGTTACTGAGAAGAGATAAGAGTACAAACGTGTATTGATGAAACATGTCTGAGTTCTATTGGGACTTCGCTAGTTCAGGGACTAGTCATAATTGTTGTTATAATTCTTATAGGTTATTGCTTACTTAAATGTTGCTGTGCTATGATGTCCAATATGGGTCAGGATGCCCCAAGGATGTTAGTTGTAAGACAGACTAAAGTATGTGACAAAAAGGAGACAGACGATGTAGCAAAGTATGATGTGGATGAAGAATTTAATAGATTGAATAAAATGAATGTGACCGAGCATGAGGCTCTCCCCAGGCAGAACCGCTGGATAAGCAGAGATTGGTTATCATGGAATGATAAAAGGGGGGGGGGGTGAGATGAGAATGCCTACGTGGTGCCCCCTCTAATGAAAATGCCTACGTCGTAAGCTTTCCGTAGAATAGCGAAATACCTCCATAGCAAAGTAACAGTGTAGTTAAGCTAGGGTTAATTAGAAGCCTGCTTGCTTTTAGAATTAACAATGGGCCTCTCTTCAGGCCATCTGTCTGCATGATTGGTTCTTTATACTAAAGCCTGCTTTGTGTTAACCAAGGGAGTAACCCTGATTAGGTGTGGGAGTCTGGTGTAAGGGTCCTTATGGAGCTGCATAATGAATAGTCACTCTATGCTAGACAAGGCCAAAAACATACCAAGCTAAGATAAGATGCCTCCTTTTTCTGTGTTGAAACATCGGTGTACGCACGTACATGTACCACCTGTGAGTGGTCGGCCATTCTGTCACATAGCATGGTATGCCCAGGCTTTGCTTATGATTGGTTTTAACCCCTTGTTAATCATGTCCCTCCCTTCTCTGTAAAGGTATAACTGCATGAATTTTTGTATGAAATTTGGCCTTTCCCTGAGTATCGACCAGACTCTGTGAAGAGTTCAAATCGATACTATAGAATAAGTCCGCTGCAGCTAATAAAACAGTGTTGAACTTTAAAGGTGTATTCGACTCAGTGTTTGCTGAACCAGACTGAGGGGTAAAAGAATCCAGTTCATCACTAGCATTGAGCCTTGCGGAACGCCCTGGAAACAGCCTTCCAGTAACAAAAATACCCATTAACCATTACTCTTTGCTTCCTGCCGCTGACCCTATTTTGAATCCAGCCAGCCACTTTCCCTTGGATCCCATGGGCTTATTCTTTTTTGACCAATCTGCCATGTGGGACCTCGTCAAAAGCCTTGCTAGAATGCATGTACACCACATCAAACGGGTTACCCTAATCGACACTCCTTGTTACCTCCTCAATAAATTCAACCAAGTTTGTCAGTCACGACTTTCCCTTAACAAATCCATGCTGAGTGTCCTTGGTTGACCCGTGTCTTTCTAAATGGCGATTAATGCTCTCCCTCAGAATTGATTTCAATAAATTGCCCACCCCCGAGGTTAGACTGACTGGCCTATAATTACTCGGTCTATCCCTCGCTCCATTTTTAAACAATGGTACAACATTAGCAGTCCTCCAATCCTCCGGCACCACGCCTGTAGCCAGGAAGGATTGGAAAATGATGGTCAGAGCCTCCACTATGTCCTCCCTTGCTTCTCTTAACAGCCTGGGATACATTTCATCTGGGACTGGCGATTTATCTACTTTCAAAGATGCTAAACCCCTTAATACTGCCTCTCTCACTATGTTTATCCCATTCAGTATTTCACACTCCTCCTCCTTAACTACAATCTCTGCATCGTCCCCCTCTTTTCTGAAGACAGACGCAAATTATTCATTAAGAACCATACCCACATCTTCCGCCTCCACACATGGGTGATCTTTTTGGTCTCGAATAGGCCCTACTCTTTCCTTAGTTATCCTCTTCTTCCTTACGTATTTATAAAACATTTTTGGGTTTTCCTTAATTTTACTCGCCGGTATTTTTTCATGCTCTCTCGTTGCTTTCCTAATTTCCTTTTTATTTTCACCCCTGCACTTTCTGTATTCCTCTAGGCTTTCGGCAGTATTGAGTTCTCGGAGTTTGACATAAGTTTCGCTTTTTTGCCTTATCTTACCCTGTATGCTCCTTCACATCCAGGGGCCTCTGGATTTGGGAGTGCCACCCTTTTACTTTGTGGGAACATGTTTACTCTGAATCCCTTGAATCTCCCCCTTGAATGTCTCCCACTGCTCTGACACTGATTTACCTTCAAGTAACTGTTTCCAGTCCACTTTTGCTAAATCACTTCTCAGCTTAGTAAAATTGGCCTTTCCCTAATTGAGAACTTTAACTCCTGCTCCTTCTTCGTTCTTTTCCATAACTATGCTAAATCTAACTGAATTATGATCACTACCACCAAAGTGCCCTCCCACTGATATTCCTTCCACCTCCCCAGCTTCATTCCCTAAAACTAAATCCAGAACTGCCCCCTCCCTTGTTGGGCTTGCAATGTACTGACTATGAAAGATCTCCTGAATGCAATTTAAGAATTCTGCGCCCCCTCAACCTATTGCACTGATTGTATCCCAGTTAATATTCGGGTAGTTGAAATCCCCTGCAATTACTGCCCAATTGTTTTTACATTTCTAAGAAATTCGCCTAAATATTTGGTCTTCTATCTCCCTCTGACTGTTTGGAGGTCTATAATACACTCCCATAAGCGTGACTGCCCATTTTTCGTTCTTTAGCACAACCCAATATGGCTTCATTTGATGATCCTTCTAACATATCACTCCTCCTCACAGCCGTAATTGTTACTTTAAGCAATATTGCCCCCTCCTTTTTATCCCGCTCTCTATCTCGTCGGAAAGCCCTGTAACCAGGAATGTTGAGCTGCCATTCCTGCCCCTGCTAAAGCCATGTTTCAATAATAGCTAATATATCGTACTTCCACGTGTCCACCTGTGTCCTTAGCTCATCTGCCTTATTCACTACACTCCATGCATTGAGGTATGTATCATTAAGCACTGCCAAACGTTTTGTTGTCTAGTTTCTAACCTTTGTTTCCTCTGCCTTCCAAACTCACTTACTAATTTTCAGCCTTCCATTTCCAGCTCCGCTTCTCTCCCTCCTGAACCCATGCTCAGGTTCCCATCCATCTGCCAAGCTAGATTAGACCCTTCCCAACAGCACTGGCAAACCTCCTCACGAGGATATTGGTCCTGGCCATGTTTTGGCGCAACCTGTCCGGCTTGTACAGGTCCCACCTCCCCACAACCGGCTTAAATGCCTCAGCAATCTAAAGGCCTCCGTCCTGTACCATTTTTCCAGCCACGCATTCGTCTGCTCTTTCCTTCTATTTCTATATTCACTAACACGTGGCACCGGGAGTAATCCGGAGATTACCACCTTTGAGGACCTGCTTCTTAATCTGTTTCTTAACTCCTTAAACTCTGCCAGCAGGACCTCATCCCTCTTTCTACCTATGTCGCTGGTACTGATATGGACCACGACCTCTGGATGTTTACCCTCCCCCTCCAGAATGATCTGCGGCTGCTCAGTGACATCCATGACCCTGGCACCAAGAGTCAACATACCATCCTGGAATTTCGACTGTGGCCGCAGAAACGCCTGTCTGCTCCCCTATCTAGAGAATCCTCTATCACTCTCGCTCTCCTGACCTTTCTGCACACCCGTACAGCTGAGCCGCACATGGTGCTGTGGAATTGACTCTGGCTGCACTCCCCAGAGGAACCCTCCCTCTCACTAGTATTCAGAACTGAATACTAGTTAGATAGCGAGATGCCCTCAGGGGACTCCTGCACTACCTGCCTAGTCCTCTTTATCTGTCTGGCGGTCACCCAGTCCCTCTCTATCTGCACTCTCTTAAGTTGTGGGGTGACCACCTCCTGAAACATGTTAACTCTCAGCCTCACGGATACACTGCAGTGACGCCAGCTGCTGCTTAAGCTCCGAAACCCGGAGCTCGAGCTCCTCGGGCTGACGACACTTCTTGCACCTTTGGTTGTCCAGGACACGGGAAGCGTCCTGGAGTTCCCAAATGGCACAGGCCGTGTGTTCGATGCGTCTGAGCTGCCCTGCTATGCCTCGATTTATTATACTATCAACTAAACTAAACAAAGTTTGCAAAACTGCAGAATTGTTGCTTTCATGGGAAAAGGGGTGTTATCAGCGTCACGGTCTGCTATAAGAATTATATCTCCAGACTCAGTACATGTACAAGATAAGATTTGGGAACAATATAATGGTGCCGTGCAAGTTCACTATAGGAGTCGAAGGGGTTAGAGATTGGAACACGAACCCAATATCAGAACAGCCGTAGATCCCAGTTAGACAGAATTCTCAAGACAATCCGTGATGTGGGTGCTGACAGGAGGAAGGCTGATCAGCTTCTTCTACCACAGCCCTTAATGTTGCATTGTTCTAAATCTATTGTTGTGTTATATTATTACTAGTAATTGTAGTAATTTTTATGCTTAGGCATTGCGATTGCCTTATATCATTTCCCTTAATTAGTAGTGCATTTGAGTTTTAACTGGTGAATAAAATTAGCTCTTTCCAGTTCAGTGGGCTGGACTAGTTTATTTAAGGTTACACAGTGGATAAGTAAGATGAATTACATTCACAATGTTTGAAGACGAAACAAGGTCAACATTCAAGATCAGATTTGATATGTGGATGAAGGACATTTATTTGAAGGGATATGGGAACAGCATGAAGCAGTGTGATTCGAAATATTTGCTCTGGTGGGGATGAACGCCAGCACGGCCTGATTGGGCCAAATACTCTGTTTCTGTGTTGTAACTTCTATGTATTTCAACAGTAGAACGAACAAACGAGTATAGGAATTTCCAAGTGGAATCCTGAAGAGGAAATTAATTCGAATTGTGAATGTTCTGGACTTTACCCGAGAAGAAATACGTTAAATTACATCAGACTTTCGGTAAAATGTCGCATTAAAGGGTTTGGGGGTCAGGTTTCACCGCATCTTCATTCTTTCAGCAATGATATTAGGCGTGTGGACTCGAGTTATCAGTTCACCAACCCGTGCCAATATTTTTGCCGAGTTATTTTATCAAAAGCCTTCATCATTTTAATACATCAGTTAGATTTGCCCTGAAACTTCTTGGAATCTGAACTCAAGAGTTCCAGGTTCTCCAGGCTGTGTTCATAACTGAAGCCTTTTTAACCTTTGTATCAGCTTAAAGTGACCAACATTTATGCCCCATGAACAGCTCCAGTTTAACTGGCCGTTCATCTCATTGCAGTTTGTGGGACCTCGTTGTGCATAAATTGACTCTCCATTCTTGCCTCCATAAACAATAGTGACGAGAGTTTAAAAGTAGTTCATTGGCTGTGAGGAGCTTCGGCAGCTTCTGAAGACGTGAAGTGCTGTATAAATGGAAGTTTCTCTCTCTAACTCCCTTCCTAACAGCACTGTGGGAGAACCTTCACCACACGGAATGCAGCGGTTCAAGAAGGCGGCTCACCACCACCTTCTCAAGGGGCAATTAGGGATGGGCAATAAATGCCAGCCTCGCCAGCGACGCCCACATCCCATGAACGAATAAAAAAAAACTCTTTCTCTCTTCCACCCACTTTTTATATATCTGAACGTCCAAGTCTTTCAGCTGCTCAATCCCTTTCATTTTTTTCCGCAATGCATTTTCTCCCTTTTCTATCTGCCCAATCTACTAAAATATCTGTAACCTCCTGAAGTCTCTTACACTCTGGCTCACAGTTAGCGACAGTCCATTGTTATCACGTGTCAATTCTGACAACGTGTCCGATATAAAACTCCAGCTCATTTGTGTTTTGGGAGCAGCACCGGACACCGTGACCCCACTGTTACCCACTGTGGCCCCACTGCGACCCACTGTGACTTCGTGCGCCCTCTGATATCTGTCATTCCAGTCTGAAAACTAGGTATTAATTATTTTTTATGTGGCCTATCCTTAACCAAATTCGTTTTCAAGCTTCCAGCTTTATGTGACCCGTTCTCGCTCCTTATCAAAAAACCTTTAGAAAATCAACATGCACAACACCGACTGTATTTTCCTTCACAGTAGAGTCTGTTATTTTTTTAAAGAAGTGTCTAATTTGAGCAACATCGCTTGCCGTTTATAAATTATCCATGGTTTCCTGTAACTGAGTCATGTACTGCCTGATGAGTATTAATTTTATCCCGTATTATATTCCCTGGAGCGTATCCACAACAGATTGCCCACTCCCAATGTTCGGGTGAGTGGTCTCCAGTTCGAGAGATTTCCACGTCTTCCTTTTTGGACATAGGTGTTACAACGAGCACAACAACAACAGCATGCATTTGTATAGCGCCTCTCACGTAGAAAGAGAGGCGAAATCAGAAATAAATGCTTCCTCAGCCAATGGAGAAGAAGCTTGGTTCAGACATGGCCATTAATGAAGGTTTTAGAGGAGCAGAGGGAGGCGGAGAGTTTGAAGAACTCAAATGGGAAACTACAGAGCACGGAACCTCGGCGGCTGAAGGTACCGACGCCAATGGTGGGACAAAGGGTTGGGGATGGGCAGAAAAGAGTTAGAGGAAAGGAGAGTTCCCAGGGAAAGGCGTTGTAAGGCTCGGTGACGTTACTGAGAGGTGAGCCTGTGGAGGAATCTAAACACAAGGATGAGAACTTTAAATTGGAGGTGTTGGAGGACTGGGACCCAATGTAGTTCAACAAGAACACGTGTGACGTGTCAGGGATACTTGGAGGGATAGGATATGGGCAGCAGAGTTTTACCGTAGCTGAAGTTTATTAAGGTGGGAGCATGGAAGGTCGTGCAGGAGAACATTGGAATAGTCGAATCTAGAGATGATAAATCCATGGATAAGGATTTTCAACAGCAGGTGGGACGAGGCACAAACAAAGGTCGTTGGTGTTATGGAAGTAGCTGGTCTTTGTGATGGGGATGGTATGAGGTCTGAAATTCACCTTGGTGTTGAACAGAAAGCCCAGGTTGCGAAAAGTCTGGGTCAGCCTGAGACAAAGGCTAGGGAGGGGAATGCAATTCGTGGCAAGTGCACAGATTTAGTGGTAAAGACTGAAGGCGGCGGCTTCGGACTTCCCAATGTCTAACTGGAGGAAATTAGGTCTCATCGAATACTGGATGACCGAACTAATTGGATAGCACTTTCAAAGAACAGGCACAAGGACGATGGGTAGAATGGCCTCCTTCTGTTCTGTGCTCGCTGTGATACTATGATACTGTGGCAGTATCGGGAGTGCGATGATGGAGAGGTAGAGCTGATGGTTGTCAGCAGGCATGTTGAAGCTGCCCCATGTGTTCTGATATTATCTTTAGGGGGAAGCATGTCGATGAGAAAGAAAAGGTGGAGGGGGGCCTGGGGAAACGGTAAGGCTACTATTGGACAGTTGGGAGTAGAACGAAGCGAGGGCAGTGCCATTGAGTTGGACAACGGAACAGAGGCATTGGAGGACGATGGCGTGGTCACCCGTGTTAAAGGCGGCAGAAACACTGAGGAGGACGAGGAGGGAAAATGCACCATGGTCACTGTCACAGAGGCTGCATTTTTGACTTTGTTTAGGACTGTTTCAGTATCGCGCAGGGATTGGAGACTTGTCAAAACATGGAGTTGTCAGAAAGAAGGGAACGGATTTGGGAGGCAGCAACATGTTCAAGGGCTTTGGAGAGGAAACGGAGGCTCCAGGTGAGGATTTGAAGATAGGTTTTGAGGAGGAGCTTCTACGGACGGGCTTGGAAGGGACGGGAAAATACCTGAGGAGAGGGCAACCTTTCTAATATCAGCTATCACGAGGGCCAGGAAGGGAAGTCAGTAGTCTAGTGGAAATGAGGTCATATGATCAGGAGGTTCGTCTGGTGAATGAGGCGAAATCGGAGAAATTGGTCCAAGACTTCGATTAAGGTCCAGTCCAGGGGGGTCTGGGGTAGGTTAGGATTGGCGGATAAGAGAAAGGTGAGAAGCAGCAGAAACAGCTGAACTGATGGTCTCAATCTTAGTGCTCGCGTATTGTGTTGGAGAGGAGGGCGAAGAGAGAGTGGTTTAAGGGAAAGGCCGATGGTGGAGAAACGAAGCCGGTGGTTATCCTTTCTCTCCAGGATGACCCTGGAGAAGTGGGCGGCTAGAGGAAAGGGAGGCCTGGAAACGCTTGATGTGCTCCAGCAAGGTCTGGTGATCTATGAATGAACCAACTGTGCGGAAGATGTGCTCAAGTATCCGTCCTTTAGACTTGAGGGAGCGAATCTGGAGCATACATAGAGATTCCATCGGGGAGAGAGAGAGTAAAGTATCGTCGGTGAGCAGGAGTTTCCCCAAACGTTGTCTCCATTTTGGACTCTGCAGTGAGAAAACTCTTTTTCTGCAATTTTACCTTTCTTTTTAATTGTTTGATTTTTTTCTGCAGAGCAATAGTTTGCATGGCTGATCCAACCCTAAATTGGATTGAGGATCGTGATTCACTCGCCCGAGGTTATTCTGAGAGTGGGGAACATGATATTTGGTGTTGTCACTCCTTTATAGCGAGTTAATTGTATATATTACGGTAGTGTGCGGTTGCTCCAACTCCACAAATCCAGTAGCCAAATTAATATCAGAAAATTGCATGTTATACACAAGCTATTTGTTACTAAATGTTTTATTTTTAATTTACCCACATTAAAATGCTCCTTCAATATTTCGGCCATTATACACAATTGGCCAAAATATCTTTGAAGATTGTTAATCTCCTTTTTGTCCTTTACCTGCCCACAAAGGTTTAAAGAATATAAAAGGAAGTAATTTGTAAAGCTACAAAGCCCGCTCCAGATCCATACCAACTGTTTGTGTTTGACATAATTTCCCATTCAGTGTGAACAGATATTTCACCCCAGTCTTCAGCTCCTCTCTGAATTTCCTCTGTGTCAGTCCATAGATACACGTGTTGGTGCAGGAGCTGAGAAGCTGCAGCATAAATCCAACTTGTTGTGTGATATATATCGGGTTACTTAAATATTTGTCTGTGTAATAAAAGTTTATCACTGGCCAGTTTACCGAATGCACCAGATAGGTTATCCACAATAGTACGAAATTGGCGGAAATCGTGAAAAGCAAAATCATGGATTTTCTCCGATTCTTCACTTCTGGATCATTCTGATTCTCACTATTACTCCGGAGGCCCCTGCGGACTCTATTTGCCGATATAATATGTCTGACGGTCAGTGCATTGAATAACAAAATGAAAAGGATTGGTAATACAGGTGTTATAACACTGTCGATCCACTCGTATGCTTTCCATAAGGGCGAGGTGAAATATTCAGCTGTCGGAATACAATGCCATGGGACGTTGTCAATTATAAATAAAGGTTCCATTAAATAGTAAAAGGGAACGCTCCTCACACAGCTCACCACACACATGGTGGCGATAACCACCGTCGCTGTTTTCTCGGTGCAATATTGTGGTTCTAGCTTCTGACAGCAAATGACTATAAAGCGATCAAAAGTAAAGGCGACAGTAAACCAGACAGAACAGTCAACAGCTACAATGTACACGACAAGGTTTAGAGTACACACCGGAGTCAGAAGCAGGAAACTAACTGGCAAATACATGCTATTAATCCGATGTAATATCACATCGATGATCACCACCATTAGATCGGCCGCTGCCATGGCCACCAGGTAACGAGTGATACATTTGGAGAGACCGCACTTTCCTCGGGACAGGATCACAATCGCCACCAAATTAACTGTAAGAAATGTGAAAAGTAGAATTTAGCTCGGGGTTCTCCCAAAACTTATTTTAACAAAGAAGTCAATTGAGAAAGTACTAAAAAAAATCAGTTTCCTGGTTCCAAACGAAATGCAATTGGTCATTTAAAGAGCTATTTATTGGAGGGAAAGGGACATCTGTGACCGATGGAGGAACCGAAGATACAGCATGAATTAAAATTCACAGAAAGTTATTGGGATATGTTAGAGACTAAGGTGCTGAGGTAAAAAAGGCTGGCGTATTTCTGACGGCTGCGGGTGTCTGATGCACACATAGGCCAGTTTACCTTGTTCCATGGTCATCAAATCAAACTACCTGCAAATCAGCTTCCACTTGTTGGTTTATTCTCTGCACAACACGGAGTGTGCACTCTCACACTGTTGGTTTATTCTCTGCACAACACGGAGTGTGCACTCTCACACTGTTGGTTTATTCTCTGCACAACACGGAGTGTGCACTCTCACACTGTTGGTTTATTCTCTGCACAACACGGAGTGTGCACTCTCGCCCTGTTGGTTTATTCTCTGCACAACACGGAGTGTGCACTCTCACACTGTTGGTTTATCCTCTGCACAATACGGAGTGCGCACTCTCGCCCTGCTGGTTTATGATTTGTCCAACACGGAGTGCGTACTCTCGCGTATTCTCGCCCTGTTGGTTTCTTTGTGCAACACGGAGTGTTCACACTCGCCTGTTGGATTATGGTCTGTATAACACGGACTACGCACTCTCGTCCTGTCCAGTTATGGATTGTCATTGAGTTCGCACCATCGCATAAAGTCGAAATTTACCCCGCTATCTTTCCATCAACGGCATGTGCATAAAGGGCCGGTGATGGCAAAGGTACCTGGAGATTTCCGCTTGATAATTCATCCATTAGATGCAACTAAATCGAACGTTTCGCAGAGTAGTGAGCGTTGCATCTGCATACGTGGTTTGTTAACAATGGGGAAGGGTTTGGCCTTACCGCCTGGGTGTTAAACACCCCTTGTGCAAAGTGCAGAAAGGAAATTCTGGCGGGTTGGATCACACGCCGGTAACAGAAACCGCCAGATTCTCCCTTCCATTTAAACTAACCACAACTATAATCGGAGCTGGATTAAAGGCCAACCAAACAAGAGAGATTCCCCTGTGAAGCCAAATGTAAACAGTAAATGATGTTACAAATGCCCGCGTTACTCACTTAACCCACTTAACAACATCAGGCAAAACCACAAACTTATTGCTGATCTGATGTCAGTGCATCCTCTCGGGAGGAGTTTCTACTGGAAACATCGAAGGGGTTTATTGCTTCAACGTTGCCTTTGGTGAAAATTCCAGAAAGGTTATCATTTCAATTAAGAAATCACATCAAGAAAACAAGACAATCACGTTACACTGAACTGATGCCAATGAACAGGCAAAGATTCACATGAACAGTTAGACATTGATTGTCAACAATTACTGTCTCGTTTCATCGTCTTACCGGGAACAGCGACGGCTGCAAGAATCGGATAGTAAATGAACTCTATCAGGAAAATTACTGCGTATCCCATTTCATATGTAAAGCACCAATGTCTGTTCTGACAAGCACAGGGCTCTGACTGTGCGAATGTAGAGACATATTCAGATGAATCTTTATTTATACGCGAGAGGAACCTCCTTGGAGACAGTCACCTGGGGAGTGTGATCAGGGATATTAGTTACATTACACTGAACAAACAGATTTAATGAACCGCCTTTGCTCCAGTGATGATTGTGTAATAGGTTGTGATTTAGAGGATATGATAAAAAAATACTTTTATATTTCTTTGAAATTTCCTCAAATGGAGAATTGCAAAGTTTGTTTCCTATAATCCAACTGTTGAGCTGGATGAACAGTCTCATTTACACTAGCGCAAGTGTTGAGATGATTTAAAAGACCCATTTACAGTAGACCTGGTGTTGTTCCGGATGAACAGCTTCATTTACAGTAACTCTGGTGAAGACATGGATGAACACTTTCCTTTGTAGCAGCCCCGATTTTGAGACAGATAAACAGCCCCATTTACAAAGACATGCAAACAATGTTCAGCACAGAAACAGGCCATTTGGCCGAACAGGTCCATGCCGGCTTTTATGCTCCAAGTGAGCCTCCTCCCATCCTTCTTCATCCAACCCTATCAACATATCCCTCGATGGCAGATGGAATTTAACGCAGAAAAGTACAAAGTAATACATTTTGGCAGGAAGAACGAGAAGAGGCAAAATAAACTGAGTGGTACAATTCTAAAGTGGGTGCAGGAACAGAGACACCTGGGGGTATGTGTGCACACAATTTTGAATGTGGCAGGACAGGTTGAGAAAGCGGTTAAAAAAGCATACGGGATCTTGGGCCGAATAAAGAGAGGAATAGGGTACAAAAGCAAGGCAGTTATGTTGAATGTTTATAAAACACTGGCTCGCCCACAGCTGGAATATTGTGTCCAAACCTGGGCACCAAACTTTAGGAAGGACATGAAGGCCTTTGGGAGGGCGGTGAAAGGATTTACTAGAATGGCTCCAGGGATGAGGGACTTTAGTTTCGTGGACAGACTGGGGAAGCTGGGGTTGATCTCCTTAGAACAGAGAAGGTTAAGGGGTGATTTGATAGAAGTGTTCAAAATCATGAAGGGTTTAGATGAAGTAAATAAAGAGGAATCGTTTCCAATGGTGGAAGAACCGAGAACCAGAGGACACAGATTTAAGGTGATTGGCAAAAGAACCAAAGGCGACATAAGGAAAAACGTTTTTACACAGCGAATATTAATGATCCAGAATGCGCTGCCCGAAGGGTGGTAGATGCAGAGTCAATCTTGGCTTTCAAAAAGGAATTGGATAAATACTTGAAAGGAAAATATTTGCAGGGCTACAGGGAAAGAGCGGGGGAGTGGGACTAACTGGATTGCTCTTACAAAGAGCCGGCATGCGCAAGGTGGGCCGAGTGGCCTCCTTCTATACTGTAGCCATTCTATGATTCCTTTCTCCCTCATGTTTTCATCTAACTTCGCCTTAAAGACATCTGTGTTAGTCGCCTCAACTTCTTCATGTGTTTCTGTGTCCCACATTCTCACCACTCTCTGGGTGAAGAAGTTTCTCCGGAAATCCCTATTGGATTTATTAGTGACTATTTTATATTTATGGCCCTTAGTTCTGGACTCCCCAACAAGTGGAAACATTTTCACTACATCTACCCTATCAAACCCTTTCATAATCTTAAAGACCTCTATCAGGTCACCTCTCAGTCTTCTCTTTTCGAGATAAAAGAGCCGCCACCTGCTCGATTTTTCCTGATAGGCATAACCTCTCATTTCTGGTTTAATCCCAGGAAATCGATTTTGCACCTTCTCCCGCGCCTCTATCTACGTTTTATAGTGTGGGAAGACCAGAACTGTTCGCAACACTTCAAGTTTGTTCTCACCAAGGTTCTGTACAAGTTCAGCATAACTTCCCTGCTTTTCAATTTTATTTGCCTAGAAATGAACCCCAGTGCTAAGTTTGCTTTTTTATGGTCTTATTAACGTGCATCGCTGCTTTTAGTATGTGCGTATCTGTACCATTAAATCCCTCTGCCCGTCTACCCCGTTTACACTCTTATTTTCCAAGGAGTGTATTGTTCCCTATTATCCGTACAAAATATATTACCTCACACTTATCTATAGTGAAATTCATTTGCCATTTACCCGCTCATTATGCAAGTTTATTAATGTCTTCCCGCACTTTGTCGCAGTCCTCCTCAGTATTAACTATACAACCACCCCCCACCCACAATTTGGTGTCTTGTGCAAATTCTGAAGTAGTACTTCCGATTCCCGAGTCTAAATCATTTATGCATATGGTGAACAACAGTGGTCCCACCGCCAATCCTTGTGGAACACCACTTCCCACCTTTTGCCAGTTTGACTAATTACCTTTAACACCTACTCTCTGTTTTCTGTTTGGTAGCCGTTCTGCTGCCTGTCCCCTGACTCCACATGCTCTGATCTTGGTCATGAATCTACGACTCCGTACCTTATGGAAGGCCTTTTGAAAATCCAAATATATTACATCTACTACATTACCCTTGTCTACACTTTCTCTTACGTATTCGAGGAATTCAATAAAGTTGGTCAAGCATGACCTTCCCTTTTGAAATCCGCGCTGACTATTATTTATTATATTTTCGGTTTCCAGATTTTTCTCTATTATGTCTTTGAGTAAGGATTCCATTATCCTTCCTACTACCGACGTTAAACTATTTGGTCTACAGTTCCCTGGATTTGTTCTATCTCCCTTTTCAAATATAGGGATCACATTCGCTGTCCCCCAGTCCTCTGGCACTGTTCCCTCTTCCAATGAATTTACATACATATGTAATAGTGCCTCTGCTATCTCTTCCCGAACTTCTTTTAGTGTGCTCGGATGCAATCTGTCCAGTCTTGGGTTTTATCCTCTCTAAGTTTGATTAGTTTATCAATTACCTCTCCCTTTTCTATCTTAAATACATTTACATCTTTTTAAATCTCTTCTTCTAATGTCATGCCCACCATGTTAAATGGTAAATGTTGAAGCAGTCATTATTTAATATTGCTGCCATTTTCCTGTCATTACCTGTTATTTTATCGTGTGTATCGTTTAGTGGCCCGAACCCTATCCTGACATTTCTTTTGTTATTTATGTGTCTGTAGAATACTTTACTATTTTTTATAATATTCCTGGATAATTTAATTTCGTGGTTTCTTTTTGCCCAAAAAATGTTTTTTTAAAATTCTTTCCTAACCTTTTCATATTCCCTTTTGCCATCCTCTCCTTTGTTGGCTACGTGCTTAATATATTCCCTTTTCTATCGTTTCAATTTTGCCATTATTTCTTTATTCATCCATGATGTGTCATTGCTGGATACTTTGTTCTTGTTTTTCAGTGGGATATATATCTCCTGGATTCTATTGATCATCGTTTTAAATGATTCCCACTGCTGTTCTATTTCTTTGTTTGTCACTAATTATTTCCAGTTTATTTTCTCTGGTTCCATTCTTATCCCCTGAAAATCAACTTTATCCAAATTTATTGCTTTGGTCTTTGAATTACTTATGACTTTCTCAATATTTATCTTAAACCTTATTATGCTATAATCGTTATTGCCCAGATGTTCTCCCGCCCTTACTGCTCTTATCTTTTCTAACCACAGTGTTGATCTGGACGAACAGTCTCATTTATAAAAGCCCTGGTGTTAATCTGGATGAACAGTCTAATTTACAGTAACCCTGATGTTGATCTGGATGAACAGTCGCGTTTCTAGAAACCCTGGTGTTGATCTGGATGAACAGTTTCATTTAGAGAAACCCTTGTGTTGATCTGGATGAACAGTCTCATTTATTGAAACCCTTGTGTTGATCTGGATGAACAGTCTCATTTATAGAAACCCTGGTGTTGATCGACATGAACAGTCTCATGTATAGAAACCCTGGTGTTGATCTGGATGAACAGTATCTTTTATAGAAACCCTTGTGTTGATCTGGGTGAGGAATCTCATTTATAGACGCCCTGGTGTTGATCTGGATAAACAGTCTAATTTATAGAAACTCTGGTGTTGATCTGGATGAACAGCCTCATTTACAGTAACCCTGGTGTTGATCTGGATAAACAGTCTAATTTATAGAAACTCTGGTGTTGATCTGGATGAAAAGCCTCATTTACAATAACCCTGGTGTTGATCTGGATGAACAGCCTCATTTATAGAAACCGTGGTGTTGATCTGGATGAACAGCCTCATTTTCAGTAACTCTGGTGTTGATCTGGATGAACAGTTTCATTTATAGAAACTCTGGTGTTGATCTGGATGAACAGTTTCATTTATAGAAACCCTGTTGTTGATCTGGATGAACGGTCTCATTTATAGAAACCGTGGTGTTGATCTGGATGAACAGCCTCATTTTCAGTAAGTCTGGTGTTGATCTGGATGAAGAGTTTCATTTATAGAAACCCTGGTGTTGATCTGGATGAACAGTTTCATTTATAGAAACACTGGTGTTGATCTGGATGAACAGTTTCATTTATAGAAACCCTGGTGTTGATCTGGATGAACAGTTTCATTTATAGAAACCCTGGTGTTGATCTGGATGAACAGTTTCATTTATAGAAACCCTGGTGTTGATCTGGATGAACAGTTTCATTTATAGAAACCCTGGTGTTGATCTGGGTGAACAGTCTCATTGACAGAAAGCCTGTTGTTGATCTGGGTGAACAGTTTCATTTATAGAAACCCTGGTGTTGATCTGGGTGAACAGTCTCATTGACAGAAACCCTGGTGTTGATCTGGGTGAACAGTCTCATTGACAGAAACCCTGGTGTTGATCTGGGTGAACAGTTTCATTTATAGAAACCCTGGTGTTGATCTGGACGAACAGTCTCATTTACAGTAACGCTGGCGTTCATTTGGATGAACAGTCTCATTTACAGAAACCCTGGTGTTGATCTGGATGAACAGCCTCATTTATAGAAACCCTGGTGTTGATCTGGATGAACAGCCTCATTTACAGTAACCCTGGTGTTGATCTGGATGAACAGCCTCATTCACAGAAACCCTGGTGTTGATCTGGAAGAACTTTCTCATTTATAGAAACCCTGGTGTTGATCTGGAAGAACTTTCTCATTTATAGAAACCCTGGTGTTGATCTGGGTGAGGAATCTCATTTATAGACGCCCTGTTGTTGATCTGGATAAACAGACTAATTTATAGTAAACCTGGTGTTGATCTGGATGAACAGACTCATTTACAGAAACCCTGGTGTTGATCTGGGTGAACAGTTTCATTTATAGAAACCCTGGTATTGATCTGGATGAACAGCCTCATTTATAGAAACCCTGGTGTTGGTCTGGATGAACAGCCTCATTTATAGAAACTCTGGTGTTGATCTGGATGAACAGTCTCATTTATAGATGCCCTGGTGTTGATCTGGATGAACAGTCACATTTATAGAAATCCTGGCGTTGATCTGGATGAACAGCCTCATTCACAGAAACCCTGGTGTTGATCTGGAAGAACTTTCTCATTTATAGAAACCCTGGTGTTGATCTGGAAGAACTTTCTCATTTATAGAAACCCTGGTGTTGATCTGGGTGAGGAATCTCATTTATAGACGCCCTGTTGTTGATCTGGATAAACAGACTAATTTATAGTAAACCTGGTGTTGATCTGGATGAACAGACTCATTTACAGAAACCCTGGTGTTGATCTGGGTGAACAGTTTCATTTATAGAAACCCTGGTATTGATCTGGATGAACAGCCTCATTTATAGAAACCCTGGTGTTGGTCTGGATGAACAGCCTCATTTATAGAAACTCTGGTGTTGATCTGGATGAACAGTCTCATTTATAGATGCCCTGGTGTTGATCTGGATGAACAGTCTCATTTATAGAAATCCTGGCGTTGATCTGGACGAACAGTCTCGTTTATAGATGCCCTAGTGTTGATCTGGATGAACAGCCTCATTTATAGAAACCCTGGTGTTGATCTGGGTGAACAATCTCGTTTATAGAAAACCTGGTGTTGATATGGATGAACAGTCGCATTTACAGAAACCCTGCTGTTGATCTGGACGAATGGTCTAGTTTAGAGAAGCCCTGGTGTTGATCTGGGTGAACAGTCTCATTTAGAGAAACCCTGGTGTTGATCTGGATGAACAGTCTCATTTATAGATGCCCTGGTGTTGATCTGGATGAACAGTCTCATTTATAGAAATCCTGGTGTT
Source organism: Heptranchias perlo (assembly GCF_035084215.1). NCBI lineage: Eukaryota > Metazoa > Chordata > Chondrichthyes > Hexanchiformes > Hexanchidae > Heptranchias > Heptranchias perlo. The sequence continues at coordinate 295,762 of NW_027139666.1, forward strand.
GATCTGGATGAACAGCCTCATTTATTGAAACCCTGGTGTTGATCTGGATGAACAGTTTCATTTATAAAAACCCTGCTGTTGATCTGAATGAACAGCATCATTTATCGAAACCATGGTGTTTATCTGGATGAACAGTCTAGTTTATAGAAACCCTGGTGTTTATCTGGATGAACAGTCTCATTTATAGAAACTCTGGTGTTGATCTGGATGAACAGCCTCATTTATAGAAACCCTGGTGTTGATCTGGATGAACGGTCTCATTTATAGAAACCCTGGTGTTGATCTGGATGAACAGTCTCATTTATAGAAACCCTGGTGTTGATCTGGATGAACAGTCTCATTTATAGAAACCCTGGTGTTGATCTGGATGAACAGTCTAGTTTATAGAAACTCTGGTGTTGATCTGGATGAACAGTTTCATTTATAGAAACTCTGGTGTTGATCTGGATGAACAGTTTCATTTATAGAAACCCTGGTGTTGATCCGGATGAACAGTTTCATTTATAGAAACTCTGGTGTTGATCTGGATGAACAGTTTCATTTATAGAAACCCTGGTGTTGATCTGGATGAACAGTTTCATTTATCGAAACCCTGGTGTTGATCTGGATGAACAGTTTCATTTATAGAAACCCTGGTGTTGATATGGATGAACAGCCTCATTTATAGAAACTCTGGTGTTGATCTGGATGAACAGCCTCATTTATAGAAACCTTGGTGTTGATCTGGATTAACAGTTTCATTTATCGAAACCCTGGTGTTGATCTGGATTAACAGCTTCATTTACTATAACTCTGGTTTTCAAGTGGGCGAACCGCCGCATTTAAAGTAATCCTGGTGTTGATCTGGGTGAACAACCTCATGTCCAGTACCTCTGATGTTGATCTGGATGAACCGCCTCATTAAGAATAGCCCAGGCGTTGAGCTGGAAAACAGTCCCGTTTACCGTACTCCTGGTGTTGATCTGGATGAACAGCTCCATTAACAGTAGACCTGAGTCACTCTGAGCGGACGTTAGCACCCCCACCCCGACACTCACATTCGCTTTGGTCAGATTGATGGAATTTCCTTTATTGGCGTGATTTGTACTCGTGTGGGTGAAGGGGACAGAATTGTTCCGAGCAACAGCAGGCTAGATATTCATGTAAGTCCATGAATTTATAAGTAAAACTTGAAGCCAGGAATATCCCTGGGGTTGCGCATCTAACGGGGACTTTTTCACCCTGCAACGCAAGACTAGAATCCACTAATATATTTGGTTTGGGCAGACCTGTAATTCAGAAGGAACAAGAATTGACGATCGTCATACAGTCCTATTTTTGTGAGCGAAACTGTAACTCACTGAGTTCAACTGTCCCGACCAATACCACCGAATTCTGTTCATTGCTGCAAGGGAACAATTAATGGATGAGTTTAACCAACTTTTAAGCACTTGGGTTTGCTCATATTCAGGATCTGAGCAACCAGGCAGTCATCTCAGACATTATTCAGTAGACCAATAACGGGGAGTAGTGGGTTTGGAGATTGGACGATTGTCAAAAAGAAAACTTTCATTCACTGGTTAATTTGTGTGTGGAGATTATAGAAAGAAAAAGATGGTCCAATATCTCCTACTGTTGATGGCAGTTTGAAATTCTTGCTTTCTCAGTGTTGAGATTACTTGTTCCACTCACCTCGGAATTATCATACACCACCTGGAATTATACATCACCGGGAATTATCATACACCACCTGCAATTATCATACACCACCTGCAATTATCATACACCACATGGAATTGTCAAACAACACCTGGAATTATCACACACCACCTGCAATTATCATATTCCACCTGGAATTATCAGACACCACCTGGAATTATCATACACCACCTTGGAATTATCATATACCACCTGGAATTTCCTGCGGGGGCATAACCCGAAAGTGACACGGAAATTCAGTGCATTGCTGCACCCATTCTGCCAGTTGAATTACGCTCAAGTTTCGTACCAATTTGGTCTGCACCCGAAGTAAACATGAATATAAATCAGCGGGAATAACGGAGATCCATGAAACCATTGAACTCACACCGTGGGGTGGGAATTCGCATTTACCGCCTGTTATACATCTCACCTGATAGCCAGTTCAATGCCATCACGCTGACAGGTTGCAGTCACTCGTTGACTGTTAGAAATGCTACGGATGACAAATATTGTCCCCCAACAGCGTTCGAGGTGCTCAGCCAGGACATTGATTTATGAGAAGTAACCAAAGTGCCCGGATACGACCTGCTGTCGGGACATGCATTGGTCTCGTCATTAACAAGTTCATTATTAGTCGGAGTGAGGGGGTCATTGGCAGCTCTTCCACCACTCAGTTCTAAGACCGTGGGTTCAAGCCTCACTCCAAGATTTGAGACCATAAGCTCTGTTAACACTTCAGCTGGGAGCGAATGCTGTAGCTTGGGATGAGACGCTAAACCAAGGCACTGCCTGCTCTGGTACATGGCCGTGAAGGACCCTGCACTTTCCCCCAATACTTTCAAAGAGCCCCATCAAGAGTAGATGAAATGGTCATTTCTTGGTTGCTCTTTATACAAACTGGTTCCCACCTTTGCCTACACAACAACAGAAGTTACATTTCTAAATTCAGTCATTGGTTGTTGAATATTTCAGCGCATCCCGAGAAAGTAAAATGCATTTTCAGAATGTAATTCCTTTCCTTCCGAAATCACAAATATATATTTATATGATTTCAATGGACACGAAAATCGTGCGAGGTGTAAAACGTGCGGCCGATTTGCTATCTCTCGTTTTCCGTTACTGATCAAGATGATTTTCACACCGTTTTCTCTATTAATGCTCTTGCAGACAGTGGATGCACAGCGGGTGAATTTAGAACCCATTGATACAGGGATCCTGTCAAAAGTTGTTCAATTAGACCAAAAGTATTCGGTTATATTCCTCCTTCCTAATATTAAATGTTTCATATTGTTACAGTGAACAAAGCGTGGATTTTTCAAAATACCAAGAGCTTTCACAGATATAACAATCTCGATTCCCCTTCACTCACCACCTGTAGTTACCGTCACAGCCTCGCTGCGCTGAGATTCTAACCATCTTGTTTTGGCGTAGGTTCCATACTTACATTGGTACCACTCTCCTTGGTTTGTACCAGTACCGTTGAAAGTTTCCACGTTGTCTTTTGTGAAGAGTTGACGAGACGTTAGCAGTTCATTATCTCTATAAAAGTAGATATGACAGCGATATTTTCCGGTCCCGGTGCGGGTTATGGTGACCGTTTCTCCTTCTAATTACATCCCAGTCGATTGTACAAGATATAGTGGACCTTGGTAAGATGAATGGAAAGAATATTAGGTGGACAACTGAACAATGGCAGGCCTTCCAGGAAGAGATGGTTCGGGTACAGTGTAGAAACATTTCCACGAGGGGGAAACGAAGTACATCCAAACTTAGAGCTCCCTAGATGACTGAAGATATAGAGAATAAAATGCAACAGAAAATGGAGACTTATGACAAATGTACAGTTCATAATACAGTTGGCAACCAAGCTGAATGCAGAAAGTACAGAGAAGATCTAAAAATGGAAATAAGAGAGGCAAGTAAAGACCATGCGGATACCTGAGCGACTATTATAAAAGGGAACATAAAAGTCTTTCAGAAACATTTAAATCGGAAAAGAGTAGTCAAAGGAAGGGTGGGACCGATTAGAGAAAAGAGGAGATCTTTCTGTGGAGGCAGAGGGCATGGCTGGCAGGCGAAATGAATATTTTGCATCCGTCTTCACTGGAGAAATAGATGCTGCCATTGTAGCAGTAGTAAACAATTTTACAACACCAAGTTATAGTCCAGCAATTTTATTTTAAATTCACAAGCTTTCGGAGACTTCCTCCTTCCTCAGGTAAATGTTTCAGGATCTCCTTGAAGCCTACGCATTTATACATATAGAACAATACATGGTGTTTACAGACTGCCCCTGCAACTGCCCGTTGCCAAGGCAATCACCGTGTTCAGACAGAGAGGTGTCACCTGCAGAACCCCCGAATACACATTCAACAAAAAAACAAACAGGGAAAAAAAACAGAGAAGAAAAACAGAGAGAGGCAGAAACATCCAGTAAAGGAGGAAGTAGTTGCGATATAGGATATGATTAAATCGATAAAGAGGAGATACTTAATAGATTGGCAGTTCTCAAAGTAGACAGATGGGATGCATCATATGTTACTGAGGGAAGTAAAGGTGGAAATGACGGTGGCCCTGGCCTCAATCTTCCATTCCTCCTTCGATACGGGGATGGTGCCAGAAGACTGAAGAATTGCAAATGTTACACTTGTGTTCAAAGAAGGAGAGAGTGATGTATCCGGAAATTACAGGCCAGCCAACGTTGGTGTGGGAATCTTTTAGAGACAATAATCCGGGATAAAATTAAATGGCATTTGGCAAGGTCTGGGCTAAATAAAAGATAACATTGATTTGTTCAAGGTAAATCCTGCTTGATAACTTGATTGAGTTATTTGATAAATTAATACAGAGGCTTGATGAGGGTAGTGCGTTTGATGTTGTGCATATGGACTTTCCAAAGGTATTTAATAAAGTGCCACATAATAGACTTGTTAGCAGAATTAAAGCTCATGAGATTAAGGGGAGAGTGGCGGGGGATGATATGATTGAATGTGGAGGCTGGTGGGGTGGAACTTGTTCTTTCGTTGAACAACTTCTCCTTTGACTTCACTCATTTCCTGCAAATAAAATGCGTCGCTATGGGAACCAGTATGGATTCTAGATATGCGTGTCTTTTTGTGGGATACGTGGAACATTCCTTATTCCTGTTCTACTCAGGTCCCCTTCCTCACCTCTTTTTCCGGTATATTGATGACTGTATCGGTGCCATTTCCTGTTCTCGCCCCGAACTGTAAAATTTCATCAACTTTGCTTCCAATTTCCACCCATCCCTCGCCTTCGCATGGTCCATCTCCGACTCTTCCCCTCCCTTCCTCGACTTCTGTATCTCCATTTCATGGTAGGCTTGTCATCATGATTGCGGCTCATGGAATAAGAGCGGCAGTAACAACATGGATACAGAATTGGCTAATTGACATGACACAGAGTGTAGTGGTGAACGTTTATTTTTCGGACTGGAGGGAGGTGTACAATTGTGTTCGCCAGGGGTCGGTGCTGGGGCTATTGCTTTTCTTGATATATATTAATGACTTGGACTTCGATGTACAGGGCACAATTTCAAAATTTGCAGATGACACAAAACTTGGAAGGGTAGTAAACAGTGAGGAGGATAGTGATAGACGTCAAGAGGACATAGACAGGCTGGTGGCATGGGCGGACACATGGCAGATTAAATTTAATACATAAAAATGCGAAGTGATACATTTCGGTAGGAAGAACGAGAAGAGGCAATATAAACTAGAGGGCACAACTCTAAAAGGGGTAGAGGAACAGAGAGATGTGGGGGTAAATGTGCACAAATCTTTGAAGATGGCAGGGTAGGTTGAGAAAGCGGTTAAAAAAGCATACGGGATCCTGGGCTTTATAAATAGAGACATAGAGTACAAAAGTAGGGAAGGCATGATGAACCTTTATAAAACAATGATTCGGCCACAACTGATGCATTGTGTTGTGTTCTGGGCACCATACTTTAGGAAGGAAGTGAAGGCCTTAGAGATTTACTGGAATGATTCCAGGGATGGGACACTTCAGTTAAGTGGATAGATTGGAGAAGCTGGGGTTGTTCTCCATGGAACATAGACAAATGCCAGAAGAATTGATAGAGGTGAAATCATGAAGGGTCGAGACCTAGTAGATAGAGAGAAACTGTTCCCTTTGGCGGAAGCGTCAAGAACCAGAGGACATAGATGTAAGGTGATTGGCAAAACAACCAAAGATGACCAGAGAAAAAACTTGTTTACACAGCAAGTGGTTAGGATCTGGAATGCAGTGCCCGAAGGGGTGGTGGAGGCAGATTCACTCATGGCCTTCAAAAAGGGAACAGGATAATACTTGAAAGGAAAGAAAATGCAGTGCTACGGGGTTGGGGCGGGGGAGTGGGACGAGCTGGATTGTTCTGTAAAAAGAGCCGGCGCAGACTCGATGGGCCGAATGGCCTCCTTCCGCACTGTAACCTTTCTATGATTCGAGCATTCTCCGATTTTTTTCTCCAGATGCTGCCACACTTGCTGAGTATTTGCAGCATTTTGTGTATTTATCTTAAGCCATTTTTTTCTATTTTGTTGGAGGAGGATGGTGTGGTCAACCGTGTCAATGGCTGCAGGCTGGTTGAGAAGGATGAGGAGGGATAGTTTAGCACGGTCACATTCATCGAGGATGCAATTTCTGACTTCAATTCGGGGCGTTTCAGTGCTGCGGCAGGAGAGGTCACCTGATTGGAAGAGTTCACAAATGGAGTCGCGGGAAAGATAGGCACAGATTCGGAATGTGACAACACGTTCAAGGACTTTGAAGAGGAAAGGGAGGTTGGAGTTGGGGTGTTATTATACAAGTTAAATGGGTAAGGTTGTGTTTTATGCAGCTCAGACAGGTCTGGTGATCAATGACTCAACTCGTTGTCCGTCATAAACGTTCAAGTCTGTGTCCCTTGGACTTACGGGAGTGGAGATGAGGCCCGTACAAGGGTCCAGGATGAGAGAAAATATGTGGCTTACTGGGAACGAGGGCACCAGGAAGGGACAGAGCGTACAAACGTAAGGGTGCACAAGCAAATGGAGCTGGGGTAGGAAAGAATGGTAAAAAGATAAAATTAAAGGTTCTTTATCTGAATGCGTGCAGCATTAGTGATGAGGTAGATGAATTGACGGCACAAATAGAAACAAATGGGTATGATCTCGTGGCCATCACGGAGACATGGTTGCAAGGTGACCAAGGTTGGGAGCTAAATATTCAGAGTTATTTAACATTTCGGAAGGATAGGAAAAAAGTTAAAGCTGGTGTGGTAACTCTATTAATGAAGGATGAAATTGGTATAATAGTGAGAAATGATCTTCACTCAGAAGATCAAGATGTCGAATCAATTTGGGTGGAGGGATGGAAATCAATGGTGGGAGTAGTATATAGGTCCCCCAACAGTAGCTACCTAAATGTAGGGCTAAATATTAATCAGGAAATAAGTGGGGCTTGTAAAAAAGGTAATGCAATAATCATGGGCGATTTAACTTTCACATAGATTGGACAAATCAAATTGGCAAAAACAGCTCTGTGGAAGAGTACATAGAGTGTATTAGGGACTGTTTCTTAGACCAATACGTCAGGGAACCAACCAGGGAACAGGCTACTTTGGATCTGGTAATCGGTAACGAAACAGGAATAATTAATGATCCCAAAGTAAACGATCCCTTGGGAAGCAGTGATCATAACAAGATAGAATTTCACATCCAGTTTGAGAGCGAGGATCTTGGGTCTGAAACTACTGTATTAAACTTAAATAAGGGCAATTTTAAAGGAATGAGAGTGGAATTGGCGAAAGTGGACTGGGTAAACAGATTGGATGGTATGATGGTGGATAAGAAGTGGCAAACTTTTAAAAAGATATTTTAAGACTCGCAGCAAAAATATACCCCTGTGCGGAGGGAAGATTCCACAAAAAGGGTGAACCAACGAAGGCTAACTAAGGAAGTCAAGGATGGTATCATGTTAAAAGAAAAAGCATACAACGTGGCAAAGATTACTGGTAAGCCCGAAGATTGGGAGAAATATATAAACCAACAAACGATGACTAAAAGGATAATAAAGAGGGAGAAAATAAATTGTGAGAGTAAATTAGCAAGAAATATAAAAACTGACAGTAAAAGCTTGTACAAGTATATAAAAAGGAAAAGGCTAGCTAAAGTAAACACTGGTCCCTTAGAGGATGAGATTGGAGAAACAATAATGGAAAACAAGGAACTGGCAGAGGAATTGAACAAATATTTTGTATATGTCTTCACAGTATAAGACACTAATAATATACCAATAGTAACAGAAAATCAAGGGGCAAAGGGGAGGAAGGAACTAAAAACAATCACTATCATTAGAGAAAATGTACTAGGTAAACTAATGGGTCTAAAGGTTGACAAGTCCCCTGGAACTGATGGCTTGCATCCGAGGGTCTTAAAGGAAGTGGCTACAGAGATAGTGATTGCATTGGTTGTAATCTTCCAGAATTCACTTGATTCTGGAAAGGTCCCAGCGGATTGGAAAACCGCAAACGTAACACCTCTATTCAAGAAGGGAGTGAGACAGAAAGCAGGTAACTATAGACCAGTTAGCCTAAAATCTGCCATTGGAAAAATGCTAGAATCCATTATTAAGGAAGTAATAGCAGGACATTTGGAGACTCATAATACAATCAAGGAGAGTAAACTTGGTTTTATGAAGGTGAAATTATGTCTGACAAATTTATTAGAGTTCTTCGAGGAAGTAACGGGCAGGGTGGATAAAGGGGAACCAATGGATGCAGTATATTTGGATTTCCAAAAGGCATTCCAGAAGTTGCTGCATAAAAGATTACTGCACAAGATAAGTGCTCATGGTGTGGAGGGTAATATACTGTCATGTATAGAGGATTGGCTAACTAACAGAAAACAAAGAGTCGGGATAAAAGGGTCATTTTCAAAATGGCAATCTGTAACTAGTGGGGTGCTGCAGGGCTCAGTGCTGGGGCCTCAACTATTTACAATATATATCAATGACTTGGATGAAGGAAGAGAGTGTCTTGTGGCCAAACTTTGCTGATGATATAAATATAAGTGAAAAAGCAAGTTGCGATGAGGACACAAAGTATCTGCAAAGGGATATTGACAGGTTAATCGAATGGGCAAAAATTTGGCAGATGGAATATAATGTGGGAAAATGTGAAGTCATCCACTTTGGGAAAAAAAAATATTATTTGAATGGAGAAACACTTCAAAATGCTACTGTTCAGAGGGATATGGGTGTCCTCGTACATGAAAGAAAAATGTCAACATAGAGGTGCAGCAGGTAATTAGGAAGGCAAACGAAAAATTGGCCTTTATTTTTAAAGGAATGGAGTATCAAAGCAGGGAAGTCGTGGTACAACGGTACAGGGTGCTGGTGAGACCACACCTGGAGCACTGCATACAGTTCTGGTGCCCTTATTTAACGAAGGACATACTTGTATTGGAGGCAGTTCAGAGAGGTTCACCAGGTTGATTCCGGGTATGGAAGGGTTGTCTTTTGAGGAAAGATTGAACAGGTTGGGTCTGTACTCATTGGAGTTTAGAAGAATGAGCGGAGATCTTATTGAAACATACAAGATTCCGAGGGGACTCGATAGGGTAGATGCTGAAATGATGTTACCCCTCATGGGTGAATCCAAAACTAGGGGGTATAGTCTCAGAATAAGGGGTCGCCCGTTTATGACGGAAGTGAGGAGGAATTTCTTCTCCCAGAGGGTTGTGAATCTTTGGAATTCTTTACCCCAAAAAGCTCTGGAGGCTGTTTCATTGAATACATTCAAGGTTGAGTTTGACAAAATGTTGATCAGCGAGGGAGTCAATGGATATGGGGAAAAGGCGGGAAAGTGGAGTTGAGGTAAAAATCAGATCAGCCATGATCTCATTAAATGGCGAAGCAGGCTCGAGGAGCCAAATGGCCTACTCCTACTTCTATCTCTTATCGACTTATGGTCTCATTATCTACCTATATTTCCAATGTAAAATTAGAGTGAGCTGAGGGTTGACGACCTGAGGAGGTGGTGACCACAGTGGTTCTGAAGGAAGCTGCTGTGCTGGTTGATAGTGATAGTTTCAGGAAACATGTGAAAGGGAAGCTGAATTTGAATCATCAGTAGCTTGGGCTGTTGGAGATCGAGGGAACAGATCGTGGGCTTCATGAACAAGGTGGTTGAGCTGATGGATGGAGGAAGACAGAACAGAAACTGCGTAGCTTGAGAATAGTAAGGACACAGTTAGATGGGGTGTGAGGGCTGGGTGCTGAGGGAGGTAGAAAGATAAAGGGCAAGAAAAATGGGGCAGTTGGAGTTACGCAGATAGTTTTGATTTTGGACACACGAAGGCCCATGAATTGCTCAAACAACATTCACATCTAACGCCTCTCCTCCACTCCCCAATTCAGCAAAATATCTCAATCACTTTCCTTAAACGACTTTCCTTTAACAAATCCGTGCTGGCTTGACTTAATTAATCCACAATTGTCCAAGTAACTGTTAATTTTGACCCGAAGTATTATTTCTAAAAGATTCCCCACTACTGAAGTTAAACTGACTGGCCTAGAAACATAGAAAATAGAAGTAAGAGTAGGCCATTCGGCCCTTCCAGCTTGTACCGCCATTCAATATGATCATGGCTGATCCTCCATATCAATACCTCATTCCCGCTCTCTCCCCATACTGCTTGATACCTTTTGTGCCTAGAAATCTAACTATCTCCTTCCTAAATACATTCAGCGACTTGGCCCCCACAGCCTTCTGTGGGAGAGAATTCCACAGGTTCACCACCCTCTGAGTGAAGAAATTTCTCCTCATCTCGGTCCTAAATGTCCTACGCATATCCTGAGACTGTGACCGCTTATTCCAGATCCCCCAGTCAGGGGAACATCCTCCCTGTATTCAGTCTGTCTCGCCCTGTCAGAATTTTATATGTTTCAATGAGATCCCCTCTCATTCTTCTAAGCTCAAATGAATACAGGCCGAGTCGACCCAGATCAGCCATGATCTTATTGAATGGCGGAGCAGGCTCGAGGGGCCGATTGGCCTACTACTGCTCCTATTTCTTATGTTCTTATGTCATACGACGGTCCTGCCATCCCAGGAATCAGTCTGGTGAACATTAGCTGCATTCCCTCTCTGGCAAGTATATAATTTCTTCGGTACGGAAACCAAAACTGCACACAATACTCCACGTGTGTTCTCACCAAGGTCTTGTGTAACAGCAGTAAGACATCCTTGTTCCTGTACTCAAATCCTCTTGCAATAAAGGCCAACATATCATTTGCCTTCCTAACTGCTTGCTGCACCTGCATGTTTGCTTTCAGTGACTGGTGTACAAGGACATCCAGTTCCCTTTGTACATCAAAATTTCCCAATCTATCTCAATTTAAATAATAATCTGCCTTTCTGTTTTTCCTTCCGAAGTGGATAACTTCACATTTATCTACGTTATACTGCATCTGCAATGTATTTGCCCACTCACTCAATTTGTCGAAATCGCCTTGAAGCCTCTTTGCATCCTCCTCACAATACCACCTAGTTTTGTGTCCTCAGCAAATGTGAAAATATTAAATTTGGTTCCCTCATCAAAATCGTTGATATAGGTTGTGACTAACAGGGGCCCAAGCACTGATCCCTGCGGTACCCCAGTAGTCACCGCCTGCCACACCGAAAAAGACAAATTCATTCCTACTCTCTGTTTTCTGTCTGTTAACCAATTTTCAATCCAGTGTATTACCACTAATCCCATGTGCTTTAACTTTGCACACAAACCTCTTATGTGGGAATTTATCAAAGGCCTTCTGAAAATCCAAATACACAACATCCATTGGTTCTCCCTTATCTATTCTACAAGTTACATCCTCCAAAAACTCCAGTAGGTTTGTCAAACACGATTTCCCTTTCATAAATCAATGTTGACTTTTTCTAATACAGTTGATATTTTCGATGTGTCCGATTATCACATCCGTTGTAATAGACTCTAGCATTTTCCCTACTACTGATGTTAGGCTAACTGGTCTGTAGTTCCTTGCTTTCTCTCTCAATCCTTTTTTAAATAGTGGGGTTACATTTGCCATCCTCCAATCTGCAGGAACTGTTCCATAATATATCGAATTTTGGAAGATGACAACCAATGCATCCGCTATTTCCAAGGCTACCTCTTTTAGTATTCTGGGATGCAGATTGATAGGCCCTAGGGATTTATCGGCTTTAGGTCACATTAATTTCTCCAGCAATATTTTTTTACTAATAGTAATTTCCTTTAATTCCTCCTTCTCACTAGACCCTTCGTTCCCTTGCATTTCTGGGAAGTTATTGTCTCATGAAGACAGTACCAAATTATTGGTAAATTGCTCTGCCATTTCCTTGTTCCCCATTATAAATTCTCCCCTTTACGACTGTACGGGGCCTTCATTTGTCTTCACTTATATTTTTCTTTTTACATCTTTGTAGAAGCTTTACAGCCCACTTTTATGTCCCTTGCAAGTTCACTCTCATACTCTATTTTCCCCCTCTTAATCAATCTCTTGGTCCATTTTTGCTGAATTCTGAACTGCTCCCAATCCTCAGGCTTGCTACTATATTTAACAACTCTATATGACTCCTCTTTGGACCAAAAACTATCCTTAATTTATTTTGTTAGCCAAGGTTGGGCCGCTTTTCCTTTTGTGTTTTTGCGGCAGAAAGGATTAAAGAACTGTTGTAATTCATGCATTAATTCCTTCAATGTTAGCCATTGCCTATCAACCATCACACCTTTTAATGAAGCTTCCCAATCTATCATAGCCAACTCACTCCTCATACCTTCGTAGTTTCCTGGTTTAGGATCCTGGTTTCGGATTGGATTACTTCACTTTCCAACTTAATGAAGAATTCTATCATGTTATGGTCACTCTTCCCTGAAGGACCCCACACAACAAGATTATTAATTAACCCCTTCTCATTGCACAATACACAATCTAGGATAGCCTGTTCCCGAGTTGGCTCCTCACCGTACTGGTCTATAATTCCATCTCGTACACACTCCAGGAATTCATCCTCCACAGTACTATTGCTAATTTGGTTTGGCCAATCTATATGTAAATTTAAGTCACCCATGATTACTGTAATACCCTTGTTATATGCATCTCTAATTTCCTGTTTGATCCCATGCCCTACATTACCACTACTGTTTGGAGGCCTATAGACAACTCCCATCAGTGTTTTCTGCCACTTGATGCTGCTTAAATCCACCTTGACTGATTCTGCATCTTGATTTTCTGAGCCAATATCCTTTCTCACTATTGCTCTGATTCCATCCTTTACTAACAACGCCACACCGCCTTATTATCCTTTTTGCCTGTCCTTCCTAAATATCGAATAATCTTGGATAATCAGCTGCCAGCCTTGGTCACCCTGCAGCCATGTCTCTGCAATTGCAATTATATCGTGTCCGTTTACATCTATTTGCGCTGTTAATTCGTCTACCTTATTATGAATGCTTCGTGCATTCAGATACAGTGCCTTTACACCTGTCTTTTTAACATTTTTAGACATCTTCACATTTTTTGTACTATGGAAATGTTTGTCTTATTACCGTTTTTTCTTACACAGACCGTATTTTTAGTGCACTCTTTTGTTTGTACACTTTGTCCCTTCCTGACACAATCTGGTTATCCTTACCCCAATTAGTTTCCTGTACTGCTTCCTTGTCTTTTCCCTTGAGCATTCTAGATTCCTCTCCACCGGGACCCCCCCACCCCCGATATAATTTAAAGCCCTATCTACCTCCCATTTATTCGATTCGCTAGAACTCTGGTCCCAGCATGGTTCAGGTGTAGTCCGTCCCAATGGAACAGCTCCCTCTTTCCCCATTTCAGGTACCATTGCCCAACGAATCGAAACCCACCTCCCCCACACCAATTTCTGAGCCACACATTCATCTCTCTGATCCTCTGATGACCTATTTGCTCATGTCTCAGGTAATAATCCACTGATTATTAGCTTTCTGGTTCTGCTTTTTCCTTTAGTACTTAGCTGCTCAAACTCTGTCAGCAGAACTTTTCTCTTCGTCCTACCTATATCTTTGGTACCTACATGGACCACGACAACTGGATCCTCCCCCTCGCACTCCAAGTTCTTTTTCAGCCCGGAGGAGATGTACTTAACCCTGGCATCGGGTAGGCAACATAGCCTTATGAACTCATGCTCATGGCTGCAGAGAACAGTGTCTATCCTCCCTAACTATAATGTTGCCGACTACAATCACCTTCCTTTTTACTCTCCCCACTTGAACGCTTTCCTGTACCACGGTGCCATGGTCAGTTTGCTCGTCCTCCCTGTAGACCCGCACTTGTCCACAAGGGTTGCTACAACCTCGAATCTATTGGACAAGGGCAGGAACTGAAGCTCCTGGATCCCCGTACCTGCCTCACTCACAGCCACACCCTCCTGTCCCTGACCACGTGTCAATTCTAAAGTATTTAATCGAAGGGGTGTGGCTGACTCCTGGAGCAAAGGGTCCAGGTATCTTTCTCCCTCCCTGATGTCTCACAACGCTTGCAGCTCGGACTCCAGCTCCTTAACTCAGAGCCGAAGTCCCTCGAACCACAGACACCTACCGAAGATGTAGTCGCTCCGGACAAAAATGTCCACAAGATCCCACATATTGCAGCAGCAACACATCTCCCGTTCTCCCAATAGCTTATGTATTTATTTAATTAATGTAATGTTATTCAAATTATTTACCTCGTTTAATTTAGTAGATTAATTAAATTAAACTTGTTTTTTTAAACTTTAGTTATATGCTATGTGTTAATTGATAACTTAGCCCACATTCACTAACAATCACTTATCTGCGACACCGCACAACAATCGTCAGACAGGAGGGTTCCCTCCCAGTCGGCGAACACTTCAGCAGTCAAGGACATTCAGCCTCCGATCTTTGGGTAAGCGTTCTCCAAGGCGGCCTTCGAGACACACGACAACGCAAATTCGACGAGCAGAAATTGATAGCCAAGTTCCGCACCCATGAGGACGGCCTCAACCGGGATCTTGGGTTCATGTCACGCTACATGTAACCCCACCTGACGTAGAGTCATCCAGACTCAAGTCGTAGTTGGCTTGTTCTCCATACACAGATGCAGCCGGACCCGCTGGATTTCCAGCAAAAAAAGTTATCTGTTTTTTTGTCAAACCCCAGCATCTGCTACATTTGACCCCTGGTGACCCCACCTCAGTATTCTTGGATGTAATGTTTCCCTGACTAACCTGTTTGAACACCATTGACTCCTTTGATTGCTGTGATTATCTCTCTGCCGAGGTGTGATAAAGGGCAGTTAGAAAGATTATCTGGAATCACCAGGCATTGTTCTCTGACTATATATGCTGTGCCTTCATGTAACTCTTCACTTCACTGACGAAGGAGCAAAGCTCCGAAAGCTTGTGATTTCAAATAATGCTGTTGGACTATAACCGGTTGTTGTGTGTCTCCTTACATTAATCACTTATCTGCCTCACCTCTGACATCACACTGCAGTTTTCTCTTGTTGCAGGTATGCTGCTGCTCACGTCCGCTGCCGCTCTGCAGGAAAACTTAGGAAAAGCAAAGCAAACCTGCACCTCCTTCGCCCGCTTCACGAAACTCCCGCACTCACCAAACTCTCAAGTTCCTCACTCCGTGCCCGCTCCACTCAGTGCCGGTTGCACTCACAGGCCCCCCTATTTCGACTATTTCTGACTCAGAGGAGTGAGCCCTGCTCTGCTACTGTATCAGCGAACCAATGAACTAACCACAGCAGTTCTCCAGTCGGAGAGCTTGATTGTTTGTCTCTGCTTAGCCAAACAGAAACTTAAAAAAATAAAGTTTAAAATTGAACTTAAACAGTTAATCTTACTTAAAAGTTAACAGCAAGATTTTAAAAGAGATTAACCCTTAAACTCCCACACTTACCAAACTCTCAATTTGCTCACTCCGCAGCACTCAAACAGGCAGAAGACATTTTGTTTCGCTCAACCAAAACGACCCGCTGATGTGGGGAAGTGTTGCATATACTTTATTTTACTTTAATAGGTACCGTTAAGTCGAAATGATTGAATTTGTGTCGCCAATAATACCAATTGGTTTGTCAGTTTGCTTGGTGTAAAATGAAGCAGTTTATCGATTTGGTACTGCGTCATCTTAACAAGAGTTTCCGGTGTCCGAATATTGAAAGGTGTTTGAGGCATGTGACACATGTACAGAAACACGACTATCCAGTTCCTGTTACATCCCTGCGTTACACTATCGCATTGTTGGATATTGGATAGTGCAGAAACACGAATATCTAGTTCTATAAGGTGGAACTACTGTTAAATCCCTGGGTTACATTATCGCGTTGCCAGTTATTGGACAATGAAGAAGCAAGACTGTCCAGTTCAGTTTATAAGGGGAACTATTGATGCATCCCGGGGTTAAAATGTCATATTTATGTCATAAAGAGGTACTATTTTTATATCCTTGGGTTACGGTGTCGTAATGTTAGATGTGGGGCAGTGCAGAAGCAAAAGTATCCAGTTAATTATGAGGCTGAACTATTGTTACATTAATGTGTTCCACTTTCGAATTGTTAGAACTTGCTGAGTACAGAAACATGAATATCCAGGACAGATTATAAAGGGGAACTATTGGTGCATCCCTGGGTTGGACAGTAGTATTGGTAGATGTTACAAAGTGCAGAAACACGAACATCCAGTTCAGATTGTGGGGGAACTATTGCTCCGTCCCTGGTTCACTCTGTCATATTGTTAGATATTGGGCAATGCAGAAACATGAATATCAAGTTCAGATTTTAGAGTGGAACTGTTTTTACAGCATTTGGTTAGACTGTGCTATTTTTTTTATTTGTTCACTCGATGTGGGCGTCGCTGGTGAGACCAGCATTTATTGCCCATCCCTAATTGCCCTTGAGAAGGTGGTGGTGAGCCGCCTTCTTGAACCGCTGCAGTCCGTGTGGTGAAGGTTCTCCCACAGTGCTGTTAGGAAGGGAGTTCCAGGATTTGTCCCAGCGACGATGAAGGAACGGCGATATATTTCCAAGTCGGGATGGTGTGTGACTTGGAGAGGGACGTGCAGGTGGTGTTGTTCCCACGTGCCTGCTGCTCTTGTTCTTCTTGGTGCAGAGGCCACGGGTTTGGGAGATGATGCCGAAGAAGCCTTGGCGAGTTGCTGCAGTGCATCCTGTGGATGGTACACACTGCAGTCACAGTGCGCCGGTGGTGAAGGGAGTGAGTGTTTAGGGTGGTGGATGGGGTGCCAATCAAGCGGGTTGCTTTGTCCTGGATGCTGTCGAGCTTCTTGAGTCTTGCTGGAGCTGCACTCATCTAGGCAAGTGGAGAGTATTCCATCAGACTCCTGACTTGTGCTTTGTAGATGGTGGAAAGGTTTTGGGGAGTCAGGAGGTGAGTCACTCGCCACAGAATACCAAGCCTCTGACCTGCTCTTATAGCCAGAGTATTTATGTGGCTGGTGCAGTTAAGTTCCTGTCAAGGGTGACCCCCAGGATGTTGATGGTGGGGAATTCGGCGACAGTAATGCCGTTGAATGTCAAAGGGAGGTGGTTGGACTCTCTCTTGTTGGATATAGTCATTGCATGGCACTTGTCTGGCGCGAATGTTACTTGCTATTTATCAGCCCAAGCATGGATGTTGTCCAGGTCTTGATGCATGGGGCACAGACTGCATCATTATCTGAGGGGTTGCGAATGCAAATGAACACTGGGCAATCATCAGTGAACATCCCCATTTCTGACCTTATGGAGGGAAGGTCATTGATGAAACAGCTGAGGATGGTTAGGCCGAGGACACTGTCCTGAGCAACTCCTGCAGCAATGTCCTGGGGCTGAGGTGATTGGCCTCCTACAACCACTACCATCTGCTCGGTATGACTCCAGCCACTGGAGAGTTTTTCCCCTGATTCCCATTGACTTCAGTTTTACAAGGGCTCCTTGGTGCCACACTAGGTCAAATGCTGCTTGATGTCAAGGGCAGTCACTCTCACCTCACCTCTGGAATTCAACGCTTTTGTACATGTTTGGACCAAGACTGTAATGAGGTCTGGAGCCGAGTGGCCTGGTGGAAAAGAAACTTAGCATTGGTGAGCAGGTTATTGGTGAGTAACTGCCGCTTGATAGCACTGTCGACGACACCTTCCATGACTTTGCTGATGATAGAGGATAGACTGATGGGGCGGTAATTGGCCAGATTGGATTTGTCCTGCTTTTTGTGGACAGGACATGACTGCGCAATTTTCCACATTGTCGGATAGATGCCAGTGTTGTAGCTGTACTGGAACAGCTTGGCTAGAGGCGCGGATAGATCTGAAGCACAAGACTTCAGCACTACAGCCGGGCTGTTGTTGGGGCCCATCGCCCTTGCTGTATCCAGTGTACTCAGCGGTTTCTTGACATCACTTGGAGTGAATCGAATAGGTTGAAGACTGGCTTCTGTGATGCGGGTGATATCGGCAGGAGGCCGAGATGGATCATCTATTCGGCACTTCTGGCTGAAGATGGTTGCAAACGCTTCAGCCTTGTCTTTTGCACTCACGTCCTGGACTCTGCCATCATTGAGAATGGGGATGTTTACAAAGCTTCCGCCTCCCGTTAGTTGTTTAATTGCCTACCACCATTCAGAACTGGATGTGGCTGGCCTGCAGAGCTTTGATCTGATCCTTTGGTTGTGGAATCTTGTTGCTCTGCCTGTCGCATTTTGCTTCCGCTGTTTAGCATTCATGTGGTCTTGAGTTGTAGCTTCACCAGGTTGTGGCCTTATTTTTGGTACGCCTGGTGCTGCTCCTGGCCTGCTCTTCTACACTCCTCATTGAACCAGGGTTGATCCCCTGGCTTGTTCGTAATGGTAGAGTGAGGAATATGCCGGGCCATGAGGTTACAGATTGTGCTGGAATACAATTCTGCTGCTGCTGATGGCGCCTCGTGAATGCCCAGTTTTGATCTGCGAGATCTGTTCTGAATCTATCCCATTTAGCACGGTGATAGCGACATACAACACGTTGGATGGTGCCCTCAGTGCGAAGACGGGACTTCGTCTCCACGAGGAGCGTGCGGTGGTCATTCCTACCAATACTTTCATGGACAGATGCATCTGCGACAGGTCGATTGTTGAGACGAGGTCAACTAGGTTTTTCCCCTCGTGTTGTTTCGCTCCCCACCACTGCAAGCCCAGTGGTGCTCAACGAGGAGGAGGACTGATTCATCAGCTGAGGGAGGACGGTCGGTGGTAATGAGCAGGAGGTTTCCCTGTCCATGTTTGACCTGATGCTATCAGATTTCATGGGGTCCAGAGACAATGTTGACGACTCCCAGGGCCACTCCCTCCTGACTGTATATCACTGTACCGCCACCTCTGATTGGTCTGTCCTCCCGGTGGGACACGACATACCAAGGGATGGTGATGGAAGAGACTGGGACGTTGGCTGAAAGGTATGATTCTGTGAGTATGGCTATGTCAGGCTGTTGCTTGACTAGCCTGTGGGGCAGCTCTCTCAATTTTGGCACAAGTCCCCAGATGTTCGTGAGGTGGACTTTGCAGGGTCGACTGGGCATGGTATGCCTTTGTCGTGTCTGGTGCCTAGTGGTCCGATGCCGGGTGGTCCTTCTGGTTTTATTATTATTATGACTTTTTTTGAGCGAGATTTTACAACTGAGTGGCTTGCTAGACAATTTCAGAGTGCAATTAAGAATCAACCAAATTGCTGTGGGTCTGGAGTCACATGTTGACCAGACCGGGTAAGGACGGCAGGTTTCCATCCGAAAGGGCATTATTCATAGATATTGGACAGTGCAGAAGCACGAATATCCAGTTCAGATTATGAGAGGGAAACGATTATTACATTCCTGGATTACACTCTAGTTTTGTTAGATATTGGGCAGTACAGTCATATGAATATTTAATTACGATAATGAATAGAAACTTTATTTACAGCGATGGGTTACAGTCCCGTATCGTTAGATAAGGAGCAGCACATCGGCCTCCGGAATCATTCATGCACATTAAAAATCTCAATCTAGGAGAAACATACAGCACAGTGGTTTACAGAACAGGGGGAGTCCATTTGGCCCATCATGTCAATGCCAGTTCACGGTTAAAGCAATTCAATACGTATGTCATGGCAAACTTTCTTCCAAATGCCCTTTATCTTCCTCGATTTCAAATATGTGTTCAATTTTCGCTAAAGTGATGCAATGGTAAAAGTTACAATTCTCTCTATTCTGGTTTTGCCATTCCCTGTTGTAAAGCATTCTATGTTACAAAAATAATTTACACTTAAACGATTTCATGATGAGTTGGTATTGGTGACCCCTTGTCAATGATCCTCATCGCCAGAGGATACAGTAATTCTCCATTACTCTATATCTGATCCTCACAACCAGAGGATACAGTAATTCTCTATTACTCTATCAATGATGCTCACAGCCAGAGGATACAATAATTCTCTATTACTCTATCACTGATGCTCACAACCAGAGGATACAGTAATTCCCTATTACTCTATCACTGATCCTCACAACCAGAGGATACAGTAATTCTCTATTACTCTATCACTGATCCTCACAACCAGAGGACACAGTATTTCTCTATTAGTCTATCACTGATCCTCACAATTGAGGATATAATAATTCTCTATCAATATTTCACTGATCCTCATCGCCAGAGAATACAATAATTCTCTATCATTCTATCACTGATCCTCACAACCAGCGGATGCAGTAATTCTCTATTACTCTATAAATACCTTCATATTTTACAATTTAAGTCTCCTCTTCTCCATATCCTGGAAATAATCCCAATATTTCAAATCTTTCCTCGTACAGTTTCCCTTCTCTGGCCTCATTCGAGAGAATCTAGTTCGTCCTCTGTGGGTTTAAAGTTGTTTCTATAATGAGGCGCCCAAACTGCACATTATGCTCTGGAACTACTGGCTTTAACGAAGGAGAATAAATGATAAAGTTACATCCTTTTCATCAGCCCCCGTGAGCAGTAAAACGGGTTATAACCAAAGAGAAAGAAGGCAAATAACAAATAAACATTCACCCTATTCACTGTAGCTGGTCTCATCCTAGATAGTGGACTCCCTAAAGGCTGCTTCCGCAGTCCATTTGACCCACTTTTCACAACAATGCCTTCAGCCATATCCACGTTCCAGAATGCCCTCTATTTCGATGTCTGTAGATTAACCAAGTTACGTTGTTCAAACAAAACAATGTCCGCGAGTAGATGCTCATGTTACTTTATCTCAACAATTCCGTCTATTATATAAATCTCTTTCTGGTACAAGAATATTAGCCCAGGAATTACTTTTGCTCATACAGTGGACAACTAATGAATACATTCCAATGAAAGTCAACAACAACTCGCGTTCACAGACCGCCTTTAATGTAGTAAACTTTACCAAGGGGCTTCACGGAGGAGTGAGGATAAAAGAGCACGAAAGGAATAAGAAGATATCAGGGGGACTGGCGAAAACCTTGGGTAACGAGTGGGTCCATGGAGGGTGTAAAAGGAGGAGAAGGAAATGGAGAGACGGAGGGGATCAGGTTGGATTTCGAGAGTCGAATTTAGATGTCTGAAGGAATGGCCACCAATGTTGGGATGAAGAGAGTGGAGGATGATAAAATATAGTAATAACTACTTGTATTTATAAAGCGCATTTAACATAGATAATTCGCCTATGCCGATTTATCGAGGTATAATCAGAGAAAAAATGGATCCCCGGCTGAAGAAGGAGATATTAGGAGAGATGACAAAAGCATGAAGCAAGAGATGGCTTTCATAGAAGTTCTGACAGAAGAAACAAACTTGCCTTTATATAGCGCCTTTCAAGACCTCAGGACGTCCCAAACTGCTTTCCAGTCCTTGAAGTACATTTTGAAGTGTAGTCACTATGGTAACGTAGGAAACGTGCGAGCCAATTTGCCCACAGCCAATTCACATAAACCCATAAGATAAATGACCAGATCAACGGTTTTAGTCATGTTGGTTGAGAGATAAATATTGTCCAGGATACCAGGGAGAACTCCCCAGCTCTTTTTCGAATATTGTCCTGGGATCTTTTACATCTACAGGAGATGTAGATGTAACGTGTCCTATCAAAGTCAGCACCACCGACACTACAGTGCTCCCTCCGTACCACACTACAGTGTCAGCCTGGATCATGTGTTTGAGTCTCATGGAGTAGGACTTGAACTCACAACCTTCTGACCCAAAAGTGAAACTGCTACCACTGAGCCACATTTGAAAAAGAACAGGGAGATGGACTGGCATAGGGAGGGCACTCTGGAGTGTGCATATGGCTCAAGGCACGGCTGTCAAAAGAAGGGCAAATGGGCAGTGGATGCACAAACGGCCAGAGGCGGATAAGTGCACTGTTAGGCAGGGGTACCGGGCTGAAGACGGTTTCAGAAATAGCGAGGGGTGAGGTCCTGGTGGATTTCAGTGTAAAAAACAATAAAATAAACTACATGCTGAGGAGACTGGAAGCCAATGGAGTTCAAAAAGGACTTGGGACTCATGAATCAAAAAGAGAGGGGTGGGGATAGAATCAGTGGCCAGGATGTGGAGATTGTGGAGTCAAAGGTCATGACTTCCCGATTTTTAACTGGAGCAAATTGTGGCTCATCTAAAACAGAAGGTCGGCCTGACAACACAAATGCATTCGAAGGATCAAGAGAGGCTATGGTTTTGTCAGCGTACATCTGAAAGCTGGTCCACGCCATGGGCAGCATGTAGATGAGGAAGAGGAGGGAGCCAAGGATTGAACCTTTAGAGACATCAGGTATAAAGGTGATAGGGTGGGAAGAGAAGCTTCTCCTGGCTATGATCAGATTGGTGAGGGGAAACAAGCGAGCATAGTCCTACCAAAAAAGGCCAATGATCGATGAATGAGGAGGTCACGGTTGGTTTCCTGTAGGTATGATGAAGAGGGCGCAGATGGGGAGGGGTGGGCCATGGAGGGATTAAACTCCAGGATGAAAATTTTAAATGTTAGGCGAAAGAGAACTGGGAGCCAATGAGGGATGGTGAGGCCGAGCAGGACCTGGTGCTGGTTGGAAGGTGGAGGTTGGATGGCCGGCCAGGAGTGTATTGGAGAATGGAGTCTGGAGGGGACAGATGCATTGATGAGGGTTTTAATGGCAATGGGCTGAGGAAGGAATGGAGGCGAGTGAGGGAAGCACGGGGCCTTTGTGTTGGAGGTCAAATCGGGGCATGAGCTCATTTCAGGGTTACACGGGAGCAATTTTATTGGTGCCGTCAACCGATGTAAAATAAACGCGTAACATCTGCAATAAAATAACGGAGCGAGGAATTGCAATGAAGCTCATTCAGTGTCACCCACAGACATTTCTTGGCTGAAATCCTCAACGTGGCCTTCAACTGTCCCCGTGTCAGAGGCTCAAAATTCTTACTTTAACTGGGAAACTACAGGAACAGAGTGAAACGGGTCTGTTTGTGTCCCTGCATTCAGTGTACACGCGTTGAAATCGGTAACATTTATGAATGAATCGGCAGGAGTGAACATGGTGAATACAATTATATGAAAACTGTAAATGAAGCCGCTCATTGTTGTTAGACCAGTCCTTTCTCAGCACAGTTTTCAACTTTATTCCTGAGAGGTTTCATTCAGATAATGTCCTGGACTTTGAGATGTTTGTGATATATCCACTTCATTGTTTACATCGGAGTCAAAGCTGCTGATGTAATGTGTTTGTTCAGGTGACTGTAACTAAGAGCAATGATCAGGGGTATAACCGTGTCAGTGGAGATTTATCCCCTGTATAAATCAGGCTCGTTGAAATGTATCAGTTCAGAATGCCTGTCGGAGCTGCGGTTTTCAGATCACCAGAAGTCACTGCTTCTCACAGAAATGGGATATTCAGTAATAATTCAGATAGAACGCATTTACTATCCTGTCCTTGCAGCCATTGGAGTTCCGGGTAAGCAATTATCTCATCTGCGAATATTATAATTGGTGTGAACTCTGCTGCTGTACTTGGCAAATTATTTTTCTCCCACCATGCTTTACTCAGTTGCCTGTTAAGTTCTATCAGTTGAACGATGGAATATTTAAAGTCTCTGCTTTTTCAGCCTTGTAAGAGTTGCCTATATCTGTAATGCATTTTATTAATCCTACCCTGGCATTTTTCCTGGATTATTCCCTGTACTGAATGTATTGTTGAAACATGGTATGTCCTTAAGCTCTGATAGTTTGGTCTTGTAGCAGCTGCGTTATATCTGTAGTGAACTTTGTTTATCCGACCCTGGCAATGTTATTAAGTTATTCTCTGTACTGAATGTATTGGAATCAGGTGTCTGGGCTAAGAGTCGGTATCAGACCATCAGGAGCTGTTAACACTTTCATGTTGTGGAACGAACCTGTCCTGGAATATTGTTCATATATGTGTTTTCAGTGATTGATAATGAGACAGCTCACGGCCTCAGTTTTACAAGGAGGCAGCGCAATTTCCTCCCTCCACAATAAATTAGTTCATTTTAACTTGGATTTCAATGTATTCATTGGTTATCACTGTTATGAAAGATTAATTAATTACCTCTGTATCTGACGCAGCTCCAGAGGTCAGGTTACTGAATTGAGTTTGCTGCTGATTCTTCCACATCTCATTCTCTGCTTCACAGTGGATGAATTCACTGTAAAATGCAATGCTTTGATGTTATGTTGTATCAGTTTGCATTTATCTATTGGAATCATGAGCCCTTCAATTGATCTGTGGATTATCAGCAGCAGCGGTGATGTTGGCGTTTTGTTAATTGAACAATGCCGCCACCTAACGCTGACTGTTGTAATTACAGGAGAAGGAATTTCAATTATTGTGAGGTGTGTCTGGAAGAGGCATTCGACTCTGTTTATTCCATGCATTGTAGATGAAGTGAACAGTGTGGGTGAACAGGTGGAGACTTGGATGATCTGTAGAAACATTAAACTGTTCACAGAGGCTTCACCATTTAACAGACTGACATTGAGAATAGAATCATTGGAACACGGGGCTGGTGAAGAGAAAGCAGGCGCAGGATGTTAGGATTTACTCGGATGTGAAAAGTGGCATCGAGCAAGAGAGTAGAGAGAGTGCGGAGAAATAGAGAGGAGCGATAGAGAACGGGACTGAGACATAGAACGAGAGAAGGGGAGAAGGAGAGCGGCAGCGGTGTGAATAATTCATCGCAATGAAATGCCGGAACTTCTAATACAATTATGAAGAGGAAATGTGACTTCAACGTGTTATTAGGATGTTGTCAGATTGTGAGAGTTTTATTGTACTCGCGCCGGGTGTGTTTATCGCTATCAGGTCCTGAGTCTGTTTAGATCAATGTTCCTTTTACTTGTTTACTGACTGAATAAATAAACAAAACTGAAATGTATTTACCGAATAAAATCAGTGATTTCTTGATCGCATTGAATTATTAGGATAATGTTTTCTAGAAGCTATGTGTCAGCTTAATTCAATAAAAAATTAGGTTAATTTAATAAATGCATTTTAATCTAATTTTAATTGAATGTGCAAAGTTAATTTAATAAATACATTATGTAACCAACGAACTGTTCCCTGACACTAATAACCACAGAAATTAAAGGTTGAATTCATTCATTGCGTTATGTTACTGGGACCTATAGATTAGATTTCATCTCACACTTTGCTGTCGTCTCTCCCTTTGAATCCCAGCCTCTCCTCCCACTGCATTGAATCCACTTTTCACTTATTGATTGCTTCATTTTATCCGCTTTCCAAAACCATTCGTTCCTCACTCCCATCCAACTCCTGCATGTCCTTTTGTTTGTCTCGCACCCAATCTCATTCACTGGCTCAGCCTCCAGCTGCCTCTTCCAAACAGATCCGAAACCTCAAACTCACCGCCGCGGATCTCGGTCTTTCCCGTCTTATGTCAGTCCCTGTCGGCTCTCTTAACTTCGATCAACAAACCAGGCTCACCTCCGTCTGTCTCCTCACCTTCCCGGACCTCGCTCACTTTCCCGTCCATCTGGTGCCCAAATGTGGATTTAACCCGTTGGCTTCCAGCTCAGTAAAACACTTCTCCCTTCCCCACCGGCAATGCGCCCTCACTCGGCCCTTCCATTGGATACAGTACAAACTCTCTGTATCAATTTCTCAATTCATTATAGATAACTGTGTTCTAAAACACTTCTCTGCTCGAAAGGGCTGCCCAGGTCAGTGAATCAGCTTCCATGTTTGATGCGGCAATAAAGCTGATAAATTCACCTCACATCCTGTCAAACTGCTCCTTTGCCCAGGTCTGATCAGTAATTTCTCTGCTTCCGTTTCTCTCTCTTACAGTTAACTTGGTGGCGATTGTGATCCTGTCCCGAGGAAAGTGCGGACTCTCCAAATGTATCAGTCGCTACCTGGTGGGAATGGCGGCGGCCGATCTCCTGGTCGTTATCACCGATGTCATAATGTGGCGCATTGTTGTTATTTATTTCCCAGTTTCATTCTTGACCATTACCCCCGTGTGCCGTCTCATTGACATCCTGAGATTAGCAGCCACATCGGCCTCTGTCTGGTTCACGGTGATTTTCACCTTTGATCGATTTGTGGCCATTGGTTGTCAGAAGCTGAAAACAAAATATTGCACCGAGAAAACGGCGGCTGCTGTTATCGGGGTGGTGAGTGCGCTGAGCTGTTTACTAAACATTCCCTGGTACTTTGTATTTGACCCGGAATATATAATGGACAATGTACCCCGGGGTTGTGTCTTGAAACCGACCTTCATCACTTCACCCGCATGGGCAGCGTTTGACTCGTTTAATCTTGTGTTCATACCTTGTCTCCCATTCATTCTGATTTTGCTGTTCAATGTTCTCACCGCCAGGAACATTTTAGCGGCCAGTAGAGTCCGCAGGGGACTCCGGGGCCGCAGCAATGGAGAGAATCACAGGGATCCAGAGATGGAGAACCGAAGGAAATCCATCATTTTACTCTTCAGTATATCAGGCAGTTTTATATTGTTATGGAGCACATTCGTTTTTTATTTTATATCTCTGCGTATTACAAATGTCCAGTTCAATACGGTCAGTGACATCGAGTCGGCCGGATTCATGCTTCAACTTCTCAGTTCCTGCACCAACACGTGTATTTATGCTGTGACCCAGACTAAATTCAGAGAGGAGCTGAAGAACGCGGTGAAATACCCAATGAATCTAATTGTTACATTAATTAAATTATAGAAACAACTGAAGAGTTTTCATCCTAAATTAAATAAAATGTCAATGAGAGTAGATTTTCAGGTTTGGTGGTGGTGTGAGACGGGCGGCAGCGGATCCGTCGCCCGTTATTCACCGCGACTGATTTTACCATCCATTGACATCAATGAGTTCACTAAAGTAACTGATATCAATCCAATAATTTAAATAAATTTCGAAATTCCAGACAGGAATTATATTTTAGACAATAAATGCGGCGTTGTGAAATGATACAAGATGTGATTCTAACATGAAATTGTTTGCTGCTATTAGTCTGGAAATAATATGATTTCAATATTAAATGTTTAATTCTGAAATGAATAAACTCAAATCCTCCTTTTCGATTGATGATTATTTCCCATCACACAAAATGGCGGTGGACAATTAAACAACTAACGGGAGTGGAAGGCTTTGTAAAAAAACCCATCCTCAATGATGGCAGAGACCAGGACGTGAATGCAAGAGGCAAGGCTGAAGTTTTTGCATGCTCTCCACTTGCCTAGATGAGTGCACCCAAGAACCTGAACACCATCCAGGACAAAGCCTCCCGCTTGATTGGCACCCCATTCCGCATCCTAAACATTCACTCCCTTCACCACTGGTGCACAGTGGCTGCAGTGTGTACCGTCCACAGGATGCACTGCAGCAACTCGCCAAGGATTCTTCGACAGCACCTCCCAAACCCGCGATCTCTCCCACCTAGAAGGACAAGGGCAGCCGGCACATGAGAACAACACCACCTGCACGTTCCCCTCCAAGTCTCACACCATCCCGACTTGGAAATATATCGCCGTTCCTTCATCGTCGCTGGGTCAAAATCCTGGAACTCCCTTCCTAACAGCACTGTGGGAGAACCTTCACCACACGGACTGCAGCGATTCAAGAAGGCGGATCACCACCACCTTCTCAAGGGCAATTGATGATGGGCAATAAAGGCTGACGTTGCCAGCGACGCCTACATCCCATAAACGAATAAAGAAAACGAGCACTGCGCGGTGGGTTGGACTGAGGGTGAGCTGTCAGGGTCAAACAGCGTCCTGTTCATTGGGACATTTGTTTTGACCAGAACAGAATAGTGATTGACCAACACCCGGACCGTTACTAACTGGTAAAATATTAATGTAATTTCCATCTCCAGTGGGGAGTTCTGGAGCTTGTTTCATCTCTGAGCTGCTGTGCAGCAATGTTTACTCACTGCTGGGTGTTTAATGGGACATGAGGCTGGGCCTGGTTACACAGATCTATGAGGAAACCCCCTGATACATTTCTGAGACGATCAGGGGCCGGGAGATTTCTCACGGCCGCAGCAGGCCAAGGGAAAGCTCTTCTGCCCCTCCTTGCCCACAAAATATAAGTTGAAAAGGAAACTTCTCAGTGTTCTGGATCATTCGATGCCCATCGAAACTGCGGCTTCTCCATCCATTTGTGCCCAACATTAAATTGTGTTCCACTTACGTCATTATGCTCTGATTTACATATTACACGTGGCCTGACCGGAAACAGATAGGTGTTGCTCCGCTAATCTTCTCAGGACACCCCACACCATTGCGGAGGCAGGAACGTCAGCGTTAAAGGAGCGGTAAGTGACCTGACACCATTTAATCGCCTCAACCACCCCATGTCCGACAGGAGGGGATACTTAAAATCGGCCACACCTTTCATGAGCTACGCCCTAGTATCAATCATCGAAGCCCACAAGCTGGTCCATTGTCTCAAAATGCATCTGTTCACAACACTTGGAGGGAAATTTTCACCATCGCTGAGGGCTGAACTGGTAGAGCGGATCACCCGCCCCTTATAGAACCGGGCCGATTTTAATTTCTGCTCCGTCCGTGTACCGCGGAAGCAGTGAAGGTGAAATTATCCCTCTGTCTCTGACCCCAAGATTCTACATGTGTGTGAAAGACATCAGACAGTGTTTGCCAAACAATTACATGGATGTGTGCGAATGCATCCGTGTATTCAGTGAAAAGGTGATAACCTACCTTCAATATTACAGGACCCCTATACCGTGGAGGCAAAGAGTGTTTCACTCCCAACAGCTCGGCAACACAGAACGCTGTGCTCCACATGCAGTTCCCCGGGATGCACACCGAGATGGTTATCAACTGCTGCTGGAAGACCATCAACTGGGTGAAGGAAGCCCTTTGGTCCACCCGATACCTGCTGGTCTTCCAGCTGAAGGAGCTGTCCATGACTGAGTGTTGCCAACTGGCACACTCCAAGGTCCAGGAGCACGTGCTGACGGGCACACAGAAGGGAGGTGCGGTCTACGGAAAGGATCTATGGGGAAAGGCCACCGTGTAAGGCCATTTCACCTTGTATTGTCCAGCAGGTATTAGAAGATATTTACTCTGTTTTGAATTGTAATAATGGAGTCGTAGTGTGTACGATCTGTATTGTTTTAATTTGATCTGTAACTGTGAAATGTACATTGAACTGTGTGAATGCATAAATTTTATGAAATAAACTATATTTTGAAATATAAAAAAAAATCCAGTCTCACCGTGTTTATTATTATTGGACAGTGAAGAGTGGACACAGAGCCGGACAGTAAAGATGTGGGTGGAACAAAGAGCATCTATTGCAGGCACAAGGTGAGAAATAGCAGTATTTTCGAAATGGTGAGAAAGTAGGGACTGTAGATGAGCAAAGGGATTTGGTGTCTGGGTACACTGACCACGAAAAGCTAATGCACATGTCCAAAAATAATTTTATTGATCCCAATTTCTGGTCTGCCATATCCCAAGTTACCACGATCAGGTACTTCGCCGACTCTCTGGAATTTGCTGATACAATCAGGCCCCACTACCTCCCTCGCTGGTCCATTCCATACATCCAGCGCCCTCTGCATTAAAATAGTTACATTCAAGCACTCAGCTCATCCTGTGCCCCAGGTAGAGAAGACTACAGTGGCAGGAGGACCCAGACCATCAGCCATATGTGAGTTTGGACATTTCTAGTTTTAATTCAGATTATTGTATTTACTGTTTTTTCCTTTTTCTGTAAATTTCTACTTTTATTTCATTCTTGCAGATTTTGAATTTTTGAACAAATTCTCCAAACCCTGAGCGCAGTGAGTGCTGACTCAGGGCCCTTTGATTGACAGCTCTCACATCCCACCCCCCACCCCACCCTCTTGGGCTGACTCCTCCCATCAAGTGACACGCGGCAGCGTCGTTCCCTTTTGCGCGTTGAAGTCATGACGCGTACGTGCATCCCTGGCCCGAGGGACATCAGAACACAAGAACATAAGAAATTGGAGCAGGAGTAGGCCAATCGGCCCCTCGAGCCTGCTCCGCCATTCAATAAGATCATGGCTGATCTGATCCCAACCACAAATCTAAAGAACACAAGAAGTCGGAGCAGGACCCGGCCACATAGCCCCTGGGCCCTCTCCGCCACCCACAGGGCATTGACCGATCCGAACTCAGCTTCATGTCCAATTTCCTGCCCGCTCCCCATAACCCCTAATTCCCTTTACTTCTAGGAAACTGTCTATTTCTGTTTTAAATTTATCTAATGATGTAGCTTCCACAGCTTCCTGGGGCAGCAAATTCCACAGACCTACCACCCTCTGAGTGAAGAAGTTTCTCCTCATCTCAGTTTTGAAAGAGCAGCCCCTTATTCTAAGATTATGCCCCCTAGTTCTAGTTTCACCCATCTTTGGGAACATCCTTACTGCATCCACCCGATCAAGACCCTTCACAATCTTATATGTTTCAATAAGATCGCCTCTCATTCTTCTGAACTCCAATGAGTAGAGTCCCAATCTACTCAACCTCTCCTCATATGTCCGCCCCCTCATCCCCGGGATTAACCGAGTGAACCTTCTTTGTACTGCCTCGAGAGCAAGTATGTCTTTTCTTAAGTATGGAGACCAAAACTGTATGCAGTATTCCAGGTGCGGTCTCACCAATACCTTATATAACTGCAGCAATACCTCCTTGTTTTTATATTCTATCCCCCTAGCAATAAAAGCCAACATTCCGTTGGCTTTCTTGATCACCTGCTGCACCTGCATACCAACTTTTTTATTTTCTTGCACTAGGACCCCCAGATCCCTTTGTACTGCAGTACTTTCCAGTCTCTCGCCATTAAGAAAATAACTTGCTCTCTGATTTTTCCTGCCAAAGTGCATAACCTCACATTTTCCAATATTATATTGCATCTGCTAAATCTCCGCCCACTCACCCAGCCTGTCTATATCCCCTTGCAGGTTTTTTATGTCCTCCTCACTCTCTACTTTCCCTCCCATCTTTGTATCATCTGCAAATTTTGATATGTTGCACTCGGTCCCCTCCTCCAAATGGTTAATATAGATTGTAAAGAGTTGGGGACCCAGCACCGACCCCTGTGGAACACCACTGGTTACTGGTTGCCAGTCCGAAAATGAACCATTTATCCCAACTCTCTGCTTCCTGTTTGATAACCAATCCTCCACCCATGCCAGAATATTACCCCCAATCCCGTGATTTTTTATCTGAAGTAATAATCTTTTATGTGGCACCTTGTCGAATGCCTTCTGGAAGTCTAAATACACTATGTCCACTGGTTCCCCTTTATCCACCCTATACGTTATATCCTCGAAGAACTCAAGCAAATTTGTCAGACATGACTTCCCCTTCATAAAGCCATGCTGACTTTGTCCTATTAAATTATGCTTATCTAAATGTTCCGTTACTGTCTCCTTAATAATAGACTCCAAAATTTTACCCACCACAGATGTTAAGCTAACTGGCCTATAATTTCCAGCCTTCTGCCTACTACCCTTTTTAAATAACGGTGTTACATTAGCAGTTTTCCAATCTGCCGGGACCTCTCCTGAGTCCAGGGAATTTTGGAAAACTATCACCAAAGCATCCACAATCCCTACTGCCACTTCCCTCAAGACCCTAGGATGGAAGCCATCAGGTCCAGGGGATTTATCCGCCTTGAGTCCCATTATTTTACTGAGTACCATCTCTTGAGTGATTTTAATCGTATTTAGCTCCTCCCCCCCGAGAGTCCCATGTTTGTCCAGTGTTGGGATATTCTTAGTGTCCTCTACTGTAAAGACTGAAACAAAATATTTGTTCAGCATTTTTGCCATCTCCATGTTTCCCACCATTAATTTCCCGGTCTCATCCTCTAAGGGACCTATGTTTGCCTTAGCCACCCTTTTTCTTTTTATATAACTATAGAAACTCTTGCTATCTGTTTTTATATTTTTTGCTAATTTCTTTTCATAATCTAACTTCCCTTTCTTAATCAATCCTTTAGTTACTTTTTGCTGTCTTTTGAAGAATTCCCAATCTTCTATCCTCCCACTAAGTTTGGCTACCTTATATGTCCTTGTTTTTAGTCGGATACTATCCTTGATTTCTTTACTTAGCCACGGGTGGCTGTCATTTCTTTTACACCCTTTTTTCCTCAGTGGAATATATTTATTTTGAAAGTTGTAAAATAACTCCCTAAATGAACACCACTGCTCATGTACCGTCTTACCCTTTAATCTATTTTCCCAGTCCACTTTAATCAATTCCGCTCTCATACCATCATAGTCTCCTTTATTCAAGCTCAGTACGCTTGTTTGAGAATCAACCTTCTCACCCTCTAATTGGATATGGAATTCAACCATGTTGTGGTCGCTCGTTCCAAGGGGATCCTTAACTAGGACATTATTAATTAATCCTGACTCATTACACAGGACCAGGTCCAAGGTTGCCTGCCCCCTTGTAGGATCAGTTACATACTGCTCAAGAAATCCATCCCTGATGCACTCAATGAACTCGTCCTCAAGGCTGCTCTGCCCAATTTGATTTGTCCAGTTAATATGATAATTAAAATCCCCCATAATTATGGCTGTTCCCTTATTACATGCCCCGACTATCTCCTGATTAATACTTCTTCCAGCAGAGTTGCAACTATTAGGAGGCCTATATACTACGCCCACTAATGTTTTTTTTCCCTTATTATTCCTTATCTCCACCCAAACTGTTTCATTATCTTGATGCTTTGTCCCAATATCATTTCTCTGTATTACAGTGATTCCTTCCTTTATTAACATAGCCACCCCACCTCCCCTTCCTTCCTGCCTGTCCTTCCTGATTGTTAAATACCCTGGCATATTTAATTCCCAGTCGTTGTCACCCTGCAGCCATGTTTCTGTAATGGCCACAAGATCATACCCATACGTAGTTATTTGTGCCGTTAACTCGTCCATTTTATTACGAATGCTACGTGCATTCAGATAAAGAACTTTCAAATCTGTTTTGTGACGCTTAGTTCCTGCTTTTTCCTTTTTGAACACTTTACCTATTACTCCATACCTTCTGTCCCTTCCTGTTACGCTTTCCTCTCTCTCCCTGCTCAGGTTCCCAACCCCCTGCCACTTTAGTTTAAACCCTCCCCAACAGCACTAGCAAACACTCCTCCTAGGACAGCGGTCCCGGCCCTTCCCAGGTGCAGACCATCCGGTTTGTACTGGTCCCACCTCCCCCAGAACCGTTTCCAGTGTCCCAGGAATTTGAATCCCTCCCCCTTGCACCATTCCTCTAGCCACGTATTCATTTGAAATATCCTCCTATTTCTACTCTGACCAGCACGTGGCACTGGCAGCAATCCTGAGATTACTACCTTTGAGGTCCTATTTTTTAATTTACCTCCTAACTCCCTATATTCTGCTTTTAGGACCTCATCCCCTTTTTTACCTATATCGTTGGTGCCTATGTGCACCACGACAGCTGGCTGTTCGCCCTCCCCCTCCAAAATGTTCTGTAGCCGCTCCGAGACATCCTTGATCCTTGCACCAGGGAGGCAACACACCATCCTGGAGTCTCGGTTGCGGCCGCAGAAACGCCTGTCTATTCCCCTTACAATTGAGTCCCCTATCACTATAGCTCTGCCACTCTTTTTCCTCCCAGCCTGTGCAGCAGAGCTACCCGTGGTGCCAGGAAGTTGGCTGCTGCTGCCTTCCCCTGATAAGTCATCCCCCCCAACAGCAACCAAAGTGGCATATCAGTTTGAGAGGGGGATGGCCACAGGGGATCCCTGCACTACCTGCCTGCATCTCTTACTCTTCCTGGTGGTCACCCATTCACTTACTGCCTGTATACCCTTTCCCTGCAGTGTGACCAACTCGCTAAACGTGCTATCCACGAGTTTCTCTGCATCGCGGATGCTCCACAGTGAGTCCACCCGCAGCTCCAGCTCCGAGATACGATCGGTCAGTAGCTGCAGGTGGACACACTTCCCGCACACATGGTCGGCAGGGACACTGGTCGTGTCCATGACTTCCCACATCTTGCAGGAGGAGCATATCACGGGTGCGAGTTCTGCTGCCATGACTTGCCTTAGCTCAGTTACCCCTTTTAAATTACTAAAAAAAAACACTACCTGCTATAAAACCTGCAGATCTTCCCTTTCTTATTACTTTACTTACAGTAAAATGGTAGAAATACTCACCTGAACCTACTCACCAATCAGCTGCCTCCCCTGTGCCGCGTCACTTTCTGACTGGTGACGTCACCCCGAACTGCCGCTGGTCTCAGAGTCTCGCTCTCAGAGTAAGCTCTGGTCTCGCTCTCTCCGCGCTGTTTGTATCCCCGCTCTGGTCTCACTCTCTCCGCGCTGTTTATATCCCCGCTCTGGTCTCACTCTCTCCGCGCTGTTTATATCTCCGCTCTGGTCTCACTCTCTCCGCGCTGTTTATATCCCCGCTCTGGTCTCGCTCTCTCCGCGCTGTTTATATCCCCGCTCTGGTCTCGCTCTCTCCGCGCTGTTTATATCCCCGCTCTGGTCTCACTCTCTCCGCGCTGTTTATATCCCCGCTCTGGTCTCACTCTCTCCGCGCTGTTTATATCCCCGCTCTGGTCTCGCTCTCTCCGCGCTGTTTATATCCCCGCTCTGGTCTCGCTCTCTCCGCGCTGTTTATATCCCCGCTCTGGTCTCGCTCTCTCCGCGCTGTTTATATCCCCGCTCTGGTCTCGCTCTCTCCGCGCTGTTTATATCCCCGCTCTGGTCTCACTCTCTCCGCGCTGTTTATATCCCCGCTCTGGTCTCGCTCTCTCCGCGCTGTTTATATCCCCGCTCTGGTCTCACTCTCTCCGCGCTGTTTATATCCCCGCTCTGGTCTCGCTCTCTCCGCGCTGTTTATATCCCCGCTCTGGTCTCGCTCTCTCCGCGCTGTTTATATCCCCGCTCTGGTCTCGCTCTCTCCGCGCTGTTTATATCCCCGCTCTGGTCTCGCTCTCTCCGCGCTGTTTATATCCCCGCTCTGGTCTCGCTCTCTCCGCGCTGTTTATATCCCCGCTCTGGTCTCGCTCTCTCCGCGCTGTTTATATCTCCGCTCTGGTCTCGCTCTCTCCGCGCTGTTTCTATCTCCGCTCTGGTCTCGCTCTCTCCGCGCTGTTTATATCTCCGCTCTGGTCTCACTCTCTCCGCGCTGTTTATATCCCCGCTCTGGTCTCACTATCTCCGCGCTGTTTATATCCCCGCTCTGGTCTCACTCTCTCCGCGCTGTTTATATCCCCGCTCTGGTCTCGCTCTCTCCGCGCTGTTTATATCTCCGCTCTGGTCTCGCTCTCTCCGCGCTGTTTCTATCTCCGCTCTGGTCTCGCTCTCTCCGCGCTGTTTATATCTCCGCTCTGGTCTCACTCTCTCCGCGCTGTTTATATCCCCGCTCTGGTCTCGCTCTCTCCGCGCTGTTTATATCCCCGCTCTGGTCTCGCTCTCTCCGCGCTGTTTATATCTCCGCTCTGGTCTCGCTCTCTCCGCGCTGTTTATATCCCCGCTCTGGTCTCACTCTCTCCGCACTGTTTATATCTCCGCTCTGGTCTCGCTCTCTCCGCGCTGTTTATATCCCCGCTCTGGTCTCGCTCTCTCCGCGCTGTTTATATCTCCGCTCTGGTCTCGCTCTCTCCGCGCTGTTTATATCCCCGCTCTGGTCTCGCTCTCTCCGCGCTGTTTATATCTCCGCTCTGGTCTCGCTCTCTCCGCGCTGTTTATATCCCCGCTCTGGTCTCGCTCTCTCCGCGCTGTTTATATCCCCGCTCTGGTCTCGCTCTCTCCGCGCTGTTTATATCCCCGCTCTGGTCTCACTCTCTCCGCGCTGTTTATATCCCCGCTCTGGTCTCGCTCTCTCCGCGCTGTTTATATCCCCGCTCTGGTCTCACTCTCTCCGCACTGTTTATATCCCCGCTCTGGTCTCGCTCTCTCCGCGCTGTTTATATCCCCGCTCTGGTCTCGCTCTCTCCGCGCTGTTTATATCCCCGCTCTGGTCTCACTCTCTCCGCGCTGTTTATATCCCCGCTCTGGTCTCGCTCTCTCCGCGCTGTTTATATCCCCGCTCTGGTCTCGCTCTCTCCGCGCTGTTTATATCCCCGCTCTGGTCTCGCTCTCTCCGCGCTGTTTATATCTCCGCTCTGGTCTCGCTCTCTCCGCGCTGTTTATATCCCCGCTCTGGTCTCACTCTCTCCACGCTGTTTATATCTCCGCTCTGGTCTCACTCTCTCCGCGCTGTTTATATCCCCGCTCTGGTCTCGCTCTCTCCGCGCTGTTTATATCTCCGCTCTGGTCTCACTCTCTCCGCACTGTTTATATCCCCGCTCTGGTCTCGCTCTCTCCGCGCTGTTTATATCTCCGCTCTGGTCTCGCTCTCTCCGCGCTGTTTATATCCCCGCTCTGGTCTCACTCTCTCCACGCTGTTTATATCCCCGCTCTGGTCTCGCTCTCTCCGCGCTGTTTATATCTCCGCTCTGGTCTCGCTCTCTCCGCGCTGTTTATATCCCCGCTCTGGTCTCACTCTCTCCGCGCTGTTTATATCCCCGCTCTGGTCTCGCTCTCTCCGCGCTGTTTATATCCCCGCTCTGGTCTCACTCTCTCCGCGCTGTTTATATCTCCGCTCTGGTCTCACTCTCTCCGCGCTGTTTATATCCCCGCTCTGGTCTCGCTCTCTCCGCGCTGTTTATATCTCCGCTCTGGTCTCACTCTCTCCGCGCTGTTTATATCCCCGCTCTGGTCTCGCTCTCTCCGCGCTGTTTATATCCCCGCTCTGGTCTCGCTCTCTCCGCGCTGTTTATATCCCCGCTCTGGTCTCACTCTCTCCGCGCTGTTTATATCCCCGCTCTGGTCTCGCTCTCTCCGCGCTGTTTATATCCCCGCTCTGGTCTCACTCTCTCCGCGCTGTTTATATCCCCGCTCTGGTCTCGCTCTCTCCGCGCTGTTTATATCCCCGCTCTGGTCTCGCTCTCTCCGCGCTGTTTATATCCCCGCTCTGGTCTCACTCTCTCCGCGCTGTTTATATCCCCGCTCTGGTCTCGCTCTCTCCGCGCTGTTTATATCCCCGCTCTGGTCTCGCTCTCTCCGCGCTGTTTATATCCCCGCTCTGGTCTCGCTCTCTCCGCGCTGTTTATATCCCCGCTCTGGTCTCACTCTCTCCGCGCTGTTTATATCCCCGCTCTGGTCTCGCTCTCTCCGCGCTGTTTATATCCCCGCTCTGGTCTCGCTCTCTCCGCGCTGTTTCTATCTCCGCTCTGGTCTCACTCTCTCCGCGCTGTTTATATCCCCGCTCTGGTCTCACTCTCTCCGCGCTGTTTATATCCCCGCTCTGGTCTCGCTCTCTCCGCGCTGTTTATATCCCCGCTCTGGTCTCGCTCTCTCCGCGCTGTTTA
The DNA here is from genome assembly GCF_035084215.1 of Heptranchias perlo. Taxonomy (NCBI): domain Eukaryota; kingdom Metazoa; phylum Chordata; class Chondrichthyes; order Hexanchiformes; family Hexanchidae; genus Heptranchias; species Heptranchias perlo. The sequence continues at coordinate 333,353 of NW_027139666.1, forward strand.
TATCCCCGCTCTGGTCTCGCTCTCTCCGCGCTGTTTATATCCCCGCTCTGGTCTCGCTCTCTCCGCGCTGTTTATATCCCCGCTCTGGTCTCGCTCTCGCCGCGCTGTTTATATCCCCGCTCTGGTCTCGCTCTCTCCGCGCTGTTTATATCCCCGCTCTGGTCTCGCTCTCTCCGCGCTGTTTATATCCCCGCTCTGGTCTCGCTCTCTCCGCACTGTTTATATCCCCGCTCTGGTCTCACTCTCCCCGCGCTGTTTATATCCCCGCTCTGGTCTCGCTCTCTCCGCACTGTTTATATCCCCGCTCTGGTCTCGCTCTCTCCGCGCTGTTTATATCCCCGCTCTGGTCTCGCTCTCTCCGCGCTGTTTATATCCCCGCTCTGGTCTCGCTCTCTCCGCGCTGTTTATATCCCCGCTCTGGTCTCGCTCTCTCCGCACTGTTTATATCCCCGCTCTGGTCTCACTCTCCCCGCGCTGTTTATATCCCCGCTCTGGTCTCGCTCTCTCCGCACTGTTTATATCCCCGCTCTGGTCTCGCTCTCTCCGCGCTGTTTATATCCCCGCTCTGGTCTCGCTCTCTCCGCGCTGTTTATATCCCCGCTCTGGTCTCGCTCTCTCCGCGCTGTTTATATCCCCGCTCTGGTCTCGCTCTCTCCGCGCTGTTTATATCCCCGCTCTGGTCTCGCTCTCTCCGCACTGTTTATATCCCCGCTCTGGTCTCACTCTCCCCGCGCTGTTTATATCCCCGCTCTGGTCTCGCTCTCTCCGCACTGTTTATATCCCCGCTCTGGTCTCGCTCTCTCCGCACTGTTTATATCCCCGCTCTGGTCTCGCTCTCTCCGCGCTGTTTATATCTCCGCTCTGGTCTCACTCTCTCCGCGCTGTTTATATCCCCGCTCTGGTCTCGCTCTCTCCGCACTGTTCATATACCCGCTCTGGTCTCGCTCTCTCCGCACTGTTTATATCCCCGCTCTGGTCTCGCTCTCTCCGCACTGTTTATATCCCCGCTCTGGTCTCGCTCTCTCCGCACTGTTTATATCCCCACTCTGGTCTCCCTCTCTCCGCGCTGTTTATATCCCCGCTCTGGTCTCGCTCTCTCCGCGCTGTTTATATCTCCGCTCTGGTCTCGCTCTCTCCGCGCTGTTTATATCCCCGCTCTGGTCTCACACTCTCCGCGCTGTTTATATCCCCGCTCTGGTCTCGCTCTCTCCGCGCTGTTTATATCCCCGCTCTGGTCTCGCTCTCTCCGCGCTGTTTATATCCCCGCTCTGGTCTCGCTCTCTCCGCGCTGTTTATATCCCCGCTCTGGTCTCGCTCTCTCCGCGCTGTTTATATCCCCGCTCTGGTCTCACTCTCTCCGCGCTGTTTATATCCCCGCTCTGGTCTCACTCTCTCCGCGCTGTTTATATCCCCGCTCTGGTCTCACTCTCTCCGCACTGTTTATATCTCCGCTCTGGTCTCGCTCTCTCCGCGCTGTTTATATCCCCGCTCTGGTCTCACTCTCTCCGCGCTGTTTATATCCCCGCTCTGGTCTCACTCTCTCCGCGCTGTTTATATCCCCGCTCTGGTCTCACTCTCTCCGCGCTGTTTATATCCCCGCTCTGGTCTCGCTCTCTCCGCGCTGTTTATATCCCCGCTCTGGTCTCGCTCTCTCCGCGCTGTTTATATCCCCGCTCTGGTCTCGCTCTCTCCGCGCTGTTTATATCTCCGCTCTGGTCTCGCTCTCTCCGCGCTGTTTCTATCTCCGCTCTGGTCTCACTCTCTCCGCGCTGTTTATATCCCCGCTCTGGTCTCACTCTCTCCGCGCTGTTTATATCCCCGCTCTGGTCTCGCTCTCTCCGCGCTGTTTATATCCCCGCTCTGGTCTCGCTCTCTCCGCGCTGTTTATAACCCCGCTCTGGTCTCGCTCTCTCCGCGCTGTTTATATCTCCGCTCTGGTCTCGCTCTCTCCGCGCTGTTTATATCTCCGCTCTGGTCTCACTCTCTCCGCGCTGTTTATATCCCCGCTCTGGTCTCACTCTCCCCGCGCTGTTTATATCCCCGCTCTGGTCTCGCTCTCTCCGCACTGTTTATATCCCCGCTCTGGTCTCGCTCTCTCCGCACTGTTTATATCCCCGCTCTGGTCTCGCTCTCTCCGCGCTGTTTATATCTCCGCTCTGGTCTCACTCTCTCCGCGCTGTTTATATCCCCGCTCTGGTCTCGCTCTCTCCGCACTGTTCATATACCCGCTCTGGTCTCGCTCTCTCCGCACTGTTTATATCCCCGCTCTGGTCTCGCTCTCTCCGCACTGTTTATATCCCCGCTCTGGTCTCGCTCTCTCCGCACTGTTTATATCCCCACTCTGGTCTCCCTCTCTCCGCGCTGTTTATATCCCCGCTCTGGTCTCGCTCTCTCCGCGCTGTTTATATCTCCGCTCTGGTCTCGCTCTCTCCGCGCTATTTATATCCCCGCTCTGGTCTCACACTCTCCGCGCTGTTTATATCCCCGCTCTGGTCTCGCTCTCTCCGCGCTGTTTATATCCCCGCTCTGGTCTCGCTCTCTCCGCGCTGTTTATATCCCCGCTCTGGTCTCGCTCTCTCCGCGCTGTTTATATCCCCGCTCTGGTCTCACTCTCTCCGCGCTGTTTATATCCCCGCTCTGGTCTCACTCTCTCCGCGCTGTTTATATCCCCGCTCTGGTCTCACTCTCTCCGCGCTGTTTATATCCCCGCTCTGGTCTCACTCTCTCCGCACTGTTTATATCTCCGCTCTGGTCTCGCTCTCTCCGCGCTGTTTATATCCCCGCTCTGGTCTCACTCTCTCCGCGCTGTTTATATCCCCGCTCTGGTCTCACTCTCTCCGCGCTGTTTATATCCCCGCTCTGGTCTCACTCTCTCCGCGCTGTTTATATCCCCGCTCTGGTCTCGCTCTCTCCGCACTGTTTATATCCCCGCTCTGGTCTCGCTCTCTCCGCGCTGTTTATATCCCCGCTCTGGTCTCGCTCTCTCCGCGCTGTTTATATCTCCGCTCTGGTCTCGCTCTCTCCGCGCTGTTTCTATCTCCGCTCTGGTCTCACTCTCTCCGCGCTGTTTATATCCCCGCTCTGGTCTCACTCTCTCCGCGCTGTTTATATCCCCGCTCTGGTCTCGCTCTCTCCGCGCTGTTTATATCCCCGCTCTGGTCTCGCTCTCTCCGCGCTGTTTATAACCCCGCTCTGGTCTCGCTCTCTCCGCGCTGTTTATATCTCCGCTCTGGTCTCGCTCTCTCCGCGCTGTTTATATCTCCGCTCTGGTCTCACTCTCTCCGCGCTGTTTATATCCCCGCTCTGGTCTCGCTCTCTCCGCGCTGTTTATATCCCCGCTCTGGTCTCACTCTCTCCGCGCTGTTTATATCCCCGCTCTGGTCTCGCTCTCTCCGCGCTGTTTATATCCCCGCTCTGGTCTCGCTCTCTCCGCGCTGTTTATATCCCCGCTCTGGTCTCGCTCTCTCCGCGCTGTTTATATCCCCGCTCTGGTCTCGCTCTCTCCGCGCTGTTTATATCCCCGCTCTGGTCTCGCTCTCTCCGCGCTGTTTATATCCCCGCTCTGGTCTCGCTCTCTCCGCGCTGTTTATATCCCCGCTCTGGTCTCACTCTCTCCGCGCTGTTTATATCCCCGCTCTGGTCTCGCTCTCTCCGCGCTGTTTCTATCTCCGCTCTGGTCTCACTCTCTCCGCGCTGTTTATATCCCCGCTCTGGTCTCACTCTCTCCGCGCTGTTTATATCCCCGCTCTGGTCTCGCTCTCTCCGCGCTGTTTATATCCCCACTCTGGTCTCCCTCTCTCCGCGCTGTTTATATCCCCGCTCTGGTCTCGCTCTCTCCGCGCTGTTTATATCTCCGCTCTGGTCTCACTCTCTCCGCGCTGTTTATATCCCCGCTCTGGTCTCACTCTCTCCGCGCTGTTTATATCCCCGCTCTGGTCTCGCTCTCTCCGCGCTGTTTATATCTCCGCTCTGGTCTCGCTCTCTCCGCGCTGTTTATATCCCCGCTCTGGTCTCACTCTCTCCGCGCTGTTTATATCCCCGCTCTGGTCTCGCTCTCTCCGCGCTGTTTATATCCCCGCTCTGGTCTCGCTCTCTCCGCGCTGTTTATATCCCCGCTCTGGTCTCACTCTCTCCGCGCTGTTTCTATCTCCGCTCTGGTCTCGCTCTCTCCGCGCTGTTTATATCTCCGCTCTGGTCTCGCTCTCTCCGCGCTGTTTATATCCCCGCTCTGGTCTCGCTCTCTCCGCGCTGTTTATATCCCCGCTCTGGTCTCGCTCTCTCCGCGCTGTTTATATCTCCGCTCTGGTCTCGCTCTCTCCGCGCTGTTTATATCCCCGCTCTGGTCTCGCTCTCTCCGCACTGTTTATATCCCCGCTCTGGTCTCGCTCTCTCCGCGCTGTTTATATCCCCGCTCTGGTCTCGCTCTCTCCGCGCTGTTTATATCCCCGCTCTGGTCTCACTCTCTCCGCGCTGTTTATATCCCCGCTCTGGTCTCGCTCTCTCCGCGCTGTTTATATCCCCGCTCTGGTCTCGCTCTCTCCGCGCTGTTTATATCCCCGCTCTGGTCTCGCTCTCTCCGCGCTGTTTATATCCCCGCTCTGGTCTCGCTCTCTCCGCACTGTTTATATCCCCGCTCTGGTCTCGCTCTCTCCGCGCTGTTTATATCCCCGCTCTGGTCTCGCTCTCTCCGCGCTGTTTATATCCCCGCTCTGGTCTCACTCTCTCCGCGCTGTTTATATCCCCGCTCTGGTCTCGCTCTCTCCGCGCTGTTTATATCTCCGCTCTGGTCTCGCTCTCTCCGCGCTGTTTATATCCCCGCTCTGGTCTCGCTCTCTCCGCGCTGTTTATATCCCCGCTCTGGTCTCGCTCTCTCCCGCCGCTCACCGACTGGACTCTCGCTCTCTCCGCGCTGTTTATATCTGCGCTCTGGTCTCGCTCTTTACCTCCGCTCACCGACTGGACTCTCGCTCTCTCCGCGCTGTTTATATCTCCGCTCTGGTCTCGCTCTTTACCGCCGCTCACCGACTGGACTCTCGCTCTCTCCGCGCTGTTTTTATCCCCGCTCTGGTCTCGCTCTCTCCCACCGCTCACCGCTCTCAGGTCCACTACCGCTCTGCAGGAAAAGCAAGGCAAAGCAGCACCTCCTTCCCCCACTTTACCAAACTCCCACACGTACCGAACTCTCAGCACACTGACACCTTCCCTCACTTTGCTGATGATTGAGATCTGACTGATTGGGTGGTAATTGTTCGGATTGGATTTGCGGGACGCCGCGCATGTGCCGCACAATCGCTGTGCCGTCTTCCCTCAGCAACACGCCGGCGCCGGGAGGACGCTCCTATGGGCGGGCGAGAGGGTGACAGAGGGAGGGCCCGCACTCAAGAGTGGCCTGGGCCTAGGGCCTTGGAATGGCGCGGTGAGAGCTGCCCGAGCTGCAGCTCCTCCGACTCCAGGCCCGAGCGGCATGAATGGGGCTGCAACCCCAGGACGAAGGACCGCGACGCCCGGGAAGGAGAGCCCGCGACCCCGGGATGGAGGGACCGCGAGACGAGACAGAGAAACTTCGACGCCTGGACGGAGGGACCGCGACCCGGGACGCAGAGACCGCGACCCTTGGATGTAACGACCGCGACCCGGGACCGAGGGGCCGAGACCCCAACTCCAGCCGATGCAAAAAGCACGACTCAGGGCAGGTAACGCGTTCCTCACTACCATTACCAAAAAGCCGGGGATCAACCCTGGTTTAATGAGGAGTGTAGAAGATCATGCAAGGGGCAGCACCTGGCGTACCTAAAAATGAAGTGCAAACTGGTGAAGCTACAACTCAGGACCACATGCATGTGAAACAGCGGAAGCAACTTGCTACAGACAGAGCTAAGCGATTCCACAACCAACGGATCAGAACAAAACTCTGCAGTTCTGCCACATTCAGTCGTGAACGATGGTGGACAATTAAACAACTAAAGGGAGGAGGAGGCTCTGTGAACATCCCCAACCTCAATGATGGCAGAATCCAGTGCGTGAGTGCAAAAGACAAGGCTGAAGCATTTGCAACCATCTTCGGCCAGAAGTGCCAAGTGGATGATCCATTTCTGCCTCCTCCGTTATCCCCACCATCACAGAAGCCAGTCTTCAGCCAATTCGATTCACTCCACGTGATATCAAGAAACGGCTGAGTGCACTGGATACAACAAAGGCTATGGGCCCCGACAACATCCCGGCTGGAGTGCTGAAGGTTTGTGCTCCAGAACTAGCCGTGCCTCTAGCCAAACTGCTCCAGCACAGTTAAAACACTGGCATCTACCCGACAATGTGGAACATTGCCCAGATATGTCATGTACACAAAAAGCAGGGCAAATCCAATCCGACCAATTACCACCCAATCAGTCAGATCTCAATCATCAGCAAAGTGAGGGAAGGTGTCATCGACAGTGCTATCAAGCGGCACTTACTCACCAATAACCTGCTCACCGATGCTCAGTTTGGGTTCCGCCAGGACCACTCGGCTCCAGACCTCATTGCAGCCTTGGTCCAAACATGGACAAAAGAGCAGAATTCCAGAGGTGAGGTGAGAGTGACTGGCCTTGACATTAAGGCAGCATTTGACCGAGTGTGGCACCAAGGAGCCCTCGTAAAATTGAATTAAATGTGAATGAGGGAGGAAACACCCCAGTGCCTGGAGTCATACCTAGCATAAAGGAAGGTGGTAGTGGTTGTTGGAGGCCAATCATCTCAGCCCCAGGACATTTCTGCAGGAGTTCCTCAGGGCAGTGTCCTAGGCCCAACCATCGTCAGCTAGTTCATCAACGGCCTTCTCTCCATCGTAAGGTCAGAAATGGGGATGTTCACTGATGATTGCACAGTGTTCACTTCCATTCACAACCCCTCAGATAATGAAGCAGTCCGTGCCCGGATGCAGCAAGACCTGGACAACATCCAGGCTTGGGCTGATAAGTGGCAAGTAACATTCGCGCCAGACAAGTGCCAGGCAATGACCATCTCCAACAAGAGAGAGTCTAACCACCTCCCCTTGACATTCAACGCCATTACCATCTCCGAATCCCCCACCATCAACATCCTGGAGGTCACCATTTACCAGAAACTTAACTGGACCAGCCATATAAATACTGTGGCTACAAGAGCAGGTCAGAGGCTGCGGCGAGTGTTTCACCTCCTGACTCCCCTAAGCCTTTCCACCATCTACAAGGCACAAGTCAGGAGTGTGATGGAATACTCTCCATTTGCCTGGATGAGTGCAGCTCCAACACTCAAGAAGCTCGACACCATCCAGGACAAAGCAGCCCGCTTGATTGTCACCGCATCTACCACCCTAAACATTCACTCCCTTCACCACCGGCACACGGTGGCCGCAGTGTGTACCATCCACAGGATGCACTGCAGCAACTCGCCAAGGCTTCTTCGACAGCACCTCCCAAATCCGCGACCTCTACCACTTGGAAAGACAAGAGCAGCAGGCACGTGAGAACAACACCACCTGCACTTTCCCCTCCAAGTCACACACCATCCTGACTTGGAAATATATCGCCGCTCCTTCATCGCCTCTGGGTCAGAGCCCTGAAACTCCCTTCCTAACAGCACTGTGGGAGATACTTCACCACACCGACTGCAGCGGTTCAAGAAGGCGGCTCACCACCACCTTCTCAAGGGCAATTCGGGATGGGCAATAAATGCTGGCCTCGCCAGCGACGCCCACATCCCATGAACGTGCACAAAAAATGCATCTGCACAGAACTATCGAGCTCCCACACATTCCCAGACAGTTCCAATGCAGACCGAGACAGCTCCTACAAAGAAACGGACAGCTCCTACATAGAGAGACCAACACAGACCCAGGCAGCTCCAGCCAAGACCCAGACATCTCCTGAAAAGAACCAGACAGCTCCTACGTAGACCATTACCTCTCCTGCACAGAACCAGACAGCACCTACACGAACCCAGACAACTCCTACACAAACCCAGACAACTCCTCACATCAACCAGAGAGCTGCTACACGAACGCTGGCAGATCTTGCACAGAACCAGGCAGATCCTAATTAGACCCAGAAAGCTCCGACACAGACCAGGACAGCTCGTACATAGACCATTGAGCGGCTAAACAGACGCAGGCTGCTCCTCGCCAGACCCAGTGAACTCCCACACAGACCCATTCAGCACCAACAGCGACCCAGACTGCCCCTGCACAGATCGAAGGAACACCCACACAGTCCCAGACAGTTCTTGCACAGAACTATGGAGCTCCCACAAAGACCTAGGAAGCTCCGAACGAGACCAACACAGATCCTACACAGGTCTACGGGGCACCTATAAAGACGCAGAAAGCACCTACCCAGACACATACGGATGAAAAGAGTTCCTGCACAGACGCAGATAGAACCAACCCAGGCAGACAACTCCTATCCAGGTCCGAACAGCCCTTACACAGACCGTGGGAACTCCGACACAAACCCAGACATGTCCTACACACACACAGATTGAGCTCCTACGCAGACACAGACAGCTCCTACACAGACCCAGACAGTTCCTGCACAGAACTATGGATCTCCCACACAGACACAGAGAGCTCCTAACGAGACCAACACAGGTCCAGGGTGCACCTACAAAGACCCAGACAGCTCCTACCTGGACACAGACAGCAAATACTCAGATTACTCAAATCCAGGCAGCTCCTACCCAGACGCAGACAGCCACTACACAGGTTCGGAAAGCTCACATATTGATCCAGACAGTTCCTACACGGACATACGTGTGTACGTTAGCATAGTGGTTATGTTACTGAACTGGTAATCCAGAGGCCTGGACTAATAATTCGTGAATCATGAGTTCAAATCCTACCAGGGCAGTTGGGCAGCGACCTCTACCACCGAGAAGGACAAGGGCAGCAGGCACATGAGAACAACACCACCTGCACGTTCCCCTCCAAGTCACATACCATCCCGACTTGGAAATATATCGCCGTTCCTTCATCGTTGCTGTGTCAAAATCCTAGAATTCCCTAACTAATATCACTGTGGGAGAACCTTCACCACACGGACTGCGGCGATTCAAGAAGGCGGCTCACCACCACCTTCTCAAGGTCAATTAGGGATGGGCAATAAATGCTGGCCTTGCCAGCGACGCCCACATCCCACTAACGAATACAAAAGAAATATTCGAGTGTTTAATACTGAGCCTGAGCTCATGTCAGGCCTTCATGTGGGGGAAACCTGAGAAACAGTGACCTCAATATTAAATGGTTCCAATTGGATGATAGAACCAAAGGTACTGAAAATTCACAACTCATTACAGCTTTCATTATGGGAAACTTCACTAAAATAACAAAAGATTTGGAACAGGTTAATTGGTTAAAACTATGGGTGGTGATGAAACCGATGTAGAATGTAAATGGGAAGTTTTTTTTAAAAACACGCTGTCACTGTCCCTTTAATCCCATGGGTGACTACTGTTAGATTCATGGGTTACACGATCGTATAATTAGATATTGGGCAGTGCAGAACACGAATATCCAGTTCAGATTATATGGGGAATTATTGTCACATCCCTGGGTAATACTGTGGTGTTATTAGTTACGTGGCAGTTCAGAAACACAAATGTCCAGTTAAATTCAAAACGGAATCAGATGATGCATCCTTGCGTTACACTGTCGTAATGTTAGAAATTGGACGGTGCAGAAACACGATTATCGTGTTCAGATGATAAGGATGTAAACAATCTTACAACACCAAGTTATATTCCAACAATTTTATTTGAAAATCACAAGCTTTCGGAGGCTTCCTCCTTCGTCAGGCGTTGGACTATAATTGTTAGACTATAACTTGGTGTTGTGAGATTGTTTTCATTTGTCAACCCCAGTCCATCACCGGCATCTCCACATCAGATTATAAGGAGAAATTGTTGTTACATCCCTGGGTGACATTGTAGCATTGATATTGAGCAATGCAGAAACACGAATATCCCGTTCAAATTATAAGGGGGAACTATTGTTACACCCCTGGGTTACACTATCATATTGTTAGATATTGGGCAGTGCAGAAACAGGAATATCCAACTCATATCACAGGGCGAATTATTGTTACACTCCCGAGTTACTCTTTCGTATTGTTAGACATGGGGAAGTACAGCAACAGGAAGATCACGTTCAGATTATTAGGGCAACTTTTGTTCCATAAATGGGCTACACTATCATATTGATAGATATTGGGGGTTGCAGGCACATGAATATCCAGTTCAGAAAATAACGGGGAACTATCATTACATCCATTGTTTTCACTGTCGTATTATTAGAGATGTGACAACGCAGAAGCGAATATCCAGTTCAGATTATACGGGGAACTATTACTACATCCCTGGGTTACATTATCATAGTGTTAGATATTGGGCAGTGCAGAAACATGAATATCCAGTTCAGATTATATAGGGAATTATTGTTACAGCCGTAAGTTACACAATCATTTTGTTAGATATTGGGCAACACATTCAAGCAGGATCATCCAAGCACATCACAAATCTCAATCTAGGAGAAACATGAAGTAAAGTCGTTTACAGAAGAGGGGGATGACATTTGACCCATCGTGTCAGTGCCAGTTCATGGTTTAAGTATTTCAAAACGTATGTCATGGTAAACTTTCCTCCAAATGCCCTGTCTCTTCATCAATTTGAAACATGATCCCATGCAACGGGATCTTGATAAATTGGGCCAGTGGGCCGATGAATGGCAGATGGAGTTTAATTTAGATAAATGTGAGGTGATGCATTTTGGTAGATCGAATCGGGCCAGGACCCACTCCGTTAATGGTCGGGCATTGGGGAGAGTTATAGAACAAAGAGATCTCAGAGTACAGGTTCATAGCTCCTTGAAAGTGGAGTCACAGGTGGATAGGGTGGTGATGAAGGCATTCAGCATGCTTGGTTTCATTGGTCAGAACATTGAATACAGGAGTTGGGATGTCTTGTTGAAGTTGTGCAAGACATTAGTAAGGCCACACTTGGAATACTGTGTACAGTTCTGGTCACCCTATTATAGAAAGGATATTATTAAACTGGAAAGAGTGCAGAAAAGATTTACTAGAATGCTACCGGGTATTGATGGTTTGACTTACAGGGAGAGGTTGGATAGACTGAGAATTTTTCCCTGGAGAGTGGGAGGTTTAGGAGTGATCTTATAGAAGTCTATAAAATAATGAGGGGCATAGATAAGGTAGATAGTCAAAATCTTTTCCCAAAGGTAGGGGAGTCTATAACGAGGGGACATAGATTTAAGGCGAGAGGGGAGAGATACAAAAGGGTCCAGAGGGGCAATTTTTTCACTCAAAGGGTGGTGAGTGTCTGGAACGAGCTGACAGAGGCAGTAGTAGAGGCGGGTACAATTTTGTCTTTTAAAAAGCATTTGGACAGTTACATGGGTAAGATGGGTATAGAGGGATATGGGCCAAGTGCAGGCAATTGGGACTAGCTTATTGGTATAAACTGGGCGACATGGACATGTTGGGCTGAAGGGCCTGTTTCCATGTTGTAACTTCTATGATTCTATGATTCTATGCATTCAATTTTCTCTTAAATGATACAATGGTAAATGTTGCAATTGCCTCTTTCCTGGTTTTTCCATTCCCTGTGGTAAAACATTCCATTCTCCAAAAAATCTCTCCGTGAAGAATTTACAGGTAAACTCTTTCATGATGAGCTAAAATTGATGACCCCTTATCATTGATCCTCACAAACAGATGATACAGTAATTCTCTATTACTCTATCACTGATCCTCACAAACAGATGATACAGTAATTCTCTATTACTCTATCACTGATCCTCACAACCAGAGGATACAGTAATTCTCTATTACTCTGTCACTGATCCTCACAACCAGAGGATACAGTAATTCTCTATTACTCTGTCACTGATCATCACAACCAGAGGATACAGTAATACTCTATTACTCTGTCACTGATCCTCACAAGCAGTGGATGCAGTCATTCTCTATTACTCTGTCACTGATCCTCACAACCAGAGGATACAGTAATTCTCTATTACTCTGTCACTGATCCTCACAACCAGAGGATACAGTAATTCTCTATTACTCTATCATTGATCCTCAAAACCAGAGGATACCGTAATTCTCTATTACTTTATCACTGATCCTCACAACCAGAGGATACAATAATTCTCTATTACTCTATCAAACAACTTCATGGTTTGAAATGTAAATCTCCTCATATCCATTTCCATAGAAAAATTCCCGGAATTTTACATCTTTCCTCATACAGTGTACCTTTCCTGGCCTCATTCGAGAGAATCTACATTGTGCTCCCTATGGGTTTAATGTTGTTTGTACAATGAGGCTTCACCGAGGAGTGGGTAAAAGCGGGCACGAAGGGCATAAGAAGATATCAGGAGGACTGGCGAAAACCTTGGTTAACGAGTGAGTTTAAGGAGGGTGTAAAAGCAGGAGACGCAAATGGAGAGACGGAGGGGATAAGGTGGTTTTCGAGAGTAGAATTTAGATGCCTGAAGGAATGGCCATCAAAGGTGGGATGAAGAGAGTGGAGGATGGTAAAATATAACTACTTGGATTTATATAGCGGATTTAACATCGATAAATATCTGAAGAACATTTACTGATGTATAATCAGACAAAAATGGACCCCAGACCAAAGAAGGAGATATTATGAGGGATGTCAAAATCATAAAGCAAGAGATGGCTTTCATGGAAGATCTAAAAGAAGCAAAGCACTTACTTTTATATCGCGCCGTTCAAGATCTCAGGACGCTCCAAAGCGCTTTGCAATAAATGAAGTACATTTTGAAGTGCAGTGACTGTGGTAATGTAAGAAAATGTGGCCCGCTAATTTGCACACTGCAAGTTCCCACAAACTGCACTGAGATAAATGACCAGAAAATCGGTTTACAGTAATGTTGGTCGAGGGTTAAATAAAGCCCAAGAAACCAGGGAGAACTCCTCTGCTATTTTTCGAATATTGCCGTGGGATCTTTTACCCGAGAGGGCAGATGGGCCCTCGGTTTAACGTGTGTTCTGAAAGTTGGCACCTCCGACAATACAGTTCGCCCTCAGTACTGGACTGCAGTGTGAGCCTGGATTATGTGTTCAAGTCTCTGAGGTGGGACTTGAATTCACAACTTTCCAACGTCAGAAGCGAGACTGCTACCACTGAGCCACGGCTGGCGCCTGAAAGAGGGAGAGTGAGATGGAGGGGCATCGGGAGGGAATTCTGGAGCGTGGCTGTGGCTGAAGGCTCGGCAGTCAAAGTGGGGCAAATGGGCTGAGGAGGCACAAGCGGCCAGAGGTGGAGGAGCAGAGCATTTGGCAGGGACTGCAGGAGGAGGAGAAAGAGATAGCGAGGCGTGAGGCCCGGGTGGATTTAAGTGCAAGAAAGAATAAAAATGAACTACAGGCTTAGGAGACTGGAAGTCAATGAAGGTCAGTAGGACCTGGATGATTGGTGAGGGACTCACCAATCGGAAAGAGAGGGGTGCGGATGGATGCTGTGGCAAGTATGTGAAGTTCGTGGGGTCAAAGATCATGACTTCCCAATTTTTAACTGGATGAAATTGTGGCTCATCTAAAGCCGAATATCGCTCTGACAACTCAAAGACATTGGATGGGTGAAGAAAGGCGGTGGTTTTGTCAGTGTACATCTGAAAGCTGATCCATGTCTGCGGACAATGTCACCAAAGGGCAGCATGTAGATGAGGAAGAGGAGGGTGCCAAGGATTGAACCTTTAGAGACATCAGAGATAACGGTGATAGGGTGGGAAGAGAAGCTTCTCCTGGCTCTGATCAGATTGGTGAGTGGAACCGAGAGAGAGTGGTCCCACCACCAGAGGCCCAGGATCGATGAATGAGGAGGTCATGGGTGGGTTTCCTGTAGGTGTGGAGGAGTGGGCGGAGATGGGGAGGGGAAGGCCATGCAGGGATTTAAACCACAGGATGAAAATGAATCGTCAGGAGTGAACTTGGTCAATACAATGATATGAAAACTGTAAATTAAGCCACTCATTTGTTGTTGGACCAGTCCTTTCTGAGCACAGCTTTTAACTTTATTCCTGAGAGAGGTCTCATTAAGACAAGGTTCTGAACTTTGAGATGTTTGTGATATATCCATGTCATTATTTACAATGAAGACAAAGCTGCAGATGTAATGTGTTTGTTCAGCCGACTGTAACTAACAGCAATGATCAGGGGTATAACCGTGTCAGTGGAAATTTATCCCCTGTATAAATCAGAACTTGTTGCAATGTATCAGCTCAGAGTGCCTGCCGGAACTGCGGTTTTCAGATCAACAGAAGTCACTGCTTCTCACAGAAATGGGATATCCAGTCATGTCCCAGATGGAACGCATTTATTATCCTGTTCTTGCAGGCATTGGAGTCCCGGGTAAGCCGTTATCTCATCTGTGAATATTGTAAATCGCTGTTAAATGTGCTGCTTTACTTGGTTAATAATTTTCCTCCCACCATGTTTTACACAGCCGCCTTTTCTGTTCCATCAGTTGGATGTTGGAATATTTAAAGTCGCTGCTCTTTTGGTTTTGCATTATATCTCTAATGAACGTTTCATATCCAACCCTGGCATTGTTACTGGATTATTCCCTGCACTGAATGTATTGGAATCAAGTGTCTGGGCTAAGAGCTGGTATCAGACAATCAGGAGCTGTTAATTGCTTCATGTTGTGGAACTAACCTGCCATGGAATATTTTTTCATAAATGTGTTTTCAGTGATTGTTAATGAGACAGCTCACGGTCTCAGTGTTACAAGGAGGCAGCGCAATGTCCTCCCTCTTCAATAACATGGTTCAGTTTAACTGGGATTTCAATGTATTTATTGGTTGTCAATGTTATGAATTACTATTTCATTATGTGTGTATCTCACGCAGCTCCAGATGTCTGGCGACTGAATTGATTTTGCTGCTGATTCTTTCACATCTCATTCTCTGTTCCATTGTGGATGAATTCACTTTAATATGTAATGTTTTGAGGTTATGTTGTATCAGTTTGCACTTCATCTGTTGGAATCAGGAGCCCTTCTATTTATCTGTAGATTATCAACAGCAGCGGTGATGTTGGCGTTTTGTTCATTGAACAATGCCGCCATCTAACGCTGTACTTTATGATTACAGGAGAAGGAATTTCAATTCTTGCGATGTGTTTCTGGAACATGCATTGTCGATGAAGTGAACAGTGTGGGTGAACAGGTGGAGACTTGAATGATCTGTAGAAACATTAAACTGTTCACAGAGGATTCACCATTTAACAAACGGACACGAAGAATATGATCGTTGGAACACGGGACTGGTGGAGAGAAAGCAGGCGCAGGATGTTCGGATTTACTCGGATGGGAAAAGGGGCATTGAGAAAGAGAGTCGAGAGAGTGCAGAGAGATAGAGAGGAGCGATAGACAACGCGACAGAGAAGGAAAACGAGAGGGAGG
Organism: Heptranchias perlo; assembly: GCF_035084215.1. Classification (NCBI taxonomy): domain Eukaryota; kingdom Metazoa; phylum Chordata; class Chondrichthyes; order Hexanchiformes; family Hexanchidae; genus Heptranchias; species Heptranchias perlo. Next base: position 348,812 of record NW_027139666.1, read on the forward strand.
GGGAGAAGGAACAAAAGAGAGAGACAGATAAAGAGAGAGAGAGAGAGAGAGAGAGCGGCAGCGTTGTGAATTATATATCGGAATGAACTGCTGAAATTTGCAGTACAATTATGCAGAGGAAATGAGACTTGAAGGTGTTATTAGGATGTCGTCGATAGATGTGTGAATTTTATTGTACTCGTGCCGGATGTTTTTAACCCTATCAGGTCCTCAGTCTGTTTATGTGAATGTTCCACTTACTTGTTTAATGACTGAATACATGAACATAATTGAAATGTAATTAAAGAATAAAATCAGCCATTTGTTGATCCTATTGGATTATTAGGATACTGTATTCTAAAACTTGTGTGTCAACTTAATTCAATAAAGAACGAGGCTAATTTAATTAATGCCTTTTAATTTAATTATAATTGAATGTGCAAAGTAAATTTATTGACCGCGTTATATAAAAAAACCGAGATTTTTGTTTAGATAAACATAAAAATTAAAGGTTGAATTCATTAATTCCCTCGAACACCCTCCTCCAGTCTCTCCCTGTGAATCACAGCCTCTCCTCCCACTGCATTGAATCCTCTGTCTCCTCATCCGTTGATTCAGTTTAACCGCTTTCCCAAATCATCTGCTACTCACTCCCCTCCAGCTCCTACATGTATTTTTCCTTGTCTTCCTCCCAATCTCACTCACTGGCTCAGCCTCCAGCTGTCTTTTCCAATCCGAACAGAAGCCGGAAACACACCGCCGCGGATATCGGGCTTTCCCGTTTTGTGCCACCCCCTGTCAGCTCTCTGACCCCAGAGCAACAAACCAGCAGCACTTACCCCTGTCCCCTCACCTTCCCGGCCCGCGCTCTCTCCCCCCTTCGTCTGGAGCCCAACTACGTCTTCAATACGTTGCATTCCTCCGTAAAACACCTTCTCCCTTCCCCACCGCCACTGCGCCCTCAATCGGCCCTTCCAGTGGATCCCGTGCTCACTTTATTCAATTTCCTTATCAATTTCCCAATTCATTATTGATCATTGTATTTAAAAACATTTCTCTGCCCGAAAGCGCTGCCCAGGTCAGTGAATCAGTTTCCAACGTTTGATGCAGCAACAAAGCTGGAAATTTCACCCCAGATCCTGTCAAACTGCTGCTTTGGCTCCAGGTCTGATCAGTAATTTCTCTGCTTCCGTTTCTCTCTCTTACAGTTAACTTGGTGGCGATTGCGATCCTGTCCCGAGGAAAGTGCGGACTCTCCAAATGTATCACTCGTTACCTGGTGGGAATGGCAGCGGCCGATCTCCTGGTCGTTATCACTGATGTCCTAATGTGGCGCATTGTTGTTATTCATTTCCCAGTTTCATTCTTGACCATTACCCCCGTGTGCCGTCTCATTGCCAGCCTGAGTTTAGCAGCCACAACGGCCTCTGTATGGTTCACAGTGGTTTTCACCTTTGATCGATTTGTGGCCATTTGTTGTCAGAAGCTGAAAACAAAATATTGCACCGAGAAAACGGCGGCTGCTGTTATCGGGGTGGTGAGTGCGCTGAGCTGTTTGCTAAACATTCCCTGGTACTTTGCATTTGACCCGGAATATATAATGGACAATGTACCCCGGGGTTGTGTCTTGAAACCGACCTTTTTCACTTCAACTGCATGGGCAGCGTTTGACTTGTTTCATCTTGTGTTAACGTCTTGTCTCCCATTCATTCTGATTTTGCTGTTCAATGTTCTCACCGCCAGGAACATTTTAGCGGCCAGTAGACTCCGCCGGGGACTCCGGGGCCGCAGCAATGGAGAGAATCACAAGGATCCAGAGATGGAGAATCGAAGGAAATCCATAATTTTACTCTTCAGTATATCAGGCAGTTTTATATTGTTATGGAGCGCAGAAGTTTTTTATGTTATCTCTGTGCGTTTCACAAACGTCCAGAAATATATGACCAGTGACATTGAGTCAGCCGCATTCATGCTTCAACTCCTCAGTTCCTGCACCAACACGTGTATTTATGCTGTGACCCAGACTAAATTCAGAGAGGAGCTGAAGAACGGGGTGAAATACCCACTGAATCTAATTGTTAGATTAGTTAAATCATAGAAACGTCTCAAGACTTTTCATTCAAAATTAAATAAAGTGTCAGTTGGAGTAGATTTTTTACATTTGGCGGTGGCGTAAGATGGGCGGTAGCGGATCGGGAGCCCGTTTTTCGCCGCCCCTGATTTTACTATCTATTGACATCAATTAGTTCATTAAAGTAACTGATATCAATCAAATAGTTCAAATAAATTTGGATATACATGACAGGAATTATATTTTACGCGACATATGCAGTGTTGTGAAATGATACAAGATGAGATTCTAACATGAAATGGTTTGCTGTTATTAGTCTGGAAATAATATGATTTCAATATTCAATGTTAAATCCTGAAATGAATAAACTCAAATCCTCCTTTTCGGTTGATGATTATTTCCCATCACACAATGCCAGGTGGAATGGACTGAGGGTGAGCTGTCAGGGTCAGACAGCGTCCTGTTCATTGGGACATTTGTTTTGACCAGAACAGAATAATAATGGACCAACACCCGGACCGTTACTAACTGGTAAAATATTAATGTAATTTCAAACTCCAGTGGGGAGTTCCGGAGATCGATTCCTCTCTGAGCTGCTATGCAGCAATGTTTACTCACTGCATGGAGTTTAATGGGACATGAGGCTGGACCTGGTTGCACAGATCTGTACGGAAACCGCCTGATACGTTTCCGAGATTATCAGGGGACAGGGGATTTCGCGCGATCGCAGCAAGTCAAGGGAAAGCTCTCCTGCTGCTCCTTGACCCACAAAATATCAGTTAAAATAAAACTTCTCAGTGTTCTGCACCACTCAGTTCCCATCGAAAGGGCGGCTCCTCCACCCATTTGTAACCAACATTGAATAGTGTCCCGCGTACGTCATGCTACTCCGATTTACGTGAGTAACCTAACACCTCCATCACCCCATTTCCACTGTGCTGTAAGGGCAGTTCCCCGGGACGCACACCGCGACAGAAAACAACTGCTGCTGGAAGACCATCAACTCAGTGAAGGAGGCCCTTTGGTCCACCCGATATCTGCTGGTCTTCCAGCTGAAGGACCTGCCCACGACCGATTGTTGCTGACTGGCACACACCATGGTCCAGGAGTCCGTGTTTTGGGACACACTGAAGCGAGGAGCAGCCTTCTCAAAGGCTGTATGGGGCAAGGCCACCGTATAAGGACATTTCACTTTGTATTGTACAGCATGTATTAGAAGCTATGTACCGTGTGTTGAATTGTAATAATTGAATCGTAGTGTGTACGAGCTGTATTGTATTATTTTGAATTGTAACTGTGATATTTGCATTGAACTGTCTGTATCCATAAATGTTATGAAATAAAGTATATTTTTAAAAGTTCCAGTCTCATCGTGTCTGTTGTTATTGGACAGTGAATGGTGGAGATACAGCCGGACAGTAAAAATATGGGGAGATAAACAAAGAGCATCTACTTCAGGCACCAGGTGAGAAATAGGATTAATGCCTTAATGGTGAGAAACTAGTGACCGTAGAGGAGCAAAGGGGTTTGGGTGTCCAGGTGCACCAATCACTAAAAGTTATTGCACATGTAAAAAAAAATAATGGTCCCAATTTCTAGGCTGTCATAACCCAAGGTACCGCTATCAGGTACTTCGCCAACTCTCTGGAATTTGTTGATACAATCAGGCCCCACTGCCTCCCTTGCTGATCCATTCCATGCATCCAGCACACTCTGCATTAAAAAGGTTACATTAAATCATCCCATGCCCGAGGGAGAGAAGACGAATAGTGGCAGGAGGACCCAGGAGGACCCAGGCCATCAGCCTGATATGAATTTGGATGTTTCTGTTTTTAATTCAGATTGTTGGATTTGAAATTTCTTCCCTTTCTTGTACCTTTATATTTTAATTTAATTATTGCAGATTTTGCATTTTTAAACAAATTCTTCAAACCCTTTGCGCAGTGAGTGCTGACTCCGGGCCCTTTGATTGACAGCTCTCACCACCCCCCTCCCGGACCCCGGACTGACTCCTCCCATCAAGTGACACGCGTCAGCGTCACTCACCTTAGCGCGTTGACGTCAAGACGCGGTCCTTGTGCCGGGGCCAGGAGGATGATGATGCGGGTCCTCGCCCGACAAAGGGAGGGCCCGCACCCGTGAGTGGCCTGAGATGGGAGAGCGGGCTTGGCGGGGGTCGGGCTGATGGCTCCTGTGCCGGCTCTGAGAAAGAGGCCGATCGGCTCATCGCGCCTGTGCCGGCTCCGTGAAAGAGGCCGCTCGGTCCATCGCGCCTGTGTCGGCTCTGCGAAAGAGGCCGCTCGGCCCATCGCGCCCGTGCCGGCTCTGTGAAAGAGCGATCCGATTAGTCCCACTCCCCTGCTCTTTCCCCACAGTCCCGCAAATTTCCCCCCTTCAAGGATTTACCCGATTTCCTTTTGAAAGTTATTATTGAATCTGCTCCCACCGCCCTTTCAGGCAGTGAATTCCAGCTCAGAACAACTCACTGCCGAAAAACATTCTCCTCATCTCCCTCTGCCTCTTTTCCCAATTCCCTTCAATCTGTGCCCTCTGGTTACGGACCCTCCAGCCAGTGGCAACAGTTTCTCCCCATCGACTCCATCAAAACCCCTCCTCATTTTCAACCCCTCGACTGCTGTTGTGACCCTGACTGTTCCTCCGCGGACATCAATATCTTCCCCACCTGTTTGCCGGGCAGTGAACCGTAAGTTTCTGTTCGTGTGTTACTACACTGGCCCGCGGTCGGCAACGTCTCGATTTTAAGATCCTCATCCTCGTGTTTAAATCCCTCCATGGTCCTCGCCCCCTCCCTATCTCTGTAACCTCCTCCAACCGATGTAATCTCCTCTGACAACCCCATCTCACTCCACCCTATCATGGATTCTACCCCACACATTTATCTCCGCCCACAGCCCATGTACACTCTACGGACGATCATTGCTGGGACACTCTGTCCTGTCATACACACAGTCAGTGTTGGGACACTCAGTCCTGTCATACACACAGTCAGTGTTGGGACACTCAGTCCTGTCATACACACAGTCAGTGTTCGGACACTCTGTCCTGTCATACACACAGTCAGTGCTGGGACACTCAGTCCTGTCATACACACAGTCAGTGTTCGGACACTCAGTCCTGTTATACACACAGTCAGTGCTGTGACAGTCTGTCCTGTCATACACACCGTCAGTGCTGGGACAGTCTGTCCTATCATACACACAGTCAGTGCTGGGACACTCTGTCCTGTCAGACTTGGACGTCTTGTATATCCATCTTTTAAAATGTATAGGAACCCAGTTATAAGGTGTATTCTACTCACCTCATAATAATCTTCAATCAGCTTGTATTATCATCAAGATATCAAGCACTAGACACACTGTCTTTAAAGGAACGCTGATTTATTTGACTCTTGTAAAGAATACTAAACTCCAGCCCAGTTAAAGGGGTTATTAACATCAGAAACAAACCCCAAGTGTCAGAATGAACATGGTTCAGTCCTGGATGTGATTCACAGCAGCGATAGCAGCAGAATCCAACCCCTGCAGTCACATGTGAACCAGCTGGTGTTTCAGCAGGTGGGATGATTGATTGAATCCATTCCCACACACAGAGCAGGTGAATGGCCTCTCCCCAGTGTGAATACGTTCGTGTCTGAGCAGATTCCACTTTGTTTTAAAGCTCTTCTCACAGACCGAACATTTCAGGGATCTCTTATCAGTGTGAACAAGTTGATGTTCAATGAGGCTGGATAACTGAGTGAATCCTTTCCCACACAGCGAGCAAGTGAACGGCCTCTCCCCAGTGTGAGTCCGTTGGTGTTTCAGTAGATCACTTTTTCTTTTAAAGCTCTTCTCACAGTCAGAACATTTGAAAAGTCTCTTATCAGTGTGAACAAGTTGATGTTCAATGAGTTTGGATGAACGAGTGAATTCCTTCCCACACACGGAGCAGGTGAACGGCCTCTCCCCAGTGTGAACTCGTTGGTGTGTAAGCAGATGGGATGACTGGGTGAATCTATTCCCACACTCAGGGCAGCTGAACGGCCTCTCCCCAGTGTGAGTCCGTTGGTGTGCCAGTCGTTCCGTTTTACTTTTAAAGCTCTTCTCACAGTCAGAACATTTGAAATGTCTCTTATCGGTGTGAACAAGCTGATGTGTCAGAAGACTGGATGACTGAGTGAATCTCTTCCCACACACGGAGCAGGTGAACGGCCTCTCCCCGGTGTGACTGCGTCGATGAGTTTCCAGAAGGGATGGGAATCTGAATCCTTTCCCACAGTCCCCACATTTCCACGGTTTCTCCATGGTGCGGGTGTCCTCGTGTCTCTCCAGGTTGGACGATCAGTTGAAGCCTCGTCCACACACACAACACGTGTACGGTTTCTCCCCGCTGTGAATGGTGCGGTGTTTTTTTCAGGCTATGTGACTGGTTAAAGCTCTTTCCACAGTCAGTACACTGGAACACTCTCACTCGGGTGTGTGTGTCTCGGTGCTTTTTCAGTTGCACTGATGTTTGAAATCTCTTCCCAGAGACAGAACAGACAAACATTCCTCCTTCTATATTCAAAGGCAGATGATCTTCAGGTGCTGGTGATTTGAGTGACTGTCAGATCTTGATGTGATGTTTGGTTTGAGTTTCCCGTCTGCAAATCCTCCCCTTCTAATACTCTGTAAAAGGAGATGACAAAAGTCCTCACTGTGAATACAGGGAATAGAGGATAGAAATTCAGAAAAGGCAATTCCAGTTTCTATGGAACATTCTTCCCGCTCATTCCCCCAGACTGTAAATCCCCGCCCTTCACACTCACCCTCCTCCCTCTGCTGAAATCGAAACCCATCGCACCATCTCCAACATGTTTCCTTCTATTTATGTTTTCACTCCCCCTGAAGGCCCTAACTCTGACTGGGTTCAGTTATACACTCACTGGTTCCCCTCCCTCTCCTCCCCTGAAGGTCCTGACTTTGACTGAGTTCAGTTCTACACTCACTTGTTCCCCTCCCTCTCCTCCCCTGAAGGTCCTGACTCTGACTGGGTACAGTGGTACACTCACTGGTTCTCCTCCCTCTTCTCCCCTGATGGTCCTGACTCTGTCGAACTGAACCTAGCCGGAGTCAGCACCTTCAGGGGAGGAGAGGGGACGCGAACCAGTGAGAGTAGAACTGAACCCAGCCACTCAATGGTTCCCCACCCTCTCCTCCACTGAAGGTGCTGACTATGGCTTGGTGTTTATGCTCTCATCCTCTTTTCGACACTATGTCGCTCCCTATAGCTGGCTGTAAGTTGTCCATCTGTGCTATCTCCCACTTTTGGTGATTTTGGCTCCCTGACCAGTCACCATCACTCCCTGACCAATCACCATTTCTACTTCAATTATAGACTCTCCCTGACCCGTAACCATTTCTCCTTCATTTACAGATATTCCCTGACCAGTCATCCTTTCTGCTTCATTTACAGACACTCACTGATCAATCATCATTTATCCTTCATTTAGAGACACTCCCTAACTCGTCACCATTTCTCCTTCATTTGCAGACACTCCCTGATCAGTCACCTCCTCTCTCCACATCTCCCTCCAGATGTCCTTTCAGTAGTGAACAAGGCCCTTGCCATCCACAACCTTATTACTGATGGCTGCATTGAGCAACATAGGAACAAGAGTCAGCCATTCAGCTCCACGAGCCTGTTCCGTCCTTCAATTAGGTTATGGCTGATCTGTATCTTAACTCCATCCACCCGCCTTGATACCATAACCCTTAATATCCTTGTCAAACAAAAATATATCAATCTCAGTTTTGAAATTATCAATTGACCCCCAGCCTCAACAGTTTTCAGGGGGAAGAGAGTTCCAGATTTCAACTACCCTTTGTGTGAAAAAATTCTTCCTGACTTCACCCCTGAAAGGCCTATCTCTAATTTGAAGGTGATTCCCCCTTGTTCTAGACTCCCCCACCAGAGGAAATAGTTTCTCACTATCTACCCTATAAAATCCTTTAATCTTCTCCAACACCTAAATTAGATCACACCTTAATCTTGTATATTCAAGACAATACAAGCTTAGTCTATGCAATCTGTCCTCATAATTTACAAAAATCATCACTGTAAGTACAGGTTAGAAATTCACAACAGACAGTTCTGGTTTCTCTGGAGCATTCTTTCCGCTCTTGCACCTCCAAAGCTGTAAGTCCCCCGTCACACACACTCTCCCGCCTTGCCCCTATGAAGCTGTAAATTCCCCGTCCAACACACTCTCCCTCCTTGCAATATTAAGCTGTATATCCCCCGTCCCACACACTCCATCCTTGACACGTCCTCGCTGTTTGAAATCCAGATTCATCGCAGCCTCTATTTTTCTCCCTTTCTCTCCTGAAGGTGCTGCGTGATGGTGGGGTTCGGGCCCATTCACTGTTTGCCCTCCAGTACCCGGCCAAGTGGTAATTCTGTACTTGTGAGCCGATATACCGAGCTGTCAGCATTTCTACCATGGGGAGCAGCACAGCCACCGTCCCTGGCTGATTCTGTCCGGTAACGCGGAGGCCAACGGGAGCAGCTCAACAACAACCTGCATTTACACTGAGCGGAGTCTCAGCAACACCGAGTGGGGCTCGGGGCCCGACAGGCGGCATCCCCCGTCCGTCCCGCCGCTTCCCGGTTTCTTCTCCAGTTTCCACCGAGTCCGACTCGAGACAAACCACAGGAGCGATGCGCTCCCAAAATACAATGCGGGCCTGGGGAGCATGCGCAGCCTGACCAGGAAATCACCGCGTTGGAGAGATAGAGGGGTTTCTGGGGCGCGGGGGATTGTGGGGCCTCCGGCCGCCATTGCTCGCCGGGTGTCGATCAGTGTTTTATTGCCCAAGTTGCGCACAGAACCGTATCGAGAAATAGAGACTGATGAATTCAGAGCCGTTTTGCTGAACAGACACTCACGGTACAATGTAGAACAGTGTTTCTCAAACTATTTTTCTCCTTATCCAGTGGAAGAAAAACACTTCCCCCAGGGACCCAAAACAATAATATCCTCTGACTGGAGCTTTCATCAAATCCCAATAAAGGTCAGTCCATGCTCACTCTGCATTTCACTTCAAGTAATAACTAAAATTAGACTTCGACGTTCCTTGAAAAACATTTTAAGTACAGTATAAATAAAATAAGAAAACGGTCAGGTTGAGTTGCACTTACTTAATGTGACGGATGGGTCTGCCTGTTGTTCATGATCGCGTTCCAATCTGGATCACAAGATGAAAGCGCTGCACGCATATCAGGTTTCTTGCTTTTGTTTTTATTCTTGTTAAAGTCGAAAATTCCAGTTCGCACATGTAGGTTGTTGTGAACGGCAGCAACAACATAACACTAATCTTACTTAACAGAGCATATTCTTTGAAAGCACTGATCGAAAAAGATGACAAACTGAATGACTTGTGGCGTGTTTTCAGTGCGTATCACAGGTAAGTCGCACCAGCTCGTTTTCTTGCTCAGGCATCAAGTTTAGCTTCTTTATTGATTCAGGATTTTAGAAACCAAAAGGATCTTTCATCCAACGCTTTTCCATCAAATTTTCAAATCCCTCTCCAGGGAAGTAGCGATCAAAATGGTCAGACAGAGCAGCGAGATGTAACTGTATGACATATTTCATTTCATTCGCTTTATTGATGCTGTTCTCTCCATCCCAGAGAGCTGTGGATGTTCAGTCGTTTAGTGTATTCAATATTGAGTTTGATAGATTTTTGGACCATGAAATCAAGGGATATGGGGATAGACCGGTAAAGTGGAGATGAGCTTCAAGATCAGCCATTATCTATTGAATGGCGGAGCAGGCTCGAGGGGCCGTATGGTCTACACCTGCTCATATTTCATATGTTCATATCCTACCAGAGATGCAGTACCCAAAACTGAATGAGGTCTAACCAGAGCTCTGTATAACTGTGACGTAACTTCCATTCCTTTTTATTTCATGTCCCTTGAGATAAACATCAAAATACCATTCCCATTTTAACTTATTTTTGCACCTTTTCGTGAATTCTGTACTTGGTCTCATAAATCCCTCTGCTCACCCACAGTTCCTAGTTTCTTCCCATTTAGAAAATACCCTGATCTATCTTTTCATGGTCCAAAGTGGATGACCTCACACTTCCCCACGTTGAACTCCATCGGCCACAGTTTTGCCCACTCACTTAATCTGTCAATGTCCCTTTGCAACTTCCTGCTCCCATCTATAATGTTTACGGTGCCACCTAACTTAGTTTCATCAGCAGACTTGTATATAAGGCTCTCTACAAAAGAACATAAGAAATAGGAGGAGGAGTAAGCCGTACGGCTCCGCGAGCCTGCTCCGCCATTCAATCAGATGATGGCTGATCTTCGACCTCAACTCCACTTTCCCGCCTGATCCACATATCCCTTGATTCCATTAGCGTCCAAAAATCTATCGATCTCAGCTTTGAAAACATTCAACGACTGAGCATCGACAGCCCTCTGGGGTGGAGAATTCCAAAGATTCACAACCCTTTGAGTGATGAAATTTTTCCTCATGTCGATGCTAAATGGCCAACCCCTTATCTTGATTCTCTGACCTCAAGTTCTTGACTCTCCAGCCAGGGAATCAGCCTCTCCGTATCTACCCTTTCAAGCCGTCGAAAAATTGTATACTTTTCAATGCGATCATCTCTCATTCTTCTAAACTCCAGCGAATACAGGCCAATTTTACACAATATCTCCTCATTGTACAATTGCAGCCAGTCCTCATTACTCTTATATTGCAACACCCTTGCAATAAAAGCTAACATATCATTTGCCCTTCTCACTCTCAGAAGACCCTTGGGAGCTCACTATTTCCAGTATGTTTGTCCTCTATTCCTTCTATAGGGAAAATAAATTAACGTTGAAAACATTTTGCTATAATTCTAACAGTTTATGTTTTTGAAACAATATCCAGCTGAACGCCAACAAATTCGCTGGCAATCTTAATGAGGGATATAAATTAATAAAAACACTGAAATGCGATGGCTGGGAATCGAACCCGAGTCAATTGCTTGGAAGGCAGCTATGTTCACTACTATAGCACCATCGCTGGCAATCAAAGACAAGCAAATTGCTCCGAAACCTCAGACCCTGAACAGACACTGCAGGCTGTTGAATTTTGTTCTTCATTTCAACTGGTTTCTGACGGATCCTTTCTCGCTCTGTTGCAGTTCCCGTTTCCGCCCAGTAGATGTCGCCAACCCCCAGTCGACGAAAATTACACAACAGCCATTGATTCTTCACCTGACATCGGACTGAAGAGACAGTCGATACCTGCAATACTTGACCAGCTGGAAATACATTTTCCCGCAGCTCACATCAGCCATTGAGTAAAATTAAATAATGACATTAAATCATTACAGAGACCTGATTACCAGTTGGGCACGAATGGCAGCTTAATATTCAAGTCTATAAGATATTTAGAAAGGACAGGGAAATAGGGAAAGGAGGAGGAGTAGCAATATTACTAAAGGACAATATTACAGCAGTTCAAAGATAGAATGTCAGTGAGGGTGAGCGGGCAGTGTAAACACTCTGAAAGACCCATGGAGAGCAAGGTTCATGTCGTAGATGCAGTATATTTGGATTTTCCGAAGGCCTTTGATAGGTACCGCGTTGGAGACTCATGGCTAAGTTCAGTGCACGCGGAGTCAGGGGACAGGTGGAAGAATGGTTTGCAAGCTGGGAACAAAAAAGAAAACAGAGAATAGAGGTTAAGGGTAGTTACTCAGATTGGCAAACAGGTGGGAAGTGGAGTTCCACAGCGATCGGTGTTGGGACCACTGTTGTTCACAATTTACATTAACAATTCGGGACACGAGAATCGGAAGTACAATTTCAAAATTAGTGGACGACAACAAATTGGGGGATATAGTTAATACAAAGGAAGAATGCATCAAAATGCAAGAGAACATTTACAAAGTTGCAGAATGAAGAATAAGGAGGTCACATACGGCTTGGATAATAAGGGAAATAAGGAAAGGAGGAGCAGTAGCAACATTACTAAAGGACAATAGTACAGCAGTTCAACGATAGAATGTCAGTGAGGGTGAGCGGGATAGAGGAGCAAATGGATTTAGTGGTACATATATACAAATTACTGAAAGTAGCGACGCAAGTTAATATGGTCATAAAAAGGCAAATCAAACACTAGGATTCATTTCGAGAGGGATAGAATTGAAAAGCAATGAAGTTATGTTAAAATTGTATGGGACCTTGGTTAGACCACACTTGGAGTACTGTGCACAGTTCTGGTCTCCATGTTATATAAAGGACATCGAAGGTGCAAAAAAATTCTCACGATACGAGAAATGAGAGGATATTCATATTCGGAAAAGCTGAACAGACTGGGGGCGTTTTCTCCAGAAAAGAGAAGGCTGAGGGGTGACCTGAAAGAAGTCTTCCGATGGGGTTTCATAGGGTAGACATCGAGAAAATGTTTCAACTTGGATTGAGTACAAAACTAGAGGTAATAAACATAAAATAGTCGCTAATAAATCCAATAAGGAATTCAGGAGAAACTGCTTTACCCAAAGAGTGGTTAGAATGTGGAAAATGCTACCACAAGGAGTAGTTCAGACAAATAGCACAGGTGCATTGAAGGTTTAGCTCTATTAACACATGAGGAAGGAAGGAATCGAAGGGTATTCTGATAGAGTTAGATGAATTAGGGAGGGAGGAGCCTCGTGTGGAGAATAAACACCGGCATCGACCAGTTGGGCCGAATGCGCCGTCGTTCCGAAGTAACTCGATGTAAATGCTCTTTTCAGAGCCACCCACTGTATCTGTGAAAGTGGTGGTTACTGGCTGAACGGAGACGCTGATATGCTCCTGGTGTGGCTTTGAGCTGCTTTATTCTCGTTGTAGGCGAGGTGAGGTATTAATGGGACTGGAATCGGGGCACCGACCACAGTCCGGTACTTTAAACGGTAACCTGTAGACCCAGTTCACACATCACCAGATTTCTTGTATTTATTTAAACTACTTGCCATGTTGGGCTCTTAAAGCATCACCAGAACTGCTCGACTAACCTTTCCACATTTGTGGAATTCAGCGCTTCGCTCCGTTTCTCTTCTATTTTGTTGGATTATTTACATCACGCATCAAACTCACTGGGGAATCACTGAGATGTAAATATGTACAGAAACAAATAACAGTGAATTGTCTGGTGCCCAGGAGATCAGACACATTACTCGCCTTTCGTCCTGTTAACAAGTAAACCGTGTTTCGAGTCCACCTACCCGCTTTGATTCCATATGGGGGATTAAACAGGGAAAGCGGGCGGGGCCAGAGTAACAGACAGAGCAGATGGCGGATTCTGATCTTCGAGCTCCACCTCCAGTTCTCGCCGACAAACGATTTCTAACGATAATCTAACCGAAACACAGCGCTCCGCACAAACCCTTACAAACTCGGTCTTCATGTTCAAGGATTCCAAAACACCCGGAGCTTTCAAATAAGCCACGTTACAATGAAAAGTCAGTCATATTCCTGCCTGAATACATTCCATTCAATAACAATCAACTCGGCTCCTCCATTTCAGTCTGTTTCCCTGTTCAAACTCCCCACATCCCCACCCAGACGGGTTCAGCAGTTTACAAACACCTTGCATCCATTTGGAGAGCCTAATGTGTTCCGGTTTGAGTTATGACGCGGAATTTCTCCGCCAGTGTTACCGCCTCACAGAGACTCTCACCCTGAATCTGTGAAAAGATTTTGACCATGCACTGGGACTGGAGCCGAACACTTCCTCAGTTACAGTGAGGTCTGGCCCGGACATCTCATTCTCTCTCTTTTCTATCAGACAGTATCCCACCTTCATGTCCGTACTAGAGAGAGAGAGAGAGAGACTGTGAGACTTACACTTCCTATCAGTGTGTTCATATCACGCTCATTAGCAGTATCCAACCTTCATTTACAGCACCAGAGAGAGCGAGAGGGAGAGAGAGGGCGACAGACACGGTGAGAGAGAGAGAGCGGAGAGACACAGTGCCAAAGTATCAATTGCAGACTGACCTGCAAAGTTCCGTTTTTTTCCAGAAAGATCCCATTGGAGAGACAGACGATGCAATCTCATCTCTCACTGATATTATACCAGAGGCAGACACATTATTAATCCCACCCTCAATGACAGTGCAGAGAGTGACAAAAACAATGGGTCACATTTAATCCTCTTTTGCCTGTTGTACTATATTCGGTTTTGCAGCTTAAGGTCGTTCGGTATTCCAATCAGTAATCGAGAGTTTCACTATGATTAAATTAATCTGGGACTGTTGCTGTCAGATATTAATCCTACACGGTCCCAGCAAATGCACCGACTCACTCTTTCCTCCCATGTTTCTGCAGGAATGGTTTGAGAAATCCTCACTCTAGTTTCTTCCTCAAGCGTCAGTTTTATCAGTAAAGAGTCCAAGAATGAACAGAACCCATTCGTTCATTTCAGAGCCGCCCACTTTATCTCTGAAAGACAGTTTACCATCAAAAGATACCGAGAGAAACAGCAGGGATGGAAAAATCTGGTTTAATCGTGAGAGATTGTAAAGTCAGTCTGGATTCCAGCGTTAGGCACTGGTGGAATCCCATCTGTTTCCCATTCTGGTGCCTGTTCCTGCACTGCCTGTGGACCCCATTCCCTCTGACCTTTCCCCCAGACCCACTTCCTTTGCTCAGACTCTGAAAAATTCCAATTGGGGAAAGTTTCCATCGATTTTTGTATTGGGAATTAAACCAGATATCTGCGCATGCGTGACTCAGCCCCGCCCCCAGCGCTGGGTGCTGGTGAGCAGAAGAGCGCATGCGCGCTCCCCTCCCCCAGCTCGGCCTGTGGGCGCCATTCCCTCAGTGAGCGGAAGAAGATGGTTTAAAACAGCCGGGAATGGAGTGATCACGGCCCCCGGGGGAAGGGAGCAAAGAGCAGCCTCGTTACAGCAGCTCATCGCTTCGGGACCGTGTCCGCAGATGGGCTCAGAGATCGGCATTGAGTCCGGGGGAAGTTCAGGGGGAGTCCGGGGGCTGTTTGTATGAGGCGGAGTGGATCAGGAACTGGTCCCGGAACATGGAGTGAGCGGGGGAAGGGAGAGGTCATTCTCGGGCTGTGTGTGTACAGGGTGTGTCCAGGGTAAGGGAGACAGAATGGGAAGAACCTGATATTTAAAATCATTGCTGCTTTCTCTCCCCAAACCAGTAGTGAATGTTCCTGGTTTAGTTCCAGTCTCACCCTGTTTGTTGTTATTGGACAGTGAAGAGTGGAAACAGAGCCGGACAGTCAGGATGTGGGGAGTTATACAAAGAGCATCTATTGCAGGGATCAGGTGAGAAGTGTGAAGGATACAATTTTAACAGCGGTTGTTTGGTTTCGGTTGAACTGTTCGTCCCATGGAAGACGGGTTTCGAAACCTGACCCGTACAAAGGTCCCCGCCCCATCGGGTTGTCCCATTCATGGATCAGTGGAGGCGTTGGGTTGTTTCTGGATGTCATTAAATTGTTATAAAACACCTGGTTTGCAGAAGCTTCGTCTTGCAGTACTGCAGTGGAATCAAACACTGACACTGTTCGTATGGTTGGTTTTCATAATGATTATTAACAGAGATTAAATTGATGGCTTTTGTATTTTCTTGAATTACAAGAAATACTTTTTCTTTCTACAGGCAAATCTTTGAAGGACCCAGAATGAATGTGATGTTTCCTCCACCCGAGGCACAAGGAAGAGTGCAGCCAGCTTCTCACACACAGTAGGTACATTATCAAACACAGAGCACAGAAACACAGACAGGTCATCAGTTCCTCAGTCTCAGACAGTAGAAGTAGTCAGTCCCACACTGATCCCAAGTACCACAGACACACTTTCAATTCAACAGTCAGAGGAGGAGAGGCAGACTTTGTTTCTATTTCACCCAAACTCAGTACAACTGCCAGGTAGATCCATAAATCCCAGTCCAATATCACACCCACCATCAGATTGAAAAACAATGTGTCAATTTTCCAATAGTGTGGCCTAAGCTAGAAATTAAATAACAGATAGAACTGACATACGGTGCCTGATTGAAAGATACAGCATCAGCCCCAATAATGTAACCCAAGATTCATCTCAAATAACGAGTAGAACTCACACACATTATGACATTAAAAGATGCAGTATCCATCCCAATTCTGTAACCTGAGATACAAATTACATACAAGTCCAAAACTCACATACAGTATCAGAGTGAGTGATGCTGAAAGATAGTATAACCTGAGAAACAAAATCAGATTCCAGTTCAGAACTCACCCAATTTATGAAACTGAAAGTTACAATTTCAATTCGATTAGACCCAGAGCAACACATTACATAGAAGTGCTAAAGTCTCGTACAGTGACACCCTGAAAGATACAGTGACAATTCCATTAGTGCAGACTGATCGACATATTATAAACCAATACAAAAAACTGTTACAGATTCAGACTGAAATATACAGTATTCTATTCATGCAGACTCAGCTACACATTATATGCAAGGTGAAAAATGTCACCATATCAATTGTGTTCACATCGATGCAGATTTAATAGGAGCCCAAAATATGCACTCATTCTCTGATTATAACCTACCGCATCACATTTTAAAGCATATGATTATCTACCACTTAAACACTGGGAAAAATTATTTATACATTTAGGTATTAAAGATATAGTTTTGAACGCCATGCTCTAAACTGAGATACTAATTAGATACAGATAAAGAATGAATCTCAAACTCAGATCCAGTGCCAGAGACTGACACCTTGAATGAATCCCTCACTCACACAATGTACCAGAGACTGACAGATACAGAACGAATCCCACACTCACATACTGTAGCACAGACTGACAGATACAGCATTTATATCACGCATATACAGTATCAGAGAGTGATGGAAACGGATTGAATGTCTCACTCTCATACAGCACCAGAGACTGACAGATATGGAATAAATCCCAATTGCACACAAGGTGCCAGAGACTGAAAGGAACAGAATGAATCTCATTCACATATAGTACCAGGGACTGACATTTATCGAATGAATCCCACACTCACACACAGTACCACAGAGAGACAAATACAGATCGAATCTCACAGTCAAATTACTTCAGACTGAGTTACACATAACATGCCAGTACAAAAATCTTATAGTGTCACATTGAAAGATAATGTAAAAATTCCATTAGTGCAGACTGAGCCAAACATTATTTAGAAGTCCAACAATGTCATACCATATCAAACTCAAAGATACAACATCAATTCCATTTGCATGAACTGAGCAAGATGTTACACACCAGTCTAAAAATGTCAAACAGTATCAGACGGATAGATACATTATCAATTCTATTAGTCAGGCTGAGCTACATATTACATTCCAGTCAAACAATCTCATACAGTATCAGACTGAGATACAGAATAAATTCCATTATTATAGACTGAGCTACACATTATATACCAGTTAAATAATTTCACCATGTTCAGTTTGAAAGGTATATTGTCATTCAAAACAGAACTCAGGGATTGAGATGTAACACCACTCCCAAAGTCACGCACATTGTTTGATTAAAGAAAATCCAAAAGTGTACCAATATTTACAAATTAAACACTCGATAAAAAACTGCATATACTTTAAAGTATTAAAGATATAGTTTCAAATATAATAATGCAAACTGAAATAAGAATACGGAATGAATTCAGATTTGCACATTGTCGCAGAGACTGAATTGCAGAATGAATCCCACACTGAGATAAAATAGCAGAGAATGGCAGATACAGAATGAATTCCACACTCTCAGAGAGCACCAGAGACTGACAGATACACAATGAATCCCACAATCACACACAGTACCAGAGACTGACAGATACAGAATGAATCCCACACTCACACACCGTACCAGAGACTGATAGATACAGAATGTACCCCACACTCATGTACAGTTCGAGACACAGATAAATAAAGAATGAACACCACACTCACAGACAGCACCAGAGACTGACAGATACAGAATACACCCCACACTCATGTACAGTATCAGAGACAGACAGATACAGAATAAACCCCACACACACGAAAAGTACTAGAGACTGACAGGCACAGAATGAATCCCACACTCACACACAGTACCAGAGACAGTTAGATACAGAATGAATCCCACACTCACACACGGTACCAGAAGCAATCAGATACAGAATAAATCCCACAGTCATATACAGCACCAGAGAAAGGCAGAAACAGAATAAACCTGACACTCGCACACAGTACCCGTGACAGACAAATACTGAATAAATCTCACACACGCACAGTACCACAGACTGAAAGATACAGAATGAATCCCACACTCACATACAGTGCCAGAGACTGACAGATAAAGAATGAATCCCACACTCACACACAGTACCAGAGAATGACAGATACAGAATGAATCCCACACTCACACACAGTACCAGAGGCTGAGAGATACAGATTGAATCTCACACTCACATACAGTACCAGTGACTGACAGTTACAGAATGAATCCCACACTCACACACAGTACCAGAGGCTGAGAGATACAGAATGAATCACACACTCACACACAGTAGCAGCGACTGACAGATACAGAATGAACCTCACACTCACATGCAGTACCAGAGACTGACAGAAACAGAATGAATCACAAATTCACACACAGTACCAGAGACTGACAGATACAGAATGAATCCCACACTCACACACAGTACCAGAGACTGACAGATACAGATTGAATCTCACACTCACATACAGTACCAGAGACTGACAGATACAGAATGAATCCCACACTCACACACAGTACCAGAGACTGACAGATACAGAATGAATCCCACACTGACACACAGTGCCAGTGACTGACAGATACAGATTGAATCTCACACTCACATACAGTACCAGAGACTGACAGATACAGAATGAATCCCACACCCACACACAGTACCAGAGATTGACAGATACAGAATGACTCCCACACTCACATGCGGGACCAGAGACTGAGATTTAGAATTGCTGCTTTACTGGGTCATCAACCTTTGAATCTGATGTAGAAATTGAAAGAAAGTCAGTGAAACTGCCCCATTTTAATGTTTGTCTCTGTAGAATTTACTGCCCAATAAAGTGAACACGGGTCCGGGGTCCATTCAATTCCCTTTTGCTTTGCTCTCGCTCTCATTCAGATTTACACCACCCTACGGTTTTCCCGTTAACCACCACTTTCAGGGCGAAGAATCACAATTCAGTTCCTTCCTCTTTCTCACTGTGGAGCCAATCTCTGAAATAATTAATTACTGATCTTAATATCCCGCATATTAGCAGCAGGTTCCCCGCAGTGCAACAATCCAGAAAGAACGATTGGAGAAAAGAACAGGCTCATTTTCAGGCTTCGTCCATGATTCCGTTTTCAGGACACACGGTTCCTGTTCAGTCCCTGCAACGGAATCAATCGATAACCTGTGATTTGTTACTTTTACAGGTAGAAGTGAAATTTGGGGTTTTATTCCGCAAGTTAGAGACAATATATTTTTGAAACAGCGCTCGGAATTTGGGACGTGTAATACGGAATAACATTATTACAAAGAGATTTTAAGTCTTTGTGTAAAAACGACATGTCCGAGTAATTCACTTATTTCATACACTGAAATTGGCGGACTTTTTCAAATTTTAAAAAATCGGTCAATTGTGGCCAATAATTTGCTCCGTTTTCTTATTGTCGTCTCTCCGATTGGTTCAGAAAATTAGTTTTCAAGCAAAGCAACCAATGAGAAGTAGTCTCGGTTTTGAGCGGGGTTTGCCAGTTGGGCCTGTGGTAATTCCAGGTCCCCAATGACTGAGCTCAAACGGTTCAATTTCACAAACCCTCTCAGTATCAGTGTCAGAAACAACCGTCAGAGGGAAAATCCATATCACAAGCTGGGCCCTTATCACAGCGGCTCAGCTCAACCTGTTCTCCCATGGAAACCCCCGGTCCCACATCACAACATCTGACTGATAAATAGAACCAAAACAGAGCGAATGAAGGAACATTTTACTGAGTGGGGAATTCAGCTCCGGGTAAACTCACTTGTAACGTTCCCTGGACAATTCAGTGCACTCAATGAGGGAAATGTTCCTCTCAGTAACCGGTGCAGCACGCCGCCGATCCCACGTTACGTTACTGTGTGTTCCAGAAAACTCCTCATAATAAAAAAACTATTCCCAAGCCCCATATATCCCGCACCAGTTCCCAAGTCAATGCTCTCTCTGTGAGGCGGTGGGTGGCTCTTAGAAGAGCCTTTGTTTTGTGTCCGGTTGGAAATGGTCGAGTCGTTCAGCCGCCGAATCCATAGAGAGTGCGGCCCTGCCGTTTCAGAGCGTACACCACATCCATGGCAGTGACCGTCTTGCGCTTCGCGTGTTCAGTGTAGGTGACCGCGTCCCTGATCACATTCTCCAGGAAAACCTTCAGCACCCCGCGGGTTTCCTCGTAGATCAGACCCGAGATCCGCTTGACACCGCCACGGCGAGCCAGGCGGCGGATGGCTGGTTTGGTGATCCCCTGGATGTTATCACGAAGCACTTTACGGTGCCGCTTGGCTCCGCCTTTGCCCAGTCCTTTGCCTCCTTTACCTCTGCCAGACATGATGATTCTTCACTCAGATCGCTGCTGAATGAAAAACCCTCGCCTTTCTTCTGTATTTATAAAGCCCGCCCCGACCTGGTTGAGAAAGGCACATTATCGGAGAGGGCGGGGAAGAGTGTTTGAATGACAGACAGAGCATGAAGTGCGGGAGAGGAGGAGACTGGCTCAGAATGACGGACAAGCGGACGTGCAACTTCAAGCTCCGCCTCCAGGAATTAGTTACGGTCCTTTTTAAAATTTTCACCAGTATCAAATGCGGAACATAAATTCGGACACAATCATTACAGACTCCGGCTTGATATTCAAGGATTGCTCGAAAAAAAAGGCGGAAATTTAAATTCAATAATTGAGGCACACTACAGTTCCAATACAATCACTATCATAACAGAATCAATCAGTGCCGCTCCGGGACCGTTGGAAGAGGGAGTTTTAGTTTTCAGATTTGTAGCTGACAGGAGGCGCCCAATAGTTCAATAAACATAAATCGGTGTGGAAGGCACTCTATACCTTTCCGTGCTTGGGTCAGTATGGGACTGGATAGAATCAGGCACTGGGATGGATGGAGAATGATCCTGTGTGGGGACTGGATAGATTCAGGCACCGGGATGGATGGAGACTGGTCCTGTGTGGGGACTGGATAGATTCAGGTACTGGGATGGATGGAGACTGGTCCTGTGTGGGGACTGGATAGATTCAGGTACTGGGATGGATGGAGACTGGTCCTGTGTGGGGACTGGATAGATTCAGGCACCGGGATGGATGGAGACTGGTCCTGTGTGGGGACTGGATAGATTCAGGGACCTGGATGGATGGAGACTGGTCCTGTGTGGGGACTGGATAGATTCAGGCACCGGGATGGATGGTGACTGGTCCTGTGTGGGGACTGGATAGATTCAGGGACCTGGATGGATGGAGACTGGTCCTGTGTGGGGACTGGATAGATTCAGGCACCGGGATGGACAGAGACAGTTCCTGTGTGGGGACTGGATTCAAGGACTGAGATGGACAGAGACTTGTCCTTGGCCACTGTGTGAAGCGGAATCATAAAACTTCGCAACCTCAGCGTCCAATTTACCCTGAGATAAGCATCTGACCCCATTTCCGCTCCACCACCAAGACCGCCAACTTCCACCTCCGAAACATCGCGCGTCTACACCCCTGCCTCAGCTGATCTGGTGCTGAAACCCTCATCCACGCCCTTGTTACCTCCAGACTTGGCTCTTCCAATGCTCTCCTGGTCAGCCTCCTATCTTACGCCGTCTGCAAACTTCAACTCCTCCAAAACTCCGTTCCCCTATCCTAACTCCTACCAAGACCCGTTCACCTATCACCCATGTGCTCGGTAACTTACATTGCCTCCCATAAGTTTAACCGCTGTAGCGATGTAATATATTAACGTAGACCGGGGATAACTGTAATCAATAGGTCAGTCTCTTCAGACAGCAACCAGCCCTTTCATAGATACAGTGGGTGGCTCTGAAAAGAGCCTTTGGGTTTATCAGATTAAATCTTAACTGCTTTACTTGCTCTTGGAGCTCACAGTGCTGGTTTTCTTCGGCAGCAGCACGGCCTGGATATTAGGCAGCACCCCGCCCTGAGCGATGGTCACCCGTCCCAGAAGCTTGTTGAGCTCCTCGTCGTTGCGGATGGCCAGCTGCAGGTGTCTGGGAATGATACGGGTCTTCTTGTTGTCCCGGGCCGCGTTGCCGGCCAGCTCGAGGATTTCAGCCGTCAGATACTCGAGCACAGCAGCCAGATAGACCGGGGCTCCGGCACCCACACGTTCAGCGTAGTTCCCCTTTCGCAGTAGCCTGTGAACACGGCCCACAGGGAACTGCAGTCCGGCCCGGGATGAGCGAGACTTGGCCTTGGCCCGAGCTTTACCGCCGGTTTTTCCTCTTCCAGACATTTCCACAATCTCACAAACACTTTCACAAAGAATGAAGAAATCTTCCCGCACTCGCCCTTCTTATACCTTCTGGAGGAGTGCAGTGGGGGCACTTGTGATTGGTTCATCTGTTCTCAATCTCATTGGTTCAACGAACAGCCAAATGAGAGAGCTGTGTTATTCACCAATCAATAGCCGGCAATGAGAAAAAGGCGGAAAATACCGAACTGAAGCGTTTTATTGAAATTTGAAAAGCCCGCCAATATATTTGTAACACAAGAAGCGGATTAAGTAATTAATGTCGCCTTAAGACAAAGATTTAAAAATCTCTCTCCTTTTACTCTGTTATTCCACATTTCCAGTCACAACTTCCAGAATCTTTTACATTCCGGTTAGAAGTCGCTTCATTCACCGTTCGCTTTCAATCCGGCGGGAATAAAGTCCCATTTTGTAACGGGACAGATCCCAGCTCAATCTTTGTAAAAGTAACAAACCACAGATTGTGGATTGATCCCTGTTCACTGGAGCTGCAGCGCGATCGAAACCGGAGCCGAGACTCCTGGTGTAAGAAGTCGAACAGTGACAGAGCCTTTAGACTATTCTGTAGTCGGTGTGAAGTCCCTTTCAGGGTTGTTGCTTTAAAGAGGATTGCGGTTCTGAAAGTGATATTCCAGTATAATGAACAAAAAAACGTGAAAAGGAGAAAGAAATGACCTTAAAATGGCTCTGAAGGGGCAGATGCGGGGGAAGGGGCGGAATATGACCGGGAACGAGAGGATCAGGGACACGTTTTTTGTTATTGAAACTAAATAAAACAACGACAGAGATTATACCGGGCAGTGATTATGAGAATCTACCAGATTTCAAGTGAAATTACAAAAGCACAAGTTAGAGAGACAGTGAGTATCAAACTATCGACAGTAAAATGATTCCATAGAGGTGTTGGTACAGTTTTTCAGAGAGACTGTGGGTGGCTCTGAAAAGAGCCTTTGTGTTTATTTTCTTTTCAGTATATTGAGGAGTTTTACTTGGAGCTGGTGTACTTGGTCACCGCCTTTGTCCCTTCCGACACGGCGTGCTTGGCCAGTTCCCCGGGCAGCAGCAGGCGCACGGCGGTCTGGATCTCCCGGGAGCTGATGGTGCGCCGTTTATTATAATGGGCCAGGCGGGAAGCCTCACCCGCGATGCGCTCGAAAATATCGTTCACAAAGGAAAATGTTTCCATACTGAGGAAGGAGAAAATCTCCGAAAGCTTGTGAATTTAAAATAAAATTGCTGGACTATAACTTGGTGTTGTAAAATTGTTTACAATTGTCAACCCCAGTTCATCACCGGCATCTCCACATCATGTTCACAAAGGAGTTCATGATGCTCATGGCCTTGGAGGAGATGCCGGTGTCGGGGTGAACCTGCTTCATCACTTTGTAGACGTAGATGGAGTAACTCTCCTTCCTCGACTTTCTCCGCTTCTTGCCGCCCTTGGCTGGTGCTTTACTCAAGGTTTTCTTGGCGCCCTTCTTGGGAGCTGCTTTCTTGTCCTCAGGCATTTTCAAACTCAATTTCAGACCCAGAAATGACCCAAATCCGCTCCGAGCTCGGATTAAATAGGCAGCCCCACAGCCCTATGGTAATGAGGGATGGGGGAAGGCAATGATTGTGATTGGGTCATTCGTAGTGAGGTCACAATAATTAACTGTAACTCTCTGATTGGTTTCTTCAAATATCCAATCAGATTTAATACCTGCCACCAATCACAAACACGCTCACACTGCACATTGTCCGGTTTCATCAATTTGTTCCGAACTGTTGCAGTTCTGCTTCCGGCCAGTAGATGTCCCCAAATCCCGGGTCATTGAAGTTTGCAGATGAGAGAGGGACAGAAGATAAACTCATTCTTCACATTATATTGCACGGGTGGGATTTCGAAAAACTGGGAATGGAAAACAGGTTGTTCGACAAAACATGAGTTGTAATGCTGTATTAAATGCTTGTAATTAATGTTGGGGGTATAGCCTATACTGAGGAAGACTACGACAAAATACAAGAAGACTTTAATAAGCTTGCTGAAAGTCGGTGTAAATGGCCATTGAATTTCCATATAGAAAGGTGTGAGGTGGTGCATTTTGCTCGGGGGAATAAGGAGGCCAAACACTGCTTTGAAAATAAGAGTCTAAATGGGGTAGAAGAGCAATGGGATTTAGGGGTACAGATTGACAAATCTTTAAAAGTAGCAACACAGGTTGATAAGGCCATGAAATGCAAACACAGAGGTTTATTTCTAGAGGAATATATTTGAAAAGCAGATAAGTTATGTTGAACTGTAATTTTAACTGTCAAACCTTCTGTCAAACTATTAAATCTTCCCTTTCTGAAATCCGTGCTGACTATTCTTTATTATATTTTCGGTTTCTGAATGTTTTTCTGTTGCTTCATTGAGTAAAAGATTCCATGATCATTCCTACCACCGACCTTTAGTTAACTGGTCCACAGTTCCCTGGACTTGTTCTATTTCCTGTTTCAAAATATAAGAATCACATCAACTGTCATCCAGTCCTCTGGCACTATTCCTTTCTGTAATGATTTTTTCTATATATGTAACAATGCCTCTGCTATCTCTTCCTTTGCTTCATTTAATAAGTGCAGATGCAATCCATCAGGATCAGGAGTTTAACCATCCTTTCTAACTTAAATGCCTTGATATCTTTATTGACCTCTTCCTCTATATCATATTCACCCTGTTAATCTCCCGGGTAAATACTGAGGGAAAGTAATAATTCAATATTTCTGCCATTTCGCTGACGTTACCTGTGAGTTTATCTTGTGAATCCCTTAGTGGCCCTCAAGATATTCTGATTTTCCTTCTGTTATTTCTGGCTCTGTACAATAATTTACGATTTCTTTTTATATTCCTTGATAATTTGATTTTGTGATTCCTGTTTGCTTCCCTAATTGTATTTTGTGACTTCTTCCTAACCTCTTCCTATTCGCTTTTGCCATCCTCTTATTTAATATCTATGAATGAGAAATTCGACCAGCTTGTTGTGTCTGTTCAGGGGCTGATGTTTGGGAACTGTTTATTGTCTTTGATTAAAGTGCCAGTAACCCAAAGGGAGCAATTCAGTCCGAAACTCCACAGAAACGCTCTATTTCTCCCTCCCAGTGAACTAAGGTGCTATGATGGTGAGTATCGCTCCCTTCCAAACAATTAATTCCAACAGGTTTGAATCCCAGCACGCTGAATTCAGAAACACCAAGACTGGAACCGAATTTGATGATGTTCAGAGGGATAGTGTTTTCAAAACACAAACGAGTCTAATTTATATTTTAAAATATTTTTAAAATTCATTTATTTCCCCCATATCGTTGAATTTAACTCTGTTCCTTTGTATTATTATTTGCCCTGATCTGTACAGTGGATACGGGACACAATTGCTCGGATTCAGTGAAATTAATTGATTTTCTGAAGTTTTTCCCTCTGCTGATTCCCGTTCCTTATTTAAATTATGTCGGATTAACCTTTCTGATCTATAGAAGGGTCGTAGTCCTGAACCGTTAACCCGAGCTTCCCTTCTCCACAGATGCTGCCGGACCTGCTGAGCCTTTCCAGCATTTTCGGTTTGATTTTTTTCTATATTTTATCCCTTTCACTTTTGACGGTCGCCGTTGAAACTTGCAGATTTGCACTCAGTTTTTATTTGTGTTTCAGTTCGGTTTATTTGAATTAATATAAATCGTCTCCTGAGAATTCAGACAGAAATATTGCGCAATGTAGAGTGAAATATAATGGGGCAACTTTCGAATGAGGAAAACAAAAACTTTATTCGAAATCAATTGTCTAATTTTTAACTGACAAAATTAGAAAAAGTACGGGAGTAGAAGTTACAGAGAGAAACTATTTCCTCACATTGCACATTGTCCTGAATCTGGAACAACGACAGATAATGTGAATTTGTTCCACTCAGTTACAGTTCTCACTTATGGCCAGTAGATGTCAGACTGCATGTGAGTGTGGCATTAATTCTATGTCTGTCATTCTCTGGTACTGTATGTGAGTGTGATATTCATTCTGTATCCGTCAGTCTCCAATACAGTCTGTGAGTGTGGGATTCATTCTGTATCTGTCAGTCTCTGGTACTGTGTGTGAGTGTGTGATTCGTTTTGTATCTCTCAATCTCTGGTGCTATCTGTGAGTGTGGGATTCATTCTGTGACTGTCAGTCTCTGGTATTCTATTTCAGTGTGGGATTCATTCTGTAACTCAGTCTCTGGGCAAAGTGCAAGTCTGGATTCGTTCTGTATTCTTATTTCAGGTTAGAGTATGGTACTTGAAACTGTATGTTTAATTCATTAATGTATGCAAATCTTTCGTGCTGCATTAATTTGTAAATATTGATACACTTTTGGATTTTGTTTTAATCAAACAATGTGTGCGAGTTTTGTTGAATGATTACATCTTAATCTCCGTGAAGATAATGTGTATTTCAATCTTTTACTGTGAAATTATTGGACTGGTATTTATTTTGTAGCTCAGTCTGTGCTAATAGAATAATTATTGTATCTTTCAGTCTGACACTGTATGAGATTTTTGGACTGGTATGTAATG
This sequence comes from Heptranchias perlo, assembly GCF_035084215.1. Taxonomy (NCBI): domain Eukaryota; kingdom Metazoa; phylum Chordata; class Chondrichthyes; order Hexanchiformes; family Hexanchidae; genus Heptranchias; species Heptranchias perlo. Next base: position 375,992 of record NW_027139666.1, read on the forward strand.
TGTGGTTCAGTCTGTACTAATTGAATTCATACTGTACCTTTCAGTCTGATACTGTGTAATATATTTAGACAGGTTTGTAAGGTGTAGTTCAGTCTGCACTAAAGGAATTAATACTGTATCTTTCATTTTGACACTGAATGTGACTTTTGGGATTGATACTGTATCTTCCAGTCTGAAACTGTGTGAGATTTTTGTACTGGTATGTAACGTGTAGGTCAGTCTGTACTAATTAAATCAATACTATTTCTTTCAGTATGGTACTGTACGTGATTTCTGGACAGGTATCTAATGTGAACCTCCGTTTGCAGTAAGGGAATTGATACTCTGCCTTTCAGTTTGATAAATATGATTTTTGGACAGGTAACTAATGTGTACCTCAGTCTAATGGGATTGATACTGTATCTTCCAGTATGATACTTTATGCAAATTTTGGACTGGTATATAATGTGTAGCTCAATCTGCAACAATAGGATTGAAACTGTACATTTCATTCTGACACTATGAGGTTTTTGGACATATATGTGAGTCAAATATGGATAACATCTGAACTGGTATCTAATTTGTATCTCAGTGTATAATATTGGCATGAATACTGCATCTTTAAACTCATAATGTGGTGTGAGTTGTGGGCTGGTATTTAATTTGAATCTCGGGGTACACTATTGTGATTCATTCTGTACATATCAATCAGTACCATGTGTCAGTTCTATCTGGTATTTAATTTGTAGCTAATTCTGATCTAATGTGAGATTAACACAGTGCCTTTCAATCTGATACTGGGTGTGATTTTGGACTGGGAATGATTTATCTGCCAGTCAGCGGTATTGAGTCATTGTGAAATAGAAATTCCGTCAGTCTCCCCTGCTCTGTTTGACTGTTGGATTGGGATCAGTTTGGGATTGACTATTTCTGCTGTGTGAGACTGTGGGATTGATGACCTGTCTGTGTCTCTGTGCTCTGTGAGTGATAATATACTCACAGAGTATATTAAGAAAGATTGGTAGGGTGGTAAATAGCGAGGAGGATAGCCTCAGTCTGCAGGACGATATAGATGGGTTGGTCAGATGGGCGGAACAGTGGCAAATGGAATTTAACCCGGAAAAGTGCGAGGTGATGCATTTTGGAGGGACTAACAAGGCAAGGGAATACACAATGAATGGGAGGACCCTAGGCAAGACAAAGGGTCAGAGGGATCTTGGTGTGCAAGTTCACAGATCCCTGAAGGTGGCGGAACAGGTAGAAAAGTTGGTAAAGAAGGCATATGGGATACTTGCCTTTATTAGCCGAGGCATAGAATATAAGAGCAAGGAGGTTATGATGGAGCTGTATAAAACATTGGTTAGGCCACAGCTGGAGTACTGTGTGCAGTTCTGGTCGCCGCACTACAGGAAGGATGTGATCGCTTTGGAGAGGGTGCAGAGGAGATTCACCAGGATGTTACCAGGGCTGGAGCGCTTCAGCTATGAAGAGAGACTGGGAAGATTGGGTTTGTTTTCCTTGGAGCAGAGGAGGCTGAGGGGGGACATGATTGAGGTGTACAAAATTATGAGGGGCACAGATAGGATGGATACTAAGGAGCTTTTTCCCTTCGTTGAGGGTTCTATAACAAGTGGACATAGATTCAAGGTAAAAGGCGGGAGGTTTAGAGGGGAATTGAGAAAGAACTTTTTCACCCAGAGGGTGGTTGGAGTCTTGAACTCACTGCCTGAAAGGGTTGTGGAGGCAGGAACCCTCACAACATTCAAGAAGCATTTGGATGAGCACTTGAAATGCCATAGCATACAAGGCTACGGACCAAATGCTGTAATATGGGATTAGAGTAGACAGGGCTGATGGCCGGCGCGGACACGATGGGCCGAAGGGCCCCTATCCGTGCTGTATAAATCTATGACTCTATACAAATTGTGTGTGAGAAGGAGCTGGCTGCACTGTTCCTTGTGCCCCGGGTGGAGGAAACATCACACTAATTCTGGGCCCTTCAAGGATTTGCCTGTAGGAAGAAAAATTATCTCTTGTAACTCAAGAACAGGTGAGGTAGAAAATACAAAAGTGATCAATTGAATCTCTCTGTTAATAATCATTGTAATATCCACAAATGAAAACCAGTGATACAAACAGTGTCAGTGTCTGACTCCACTGCAGCACTGCAGCACTCAGCTTCTGCACAACAATTTAGTGACATCCAGACACAGCCCAACCCCTGCACTTTTCCATGAATGGGACTACCCGATGGGGCGGAGACCTTTGCACATATCAGATTTCTAATCCCCTCTCCCATGGGACTAACCGTTCAACCAAAACTAAACAGCCGCTGTTTAAAATGTGTCCTTCAAACTTCTCACCTGATGCCTGCAATAGATGCTTTTTGTATAACTCCCCATATCCTTACTGTCCGGCTCTGTTTACTGTTCTATAACAAACACTAAAGGTTAATGGGCAGGTTTAAAAAAATCAGATTTAATACCTGCCACCAATCACAAACACGCTCACACTGCACATTGTCCGGTTTCAGCAATTTGTTCTGAACTGTTGCAGTTCTGCTTCCGGCCAGTAGATGTCCCCAAACCCCGGGTCAATGAAGTTTACAGATGAGAGAGGGACAGAAGATAAACTCATTCTTCACATTATATTGCACGAGTGGCATTTAGAAAAACTGGGGATGGAGACGAGCTGTAAGTACATTTTGTTAGAGCAAACACTAGTTGTGATACTGCGTTAAATTCTTGTAATTTGTTTCGGAGATATAGTCAATACAGATCAAGACTGGGACAAAATAAACATGCAGAACGGCCTTGTAAATGGCCATTGAATTTCAATATAGAAAGGTGTGAGGTGGTGCATTTCGCTGGGGGAATAAGGAGGCCACATACTGCATGGAAAATAAGAGTCTAAATGGGGTAGGGGAGCAATGTAAATCGTGTCCTGAGAAATCAGAGAGAAATACTGTGCAATGTACAGTGATATATAATGGGGCAAATTCACAACTATGGAACGAGTGAAACAAAAACTTTATTATGAATCAATTGTCTTCATTTTTCACCGTCAAAAAGTGCAAAAATACGACAGTAAAAGTTACAGACAGAAACATCCCTCACATTGCACATTGTCCTGTTTCTGGAACCACGACAGAGAATGTGAATTTGTTGCCTTATTATAGTTGTCGCTTCCCGTCAGTCGAGGTCAGTCTCTGGTACTGGATATGAGACTGGGGTTTATTCTGTATCTGTCAGTCTCTGTAACTGAGTGTGAGCATGGGGTATATTCTGCATCCATCAGTCGCTGGTACTGTCTGTGTGTGGGATACATTCTGTATCTGCCATTCTCTGCTACTTTATCTCAGTGTGGGATACATTCTGCAATTCAATCTCTGTGACAATGTGCATTCTATACTCTTATTTCAGTTTCCACTATTGTATTGAAACTTTAAAGTATATACATGTCTTCATCGAGCATTTAATTTGTTTACACAGATACACTTTTTGATTTTCTTTAATCAAACAACGTGTGAGAGTTTTGGAGTCGTGTTACATCTTCATCTCTGAACTCTATTGTGAATGATAATATACCTTTCAATCTGTTCACGTTGAAATTACTGGACTGGTGTGCAATGTGTAGTTCAGTCTGCAATAATGGGATTAATTCTGCATCTGAGTCTAACACTTTATGTGATTTTTGGACTGGTATGTAATATGTAGCTCATCCCGCACTAAAGGAATTGATACTGTATCGATCATTCTTATACTGTATGAAATTTTTGGACTGGAATGCAATGTATAGCTCAGGCTGCACGAATGAAATTGATACAGTGTCACATTGAAAGATTCAGTATGAGATTTTTGGACTGGTGAGTAACGTGTAGCTCAGTCTGTGCTAATGGAATTGATATTGTATCTTTGAGTCTGATACGGTATGAGATTCTTGGATTGCTATATAATGTGTGGCTCAGTTTTCACTAATTGAATCGATTCTGTATCTTTCAGTCTAATATTGTATGAGATTGTTGGACTGATATATAATGTTCAGCTCAGGCAGTGCGAATAGAATTTAAATTGTATCTTCCAATCTGATCATTTGTGATTTTTGGACTAGCACGTAATGTGTAGCTCAGTCTGTACCAATGGCATTGATAATGTTTATTTCAGCAAACACGAGTATTTACCACTATATCCAATATGTAGCTCAGTCTGCACCAATAGAATTTAGACTGTATCTTTCAATCTGCCACTATGAGATCTTTGGACTGGTCTGTAAAGTGTAACTCAGTCTGCAGTAATGTGACTGTGACATTCATTCTATATCTGTCGTCTCCAGTACAGTCTGTGAGTGTGGAGATTCATTCTGTATCTGTCGGTCTCTGGTACTGTGTGTGAGTGTGGGATTAATTCTGTATCTGTCAGTCTCTGGTGCTGTGTGTGAGTGTGGGATTTATTCTGTATCTGTCATTCTCTGCTACATTATCTCAATGTGCAAGTCTGGATTCATTCTGTATTCTTATTTCAGTTTACAGTATCGTATTTGAAACTGTATCTTTAATACTTTAAATTATATACAGTTCTTCGGCCAGTGTTTAATTTGTAAATATGGATACACTTTTCAATTTTCTTTAATCAAACAACGTGTGTGAGCTTTGGAGTGTGATTACATCTTAATCTCTGAACTCGATTGTGAATGATAATGTACCTTTCAATCTGTTCGTGGTGAAATCATTGGATTGGTATGTAATGTATAGCTCAGTCAGCAATAATGGGATTAATTCTGCATCTCAATCTAATATTGTATGAGATTTTTGGACTGGTATGTAATATGTAGCTCAGCCTGCACTAAAGGAATTGATACTGTATCTATCAGTCTGATACTGTATGAGATTTTTGGACTGGAATGTGATGTGTAGCTCATTCTGCACAAATGGAAGTGATACTGAATCTTTCAATCTGATATTCTATGAGATTTTTGGACTCATCATCTGTGCTAATGGAATTGTTATTGTATCTTTGAGTCTGATAGCGTATGAGATTCTTGGACTGCTATATAATGTGTGGCTCAGTCTGCACTCATGGAATTGATACTGTTTATTTCAGTCGAAGATTTTATGGGATTTTCAGTCTGGTATGTAATGTACAGGTCAGGCAGTGCTAATAGAATTGATACTGTATCTTCCAGTCTGATCATTTATGAGGTTTTTGGACTGGTATATAATGTGTAGCTCAGTCTGAACCAATGGTATTGATACTGTTTATTTCAGTATAATACTCTATGAGTATTTACTAATATTTCTACTATGTAGCTCAGTCTGCACTAATGGAATTCATACCGTCGCTTTCAATCTGACACCATGATATCTTTGAACTGGTATGTAAAATGTAATTCAATCTGCAGTAGTGTGACTGTGAGATTCATTCTTTGATTGTCAGTTCCTGATACTCTATGTGAATGTGGTATTCATTCTGGATCTATCAGTCTCTGGTACTGTGTGTGAGTTTGGGATTCATTCCATATCGCTCTGTCTCTGATTTTGTATGTGTGAGCGATTCGTTCTGTTCCTGTCAGTCTCTGGTGCTGTATGTGAGTGAGACATTCATTCTGTATCTATCAATTTCTGAACTGTATGTGAGTGATATAAATTCTGTATCTGTCAGTCTGTGCTACAGTGTGTGAGTGTGGGATTCATTTTGAATCTGTCAGTCGCTGGTACATTGTATGAGTTTGGGATTCATTCTACATATCAGTCTCTGGCACTCTATCGGAGTGAGAGATTCATTCTTTATCTGTATCTAATTTATATCTTCATTTACAGGATGGCGTTCACATCTGTATCTTTAATACTTAAATGTATGAATAATTTTCCCCAGTTTTAATTGGTAGATAATGACATTTTTAAAAATGTAATAAGATAATGTGGGCATCTATTTTTGGACTTCTATTAAATCTACATTGGGAACACAATTGTGAATTTGTGCATCTTCCAATTGATATGGTGACATTTTTGAACTTTTATATAATGTGTAGCTCAGTCTGCATGAATGGAATGCTGTATATTTCAGTCTGAATCTGTATCAGTTTTGTTGTCGTGGTTTCTAATGTGCAGCTCAGTCTGCACTAATGGAATTGATACTGTATCTTTCAATCTGACACTGAGATTTTTGGACTGGAACGTAATTTATAACTCAGCCTGCACTAATGTAGGTGACTGTGAGATTCACCTTGTATCTCTCAGTCTCTGGTACTGTGTGTGAGTGTGGGATTCATTTTGTATCTGTCAGTCTCGGGTGCTATGAGTGAGTGTGGGATTCATTCTGTATCTGTCAGTCTCAGGTGCTGTGAGTGAGTGTGGGATTCATTCTGTATCTGTCATTCTCTGGTACTGTGTGTGAGTGTGGGATTCATTCTGTGTCTGTCAGTCTCTGCTGCTGTGTGTGAGTTTGCGATTCATACTTTAACTCTCAGTCTCTAGTGCTTTATTAGAATTTGGGATGAACTCGGTATCTGTCTGTCCTTGGTACTGTATGCCTGAGTGGGATTCATTCTGTTTCTGTCATCTCTGGTACCATACTTGAGTATGGGATTCACTCTGTGTCTGGCAACCTCTAGTACTGTATGCGAGTTTGGGATTCCTTCTGCATGTCTGTCTCTGTACTGTATCGGAGTGTGAGATTCAATCTGTTTCTGTCCAGAATTATTCTCTCACATTACATTATGATGTTCAATACTGTAGCTTTAATATGTTAATGTTTGAATAGCTTTTCTCATTATTTAATTGGTAAATATGGATACACTTTCGGATTTGAAGCTGGAGGCTTTAATCAGATAATTTGTGTGCTTTTTGGACTACTATTAAATCTGTAAATCTGTGAGTAATATTGTGAATGATAATTTATCTTTCAAATTGATATGGTGACATTTCTGAATTGGTAAATAATGTGTATCTCAGTCTGTGCTAATAGAATTGATACTGTATCTTTAAATCTCATACTGTGAGTATATTATAAACTGGTATCTAATTTGTTTCTCAGGTTACACTGTCACAGCAATTCTCAATCTGATATTGTACATGAGTTTCGGCCTTCATTTTGTATTTGAATGATACACTATTCGAATGGATACTGCATGTATTAAACTCACGTGTGTTAGAGAGTTCTGGGCTCGTATTCAATTTGAATCTCGGGACATCTGGGATTTATTTCATGGCTAATGTTGCCCTTTTGTGAAATTGACAATCTGATAGTGTGATTTTGGGCTGGGATTTTTGTATCTACCTGTCAGCGGGACTGAGTTCGGGAGAAATGGAACAGTGTCTGCCTCACCTGCTCTGTTTGACTGTTGGATTGAAAATGTGACTCTGGAACTTGGGATCAGTGTGGGACTGACTACTTCTGCTGTGTGGGACTGTAGAACTGATGACCTGTCTGTGTCTCTGTGCTCTGAGAGTGAGAATATACCTACTGTGTGTGAGAAGGAGCTGGCTGCACTGTTCCTTTGCCTCGGGTGGAGGAAATTTCACAGTCATTCTGGCTCCTTCAAGTATTTGCCTGTAGAAAGAAACGTATCTCTTGTAAATCAAGAACAGGTGAGGTAGAAAATGCAGAAGTGATCAGATTAATATCTGTTAATAATAATATTGAATATCCACAAATGAAAATCAGCGATACAAACAGTGTCAGTGTCTGACTCCACTGCAGTACTGCAGCACTCAGCTTCTGCACACCAGGTGTGTTGGGCTGTTTTACAACAGCTTAGTGGCATTCAGACAAAACCCAAACCCTGGACTGATCCATGAATGGGACTACCCGATGGGGCGGGGAGCTTTGCACATATCAGATTTCTAATCCCCTGTTCCATGGGACTAACCGTTCAACCGAAACAAAACAGCCACTGTTTAAAATGTGTCCTTCAAACTTCTCACCTGATGCCTGCAATAGATACTCTTTGTATAACTCCCCACATCCTTACTGTCCGGCTCTGTTTACTCTTCAATAACAAACACTAAAGGTTAATGGTCAGGTTTAAAAAAATCAGATTTAATACCTGCCACCAATCACAAACACGCTCACACTGCACATTGTCCGGTTTCAGCAATTTGTTCCGAACTGTTGCAGTTCTGCTTCCGGCCAGTAGATGTCCCCAAACCCCGGGTCAATGAAGTTTACAGATGAGAGAGGGACAGAAGATAAACTCATTCTTCACATTATATTGTACGGGTGGGATTTAGAAAAACTGGGAATGGAGAACATTTTTTCGATAAAACATTGGTTGTAATGCTGTATTAAATGATTGTAATTAATTTAGGGGGTGTAGTCAATACTGAGGAAGACTACGACAAAATAAGCTTGCAGAACGGCCGTGTAAATGGCCATTGAATTTCAATATAGAAAGGTGTGAGGTGGTGCATTTTGCCAGGAGAAATAAGGAGGCCACATACTGCTTGGAAAATAAGTGTCTAAATGGGGTAAAGGAGCAATGCAAATCGTGTCCTGAGAAATCAGAGAGAAATACTGTGCAATGTACAGTGAAATATAATGGGGCAAATTCACAACTATCGAATGAGTGAAACAAAAACTTTATTATAAAACAATTGTCATCATTTTTCAATAACAAAACGAGCAAAAATACGGGAGTAGACGTTACAGACAGAACCTTTCCTCACGTTGCACATTGTCCGATTTCTGCAACCACGACATAAAATGTGAATTTGTTCCGTTCTTTTACAGTTCTCGCTTACGTCCAGCAGAAGTCAGTCTCCAGTACTGTGTGTGAGAGCGGGGTTTACTCTGCATCTGTCAATATCTGATACTGTGTGAGTGTGGGATTCATTCTGTATCTGCCAGTCTCTGGTACTGAGTGTGAGCATGGTGTTAATTCTGTATCTCTCAGTCTCGGGCACTACATATGAGTTTGGGATCATTCTGTATCTGCAAGTCTGTGGCACTGTATATGAGAGTGGGATTAATTCTGTATCTGCCAGTCTCAGGTACTGTGTATAAGTGTGGAATTAACTCTGTATCTGTCAGTATCTGGTACTGTGTGTGAGTATGGGATTCATTCAATATCTGTTAGTCCCTGGTATTTTGTGTGAATGTGCGTTTCATTCTGTTTTCGTCAGTGTCAGGTGCTATATGTGAGGGAGACAATCATTCTGCATCTATCAATTCCTGGTACTGTTTGTGAGTGATATAAATTTTGTCTCTGTCAGTCTGTGCTACAGTGTGTGAGTTTAGGATTCATTCTGTATCTGTCAGTCTCTGGTACCGTGGGAGTGTGTGATTCATTCTAAGTCTGTCAGTCCCTTGTAATGTGTGTGAGTGTGGGATTCATTCTGTATCTGTCAGTCCCTTGTAATGTGTGTGAGTGCAGGATTCATTCTGTATCTGTCAGTCCCTTGTAATGTGTGTGAGTGTAGGATTCATTCTGTATCTGTCAGTCACTGTTACATTGTTTGAGTGCTGTTTTCAATTTGCATGTCAGTCTCTGGCCCTCTATCTGAGTGTGAGATTCATTCTTTATCTGTATGTAATTTGTGTCTCTGTTTACAGTATGGTGTTCAAAACTCTCTCATTAATACCTCAATGTATCAATAATTTTTCCCAGTGTTTAATTGGTAGATAATGATACATTTTAAAATATAATGTTTTCGGTTATAATCAGAGAATGTGGGCACTTTTTGGACTTCTATTAAATCTGTATCGATGGGAAAAAAATTGTGAATTAGTTTATCTTCCAAAATGATATGGTGACATTTTTGAACTTGTATATGATGTGTAGCTCAGTCTGCTTGAAAGGTATACTGTATATTTCAGTCTGAATCTTTATCAGTTTTTTGTAGTGCTTTATAATATGTAGATCAGTCTGCACTAATGGAATTGATACTGTATCTTTCAATCTGACACTATGAGATTTTTGGACTGATGTGTAATGTGTAACTCAGACTGCATTAATGTGTGTGACTGTGAGATTCATTCTGTATCTGTCAGTCCCTAGCACTGTCTGTGAGTGTGTGATTCATTCTATATCTGTCAGTCCCTCGTACTGTCTGTGAGTGTGGGATTCATTCTGTATCTGTCAGTCCCTAGTACTGTCTGTGCGTGTGGGATTCATTCTGTATCTGTCAGGCTCTGGTACTGTGGGTGTGTGTGATTCATTCTATATCTGTCAGTCCCTTGTACTGTGTGTGAGTGTCGGATTCATTCGGTATCTGTCAGTCACTGTTACATTGTGTGAGTGCTGGTTTCATTCTGTGTTCTCACTCTCTGGCCCTCTATCTGAGTGTGAGATTCATTCCTTATCTGTATGTAATTTGTATCTCCGTTTACAGTATGGTGTTCAAAACTTTATCTTTAATACCTCAATGAATGCATATTTTTCCCAGTGTTTAATTGGTTGATAATGAAATGCTTTAGAATATAGTCAGAGAATGTGGGCACTTTTTGGACTACTATTAAATCTGTATCGATGGGAACACAATTGTGAATTAGTTTATCTTCCAAACTGATATGGTGACATTTTTGAACTTGTATATGATGTGTAGCTCAGTCTGCATGAATGGAATACTGTATATTTCAGTCTGAATCTGCATCAGTTTTTGTAGTGGTATATAATGTGTAGATCAGTCTGCACTAATGGAATTGATACTGTATCTTTCAATCTGATACTTCTTGGAATGGTAAATAATGTTACTCAGCCTGCACTAATGTGTGATTCATTTTGTATCTCTCAGTATCTGGAACAGTTTGTCAGTGTGGGATTCATTCTGTATCTTGTCAGTAGTGTGTGTGAGTTTGCGATTTAATCTATATATGCAGTCTCTGATACTGTGAGTGTGGGATTTATTCTGTGTCTTTCAGTCTCCAGTCTTGTATGTGGGTGTTGAATTCTTTCTGTATATGCAGCCTCTCAGACTGCATGTTGGTGTGGGATGCATTCTCTATCTGTCAGTCTCTGGTACTGTGTGTGAGTATGTGATTCATTCTGTATCTCTCAGGCTCTGGTACTGTGTGAATGTGGGAGTCATTATCTTTCTGTCAGTCTCTAGTACTTTATGAGAGTGAGTAATTAACTAGATATCTATCAGCCCTTGGTACTGTATGCCAGTGTGGGATTCATTCGATATCTGTCATCTTTGGTACCATATGTGAGTGTAGGATTCGCTCTGTGTCTGTCAGTCTCTATTATTGTATGTGAGTTTGGGATTCCTTCTGCATCTGTCAGTCTCTGGTACTATATCTGAGTGTGAGATTCATTCTGTATCTGTATGTAATTATTCTCTCAGATTGCATTATGGCATAAAAATGTTACCTTTAATATCTTCATGTTTCGATCATATTTCTCATTATTTAATTGGTAAATGTGGATACACTTTAGGATTTGACACTGTAGGTTTTAATCAGATAATTTGTGTGCTTTTTGAACTACTATTAAATCTGTATCTCTGTGAGTACTATTGTGAAAGATAATGTATCTTTCAAATTGATATGGTGACACTTTTCAAATGGCGTATAATGTATAGCTCAGTCTGTACTAATAGAATTGATACTGTATCTTTACATCTCACAATATGAGTCCATTATAAACTGATATCTAATTTGTTTCTCAGATTACACTCTCACAGCATTTTTAATCTGATACTGTACATGAGTTTTGTACTCGTATGCAATTTGTATCACATGATACATGCAATATCCATTCGCATAGTGTATCAACTCACATGTGTGTGAGAGTTCTGGGCGAGTAATCAATTGGAATCTCAGGGTACATTATTGGGATTCATTCTGCACCTTTAAATCGGGTACCATGTGTGATTTCGATCTGGTATTTAATTCGTAGCTAATGTTGCCCTATTGTGAGATTGATACAGTGCCTTTCCATCTGATAGTGTGATCTTGGACTGGGATTTTTGTATCTACCTGTCAGCGGGACTCAGCTCGGGGGAAATGGAACAGTGTCTGCCTCACCTGCTCTGTTTGACTGTTGGATTGAAAATGTGTCTCTCGATCTTGGGATCAGTGTGGGAATGACGACTTCTGCTGTCTGAGACTGTGGAACTGATGACCTGTCTGTGTCTCTGTGCGCTGTGTGTGATAATGTACTTACTGTGTGGGAGAAGGAGTTGGCTGCACTGTTCCTTGTGCCTCAAGTGGAGGAAACATAACACTGATTCTGGATCCATCAAGGATTTGCCTGCAGGAAGAAAATTACCTCTTGTAACTCAAGAACCAGTGAGGGAGAAAATACAAAAGTGTTCGAATTAATATCCATATCAATGATTATTTTGAATATCCACAAATGAGAACCAGTGATACAAACAGTGTCAGTGTCTGACTCCACTGCAGTACTGCAGCACTCAGCTTCTGCACACCAGGTGTTTTGGGCAATTTTACAACGATTTAGTGACATCCAGACACAACCCAACCCCTGCACTGATCCATGAATGGGACGACCCGATGGGGCAGGGACCTTTGCACACGTCAGGTTTCTAATCCCCTCTCCCATGGGACTTACCGTTCAACCGAAATCAAACAGCCGCTGTTTAAAATGTGTCCTTCACACTTCTCACCTGATGCCTGCAATAGATGCTCTTTGTATAACTCCCCACATCCTTACTGTCCGGCTCTGTTTCCACTCTTCACTGTCCAATAACAATAAACAGGGTGAGACTGGAACTAAACCAGGAACATTCACTACTGGTTTGGGGAGAGAAAGCAGCATTGATTTTAAATAGCAGGTTCTTCCCATTCTCTCTCCCTTACCCTGGACACACCCTGGACACACACAGCCCGAGAATGACCTCTCCCTTCCCCCGCTCACTCCATGTTCAGGGATCAGTTCCTGATCCACTCCGCCTCTTACAAACAGCCCCCGGACTCCCCCTGACCTTCCTCCGGACTCAATGCCGATCTCTGAGCCCATCTGCGGACACGGTCCCGAAGCGATGAGCTGCTGTAACGAGGCTGCTCTTTGCTCCCTTCCCCCGGGGACCGTGATCTCTCCATTCCCGGCTGTTTTAAACCATCTTCTTCCGCTCACTGAGGGAATGGCGCCCACAGGCCGAGCTGGGGGAGGGGAGAGCGCATGCGCTCTTCCGCTCACCAACAAGCAGCCCTGGGGGCGGGGCTGAGTCGCGCATGCGCAGATATCTGGTTTAATTCTCAATACAAAAATCGATGGAAACTTTCCCCAATTGGAATTTTTCAGAGTCTGAGCAAAGGAAGTGGGTCTGGGGGAAAGGTCAGAGGGAATGGGGTCCACAGGCAGTGCAGGAACAGGCACCAGAATGGGAAACAGATGGGATTCCACCAGTGACTAACGCTGGAATCCAGACTGACTTTACAATCTCGAACTATTAAACTAGATGTTTCCATCCCTGCTGTTTCTCTCGGTATCTTTTGATGGAAAAGAGTCTTTCAGAGATAAAGTGGGCGGCTGTGAAATGAGCTAATTGGTTCTGTTCATTCTTGGTCCCTTTACTGACAAAGAAACTTGTGACTCCGTATCTGGAGTCCGGATTCCTCGAACCAATCCTGGAGAAACATGGGAGGAAAGTGGGAGTCGGTGTATTTGCTGGGATCGTGTAGGATTAATATCTGACGGCTACAGTCCCAGTTTATTTCAATCGGAGTGAAACTCTCGGTCACTGAGAGAAATACAGAAGGTCCCTGAGCTGCAAAATTGCAGAGGGTACAACATGCAAGAGAGGGTTAAATGCGTGACACTGTCCCTGAGAGTGGGATTAATAATGTGTCTGTCTCTGAAATAATAACAGTGAGAGATGAGACTGCATCTTCCGTCACTCCAGCTTGGAATGGCAATTGGAATGGAGAATTTTCCAATTTGTTACTGGGTGAAAACGGGACATTGCAGGTCAGTTTCTCTCTCTCTTATGTACAACATATGAAGGTGGAATACTGCTGCTGAGCGTGATACAGAGAGACTGATGGGAAGCGTATGGCTGATACTCTGCCTGTCTGTATCTCTCTAGCGCTGTACACGAAGGTGCGATACTGTTTGCTGAGTGTGAAACGGACACACTGAGAGGAAGTGTGAGAATGATACTTTGTCTGTGTGCCTGTCTCTGTCTGTCTCTTTATCTGTCCGTCTGTATTTCTCTCCCTCCAGCGCTGTACATGAAAGCGGGATAGTGTTATTGAGCGTAATATGAACACCCTGTTGGAAGGTAAAGACTAATTCTGTGTCTGTGAACAGACCTCCGGTGCTGTTGGTGAGACGGTCACTGTCCCTTCTATTATGTATGAGCCGGTCTGACGGTGCATTTATCAGTCTCCAGTCCAATAAGGAAAGGTGGGGAGAAACAGCCTGTAACGGCCTGACACTGGACTGCCTATGAATGTTGAATTTATTCAGCAACTGGCCGTCTCTGGGTGTTGAGAATGGGACGGATAGAACACCAGTTACTGTTGTCTGTCAGTCAGTTTAGGAGGAGGGAGAGAAAGACAGAGAGACTGGAGGAGCCCAGAGAGGAGAATTTGTATTATCGTCTCAACCAAACATATTGCTGAGTGTGAATAATATAATCATGTAAAACCAGATATGGATAATCACATCCACAGCTGTGATTGGCTCCTGCCCCTGAATCTGGGGACCAGACACTGAGGAGCGCCGGGCTCGGAGTGTTTAACAGTTACTGAGCTGGGAAACGACAACTAACCCCCGAGAATCTGCAGCACAGGCCGAGCGGGGAGGAAAGCCTGTCCCGGGAATTGTCAATCTGGCGAACAGTTTGTCCTGTGAATGTGAAGATGTGAACATTGTGTCAGAGAGAGTGTGTTAAAGGAGCGGATGGGTTAGATTAATGTCACTGTGTTTGTTTGGCCGGACTCATCGCCAGATTTCCGAGTCCCTTTTGAGTAAAATTTTAAAAAATCCCTGTCAAAGGATCGCCCTCCTCCCCTGCCGAGCTCCGAAGTGGAAATTTAAGGTAAAGTTTCAGATCAATTCAAGATTTCAGGTGAAAAACGGAGATCATGTCAGCGATCGGGTGAGAGAGCGCGATCAGTGCAGCAATGAAACGGGTTTAAATCGAAACTGGTGCTTTTAATTCGGGTGAAAGTTTTTCGACAGCAAACATACCGGTGTGAGATATAGGAAGGGGCTAGTCTGGGACTCTGGAGTGCCCGATTTGAATTGGAATCGGGGAGTTTAAGAGGAGAGAGAAACACAGAGAGGCTGGAGGGTCCGGGAGCTGACAGCAGGGTGTCTCCGCCCGGTCCGCGCTGTGCCTTTAAGTTGCTCTGTGCCGCCGCCTCTCGTTTCATTTCTGACCCAGCTCTGACTGTCAGAGAGATTTTCGACAGAGTCCCGGACATGACAGACACTGCAGCCGCCGAAACGGCTCCTCCTGCCGCCGCCGCTCCACCCAAGGCTCCGAAGAAGAAGAAGGCGGTTCCCCGACCCAAGACCACCGGTCCCCCGTTGGGCGAACAGATCCTCAAGATTGTGGCGGATTGCAAGGATCGCAAGGGGATATCCCTGGCCGCGATAAAGAAGGTTCTGGCTGCCAAAGGCCTGGATGTGGAGAAGCACCGGTCCCAGATCAAATTAAGTATCAAGAGAAATGTGGGAAAAGGCTCCCTGGTGCAGATCAAGGGCACGGGCGCCTCGGGCTCCTTCAGAGTCGCTAAGAAGGAAACCCAGGCAAAAGTGGGAAAGAAGGTGAACAAACAAGTGACCAAGAAATCTCCCGGAAAGAAACCAGCGGCCAAAAAAACAGCCCTCAAGAAATTAACGGCCAAGAAACCAGCGGTCAAGAAATCGACCACGAAAAAGGCGGCGAAATCACCAATTAAGAAGAAAGCGGCGGCTAAGAAGCCCAAGACCCCCAAGCCAGTGAAGGCGAAGGCGAAGAAGGTGGAAAAACCGAGGGCCAAGCCCAAGCCGAAGTCAGCAAAGCCTAAGAAAGCAGCGGGCAAAAAGAAGTAAAAAAACAAGTGCAACTTGTGACCATCTGAACCCAACGGCTCTTCTCAGAGCCACCCACGTCTCTCAGAAAAGAGCTGATCCCGGAATCAGATGATTCCTGTCCCGGGGCAGGGCTCAGATTTCAGATAGAAATCATTTCAAATAAACCCAGGGTCCTGGTGACTCGCTGACATTCGCTATCACCGCCCGACCCCCAATGTCTGTAATAAAATAGAGAGAATGGGATGTCCGGGCCGGGCCTCACTGGAACTGGCGTGTGTTCGGCTCCAGTCCCAGTTCATTTTTTCTCACAGATTCAGGGCGACAGTCCGTGACAGGGTAAAACTGGCGGAGATCGGCAGCTATCACAATTCAAACCCCAACACATGAGATTCTTCAAATCAGCTGGAATAAAGTGTTTATAAACTGCTGAACCCGTCTGGGAGGGAATGTGAGGGGAGATAGAATCGGGTCTGGGACTGAAATGGAAGGAGGCGGGTTGACTTGTTATCGAAGGGACTGTATTTAGGCAGGAATATTACTGACTATTGATTGTAACGGGGCTTATTGAAAAGCTCCGGGATTTTATGAAGCCCGAGTCTGTAAGGGTTTGTGCGGAGCGCTGTGTTTCGGTTTTATTATCGATAAACGGTTTGAAATTGGCGGGTGGAGAAAGCTGGAGGTGGAGCTGGAAGATCAGAGTCCGCTCTCCGCTCTGTCCGTCTCTCTGATTGTCTCCTCCCCTCCCTGTTTAATATCACACTCTGTCTCCTCCCCTCCCTGTTTAATATTTATCTCTGTCTCCTCCCCTCCCTCTCTCACCCTGTGTCTGTTTCAGTCAGGTCAGGGCAGGCTGCACAAAAACGGAACCAACATCAGTTTGCTGTTCATTCAGCGGCGATTTGAGTGAAGAATAATCATGTCTGGCAGAGGTAAAGGAGGCAAAGGACTGGGGAAAGGCGGAGCCAAGCGGCACCGGAAAGTGCTTCGTGATAACATCCAGGGGATCACCAAACCAGCCATCCGCCGCCTGGCTCGCCGTGGCGGTGTCAAGCGGATCTCGGGTCTGATCTACGAGGAAACCCGCGGGGTGCTGAAGGTTTTCCTGGAGAATGTGATCAGGGACGCGGTCACCTACACTGAACACGCCAAGCGCAAGACGGTCACTGCCATGGATGTGGTGTACGCTCTGAAACGGCAGGGCCGCACTCTCTATGGATTCGGCGGCTGAACAACTCGACCCTTTCTAACCGGACACAAAACAAAGGCTCTTCTAAGAGCCACCCACCGCCTCACAGAGAGAGCACTGACCTGGGAACGGGGAGAGGAAAGATCTCAGGATGGGGAATCAGTTTCCGATATTTAATTAGTATGGGGAGATTCCCCAAAACTCGGTACAGGGAGATCAGAAACAACGGCCCGGGTTCTCGGCCGTCCCGAGAGAAGGAGCGGAATTCCCGGTTTCACGGTATTAATGTACAGGCGGTGATACAGAGTCTTTCCCCAGACATTACCTTCTCCGCTCAGAGTAAAATCCCTCCTCACTCCCTCTCCCGCTGTGTCCTCTCTGCTCGGTGTTTATTTCCTGCCCTCATTCAATTATCAGTTCGATGTGAAGTTTCTGTTTGAGGAGCGCTTCACCGGGCCGGAACTGGCGGGATTTTTGAAATTGAAGCTGGAAAGCAATTCCCGTTACGGAAAGCAATGACCGGGGATTTATTCCCGCCCGTTTACAGACAGATCAGAGAATGAACCGGAATGTGAAACAGCCTGAGATTTGAGCTGAGGAGAAGGAAATAACGGAGATTATAAAGAGAGAGATTCTTAAATTGCTGGAGGGAAATGAAATTTTCTTGAAACTGTTATTTGATGCTCTGAAATTGGCGGGCTTTTTGAAATTGAAGATTAATTTCAGCTCAGCCAATTGTGACCCAATACCTCCCGCCGTTTTGGTCTGACTGACAGATCTCGGATCAAACCTGCCAATCACAGTCCCGGGGCAGTCCCTCCTTGTCTGGGGGTGAAACCTCAGCCAATCACAGGCCAGGGGCGGATACCCTTAGACGCTTTAAAAGGCGGCCCCAGAGCGCACTCCGTATTCACAGTCTCTGTGTCTCAGGTTGTGTTGAGATCTGTTCAGAAAATGGCCAGGACCAAGCAGACAGCGCGCAAATCGACCGGCGGGAAAGCTCCTCGCAAACAGTTGGCGACCAAAGCGGCCAGGAAGAGCGCTCCAGCCACGGGCGGAGTTAAGAAGCCTCATCGCTACAGACCCGGCACTGTGGCTCTGAGGGAGATCCGCCGCTACCAGAAATCCACCGAGCTGCTGATCCGCAAACTGCCCTTCCAGCGCCTGGTGCGAGAGATCGCTCAGGATTTCAAGACAGACCTGCGCTTCCAGAGCTCGGCCGTCATGGCCCTGCAGGAGTCCAGCGAGGCTTATCTGGTGGGGCTGTTTGAGGACACCAACCTGTGCGCCATCCACGCCAAGCGAGTCACCATCATGCCCAAAGACATCCAGCTGGCCCGCCGCATCCGCGGGGAGCGCGCCTAAACCCGACCCGGCTTCAGCACCAAGTGCAACAAAGGCTCTTTTCAGAGCCACCAAATCGGCGATGGAAAGAGCTGTGATCTCCTGGGTTGAAATGGCAGGGTCGTGAGAAATTTGCTTAAATGGGAAACGTATAAAGGGGAGGGAGCAGATATCAGACGGACAGGGACAGAATAAATACCTCACTCACATCCAAACACAAATTTCACTCACATTCTTAATTCAGTAATCGCTGATACAATAACAGCACATCAGTCAGCATCCGTTGTACAAATCTGGGTAAAATAACACAGACTGAGCCAGTGTTGTCCGAGGATGGGACGGTGAATAATATTAAGCGTCCCTGGTATTTCTGTATCCCACCCGCCCAGTTGGCAATTCTAACGGTTCTGGTATTTTGTCTCATTCACCAGACAAACTGCAAATTATAATCGATTGGAGGTTGGCGACATCTGCGGTCCGGAAGCGATTACTGCAACAGACCGATATGGATGATTTGTGCATAACAAGTTATTGTTAGTTTCTCGAATCGGAATCAAGTTCTTTTGAAGTTAATTCCTGAGCCCACAGACAGTGACCAGCCCTTTCATTGATACCGTGGGTGGCTCTGAAAAGAGCCTTTGGGTTATCAGGTTAAATCTTGGCCGCTTTACTTGCTCTTGGTGCTCACACTGCTGGTTTTCTTCGGCAGCAGCACGGCCTGGATATTAGGCAGCACCCCGCCCTGAGCGATGGTCACCCGTCCCAGCAGCTTGTTGAGCTCCTCGTCGTTGCGGATGGCCAGCTGCAGGTGTCTGGGGATGATGCGGGTCTTCTTATTGTCGCGGGCCGCGTTGCCGGCCAGCTCGAGGATTTCAGCCGTCAGATACTCGAGCACAGCAGCCAGATAGACCGGGGCTCCGGCACCCACACGTTCAGCATAGTTCCCCTTTCGCAGGAGCCTGTGAACACGGCCCACAGGGAACTGCAGTCCGGCCCGGGATGAGCGAGACTTGGCCTTGGCCCGAGCTTTACCGCCGGTTTTTCCTCTTCCAGACATTTCCACAATCTCACAAACACTTTCACAATGAATGAAGAAATCCTCCCGCACTCGCCCTTCTTATACCTTCTGGAGGAGTGCAGTGGGGGCACTTGTGATTGGTCCATCTGTTCTCAATCTCATTGGTTCAACGAACAGCCCATTCAGAGAGCTGTTTTATTCACCAATCAATAGCCGAATGAGAAAAGGACGGAAAATACCGAACTGAACCGTTTTTTTGAAATTTGAAAAGCCCGCCAATATATCTGTAACACAAGAATCGGATTTAGTAAATAATGTCGCGAAAGACAAAAATTTAAATATCTCTCTCCTTTTACTCTGTTGTTCCACATTTCCCGTCACAACTTCCAGAACCTTATACATTCCGGTTAAAATCCGGCTTCATTAACCGTTCATGTTCAATCGGGCGGGAATAAAGACCCATTTTGTAACGAGACAGATTCCAGCTCAATCTTTGTGAAAGGAACAAACGACAGATTGTGCATTGATCCCTGTTCGCAGGAGCTGCATCGCGATCGAAACCGGAGCCGGGACTCCTGGTGTCAGGAGTCGAACAGTAACAGATCCTTTAGACTGTTCTGTACTCGGTGTGAAGTCTCTTTCAAGGCTGTTGCTTTACAAAGGATTGCGGTTCTGATAGTGATATTCCCGAATAATGAACAAACAAACGTGAAAAGGAGAAAGAAATGACTGAAGTCTAATCCACCCCCTTAAAACGGCTCTTAATGGGCAGTAGCGGGGGAAGGGTCGGAATATGAACGAGAACTAGAGGATCAGTGACACGTTTTTGGTTATTGGGACTAAATAAAAAAGCAACACACAGATTATAATCGGCAGTGATGATGAGAATCTACTAGAGTTCAAGAGAAATTAGAAAAGCACAAGTGTTATAGAAAAACAGTTAGTATCAAACATTCTACAGTAAAATGATTCTACACAGAGGGGTCGTTACAGCGTCTTCAGAGAGACTGTGGGTGGCTCTTAAAAGAGCCTTTGTGTTCATTTTTTTCAGTGCATTGTGGAGTTTTACTTGGAGCTGGTGTACTTGGTCACCGCCTTCGTCCCTTCCGATACGGCGTGCTTGGCCAGTTCCCCGGGCAGCAGCAGGCGCACGGCGGTCTGGATCTCCCGGGAGCTGATGGTCGCCCGCTTGTTGTAATGGGCCAGGCGGGAAGCCTCACCCGCGATGCGCTCGAAAATATCGTTCACAAAGGAGTTCATGATGCCCATGGCCTTGGAGGAGATGCCGGTGTCGGGGTGAACCTGCTTCATCACTTTGTAGACGTAGATGGAGTAACTCTCCTTCCTCGACTTTCTCCGCTTCTTGCCGCCCTTGGCTGGTGCTTTACTCAAGGTTTTCTTGGCGCCCTTCTTGGGAGCTGCTTTCTTGTCCTCAGGCATTTTCAAACTCAATTTCAGACCCAGGAATGACCCAAATCCGCTCCGAACTCGGATTAAATCGGCAGCCCCACAACCCTATGGTAATGAGGGATGGAGGAAGGCATTGATTGTGATTGGGTCATTCGGAGTGATACAACGTCACCTTTTCCATTCACTCTCTGATTGGATATCTGAAGAAACCAATCAGATTTAGAACCTGCCACCAATCACAAACACGCTCACACTGCACATTGTCCGGTTTCAGCAATTTGTTCCGAACTGTTGCAGTTCTGCTTCCGGCCAGTAGATGTCCCCAAACCCCGGGTCATTGAAGTTTGCAGGTGAGAGAGGGACAGAAGATAAACTCATTCTTCACATTATGTTGCACGAGTGGGATTTAGAAAAACTGGGAATTGGAAACATTTGGTTGGACCAAATGTTGGTTGCATGCTGTATTAAATTCTTGTAATTAATTTAGGGTGTATAGTCTATACTGACGAAGAATCCAACAAAATACAAGAAGACTTTAATAAGCTTGATGAAAGGCGGTGTAAATGGCCATTGAATTTCAATATAGAAAGGTGTGAGATGGTGCATTTTGCTCGGGGGAATAAGAAGGCCTCATACTGCTTGGAAAATAAGAGTCTAAATGTGGTAGAAGAGCGAAGGGATTTCGGGGTACAGATTGACAAATCATTAAAAGTAGCAACACAGGTTGATGAGGCCACAGAAAGCAAACACAGCACTGGGGTTTATTTCTAGAGGAATAGAATTGAAAAGCAGATAAGTTATGTTGAACTGTAATTTAAACTTTCAAACCTTCTGTCAAACTGTTAAAACTTCCCTTTCTGAAATCCGTGCTGACTATTCTTTATTATATTTTCGGTTTCTAGATGTTTTTCGATTGCTTCATTGAGTAAAAGATTCCATGATCATTCCTACCACCGACCATTTGTTAACTGGCCTATAGTTCCCTGGACTTGTTCTATCTCCTGTTTCAAAATATATGAATCACATTAACTATCATCCTGCCCTTTGGCACTATTCGTTTTTGTGATGATTTTTTTTCTATATATGTAACAGTGCCTCTGCTATCTCTTCCCTTGCTTCACTTAATATGTGCGGATGCAATCCATCTGGACCAGTTTAACCACCCTTTCTAACTTAAATGTCTTGATATCTTTATTGTCCTCTTCCTCTATATCATATTTACCCTGTTAATCTCCCTGGTAAATACTGAGGCAAAGTAACAATTCAATATTTCTGCCATTTCGCTGACATTACCTGTGAGTTTATCTTGTGCATCCCTTAGTGGCACTCAAACTATTCTGGTTTTCCTTTTGTTATTTTTGTGTCTGTGGAATAATTTACTATTTCTTTTTATATTCCTTGATAATTTGATTTCGTAGTTGCTGTTAGCTTCCCTAATTGTTTTTGTGACTTCTTCCTTACCTCTTCCTATTCGCTTTTGCCATCCTCTTATTTAATATCTATGAATGAGAAATTCCACCAGCTTTTTGTGTCTGTTCAGGGGCTGATGTTTGGAAACTATTTATTGTCTATGATTAAAGTACCAGAAACCCCAAACCCAAACTCCACAGAAACACTCGATTTTTCCCTCCTAGTCAAATAAGGCGCTATAATGGTGAGCAGAGCTGCCTTCCAAACAGTTCATTCCAACAGGTTTGAATCCCAGCACGCTGAATTCAGAATCACCAAGACTGGAACCGAATTTGATGATGTTCAGAGGGATAGTGTTTCGAAAACACAAACGGGTCTTATTTATATTTTAAAAATACTTTGAAAGGTCATTTCTTTCCCCCATAACTTTGAATTTAACTCTTTCCCTTTGTATTATTATTTACACTGATCTGTACAGTGGACACGGGAAACAATTGCCCGGATTCAGTGAAATTAATAGATTTTCTGAAGTTTTTTCTCTCTGCTGATTCCCGTCCCTTATTTAAATTATTTCGGATTAACCTTTCTGATCTATTGAAGGGTCATAGTCCTGAACCGTGAACCCGAGCTTCCCTTCTCCACATATGCTGCCGGACCTGCTGAGTCTTTCCAGCATTTTTGGTATTTTTTTCTCTCTATTTTATCCCTTTCACTTTTGACGGTCGCCATTAAAACTTCCAGCTTTGTGCTCAGTTTTTATTTGTGTTTTAGTTCGATTTATTTGAATTAATCTAATTCATGTCCTGAGAAATCAGACAGAAATATTGCGCAATGTACAGTGAAATATAATGTGGCAAATTCACAACTTTTGAATCAACAAAACAAAAACTTTATTATGAGTCAGTTGTCTTAATTTTTCACTGTCAAAATATTAAAAAAGAACAGAGTAGAAGTTACAGAGAGAAACTATTTCCTCACATTGCACTTTGTCCTGTTTCTGTAATGACAGACAATGTGAATTTGTTCCACTCTGTTAGAGTTCTCGCTTACGGCCAGTCGATGTCAGACTGTATATTCATTCTGTATCTGTCAGCCTCCAGTACTGTCTGTGAGTGTGAGATTAATTCTCTATCTGTCATTCTCTGGTACTGTATGTGAGTGTGGGATTCATTCTGAATTTGTCAGTCTCTGGTACTTTGTGTGAGTGTGGGATTCATTCTGTATCTGTCAGTCTCTGGTACTTTGTGTGAGTGTGGGATTCATTCTGAACCTGTCAGTCTCTGGTACTTTGTGTGAGTGTGGGATCAATTCTGAATTTGTCAGTCTCTGGTACTGTGTCTGAGTGTGGGATTCATTCTGTATCTGTCAGTCTCTGGTGCTGTCTGTGAGTGTGGGATTCATTCTGTATCTGTCAGTCTCTGGTACTGTGTGTGAGTGTGGGATTCATTCTGTATCTGTCAGTCTCTGGAACCACCTGTGAGTGTGGGATTCATTCTGTGACTGGAAGTCTCTGGAATTTTATCTCAGTGTGGGATTCATTCTGTAACTCAGTCTCTGGGACAAAGTGCAAGTCTGGATTCGTTCTGTATTCTTATTTCAGGATACAGCATGTTACTTGAAACTGTATCTTTAATTCATTAATGTTTGCACGGTCCTTTGTCTAGCATTATTTTTTAAATATGGATACACTTCTGTATTTTGTTTCAATCAAACAATGTGTGAGGTTTGGTGTAGGATTACATCTTAATCTCTTGAAAGACTATTGTAAATGATAATGTATATTTCAATATTTTACCGTGAAATTATTGATCTGGTATTTATTGTGTAGCTCAGTCTGCACTAATGGAATTGATACTTTATCTTTCAGGCTGACACTTTGTGCTATATTTGGACTGGTATGTCAGGAATAACTCAGTCCGCAATAATGGAATTGATGCCATACCTTTCAGCATGAGTTTGAAGTAATTATTGGAATCGTTTGCTATGGGTAGCTTCGTCTACACTAATAGGATTCAGACTGTATGTTTCAATATGATAATATGTATATACGAATTTTGGACTGGATACAATATGTAGCTGGGTCTGTACTAATGGAATTCGTACTGTGCCTTTCAGTCTAATACCGTGTAATATATTTAGATTGGTTTGTAAGGTGTGGCTCAGTCTGCAATACTGGGATTGATACTGTATCTTTCAGCATGACCCTGAATGTGATTTTTGGACTGTATGTAATGTGTAGCTCAGTCTGCACTAATGGAATTGATAATGCATCTTTCAATCTGATACTGTATGAGAATTTTAGACTGGTAACAAATGTGTACCTCAGTCTGCAGTAATGAAATTGATACTGTATCTTTCATTACGATACTGTATTCGAATTTTGGACCATATATAATGTGTCGCTCAATCTGCACTGTTGGAATTAATACTGTATCTTTCAACCTGTCACTGAGATTTTTAGACCAGTATATGATGTGTCGCTCAGTCTGCACTAATGGGATTGATACTGTATCTTTCAGTCTGATACTGTGTGAGATTTGTATACTGGCATGTAACGTGTGGGTCAGTCTATACGAGTCAAATCGAAACTGTGTCTTTCAGTCTGACACTGAATGTGATTTTTGGACTGGCATCTACTGTGTACCTCAGTCTGCAGTAAAGGAATTGAAACTCTATATTTCAGTACGATACTGCATGTGAATTTTGCACTGGTATATAATGAGCAGCTCAATCTGTATTAATGGAATTGTTATTGTATCTTTCAATCTGATACTGTATGAGAATTTTGGACTGGTATCTCATGTGTACCTCAGTCTGCAGTAAAGGAATTGACACTGTACATTTCATTCTGACACTATGGAGTTTGTGGACATATATGTGAGTCAAATATGGGTAACATCTGAACTGGTATCTAATTTGTATCTCAGTGTACACTATTGGCATGAATACTGCATCTTTAAACTCATAATGTGTGTGAGTTGTGGGCTGGTATTTAATTTGAATCTCGGGGTAAACTATTGTGATTCATTCTGTATCTATCAATCGGTCTCATGTGTCAGTTCTAACTGGTATTTAATTTGTAGCTAAGGCTGAACTAATGTGAGATTAACACAGTGCCTTTCAATCTGATACTGGGTGTGATTTTGGACTGGGAATTATTTATCTGCCGGTCAGCGGTACTGAGTTGTTTAGAAATGGAAATTCCATCTGTATCTCCTGCTCTGTTTGACTGTTGGATTGGGATCAGTGTGGGATTGACTATTTCTGCTGTGTGAGACTGTGGAACTGATGACTTGTCTGTGTCTCTGTGCTCTGTGAGTGATAATGTACATACTGTGTGTGAGAAGGAGCTGGCTGCACTGTTCCTTGCGGAGGAAACATCACACTGATTCTGGGTCCTTCAAGTATTTGCCTGTAGAAAGAGAAATTAAGTCTTGTAACTCAAGAACAGGTGAGGTAGAAAATACAAAAGTGATCAATTGAATCTCTCTGTTAATAATCATTGTAATATCCACAAATGAAAACCAGTGATACAAACAGTGTCAGTGTCTGACTCCACTGCAGTACTGCAGCACTCAGCTTCTGTACACCAGGTGTGTTGGGCTGTTTTACAACAATTTAGTGACATCCAGACACAATCCAACACCTTCACTGATCCATGAATGGGACGACCCGATGGGGCGGGGACCTTTGCACAGGTCAGGCTTCTAAACCCCTCTCCGATGGGGCTAACAGTTCAACCAAAACCACAGAGCTGCTGTTTAAAATGTGTCCTTCATATTTCTCACATGATGCCTGCAATAGATGCTCTTTGTATAACTCCCCACATCCTTACTGTCCGGCTCTGTTTACTGTTCAATCACAAACAGGGCAGGTAGAAAAAAAATCAGATTTAATACCTGGCACCAATCACAAACACGCTCATACTGCACATTGTCCGGTTTCAGCAATTTGTTCCGAACTGTTGCAGTTCTGCTTCCGGCCAGTAGATGTCCCCAAATCCCGGATCATTGAAGTTTGCAGATGAGAGAGGGACAGAAGATCAACTCATTCTTCACATTATATTGCACGGGTGGGATTTAGAAAAACTGGGAATGGAGACGAGCTGTTGGACCAAACACTACTTGCAACGCTGTTTTAAATTCTTGTAATTAATTTCGGGTATATTGTCTATATCGAGGAAGACTACGAGAAAATCAGCTTGCAGAACGGCCGTGTAAATGGCCATTGAATTTCAATATAGAAAGGTGTGAGGTGGTGCATTTTGCCAGGGGGATTAAGGAGGCCACATACTCCTTGGAAATTAAGAGTCTAAACGGGACAGAGGAGCAATGTAAATCATCCTGAGAAATTGGAGAGAAATACTGCGCAATGTAAGTGAAAAATAATGGGGCAAATTCACAACTATCGAATGAGTAAAACAAAAAAATTATTATGAATCAATTGACTTCATTTTTCACTATCAAAATGTGCAAAAATACGAGAATAAAAGTTACAGACAGAAACTTTCCTCACATTGCACATTGTCCTGTTTCTGTAACCACGACAGGAAATGTGAATTGGTTCCGCTCTTTTACAGTTCTCGCTTACGTCCAGTAGAAGTCAGTCTCTGGTACTGTGTCTTGTGGGGTTTATTCTGTATCTGTCAGACTCTGTTATTGAGTGTGAGCATGGGGTATATTCTGCATCTGTCAGTTTCAGGTACTATATATAAGTGATGGGTTCATTCTGTATCTGTCAGTCTCTGGTACGTTGGGATTCATTCTGTATCTGTCAGACTCTGTTTTTGAGTGTGAGCATGGGGTATATTCTGCATCTGTCAGTTTCAGGTACTGCATATAAGTGATGGGTTCATTCTGTATCAGTCAGTCTCTGGTACTATGTGTGAGTGTGGAATTAACTCTGCAACTGTCAATCTCTGGTGTTGTATCTGAGTGTGGGATACATTCTGTATCTGTCAATCTCTGGTGTTGTATCTGAGTGTGGGATACATTCTGTATCTGCCATTCTCTGCTGCTTTATCTCAGTTTGGGATTCATTCTGTAATTCAGTCTCTGAGACAATGTGCAAGTCTGGATTCATTCTGTATTCTTCTTTCAGTTTACAGCATTGTATTTGAAACTGTATCTTTAACACTTTAAATGATATAGTTCTTCATCGTGTATTTAATCTGTAAATATTAATTTCCTTCAATCAAACAACGTGTGTGAGTTTTGGAGTGGGATCACATCTTAATCTCTGAACTCTATTGTGAATGATAATGTACCTTTCAATCTGTTCACAGTGAAATTATTGGACTGGTATGTAGTGTGCAGCTCATTCTGCACTGACGGAATTAATTCTGTATCTGGGTCGAACACTGTATGAGATTTTTGAACTGGTATTAAATGTAGCTCATCCTGCACTAAAGGAGTGGATACTGTCTCTATCAGTCTGATACTGTATGAGATTTTTGGCCTGGAATGTGAGATGTAGCTCAGTCTGCACTAATGGAAGTGATACTGAATCTTTCAATGTGATATTCTATGAGATTTTTGGACTGGTGTGTCACATGTACCTCAGTCTGTGCAAATGGAATTGATATTGTATCTTTGAGTCTGATACTCTTTGAGATTCTTGGACTGCTATATCATGTGTGGTTCAGTCTGCACTAATGAAATTGATACTGTATCTTACAGCCTAATATTGTATGAGATTTTCGGACTGATATTTAATGTGTAGTTCAGTCTGTGCTAATAGAATTGATACTGTATCTTCCAGTCATCATTTATGAGATTGTTGGACTGCCATGTCATCTGTGTCTCAGTCTGTGATAATAGAATTGAAACTACATCTTCCAGTCTGATCATTTATGAGGTTTTTGGACTTGTGTGTAACGTGTAGCTCAGTCTGTACCAATGGTATTGATACTGTATGTTTCAGTATAATACTGTATGAGTATTTTGCAATGTATATAAAATGTAGCTCAGTCTGCACTAATGGAATTGATACTGCATCTTTCAATCAGACACTATGAGGTTTTTGGACTGGTATCTGATGTGTAACTCAGTCTGCAGTAACATGACTGTGAGATTAATTCTGTATCTGTCAATCGGTGGTACTGTGTGTGAGTGTGTGATTAATTCTTTATCTCTCAGTCCCTGGTATTGTGTGTGAGTGTGGGATTCATCCTGTATCTGTCATTCTCTGGTTCTGTGTGTGAGTGTGGGATTCAGTCTGTATCTGTCAATCTCTGGTACTGTGTGTGGGTGTGGGATTCATTCTGTATCTGTCAGTCTCTTGTACTGTGTGCGAGTGTGGGATTCATTCTGTATCTCTCAATCACTGGTACTGTATGTGAGTGTGGGATTAATTGTGTTCCTATCAGTCTCTGGTTGTGTGTGTGTGTGTGTGTGTGTGTGTGTGTGTGTGTGTGCGCGCGTGTATGAGTGATTCATTCTGTTTCTGTTTGCATCTGGTGCTGTAAGTGAGTGAGATATTCATTCCATACCTCTTAATTTCTGAAACCATATGTGAGTGATATAAATTCTGTATCTGTCAGTCTGTGCCACAGTGTGTGAGTGCGGCATTCAATCTGGATCTGCCAGTCACTGGTACATTGTGTGAGCATGGGATTCATTGTACATGTCAGTCTCTGGCACTGTATCTGAGTGTGAGATTCATTCATTATATTTAAGTAAATTGTATCTCCGTTTATTGTACAGCATTCAAAACTGTACTTTAATACATTAATGTATGAATATGTTCCCCAGTCTTTTATTGGTAGATACTGATACACTTCAAAATGTAATGTTGCAGGTTATAATCAGAGAATGTGGGCACTTTTTGGAATTCTATTAAATCTGTATCGATGGAAACACAATTGTGATTTGGTGTGTCTTCCAAACTGATATGGTGACATTTTTGAACTTGTATATAATGTGTAGCTCAGTCTGTGTGAATGGAATACTGTATATTTCAGTCTGAATCTGTGTCAGTTTTTTTGTAGTGATATGTAATGTGTAGATCAGTCTGCACCAATGGAATTGATAATGTATCTTTCAATCTGACATTATGAGATATTTGGTCTGGTATGTTAAGTGTAAATCAGCCTGCACTAATGTAGGTGACTGTGAGATTCATTTGGGATCTCTCAGTCTCTGGTACTGTGTGTGATTGTGCGATAGATTCTGTATCTGTCACACTCTGGTACTCTATGTGAGTGCGGGATTCACTCTGTATATACCTTCTCCAGTACTGTGTGTGGGATTCACTCTGTATATACCTTCTCTATTACTGTGTGTGGGATTCACTCTGTATATACCTTCACTAGAACTGTGTGTGTGATTCACTCTGTATATACCTTCTCGAGTACTGTGTGTGGGATTCATTCTGTATATACCTCTCTAGTACTGTGTGTGGGATTCATTCTGTATATACCTTCTCTGGTACTGTGTGTGGGATTCACTCTGTATATACCTTCTCTAGTACTGTGTGTGGGATTCATTCTGTATATATCTTCTCTAGTAATGTGTGTGGGATTCACTCTGTATATACCTTCTCTAGTACTGTGTGTGGGATTCACTCTGTATATACCTTCTCTTGTACTGTGTGTGGGATTCACTCTGTATATCCCTTCTCTGGTACTGTGTGTGGCATTCACTCTGTATATACCTTCTCTGGTACTGTGTGTGTAATTTATACTGTATATACCTTCTCTGGTACTGTGTGCAGGATTCACTCTGTATATACCTTCTCTGGTACTATGTGTGGGATTCACTCTGTTTCTACCTTCTCTGGTACTGTGTGTGGGATTCACTCTGTATATACCTTCTCTGGTACTGTGTGTGGGATTCACTCTGTATATACCTTCTCTGGTACTGTGTGTGGCATTCATTCTGTACATGCCTTCTCTATTACTGTGTGTGGCATTCACTCTGTACATACCTTCTCTATTACTGTGTGTGGGATTCACTCTGTATATACCTTCACTAGAACTGTGTGTGGGATTCACTCTGTATATACCTTCTCCAGTACTGTGTGTGGGATTCACTCTGTATATACCTTCTCCAGTACTGTGTGTGGGATTCATTCTGTATATACCTTCTCTTGTGCTGTGTGTGGGATTCATTCTGTATATACCTTCTCTGGTACTGTGTGTGGGATTCACTCTGTGTATACCTTCTCTAGTACTGTGTGTGTGATTCACTCTGTATATACCTTCTCTAGTACTGTGTGTGTGATTCACTCTGTATATACCTTCTCTGGTACTGTGTGTGGGGCTCACTCTGTATATACCTTCTCTGGTACTGTGTGTGGGATTCACTCTGTATATACCTTCTCTAGTACTGTGTGTGGGATTCATTCTGTATATACCTTCTCTAGTAATGTGTGTGGGATTCACTCTGTATATACCTTCTCTCGTACTGTGTGTGAGATTCACTCTGTATATACCTTCTCTGGTACTGTGTGTGGCATTCAGTCTGTATATACCTTCTCTGGTACTGTGTGTGGAATTTATACTGTATATACCTTCTCTGGTACTGTGTGCAGGATTCACTCTGTATATACCTTCTCTGGTACTGTGTGTGGGATTCACTCTGTATATACCTTCTCTGGTACTGTGTGTGGGATTCATTCTGTATATACCTTCTCCAGTACTGTGTGTGGGATTCATTCTGTATATACCTTCTCTTGTGCTGTGTGTGGGATTCATTCTGTATATACCTTCTCTAGTGCTGTGTGTGGGATTCATTCTGTATATACCTTCTCTAGTGCTGTGTGTGGGATTCACTCTGTTTATACCTTCTCGAGAACTGTGTGTGGGATTCACTCTGTATATACCTTCTCTAGTACTGTGTGTGGGATTCACTCTGTATATACCTTCTCTGGTACTGTGTGTGGGATTCACTCTGTATATACCTTCTCTGGTACTGTGTGTGGCATTCATTCTGTACATGCCTTCTCTATTACTGTGTGTGGCATTCACTCTGTATATACCTTCTCTATTACTGTGTGTGGGATTCACTCTGTATATACCTTCACTAGAACTGTGTGTGGGATTCACTCTGTATATACCTTCTCCAGTACTGTGTGTGGGATTCACTCTGTATATACCTTCTCCAGTACTGTGTGTGGGATTCATTCTGTATATACCTTCTCTTGTGCTGTGTGTGGGATTCATTCTGTATATACCTTCTCTGGTACTGTGTGTGGGATTCACTCTGTGTATACCTTCTCTAGTACTGTGTGTGTGATTCACTCTGTATATACCTTCTCTAGTACTGTGTGTGTGATTCACTCTGTATATACCTTCTCTGGTACTGTGTGTGGGGCTCACTCTGTATATACCTTCTCTGGTACTGTGTGTGGGATTCACTCTGTATATACCTTCTCTAGTATTGTGTGTGGGATTCACTCTGTATATACCTTCTCTAGTACTGTGTGTGGGATTCATTCTGTATATACCTTCTCTAGTAATGTGTGTGGGATTCACTCTGTATATACCTTCTCTCGTACTGTGTGTGAGATTCACTCTGTATATACCTTCTCTGGTACTGTGTGTGGCATTCAGTCTGTATATACCTTCTCTGGTACTGTGTGTGGAATTTATACTGTATATACCTTCTCTGGTACTGTGTGCAGGATTCACTCTGTATGTACCTTCTCTGGTACTATGTGTGGGATTCACTCTGTATATACCTTCTCTGGTACTGTGTGTGGGATTCACTCTGTATATACCTTCTCTGGTACTGTGTGTGGGATTCATTCTGTATATACCTTCTCCAGTACTGTGTGTGGGATTCATTCTGTATATACCTTCTCTTGTGCTGTGTGTGGGATTCATTCTGTATATACCTTCTCTAGTGCTGTGTGTGGGATTCATTCTGTATATACCTTCTCTAGTGCTGTGTGTGGGATTCACTCTGTTTATACCTTCTCGAGAACTGTGTGTGGGATTCACTCTGTATATACCTTCTCTAGTACTGTGTGTGGGATTCACTCTGTATATACCTTCTCTGGTACTGTGTGTGGGATTCACTCTGTATATACCTTCTCTGGTACTGTGTGTGGGTTTCGGTCTGTATATACCTTCTCTAGTACTGTGTGTGTGTGTATTATTTCCACATATGCAGTTTCTCATACTGTAGGTTAGTTTGGGATTCTTTCTGTATCTCAGTCTCAGGTAGCTTGTGTGAGTGTGGGATTCATACTTTACCTGTCAGTCTCTGGTGCTGTGTGTGAGTGTGGGATTCACTTTTTGTATCTGTCAGTCTCTGGTATTGTATGTGAGTTTGAGATTCCTTCTGCGTGTCTCAGTCTCTGGTACGGTATGCGAGTGTGGGATTCATTCTGTGTCTGTAAAATTATTCTCTCTGTTTACATTATAGCGTTCAATAATTTAGCTTTAATATCTTAATGTTTAAATAGTTTTTCTCATTATTTAATTTGTAAATATGGATGCACTTTCGGATAAGATGCTGGAGGTTTTTAATCAGATAATTTGTGTGCTTTTTGGACTATGATTAAATCTGTATCTCTGAACACAAATTTGAATGATAATGTATCTTTCAAACTGATATGATGACATTTTTGGACTGCTGTGTAATGTGTATCTCAGTCTGCACTAATAGAATTGATACTGTATCTTTAAATCTCATACCATGAGTGTATTATAAACTGATATCTAATTTGTTTCTCATGTTACGCTGTCACAGCATTTCTCAATCTGACACTGTATGAGAGTTTTGGACCTGTATGCAATTTGTATCTCATGCTACACTATTCGAATGGATACGACATGTATTAAACTCACATGTGTGTGAAGTTCTTGTCAAGTATTCAATTTGAATCTCGGGTTACATTATTGCAATTCATTCCGTACCTTTCAATCGGGCACCATGTGTGATTACTATCTGGTATTTAATTCGTAGCTACCGTTAACCTACTGTGGGATTGACAATCTTAAAGCATGACTTTGGACTGGGATTTTTGTATCTACCTGTCAGTGGTACTGAGTTAGGGGGAAATGGAAGCAGCGTCTGCCTCACCTGCTCTGTTTCCGTGTTGGATTGAAAATGTGCCTCCGGATATTGGGATCAGTTTGGGACTGACTGCTTCTGCTGTCTGAGACTGTGGAACTGATGACCTGTCTGCGTCTCTGTGAATGATAACGTACCTACTGTGTGTGAGGAGGAGCTGGCTGCACTGTTCCTTGTGCCTAGGATGGAGGAAGCATCACATTTATTCTTGGCCCTTCAAGTATTTTTCTGTCAGAAGAAAAAAGTAACTGTTGTAACTCCAGAACCAGTGAGGTAGAAAATACAAAAGTGATAAGTTTAATAGCTCTGTTAATGATAATTATATAAATCAGCGATACAAAGAGTGTCAGTGTCTGACTCCACTGCAGTACTGCAGCACTCAGCTTCTGCACACCAGGTGTGTTGGGCTGTTTTACAACAATTTAGTGACATCCAGACTCAACCCAACACCCGCACTGATCCATGAATGGGACTACCCGATGGGGCGGGGACTTTGTACAGGTCAGGTTTCTAATTCCCTCTCCCAGGAGAATAACCGTTCAACAGAAATATAACAGCAGTTGTTTAAATTGTGTCCTTCACACTTCTCACCTGGTGCCTTCAATAGTTGCTCTTTGTATAAGTCCACACATCATTACTGTCCGTCTCTGTTTCCACAATTCACTCTCCAATAACAATAAACAGGGTGAGACTGGAACTAAACCAGGAACATTCACTACTGGTTTGGGGAGAGAAAGCAGCAATGATTTTAAATAGCAGTTTCTCCCCATTCTCTCTCCCTTCCCCTGGACACACCCGGTACACACACAGCCCGAGAATGACCTCTCCCTTTCCCCCGCTCACTCCATGTTCCGGGACCAGTTCCTGATCCACTCCGCCTCTTACAAACAGCCCCCGGACTCCCCCTGACCTTCCCCCGGACTCAATGCCGATCTCTGAGTCCATCTGCGGACACGGTCCCGAAGCGATGAGCTGCTGTAACGAGGCTGCCCTTTGCTCCCTTCCCCCGGGGGCCGTGATCTCTCCATTCTCGGCTGTTTTAAACCATCTTCTTCCGCTCACTGAGGGAATGGCGCCCACAGGCCGAGCAGGGGGAGGGGAGAGCGCATGCGCTCTTCCACTCACCAACAAGCAGCGCGGGGGGCGGGGCTGAGTCACGCATGCGCAGATATCTGGTTTAATTCACAATACAAAAATCGATGGAAACTTTCCCCAATTGGAATTTTTCAGAGTCTGAGCAAAGGAAGTGGGTCTGGGGGAAAGGTCAGAGGGAATGGGGTCCACAGGCAGTGCAGGAACAGGCACCAGAATGGAAAACAGATGGGATTCCACCAGTGACTAACGCTGGAATCCAGACTGACTTTACAATCTCTAACTATTAATTGTAAACAATTTTACAACACCAAGTTATAGTCCAGCAATTTTATTTTAAATTCACAAGCTTTCGGAGATTTTCTCCTTCCTCAGGCAAATGTTTCAAGATCTCCTTGAAGCCTACGCATTTATACATATTGAACAATAATACATGGTGTTTACAGACTGCCCCTGCAACTGCCCGTTGCCAAGGCAATCACCGTGTTCAGACAGAGAGGTGTTACCTGCAGAATCTCCACATCATGTCTAACTATTAAACTAGATGTTTCCATCCCTGCTGTTTCTCTCGTTATCTTTTGATGGTAAATAGTCTTTCATAGATAAAGTGGGACGTTTTGAAATGAGCCAAAGGATTCTGTTCATTCTTGGCCCCATTAACCATTAATTAACGTGTGACTCCGAAACTGGATGCAGGATTTCTCAAACCAATCCTGGAGAAAAATGGGATGAAAGTCGGAGTCCGTGTATTTGCTGGGAGCGTGTAGGAATAATATCTGACAGCAACAGTCCCATATTAATATAATCAGATTGAAACTCTCGGTCACTGAGAGTAATAGCGAACGGCCCTGATCTGCAAAACCGAATGTAGTACAACAGGCAAGAGAGGGTTAAATTCGGCCCACATTGTTTTGGTCACTCTCTGCACTGTCCCTGAGTGTGGGATGAATAGTGTGTCCGTCTCTGGTATATCAGTGAGAGACAAGACTGCATCTTCTGTCTCTACAACGGGAATTTCTGGATAAAACGCAACTTTACAAGTCAGTCTGGAACTGATACTGTTGCACTGTGCCTCTCCGCTCGCTCTGTCACAGTATCTGTCTCCCTTTCTCTCTCACTCTCCGGTGCTGTATATGAAGGTTGGATACTGCTATTGAGCGTGATATGAACATACTGATAGGAAGTGTAAGACTGACGGTGTGTGTCTTGCTTTCTCTCTCGAGTGCTGATTTTGAAGGTGGAATACTGTCTGATATAAAACAGAGAGAATGGGGTGTCCAGGCCACACCGTAACTGGGGATGTGTTCGGCTCCAGTCCCAGTTCATGGTCATAACCTTTTCACAGATTCAGGGTGAGAGTCTCTGTGAGACGGTAAAACTGGCGGAGAAAATCCGCTTCACAATTCAAACCCCAACACATGAGATTCTACAAATCAGCTGGAAGAAGAATTTTGTAAACTGCTAATTAAGAGAGTGGATTTTCCGCTTTGGCGGTGGAGTAAGTCGGCGATAGCGGATCGGGCCCCCATTGTTCACTACGCCTGATTTTACTATCCATTGACACCAATGAGTTCACTGAAGTAACTGATATCAATCCAATACTTCAAATAAATTTGGAAATAACAGACAGGAATTATATTTTATCCAACAAATGCTTTTTGAGAAATAATACAAGATGTGATTCTAACATGAAATGGTTTGCTGTTATTAGTCGGGAAATAATATGATTTCAATATTAAATGTTTAATCCTGTAATGAATAAAATCAAATGCTCCATTTCGGTTGATGATTATTTCCCATCACACACACTGTCTTGTGGGATGGACTGAGGGTGAGCTGTCAGGGTCAGACAGCGTCCTGTTCATTGGGACATTTGTTTTGACCAGAACAGAATAATAATGGACCAACACCCGGACCGTTACTAACTTGTAAAATATTAATGTAATTTCAAACTCCAGTGGGGAGTTCCGGAGATCGTTTCCTCTCTGAGCTGCTGTGCAGCAATGTTTACTCACTGCAGGGAGTTTAATGGGACATGAGGCTGGGCCTGGTTACACAGATCTATAAGGAAACCTGCTGATACATTTCTGAGACGATCAGGGGGCGGGAGATTTCACACGGCCGCAGCAGGCCAAGCGAAAGCTCTCCTGCTCCTCCTTGCCCCACAAAATATGAGTCAAAAATAAACTTCTCAGAGTTCTGGACCACTCAATGCCCATCGATAGGGCGGCTCCTCCACCCATTTTTAACCAGCATTAAATGGTTTCCCGTGTACGTCATAATACTCTGATTTACATATTACACGTGGCCTGACCGGAAACAGGTGGGTGTTGCTCCGGCCGCTCTTCTCAGGACACGACCCACGATGGTGGAGGCAGGAACGCCAGTGTTAAAGGGGCGGTAATGACCTGACACCATTTACAAGCCTCGACCACCCTATTTCCGCCAGGCGAGGATACTTAAAATCGGCCACACCTTTCCTGACCTACGCCCAAGAATGAATCTTCGAAGCCCACAAGCTGGTCCATTTTCTCAAATTGCATCGGTTCATAACACGTGGAGGGAAATTTTCACCATCGCTGGGGACTGAACTGGTAGAGCGGATCACCCGCCCCTTACAGAACCGACCCGATTTTAATTCTTGCTCCGTCAGTTTACCGCCCAAGATGTGAAGGTGAAAATACCCCCTACGTCTCTGACCCCAAGGTTCGACAGGTGTGTGAAAGACATCAGATAGTGTTTGCCAAACACTAACATGAATGTGGGCGAATGGATCCGTGTATTCGGGTAAAAGCTGATAACCCCCCTCCACGGAGACTGGACCCCTATACCGTGGTGTCGAAGAGGAGTTCATCCCCAACAGCTCGGTAACACAGGTCGCTGTCCTCTATGGGCAGTTGTCCAAGATGCACACCGAGACAGATATCAACAGCTGCTGGAAGACCATCAATTCGGTCAAGGAGGCCCTTTGTTCCCCCGAAACTTGCTGGTCTTCCTGCCGAGGGAACTGTCCGCGGCCAAGTGTTGGCCACTGGCACACTCCAAGGTCCAGTATTTCATGCTGAGGTGCACACTGAAGCGAGGTGCGGCCTACACAAAGGCTTTATGGGGAAAGGCAACCGTGTAAGGCTATCCCACCTTGTATTGTACAGCATGTGTTAGAAGATATTTACTGTGTTTTGACTTGTAATAATGGAATCGTATGATGTGTATTGTATTTGTTTTGAATTGTAATTGTAATATTTACATTGAACTGTGTGTATTCATGAATTTTATGAAATAAAGTATATTTTGAAATATTAAATAAAGTTCCAGTCTCACTATTTCTCTTCTTATTGGACACTGAAGAGTGGAAACAGACCCGAATCGTAAAGATGTTGGAAGTTATACAAATATCATTTATTGCAGGCATCAGGTGAGAAATAGGGAGTGTTTTCTTAAGGGTGAGAAACTAGGGACTGTGGAGGAGCAGAGGGGTTTGGGTGTCCAGGTACACCAATCAATAAAAATAAGTGCACAAGTGTAAAAAATGAATGAAAGATCCCAATTTCTAGGCTGTCATATCCCAAGGTAGCGCTATCAGGTACTTTCCCAACTCTGTGGAATTTGCTGATACAATCAGGCCCCACTGCCTCCCTTGCTGGTCCATTCCATACATCCAGCGCACTCTGCATTAAAAAATATAGATTCAAGCATTCTGCTCATCCTGTGCCCCAGGTTGAGAAGACTGAGAGAGGCAGGAGGATCCAGACCATTAGCCTTATGTGACTTTGGACATTTCTGTTTTTAATTCAGCTTATTGAATTTGCAATTTATCCACTTTTTTGTACATTTCTATTTTTATTTTTTGAACAAATTCTCCAAACCCTGTGCGCAGTGAGTGCTGACTCCGGGCCCTTTGATTGACAGCCCTCACCTCCGCCCGCCTGCGTCCTGGGCTGACTCCTCCTATCACGTGTCACGCGGCACCGTCTCTCACCTTTGCGCGCTGACATCATGATGCGTGCATGCATCTCCGGCCCGAGGGACGCCGCGCATGCGCCGCGCGGTCCCTATGCCGCGTTCCTTCAGCAACAGGCGCGTCCCGGGAGGATGATGATGGCGGCCTCGGGTCGGCGGTCGGAGGGCCGCTGCTGTGGGCGGGGTCGAGACCGACAGAGGGAGGGTCCGCATCTGGAAGTGGCCTGGGCCCCGGGGCCTTGGAATGGCGCCGTGAGGCCGGCCCGGGCAACAGCTCCTCCGACTTCAGGCCCGATCGGCGTTAATGGGGTCGCAACCCCCGGGACGGAGGGACCGAGACCCCGGGACGGTGGGACCGAGACCCCGGGATGGAGGGACCGAGACCCCGGGATGGAGGGACCGAGACCCTGGAACGGTGGGACTGAGACCCCGGGACGGAGGGACCGAGACCCCGGGATGGTGGGACCGAGACCCCGGGATGGAGGGACCGAGACCCTGGAACGGTGGGACTGAGACCCCGGGATGGAGGGACCGAGACCCTGGAACGGTGGGACTGAGACCCGGGGATGGAGGGACCGCGACCCCGGGATGGTGGGACCGCGATCCTGGGACAGCGGGGCGTCGACCCCGGGATGGAGGAACTGCGATCCCAGGGATGGAGGGACTGTTACCCCGCGGACGGAGGGAACGCGACCCCGGGAGGGAGGGGCCGTGAACGCGGGATGGAGGGACCGCGACCCCAGGGACGGAGGTATCGCGACCCCAGGGACGGAGGGACCGCTACCACAGGGACGGAGGGACCGCGACCCCGGGATGGTGTGACCACGAACCCGCGATGGAGGTATCGTGACCCCTGGAGGGAGGTGGTCTTTCAGACCGTCCATGCTCTGTTGTGAGGCCTCTGTGTGTGTCTTGCTCTGTTCGTGTTCTATTACATTGGCTCCCGGTGTGGCAATGCCTCGATTTTAAAATTCTCATCCTCGTGTTCAAATCCCTCTATGGCCCTCACCCCCTCCCTATCTCTGCAGCCTCTTCCAGCCCTACAATCCTCGTGTTCAAATCCCTCCATGGCCCTCAGCCTCTCCCTATCTCTGTAATCCCCTGCAACCTATTTAATCTCCACCGACAACCGCATGTCTCGCCAACCTCAGTGCTCGGACTCTCAGTCCTGTATAACACACAGTCAGTGCTGGGACACTCAGTCCTGTTGTAGACACATTCAGTGCTGGGACATTCAGTCCTGTTATACACACAGTCAGTGCTGGGACACTCTGTCCTGTTATGGACACAGTCAGTGCTGGGACATTCAGTCCTGTTGTAGACACAATCAGTGCTGGGACATTCAGTCCTGTTATACACACACTCAGTGCTGGGACACTCAGTCCTGTTATACACAGTCAGATAAATAAATAACTGCAAACTAAGAATGAAATCTCCAGGATGTGACGGTTTCCACCCCAGAGTTTTAAAGGAAACAGGTGGGGAAATTGCAGATGCATTCATCATAATTTCCCAAAGCTCTCCAGACTCAGGAATTGTGCCTTTGGATATGAATGTTGAAAATGTCACTCCGTTTATTTAAGAAAGGAAGGAGGGAGAAACCAGGACAATACAGACCTGTCATTTTAGAGTCAACTTGGATTTGTGAACGGCAGGTCATATCTGACTAATTTCGTTGGATTTGTTGAGGAAACTAACAAGGTGGACAGGGGATTGTCTATGAAGGTTTTCTATATGGACTTACAGAATGCATTTGAAAAGGTTCAGCACAAGAGATTAATGGAATAAATAAAAGGCACAAAATTGAAAGTGACCTTGGTTGGGAGGTCGGAGAAAAGAGTAAGGAGAAAGGGAATTTTCTTTGATTGGCGGGATATGACTAGTGGTGTCCCCATGGATCTGTACTGGGGCCTCAGCTTTTCACCATATTTATCAATAACTTGGATGAAGGAATAGAGAGTTGTAGATCCAAGTTTCCAGATGACACTAAGTTATGAGGCACAGTAAGTTGTGTAGATGGGAGCAGGAAGTTACAAAGGGAAAGTTTAAGTGAATGGACAAACTGTGGCAGATGGAGTTCAATGTGGGGAAGTGTGAGATCATTCACTTTGGATGCAAAAAGGAAACATTGGAGTATTTTCTTAAAGTGAGAGACTGCGAATGGTGAAGGAGCAAAGGGATTTGGGTGTCCATGTACACAAATCACTAAATGCTAGTGTTGAAATACAAAGGGAAGGAAGTGATGCTTCAGTTCTACATAGCCTTGGTCAGAGCCCATCTGGTGTACTGATCCTCACCAAGGATATATTGATCTTGGAGGGGGGGCAGTGCAGATTCACCAGAATGATACTGGGCATTGAAGTGTTCAATTATGAGGACCGGTTGCATAAACTTGGTTTTGCATTCCTTTGAGTTTAGAAGTTTGAGGGGTGATCTGATCCAGGGATTTAAAATGATAAAGGGATTCGAAGTGGTAGAAACAGAAATTATTTTCTCTGGTGGGGCAATCCAGAACAAGAGGACACAACCTTAAATTTAGAGCTAGGGCGTCTAGGATTGAAATCAGGAAGCACTTTTTCACAGAAGGAGAGTGGAAACCTGCTCAGGCTGATTGAACTTGACCCTGTGATATAATACAATTTTATGTCCTGTCAGACTTGGATATCTTGAAGATCCATCTTTTAAAAAGGTAGAGGAGCTCAGTGCGAAGATGTATTCCACTCACGTCGTCATAATTCCTCCAACTGTTTCTTTTATCATCGAGATATGAAGGTCAAAAACACTGTGTTTAAAAGAAAGCTGATTTATTTGACACTTGTACAGAATACTAAACTGCAGCCCAGTTAAAGGGGGTCATTAACATCAGAAACAAACTCCAACTGTCAGAATGAACGTGGTTTCGTCCTGGATACAGCAATAACAGCAGAATCCAACTCCTGCAGTCACATGTGAACTCGCTGGTGACTCAGCAGGTGGGATGACTGAGTGAATCCCATCCCACACACGGAACAGGTGATCGGAATTTCCTCAATGTGAATACGTTCATGTCTCATCAGATCCCATGTTCTTTTAAAGCTCTTCTCACAGTTAGAACATTTAAAGGGTCTCTTATCAGTGTGAACAAGTTGGTGTTCAATGAGGCCGGATGAACATGTGAATTCCTTCCCACACACAGAGCAGGTGAATGGCCTCTCCCCAGTGTGAACTCGTTGGTGTGTCAGCAGGGTGGATGACTGAGTGAAGCTCTTCCCACACACGGAGCAGGTGAACGGCCTCTCCCCAGTGTGAACTCGCTGGTGTGTCAGCAGGGTGGATGACTGAGCGAATCCCTTCCCGCACAGGGAGCAGGTGAATGGCCTCTCCCCGATGTGAACTTGCTGATGTCTCAGGAGGTGGGATGATCGAGTGAATCGCTTCCCACACACAGAGCAGGTGAACGGCATCTCCCCAGTGTGGACTCGCTGGTGTGTCAGTAGGCTGGATGACCGAGTAAATCCCTTCCCACACACGGAGCAGATGAACGGCCTCTCCCCAGTGTGAGTACGTTGGTGTGTCAGCAGATCACTTTTTATTTT
Organism: Heptranchias perlo; assembly: GCF_035084215.1. NCBI lineage: Eukaryota > Metazoa > Chordata > Chondrichthyes > Hexanchiformes > Hexanchidae > Heptranchias > Heptranchias perlo. Next base: position 417,914 of record NW_027139666.1, read on the forward strand.
AAATCTCTTCTCACAGACAGAACATTTAAAAAGACACTTATCAGTGTGAACAAGTTGATGTTCAATGAGGTGGGAAGATTGAGTGAATCCGCTCCCACACACGGAGCAGGTGAACGGCCTCTCCCCAGTGTGAATTCGCTGGTGTGTCAGCAGGTTGGATGACTGAATGAATCCCTTCCCACACACGGAGCAGGTGAACGGCCTCTCCCCAGTGTGAGTACGTTGGTGTGTCAGCAGATCACTTTTTCGTTTAAAGCTCTTCTCACAGGCAGAACATTTAAAAAGTCTCTTATCAGTGTGAACAAGTTGATGTTCAATGAGGTGGGATGACTGAGTGAATCCCTTCCCACACACGGAGCAGGTGAACGGCCTCTCCCCAGTGTGTCTGTGTCGAAGAGTTTCCAGCCGGGACGAGTAACTGAATCCCCTCCCACAGTCCCCACATTTCCACGGTTTCTCCATGGTGCGGGCGTCCTCGTGTCTCTCCAGGTTGGACGATCAGTTCAAGTCTCGTCTGCACAGAGAACATTTGTCTTGTTTCTCCCCACTGTGAATGGTACGATGTTTTTTCAGGCTGTGTAACTGGTTAAATTTCTTTCCACAGTCAGTGCACTGGAACACTCTCACTCGGGTGTGTGTGTCTCGCTGCTATTCCAGTCACAGTGATGTTTGAAATCTTTTCCCACAGATGGAACAGATCAACATTTCTCCTATATTTTAAGGCCGATAATCTTCAGGGGCTGGTGAACCGAGTGACTGTCAGATCTTGACGTGATGTTTGGTTTGAGTTTGTCGTCTGCAAATCCTCCCCTTCTAATGCCCTGTAAAAGGAGATAACAAAAGTCCTCACTGTGAAGACGGGATAGAAATTCAGAACAGGCAATTGTAGTTTATATGGAACATTCTACCCGCTCATTCCCACAGACTGTAAATGCCCGTCCCGCACACTCACCCTCCTCCGTCTGCTGAAACGCAAACCCATCGCATCACTTGCAACAATTTTCCTTCTATTTAATTTTTCTGTCTTGAAGATCCCGACTCGGACTGGTTTCAGTTCTAAACTCACTGCTCCCAACCCTCTCTTCCCCTGAAGGTGCTGACTCTGGCTGGATTCAGTTCTAAACTCACTGGTCCCCCTTCCTCTCCTCCCCTGAAGGTGCTGACTCTGGTTGGATTCAGTTCTACACTCACTGGTTCCCATCTCCTCTCCTGAAGATGCTCACTCTTGCTGTGTGTATATATGGTCTGCCCCTCATTTCGACACTATGTCCCTCCCTACAGCTGCCTGTACGCAGTCCATATGTAATATCTCCAAAATTTGGCGACGGAATCACCCTGACCAGTCACCATTTCTCCTTCATTTAAAGACTATCCCTGACCTATCACAATTTCTCCTTTATTTGCAGACACTCACTGACCAGTCAGCATTTCACTTTCATTTACAGACACTCCCTGATCAAACACAATTTCTCCTTCATTTATAGACGCTCCCTGAACGTTCGCCATTTCTCCTTCATTTACAAACACTTTCTCACCAGTCAGCATTTTCCTTCATTAATAGACGCTCCCTGGCCCATCACTATTTCTTCTTCATTTGTAGACAATACCTGACCTGACAACATTTCTCCTGCATTCATAGACACTCCCGGACCAATCACCGTTCCTCCTTCATTGACAGACACTCCTTGACCAGTTACTATTTCTCCTTCATTAACAAACGCTGCCTGACAAGTCACCATTTCTCCATCATTTACAGACTCTGCCTGAACTGTCACCATTTCTCCGACATTTATAGATACTCCCTATCCCGTCACCATTTCTCCTTCATTTATAGACACTCCCTGACCTGTCACCAAGTCCTCTCCCATTTATAGATACTCCCTTACCAGGTGCCATTTCACCTGCATTTATATACACTCCCTGACCCGTCAGCATTCCTCCTTCATTTATAGACACGCCCTGACCTGTCACCATTTCGATTTCATTTATAGACACTCCCTAACCAGACACTATTTTTCCTTCATTTACAGACACTCCATAATCAGGCAATTTTTCCTTCATTTGCAGACACTCCCTGACTGATCACCATTTATTCTTCATTTACAGACATTCACTGACCTGACCCCATTTCTCTTTCATTGATAGACACTCCCTGATAATTCACTGTTTCTCCTTCATATGCAGACACTTCCTCACCCGTCACCATTTATCCTTCATTTAGAGACAATCCCTGTCCAGTCACCATTTTTCCTTCATTTACAGACACTCCCTAACTAGTCATCATTTCTCCTTCATTTACAGACACTCCCTGACCGTCCCCATTCTTCCTTCATTTATAGACACTCCCTGACCTGTCACCAGTTCTCCTTCATTGACAGACACTCCATGACCAGTCACCATTTATCCTTCATTTACGGACACGCCACGACCAGTCACCATTTCTACTTCATTGACAGACGCTCCCAGAACGTCCCCATTACGACTTCATTTCGAGACACTTCCTAACCAATCACCATTTCTCCTTCATTGACAGACGCTCCCTGACCGTCCCCATTTCGACTTCATTTACAGACACTCCCTGACCAGTCACCTCCTCTCACCGCATCTCCTTCCAGATGTCCGTTCACTTGTGAGCAAGGCCCTTGCCATCCACAATCTTATTACGGATGGCTGCATTTAGGAACATAGGAACAGGAGTTGGCCATTCAGCCCCACGAGCCGGTTCCGCCATTCAATTAGATCATGGCTGATTTATATCTTAACTCTATCTCCCCTACTTAGTATCATAGCCCTTAATACTTTGGCCAAACAAAAATCTATCAAACTCAATTTTCAAATTTACAATTGACCCCCAGCCTCAACAGCTTTTTGGAGTGAAGAGAGATCCAGATTTCCACTCCCCTTTGTGTGAAGAATTGTATCCTGACGTCACCCCTCAATGGCCGAGCTCTAATTTTAAGATGATTCCCCCTTGTTCTGGACTCTCCCACCAGAGGAAATAGTTTATCTCCATCTACTCTATCAAAACCTCTAATCATCTTAAACACCTCAATTAGATCAGTCCTTAATCTTGTATATTCAAGAGAATACAAGCCTCTACGCATCTGTGCTCATATTTACATAATTCATCACCATAAATACAGGATAGAAATTCAGAACACACAGTTCTAGTTTCTCTGGAACATTCTTTTCTCCCTTGCCCATCCTAAGCTGTGAATGGCCCGTCCCACACACTCTCCCTCCTTGCCCCGATTAAGCTGTAAATCCCCCGTCCCACACACTCTCCCTCCTTGCCATCATTAAGCTGTAAAACCCCTGTCCCACACTCTCCCCCCTTGCCCCTACTGGGATGTAAATCCCCCGTCCCACACACTCTCCCTCCTTGCCCCTATTAAGCTGTGAATTCCCCCGTCCCACACACTCTCCCTCCGTGACACGTCTTCGCTGTTTGAAATCCAGATTCATGGCAGGATCTATTTTTCCTCCTTTTCTCTCCTGAAGGTTCTGCGTGAAGTTGGGTTTCGACCCCAGCCACTGATTGCCCTCCAGTACCCGGCCAAGTGGTAATTCTGCACCTGTGAGCCTGTACAGCGAGCTGCCGGCATTTCAACCATGGGGAGCAGCACAGTCACCGTCCCTGGCTGATTCTGACCGGCAAAGCTGAGGCCAACGGGAGCAGATCAACAACAACCTGCATTTGCACTGAGCGGAGTCTCAGCAACACCGAGTGCGGCTCAGACCACGAATCAGAGCCGGGGGACCCGGGGGATCGGGCGGGCGGGGGTCCCGGGACTCCATTACACCCATCATCCAGCGCCTCCCCCGTCCTACCCGCCACTTCCCGGTTTCTTCTCCCGTTTCCACCGAGTCCGACTCGGGAACAAAGGAAATGAGCGATGCGTTCCCAGAATACACGGCGGGCCTCGGGAGCATGCGCAGTCTGAGCGGAAAAAAATCAGCATCTTGGAGAGATAGAGGGGTTTCTGGGGCCCGGGGGATTGTGGGGCCTCCGGCCGACATTAGTCGCAGTGCGTCGGTCACCGTTTTTATTGCCCGTGTCCCGCACAGAACCGTTTCTCGAAATGCAGACTGAGGAATTCAGAGCCGGTTTGCTGAACAGACACTGACCGTACAATGAGGAACAGTGTTTTTCAAACTTTTTTTCTCGTGACCCAGTGGAAGAAAAACACTTCCCCCAGGGACCCAAAACAATAATACCTTCTGACTGGAGTTTTCATCAAATCCCAATAAAGGTCAATACATGCTCGCTCTTCTCTTCACTTCACTTCAAGTAATAACTAAAATTAGACATCCACGTTCCTTGAAAATCAATTTAAATACAGTTTAAGTACAATAAGAAACGGTCAGGTTGAGTTTCACTTATTTAATGTGGCGGATGGTTCCGCCTGTTGTTCATGATCTCGTTCCAATCTGGATCACAAGATGAAAGCGCTCCACGCATATCAGGTGCGCTGTTGAGTCGGTTTCTTTCTTTTGTTTTTAACCTTGTCAGAGTCGAAAATCCCAGTTCGCAGATGTAGGTTGTTTTGAACGGCAGCAACAACAGAACACTAATCTTACTTAACAGAGGACATTCTTTGAAAACACTGATCGAAAAACATGACAAACTGAATGACTTGTGGCGTGCTTTCAGTGTGCTCACAGGTGAGTCGCATCCGCTCGTTTTCTTGCTCAAGCATCAAGTTTAGCTTGATTATTTATTCAGGATTTTCGAAAGCAAAAGGATCTTTCATCCAACGCTTTTCCATCAAATTTTCAAATCCTTCTGCAGGGAAGTAGTGATCAAAATGGTCAGACAGAGCAGCGAGATGTAACTGTATGGCACATTTCACTTCATTCCCTTTATCTTCATCGATGCTGTTCTCTCCACCCCAGAGGGCTGTGGATGTTCAGTCGTTTAATGTATTCAAGATTGAGATTGATAGATTTTTGGACAAGGAAATCAAGGGATATGGGGATCGGGCAGTAAAGTGGTGTGGAGGTACAAAATCAGCCATGATCTATTGAATGGCGGAGCAGGCTCGTAAGGCCGTAAGGCCTACTGCTGCTCATATTTCATCTGTTCTTATCCTGCCAGAGGTGCGGTGCCCAGAACTGAACACCGTGCACTAAATGAGGTCTAACCAGAGCTCTGTATAACTGTGACATAACTTCCAGTCCTTTTTATTCCGGATCCCTTGAGATAAAAATCAAAATTCCATTACCATTTTAACTTTTTTTTGCATTTTTAGTGAATTCTGTATTTGGTCCCCAAATCTCTCTCCTCCCCCACAGTTCCTAGCTTTTCCGCATTTAGTAAATACTCTGATCTATCTTTTTTATGGTCCAAAGTGGATGACCTCACAATTACCCACGTTGAACTTCATCTGCCACAGTTTTGCCCACTCACTGAATCTATCAATGTCCCTTTGAAACTTTCTGCTCCCATCTACAATATTAATTGTGCCACCTAACTTAGTGTCATCAGCACACTTGGATATAAGGCTCTCTACATAAGAACGTATGAAATAGAAGCAGGTGTGGGCCATATGGCCCCACGAGCCCTCTCTGCCATTCAAACAGATCAGGGCTGATCTTCGACCTCAACTTCACTTTCCCTCCCGATCCTCATATCCCTTGATTCCTCTCGATTCCAAAAATCTATCGATCTCAGCATTGAATATGCTCAACAACTGAGCATCCACAGCCCTCTGGGGTAGAGACTTCCAAAGATCCACAACCCTTTGAGTGAAGAAATTATTTCTCATGTCGGTCCTAAATGGCCGACCCCTTATCTTGAGAATATGAGCTCCAGTTCTTGACTCTCCAGCCAGGGGAATCAGCCTCTCAGCATCTACCCTGTCAAGCCGTCAAAGAATGTTATACATTTCAATGAGATCACCTCTCATTCTTCTAAACTCCACAGAATACAGGCCAATTTTACACAATATTTTCTCATACTGCAATTGCAGCAAGACTTCCTTAATCTTATATACCAAAACCGTTACAATAAAGGCTACCATATCACTTGCCTTCCTAACTCTCATTCGATCCTTTACAGCTCATTATTTCCAGCATGTTTTTCCTCTATTCCTTCTGTAGGGAAATAAATGAAGGCTGAAATCATTTTACGATAATTACTCCCGTTTATGTTTTGGAAACAATAACCAACTGAACTGCATCAAATTCAGTTGCAAATTTAAGAGCTTCTGAAGGAAATAAACTAATGAGAACACTTAATTACGATAGCTGGGAATCAAACCCGAGTCAACAGCTTGGAAGGCAGCTATGCTCACCACTATACCACCATCGCTGACCACCCAGCATCATAAAATAGTTGATAAACAACAGACCAAGAACAGACACTGCAAGATGTTGGATTTTTTTCTTCATTTGAACCGGTTCCTGACTGACCATTTCTCGCTCTGTTGCAGTTCACGTCTCCGCCCATCAGATGTCGCAAACCCCCCAATCAATTGAAATTTCACAACAGCCAGTAATCTTTCACCTTTTCTCGGCCGCATCACCCATTTCGTTAGGTTAAATAATTACATTAAATGATGACGGAGACCGGACTACCAGCTGGGCACGACTGGCTGCTCAATATTCAAGTCTATAAGATCTTTAGAAAGGACAGAGAAGTAGAGAAAGGAGGGGGAGCAGCAATATTGCAGAAGGACAATATTACAGCAGTTGAAAGATAGAATGTCAGTGAGGGTGAGCGGGCAGTGTAAACACTCTGAGAGAGACCCATTACAAATGCCCCCACTGTACTCCTCCAGAAGGTATAAGAAGGGCGAGAGCGGGAGATTTCTTTATTCTGCATGAAGTATTTGTGAGATTGTGGAAATGTCTGGAAGAGGAAAAACCGGCGTTAAAGCTCGGGCCAAGGTCAAGCCTCGCACATCCCGGGCCGGTACTGTAGTTCCCTGTGGGCCGTGTTCACATGCTCCTGCGAAAGGAGAAATACGCTGAATGTGGGTGCCGGAGCCCCGGTCTATCTGGCTGCTGTGATCGAGTATCTGACGGCTGAAATCCTCGAGCTGGCCGCCAACATCGCCCGGGACAACAAGAAGACCCGCATCATCCCCAGACACCTGCAGCTGGCTATCCGCAACGAGGAGGAGCTCAACAAGCTGCTGGGACGGGTGACCATCGCTCAGGGTATCGCCAGATATCCAGGCCGTGCTGCTGCCGAAGAAAACCAACATTGTCAGCTCCAAGAGCAAGTAAAGCGGCCAAGATTTAATCTGATAACAGAAAGGACAGGACCAACCTTATTGAAATCTTTGAAGAAGGAACAGAAAGTGAATAAAAGTTTAAAGCAGTAGATTGAATATATTTGGATTTTCCGAAGGCCTTCGATAAGGTACCGCATTGTAAACTCATGACTAATTTCAGAGGACGTGGAGTCAGGGGACAGGTGGTAGAATGGATAGTCAGCTGGCTACAAAGCAGAAAACCGAGAATAGAGGTGAAGGGTCGCTACTCAGATTGGCAAAAGGTGGGAAGTGGTGTTCCGGTTGCTGGGACCATTGTTCTTCACAATTTACATCAACAATTTGGATACGGGAATCGGAAGTACAATTTCAAAATTTGTGGACGACACCTAATTGGGGGATGTATTTGATACAAATGAAGAATGTAGCAAATTGCAAGAGGACATTAATAAACTTGCAGAATGAAGAATAAGGAGGTCACACACTGATTTGGTAATAGGAGTCACAACGGGATAGAGTGGCAAAGGGATCTAGGGGTACAGATATAAAAATTACAAGAAGTAGCGACGCAGCTCAATAAGGTCATAAAAGACAAATCAAACACTAAGATTCATTTCGAGAGGGATAGATTTGAAAACAAAGAAGTTATGTTAAATTGTATGGGACCTTGGTTAGACCACACTTGGAGTATCATGCACAGTTCTGGTCTCCATGTTATAGAAAGGACGTAGAGGGATCGGAGAAGGTGCAAAAAAGATTCAAAAAGATGATACCAGAAATGAGAGGATATTCTTATCAGGAAATGTTGAACAGGCTGGGGCTCATTTCACTAGAAAAGAGAAGGCTGAGGGTTGACCTGATAGAAGTCTTTAAGATAATGATCAGGTTTGAAAGGGGAGACGCAGGGAAAATGATTCCACTTGTGGGGAGTCCAAAACTTCAGGTAATAAATATAAAATAGTCGCTAATAAATCCAATAGGGAATTCAGGAGAAACTGCTTTACCCAAAGATTGGGACGAATGTGGAACTCGCTACCCAAGGAGTCGTTGAGGAAAATAACATAGGGGCATTTAAGGGGAAGATAGACAAGGACATGAGGGAGAAAGGAATAGAAGGGTGTTGTGATAGAGTTAGATGAAGTAAGAAAGGAGGAGGCTCACGTGGAGCATGAACACCGTCACAGACTAATTCGGCCGAATGGCCTGTTTCTGTACCTTGGTTTCGATGTAACTCGATGTAAAGGCTCATGTTCAGATCCACCCACTGAATGTGTAAAAAGACTGGTTACTGACTGAAGGAGACGCTGATATCATGCGACCAGTGTTACTTTGAGCTTCTTTTGTCTCGGTGTAGACGAGATGGGGTATTAATGGGACTGGAGTCGGGGAACCGACCACAGTCCGGTACTTTAAAGGGTGACTTATGAACCCCAGCCCACACATCACCAGATTTCTTGTATTTATTTCAAATAGTTGCCATGCTGGGCTCGTAAGGCATCACCAGAACTGTTCGACTAACCTTTCTACATCTGTGGGATTCAGCGCTTCGCTCCGTTTCTGTTATATTTTGTTGGATTATTTAAATAAGGCATCAAACACACTGGGGAATCACTGAAATGTAACTCTGTACAGAAACAAATGACAGTGAATGACCTGGTGCCCAGGAGATCAGAAACATTACTCGTCTATCGTCTTGTTGACTTGTCAACCGTGTTTAGAGTCCAACTACCCGCGTTGCTTCCATGTAAGGGATTAAACAGAGAGGGCGGGAGTGGAGGAGAAAGAGTGACAGACAGAGCAGAGAGCGGCCTCTGATCTTCCAGCTCCACCTCCAGCTTTCTCCACCCGCCAATTTCAAACCGTTTATCGATAATAGAACCGAAACACAGCGCTCTGGACAAACCCTTACAGACTCGGACTTCATATTCAAGGATTTCCAGAAACCCGGAGCTTTTAAATAAGCCCCGTTACAATTAACAGTCAGTCATATTCCTGCCTAAATACAGTCCCTTCTATTACAAGTCAACCCGCCTCTCTCCATTTCAGTCCCAGAGTCCCCCGATTCTATCTCCCCAAACATCCCCTCCCGGACGGGTTCAGCAGTTTACAAACACTTTATTCTAGCTGATTTCGAGAATCTCATGTGTTGGGGTTTGAGTTGAGACGCGATGTTTCTCCGCTAGTGGTACCGTCTCACAGAGACTCTCACCCTGAATCTGTGAAAAAGAAATGACCATGAACTGGGACTGAAGACGAACACATCCCCGGTTACACTGCGGCCCGGCCCGGACAACACATTCTCTCTGTTTTGTGTCAGACAGTATCCCACCTTCATGTCCAGCACAACAGAGAGACAAACACACACTGACAGTCGTACACTTCCTATCAGTGTGTTCATATCAAGCTCAATAGCAGCATCCCACATTCATATACAGCACCAGAGAGAGACAGAGAGAGGGAGACAGGGAGACAGACACGGTGAGAGAGAACACGGAGAGACAAAGTGCCACAGTATCAGTTGCAGACTAACCTGTAAAGTTTCGTTTTATCCAGAAAGATCCCATTGGAGAGACAAAAGATGCATTCTCATCTCTCACTGATATTGCACCAGAGGCAGACACACTATTAATCCCACACTCAGTTCAGAGAGTGACAAAAACAATGGGCCACATTTAACCCTCTCTTGCCTGTTGTACTTTATTCTGTTTTGCAGCTCAGGGACGTTCAGTATTACTCTCAGTAATCGAGAGTTGCATTCTGATTAAATTAATCTGGGACCAGTGCTGTCAGTTATTAATCCTACACGATCCCAACAAACACATCGACTCACTCTTTCCTCCTTTTTTCTCCAGGATTGGTTTGAGAAATCCTCCCCAAGCCCCAGTTTCTTCCTCACGCTTCAGTTTTATCAGTAAAGAGTGCAAGAATTAATCAAAGCCATTTATCACCCGCCCACTTTATCTATGAAAGGCTCTTTACCATCAAAAGATACCGAGAGAAACAGCAGGGATGGAAACATCTAGTTTCATAGTTAGAGATTGTAAAGTCAGTCTGGATTCCAGCGTGAGGCACTGGTGGAATCCCATCTCTTTCCCATTCTGGTGCCTGTTCCTGCACTGCCTGTGGACCCCATTCCCTCTGACCTTTCCCCCAGACCCACTTCCTTTGCTCAGACTCTGAAAAATTCCAATTGGGGAAAGTTTCCATCGATTTTTGTATTGGGAATTAAACCAGATATCTGCGCATGCGCGGCTCAGCCTCGCCCCCAGGGCTGGTTGTTGGTGAGCAGAAGAGCGCATGCGCGCTCCCCTCCCCCAGCTCGGCCTGTGGGCGCCATTCCCTCAGTGAGCGGAATAAGATGGTTTAAAACAGCCGGGAATGGAGAGATCACGGCCCCCGGGGGAAGGGAGCAAAGAGCAGCCTCGTTACAGCAGCTCATCGCTTCGGGACCGTGTCCGCAGATGGGCTCAGAGATCGGCATTGAGTCCGGAGGAAGGGCAGGGGATGTCAAGGGGCTGTTTGTAAGAGGCGGAGTGGATCAGGAACTGGTCCCGGAACATGGAGTGCGCGGGGGAAGGGAGAGGTCATTCTCGGGCTGTGTGTGTACAGGATGTGTCCAGGGTAAGGGAGACAGAATGGGAAGAACCTGCTATTTAGAATCATTGCTGCTTTCTCTCCCCAAACCAGTAGTGAATGTTCCTGGTTTCGTTCCAGTCTCACCCTGTTTATTGTTATTGGACAGTGAAGAGTGGAACCAGAGCCGGACAGTAAGGATGTGGGGAGTTATACAAAGAGCATCTATTGCAGGGATCAGGTGAGAAGTGTGAAGGACACATTTTAAACAACGGCTGTTTGCTTTCAGTTGAACGGTTAGTCCCATGGGAGAGGGGATTAGAAAACTGACCTGTACAAAGGTCCCTGCCCCATCGGGTTGTCCCATTCATGGATCAGTGCAGGGGTTGTGTTGTGTCTGGATGTCACTAAATCGTTGTAAAATTGCCCAACACACCTGGTGTGCAGAAGCTGAGTGCTGCAGTACTGCAGTGGAGTCAGACACTGACACTGTTTGTATCACTGGTTCTCATTTGTGGATATTCAAAATAATCATTGATATGGATATTAATTCGAATACTTTTGTATTTTCTGCCTCACTGGTTCTTGAGTTACAAGAGATAAATTTCTTCCTACAGGCAAATCCTTGAAGGACCCAGAATCAGTGTTATGTTTCCTCCACTTGAGGCACAAGGAACAGTGCAGCCAACTCCTTCTCCCACACAGTAAGTATATTATCACACACAGCGCACAGAGACACAGACAGGTCATCAGTTCCACAGTCTCAGACAGTAGAAGTCGTCAGTCCCACACTGATCCCAAGTTTCACAGGCACATTTTCAATCCAACATTCAAACAGAGCAGGTGAGGCAGACGCTGATCCATTTCCCCCGAGCTGAGTCCCGCTGACAGGCAGATACAAAAATCCCAGTCCAAGTTCACACTATCAGATTGAAAGGGACTGTGTCAATCTCACAATAGGGCAACATTAGGTACGAATTAAATCACAGATCGAAATCACACATGGCAACCGATTGGAAGGTACATAATCTATCCCAATAATGTACCCTGAGATTCCAATTGAATACTGGCTCAGAACTCACACACACATGTGAGTTTAATACACTATCCGAATGGATATTGCATGTATCATGTGATACAAATTCCATACCAGTCCAAAACTCATGTACAGTATCAGATTGAGAAATGCTGTGACAGTGTAACCTGAGAAACAAATTAGATATCAGTTTATAATACACTCATAGTCTGAGATTTAAAGATACAGTATCAATTCTATTAGTACAGACTGAGCTACACATTATATACCATTTGAAAAGTGTCACCATATCAATTTGAAATATACATTATCATTCACATTTGTACTTACAGAGATACAGATTTAATAGTAGTTCAAAAAGCAGACAAATTATCTAATTAAAACCTACAGCGTCAAATCCTAAAGTGTACCCATATTTACCAGTTAAATAATGAGAGATATGACCTAAACATGAAGATATTAAAGCTACCATTTTGAACGCAATAATGCAATCTGAGAGAATAATTACATACAAATACAGAATGAATCTCACACTCAGATACAGTACCAGAGACTGAAAGATGCAGAAGGAAACCTAAAATCACATACAATGCTAGAGACTGACAGACACAGAGCGAATCCTACACTCACATATGGTACCAGAGATGACAGATACTGAATGAATCCCACACTGGCATACAGTACCAAGGACTGATAGATATCTGGTTAATTACTCACTCTCATAAAATACTAGAGGCTGACAGATAAATAATGACACCCACATTCACACAGTACCAGAGACTGACAGATAGTGAATGCATCCCACACCAACACGCAGTCTGAGAGGCTGCATATTTAGAATGAATTCAACACCCACATACAAGACTGGAGACTGAAAGACACAGAATAAATCCCACACTCACAGTATCAGAGACTGCATATATAGAATAAATCACAAACTCACACACACGACTGACAAGATACAGAATGAATCTCACACTCAAACACTGTTCCAGAGACTGGGAGATACAAAATGAATCACACATTAGTGCAGGCTGAGTAACACATTACTTACCAGTCCAAGAAGTATCAGATTGAAAGACACAATATCATTTCCATTAGTGCAGACAGATCTACACATTATAAACCACGACAAAAAACTGATGCAAATTCACTCTGAAATATACAGTTTTCCATTCATGCAGAGTGAGCTACACATCATGTTCAAGTTCAAAAATGTCACCATATCAGTTTAGAAGATAAACTAATGCACAATTGTGTTCACATCGATACAGATTTAATAGTAGTCTGAAAAGTGCCCACATTCTCTGACTATATTCTGCAGAATTTCATTATCAGCCAATTAAACACTGGGAAAATATATGCATACATTGAGGTATTAAAGATACAGTTTTGAACACCATACTGTAAATGGAGATACAAATTACACAGAGATAAGGAATGAATCTCAAACTCAGATAGAGGGCCAGAGACTGACAAACAGAATGAAAGCAGCACTCACACATTGTAACAGTGACTGACAGATACTGAATGAATCCTACAGTCACACAGAGTACAAGGGACTGACAGATATAGAATGAATCACACACTCCCACAGTACCAGAGACTGACAGATACAGAATGAATCACACATTCACAGACAGTACCAGAGCCTGACAGATACAGAATGAATCACACATTCACAGACAGTACTAGGGACTGACAGATACAGAATGAATCCCACACTCACAGACAGTAATAGGGACTGACAGATACAGAATGAATCTCACAGTCACACACATTAATGCAGTCTGAGTTACACAGTACTTATCAGTCCAAAAATCTCATAGTGTCAGATTGAAAGATACAGTATCAATTCCATTAGTGCAGACTGATCTCCACATTATAAACCACTACAAAAAACTGATAAAGATTCAGACTGAAATATGCAGTATTCCATTCATGCAGACTGACCTATATATTATATACAAGTTCAAAAATGTCACCATATCATTTTGGAAGATAAACTAATTCACAATTGTTTTCCCATCGATACAGATTTAATAGAAGTCCAAAAAGTGCCCACATTCTCTGATTATAACCTAAAACATTACATTTTAAAATGTATCATTATCTACCAATTAAACACTGGGAAAAATATTGATACATTGAGGTGTTAAAGATAGTTTTGAACACCATAGTGTAAACGGAGATGCAAATTACATACAGATAAAGAATGAATTTCAAACTCAGATAGAGGGCCAGATACTGACATGCAGATTGAAACCAGCACTCACACAATGTAACAGTGACTGACAGATACCGAATGAATCCTGCACTCACACACAGTACAAGGGACTGACAGACATAGAATGAATCACACACTCCCACATTACCAGAGACTGACAAATAGAATGAAACCCACACTCGCACAATATACCAGTGACTGACAGATACAGAATGAATCCTACACTCTCACACTGTAGCACAGACTGACAGAGACAACAGTTAAATCACTCACAAACAGTACTAGAAATTGATAGATGCAGAATGAATGACTCCCTCACATATAGCGTCTGACACTGAGGGGAACAGAATGAAACCCTCATTCACACACAATACCAGGGACTAACAGATATTGAATGAATCCCACACTCACAGACTGTACCAGAGACTGACAGATACAGAATGAATCCCACACTCACATACAGATCGAGAGACTGACAAACACAGAATGAATCCCACCCCACATACAGCACCAGAGACTGACAGATACAAAATTAAGCTCACTCACACACAGTAACAGAAATTAACAGGAACACAATGAATCCCACACTCACAGACAGTACTCACAGACATTATTGCAGATCTGAGCTACACATTACATACCAGTCCAATAATTTCACCATGAACAGATTGAAAGGTACATTATCATTCACATATGAGTTCAGAGATTAAGATGTAATGCTACTCCAAAACCCACACACATGGTTTGATCAAAGAAAATCGAAAAATATATCCATATTTACAAATTAAACACTTGACAAAAAACTGCATATACTTTAAAGTATTAAAGATACAGTTTCAAGTTAAATACTGGGAACTGAAATAAGAATACAGAATTAATTCAGATTTGCACTTTGTCTCAGGGACTGAATGACAGAATGAATGCCACACTTAGATAAAGTAGCAGATAATGGCAGATGCAGAATGAATCCCACACTCACAGATAGCACCAGAGACTGACAGTAACAGAGTTAATTCCACACTTATACACAGTACCTGAGACTGGCAGAAACAGAATTAATCCCACTCTCATGTACAGTGAAAGAGACTGGCAGATACAGAATGATCCCAAACTCATATGTCGTGCCAGAGACTGAGAGATACAGAATAAACACTATGCTCACACTCAGTACCAGAGAATGACAGATGCAGAATGAATCCCAAACACACACAGGATCAGAGATTGACAGATGCACATTGAACCCCGCTCTCATACACAGTACTAGAGACTGACCTCTACTGGACGTAGGTGAGAACTGTAAAAGAGCGGAACAAATTCACATCATCTGTCGTGGTGACAGACACAGGACAATGTGCAATGTGAGGAAAGTTTCTGTCTGTCACTTCTACTCTAGTAATTTTGCACGTTTTGTGATTGGAAAATGAAGGCAATTGATTCAAAATAAAGTTTTTGTTTCAATCATTCGATAGTTGTGAATTTACCCCGTTATTTTTCACTGACATTGCACAGTATTTCTCTCTGATTTCTCAGGACACGATTTACATTGTTCCTCTACCCCATTGAAGCTCATATTTTCCAGGCAGTATGTGGCCTCCTTATTCCCCTAACAAATTGCACCAGCTCACATCTTTCTATATTGAAATTCAATACACATTTACACGGCCGTTCTGCAAGTATTGTCTATAATCCCAAAATCAATTACAAGAATTTAACACAGCATTAAAACGAATGTGTGGTATAACAAAATGTATTTGCATCTCGTCTCCATTCCCAGTTTTTCTTAATCCCACTCTTGCAATATAATGTGAAGAATGAGTTTATCTGCTGTCCCTCTCTCATCTGCAAACTTCAATGTCCCGGGGTTTGGGGACATCTACAGGCTGGAAGCAAAACTGCAACAGTTCGGAACAAATTGCTGAAACCGGACAATGTGCAGCGTGAGCGAGTTTGTGATTGGTGGCAGGTGCTAAATCTGATTGGTTTCTTCAGGTATCCAATCAGAGAGTTACAGTGAATAATTATTGTGACACTCCTCCCAGTGACCCAATCATAATCATTGCCTTCCCCCATCCTTCATTAGCATAAGGCTGTGGGGCTGCCTATTTAATCCGAGCTCAGAGCAAATTTGGGTCATTTCTGTGTCTGAGATTGAGTTTGAAAATGCCTGAGAACAAGAAAGTAGCTTCCAAGAAGGGCGCCAAGAAAACCTTGAGGAAAGCAGCGGCCAAGGGCGGCAAGAAGCGGAGAAAGTCGAGGAAGGAGAGTTATTCCATCTACGTTTACAAAGTGATGAAGCAGGTTCACCCCGACACCGGCATCTCCTCCAAGGCCATGAGCATCATGAACTCCTTTGTGAACGATATTTTCGAGCGCATCGCGGGTGAGGCTTCCCGCCTGGTCCATTATAATAAACGGCACACCATCAGCTCCCGGGAGATCCAGACCGCCGTGCGCCAGCTGCTGCACGCGGAACTGGCCAAACACGCCGTGTCGGAAAGGACAAAGGCGGTGACCAAGTACACCAGTTCCAAGTTAAACTCCACAATGAACTGAAAGAAAAACAACTGCTCTTTTAAGAGCCACCCACAACCTCTCTGAAAGAGCTGCATTTCCTATATATTTGCTTAGTATCTTTTTAATACCGCGATATTATTCCAATGCAAAACTGATACTGTAACTGCACCGTTGAAATTTCTGACCCATAATCTGATCGCGAGTGGCTGATCCGCTCCTTCCCATTCGCTTTGTTCTTAAAGCGTTACTATTCCGCCCACGAACACGCCCTGAATGACCCCCGGAGCAATACCATTATCTCTATGAATTCAATCTCAGAAATGTTTACTGTCTGAGATGAAAATCCCCATATTAAAAGCAACCCCACCCCTTGCAGTAACACAGCGGAATAGGGGCAGAATGAGAGCGCCGTCCGGGTTCCTCGTTTCATGGAAGCACTCCCGGCTCTGTGAGAAAGGACCAATCTATAACGTGTCACTTTCATAAAGACTGAATTGAAACGTGTCCCTTCACGGAATGCTGTGAATGGGGCTTTAGTCCCGTCCGGTACAGTTTGAAAGCGATGATATAATGAGCCATAATTTAAGGCAGATTTTAAAACAGCGCCAGCGATTGGTGACGGGTAGCACTGAATAAAATAAGATAAAAAGAATGGGTTTAAAATTTTGTGCTCAGGGCGACATTGATCTAAATCCTGTCCTTTACTACACTGAAATTGGCGGGCTTTTTGAAATTCATAAAATTCCTGGTCTGACCCTTGAGGCCGTTATATGCCGCCGTCTTCTAATTTCCAGCTATCTGATTGGTTATTGAAATAGGCAAATGAGGTGTAATAATGCAAACCAATCAGATGACCTTTCAGTCTATAAGAGGGGTTAATACAGCCGTCATTCTTCATTCTTTGTGAACGTGTTTGTGAGATTGTGGAAATGTCTGGAAGAGGAAAAACCGGCGGTAAAGCTCGGGCCAAGGCCAAGACTCGCTCATCCCGGGCCGGACTGCAGTTCCCTGTGGGCCGTGTTCACAGGCACCTGCGAAAGGGGAACTATGCTGAACGTGTGGGTGCCGGAGCCCCGGTCTATCTGGCTGCTGTGCTCGAGTATCTGACGGCTGAAATCCTCGAGCTGGCCGGCAACGCGGCCCGCGACAACAAGAAGACCCGCATCATCCCCAGACACCTCCAGCTGGCGATCCGCAACGACGAGGAGCTCAACAAGCTGCTGGGACGGGTGACCATCGCTCAGGGCGGGGTGCTGCCTAATATCCAGGCCGTGCTGCTGCCGAAGAAATCCAGCAGTGTGAGCACCAAGAGCAAGTAAACCGGTCAAGATTTAATCTGATAACCCAAAGGCTCTTTTCAGAGCCACCCACTGTATCTATGAAAGGGCTGAAGCGAGTCAGAGCTTAATTTAATAATAAATCGCTTAGTTAGAAACTAACGATATGTTGTTGAATACAAATGATCTGTTCAATACTCGCTTCTGGACAGTAGATGTCGCCAACCTCCAATAGGTTGAAATTTGTGGATTGTGCAGGAAATGAGATGCAAAATAATCAGTTCATTAAACTGGGAGGGTGGAATACAGAAATAACAGGTGAGTTTGATCATCGGCAACAAGAGGCACTCTATTGTGTTCCGGCCATTGTAAGTGTTATTTACAGTCTCATCCTCCCAGAACACTTACTCGGTCTGACTTCCAATATCCAGATTTGTCCGCCAGAAGGTGACGGATGTGTTGATTATTGTGTCAGCGATTGCTGAATCAGTGAATGAAATTTGTCTGTTATTGGCTGAGTGAGGGATTTATTCTGTCCCTGTCAGTCTGTTCCTGTATCAGTGACGAGTACCGCAGTGAATGTGACACTAAGTTTTACACTGCTTCTGATTCCAGAGCTGAGAGAAAACACTTTGGTTCTATTAGTGCGAGTTGCAGTGAAACAGCCTCTGTCACAATAACTGGAGAGGGAAAATAGACAAACTTTATTTGATCCGAGTCTGGTTCATTAGAGATGAAAATATTTCCAACAGAGCCAAGCTGATACTATATCGGAAATTAAAACTTGCATCTCTTGTACTTTGCACGCGTGCCCGAGCCTCTCCCTGTATAGATGTCCGAGTTACATTGACACTGGGGGTGTAGATGCCTCACGTGAAAGTGTAGGATCGGAATCAGACCAATCTGTACCTGTTTGCCAGTAATTTCCCTGTCCAAATGTGGCATTGGATGTGATGATGGGTTAACAGTTATTAAACTGATCATTTTTGTATTTTCTACCTCACCTGTTCTTGAGTTACAAGAGATACGTTTCTTTCTACAGGCAAACCCTTGAAGGAGGCAGAGTGAATGTGACGTTTCCTCCAACCGAGGCAAAGGAACAGTGCAGCCAGCGCCTTCTCACACACAGTAGGTATATTATCACTCTCAGAGCACAGAGACACAGACAGGTCATCAGTTCCACAGTCTCAGACAGCAGAAGTAGTCAGTCCCACACTGATCCCAAGTTCTAGAGACACATTTTCAATCCAACAGTAAAGCAGAGCAGGTGAGGCAGACACTGTTCCATTTCTCCCGAACTCAGTCCCGCTGACAGGTAGATACAAAAATCCCAGTCCAAAGTCTCGCTTTCAGATTGTCAATTTCACAAAAGGGCAATATTAGCCGTGAATTAAATACCAGATACCCCGAGATTCAAATTTAATACTCGCCCAGAACTCTCACACACACGTGAGTTCAATATCTGCAGTATTCATTCGAATAGTGCATCATTCGAATACAAATTGCAAGTCCGAAACTCATGTACAATATCAGATTGAGAAATGCTGTGACACTATAACCTGAGAAACACATTAGATACCAGTTTATAATATACTCATATTAAGAGATTTAAGGATACAGTATCACAGACTGAGATACACATTACACACAAGTCCAAAAATCTTACAAAATACAAATTTAAGATGCAATATAAATTCATTTAGTGCAGACTGATCTACACATTATGTACCAATTCAAAAATGTTACCATATCAGTTTGAAAGATACATTATCATTCACAATATTACTCACAGAGATACAGATTTAATAGTAGTCCAAAAGCACACACATTATCTGATTAAAATCTCCAGCATCAAATCCTAAAGTGTATCCATATTAAATAATGAGAAAAACTATTTAAATATTAAGTTATTAAAGCTACAATATTGAACACCATAATGTAATCTGAGAGACTAATTATAGACACAGAATGAATCTCACACTCAGATACAGTGCAGAGACTGACATGCAGAAGGAATCCCAAACTCACATACAGTACGAGAGGTTGTCAGACACAGAGTGAATCCCACATTCACACACAGTACCAGAGACTGACAGATACAGAATTAATCCCACACTCACACACAGTAGCAGAGACTGACAGATACAGAATGAATCCCACACTCACACACAGTACTCGAGACTGACAGATACAGATTGAATGCCACACAAACATACATTATGAGAAACTGCATATATGGAAATAATTCAACACCCACACACAGTATTAGAGAATGTATATACAGAATGAATCCCACAGAGAAATAGAGTAGCAGACACTGACAGATACAAAGTGAATCTCACAGTCACCTACATTAGTGCAGGCTGAGTTGCACATTACATACCAGAGCAAAAATATCACAGTCGCAGATTGAAAGATACAGTATCGATTCCATCAATGCTGGCTTAGTTTACACATTACGTGCCAGTCCAAAAATCTCATAGTGTCAGTTTGAAAGATACAGTATCAATTCCATTAGTGCAGACTGAGCTATACATTAGAAACCACTACAAAAAAACTGATAGAGATTCAGACTGAAATATACAGTATTCTATTCATGCAGATTGAGCTCCCCATTATATACAAGTTCAACAATATCACCATATCAGTTGGAAGATGCACAAATTCACAATTTTGTTCCCATCGATATTGATTTAATAGAAGTCCAAAAATAGATGCCCACATTATCTTATTACATTTTAAAATATATCATTATCTAATAATTAAGGACTGGGAAAAAATATTCATCCATTAATGTATTAAAGATACAGATTTGAACGCCATCCTGTAAACGAAGATACAAATTAGATACAGATAAAGAATGAAACTCTCACTCCGATAGAGTGCCAGAGACTGACATATAGAATGAATCCCAAACTCATACAATGTACCAGAGACTGACAGATAAAGAATGAATCCTGCACTCACACACTGTAGCACCGACTGACAGATACAGAATTTATATCACTCACATACAGCGTCAGAAATTGATAGATACAGAATGAATGTCTCACTCACATACAGCACGAGAGACTGACAGGAACAGAACGAATCGCACACACACTCAATATCAGAGACTGTCAGATATGGAACACACAGTACCAGGGGCTGGCAGATACAGAATGAATCTCACAGTCACACTACTGCAGACTGAGTTACATTTTACATGCCAGTTCAAAGATATCATCGTGTCAGATTGAAAGATACAGTATAAATTCCATTAGTGCAGACTGAGCTACATACTAGATAAATTAGTAAATACTCATAGAGTATTATACTGAAATAAACAGCATCAATACCATTGGTACAGACTGAGCTACACATTAAATACTAGTCCAAAAACATCATAAATGATCAGACTGAAAGATACAGTTTCAATTCAATTAGCAATGCCTGACCTGTACATTACATACCAGTTTGAAAATCACATACAATATTAGACTGAAAGATACAGTATCAATTCCATTAGTGAATACTGAGCCACACATTATATAGCAGTGCAAGAATCCCATACCTTATCAGACTCAATGATAAAATATCAATTCCATCACACGTACTGAGCTACATGTTACTCACCAGTCCAAAAATCTCATGAAGTATCAGATTGAAAGATTCAGTATCACTTCGATTAATGAAGACTGAGCTACACATCACAAAGCTCATACAGTATCAGACTGATAGAGACAGTATCAATTCCTTTACTGCAGGCTGAGCTACATATTACACACCAGTCCAAAAATCTCATACAATATTAGATTGAGATACAGAATTAATCCCATTATTGCAGACTGAGCTACACATTACATACCAATCCAATAATTTCACTGTGAACAGATTGAAAGGTACATTATCATTCACAATAGAATTCAGAGGTTAAGATGTAATACCACTCTAAAACTCTCACACATTGTTTGATTAAAGAAAATCCGAAAGTAATCCATATTTACAAATTAAACACTCGACGACGAAATGTCTATAATTTAAAGTATTAAAGATACAATTTCAAACACGATACTGTAAACTGAAATAAGAATACAGAATTAATCCAGACTTGTACATTGTCTCAGAGACTGAATTACAGAATGAATCCCACACTGAGATAATGTAGCAGAGAATGGCAGAGACAGAATGAATTTCCATACTCACATATAGTACCAGAGACTGACAGATACAGGATGAATCCCACACTCACACACAGTACCAGAGACCTGCAGATACAGAATGAATCCCACACTCACACACAGTACCAGAGACTGACAGATGCAGATTGAATCCCACACTCACAGACTGTACTGGAGACTACAGATATAGAATGAATGTCACAGTCACATTACTGAAGACTGAGTGACAATTTACAGACCAGTCCAAAGATCTCATAGTGGCAGATTGAAAGATACAGTTTAAATTCTATTGCTGCAGACTGAGCTACATATTAGATATATTGGTAAATACTCGTGTTATACTGAAATAAACATTGTCAATACCATTGGTACAGACTGAGCTATACATTACATATGAGTCCAAAAATCACAAACAATCAGACTGGAAGATATAATTTAAATTCTATTAGCACCGCCTGAGCTCAACATTATATATCAGTCCAACAATCTCATTATATATTAGACTGAAAGATACAGAATTGATTCTATTAGTTCAGACTGAGCCACACATTATATAGCAGTCCAAGAATCTCATACCTTATCAGACTCAAAGATACAATATCAATTCCATTAGCACAGACTGATCTGTATGTTACTCACCAGTCCAAAAATCTCATACAGTATCACATTGAAAGATTCAGTATCAATTCCATTCGTTCAGACTGAGCTGTACATTGCATTCCAGTCCATCAATTTGATACAGTATCAGACTGATAGATACATTATGAATTCCAGCATAAGCTACATATTACATACCAGTCCAAAAATCTCATACAGTGTTAGGCTCAGATACAGAATTAATTCCATTATTGAAGACTGAGCTACACATTACATGCCAATCCAATAATTTCACTGTGAACAGATTGAAAGGTATATTATCGTTCACAATAGAGTTCAGAGATTAAGATGTAACACTACTCCAAAACTCACACACGTCGTTTGAGTAAAGAAAATCGAAAATGTATCCACATTAACAAATTAAATAATCGATGAAGAACTGTAAATACTTTAAAGTGCTAAAGATAGTTTCAAATACGATACTCTGAACTGAAATAAGAATACAGAATGAATCCAGACTTGCACATTGTCACAGAGATTGAATTATAGAATGAATCCCACACTGAGATAAAGTAGCAGAGAATGGCAGATACAGAATGTATCCCACTCTCACATACAGTGCCAGAGACTGACAGCTACAGAATGAATGCATCACTTATATATAGTATCTGAGACTGACAGATGCAGAATATACCCCATGCTCACACACCGTACCAGAGACTGACAGATACAGAATAAACCCCACTCTCGTACAGAGTACCAGACATACAGAAACAGAATAAATCCCAGTCTCATGTACAGTACCACAGACTGACGTCTGCGGTAAGCGACAACTATAATGAGGGAACAAATTCACATTATCTGTAATGGTTACAGAAAAAGGATAATGTGCAATGTGAGGGAAGTTTCTGTCTGTAACTTTTACTCTCGTATTTTTGCACTTTTTGGCGGTGAAAAATTAAGACAATTAAATCACAATCAAGTTTTTGTTTCACTCATTCGATAGTTGTGAATTTGCCCCATTATATTTCACTGTACATTGCGCAGTGTTTCTGTCTGATTTCTCAGGATGATTTACATTACTCCTCTACCCCATTTAGACTCTTATTTTCCATGCAGTATGTGGCCTCCTTATTCCCCTTAGCGAAATGCACCACCTCACACTTTTCTATATTGAAATTCAATGGCCATTTGCACGGCCGTTCTGCAAGTTTATTTTGTTCCAGTCATCCTCAATATAGAGAATACCCCGTAAATCGATTACACGAATTTAATACAGCATTACACGTAGTGTTTGGTCTAACAAAATGTACTTGCAGCTCGTCTCCATTCCCAGTTCCTCTAAATGCCACTCGTGCAATATAATGTGAAGAATGAGTTTATCTTCTGTCCCTCTCTCATCTGCAAACTTCAATGACCCGGGGTTTGGGGACATCTACTGGCCGGAAGCAGAACTGCAACAGTTCGGAACAATTTGCTGAAAACGGACAATGTGCACTGTGAGCGTGTTTGTGATTGGTGGCAGGTAATAAATCTGACTTTGTAAACCTGACCATTAACCTTTAGTGTTTGTTATTGAACAGTAAATAGAGCCGGACAGTAAGGATGTGGGGATTTATACAAAGAGCATCTATTGAAGGCATCAGGTGAGAAGTTTGAAGGACACATTTTAAACAGTGGCTGTTTTGTTTCGGTTGAATGGTTAGTCCCATGGGAGAGGGGATTAGAAATCTGATATGTGCAAAGTCCCCACCCCATCGGGTAGACCCATTCATGGATCAGTGCAGGGGTTGGGTTGTGTCTGGATGTCACTAAATTCTTGTAAAACAGCCCAACACACCTGGTGTGCAGAAGCTGAGTGCTGCAGTATTGCAGTGGAGTCAGACACTGACACTGTTTGTATCGCTGGTTTTCATTTGTGGTTATTACAATGATTATTAACAGAGAGATTCAATTGTTCACTTTTGAATTTTCAACTTCACCTGTTGTTGTTACAACAGATACTTTTTCTTCCTGCAGTCAAATTCTTGAAGGACCCAGAATCAATGTGATGTTTACTTCACCCGAGGCACATGGAGCAGTCAGTGCAGTCAGCTGCTTCTCACACACAATTAGGTACATTAACACTCACAGAGCACAGAGACACAGACAGGTCACCAGTCCCACAATCTCAGACAGCAGAAATAGTCAGTCCCATACTGATCCCAATCCAACAGTCAAACAGAGCAGGAGAGACAGACGGAATTTCCATTTCACAATGACTCAGTACCGCTGACTGGCAGATAAATAATTCCCAGTCCAAAATCACACCCAGTATCAGATTGAAAGGCACTGTGTCAATCTCATATTATTTCAGCCTTAGCAAGGAATTAAATCCCAGATAGAACTGACTCATGGTCCTGATTCATAGGTACAGAATCAATCACAATAGTGTTCCCCGAGATTTCAATTAAATACCAGCCCACAACTCTCACACATTATGAGCTTAAAGATGCAGTATTCATGTCAATATTGTACAATGAGATACAAATTAGATACCAGTTCAGATGTTACCCATATTTGACTCATAGTGTCAGAATGAAATGTACAGTTTCAATTCCTTTACTGCAGACTGAGGTACACATTAGATACCAGTCCAAAATTCTCAGACAGTAAGAGACTGAAAGATACAATATCAATTGCATTCGTGCAGACTGAGTAACACATCACATACCAGTCCAAAAATCTCAGTGTCAGGTTGAAAGATACAGGATCAATTCCATTAGTGCAGATTGAGCTACACATTATATACCAGTCCAGAATTCGGATTAAGTATCGTACTGGAATATACAATATCAATCCCATTAGTGCAGACTGAGGTACACATTAGTTATCTGTCCAAAAATCACACTGTGTCTACCTGAAAGGCAGAGTATCAATTCCTTTCCTGCAGGCAGAGGTTCACATTAGATACCTGTCCAAAAATCACGTACAGTGTCATACTGCAATATATAGCATCGATTTGATTAGTTCAGACTGATCTACACACTACATACCAGTACACAAATCTCACACAGTATCAGACTGGAAGATACAGTATCAAACCCATTAGTGCAGACTGAGGTATACATTAGATAGCAGTCCAAAAGTCACATTCAGTGTCAAACTGAAAGATACAGTATGAATCCTATTAGTGTCGACTAAGCTACACGTTACAAACCGGTCCAAAAATCTCTCGCAGTGTCTGACTGAAAGTTAGAGTGCCAATTCCATTAGTACAGACAGAACCACAGAATACATACCAGTCTAAAAATCTCATACAGTGTCAGACTGAAAGATACAATAGCAATTCCATCAGCCCAGACTGAGCTACGCAATAAATACGAGTCCAATAATTTCACAGTAGAAGATTGAAATGTACATTATCTTCAGAGATTAAGATGTAATCCTACAACAAAACTCACACACGCTGTTAGATTGAAACAAAATCCCAAAGTGTATCCATAATTACAAATTAATGCTCGACGAAAGATTTGCATATATTAATGAATTAAAGATACAGTTTCAAGCACTATACTTTAATCTGAAATAGGAATACAGAACAAAATAAGACTACAGAACTTGCACTTTGCCCAGAGACTGAATAACAGAATTAATCCCACGCTGAGGTAAAATACCAGAGACTGACAGATACAGAATGAATCTCACACTCACATACAGTACCAGAGACTGACAGATACAGAATGAATCCCACACTCACACACAGCACCAGAGACTGACAGATACAGAATGAATCCCACACTCACACACAGTACCAGAGACTGACAGATACAGTATGAATCCCACACTCACAGATAGTGCCAGAGATTGACAGATACAGAATGAATCCCACATTCACAGACTGTACTGGAGACTGACGGATACAGAATGAATATCACACTCACATGCTGACTGAAAGACATAGAATTAATCCCATACACTCATACAGTGTGAGATCTACTGGACATAAGTGAGAACTGTAACAGAGTGGAACAAATTCACATTATCGTCGTCGTTCCAGATTCAGGACAATGTGCAATGTGAGGCAATAGTTTCTCCCTGTAACTTCTACTCACGTATTTTTTCATATTTTTTCAGTGAAAAGTTAGACAATTGATTCATAATAAAGTTTTTGTTTTGCTCATTCGAAAATTACCCCATTATATTAATTCAAATAAACCGAACTGAAACACAAATACAAACTGAGCACAAATCTGGACGTTTCAATGGCGACCGTCAAAAGTGAAAGGGATAAAATATAGAAAAAAATAAAACCGAAAATGCTGGAAAGACCCAGCAGGTCCGGCAGCATCTGTGGAGAAGGGAAGCTCGGGTTAACGGTTCAGGACAATGACCCTTCGATAGATCAGAAAGGTTAATCCGACATAATTTAAATAAGGAACGGGAATCAGCAGAGGGAAAAACTTCAGAAAATCAATTAATTTCAATGAATCCGGGCAATTGTGTCGTGTATGCACCGTACAGATCAGGGGAAATAATAATACAAAGGAACAGAGATAAATTCAACGTTATGGCGGAAGAAATGAATTTTAAAAGTATTTTTTATATAAATTAGAAGCGTTTTGAAACATTATCGCTCTGAACATCATCAAATTCGGTTCCAGTCTTGGTGTTTCTGAATTCAGCGTGCTGGGATTCAAACCTGTTGGAATTAACTGTTTGGAAGGCAGCTATACTCACCATTATAGTGCCTTATTTCACTAGGAGAGAGAAATAGATTGTTTCTGTGGAATTTCGTACTGAATTGCTCCCTTTGGGTTTCTGGTACTTTAATCACAGACAATAAATCGTTCCAAAACATCAGCCCCTGAACAGACCCAACAAGCTGGTGGAATTTCTCATTCATAGATATTAAATAAGGGGATGGCAAAAGCGAATAGGAAGAGGTTAGGAAGAAGTCACAAAAACAATTAGGGAAGAAAACAGGAACCACGAAATCAAATTATCAAGGAATATAAAAAGTAACAGTAAATTATTCGACAGACACAAAAATAACAAAAGGAAAATCAGAATATCTTGAGGGCCACTAAGGGATTCACAAGATAAACTCACAGGTAACGTCAGCGAAATGCCACAAATATTGAATTATTACTTTCCCTCAGCATTTACCCGGGAAATTAACAGGGTGAATATGATATTAGAGAAAGAGGTCAATAAAGATATCAAGGCATTTAAGTTAGAAAGGGTGGTAGAACTCCTGGTCCAGATGGATTGCATCCGCACATATTAAATGAAACAAGGGAAGAGATAGCAGAGGCACTGTTACATATATCGGAAAAATCATTACAGAAAGAAATAGTGCCAGAGGACTGGATGACAGTTAATGTGATTCTTATATTTTAAGACAGGAGGTAGATCAAATCCAGGCAACTAAAGACCAGTTAACTAAAGGTCGGTGGTAGGAATGATCATGGAATCTTTTACTCAATGATGCAATAGAAAAACATCGAGAAACCAAAAATATCATAAAGAAGAGTCAGCACGGATTTCAGAAAGGAAAGGTTTAATCGTTTGGCAGAAGGTTTGACAGTTTAAATTACAGTACAACATAACTTATCTACTTTTCAATTATTCCTCTTGAATGTGCTGTGTTTGCTTTCTATGGCCTTATCAACCTGTGTTGCTACTTTTAATGATTTGTCAATCTGTACCCCTAAATCCCGTTGCTCTTCCACCCCATTTAGACTGTTATTTTCCAAGCAGTATGTGGCCTCCTTATTCCCCCGAGCAAAACGCACCACCTCACACCTTTCAATATGGAAATTCAATGCCCATTGACACGGCATTTCAGCAAGCTTATTAAACTCTTTTTTAATTTTTTGTATTTTTCCTCAGTATAAGCTGCACCCCCGAAATTAATTACAAACATTTAATACAGCATTACAACTACTGCTTTGTCCAATAAAATGATTTCCATTCCCCGTTTATCTTCTGTCCCTCTCTCATCTGCAAACTTCATTGACCCGGGTATTGGGGACATCTACTGGCCGGAAGCAGAACTGCAACAGTTCGGAACAAATTGCTGAAACCGGACAATATGCAGTCTGAGCGTGTTTGTGATTGGTGGCAAGTATTAAATCTGATTGGTTTCTTCAGTTATCCAATCATATCGATAAAGGCAAAATATTGTGATACCAGTCCCAATCAGAATCATTGCCTTCCCTCATCCCTCATTAGCATAGGGCTGTGGGGCTGCCTATTTAATCTGAGCTCGGAGACGATTTGGTTCATTTCTGAGTCTGAAATTGATTTTCAAAATGCCTGAGGACAAGAAAGCAGCTCCCAAGAAGGGCGCCAAGAAAACCTTGAGTAAAGCACCAGCCAAGGGCGGCAAGAAGCGGAGAAAGGCGAGGAAGGAGAGTTACTCCATCTACGTCTACAAAGTCATGAAGCAGGTTCACCCCGACACAGGCATCTCCTCCAAGGCCATGAGCATCATGAACTCCTTTGTGAATGATATTTTCGAGCGCATCGCGGGTGAGGCTTCCCGCCTGGCCCATTATAATAAACGCCGCACCATCAGCTCTCGGGAGATCCAGACCGCCGTGCGCCTGCTGCTGCCCGGGGAACTGGCCAAGCACGCCGTGTCGGAAGGGACAAAGGCGGTGACCAAATACACCAGCTCCAAGTAAAACTCCACAATGTACTGAAAAAAATAAACACAAAGGCTATTTTAAGAGCCACCCACAGTCTCTCTGAAGACGCTGTACCCACACCTCTGCATGGAATCATTTTACGGTCGGTAGTTTGACACTAACTGTCTCTCTATAACTTGTCCTCTTGTGATTTCTCTTGATATCGGGAAGATTCTCATAATAACTGCCGGGTATAATCTGTGTGTCGATGTTCAATTTACAGCCAATAAACAAAAACGTGTCCCTGAAACTCTCATTTCAGTTCATTTTCCGCCCCTTCCCCCGCGTCTGACCCTTTAGAGCCGTTAAAAGACGGTCGATTCGAGTTCGGTCATTTCTTTCTCCTTCTCACGTTTGTTTGTTAATTATTCGGGACAAAACGAGGCTTTATTCCCGCCCGATTGAAAGGGAACGGAGAATGAAGCGGGTTGCAACAGATTCTGGAAGTTGTGACGAGAAATATGGAATAACAGAGTAAAAGATGAGATGTTTAAATATTTGTTTTTACGCGACATTATTTACTAAATCCGCTTCTTGTGTTACAAATATATTGGCGGGCTTTTCAAATTTCAAAAAAACGGTTCTGGTCGGTATTTTCCGCCCTTTTCTCATTGCCGGCTATTGAGTGGTGAATAAAACAACCCCCTCTCATTGGTTTAACGAACAGCTCAATTAGGGTGAGAACACATGGACCAATCACAAGTGCCCCCACTGCAGTCCTCCAGAAGGTATAAGAAGGGCGAGTGCGGGAGGATTTCTTCATTCTTTGTGAAAGTGTTTGTGAGATTGTGGAAATGTCTGGAAGAGGAAAAACCGGCGGGAAAGCTCGGGCCAAGGCCAAGTCTCGCTCATCCCGGGCCGGACTGCAGTTCCCTGTGGGCCGTGTTCACAGGCACCTGCGGAAGGGGAACTATGCTGAACGTGTGGGTGCCGGAGCCCCGGTCCATCTGGCTGCTGTGCTCGAGTATCTGACGGCTGAAATCCTCGAGCTGGCCGGCAACGCCGCCCGCGACAACAAGAAGACCCGCATCATCCCCAGACACCTGCAGCTGGCCATCCGCAACGACGAGGAGCTCAACAAGCTGCTGGGAGGGGTGACCATCGCCCAGGGTGGGGTGCTGCCTAATATCCAGGCCGTGCTGCTGCCGAAGAAAACCAGCAATGTGAGCGCCAAGAGCAAGTGAAGCGGCCACGATTTGATCTGATAACCCAAAGGCTCTTTTCAAAGCCACCCACTGTATCGGTGAAAGGGCTGGTCACTGTCGAAGCGAGTCAGGAATCAATTTAATGGGGACTTGATTCCGATCCCAGAAACTAACAATAACTTGTTCAATACATATGATCCAGATCGGTCTGTTGCAGTACTCGCTTCCGGACAGCAGATGTCGCCAATCTCCCATAGATTGATCATTGCAGATTGGATGGTGAATGAGACAAAAAATAACAAAATCGTCAGAATTGTCAATTGGGCGGGTGGGATACAGAAATACCAGGGACGCGTATGATTATTTTCTGTCTCATTCTCGGACAACACTGGCTCAGTCTGAGTTATTTTGCCCAGATTTGAACAGATGCTGACTGATATGCTGATTATTGTGTCAGGGATTGCTGAATTAAGAATGTGAGTGCAATTTCTTTTTGGATGTGAGTGAGGGAATTATTCTGTCCCTGTCCGTCCCACATCTGCTCCCTCCCTTTTATGCATTTCCCATTCAAACAAGTTTCTCACGACCCTGCCATTTCAACCCAGGAGATCACAGCTCTTTCCATCGCCGATTTGGTGGCTCTGAAAAGAGCCTTTGTTGCACTTGGTGCTGAAGCCGGGTCGGGTTTAGGCGCGCTCCCCGCGGATGCGGCGGGCCAGCTGGATGTCTTTGGGCATGATGGTGACTCGCTTGGCGTGGATGGCGCACAGGTTGGTGTCCTCAAACAGCCCCACCAGGTAAGCCTCGCTGGCCTCCTGCAGGGCCATGACGGCGGAGCTCTGGAAGCGCAGGTCTGTCTTGAAATCCTGAGCGATCTCTCGCACCAGGCGCTGGAAGGGCAGTTTGCGGATCAGCAGCTCGGTGGATTTCTGGTAGCGGCGGATCTCCCTCAGAGCCACAGTGCCGGGTCTGTAGCGATGAGGCTTCTTCACTCCGCCCGTGGCTGGAGCGCTCTTCCTGGCCGCTTTGGTCGCCAACTGTTTGCGAGGGGCTTTCCCGCCAGTCGATTTGCGCGCTGTCTGCTTGGTCCTGGCCATTTTCTGAACAGATCGCAACACAACCCGAAACACACAGACTCTTAATACAAAGTGCGCACTGGGGCCGCCTTTTAAAGGGTCTAATTTGATCCGCCCCTGGCATATGATTGGCTGAAGTCCCACACCCTGTCAGGGAGGGACCGCCCCGGGACTGTGATTGGTAGATTTGAACCGAGCTCTGTCAGACCGAAACGGCGGGAGGTATTGTGCCCAATTGGCTGAGCTGAAACTAAACATGAATTTCAAAATGCCCGCCAATTTCAGGTCATCAAATAACAGTTTCAAGAAAATCTCATTTCCCTCAAGCAATTTAAGAATCCCTCTCTGTATAATCTCCATTATTTCCAACTCCTCAGCTCAAATCTCAAGCTGTTTCACATTCCGGTTCATTCTCTGATCTGTCTGTAAACGGGCGGGAATTAAGCCCCGGTCATTGTTTTCCTGAACGGGACAAATTCCAGCATCAATTTCAAAAATCCCGCTCGTTCCAGCCCGGTGAACCGCTCCTCAAACAGAAACTTCACATCGACCTGATAATTGAATGAAACACCGAGCAGAGAGGACACAGCGGGAGAGGTTGTGAGGCGGGATTTTACTCTGAACGGAGAATGTAATGTCTGCGGAAAGACTCTGTATCACCACCTGTTCATTTATACCGTGAAACCGGGAATTCCGCTTTCTCTCGGGATGGCTGATCTCCCTTGACTGAATGTTGGGGAATCTCCCCATCGTAATTAAATATCGGAAACTGCTTCCCCACTCCTAAATCTTTCCTCTCCCCGTTCCCAGGTCAGTGCTCTCTCTGTGAGGCGGTGGGTGGCTCTTAGAAGAGCCTTTGTTTTGTGTTCGGTTAGAAAGGGTCCAGTTGTTCAGCCGCCGAATCCATAGAGAGTGCGGCCCTGCCGTTTCAGAGCGTACACCACATCCATGGCAGTGACCGTCTTGCGCTTGGCGTGTTCAGTGTAGGTGACCGCGTCCCTGATCACATTCTCCAGGAAAACCTTCAGCACCCCGCGGGTTTCCTCGTAGATCAGACCCGAGATCCGCTTGACACCGCCACGGCGAGCCAGGCGGCGGATGGCTGGTTTGGTGATCCCCTGGATGTTATCACGAAGCACTTTCCGGTGCCGCTTGGCTCCTCCTTTGCCCAGTCCTTTGCCTCCTTTACCTCTGCCAGACATGATGATTCTTCACTCAGATCGCTGCTGAATGAACAGCGAACTTATGCTGGTTCCCTTTTTATGCAGCCTGTCCCGACCTGACTGAAACATTCACAGGATGATAGAGGGAGGGGAGGAGACAAAGTGAGACATTAAACAGAGAGGGGAGGAGACAGAGTGAGATATTAAACAGAGAGGGGAGGAGAGAGTCAGAGTAACGGACAGAGCAGAGAGCGGCCTCTGATCTTCCAACTCCACCTCCAGCTTTCTCCACCCGCCAATTTCAAACCGTTTATCGATAACTGAACCGAAACACAGCGCTCCGCACAAACCCTTACAGACTCGGGCTTCATATTCAAGGATATGGGAAGGGGCTATTCCCAGACTCGCCCCTTCCTATATCTAACACCGGAATGTTTGCTGTCGAAAAACTTTCACCGGAATTGAAAGCACCAGTTTCGATTTAAACCCGTTTCATTGCTGCACTGATCGCGCTCTCTCACCCGATCGCTGACACGATCTCCGTTTTTCGTCTGAAATCTTGAATTGAACTCAAACCTTACCTTAATTTTTCACTTCGGAGCTCGGCAGGGGAGGTGGGCGATCCTTTGAAAGGGCGATCCTTTGAAAGGGATTTTTAAAAATTTTACTGAAAAGCGACCCGGAAATACGGCGATGTGACCGGCCACACAAACACAGTGACATTAATCTAACCCGCCCGCACCTTTAACACACTCTCTCTGACACAATGTTTATAAACAATTTTACAACACCAAGTTATAGTCCAGCAATTTTATTTTTAATTCACAAGCTTTCGGAGGCTTCCTCCTTCGTCAGGTAAAGCCTCCGAAAGCTTGTGAATTTAAAATAAAATTGCTGGACTATAACTTGGTGTTGTAAAATTGTTTACAATTGTCAACCCCAGTCCATCACCGGCATCTCCACATCATGACACAATGTTCACATCTTCACATTCACAGGTCAAACTGGTCGCCAGATTGACAATTCCCGG
This sequence comes from Heptranchias perlo, assembly GCF_035084215.1. NCBI lineage: Eukaryota > Metazoa > Chordata > Chondrichthyes > Hexanchiformes > Hexanchidae > Heptranchias > Heptranchias perlo. The sequence continues at coordinate 451,606 of NW_027139666.1, forward strand.
GACAGGCTTTCCTCCCCGCTCGGCCTGTGCAGCAGATTCTCGGGGGTTAGTTGTCGTTTCCCAGCTCAGTAACTGTTAAACACTCTGAGGCAGGCGCTCCTCACAGTGTCTGGTCCCCAGATTCAGGGGCAGGAGCCAATCACAGCTGTTGGTGTGATAATTCACATCTGGTTTTAAAATATTATACTTTCGTACACAGAAATATGTTTGGTTAAGACGATAATACAAATTTTCCGCTCTGGGCTCTTCCAGTCTCTCTGTGTTTCTCTCTCCTCCTAAACTGCCTGACAGACAATAGTAACTGGTGTCCTATCCGTCCCATTCTCAACACCCAGAGACGGCTAGTTACAGAATAAATTCAACACTAACAGGCAGTCCAGTGTCAGGCCGTTCCAGGCTGTTTCTCCCCACCTTTCCTTATTGGACTGGAGACTGATAAATGCACCGTCAATCCGGCTCATACATAATAGAAGGGACAGTGACCGTCTCACCAACAGCACCGGAGGTCTGTTCACAAACACTGAATCAGTCTTTACCTTCCACCAGGGTGTCGATATTAAGCTCAGTAACAGTATTTCGCTTTCATTTACAGCGCTGGAGAGAGAGAAAGACAGACCGACAGATAAACAGACAGACAGAGACACACACACAGACAATGCATCAGTCTCACACTTCCTATCAGTATGTCCGTTTCACACTCAATAACAGGATCCCACATTCATATGCTGTGCAAAAGAGAGAGAGAGAAACTGACCTGGAATGTCCAGTTTTCACCCAGTAACAAATTGGAAAAAATATTCCATTCCAATTGCTATTCCAAGGTGGAGTGACAGAAGATGCAGTCTCATCTCTCACTAAAATTATTTCAGAGACAGACACATTATTAATTCCATTCTCAGGGACAGTGTCACACATTTAACCATCTCTTGCATGTTTCACCCTTTGTAATCTTGCAGCTCAGGCCCATTCAGTATTTCTCTCAGTGACCGAGAGTTTCATTCCGATTGAAATAATCTGGGACTGTTGCTGTCAGATGTTAATCCCACACGGTCGCAGCAAACATACGGACTCCCACTTTCCTCCGCTGTTTCTCCAGGATTGGTTTGAGAAATCCTCCCTCCAGTTTCGGAGCCACGCGTTGCTTTATCAGTCAGGGAGCCAAGAATGAACAGAACCCATTGGCTCATTTCACAGCCGCCCATTTTATCTATAAAAGGCCTTTTACCATCAAAAGATACCGAGAGAAACAGCAGGGATGGAAACATCGAGTTTAATAGTGAGAGATTGTAAAGTCAGTCTGGATTCCAGCGTTAGGCACTGGTGGAATCCCATCTGTTTCCATTCTGGTGCCTGTTCCTGCACTGCCTGTGGACCCCATTCCCTCTGACCTTTCTGAGAGTGATAATATTCATACTGTGTGTGAGAAGGAGTTGGCTGCACTGTTCCTTTGTCTCGGGGGGAGGAAACTTCACATTCATTCTGGATCCTTCTCGGATTTGCTCAGACTCTGAAAAATTCGAATTGGGGAAAGTTTCCATCGATTTTTGTATTGGGAATTAAACCAGATATCTGCGCATGCGTGAATCAGCCCCGCCCCCAACGCAGATTGTTGGTGAGCAGAAGAGCGCATGCGCGCTCCCCTCCCCCAGATCGGCCTGTGGGCGCCATTCCCTCAGTGAGAGAAGAAGTTGGTTTGAAACAGCCGGGAATGGAGAGATCACGGCCCCCGGGGGAAGGGAGCAAAGAGCAGCCTCGTTACAGCAGCTCATCGCTTCGAGACCGTGTCCGAACATGGGCTCAGAGATCGGCATTGAGTCCAGGGTAAGGGCCGGGGAGTCAGGGGTCTGTTTGTAAGAGGCGGAGTGGATCAGGAACTGGTCCCGGAACATGGAGTGAGCGGGGGAAGGGAGAGGTCATTCTCGGGCTGTGTGTGTACAGGGTGTGTCCAGGGGAAGGGAGAGAGAATGGGAAGAACGTGCTATTTAAAATCATTGCTGCTTTCTCTCCCCAAACCAGTAGTGAATGTTCCTGGTTTAGTTCCAGTCTCACCCTGTTTATTGTTATTGGACAGTGAAGAGTGGAAACAGAGCCGGACAGTAAGGATGTGGGGAGTTATGCAAACAGCATCTATTGAAAGCACCAGGTGAGAAGTGTGAAGGACACATTTCAAACAGCGGCTCTTTGCTTTCTGTTGAACGGTTAGTCCCATGGGAGAGGGGATTAGAAACCCGACCTGTACAAAGGGCCCTGCCCCATAGGGTAGTCCCATTCATGGATCAGTGCAGGGGTTGCATTTTGTCTGGATGTCACTAAATTGTTCTAAAACAGCCTAACACACCTGGTATGCTGAAGCTGAGTGCTGCAGTACTGCAGTCGAGTCAGACACTGACACTGTATCACTGGTTTTCATTTGTCGAAGCACAAAATAATTATTAACAGAGCTATTAAACTGATCACTTTTGTATTTTCCACCTCACCTGTTATTGAGTAACAAGAGATAATTTTCTTTCTACAGGCAAATCCGAGAATGATCCAGAATGAATGTGAAGTTTCCTCCCCCCGAGACAAAGGAACAGTGCAGCCAACTCCTTCTCTCACACAGTAGGTATATTATCACTCTCAGAGCACAGAGACACAGACAGGTCATCAGTTCCACATTCTCAGACAGCAGAAGTAGTCAGTTCCACACTGATCCCAAGTTCCAGAGACACATTTTCAATCCAACAGTCAAACAGAGCAGGTGAGGCAGACGTTGTTCCATTGCACCCGAACTCAGTCCCGCTGACAGGAAGATACAAAAATCCCAGTCCAAGATCACACTATCAGATTGTCAATTTCCAAGAAGTGCAGCATTCGCCATGAATTAAAAACCAGATACCCCGAGATTCCAATTGAATACTAGCCCAGAACCCTCACACCCACACGGGAGTTTAATACATGCAGTATCCATTCGAATAGTGTACCATTCGAATACAAATTGCAAGTCCAAAAATCATGTACAATATCAGATTGAGAAATGCTGTGAGAGTGTAACCTGAGAAACAAATTAGATACCAGTTTATAATATACTCATAGCATGAGATTTAAAGATACAGTATCAATTCCTTTACTGCAGGCTGTTCGACACATTATATACCAATTCAAAAATGTCACCATATCAGTTTGAAAGAAATATTATCATTCACAATAGTACTCACAGAGATACTGATATGATACTAGTCCAAAAAACACAAATCTTCTGATTAAAACCTCCAGCATCAAATCCTAAAGTGTATCCATGTTTACCAATTAAATACTGGGAAAAACTGTTTAAACATTAAGATAGTAAAGCTACAGTATTGAACACCATAATGTAACCTGAGAGAATAATTATATACAGATACAGAATGAATCTCACACTCAGATACAGTACAGAGACACACAAACACAGAATGAATCCCACACTCACATACAGTACTAGAGTTTGCCAGACACAGAGTGAATCCAACACTCAAGTATGGTGCTAGAGATGTCAGATACAGAATGTATCACACACTGACATACAGTACCAAGGACTGACAGATAGCAAAACCATCCCACACTCTCATAAAGCACTAGAGACTGAGAGATACAAAATAAATCCCAAACTCAAACACAGTACCTGAGATTGGCAGATACAGAATGAAGACCACACTCACGTACAGTACCACAGTCTGACAGAGTACAGAATGAATCTCACACTCACACACAGTACTCGAGACTGACAGATACAGACTGAATCCCACACTCACACACAGTACCTGAGATTGGCAGATACAGAATGAATCTCACACACAGTACCAGAGACTGACAGATACAGAATGAATCCCACACTCACAAGCAGTACCTGAGTTTGGCAGATACAGAATGAATCTCACACTCATACACAGTACCAGAGACTGACAGATACAGAATGAATACCACACTCACACACAGTACCTGAGATTGGCAGATGCAGAATGAATCTCACACACAGCACCAGAGACTGACAGATACAGAATGAATCCCACACTCACACACAGTGCCAGAGACTGAGAGATACAGAATGAATGCCACACTCACACGCAGTACCTGAGATTGGCAGATACAGAATTAATCTCACACTCACACACAGTACCAGAGACTGACAGATACAGTATGAATCTCACACCAACATACATTATGAGAAACTGGATATATGGAAATAATTCAACACCCACACACAGTACTAGAGAATCTATATGCAGAATGAATCCCACCGTCAAATAGAGTACCAGAGAGTGACAGTTACAGCATGAATCCCACACTCACAGTCAGTACCAGAGACTGAGAGTAACAAAGTGAATCTCACAGTCACCTACATTAGTGCAGGCTGAGTTACACATTACGTACCAGAGCAAAAATCTCACAGTCGCAGATCGAAAGATACCTCATCAATTCCATCAATGCTGTCTTAGTTACACATTACATACCAGTCCAAAAATCTCATAGTGTCAGATTTAAAGGTGCAGTATCAATTCTATTAGCGCAGACTGAGCTACATATTAGATATATTGGTAAATACTCATGGAGTATTATACTGAAATAAACAGTATCAATACCATTGGTACAGACTGAACTACACATTACATACGAGTCCAAAAACCTCATAAATGATCAGACTGGAAAATAGAGTTTCAATTCTATTAGCACTGCCTGAGCTGTACATTACATACCAGACTGGAAATCCCATAAAATATTAGACTAAAAGATGTAGTATCGATTTCATTAGTGCAGACTGAGCCACACATTATATAGCAGTCCAAGAATCTCATACCTTATCAGACTCAAAGATACAATATCAATTGCATTAGCACAGACAGAGCTACATGTTACACACCAGTCCAAAAATCTCATACAGTTTAGACTGAGATACAGAATTAATCCCATTATTGCAGAATAAACTAAACATTACATAAGGGTCCAATAATTTCACCGGGAACAGATTGAAAGGTACATTATCATTCACAATAAAGTTAATAGATTAAGATGTAATACTACTCCAAAACTCACACACATTGTTTGATTAAAGAAAATTGAAAAGTGCATCCATATTAACAAATTAAATACTCGATGAATAACTGTATATAATTTAAAGTATTAAATCTACAGTTTCAAAAACGATACTGTAAACTGAAATAAGAACACCGAATGAATCCAGACTTGCACATTGTCTCAGAGACTGAATTACAGAATGAATCCCACACTGAGATAAAGTAGCAGAGAATGGCAGATACAGAATGAATCCCACACACACAGATAGCACTAGAGACTGACAGATACAGAATGAATCCATCACTTATATGTAATACCCCTGAGACTGAGAGATGCAGAATATACCCCATGCTCACACTCAGTACCAGAGACTGACAGATATAGAATGAATCCTACACTCACATACAGTATCCGGAACAGAATGAATCTCACTCGCGCACAGTACCAGGGACTGACAGATACAGAATGAATCTCTCACTCAAAAAGTACCAGAGACTGATGGATACAGAATGAATGTCACAGTCACATTACTGCTGACTGAGTTACACTTTACAGACCAGTCCAAAGATCTCATAGTATCAGATTGAAAGATAAAGTATAAATTCAATTAGTGCAGACTGAGCTACATATTAGATATATTGGTAAATACTCAGTATTATACAGATATAAATATTATCAATACCATTGGTGCAGACTGAGCTACACATTACATACGAGTCCAAAAATCACATAAATGATCAGACTGAAAGATATAGTTTAAATTCTTTTAGCACCGCCTGAGCTAAACATTATATAACAGTCCAACAATCTCATACAATGTTAGACTGAAAGGTACAGTATCGATTTCATTAGTGCAGACTGAGCCACACATTATATAGCAATCCAAGAATCTCATACCTTATCAGACTCAAAGACATAATATCAATTCCATTAGCACAGACTGAACTACATGTTACTCACCAGTCCAAAAACTTCATACAGTATAAGACTGATAGATGCAGTATCAATTCCTTTAGTGCAGGATGAGCTACATATTACATATCGTGTCCAAAAATCACATGTCGTGTTAGACTCAGATACAGAATTAATCCCATTATTGCAGACTGAGCTACTCATTACATACCAGTCCAATAATTTCACCGGGAACAGATTGAAACGTACATTATCATTCACAATACAGTTCAGAGATTAAGATATAATACTGCTCCAAAACTCTCACACATTGTTTGAATAAAGAAAATCGAAAAATGTATCCATATTAACAACGTAAATAATCGACGAAGAACTATATATAATTTAAAGCATTAAAGATACAGTTTCAAATACGATACTGTAAACTGAAATAAGAATACAGAATGAATCCAGACTTGCACATTGTCTCAGAGACTGAATGACAGAATGAATCCCACACTGAGATAAAGTAGCAGAGAATGGCAGATACAGAATGAATCCCACACTCACATACAGCACCAGAAAATGACAGATACAGAAATAATCCCACACTCACATAAAGTACCAGAGACTGACAGATACAGAATGAATCCATCACTTATATATAGTACCTGAGACTGAAAGATGCAGAACATACCCCATGCTCACACTCAGTACCAGAGATTGACAGATACTGAATGAATCCCAAACTCACGCACAGTACCAGAGACTGACAATGACAGAATCAACCCCACTCTCATGTACAGTGCTAGAGATGACATCTACTGGCCGTAAGCGAGTACTGTAATGAGGGAACAAATTCACATTATCTGTCGTGGTCAGAGAAACAGGATAATGTGCAATGTGATGGAAGTTTCGGTCTGCAACTTTTACTCTCGTATTTTTGCACTTTTTGACGGTGAAAAATGAAGACAATTGATTCATAATAAAGTTTTTGTTTCACTCATTCGATAGTTGTGAATTTACCCCATTGTATTTCGCTTTACATTGCGAAGTATTTCTCGCTGATATCTCAGGATGATTTACATTGCACCTCTACCCCATTTAGACTCTTATTTTCCATGCAGTATGTGGCCTCCTTATTCCCCCGAGCGAAATGCACCACCTCACACTTTTCTATATTGAAATTCAATGGCCATTTGCACGGCCGTTCTGCAAGTTTATTTTGTACCAGTCTTCCTCAATATTGACTATACGCCCTAAATCGATTACAAGAATTTAACACAGCATTACAAGTAGTTTTTGGTCCAAAAAAAATGTACTTGCAGCTCGTCTCCATTTTTTCTAAATCCCACTCGTGCAATATAATGTGAAGAATGAGTTTATCTTCTGTCCCTCTCTCATCTGCAAACTTCAATGTCCCGGGGTTTGGGGACATCTACTGGCCGGAAGCAGAACTGCAACAGTTCGGAACAAATTGCTGAAACCGGACAATGTGCAGTGTGAGCGTGTTTGTGATTGGTGGCAGGTACTAAATCTGATTTTTTAAACCTGCCCATTAACCTTTAGTGTTTGTTATTGAACAGTAAACAGAGCCGGACAGTAAGGCTATGGGGAGTTATACAAAGAGCATCTATTGCAGGCATCAGGTGAGAAGTGTGAAGGTCACATTTTAAACAGCGGCTGTTTTGTTTCGGTTGAACGGTTAGTCCCATGAGAAAGTGGAGTAGAAATCTGATATGTACAAAGGTCCCTGTCCAATCGGGTAGACCCATTCATGGATCAGTGCAGGGGTTGGGTTGTGTCTGGATGTCACTAAATTGTAATATTGCCCAACACACCTGGTGTGCAGAAGCTGAGTGCTGCAGTACTGCAGTGGAATCAGACACTGACACTGTTTGTATCGCTGTTTTTCCTTTGTGGATATTACAATGATTATTAACAGAGAGATTCAATTGATCACTTTTGGTTTTTTCTACCTCACCTGTTCTTGAGTTACAAGAGACAGTTTTTTTTCCATCAGTCAATTCGTTGAAGGACCCAGAATCAGTGTGATGTTTACTCCACCCGAGGCACAAGGAGCAGTCAGTGCAGCCAGCTCCTTCTCACACACAGTATGTACATTAACACTCAGAGCATAGAGACACAGACAGGTCATCAGTTCCACATTCTCAGATAGCAGAAATGGTCAATACCACACTGATCCCAATCCAACAGTCAAACAGAGCAGGAGAGACAGACGGAATTTCTATTTCACAATGACTCAGTACCGCTGACTGGCAAATAAATAATTCCCAGTCCAAAATCACACCCAGTTTCAGATTGAAAGGCACTGTTTCAATTCTCACATTATTTCAGCCTTAGCTACAAATTAAATACCAGATAGAACTGACACATGGTACTGATTGATAGATACAGAGTGAATAACAATAGTGTACTCCAAGATTAAAATTAAATACCAGCCCTCAATTCACACACATTTTGAGTTTAAAGGTGCAGTATTCATGCCAATAGTGCACCCTGAGATATAAATTAGATACCAATTCAGATGTTACCCATATTTGACTCACATATATGTTCAAAAACCTCATGGTGTCAGAATGAAATGTACAGTTTTAATTCCTTTACTGCAGATTGAGGTACACGTTAGATACCAGTCCAAAATTCTCATACAGTATAAAACTGAAAGATATAGTATTGATTTGATTAGTACAGACTGACGTACACATTACATACCAGTACAAAAATCTCTCACAGTATGAGACTGAAAGATGCAGCATCATCCCATTAGTGCAGATTGAGCTACACATTATATACCCGTCCAAAAATCACATTCAGGGTCAAACTGAAAGGCACAGTATGAATTCCATTACAGCAGACTGAGCTACACATTATATACCAGTTCAAAAAACAGATTCAGGGTCATGCCGAATGATGCAGTATCAATCCCATTAGTGCAGAATGAGTTACACATTACACACCAGTCTAAATATATTCCGCAGCATCAGACTGAAAGATACAGTATCAATTCCATTATTGCAGACTGAGCTACACATTATATACAGTCCAAAATTCGCATGCAGTGTCGTACTGAAATATACAGTATGAATCCTATTAGTGTGGACTAAGCCACACATTACAAACCAGTCCAAAAATCTCTCTCAGTGTCTGACTGAAAGCTAGAGTGTCAATTCCATTCGTACAGACTGAACTACACATTACATATCAGTCCAAAAATCACTTCAAGCTCATGCTGAAATGTACAGCATCAATTTCATTAGTGTTGACTGAACCACACATTGCATACTAGAACAAAAAAAATCACAGTGTCAGATTGACAGAAAACGTATCAATTCCATCAATGCTGAATGAGCTACAAATTACAAACAACCCATAAATCTCATACAGTGTCAGACTGAGCTACACATTACCTACCAGTCCAAAAATCACATTCTTGGCCATGCTGAAAGATACAGTATCAATCCCATTTGTGCAGACTGAGCTACACCTTACACACCAGTCTAAATATATTACACAGTAGCAGACTAAAAGGTACAGCATCAATTCCATTAGTGCAGACTAAGCGACACATTACATACCGGTCCAAAAACCTCACACGGTATCGGACTGAAAGATACAGTATCATTCTTATTATAGCTGATTGAGCCCCAGTATCAATTTGATTTGTACAGACTGAGCTACACATTCCATACCAGTTCAAAAACCTCATACTTCATCTTTAAGTCTGTTACTGTATCAATTCCATTATAGCTGACTGAGCTACACCTTACAGACTAATCTAAATATATTACACAGAATCAGACTGAAAGATAGAGTATCAATTCCATTTGCGCAGACTGAGCTGCACAAGAAATACCAGTCCAATAATTTCACAGTAAAAGATGAAATGTAAATTATCATTTACAAAAGTCTTCAGAGATTAAAGTGTAATCCTACACCAAAACTCACACACATTGTTTGATTAAAACAAAATCCAAAAGTGTATCCATAATTATAAATTAATGCTGGACAAAAGATTGTGCATCCATTAACGAATTAAACATACAGTTTCAAGCAATATACTGTAACATGAAATAAGAATACAGAACGAATCCAGACTTTCACTTTGTCCCAGAGACGGAGTTACACAATGAATCCCACACTCACACGCAGTATCAGAGACTGACAAGAATAGAATGAATCCTACATTCACATAAAGCACCAGAGACTGACAGATAAAGAATAAATCCCACAAACACACATACACACACACAGTACCGGAGACTGACAGACACAGAATGAATCTCACACTCACATACAGTCTGACATCTACTGGCTGTAAGGGAGAACTGTAACAGAGTGGAACAAATTCACATCATCTGTCGTTGATACAGATTCAGGACAATGCAATGGGAGGAAAGAGTTTCTCTCTGTAACTTCTGCTCTCGTATTTTTTCATATTTTGTCAGTGAAAATGAAGACAATTGATTCAAAATAAAGTTCTTGTTTTGCTCATTCGAAAGTTGCCCCATTATATTTCACTCTACATTGCGCAATATTTCTGTCTGATTTCTCAGGACACGATTTATATTAATTCAAATAAACCGAACTGAAACACAAATAAAAACTGAGCGCAAATCTGGAAGTTCCAATGACCGTCAAAAGTGAAAGGGATAAAACATAGAAAAAATTAAAACCGAAAATGCTGGAAAGACTCAGCAGGTGCGGCAGCATCTGTGGAGCAGGGAAGCTCGGGTTAACGGTTCAGGTCAATGACCCTTCTATAGATCAGAAAGGTTAATCCGGCATAATTTAAATAAGGAACTGGAATCTGCAGAGGGAAAAACTTCAGGAAATCAATTAATTTCACTGAATCCGGGCAATTGTGTCCTGTATCCACTGTACAGATCAGGAGAAATAATAATACAAAGGAACAAAGTTAAATTCAACGTTATGGGGGAAATAAATGAATATTTAAAATATTTTTTAAATATAAATTAGACCCGTTTGTGTTTTGGAAACACGATCCCTCTGAACATCATCAAATTTGATTCCAGTCTTGGTGTTTCTGAATTCAGCGTGCTGGGATTCAAACCTGTTGGAATTAACTGTTTGGAAGGCAGCTATACTCACCATTATAGCGCCTTATTTCACGAGGAGAGAGAAGTCGAGTGTTTCTATGGAGTTTCACACTGAATTGCGCCCTTTGGGTTTTTGGTACTTGAATCACAGACAATAAATAGTTCCCAAACATCAGCCCCTGAACAGACACAACAAGCTGGTGGAATTTCACATTCATAGATATTAAATAAGAGGATCACAAAAGCAAATAGGAAGAGGTTAGGAAGAAGTCACAAAAACAATTACAGAAGAAAACAGGAACCACGAAATCAAATTATCAAGGTATATGAAAAGAAATAATAAATTATTCTGCAGATACAAAAATAACAAAATGAAAATCAGAATAGTTTGAGTGCCACTGAGGGATGCACAAGATAAACTCACAGGTAAGTTCAGCGAAATAGCAGAAATATTGAATTATTACTTTGCTCAGTATTTACCCGGGAGATTAACAGGGTGAACATGATATTAAAGGAAGAGGTCAATAAAGATATCAAGACATTTAAGTTAGAAAGGGTGGTTAAACTGGTCCTGATGGATTGTATCCGTGCATATTAAATGAAGCAAGGGAAGAGATAGCAGAGGCACTGTTACATATATAGACAAAATCATCACAAAGTGGAATAGTGCCAAAGGACTGGATGACAGCGAATGGGATTGTTATATTTTAAAACAGGAGATAGAACAAGTGCAGGGAACTATAGACCAGTTAACGAAAGGTCGGTGGTGGGGATGATCATGGAATCCTTTACTCAATGATGCAGTCGATAAACATCTAGAAACCGAAAATATAATAAGGAATAGTCAGCACGGATTTCAGAAAGGGAAGGTTTAATAGTTTGACAGAAGGTTTGACAGTTTAAATTACAGTTCAACAGAACTTATCTCCTTTTCAATTTTGTTCCTTTAGAAATAAACCTCTGTGTTTGTTTTCTATGACATTATCAACCTGAGTTGCTACTTTAATGATTTGTCAATCTGTACCCCTAAATCCCTTTGCTCTTCGACCCCATTTAGACTCTTGTTTTCCAAGCAGTGTGTGGCCTCCTTATTCCCCCGAGCAAAATGCACCACGTCACAACTTTCTATATGGAAATTCAATGGCCATTTGCACCGCCTTTCAGCAAGTTTATTAAAGTCTTCTTGAATTTTGTTACATTCTTCCTCAGAATAGGCTATACCCACTAAATCATTACAAGCATTTCACACGACATTACAACAAATGTTTGCTCCAACAAAATGTTCTCCATTCCCAGTTTCTCTGAATCCCACTCGTGCAATATAATGTGAAGAATGAGTTTATCTTCTGTCCCTCTCTCATCTGCAAACTTCAATGTCAGGGGTTTGGGGACATCTACTGGCCGGAAGCAGAACTGCAACAGTTCGGAACAAATTGCTGAAACCGGACAATGTGCAGTGTGAGCGTGTTTGTGATTGGTGGCAGATACTGAATCTGATTGGATATCTGAAGAAACCTATCAGAGAGTGAAAGGAAAAGGTGACGTTTATCACTCCCAATGTCCCAATCACAATCATTGCCTTCCACCATCCCTTATTAGCATAGGGTTGTGGGGCTGCCTATTTAATCCGAGCTCGGAGTGGATTTGTGTCATTTCTGGGTCTGAAATTGAGTTTTGAGATGCCTGAGGACAAGAAAGCAGCTCCCAAGAAGGGCGCCAAGAAAACCTTGAGTAAAGCACCAGCCAAGGGCGGCAAGAAGCGGAGAAAGTCGAGGAAGGAGAGTTACTCCATCTACGTCTACAAAGTGATGAAGCAGGTTCACCCCGACACCGGCATCTCCTCAAAGGCCATGAGCATCATGAACTCCTTTGTGAACGATATTTTCGAGCGCATCGCGGGTGAGGCTTCCCGCCTGGCCCATTATAATAAACGCCACACCATCAGCTCCCGGGAGATCCAGACCGCTGTGCGCCTGTTGCTGCCCGGAGAACTGGCCAAACACGCCGTGTCGGAAGGGACAAAGGCCGTGACCAAGTACACCAGCTCCAAATAAAACTCCACAATCAACTGAAAAAAAATAAACACAAAGGCTCTTTTAAGAGCCACCCACAGTCTCTCTGAAGACGCTGTGCCGACCCCTCTGTATGGAATAATTTTACTGTAGATAGTTTGATAGTAACTGTCTCTCTATAACTCTTGTGCTTTTCTAATTTCTCTTGAAATCTGGAAGATTCTCATAATCACTGCCAGGTATAATAATCTATGTGTCGCTTTCTGTTTAGTTCCAATAACCAAAAACGTGTCCCTGATCCTCTCATTCCCGTTCATATTTCGCCCCTTCCCCCGCGTCTGCCCCTTCATAGCCGTCTTAAGGCGATGGATTAGACTTCATTTCTTTCTCCTTTTCACGTTTGTTTGTTCGTTATTCGGGAATATCACTTTGAGAACCGCAATCCTTTGAAATGCAGCAACCCTGAAAGGGACGTCACACCGAGTACAGAAAAGTCGAAAGGCTCTGTCACTGTTCGACTTCTTACACCAGGAGTCTCGGCTCCGGTTTCGATCGCGCTGCAGCTCCTGTGAACAGGGATCAATCCACAATCTGTGGTTTGTTACTTTTACAAAGATTGAGCTGGAATCTGTCCCGTTACAAAATGTTACTTTACTCCCGCCAGATTGAAAGCGAACGGTGAAGGGAGCCGGATTTTAAACGGATTGTAAAAGATTCTGGAAGTTGTGACGGGAAATGTGCAATAACAGAGTAAAAGGAGAGAGATTTTTTAAACTTTGTCTTAAGGCGACATTATTTACTAAATCCGCTTCTTGTGTTACAAATATTTTGGCGGGCTTTTCAAATTTCAAAAAAACGGTTCAGTTCGGTATTTTCCGCCCTTTTCTCATTGCCGGCTATTGATTGGCGAATAAAACAGCTCTCTGATTGGGCTGTTCGCTAAACCAATGAGAGTGAAAACAGATTGACCAATTACAAGTGCCCCCACTTTATACCTCCAGAAGGTATAAGAAGGGCGAGTGCGGGAAGATTTCTTCATTCTTTGTGAAAGTGTTTGTGAGATTGTGGAAATGTCTGGAAGAGGAAAAACCGGCGGGAAAGCTCGGGCCAAGGCCAAGTCTCGCTCATCCCGGGCCGGACTGCAGTTCCCTGTGGGTCGTGTTCACAGGCTCCTGCGAAAGGGGAACTATGCTGAACGTGTGGGTGCCGGAGCCCCGGTCTATCTGGCTGCTGTGCTCGAGTATCTGACGGCTGAAATCCTCGAGCTGGCCGGCAACGCGGCCCGCGATAATAAGAAGACCCGCATCATCCCCAGACACCTGCAGCTGGCCATCCGCAACGACGAGGAGCTCAACAAGCTGCTGGGACGGGTGACCATCGCTCAGGGCGGGGTGCTGCCGAATATCCAGGCCGTGCTGCTGCCGAAGAAAACCAGCAATGTGAGCTCCAAGAGCAAGTAAATCGGCCAAGATTTAATCTGATCAACCCAAAGGCTCTTTTCAGAGCCACCCACTGTATCTGTGAAAGGGCTGGTTACTGTCTGAAGAGACTGACCTATTGATCACAGTTGACCCCGGTCTACGTTGATATATTACATCACTATAGCGGTTGAAGGAATGGGAGCCAATGTAAGTCACCGAACACAAGGGTGACAGGTGAACGGGAGTTGGAGGGAGTTAGAATAGGGCAACGGAGATTTGTAGGAGTTCATGTTTACAGAGCGTGGAAGATCGGAGGCTGACCAGGAGAGCATTGAAATAGCAAAGTCTGGAGGTAACAAGGGAATGGATGAGTGTTTCAGCACCAGATCAGCTGAGGCAGGGGCGGAGACGCGCGATGTTTCAAAGGTGGAATTAGGTCTTGGTGATGGAGCGGATATGTGGTCGGATGCTCATCTCAGGGTCAGATAGGACACAAAGGTTGCGAACGGTCATATTCCGGCTCACACAGTGGCCAGGGTCAAGTCTCTGTCCATCCCGGTCCCGGAATCGATCCAGTCCCCAAACAGGACCTGGGTCTGTCCATCCCGACCACTGAATCCATCCAGTCCCCACACAGGACCTGGGTATGTCCATCCCGGTCCCTGAATCTATCCAATTTCACACTGACTCCAGCTCTAATTCAATTCATAATAGCCACACATGACCAATCTCCATCCATTCCGGTCCCTGAATCTATCCAGTCCCCAATGACCTCAGCTCTAATTAAACTCATTTTACCCACACAGGAACTGTCTCTGTCCATCCCGGTCCCTGAATATATGCAGTCCACACACAGGAACTGGGTCTGTCCATCCAATACCTGAATCTATCCAGTCCACACACAGGACCTGGGTCTGTCCATCCAATACCTGAATCTATCCAGTCCACACACAGGACCTGGGTCTGTCCATCCAATATCTGAATCTATCCAGTCCCCACACAAGACCTGGGTCTGTCCATCCTGGTCCCTGAATCCATGCAGTCCCCATACAGGACCTGGGTCTGTCCATTCCGTTCCCTGATTCTGTCCAGTTCCCAATGACTTCAGCTCCAATAAACGCATTGTACCCACACAGTAACTGTCTCTGTCCATCCCAGGACCTGAATCTACCCAGTCCCCACACAGGATCATTCTCCATTCATCCTAGTGCCTGATTCTATCCAGTCCCATACTGACCCAAGCACGGAAAGGTACAGATTGCCTTCCACACCGATTGATGTTTATTAAACTATTGGGCGCCTCCTGTCAGCTACAAATCTGAAACTAAAACTATCCCTCTTCCAACGGTTCCGTAGCGGCATTGATTGATTTTATTATGAAAGTGATTGTGTTGGAACTGTAGTGTGCCTCATTTATTGAATTTAAATTATATATTCCGCCTTTTTTTCTGGAAACCCTTGAATATCAAGCCGGAGTCTGTAAGGATTGTCTCTGAATTTGTATTTCCTATTTGATGCTGGTGAAAATTTTATAAAGGACGGTAACTAATTCCTGGAGGCGGAGCTTGAAGTTGCACGTCCGCTTGTCCGTCATTCTGAGCCAGTCTCCTCCTCTCCCGCACTTCATGCTCTGTCTTTCATTCAAACACTCTTCCCCGGACTCTCCGATAATGTGCATTTCTCAACCAGGTCGGGGCGGGCTTTATAAATGCAGAAGAAAGGCGAGAGTCTTTCATTCAGCAGCGATCTGAGTGAAGAATCATCATGTCTGGCAGAGGTAAAGGAGGCAAAGGACTGGGCAAAGGCGGAGCCAAGCGGCACCGGAAAGTGCTTCGTGATAACATCCAGGGGATCACCAAACCAGCCATCCGCCGCCTGGCTCGCCGTGGCGGTGTCAAGCGGATCTCGGGTCTGATCTACGAGGAAACCCGCGGGGTGCTGAAGGTTTTCCTGGAGAATGTGATCAGGGACGCGGTCACCTACACTGAACACGCCAAGCGCAAGACGGTCACTGCCATGGATGTGGTGTACGCTCTGAAACGGCAGGGCCGCACTCTCTATGGATTCGGCGGCTGAACGACTCGATCCTTTCTAACCGGACACGAAACAAAGGCTCTTCTAAGAGCCACCCACCGCCTCACAGAGAGAGCACTGACCTGGGAACTGGTGCGGGGTTATGTGGGGCTCGGGAATAGTTTTATAATTAAAGAGTTTTCTGTGACACACAGTACGGTGAGGTGGGATCGGCGGCGTGCTGCACCGGTTACTGAGAGGGAACTTTCCCTTATTGAATGCACTGAATTGTCCAGGAAACGTTATAAGTGAGTTTACCCGGAGCTGAATTCCCCCCCCCCCCCCCCCCCCCACCTCGCTGAAATGCTCCTTCACTCCATTCGCTCTGTTTTGGTTCTATTTATCAGTCAGATGTTGTGATGTGGGACCGGGGGTTTCCATGGGAGAACAGGTTGAGCTGAGCCGCTGTGATAAGGGCCCAGCTTGTGATATGGATTTTCCCTCTGACGGTTGTTTCTGACACTGATACTGAGAGGGTTTGTGAAATTGAACCGTTTGAGCTCAGTCATTGGGGACCTGGAATTACCACAGGCCCAACTGGCAAACCCCGCTGTAAATAGAGGCTACTTCTCATTGGTTGCTTTGCTTGAAAACTAATTTCCTTAACCAATCGGAGAGACGACAATAAGAAAACGGAGCAAATTATTGGCCACAATTGACCGATTTTTTAAAATTTGAAAAAAGCCGCCAATTTCAGTGTATGAAATAAGTGAATTACTCGGCCATGTCGTTTTTAGACGAAGACTTAAAATCTCTTTGTAATAATGTTATTCCGTATTACACGTCCCAAATTCCGAGCGCTGTTTCAAAAACACATTGTCTATAACTTGCGGAATATAATCCCAATCATAGATTGCTGATATGGACAAATTTCACTTCTACCTGTAAAAATAACAAACTCCAGGTTATCAATTGATTCCGTTGCAGGGACTGAACAGGAACCGTGTGTCCTGAAAACGGAATCATGGACGAAGCCTGAAAATGAGCCAATTCTTTTCTCCAATCGTTCATTCTGGATTGTTACACTGCGGGGAACGTGCTGCTAATATGCGGGATAATAAGATCAGTAATTAATTATTTCAGAGATTGGCTCCACAGTGAGAAAGAGGAAGGAACTGAATTCTGATTCATAGCCCTGAAACTGGTGGTTCACGGGAAAACCGGGGGCGGTGTAAATCTGAATGAGAGCGAGAGCAAAGCAAAAGGGAATTGAACGGACCCCGGCCCCGTGTTCACTTTATTGGGCAGTAAATTCTACAGAGACAAACATTAAAATGGAGTAGTTTCACTGAATTTCTTTCCATTTATCCACCAGATTCAAAGGATGATGACCGACTAAAGCAGCAACTCTGTATCTGTCAGTCTCTGGTCCCGTATGTGAGTCGGATTCATTCTGAATCTGTCAGTCTCTGGTACTGTGTGTGAGTGTGGGATTCATTCTGTATCTATCAGTCTCGAGTACTGTGTGTGAGTGTGGGATTCATTCTGTATCTGTCAGTCTCTCGTACTGTGTGCGCTGTGGGATTCATTCTGTATCTATCAGTCTCTGGTACTGTGTGTGAGTGGGATTCATTCTGTATCTGTCAGTCTCTAGTACTGTGTGTGAGTGTGGGATTCATTCTCTATCTATCAGTCTCTGGTACTGTGTGTGAGTGTGGGATTCATTCTGTATCTGTCAGTCTCGGGTACTGTGTGTGAGTGTGGGATTCTTTCAAGATCTGTCAGTCTCTGGTACTGTGTGCGAGTGTGGGATTCATTCTGTATCTGTCATTCTCTGGTACTGTGTGTGAGTGTGGGAATCATCCTGTATCTGTCAGTCTCTGGTACTATGTGTGAGTGTGGGATTCATTCTGTATCTGTCAGTCTCTGGTACTGTATTTGAATGTGGGATTAATTCTAAATCTCTCTGTCTCTTGTCCTGTGTGTGAGTCTGGGGTACATTCTGTATTCGTCAGTTTCTGGTACTGTGTGTGAGAGAGGGATTTATTCTGTATCTGTCAGTCTCTTGGCCTGTGTGTGAATGTTGGATTTATTCTGGATCTGTCCGTCTCTGGTACTGTGTGTGAGTGTGGGATTCATTCTGTATCTGTCAGTTTCTGGTACTGTGTGTGAGTGTGGGATTCATTCTGTATCTGTCAGTCTCTGGTACTGTATTTGAATGTAGGATTCAATCTAAATCTGTCAGTCTCTTGTCCTGTGTGTGAGTGTGGGGTGCATTCTGTATTTGTTAGTCTCTGGTACTGTGTGTGAATGTGGGATACATTCTGTATCTGTCAGTCTCTGGTACTGTGTGTGAGTGAGGGATTTATTCTTTATCTGTTAGTCTCTGGTACTGTGTGTGAGTGTGGGATTCACTCTGTATCTGTCAGTCTCTAGTACTGTATGTGAGTTTGGGATTCCTTCTGCATGTCAATCTCTGTACTGTATCTGAGTGTGAGATTCATTCTGTGTCTATATTTATTCTCTCAGATTACATTATGGTGTTCAATATTGTAGCTTTAATATCTTAATGTTTAAATAGTTTTTATCAATATGGATACACTTTAGGATTTGATGCTGGAGGTTTTAATCAGATAATTAGTGTGCTTTTTGGACAACTATTAAATCTGTATCTCTGAGTAATATTATGAATGATAATGTATCTTTCAAACTGACATTTTTGAATTGGTACATAATGTGCAGATCAGTCTGCACGAAATGAATTGATGCTGCATCTTTAATTTTTGTTTTGTAAGATGTTTGGACTTGTGTGTCTGTGATACTGTGTCATTAAATCTCTTAACATGAGTATATTATAAACTGGTATCTAATGTGTTTCTCAGGTTATACTGTCACAGCTTTTCTCAATCTGATATTGTACATGAGTTTTGGACTTGCAATTTGTATCCGAATGATGCACTATTCGAATGAATAAGGCATGTATTGAACTCACGTGTGTGTGAGAGTTCTGGGCTCGTATTCAATTTGAATCTCGGGGTACCTGGTATTTAATTCACGGCTAACATTGCCATTTTGTGAAATTGACAATCTGAAAACGAGACTTTGGACTGGAATTTTTGTATCTACCTGTCAGCGGGACTGAGTTCGGGAGAAATGGAACAGTGTCTGCCTCACCTCCTCTGTTTGGCTGTTGGATTGAAAATGTGTCTCTGGAACTTGGGATCAGTGTGGGACTGACTACTTCTGCTGTCTGAGACTGTGGAACTGATGACCTGTCTGTGTCTCTGTGCTCTCAGAGTGATAATATACCTACTGTGTGTGAGAAGGCGCTGGCTGCACTGTTCCTTTGCCTCGGGTGGAGGAAACGTCACATTCACTCTGGCTCGTTCAAGGGTTTGCCTGTAGAAAGAAACGTATCGCATGTAACTCAAGAACAGGTGAGGTAGAAAATACGTAAGTGATCAGTTTAATAACTGTTAACCCATCAACACATCCAGTGGCACATTTGGACAGGGAAACTACTGGCAAACAGGTACAGAATGGTCTGATTCCGGTCCTACACTTTCACGTGAGGCATCTACACCCCCAGTGTCAATCTAACTCGGACATCGATACAGGGAGAGGCTCGGGCACGCGTGCAAAGTACAAGAGATGCAAGTTTTCATTTCCGATATAGTATCAGTTTGGCACTGTTGGAAATATTTTCATTTCTAATGAACCAGACTCGGATCAAATAAAGTTTGTCTATTTTTCCTCTCCAGTTATTGTGACAGAGGCTGTTTCACTGTAACTCGCACGAATAGAACTTAAGTGTTTTCGCTCAGCGCTATAATCAGAAGCAGTGGAAAACTTAGTGTCACATTCACTGCGGTACTCGTCACTGACACAGGAACAGACTGACAGGGACAGAATAAATCCCTCACTCAGCCAACAACAGATAAATTTCATTCACTGATTTAGCAATCGCTGACACAATAATCAACACATCCGTCACCTTCTGGAGGACAAATCTGGGTATTGGAAGTCAGACCGAGTAAGTGTTCTGGGAGGATGAGACTGTAAATAACACTTACAATGGCCGGAACACAATAGAGTGCCTCTTGTTGCCGATGATCAAACTCACCTGTTATTTATGTATTCCACCCTCCCAGTTTAATGAACTGATTATTTTGTGCCTCATTTCCTATACAATCTGTAAATTTCAACCTATTGGAGGTTGGCGACATCTACTGTCCAGAAGCGAGTATTGAACAGATCATTTGTATTCAACAACATATCGTTAGTTTCTAACTAAGCGATTTATTATTAAATTAAGCTCTGACTCGCTTCAGCCCTTTCATAGATACAATGGGTGGCTCTGAAAAGAGCCTTTGGGTTATCAGATTAAATCTTGAACGGTTTACTTGCTCTTGGTGCTCACAGTGCTGATTTTCTTCGGCAGCAGCACGGCCTGGATATTCGGCAGCACCCCGCCCTGAGCGATGGTCACCCGTCCCAGCAGCTTGTTGAGCTCCTCGTCGTTGCGGATGGCCAGCTGCAGGTGTCTGGGGATGATGCGGGTCTTCTTGTTGTCCCGGGCCGCGTTGCCGGCCAGCTCGAGGATTTCAGCCGTCAGATACTCGAGCACAGCAGCCAGATAGACCGGGGCTCCGGCACCCACACGTTCAGCATAGTTCCCCTTTCGCAGGTGCCTGTGAACACGGCCCACAGGGAACTGCAGTCCGGCCCGGGATGAGCGAGACTTGGCCTTGGCCCGAGCTTTACCGCCGGTTTTTCCTCTTCCAGACATTTCCACAATCTCACAAACACTTTCACAAAGAATGAAGAATGACGGCTGTATTCACCCTTTTTATTGACTGAAAGATCATCTGATTGGTTGGGCATTATTACACCTCATTTGCCTATTTCAATAACCAATCAGATAGCTGGAAATTAGATGAGGGCGGGATTTAACGGCCTCAACGGACAGATCAGGAATTTTATGAATTTCAAAAAACCCGCCAGTGTCGTAAAGGACCGGATTTAGATCAATGTCGCCCTGAGCACAAGATTTTAAACCCGTTCAATTTATCTTGTCTTATTCAGCGCTACCCGTCACCAATCGCTGGCGCTGTTTTAAAATCTGCTTTAATTTATGGCTCATTCTATTATCGCTTACAAACTGTACCGGACGGGACTAAAGCCCCATTCACAGCATTCCGTGAAGTGACACATTTCAATTCAGTCTTTCTGAAAGTGACACGTTAGAGTTTGTTCCCTTCTCACAGAGCCGGGAGTGCTTCTATGAAACGAGGGACCCGGACGGAATTCTCATTCTGCCCCTATTCCGCTGTGTTTCTGCAAGGGGTGCGTTTGCTTTTAATATGGGGATTTTCACCTCAGACATTAAACATTTCTGAGATTGAATTCATAGAGATAATGGAATTGCTCCCGGGGTCATTCAGGGTGTGTTCGTGGCTGGAATAGTAACGCTTTAAGAACAAAACGAATGGGAAGGAGCGGATCAGAAACTCGCGTTCAGTTTATGGGTCAGAAATTTCAACGGTGCAGTTACAGTATCAGTTTTGGATTGGAATAATATCGCGGTATTAAAAGATACTAAGCAATTATATAGGAAATGCAGCTCTTTCAGAGAGGTTGTGGGTGGCTCTTAAAAGAGCCGTTGTGGTTTTTTTTCAGTACATTGTGGAGTTTTACTTGGAGCTGGTGTACTTGGTCACCGCCTTTGTCCCTTCCGACACAGCGTGCTTGGCCAGTTCCCCGGGCAGCAGCAGGCGCACGGCGGTCTGGATCTCCCGGGAGCTGATGGTCGCCCGCTTGTTGTAATGGGCCAGGCGGGAAGCCTCACCCGCGATGCGCTCGAAAATATCGTTCACAAAGGAGTTCATGATGCCCATGGCCTTGGAGGAGATGCCGGTGTCGGGGTGAACCTGCTTCATCACTTTGTAGATGTAGATGGAGTAACTCTCCTTCCTCGCCTTTCTCCGCTTCTTGCCGCCCTTGGCTGGTGCTTTACTCAAGGTTTTCTTGGCGCCCTTCTTGGGAGCTGCTTTCTTGTCCTCATGATGTGGAGATGCCGGTGATGGACTGGGGTTGACAATTGTAAACAATTTTACAACACCAAGTTATAGTCCAGCAATTTTATTTTAAATTCTTGTCCTCAGGCATTTTCAAACTCAATTTCAGACCCAGAAATGACCCAAATCCGCTCCGAGCTCGGATTAAATAGACAGCCCCACAACCCTATGGTAATGAGGGATGGGGGAAGGCAATGATTGTGATTGGGTCACTGAGAGTGATGTCGCAATAATTATTCACTGTAACTCTCTGATTGGATACCTGAAGAAACCAATCAGATTTAGAACCTGCCACCAATCACAAACACGCTCACACTGCACATTGTTCGGTTTCAGCAATTTGTTCCGAACTGTTGCAGTTCTGCTTCCGGCCAGTAGATGTCCCCAAACCCCGGGTCAATGAAGTTTGCCGATGAGAGAGGGACAGAAGATAAACTCATTCTTCACAATATCTTGCACGAGTGTGATTTAGAAAAACTGGGAATGGAGACGAGATGCAAATACATTTTGTTAGACCAAGCATTGGTTTTAATGCTGTGTTAAATTCTTGTAATTGATTTTGGGATTATAGCCAATACTTCGACAGAATATACTTGCAGAACGGCCGTGTAAATGTGTATTGAATTTCAATATAGAAAGTTGTGAGCTGGTGCATTTTGTTAGGGGGAATAAGGAGGCCACATACTGCTTGGAAAATATGAGTTTAAATGGGGTAGAGGAGCAATGTAAATCGTGTCCTGAGAAATCAGAGAGAAATACTGCGCAATGTAAGTGAAAAATAACGGGGTAAATTCACAACTATCGAATGAGTGAAACAAAAACTTTATTTTGAATCAATTGTCTTCATTTTGCAATCATAAACGTGCAAAATTACGAGAGTAGAAGTGACAGACAGAAACTTTCCTCACATTGCACATTGTCCTGTTTCTGCAACCACGACAGATAATGTGAATTTGTTTTCCGCACTTTCACAGTTCTCGCCTACGTCCAGTAGAGGTCAGTCTCTTGTACTTTGCATGAGAGCGGGATTTCATCTGTATCTGTCAATCTCTGATACTGTGTGTGTGGGATTCATTCTGCATCTGTCATTCTCTGGTACTGAGTATGAGCATGGTATTTATTCTGTATCTCTCAGTCTCTGGCACTACATATGAGTTTAGGATCGTTCTGCGTCTGCCAGTCTCTTTCACTGTATATGAGAGAGGGATTAATTCTGTATCTGCCAGTCTCAGGTACTGTGCATAAGTGTGGAATTAACTCTGTAACTGTCAGTCTCTGGTGCTATCTGTGAGTGTGGGATTCATTCTGCATCTGCCATTCTCAGCTACTTTATCTCAGTGTGGCATTCATTCTGTAATTCAGTCCCTGAGACAAAGTGCAAATCTGGATTCACTCTGTATTCTTATTTCAGTTCCCAGTATTTTACTTGAAACTGTATCTTTAATACTTTAAAGTATATGCAGTTTTTCGTCAAGTATTTAATTTGTAAATATGGATATATTTTTCGATTTTCTTTAATCAAACAAAGTGTGTGGGTTTTGAAGTAGTATTACATCTTAATCTCTAAACTCATATGTGAATGATAATGTAACTTTCAATCTGTTCATGGTGAAATTATTGGACTGGTATGTAATGTGTAGCTCAGATCTGCAATAATGTCTGTGAGTACTGTCTGTGAGTGTGGGATTCATTATGTTCCTGTCAGTTTCTGGTACTGTGTGTGAGTGAGCTTAATTTTGTATCTGTCAGTCTCTGGTGCTGTATGTGGGCGTGGGATTCATTCTGTATCTGTCAGTCTCTCGATCTGTATGTGAGTGTGGGATTCATTCTGTATCTGTCAGTCTCTGGTACTGTGTGTGAGTGTGGGTTTCATTCTGTATCGATCAGTCTCTGGTATTGCATGTGAGTGTGAGATTCATTCTGTATATGTCAGTCCCTGGTACTGAATGTGAGTGTGGGATTCATTCTGTATCTGTCAGTCCCTGGTACTGAATGTGAGTGTGGGAATCATTCAATATCTGTCAGTCCCTGGTACTGTGTGTGAATGAGGGTTTCATTCTGTTCCCCTCAGTGTCAGGCGATATATGTGAGGGAGTCATTCATTCTGCATCTATCAATTTCTAGTACTGTTTGTGAGTGATATGAATGTTGTCTCCGTCAGTCCATGCTACAGTGTGCGAGTGTGGGTTTCATTCTGTTTTTCAGTCTCTGGTACTGTGGAAGTGTGTGATTCATTCTATGTCTGTCAGTCCCTTGTACTGTGTGTGAGTGTCGGATTCATTCGGTATCTGTCAGTCACTGTTACGTTGTGTGAGTGTAGGATTCATTCTGTATCTGTCAATCACTGGTTTATTGTGCGAGTGTGGGTTTCATTCTATTTGTCAGCCTCTGGTACTGTGGGAGTGTGTGATTCATTCCATGTCTGTCAGTCCCTTGTGCTGTGTGTGAGTGTCGGATTCATTCGGTATCTGTCAGTCAATGTTACATTGTTTGAGTGCTGGTTTCAATCTGCATCTTAGTATCTGGCCCTCTATCTGAGTGTGAGATTCATTCTTTATCTGTATGTAATTTGCATCTCCGTTTACACTATGGTGGTCAAAACTATCTTTAATACCTCAATGTATCAATATTTTTTCCCAGTGTTTAATTGGTAGATAATGATACATTTTAAAATGTAATGTTGTAGTTTATAATCAGAGAATGTGGGCACTTTTTGGACTTCAATTAAATCTGTATCGATGGGAAAACAATTGTGAATTCGTTTATCTTCCAAAATGATATGGTGACATTTTTGAACTTTTATATCATGTGGAGCTCAGTCTGCATGAATGGAACACAGTGTATTTCAGTCTGAATCCGTATCAGTTTTTTGTAGTGGTTTATAATGTGTAGATCAGTCTGCACTAATGCAATTGATAATGTATCTTTCAATCTGACACTATGAGATTTTTGGACTGATAAGTATTGTGCAACTCAGACTGCATTAATGTGTGTGACTGTGAGATTCATTCTGTATCTGTCAGTCCCTAGTACTGTCTGTGAATGTGTGATTCATTCTGTATCTGTCAGGCTCTGGTACTTTGGAAGTATGTGATTCATTCTATATCTGTCAGTCCCTTGTACTGTGTGTGAATATAGGATTCATTCTGGATCTGTCAGTCACTGTTACATTGTGTGAGCGCTGCTTTCCTTCAGTTTGTCAGTCTCTGGCCCTCTATCTGAGTGTGAGATTTATTCTTTATCTCTATGTAATTTGTATCTCCATTTACAGTATGATGTTCAAATCTGTATCTTCAATACCTCAATGTATGCATATTTTTCCCAGTGTTTAATTGGCTGATAATGAAATTCTGTAGAATATAGTCAGAGAATGTGTGCACTTTTGAGAATACTATTAAATCGGTATCGATGTGAACACAATTGTGCATTAGTTTATCTTCCAAACTGATAACGTGACATTTTTGAACTTGTATATGACGTGTAGCTTAGTCTGCATGAATGGAATACTGTATATTTCAGAGTGAATTTGCATCAGTTTTTTGTCGTGGTTTATAATGTGCAGATCAGTCTGCACTAATGGAATTGATATTGTATCTTTCAATCTGATACTTCTTGGACTGCTAAGTAATGTGTTACTCAGCCTGCACTAATGTGTGATTCATTTTGTATCTCCCAGTCTCTGGAACAGTGTGTGAGTGTGAGATTCATTCTGTATCTTGTCAGTAGTGTGTGTGAGTTTGTGATTTATTCCATATATACAGTCTCTGATACTGTGAGTGTTGGATTTATTCTATGTCTTTCAGTCTCCAGTCTTGTATGTGGGTGTTGAATTCATTCTATATATGCAGCCTCTCAGACTGCATGTTGGTGTGGGATGCATTCTCTATCTGTCAGTCTCTGGTACTTTGTGTGAGTGTGTGATCCATTCTCTATCTGTCAGACTCTGGTACTGTGTGAATGTGGGTGTCATTATTTATCTGTCAGTCTCTAGTACTTTATGAGAGTGAGTAATTAACCAGATATCTATCAGTCCTTGGTACTGTATGCCAGTGTGGGATTCAATCTGTATCTGTCATCTCTGGTACCATATGTGAGTGTAGGATTCGCTCTGTGTCTGTCAGTCTCTAGTATTGTATGTGAGTTTGGGATTCCTTCTGCATCTGTCAGTCTCTGGTACTGTATCTGAGTGTGAGATTCATTCTGTATTTGTATGTAATTATTCTCTCAGATTGCATTATTGCGTTCAAAATTGTAGCTTTAATATCTTCATGTTTAGGTCATATTTCTCATTATTTAACTGGTAAATATGGGTACACTTTAGGATTTGACGCTGTAGGTTTTAATCAGATAATTTGTGTGCTTTTTGAACTACTATTAAATCTGTATCTCTGTAAGTACAATTGTGAATGATAATGTACATTTCAAATTGATATGGTGACACTTTTCAAATGGTATATAATGTGTAGCTCAGTCTGCACTAATAGAATTGATACTGTATCTATAAATCTCATACTATGAGTGTATTATAAACTGATATCTAATTTGTTTCTCAGGTTACACTGTCACAGCATTTCTCAATCTGATACTGTACATGAGTTTTGGACTGGTATGGAATTTGTATCACATGATACATGCAATATCCATTCGAATAGTGTATTAAACTCACATGTGTGTGTGAGTTCTGGACTAGTATTCAATTGGAATCTCAGGGTACATTATTGGGATAGATTATGTACCTTCCAATCGGGTGCCATGTGTGATTTCGATCTGTTATTTAATTCGTACCTAATGTTGCCCTATTGTGAGATTGACACAGTGCCTTTCAATCTGATAGTGTGAACTTGGACTGGGATTTTTGTATCTGCCTGTCAACGGGACTCAGCTCGGGGGAAATGGAACAGCGTCTGCCTCACCAGCTTTGTTTGAAAGTTGGATTGAAAAAGTGCCGGTGGAACTTGGGATCAGTGTGGGACTGAGTGCTTCTACTGTCTGAGACTGTGGAACTGATGACCTCTCCGTGTCTCTGTGCGCTGTGTGTGATAATGCACTTACTGTGTGGGAGAAGGAGTTGGCTGCACTGTTCCTTGTGCCTCGAGTGGAGGAAACATAACACTGATTCTGGGTCCTTCAAGGATTTGCCTGTCGGAAGAAATTTATCTCTTGTAACTCAAGAACCAGTGAGGCAGAAAATACAAAAGTGTTCGAATTAATACACATGTCAACGATTATTTTGAATATCCACAAATGAAAACCAGTGATACAAACAGTGTCAGTGTCTGACTCCACTGCAGTACTGCAGCACTCAGCTTCTGCACACCACGTGTGTTGGGCAATTTTACAACGATTTAGTGACATCCAGACACAACCCAACCCCTGCACTGATCCATGAATGGGACAACCCGATGGGGCAGGGACCTTTGTACAGGTCAGGTTTCTAATCCCCTCTCCCATGGGACTTACCGTTCAAATGAAAGCAAACAGCCGTTGTTTAAAATGTGTCCTTCACACTTCTCACCTGGTGCCTGCAATAGATGCTCTTTGTATAACTCCCCACATCCTTACTGTCCGGCTCTGTTTCCACTCTTCACTGTCCAATAACAACAAACAGGGTGAGACTGGAACGAAACCAGGAACATTCACGACTGGTTTGGGGAGAGAAAGCAGCAATGATTTGAAATAGCAGGTTCTTCCCATTCTGTCTCCCTTACCCTGGACACACCCTGTACATACACAGCCCGAGAATGACCTCTCCCTTCCCCCGCTCACTCCATGTTCCGGGACCAGTTCCTGATCCACTCCGCCTCTTACAAACAGCCCCCGGACTTCCCCTGCCCTTGCTCCGGACTCAATGCCGATCACTGAGCCCATCTGCGGACACGGTCCCGAAGCGATGAGCTGCTTTAACGAGGCTGCTCTTTGCTCCCTTCCTCCGGAGGCCGTGATCTCTACAGTCCCGGCTGTTTTGAACGATCTTCTTCCGCTCACTGAGTGAATGGCGCCCACAGGCCGAGCTGGGGGAGGGAACGCGCATGCGCTCTTCTGCTCACCAACAACCAGCCCTGGGGGCGAGGCTGAGCCGCGCATGCGCAGATATCTGGTTTAATTCCCAATGCACAAATCGATGGAAACTTTCCCCAATTTGAATTTTTCAGAGTCTGAGCAAAGGAAGTGGGGCTGGGGGAAAGGTCAGAGGGAATGGGGTCCACAGGCAGTGCAGGAACAGGCACCAGAATGGGAAAGAGATGGGATTCCACCAGTGCCTCACGCTGGAATCCAGACTGACTTTACAATCTCTAACTATGAAACTAGATGTTTCCATCCCTGCTGTTTCTCTCGGTATCTTTTGATGGTAAAGAGCCTTTCATAGATAAAGTGGGCGGGTGATAAATGGCTTTGATTAATTCTTGCACTCTTTACTGATAAAACTGAAGCGTGAGGAAGAAACTGGGGCTTGGGGAGGATTTCTCAAACCAATCCTGGAGAAAAAAGGAGGAAAGAGTGAGTCGATGTGTTTGTTGGGATCGTGTAGGATTAATATCTGACAGCACTGGTCCCAGATTAATTTAATCAGAATGCAACTCTCGATTACTGAGAGTAATACTGAACGTCCCTGAGCTGCAAAACAGAATAAAGTACAACAGGCAAGAGAGGGTTAAATGTGGCCCATTGTTTTTGTCACTCTCTGAACTGAGTGTGGGATTAATAGTGTGTCTGCCTCTGGTGCAATATCAGTGAGAGATGAGAATGCATCTTTTGTCTCTCCAATGGGATCTTTCTGGATAAAACGAAACTTTACAGGTTAGTCTGCAACTGATACTGTGGCACTTTGTCTCTCCGTGTTCTCTCTCACCGTGTCTGTCTCCCTGTCTCCCTCTCTCTGTCTCTCTCTGGTGCTGTATATGAATGTGGGATGCTGTTATTGAGCTTGATATGAACACACTGATAGGAAGTGTACGACTGTCAGTGTGTGTTTGTCTCTCTGTTGTGCTGGACATGAAGGTGGGATACTGTCTGACATAAAACAGAGAGAATGGGTTGTCCGGGCCGGGCCGCAGTGTAACCGGGGATGTGTTCGTCTTCAGTCCCAGTTCATGGTCATTTCTTTTTCACAGATTCAGGGTGAGAGTCTCTGTGAGACGGTACCACTAGCGGAGAAACATCGCGTCTCAACTCAAACCCCAACACATGAGATTCTCGAAATCAGCTAGAATGAAGTGTTTGTAAACTGCTGAACCCGTCCGGGAGGGGATGTGTGGGGAGATAGAATCGGGGGAGACTGGGACTGAAATGGAAGGAGGCGGGTTGACTTGTAATAGAAGGGACTGTATTTAGGCAGGAATATGACTGACTGTTAATTGTAACGGGGCTTATTTAAAAGCTCCGGGTTTCTGGAAATCCTTGAATATGAAGTCCGAGTCTGTAAGGGTTTGTCCAGAGCGCTGTGTTTCGGTTCTATTATCGATAAACGGTTTGAAATTGGCGGGTGGAGAAAGCTGGAGGTGGAGCTGGAAGATCAGAGGCCGCTCTCTGCTCTGTCTGTCACTCTTTCTCCTCCACTCCCGCCCTCTCTGTTTAATCCCTTACATGGAAGCAACGCGGGTAGTTGGACTCTAAACACGGTTGACAAGTCAACAAGACGATAGGCGAGTAATGTTTCTGATCTCCTGGGCACCAGTTAATTCACTGTCATTTGTTTCTGTACAGAGTTACATTTCAGTGATTCCCCAGTGTGTTTGATGCCTTATTTAAATAATCCAACAAAATATAACAGAAACGGAGCGAAGCGCTGAATCCCACAGATGTAGAAAGGTTAGTCGAGCAGTTCTGGTGATGCCTTACGAGCCCAGCATGGCAACTATTTGAAATAAATACAAGAAATCTGGTGATGTGTGGGCTGGGGTTCATAAGTCACCCTTTAAAGTACCGGACTGTGGTCGGTTCCCCGACTCCAGTCCCATTAATACCCCATCTCGTCTACACCGAGACAAAAGAAGCTCAAAGTAACACTGGTCGCATGATATCAGCGTCTCCTTCAGTCAGTAACCAGTCTTTTTACACATTCAGTGGGTGGATCTGAACATGAGCCTTTACATCGAGTTACATCGAAACCAAGGTACAGAAACAGGCCATTCGGCCGAATTGGTCTGTGACGGTGTTCATGCTCCACGTGAGCCTCCTCCTTCCTTACTTCATCTAACTCTATCACAACACCCTTCTATTCCTTTCTCCCTCATGTCCTTGTCTATCTTCCCCTTAAATGCCCCTATGTTATTTTCCTCAACGACTCCTTGGGTAGCGAGTTCCACATTCTTCCCAATCTTTGGGTAAAGCAGTTTCTCCTGAATTCCCTATTGGATTTATTAGCGACTATTTTATATTTATTACCTGAAGTGTTGGACTCCCCACAAGTGGAATCATTTTCCCTGCGTCTCCCCTTTCAAACCTTATCATTATCTTAAAGACCTTTATCAGGTCAACCCTCAGCCTTCTCTTTTCTAGTGAAATGAGCCCCAGCCTGTTCAACATTTCCTGATAAGAATATCCTCTCATTTCTGGTATCATCTTTTTGAATCTTTTTTGCACCTTCTCCGATCCCTCTACGTCCTTTCTATAACATGGAGACCAGAACTGTGCATGATACTCCAAGTGTGGTCTAACCAAGGTCCCATACAATTTAACATAACTTCTTTGTTTTCAAATCTATCCCTCTCGAAATGAATCTTAGTGTTTGATTTGTCTTTTATGACCTTATTGAGCTGCGTCGCTACTTCTTGTAATTTTTATATCTGTACCCCTAGATCCATTTGCCACTCTATCCCGTTGTGACTCCTATTACCAAATCAGTGTGTGACCTCCTTATTCTTCATTCTGCAAGTTTATTAATGTCCTCTTGCAATTTGCTACATTCTTCATTTGTATCAAATACATCCCCCAATTAGGTGTCGTCCACAAATTTTGAAATTGTACTTCCGATTCCCGTATCCAAATTGTTGATGTAAATTGTGAAGAACAATGGTCCCAGCAACCGGAACACCACTTCCCACCTTTTGCCAATCTGAGTAGCGACCCTTCACCTCTATTCTCGGTTTTCTGCTTTGTAGCCAGCTGACTATCCATTCTACCACCTGTCCCCTGACTCCACGTCCTCTGAAATTAGTCATGAGTTTACAATGCGGTACCTTATCGAAGGCCTTCGGAAAATCCAAATATATTCAATCTACTGCTTTAAACTTTTATTCACTTTCTGTTCCTTCTTCAAAGATTTCAATAAGGTTGGTCCTGTCCTTTCTGTTATCAGTTTAAATCTTGGCCGCTTTACTTGCTCTTAACGCTGATAATGCTGGTTTTCTTCGGCAGCAGCACGGCCTGGATATCTGGCGACACCCTGAGCGATGGTCACCCGTCCCAGCAGCTTGTTGAGCTCCTCGTCGTTGCGGATGGCCAGCTGCAGGTGTCTGGGGATGATGCGGGTCTTCTTGTTGTCGCGGGCGATGTTGGCGGCCAGCTCGAGGATTTCAGCCGTCAGATACTCGAGCACAGCAGCCAGATAGACCGGGGCTCCGGCACGCACATTCAGCGTATTTCTCCTTTCGCAGGAGCATGTGAACACGGTCCACAGGGAACGACAGTACCGGCCCGGGATGAGCGAGGCTTGGCCTTGGCCCGAGCTTTAACGCCGGTTTTTCCTCTTCCAGACATTTCCACAATCTCACAAATACGTTCATGCAGAATAAAGAACTCTCCTGCTCTCGCCCTTCTTATACCTTCTGGAGGAGTACAGTGGGGGCATTTGTAGTGGGTCTCTCTCAGAGTGTTTACACTGTCCGCTCACCCTCACTGATATTCTATCTTTCAACTGCTGTAATATTGTCCTTTATCAATATTGCTGCTCTCCCTCCTTTCCCTACTTCTCTGTCCTTTCTAAAGATCTTATAGACTTGAATATTAAGCAGCCAGTCGTGCCCAGCTGGTAGTCCGGTCTCCGTAATCATTTAATGTAATTATTCAACCTCACGAAATGGGTGATGCGGCCGAAAAACGTGAAGGATTACTGGATAGTGTGTCACTTCCATTGGTAGGGGGGTTTGCGACATCTACTGGGCGGAGACGTGAACTGCAAAAGAGCGAGAAATGGTCAGTCAGAAACCGGTTCAAATAAAGAACAAAATCCAACAGCTTGCAGTGTCTGTTCAGGGTCTGATGTTTATCAACTATTTTATGATGATGGATGGTCAGCGATGGTGGTATATAGGTGAGCATAGTTGCCTTCCAAGAAATTGATTCGGGTTCGATTCCCGGCCATCGCAATTAAGTGTTCTCATTACTTTATTTCGTTCAGAAACTCTGAAGTTTGCAATTGAATTTGATGCAGTTCAGTTGGATATTGTTTCCAAAACATCAACGAGTGTAGTTATAGTAAAATGATTTCAGCCTTCATTTATTTTCCCTATAGAAGGAATAGAGGAAAAACATGCCGGAAATAGTGAGCTGTAAAGGGTCCAATGAGAGTTAGGAAGGCAAATGATATGGTAGCCTTTATTGTAAGGGTTTTGGAATATAAGATTAAGGAGGTCTTGCTGCAATTTCAGTATGAGAAAATATTGTGCAAAATTGGCCTGTATTCTGTGGAGTTTAGAAGAATGAGAGGTGATCTCATTGAAATGTGTAACATTCTTAGACGGCTTGACAGGGTAGATGCTGAGAGTCTGAATCCCCTGGCTGGAGAGTCAAGAACTGGAACTCAGTCACAAGATAAGGGGTCGGCCATTTAGGACCGACATGAGAAAAATTTCTGCACGCAAAGGGTTGTGAATCTTTGGAATTCTCTACCCCAGAGGGCTGTGGATGCTCAGTTGTTGAGCATATTCAAAGCTGAGATCGATAGATTTTTGGACCCGAGGGGAATCAAGGGATATGGGGATCGGGAGGGAAAGTGGAGTTGAGGTCGAAGATCAGCCCTGATCTGATTGAATGGCGGAGTGGGCTCCTGGGGCCGTATGGCCGACACCTGCTCCTATTTCATACGTTCTTATGTAGAGAGCCTTATATCCAAGTGTGCTAATGACACTAAGTTAGGTGGCATAATTAACATTGTAGATAGGAGCAGAAAGTTGCAAAGGGACATTGATAGATTCAGTGAGTGGGTGAAACTGTGGCAGATGGAGTTCAACGTGGGTAAGTGTGAGATCATCCACTTTGGACCATAAAAAGATAGATCAGAGTATTTTCTAAATGCGGAAAATCTAGGAACTGTGAGGGAGGAGAGAGATTTGGGGAACATGTACAGAATTCACTAAAAATGCAAAAAAAAAGTTAAAATGGTAATGGAATTTTGATTTTTATCTCAAGGGATCCGGAATAAAAAGGAGTGGAAGTTATGTCACAGTTATACAGAGCTCTGGTTAGACCTCATTTAAAGTAATGTATTCAGTTCAGGGCACCGCACCTCTGGCAGGATAAGAACAGATGAAATATGAGCCGCAGTAGGCCTTACGGCCCCTCGAGCCTGCTCCGCCATTCAATAGTTCATGGCTGATTTTGTACCTCCACACCACTTTACTGCCCGATCCCCATATCCCTTGATTTCCTTGTCCAAAAATCTATCAAACTCAATCTTGAATACATTAAACGACTGAACATCCACAGCCCTCTGGGGTGGAGAAAACAGCATCAATAAAGATAAAGGGAATGAAGTGAAATGTGCCATACAGTTACATCTCGCTGCTCTGTCTGACCATTTTGATCACTACTTCCCTGCAGAGGGATTTGAAAATTTGGTGGATAAGCGTTGGATGAAAGATCCTTTTGCTTTCGAAAATCCTGAATCAATAATGAAGCTAAACTTGATGCTTGAGCAAGAAAACGAGCTGATGCGACTCACCTGTGAGCACACTGAAAACACGCCACAAGTCATTCAGTTTGTCATCTTTTTCGATCAGTGTTTTCAAAGAATATCCTCTGTTAAGTAAGATTAGTGTTCTGTTTTTGCTGCCGTTCAAAACAACCTACATCTCCGAACTGGGATTTTCGACTCTGACAAGGTTAAAAACAAGAGAAAGAAACCCACTCAACAGAGCACCTGATATGCGTGGAGCGCTTTCATCTTGTGATCCAGATTGGAACGAGATCGTGAACAACCGGCGGACCCATCCGCCACATTAAATAAGTGAAACTCAAACTGACCGTTTTATTATTGTACTTAAACTGTATTTAAAATGATTTTCAAGGAACGTCGATGTCTAATTTTAGTTATTACTTGAAGTGAAGTGAAGAGCGAGCATGTATTGACCTTTATTGGGATTTGGTGAAAACTCCAGTCAGAAGGTATTATTGTTTTGGGTCCCTGGGGGAAGAGTTTTTCTTCCACTGGGTCACGAGAAAAAAAGTTTGAAAAACACTGATCTTCATTGTACGGTCAGTGTCTGTTCAGCAAACCGGCTCTGAATTTCTCAGTCTGTATTTCGAGAAATGGTTCTGTGCGCGACGCGGGCAATACAAACGGTGACCGACGCACTGCGACTAATGGCGGCCGGAGGCCCCACAATCCCCCGCGGCTGAGAAACCCCTCTATCTATCCTAGATGCTGATTTTTTTCCGCTCGGACTGCGCATGCTCCCGTGGCCCGCCGTGCATTCTGGGAACGCATCGCTCCTTTCCTTTGTTCCCGAGTCGGACTCGGTGGAAACGGGAGAAGAAACCGGGAAGTGGCGGGTAGGACGGGGTAGGCGCTGGATGATGGGTGTAATGGAGTCCGGGGACCCCCGCCCGCCCGATCCCCCGGGACCCCCGACTCTGATTCAGGGCCTGATCCGCACTCGATGTTGCTGAGACTCCGCTCAGTGTAAATGCAGGTTGTTGATCTGCTTTCCTTTGGCCTCAGCTTTGCCGGACAGAATCAGCCAGGGACGGTGACTGTGCTGCTCTCCATGGTTGAAATGCCGGCAGCTCGCTGTACAGGCTCACAAGTGCAGAATTACCATTTGGCCGGGTACTGGAGGGCAAACAGTGACTGGGGCCGAAACCCAACATCACGCAGAACCTTCAGGAGCGAAAAGGAGGAAAAATAGATCCTGCGATGAATCTGGATTTCAAATAGCGAGGACATGTCACGGAGGCAGAGTGTGTGGGACGGGGGAATTCATAGCTTAATAGGGGCAAGGAGGGAGAGTGTGTGGGACGGGGGATTTAAGCTTAATTGGGGCAAGGAGGGAGAGTGTGGGACAGGGGTTTTACAGCTTAATTATGGCAAGGAGGGAGAGTGTAGGTCGGGTGATTTACAGCTTAATAGGGGCAAGAATGGATAGTGTGTGGGACGGGGGATTTACAGCTCATCAGGGGCAAGGAGGGAGAGTGTGGGACGGGGGATTTACAG
Organism: Heptranchias perlo; assembly: GCF_035084215.1. NCBI lineage: Eukaryota > Metazoa > Chordata > Chondrichthyes > Hexanchiformes > Hexanchidae > Heptranchias > Heptranchias perlo. The sequence goes on from NW_027139666.1 coordinate 487,504, forward strand.
CTTAATAGGAGCAAGGAGGGAGAGTGTGGGACGGGGGATTTACAGCTTAATAGGGGCAAGGAGGGAGAGTGTCTGGGACGGGGCATTCACAGCTTATGATGGGCAAGGGAGAAAAGAATGTTCCAGAGAAACGAGAACTGTGTGTTCTGAATTTCTATCCTGTATTTATGGTGATGAATTATGTAAATGATGTGCACAGATGCGTCGACTAGGCTTGTATTCTCTTGAATAAACAAGATTAAGGACTGATCTAATTGAGGTGTTTAAGATGATTAGAGGTTTTGATAGAATAGATGGAGATAAACTATTTCCTCTGGTGGGAGAGTCCAGAACAAGGGGGAATCATCTGAAAATTAGAGCTCGGCCATTGAGGGGTGATGGCCGGAAGCAAGTCTTCCGAACTTTTCCCGCAGAGCGGCAGTGGACCTGAGAGTGGAAGACTGAGATTGTGGAATAAAAGCAGCAGCAGACCTGCAACAAGAGACAACTACTGTGCGACATCACAGGTGAGGCAGGAGAGTCCGAGAGGTGAGCCGAGTATAAAAGGGGAGACCTAGAGCGGGAAGAGAGTCTAAGAGTCGAAGGCACGTCATGGCAGCACAGCTCGCACCCGTTATATGCTCCTCCTGCACTATGTGGGAAGTCATGGACACTACCAGTGTCCCTGGCGACCATGTGTGCTGGAAGTGTGTCCAGCTGCAGCTACTGGCTAACCGTCTTTTGGAGCTGGAGCTGCGGGTGGATTCACTGTGGAGCATCCGCGATGCTGAGACTATCGTGGATAGCACGTTCAGTGAGGTGGTCACACCGCAGGTAAAGAAAACGCAGGCAGAAAGGAAATGGCTGACCGCCAGGCAGAGTAAAAGGACTAGGCAGGTAGAGCCGGAGTCCCCTTGGGCCGTCTCCCTCTCAAACAGATATTCTGCTTTGGATACTGTTGAGGGAGATGGCTTATCAGGGGAAAGCAGCAAGAGCCAGGTTCGGGGCACCACGGGTGGCTCTGCTGCACAGGAGGGGAGGAAGAAGAGTGGCAGGGCTTTTTGTGATAGGGGATTCAATTGTAAGTGGAACAGATAGGCGTTTCTGCGGCCGCAAACGTGACTCCAGGATGGTATGTTGCCTCCCTGGTGCTAGGGTCAAGGATGTCACCGAGCGGCTACAGGGCATTCTGGAGGGGAAGGGTGAACAGCCAATAGTCGTGGTCCATATTGGTACCAACGACATTGGTAAAAAAAAGGGATGAGGTCCTGCAGGGTGAATTTAAGGAGTTAGGAGATAAATTAAAAAGCAGGACTTCAAAGGTAGTGATCTCAGGATTACTACCGGTGCCACGTGCTAGTGAGTATAGGAACAGGAGAATAGACAGGATGAATGCGTGGCTCCAGGGAAGGTGTAGGAGGGAGGGATTTAGATTCCTGGAACATTGGGTCCGGTTCTGGGGAAGGTGGGACCTGTACAAGCGTGACGGGTTACACCCGAGCAGGACCGGGACCAATGTCCTCGCGGGGGTGTTTGCTAGTGGTGTTGTGGAAAGTTTAAACTTGAGTGGCAGGGGGATGGGAACCTCAGCGGGGAGTCAGAAGGGAATAAAGAAGAGAGCAGCAAGAGAGGGGAAGACCCAGGGGAAATCTACAATACAAATAGTACAAACAGTTGTTCAAGAACAAGTGAAAGGCAAAAGCATACAGCAGCGGAAAGAAAGTGTACTTTAGGCACTTTAGGCACGACAGATAAAATGAAAACTAGAAGGCGTAAGGCGATTAACCCAGCATCAAAGCTGTGGCAGGGGGTTGGGAACCTGAGCAGGGAGACAGAGGAAAGCGTATCAGGAAGCGACAGAAGGTATGGAGTAAAAGCTAAAGTGTTAAAAAAGGAAAAAGCAGGAACTAAGTGTCACAAAACATATTTGGAAGTTTTTTATCTGAATGCACGTAGCATTCATAACAAAATGGACGAGTTAAAGGCACGAATAACGACGTATGGGTATGATCTTGTGGCCATTACAGAAACATGGCTGCAGGGTGACAACGACTGGGAATTAAATATGCCAGGGTATTTAACAATTAGGAAGGACAGGCAGGAAGGAAGGGGAGGTGGGGTGGCTATGTTAATAAGGGAAGGAATCACTGTAATACAGAGAAAAGATATTGGGACAAAGGATCAGGATAATGAAACAGTTTGGGGAGAGATAAGGTATAATAAGGCGAAAAAAACACTCGTGGGCGCGATATATAGGCCTCCTAATAGTTGCAACTCAGCTGGAAGAAAGGCATGTAATAAGGGAACAGCTATAATTATGGGGGATTTTAACTATCATATTAACTGGACAAATCAATTTGGGCAGGGTAGCCTTGAGGAAGAGTTTATTGAGTGTATTCGGGATGGATATGTTGAGCAGTATGTAACTGAACCTACAAGGGGGCAAGCAACCTTGGACCTGGTCCTGTGTAATGAGACAGGATTACTTAATAATGTCCTCGTTAAGGATCCCCTTGGAATGAGTGACCACAACATGGTTACATTCCATACGCAATTAGAGGTTGAGAAGGTTGGTTCTCAAACAAGCGTACTGGGCTTGAATAAAGGAGACCATGATGGTATGAGAGCGGAATTGATTAAAGTGGACTGGGAAAATGGTTTAAAGGGTAAGACGATACATGAACAGTGGTGTTCATTTCAGGAGTTATTTTACAACTTTCAAAAAATATATATTCCACTGAGGAAAAAAGGGTGTAAAAGAAATGACAGCCATGCGTGGCTAAGTAAAGAAATTAAGGATAGTATCCGACTAAAAACAAGGACATATAAGGTAGCCAAACTAAGTGGAGGATAGAAGATTGGGAAGTCTTCAAAAGACAGCAAAAAGTAACGAAAGGATTGATTAAGAAAGGGAAGATAGATTATGAAAATAAATTAGCAAAAAATATAAAAACAGATAGCAAGAGTTTCTACACTTATATAAAAAGAAAAAGGGTGGCGAAGGCAAACAGAGGTCCTTTAGAGGATGAGACCGGGAAACATGGAGATGGCAAAAATGCTGAATACATATTTTGTTTCAGTCTTTACCGTAGAGGACACTAAGAATATCCCAACACTGGACAAACAGGGGGCTCTCGGGGGGGAGGAGCTAAATACGATTAAAATCACTAAGGAATTGGTACTCAGTAAATTAATGGGACTCAAGGCGGATAAATCCCCTGGACCTGATGGCTTACATCCAAGGGTCTTGAGGGAAGTGGCAGTAGGGATTGTGGATGCTTTGGTAATAATTTTACAAAATTCTCTGGACTCGGCAAAGGTCCCGGCAGATTGGAAAACTGCTAATGTAACACCCTTATTTAAAAAGGGTATTGGGTAGAAGGCTGGAAATTATAGACCAGTTAGCCTAACATCTGTGGTGGTTAAAATTTTGGAGTCCATTATTAAGGAGACAGTAGCGGAACATTTGGATAAACATAATTTAATAGGACAAAGTCAGCATGGCTTTACGAAGGGGAAGTCACGTCTGACGAATATGCTTGAGTTCTTTGAGGATATAACGTACAGGGTGGATAAAGAGGAACCAGTGGACGGAGTGTATTTGGACTTCCAGAAGGCATTCGACAAGGTGCCACATAAAAGATTATTGCTCAAGATAAAGAATCACTGGATTGGGGGTAATATTCTGGCATGGGTGGAGGATAGGTTATGTAACAGGAAGCAGAGAGTTGGGATAAATGGTGCATTCTCGGACTGGCAACCTGTAGCCAGTGGTGTTCCGCAGGGGTAGGTGCTGGGTCCCCAACTCTTTACAATCGATATTAACGATTTGGAGGAGGGGGCCGAGTGTAACATATCAAAGTTTGCAGATGATACAAAGATGGGAGGGAAAGTGGAGTGTGAGGAGGACATAAAAAACCTACAAGTGGAGAGAGACAGGCTGGGTGAGATATGTCAGATGCAATACAATATTGGAAAATGTGAGGTTATGCACTTTGGCAGGAAAAATCGGAGAGCAAGTTATTATCTTAATGGCGAGAAATTGGAAAGTACTGAAGTACAAAGGGATTTGCCGGTCCCAGTGCAAGAACATCAAAAAGTTAGTCTGCAGGTACAGCAGGTGATCAAGAAGGCCAACAGAATGTTGGCTTTTCTTGTTAGGGGGATAGAATATAAAAACAGGGAGGTATTGCTGCAGTTATATAAGGTATTGGTGAGACCGCACCTGGAATACTGCATACATTTTTGGTCTCCATACTTAAGAAAAGACATACTTGCTCTCGAGGCAGTACAAAGAAGGTTCACTCGGTTAATCCCGGGGATGAGGGGGCGGACATATGAGGAAAGGTTGAGTAGATTGGGACTCTACTCATTGGAGTTCAGAAGAATGAGAGGCGATCTTATTGAATCATATAAGATTGTGAAGGGGCTTGAACGGGTGGATGCGGTAAGGATGTTCCCAAGGATGGGTGAAACGAGAACTAGGGGGCATAATCTTAGAATAAGGGGCTGCTCTTTCAAAACTGAGATGAGGAGAAACTTCTTCACTCAGAGGGTAGTAGGTCTGTGGAATTTGCTGCCCCAGGAAGCTGTGGAAGCTACATCATTAAATAAATTTAAAACAGAAATGGACAGTTTCCTCGAAGAAAAGGGAATTAGGGGTTACGGGGAGCGGGCAGGAAATTGGACATGAATTTAGATTTGAGGTTAGGATCAGATCAGATCAGCCATGATCTTATTGAATGGCGGAGCAGGCTCGAGGGGCCGATTGGCCGACTCCTGCTCCTATTTCTTATGTTCTTATGTTCTTAAAGGGTAGTGGAAATCTGGAACTCTCTTCACTCCAAAAAGCTGTTGAGGCTGTGGGTCAATTGTAAATTTGAAAATTGAGATTGATAGATTTTTGTTCGGCCAAAATATTAAGGATTATTATACCAAGGAGGTTAGATAGAGTTAAGATGTAAATCAGCCATGATCTAATTGAATGGCGGAACAGGCTCGTGGGGCTGAATGGCCAACTCCTGTTCCGATGTTCCGAAATGCAGCCATCCGCAATAAGATTGTGGATGGCAAGGGCCTTGCTCACAAGTGAACGGACATCTGGAAGGAGATGCGGTGAGAGGAGGTGACTGGTCAGTGAGTGTCTGCAAATGAAGCAGAAATGATAAACGGTCAGGGAGTGTCTGCAAATGAAGTAGAAATGTGACAGGTCAGGGAGTGTCTGTAAATAAAGTAGAATGGGGACGGTCAGGGAGCGTCTGTCAATGAAGGAGAAATGGTGATTGGTTGGGACGTGTCTCTGAATGAAGTTGAAATGGGGACGTTCAGGGAGCGTCTGTCAATGAAGGAGAAATTGTGACTGGTCATGGAGTGTCCGTAAATGAAGGATAAATGGTGACTGGTCATGGAGTGTCTGTAAATGAAGGAGAACTGGTGACAGGTCAGGGAGTGTCTATAAATGAAGGAGGAATGGGGACGGCCAGGGAGTGTCTTTAAATTAAGGAAAAATGCTGACTAGTTAGGGAGTGTCTGTAAATGAAGGAAAAATGGTGACTGGACAGGGATTGTCTCTAAATGAACGATAAATGTTGCCGGGTGAGGAAGTGTCGACATGTGAATGAGAAACGGTGAAGGGTCAGGGAGTGTCGATAAATGAAAGAGAAATGGGGATGGGTCAGTGAATGTCTGTAAATGAAGAAGAAATGGTGATCAGTCAGGGAGTGTCTGCAAATGAAGGAAAAATTGTCTGATTATGGAGTGTCTGTAAATGATGGAAAAATAGTGTCTGGTTAGGGAGTGTCTATAAATGAAATCGAAATGGTGACAGGTCAGGGCGTGTCTATAAATGAAGGAGGAATGGTGACGGGTCAGGGAGTGTTTATAAATGCAGGTGAAATGGCATCTGTTAAGGGAGTATCTATAAATGGGAGAGGACATGGTGACAGGTCAGGGAGTGTCTGTAAATGAAGGAGAAACGGTGACGGGATAGGGAGTATCTATAAATGACGGAGAAATGGTGCAAGTTCAGGCAGAGTCTGTAAATGATGGAGAAATGGTGACTTGTCAGGCAGCGTTTGTAAATGACGGAGAAATAGTAACTGGTCAAGGAGTGTCTGTCAATGAAGGAGGAACGGTGATTGGTCCGGGAGTGTCTGTGAATGCAGGAGAAATGTTGACAGGTCAGGTATTGTCTACAAATGAAGAAGAAATAGTGATGGGCCAGGGAGCGTCTAATAATGAAGGAAAATGCTGACTGGTGAGAAAGAGTTTGTAAATGAAGGAGAAATGGCGAAGGTTCAGGGAGCGTCTATAAATGAAGGAGAAGTGGTGTTTGGTCAGGGAGTGTCTGTAAATGAAGGAGAAATGTTGACTGGTCAGGGAGATTCCGTCGCCAAATTTGGGAGATATTACATATGGACTGCTTACAGGCAGCTATAGGGAGGGACATAGTGTCGAAATGAGGGGCAGACCAGATACACACAGCAAGAGTGAGCATCTTCAGGAGAGGAGAGGGGAACCAGTGAGTGTCGAACTGAATCCAACCAGAGTCACCACCTTCAGGGGAGGAGAGGGAGGGGAACCAGTGAGTTTAGAACTGAATCCAGCCAGAGTCAGCACCTTCAGGGGAAGAGAGGGTGGGGGAGCAGTGAGTGTAGAACTGAACCTAGCCAGAGCAAGCACCTTCAGTGGAGGAGAGGGAATGGAACCAGTGAGTGTAGAACTGAAACCAGTACGAGTCGGGATCTTCAAGACAGAAAAATTAAATAGAAGGAAAATTGTTGCAAGTTGTGCGATGGGTTTGCGTTTTAGCAGTCAGAGGAGGGTGAGTGTGCGGGACGGGGATTTACAGTCAGGGGGAATGAGCGAGTAGAATGTTTCATAGAAACTAGAATTACCTGTTCTGAATTTCTATTCCGTATTCACAGTGAGGACTTTTGTTATCTCCTTTTACAGGGTATTAGAAGGGGAGGATTTGCAGACGAGAAACGCAAACCAAACATCACGTCAAGATCTGACTCTATTCACCAGCACCTGAAGATTATCGGCCTTAAAATACAGGAGAAATGTTGATCTGTTCCATCTGTGGGAAAAGATTTCAAACATCACTGTGGCTGGAATAGCAGCGAGACACACACACCCGAGTGAGAGTGTTCCAGTGCACTGACTGTGGAAAGAATTTTAACCAGTTACACAGCCTGAAAAAACATCGTACCATTCACAGTGGGGAGAAACCAGACAAATGTTCTCTGTGCAGACGAGACTTGTACTGATCGTCCAACCTGGAGAGACACGAGGACGCCTGCACCATGGAGAAACCGTGGAAATGTGGGGACTGTGGGAGGGGATTCAGTTACTCGTCCCGGCTGGAAACTCATCGACACAGACACACCGGGGAGAGGCCGTTCACCTGCTCCGTTTGTGGGAAGGGATTCACTCAGTCATCCCACCTCATTGAACATCAACTTGTTCACACTGATAAGAGACTTTTAAAATGTTCTGTCTGTGAGAAGAACTTCAAAAGAAAAAGTGATCTGCTGACACACCAACGCATTCACAGTGGGGAGAGGCCGTTCACCTGCTCCGTGTGTGGGAAGGGATTCATTCAGTCATCCAACCTACTGACACACCAGCGAATTCACACTGGGGAGAGGCCGTTCACCTGCTCCATGTGTGGGAAGGGATTCACTCAGTCATCCCACCTTATTGAACATCAACTTGTTCACACTGATAAGAGACTTTTTAAATGTTCTGTCTGTGAGAAGAACTTCAAAAGAAAAAGTGATCTGCTGACACACCAACGTACTCACACTGGGGAGAGGCCGTTCATCTGCTCCGTGTGTGGGAAGGGATTTACTCGGTCATCCAGCCCACTGACACACCAGCGAGTCCACACTGGGGAGATGCCGTTCACCTGCTCTGTGTTTGGGAAGCGATTCACTCGATCATCCCACCTCCTGAGACATCAGCAAGTTCACATCGGGGAGAGGCCATTCACCTGCTCCCTGTGCGGGAAGGGATTCGCTCAGTCATCCACCCTGCTGACACACCAGCGAGTTCACACTGGGGAGAGGCCGTTCACCTGCTCCGTGTGTGGGAAGAGCTTCACTCAGTCATCCACCCTGCTAACACACCAACGAGTTCACAGTGGGGAGAGGCCATTCACCTGCTCTGTGTGTGGGAAGGAATTCACTTGTTCATCCGGCCTGATTGAACACCAACTTGTTCACACTGATAAGAGACCCTTTAAATGTTCTAACTGTGAGAAGAGCTTTAAAAGAACATGGGATCTGATGAGACATGAACGTATTCACACCGGGGAGAGGACGATCACCTGTTCCGTGTGTGGAATGCGATTCACTCAGTCATCATACCTGCTGAGTCACCAGCGAGTTCACATGTGACTGCAGGGATTGGATTCTGCTGTTATTGCTGTATCCAGGACTAAACCATGTTCATTCTGACAGTTGGAGTTTGTTTCTGATGTTAATGACCCCCTTTTACTGGGCTGGAGTTTAGTATTCTGTACCACTGTCAAATAAATCAGCTTTCTTTTAAACACAGTGTTTTTGACCTTCATATCTCGTTGATAAAAGAAACAGTTTGAGGACTTATGACGACGTGAGTGCAATACGTCTTAGAACTGAGCTCCTCCACCTTTTTAAAAGATGGATCTACAAGATGTCCAAGTCTGACAGGACATAAAATTCTATTATATCACAGGGTCCACTTCAATCAGCCTGAGCAGGTTTCCACTCTCCTTGTGTGAAAAAGAGTTTCCTGATTTCAATCCTAGACGCCCTAGCTCTAAATTTAAGGCTATGCCCTCTTGTTCTGGATTCCCCCACCAGAGAAAATAGTTTCTTTTTCTACCCTATCGAATCCCTTTATTATTTTATATCCCTGGATCAGATCACTCCTCATACATCTAAACTCAAGGGAATGCAAAACCAAGTTTATGCAACCGGTCCTCATAATTGAACACTTCAATGCCCAGTATCATTCTGGTGAATCTGCACTGTCCTCCCTCCAAGGCCAACATATCCTTGGTGAGGATCAGTACTCCAGATGGGCTCTGACCAAGGCTCTGTAGAGCTGAAGCTTCACTTCCTTCCCTTTGTAATTCCAACACTGGAGATAAATGCCATTTGTCTGTGGTTGCTTTTTGCATCTGTGCACTAGCCTTTAGTGATTTGTGTCCATGGACACCCAAATCCCTTTGCTCCTTCACCATTCCCAATCTCTCACTTTCAGAAAATACTCCAATGTTTCCTTTTTGCTTCCATATTGAATGATCTCACACTTCCCCACATTGAACTCCATCTGCCACAGTTTGTCCATTCGCTTAAACTTTCCCTTTGTAACTTCCTGCTTCCATCTACACAACTTACTGCACTTCATAACTAAGTGTCATCTGGAAACTTGGACCTATTACTCTCTATTGATTCATCCAAGTTATTGATAAATATGGTGGAAAGCTGAGGCCCCAGTACAGATCCCTGGGGACACCACCAGTCATATCCCGCCAATGAAAGAACATTCCCTTTCTCCTTACTCTTTTCTCCGACCTCCCAACCAATTCCAACCCAAGTCACAAGGTCACTTTCAATTTTGTGCCTTTTATTTATTCTATTAATCTCTTGTGCTGAACCTTTTCAAATGCTTTCTGTAAGTCCATATAGAAAACCTTCATAGACATTCCGCTGTCCACCTTGTTAGATTCCTCAACAAATCCAACTAAATTAGACAGACATGACCTGCCCTTCACGAATCCAAGTTGACTCTCTTTGACCAGCTCATTTTGTCTCTCATGATAGGTTTAAGTAAGTTCCCCACAACCGACGTTAAAATGACAAGTCTGTATTGTCCTGGTTTCTCCCTCCCTCCTTTCTTAAATAAACGGAGTGACATGTTCAACATTCATATCCAAAGGCACAATTCCTGAGTCTGGAGAGCTTTGGGAAATTATGATGAATGCATCTGCAATTTCCCCACCTGTTTCCTTTAAAACTCTGGGGTGGAAACCGTCAGGTCCTGGAGATTTCATTCTTAGTTTGCAGTTATTTATTTATCTGACTGTGTATAACAGGACTGAATGTCCCAGCACTGAGTGTGTGTATAACAGGACTGAATGTCCCAGCACTGACTGTGTCTATAACAGGACTGAATGTCCCAGCACTGACTGTGTCCATAACAGGACTGAGTGTCTTAGCACTGACTCTGTATATAACAGGACTGAGTGTCTTAACACTGACTCTGTATATAACAGGACTGAGTGTCCAAGCACTGACTGTGTGTTATACAGGACTGAGAGTCCGAGCACTGAGGGTGGCGAGACATGCGGTTGTCGGTGGAGATTAAATCGGTTGCAGGGGATTACAGAGATAGGGTGGGGGTGAGGGCCATGGAGGGATTTGAACAGGAGGATTGTAGGGCTGGAAGAGGTTGCAGAGATAGGGAGGGGGTGAGGGCCATAGAGGGATTTGAAGACGAGAATGAGAATTTTAAAATCGAGGCATTGCCACACCGGGAGCCAATGTAATAGAACACGAACAGAGCAAGACACACACAGAGGTCTCACAACAGAGCATGGACGGTCTCAAGGACCACCTCCCTCCAGGGGTCACGATACCTCCATCGCGGGTTCGTGGTCACACCATCCCGGGGTTGCGGTCCCTCCGTCCCTGGGGTCGTGGTCCCCCCGTCCCTGGGGTCACGGTCCTTCCATCCCGGGTTCACGGCCCCTCCCTCCCGGTGTCGCGGTCCCTCCGTCCGCGGGGTCACAGTCCCCCCATCCCTGGGGTCGCAGTTCCTCCATCCCGGGGTCGACGCCCCGCTGTCCCAGGATCGCGGTCCCACCATCCCGGGGTCGCGGTCCCTCCATCCCCGGGTCTCAGTCCCACCGTTCCAGGGTCTCGGTCCCTCCATCCCGGGGTCTCGGTCCCACCGTCCCGGGTTCGCGGTCCCTCCATCCCGGGGTCTCGGTCCCACCGTCCCGGGGTCGCGGTCCCTCCGTCCCGGGGTCTCAGTCCCACCGTTCCAGTGTCTCGGTCCCTGCATCCCGGGGTCTCGGTCCCACCATCCCGGGGTCGCGGTCCCTCCGTCCCGGGGTCTCAATCCCACCGTTCCAGGGTCTCGGTCCCTCCATCCCGGGGTCTCGGTCCCTCCATCACGGGGTCTCGGTCCCACCGTCCCGGGGTCTCGGTCCCTCCGTCCCGAGGTTTGCGACCCCATGAACGCCAATCGTGCCTGAAGTCGGAGGAGCTGTTGACCGGACCGGCCTCACTGCGCCATTCCAAGGCTCCGGAGCCCAGGCCATTTCCAGATGCGGACCCTCCCTCTGTCGGTCTCGACCCCGCCCACAGCAGCGGCCCTCCGACCGCCGACCCGAGGCCGCCATCATAATCCTCCCGGGACGCGCCTGTTGCTAAAGCAACGCGGCACAGGGACCGCGCGGCGTCCCTCGGGCCGGAGATGCATGCACGCATCGCGATGTCAGCGCGCAAAGGTGAGAGACGGTACCGCGTGTCACGTGATAGGAGGAGTCAGCCCAGGACGCAGGCGGGCGGAGGTGAGGGCTGTCAATCAAAGGGCCCGGAGTCAGCACTCACTGCGCACAGGGTTTGGAGAATTTGTTCAAAAATAAAAATAGAAATGTACAAAAAAGTGGATAATGTCCAAACTCACATAAGGCTAATGGTCTGGGTCCTCCTGTCACTCTCAATCTTCTCTACCTGGGGCACAGAATGAGCAGAATGCTTGAATATATATTTTTTAATGCAGAGGGGGCTGGATGTATGGAATGGACCAGCAAGGGAGGCAGTGGGGCCTGATTGTATCAGCAAATTCCACAGAGTTGGGAAAGTACCTGATAGCGGTACCTTGGGATATGACAGCCTAGAAATTGGGATCTTTCATTCATTTTTTACACTTGTGCACTTATTTTTATTGATTGCTGTACCTGGACACGCAAACCCCTCTGCTCCTCCACAGTCCCTCGTTTCTCACCCTTAAGAAAATAATCCCTATTTCAAACCTGATGCCTGCAATAAATGATATTTGTATAACTTCCAACATCTTTACGATAAGAACTGGAACTTTTTTTTTAATATTTCAAAAAATACTTTATCTCATAAAATTCATGAATAGACACAGTGCAATGTAAATATTACAATTACAATTCAAAACAAACACAATACACATCATACGATTCCATTATTACAAGTCAAAACACATTAAATTTCTTCTAACACATGCTGTACAATACAAGGTGGGATAGCCTTACACGGTTGCCTTTCCCCATAAAGCCTTTGTGTAGGCCGCACCTCGCTTCAGTGTGCACCTCAGCATGAAATACTGGACCTTGGATTGTGCCAGTGGCCAACACTTGGCCGCGGAGAGTTCCCTCGGCTGGAAGACCTGCAGGTTTCGGGGGAACAAAAGGCCTCCTTGACCGAATTGATGGTCTTCCAGCAGCTGTTGATATCTGTCTCGTTGTGCATCTTGGACAACTGCCCATAGAGGACAGCGACCTGTGTTACCGAGCTGTTGGGGATAAACTCCTCTTCGACACCACGGTATAGGGGTTCAGTCTCCGTGGAGGGGGTTTTCAGCTTTTACCTGAATACACGGATCCATTCGTCCACATTCATGTTAGTGTTTGGCAAACACTGTCTGATGTCTTTCACACACCTGTCGAACCTTGCGGTCAGAGACGTAGGGGGTAATTTCACCTTCACATCTTGGGCGGTAAACTGACGGAGCAAAAATTAAAATCGGGCCGGTTCTGCAAGGGGCGGGTGAATCGCTCTACCAGTTCAGTTCCCAGTGATGGTGAAAATTTCCCTCCACGTGTTATGAACCGATGCAATTTGAGAAAATGGACCAGCTTGTGGGCTTCGAAGATTGATACTAGGGCGGAGGTTAGGAAAGGTGTGGCCGATTTTAAGTATCCTCGCCTGGCGGAAATGGGGTGGTCGAGGCTTGTAAATGATATCAGGTTACTTACCGACCCTTTAACACTGGCGTTCCTGGCTCCGCCATCGTTGGGTCATGTCCTGGGAAGAGCGGCCCGAGCAACACCCACCTGTTTCCGGTCAGGCCACGTGTAATATGTAAATCAGATTATTATGACGTACAGGGGAAACCATTTAATGTTGGTTAAAAATGGGGGGAGGAGCCGCCCTTTAGATGGGCATTGAGTGGTCCAGAACACTGAGAAGATTCTTTTTAACAGATATTTTGTGGGCCAAGGAGGAGCAGGAGAGCTTTCCCATGGCCTGCTGTAGCCGTGTGAAATCTCCCGCCCCCTGATCGTCTCAGAAATGTATCAGGAGGTTTCCTTATAGATCTCTGTAACCAGGTCCAGCCTCATGTCCCATTAATCTCCCTGTTGTGAGTAAACATTGCTGCACAACAGCTCAGAGAGGAAACGATCTCCGGAACTCCCCACTGGAGTTAGAAATTACATTAATATTTTACCAGTTAGTAACGGTCCGGGTGTTGGTCCATTATTATTCTGTTCTGGTCAAAACAAATGTCCCAATAAACAGGACGCTGTCTGACCCTGACAGCTCACCCTCAGTCCATCCCACCGGGCAGTGTGTGTGATGGGAAATAATCATCAACCGAAAAGGAGTATTTGATTTTATTCATTACAGGATTAAACATTTAATATTGAAATCATATTATTTCCCGACTAAGAACAGCAAACCATTTCATGTTAGAATCAAATCTTGTATTATTTCTCAAAAAGCATTTGTTGGATAAAATATAATTCCTGTCTGGTATTTCCAAATTTATTTGAAGTATTGGATTGATATCAGTTACTTCAGTGAACTCATTGGTGTCAATGGATAGTAAAATCAGGCGTAGTGAACAATGGGGTCCCAATCCGCTATCGCCGACTTACTCCACCGCCAAAGCGGAAAATCCACTCTCATTCAGCAGTTTACAAAAATCTTATTCCAGCTGATTTGTAGAATCTCATGTGTTGGGGTTTGAATTGTGAAGCGGATTTTCTCCGCCAGTTTTACCGTCTCACAGAGACTCTCACCCTGAATCTGTGAAAAGGTTATGACCATGAACTGGGACTGGAGCCGAACATATCCCCAGTTACGGTGTGGCCTGGACACCCCATTCTCTCTGTTTTATATCAGACAGTATTCCACCTTCGAAAACAGCACTCGAGAGAGAAAGCGAGACACACACTGTCAGTCTTACACTTCCTATCAGTATGTTCATAACACGGTTAATAGCAGTATCCAACCTTCATATACAGCACCGGAGAGTGAGAGAGAAAGGGAGACAGATAATATGACAGAGCGAGCGGAGAGGCACAGTTCAACAGTATCAGTTCCAGACTGACTTGTAAAGTTGCTTTTTATCCAGAAATTCCCGTTGTAGAGACAGAAGATGCAGTCTTGTCTCTCACTGATATACCAGAGACGGACACACTATTAATCCCACACTCAGGGACAGTGCAGAGAGTGACCAAAACAATGTGGGCCGAATTTAACCCTCTCTTGCCTGTTGTACTACATTCGGTTTTGCAGATCAGGGCCGTTCGCTATTACTCTCAGTGACCGAGAGTTTCAATCTGATTATATTAATATGGGACTGTTGCTGTCAGATATTAATCCTACACGCTCCCAGCAAATACACGGACTCCGACTTTCATCCCTTTTTTCTCCAGGATTGGTTTGAGAAATCCTGCATCCAGTTTCGGAGTCACACGTTAATTAATGGTTAATGGGGCCAAGAATGAACAGAATCCATTGGCTCTTTTCAAAACGTCCCACTTTATCTATGAAAGACTATTACCATCAAAAGATACCGAGAGAAACAGCAGGGATGGAAACATCTAGTTTCATAGTTAGAGATTGTAAAGTCAGTCTGGATTCCAGCGTGAGGCACTGGTGGAATCCCATCTCTTTCCCATTCTGGTGCCTGTTCCTGCACTGCCTGTGGACCCCATTCCCTCTGACCTTTCCCCCAGTCCCACTTCCTTTGCTCAGACTCTGAAAAATTCCAATTGGGGAAAGTTTCCATCGAATTTTGTATTGGGAATTAAACCAGATATCTGCGCATGCGTGACTCAGCGCCGCCCCCCGTGCTGCTTGTTGGTGAGCGGAAGAGCGCATGCGCGATCCCCTCCCCCTGCTCGGCCTATTGGGGCCATTCCCTCAGTGAGCGGAAGAAGATGGTTTAAAACAGCGGAGAATGGAGTGATCACGGCCCCCGGGGGAAGGGAGCAAAGAGCAGCCTCGTTACAGCAGCTCATCGCTTCGGGACCTTGTCCGCAGATGGGCTCAGAGATCGGTATTGAGTCCGGGGGAACGTCAGGGGAAGTCCGGGGGCTTTTCATAAGAGGCGGAGTGGATCAGGAACTTTTCCCGGAACATGGAGTGAGAGGGGGAAGGGAGAGGTCATTCTCGGGCTTTGGGTGTACAGGGTGTGTCCAGGGGAAGGGAGACAGAATGGGAAGAAACTGCTATTTAAAATCATTGCTGCTTTCTCTCCCCAGACCAGTAGTGAATGTTCCAGGTTTAGTTCCAGTCTCACCCTGTTTGTTGTTTTTGGAGAGTGAAGATTGGAAACAGAGTCGGACAGTAATGATGTGTGGACTTATACAAAGAGCATCTATTGAAGGCACCAGGTGAGAAGTGTGAAGGACACAATTTAAACAACTGCTGTTATATTTCTGTTGAAAGGTTATTCTCCTGGGAGAGGGAATTAGAAACCTGACCTGTACAAAGTCCCCGCCCCATCGGGTAGTCCCATTCATGGATCAGTGCAGGGGTTGGGTTGAGTCTGGATGTCACTAAATTGTTGTAAAACGGCCCAACACACCTGGTGTGCAGAAGCTGAGTGCTGCAGTACTGCAGTGGAGTCAGACACTGACACTCTTTGTATCGCTGATTTATATAATTATCATTAACAGAGCTATTAAACTTATCACTTTTGTATTTTCTACCTCACTGGTTCTGGAGTTACAACAGTTACTTTTTTCTTCTGACAGAAAAATACTTGAAGGGCCAAGAATAAATGTGATGCTTCCTCCATCCTAGGCACAAGGAACAGTGCAGCCAGCTCCTCCTCACACACAGTAGGTACGTTATCATTCACGGAGACACAGACAGGTCATCAGTTCCACAGTCTCAGACAGCAGAAGCAGTCAGTCACAAACTGATCCCAATATCCGGAGGCACATTTTCAATCCAACACGGAAACAGAGCAGGTGAGGCAGACGCTGTTTC
The DNA here is from genome assembly GCF_035084215.1 of Heptranchias perlo. Classification (NCBI taxonomy): domain Eukaryota; kingdom Metazoa; phylum Chordata; class Chondrichthyes; order Hexanchiformes; family Hexanchidae; genus Heptranchias; species Heptranchias perlo. Next base: position 503,739 of record NW_027139666.1, read on the forward strand.
CATTTCCCCCTAACTCAGTACCACTGACAGGTAGATACAAAAATCCCAGTCCAAAATCATGCTTTAAGATTGTCAATCCCACAGTAGGTTAACAGTAGCTACGAATTAAATACCAGATAGTAATCACACATGGTGCCCGATTGAAAGGTACGGAATGAATTGCAATAATTTAACCCGAGATTCAAATTGAATACTTGACCAGAACTCTCACACACATGTGAGTTTAATACATGTCGTATCCATTCGAATAGTGTAGCATGAGATACAAATTGCATACTGGTCCAAAACTCTCGTCCAGTGTCAGATTGAGAAATGCTGTGACAGCGTAACATGAGAAACAAATTAGATATCAGTTTATAATGCAATCATGGTATGAGATTTAAAGATACAGTATCAATTCTATTAGTGCAGACTGAGATACACATTACACAGCAGTCCAAAAATGTAATCATATCAGTTTGAAAGATACATTATCATTCAAATTTGTGTTCAGAGATACAGATTTAATCATAGTCCAAAAAGCACACAAATTATCTGATTAAAAACCTCCAGCATCTTATCCGAAAGTGCATCCATATTTACAAATTAAATAATGAGAAAAACTATTTAAACATTAAGATATTAAAGCTAAATTATTGAACGCTATAATACAAACAGAGAGAATAATTTTACAGACACAGAATGAATCCCACACTCGCAAACCGTACCAGAGACTGAGACATGCAGAAGGAATCTCAAACTCACATACAATACCAGAGACTGACAGATACTAAAAGTGAATCCCACACTCACACACAGCACCAGAGACTGACAGGTAAAGTATGAATCCCACACTCACACAAGCTACCTGAGACTGAGATACAGAAAGAATCCCAAACTAACCTACAGTATGAGAAACTGCATATGTGGAAATAATACAACACACACACACAGCACTAGAGAAGGTATATACAGACAGAAACCCACACACAGTACCAGAGAAGGTATATACAGAGTGAATCCCACACACAGTACCAGAGAAGGTATATACAGAGTGAATCCCACACACAGTACTCGAGAAGGTATATACAGAGTGAATCCCACACACAGTTCTAGAGATGGTATATACAGAGTAAATCCCACAGACAGCACGAGAGAAGGTGTATACAGAATGAATCCCACACACAGCACTAGAGAAGGTGTATACAGAATGAATCCCACACACAGCACTAGAGAAGGTATATACAGAATGAATCCCACACACAGCACAAGAGAAGGTATATACAGAATGAATCCCACACACAGTACTGGAGAAGGTATATACAGAGTGAATCCCACACACATTACTGGAGAAGGTATATACAGAGTGAATCCCACACACAGTACTGGAGAAGGTATATACAGAGTGAATCCCACACACAGTAATAGAGAAGGTATATACAGATTGAATCCCACACACAGTAATAGAGAAGGATAATACAGAGTGAATGCCACACACAGTAATAGAATAGGTATGTACAGAATGAATGCCACACATAGTACCAGAGAAGGTATATACAGAGTGAATCCTGCACACAGTACCAGAGAAGGTATATACAGTATAATTTCCACACACAGTACCAGAGAAGGTGTATACAGACTGAATGCCACACACAGTACTAGAGAAGGTATATACAGAGTGAATCCCACACACAGTACTAGAGAAGGTATATACAGAATGAATCCCACACACAGTACTAGAGAAGGTATATACAGAGTGAATCCCACACACAGTACTAGAGAAGGTATATACAGAGTGAATCCCACTCACAGTACTAGAGAAGGTATATACAGAGTGAATCCCACACACAGTACTAGAGAAGGTATATACAAAGTGAATCCCACACACATTACTAGAGAAGGTATATACAGCATGAATCCCACACACAGTACTAGAGAAGGTATATACAGAGTGAATCCCACACACAGTACTAGAGAAGGTATATACAGAATGAATCCCACTCACAGTACTAGAGAAGGTATATACAGAGTGAATCCCGCACTCACATAGAGTACCAGAGTGTGACAGATACAGAATCTATCCCACAATCACACACAGTACCAGAGACTGAGAGATCCCAAATGAATCTCACAGTCACCTACATTAGTACAGGCTGATTTACACTTAACATACCAGACCAAATATCTCATAATGTCAGATTGAAAGATACATTATCAATTCCATTGGTGCAGACTGATCTACACATTACATATCACTACAAAAAAACTGACACAGATTCAGACTGAAATATACAGTATTCCATTCACACAGACTGAGCTACACATTATATACAAGTTCAAAAATGTCACCATATCAGTTTGGAAGACACACCAAATCACAATTGTGTTTCCATCGATACAGATTTAATAGAATTCCAAAAAGTGCCCACATTCTCTGATTATAACCTGCAACATTACATTTTGAAGTGTATCAGTATCTACCAATAAAAGATTGGGGAACATATTCATACATTAAGGTATTAAAGTACAGTTTTGAATGCCGTACAATAAACGGAGATACAATTTACTTAAATATAATGAATGAATCTCACACTCAGATACAGTGCCAGAGACTGACATGTACAATGAATCCCATGCTCACTCAATGTACCAGTGACTGGCAGATCCAGAGTGAATGCCGCACTCACACACTGTGGTACAGACTGACAGATACAGAATTTATATCACTCACATATTGTATCAGAAATTAAGAGGTATGGAATGAATATCTCACTCACTTACAGCACCAGATACAAACAGAAACAGAATGAATCACTCATACACGCGCGCGCGCGCGCACACACACACACACACACACAACCAGAGACCGATAGGAACACAATTAATCCCACACTCACATACAGTACCAGTGATTGAGAGATACAGAATGAATCCCACACTCGCACACAGTACCAGAGACTGACAGATACAGAATGAATCCCACACTCAAACACAGAACCAGAGACTGACAGATACAGAATGAACCCCACACCCACACACAGTACCAGAGATTGACAGATACAGACTGAATCCCACACTCACACACAATACCAGGGACTGAGAGATAAAGAATTAATCACACACTCACACACAGTACCACCGATTGACAGACACAGAATTAATCTCACATTCATGTTACTGCAGACTGAGTTGCACATCAGATACCAGTCCAAAAACCTCATAGTGCCTGATTGAAAGATGCAGTATCAATTCCATTAGTGCAGACTGAGCTACATTTTATATACATTGCAAAATACTCATACAGTATTATACTGAAACATACAGTATCAATACCATTGGTACAGACTGAGCTACACGTTACACACAAGTCCAAAAACCTCATAAATGATCAGACTGGAAGATGTAGTTTCAATTCTATTATCACAGACTGAGACACAGATTACATGGCAGTCCAACAATCTCATAAATGATGACTGGAAGATTCAGTATCAATTCTATTAGCACAGACTGAACTACACATTACATATCAGTCCGAAAATCTCATACAATATTAGGCTGAAAGATACAGTATTAATTTCATTAGTGCAGACTGAACCACACATGATATAGCAGTCCAAGAATCTCAAAGAGTATCAGACTCAAAGATACAATATCAATTCCATTAGCACAGACTGAGGTACATGTGACACACCAGTCCAAAAATCTCATAGAATATCACATTGAAAGATTCAGTATCACTTCCATTAGTGCAGACTGAGCTACATCTCACATTCCAGGCCAAAAATCTCATACAGTATCAGACTGATAGAGACAGTATCCACTCCTTTAGTGCAGGATGAGCTACATTTAATACCAGTTAAAAAATCTCATACAGTGTTCGACTCAGATACAGAATTAATTCCATCAGTGCAGACTGAGCTGCACACTACATACCAGTCCAATAATTTCACTGTGAACAGATTGAAAGGTACATTATCATTCACAATAGAGTTCAGAGATTAAGATGTGATCCCACTCCAAAACTCACACACGTTGTTTGATTGAAGAAAATTAATATTTACAGATTAAATACACGATGAAGAACTATATCATTTAAAGTGTTAAAGATACAGTTTCAAATACAATGCTGTAAACTGAAATAAGAATACAGAATGAATCCAGACTTGCACATTGTCTCAGAGACTGAATTACAGAATGAATCCCAAACTGAGATAAAGCAGCAGAGATTTACAGATACAGAATGTATCCCACACTCAGATACAACACCAGAGATTGACAGTTGCAGAGTTAATTCCACACTCACACATAGTACCAGAGACTGACTGATACAGAATGAACCCATCACTTATATGCAGTACCTGAAACTGACAGAGGCAGAATATACCCCATGCTCACACTCAAAAACAGAGTCTGACAGATACAGAATAAACCCCACCAGACACAGTACCAGAGACTGACCTCTACTGGACGTAAGCGAGAACTGTAAAAGAGCGGAACCAATTCACATTTCCTGTCGTGGTTACAGAAACAGGACAATGTGCAATGTGAGGAAAGTTTCTGTCTGTAACTTTTATTCTCGTATTTTTGCACATTTTGATAGTGAAAAATGAAGTCAATTGATTCATAATAATTTTTTTGTTTTACTCATTCGATAGTTGTGAATTTGACCCATTATTTTTCACTTACATTGTGCAGTATTTATCTCTAATTTCTCAGGATGATTTACATTGCTCCTCTGTCCCGTTTAGACTCTTAATTTCCAAGCAGTATGTGGCCTCCTTAATCCCCCTGGCAAAATGCACCAGCTCACACCTTTCTATATTGAAATTCAATGGCCATTTACACGGCCGTTCTGCAAGCTGATTTTGTCGTAGTCTTCCTCGATATAGACAATATACCCGAAATTAATTACAAGAATTTAAAACAGCGTTGCAAGTAGTGTTTGGTCCAACAGCTCGTCTCCATTCCCAGTTTTTCTAAATCCCACTCGTGCAATATAATGTGAAGAATGAGTTGATCTTCTGTCCCTCTCTCATCTGCAAACTTCAATGATCCGGGAGTTGGGAACATCTACTGGCCGGAAGCAGAACTGCAACAGTTCGGAACAAATTGCTGAAACCGGACAATGTGCAGTGTGAGCGTGTTTGTGATTGGTGCCAGGTACTAAATCAGATTTTTTTTCTACCTGCCCTGTTTGTGATTGAACAGTAAACAGAGCCGGACAGTAAGGATGTGGGGAGTTATACAAAGAGCATCTATTGCAGGCATCATGTGAGAAATATGAAGGACACATTTTAAACAGCGGCTCTGTGGTTTTGGTTGAACTGTTAGCCCCATCATGGAGAGGGGATTAGAAGCCTGACCTGTGCAAAGGTCCCCGCCCCATCGGGTCGTCCCATTCATGGATCAGCGAAGGTGTTGGATTGTGTCTGGATGTCACTAAATTGTTGTAAAACAGCCCAACACACCTGGTGTGCAGAAGCTGAGTGCTGCAGTACTGCAGTGGAGTCAGACACTGACACTGTTTGTATCGCTGGTTTTCATTTGTGGATATTACAATGATTATTAACAGAGAGATTCAATTGATCACTTTTGTATTTTCTACCTCACCTGTTCTTGAGTTACAAGACTTAATTTCTCTTTCTACAGGCAAATACTTGAAGGACCCAGAATCAGTGTGATGTTTCCTCCGCAAGGAACCGTGCAGCCAGCTCCTTCTCACACACAGTATGTACATTATCACTCACAGAGCACAGAGACACAGACAAGTCATCAGTTCCACAGTCTCACACAGCAGAAATAATCAGTCCCACACTGATCCCAATCCAACAGTCAAACAGAGCAGGAGATACAGATGGAATTTCGATTTCTAAACAACTCAGTACCGCTGACCGGCAGATAAATAATTCCCAGTCCAAAATCACACCCACTATCAGATTGAAAGGCACTGTGTTAATCTCACATTAGTTCAGCATTAGCTACAAATTAAATACCAGTTAGAACTGACACATGGGACCGATTGATAGATACAGAATGAATCACAATAGTGTACCCCGAGATTCAAATTAAATACCAGCCCACAACTCACACACATTATGAGTTTAAAGATGCAGTATTCATGCCAATAGTGTACACTGAGATACAAATTAGATACCAGTTCAGATGTTACCCATATTTGACTCACATATATGTCCACAAACTTCATAGTGTCAGAATGAAATGTACAGTGTCAATTCCTTTACTGCAGACTGAGATACACATTAGATACCAGTCCAAAATTCTCATACAGTATCAGATTGAAAGATACAATATCAATTCCATTAATACAGATTGAGCTGCTCATTATATACCAGTGCAAAATTCACATGCAGTATCGTACTGAAATATACAGTTTCAATTCCTTTACTGCAGACTGAGGTACACAGTAGATGCCAGTGCAAAAATCACATTCAGTGTCAGACTGAATGACACAGTTTCGATTTGACTCGTATCGACTGACCCACACGTTACATGCCAATATACAAATCTCACACAGTATCAGACTGAAAGATACAGTATCAATCCCATTAGTGCAGACTGAGCGACACATCATATACTGGTCTAAAAATCTCAGTGACAGGTTGAAAGATACAGTATTAATTCCAACAGTGCAGATTGAGCAACACATTATATATGGTCCAAAATTCGAATACAGTATCGTAATGAAAGATACAGTATCAATTTCATTACTGCAGACTGAGGTACACATTTGTTACCAGTCCAAAATTCTCATACAGTATCAGATTGAAAGATGCATTATCAATTCCATTAGTGCAGACTGAGCTACACATTACATACAGTCCAAAAATCACATTCAGGGTCATGCTGAAAGATACAGTATCAATCCCAGTATTGCAGACTGAGCCACACCTTACAAACCAATCTAAATATATTACACGGTATTAGACTGAAAGGCACAGTACGAATTCCATTAGTACAGACCCAGCTACATATTGTATGCAGTCCAAAATTCGTATATACATATTATCATATTGAAACATACAGTCTGAATCCTATTAGTGTAGACGAAGCTACACATTGCAAACGATTCCAATAATTACTTCAAACTCATGCTGAAAGGTATGGCATCAATTCCATTATTGCGGACTGAGTTATTCCTGACATACCAGTCCAAATATAGCACAAAGTGTCAGCCTGAAAGATAAAGTATCAATTCCATTAGCGCAGACTGAGCTGCACAATAAATACCAGACCAATAATTTCACGGTAAAATATTGAAATATACATTATCATTTACAATAGTCTTTCAAGAGATTAAGATGTAATCCTACACCAAACCTCACACATTGTTTGATTGAAACAAAATACAGAAGTGTATCCATATTTAAAAAATAATGCGAGACAAAGGACCGTGCAAACATTAATGAATTAAAGATACAGTTTCAAGTAACATGCTGTATCCTGAAATAAGAATACAGAACGAATCCAGACTTGCACTTTGTCCCAGAGACTGAGTTACAGAATGAATCCCACACTGAGATAAAATTCCAGAGACTTCCAGTCACAGAATGAATCCCACACTCACAGGTGGCTCCAGAGACTGACAGATACAGAATGAATCCCACACTCACACACAGTACCAGAGACTGACAGATACAGAATGAATCCCACACTCACACACAGTACCAGAGACTGACAAATTCAGTATTAATCCCACACTCACACAAAGTACCAGAGACTGACAGGTTCAGAATGAATCCCACACTCACACAAAGAACCAGAGACTGACAGATACAGAATGAATCCCACACTCACACAAAGTACCAGAGACTGACAAATTCAGAAAGAATCCCACACTCACATACAGTACCAGAGAATGACAGATAGAGAATTAATCTCACACTCACAGACAGTACTGGAGGCTGACAGATACAGAATGAATATACAGTCTGACATCGACTGGCCGTAAGCGAGAACTCTAACAGAGTGGAACAAATTCACATTTTCTGTCGTTACAGAAACAGGACAAAGTGCAATGTGAGGAAATAGTTTCTCTCTGTAACTTCTACTCTGTTTTTTAAAAAATATTTTGACAGTGAAAAATTAAGACAACTGACTCACAATAAAGTTTTTGTTTTGTTGATTGAAAAGTTGTGAATTTGCACCATTATATTTCACTCTACATTGCGCAATATTTCTGTCAGATTTCTCAGGACATGAATTAGATTAATTCAAATAAATCGAACTAAAACACAAATAAAAACTGAGCACAAAGCCGGAAGTTTTAATGGCGACCGTCAAAAGTGAAAGGGATGAAATAGAGAGAAAAAAATACCAAAAATGCTGGAAAGACTCAGCAGGTCCGGCAGCATATGTGGAGAAGGGAAGCTCGGGTTAACGGTTCAGGACTATGACCCTTCAATAGATCAGAAAGGTTAATCCGACATAATTTAAATAAGGGACGGGAATCAGCAGAGATAAAAAACTTCAGAAAATCTATTAATTTCACTGAATCCGGGCAATTGTTTCCCGTATCCACTGTACAGATCAGTGCAAATAATAACACAAAGGGAAAGAGTTAAATTCAAAGTTATGGGGGAAATAAATGACCTTTAAAAGTATTTTTTTTAATATAAATAAGACCCGTTTGTGTTTTCGAAACACTATCCCTCTGAACATCATCAAATTCGGTTCCAGTCTTGGTGATTCTGAATTCAGCGTGCTGGGATTCAAACCTGTTGGAATGAACTGTTTGGAAGGCAGCTCTGCTCACCATTATATATTTCACTAGGAGGGAAAAATCGAGTGTTTCTGTGGAGTTTGGGTTTGGGGTATCTGGTACTTTAATCATAGACAATAAATAGTTTCCAAACATCAGCCCCTGAACAGACACAACAAGCTGGTGGAATTTCTCATTCATATATATTAAATAAGAGGATGGCAAAAGCGAATAGGAAGAGGTTAGGAAGAAGTCACAAAAACAATTAGGGAAGCAAACAGGAACTACGAAATCAAATTATCAAGGAATATATAAAGAAATAGTAAATTATTCCACAGACACAAAAATAACAAAAGGAAAACCAGAATAGTTTGAGTGCCACTAAGGGATGCACAAGATAAACTCAAAGGTAATGCCAGCGAAATGGCAGAAATATTGAATTGTTACTTTGCCTCAGTATTTACCAGGCAGATTAACAGGGTAAATATGATATAGAGGAAGAGGTCAATAAAGATATCAAGACATTTAAGTTAGAAAGGGTGGTTAAACTGGTCCAGATGGATTGCATCCGCACATATTAAATGAAGCAAGGGAAGAGATAGCAGAGGCACTGTTACATATATAGAAAAATAATCATCTCAAAAACGAATAGTGCCAAAGGGCAGGATGATAGTTAATGTGATTCATATATTTTGAAACAGGAGATAGAACAAGTCCAGGGAACTATAGGCCAGTTAACAAAAGGTCGGTGGCAGGAATGATCATGGAATCTTTTACTCAATGAAGCAATCGAAAAACATCTAGAAACCGAAAATATAATAAAGAATAGTCAGCACGGATTTCAGAAAGGGAAGGTTTAACAGTTTGACAGAAGGTTTGAAAGTTTAAATTACAGTTCAACATAACTTATCTGCTTTTCAATTCTATTCCTCGAGAAATAAACCCCAGTGCTGTGTTTGCTTTCTGTGGCCTCATCAACCTGTGTTGCTACTTTTAATGATTTGTCAATCTGTACCCCGAAATCCCTTCGCTCTTCTACCACATTTAGACTCTTATTTTCCAAGCAGTATGAGGCCTCCTTATTCCCCCGAGCAAAATGCACCATCTCACACCTTTCCACATTGAAATTCAATGGCCATTTACACCGCCTTTCATCAAGCTTATTAAAGTCTTCTTGTATTTTGTTGGATTCTTCGTCAGTATAGACTATACACCCTAAATTAATTACAAGAATTTAAGACAGCATGCAACCAACATTTGGTCCAACCAAATGTTTCCAATTCCCAGTTTTTCTAAATCCCACTCGTGCAATATAATATGAAGAATGAGTTGATCTTCTGTCCCTCTCTCACCTGCAAACCTCAATGTCCCGGGGTTTGGGGACATCTACTGGCCGGAAGCAGAACTGCAACAGTACGGAACAAATTGCTCAAACCGGACAATGTGCAGTGTGAGCGTGTTTGTGGTTGGTGGCAGGTATTAAATCTGATTGGTTTCTTCAGATATCCAATCAGAGAGTGAATGGAAAAGGTGACGTTGTATCACTCCGAATGACCCAATCACAATCAATGCCTTCCTCCATCCCTCATTAGCATAGGGCTGTGGGGCTGCCTATTTAATCCGAGTTCGGAGCGGATTTGGGTCATTCCTGGGTCTGAAATTGAGTTTGAAAATGCCTGAGGACAAGAAAGCAGCTCCCAAGAAGGGCGCCAAGAAAACCTTGAGTAAAGCACCAGCCAAGGGCGGCAAGAAGCGGAGAAAGTCGAGGAAGGAGAGTTATTCCATCTACATCTACAAAGTGATGAAGCAGGTTCACCCCGACACCGGCATCTCCTCCAAGGCCATGAGCATCATGAACTCCTTTGTGAACGATATTTTCGAGCGCATCGCGGGTGAGGCTTCCCGCCTGGCCCATTACAACAAGCGGGCGACCATCAGCTCCCGGGAGATCCAGACCGCCGTGCGCCTGCTGCTGCCCGGGGAACTGGCCAAACACGCCGTATCGGAAGGGACGAAGGCGGTGACCAAGTACACCAGCTCCAAGTAAAACTCCACAAAGCAACTGAAAAAAATGAACACAAAGGCTCTTTTAAGAGCCACCAACAGTCTCTCTGAAGACGCTGTAACGACCCCTCTGTGTCGAATCATTTTACTGTAGAATGTTTGATACTAACTGTTTTTCTCTAAATCTTGTGCTTTTCTAATTTCTCTTGAAATCTAGTAGATTCTCATCATCACTGCCGGTTATAATCTGTGTGTTGCTTTTTTATTTAGTCCCAATAACCAAAAACGTGTCACTGATCCTCTCGTTCTCGTTCATATTCCGACCCTTCCCGGCTACTGCCCATTAAGAGCCGTTTTAAGGGGGTGGATTAGACTTCAGTCATTTTTTTCTCATTTTCACGTTTGTTTGTTCATTATTCGGGAATATCACTTTCAGAACCGCAATCCTTTGTAAAGCAACAGCCTTGAAAGAGACTTCACACCGAGTACAGAATAGTCTAAAGGATCTGTTACTGTTCGACTCCTTGCACCAGGAGTCCCGGCTCCGGTTTCGATCGCGATGCAGCTCCTGCGAACAGGGATCAATCCACAATCTGTCGTTTGTTCCTTTCACAAAGATTGAGCTGGAATCTGTCTCGTTACAAAATGGGTCTTTATTCCCGCCAGATTGAACATGAACGGTTAATGAAGCCGGATTTTAACCGGAATGTATAAGGTTCTGGAAGTTGTGACGGGAAATGTGGAACAACAGTGTAAAAGGAGAGAGATATTTAAATTTTTGTCTTTCGCGACATTATTTACTAAATCCGATTCTTGTGTTACAGAAATATTGGCGGGCTTTTCAAATTTCAAAAAAACGGTTCAGTTCGGTATTTTCCGTCCTTTTCTCATTCGGCTATTGATTGGTGAATAAAACAGCTCTCTGATTGGGCTGTTCGTTGAACCAATGAGATTGAGAACAGATGGACCAATCACAAGTGCCCCCACTGCAATCCTCCAGAAGGTATAAGAAGGGCGAGTGCGGGAGGATTTCTTCATTCTTTGTGAAAGTGTTTGTGAGATTGTGGAAATGTCTGGAAGAGGAAAAACCGGCGGTAAAGCTCGGGCCAAGGCCAAGTCTCGCTCATCCCGGGCCGGACTGCAGTTCCCTGTGGGCCGTGTTCACAGGCTCCTGCGAAAGGGGAACTACGCTGAACGTGTGGGTGCCGGAGCCCCGGTCTATCTGGCTGCTGTGCTCGAGTATCTGACGGCTGAAATCCTCGAGCTGGCCGGCAACGCGGCCCGCGACAATAAGAAGACCCGCATCATCCCCAGACACCTGCAGCTGGCCATCCGCAACGACGAGGAGCTCAACAAGCTGCTGGGACGGGTGACCATCGCTCAGGGCGGGGTGCTGCCTAATATCCAGGCCGTGCTGCTGCCGAAGAAAACCAGCAGTGTGAGCACCAAGAGCAAGTAAAGCGGTCAAGATTTAACCTGATAACCCAAAGGCTCTTTTCAGAGCCACCCACGGTATCTATGAAAGGGCTGGTCACTGTCTGTGGGCTCAGGAATTAACTTCAAAAGGACTTGATTCCGATTCGAGAAACTAACAATAACTTGTTATGCACAAATCATCCATATCGGTCTGTTGCAGTAATCGCTTCCGGACCGCAGATGTCGCCAACCTCCAATCGATTATAATTTGCAGTTTGTCTGGTAAATGAGACAAAATACCAGAACCGTTAGAATTGCCAACTGGGCGGGTGGGATACAGAAATACCAGGGACGCTTAATATTATTTACCGTCCCATCCTCGGACAACACTGGCTCAGTCTGTGTTATTTTACCCAGATTTGTACAACGGATGCTGACTGATGTGCTGTTATTGTATCAGCGATTACTGAATTAAGAATTGTAATCAATTTTACAACACCAAGTTATAGTCCAGCAATTTTATTTTAAATTCACAAGCTTTACCTGACGAAGGAGGAAGCCTCCGAAAGCTTGTGAATTTAAAATAAAATTGCTGGACTATAACTTGGTGTTGTAAAATTGTTTACAATTGTCAACCCCAGTCCATCACCGGCATCTCCACATCATGAATTAAGAATGTGAGTGAAATTTGCGTTTGGATGTGAGTGAGGTATTTATTCTGTCCCTGTCCGTCTGATATCTGCTCCCTCCCCTTTATACGTTTCCCATTTAAGCAAATTTCTCACGACCCTGCCATTTCAACCCAGTAGATCACAGCTCTTTCCATCGCCGATTTGGTGGCTCTGAAAAGAGCCTTTGTTGCACTTGGTGCTGAAGTCGGGTCGGGTTTAGGCGCGCTCCCCGCGGATGCGGCGGGCCAGCTGGATGTCTTTGGGCATGATGGTGACTCGCTTGGCGTGGATGGCGCACAGGTTGGTGTCCTCAAACAGCCCGACCAGGTAAGCCTCGCTGGCCTCCTGCAGGGCCATGACGGCCGAGCTCTGGAAGCGCAGGTCTGTCTTGAAATCCTGAGCGATCTCTCGCACCAGGCGCTGGAAGGGCAGTTTGCGGATCAGCAGCTCGGTGGATTTCTGGTAGCGGCGGATCTCCCTCAGAGCCACAGTGCCGGGTCTGTAGCGATGAGGCTTCTTAACTCCGCCCGTGGCTGGAGCGCTCTTCCTGGCCGCTTTGGTCGCCAACTGTTTGCGAGGAGCTTTCCCGCCGGTCGATTTGCGCGCTGTCTGCTTGGTCCTGGCCATTTTCTGAACAGATCTCAACACAACCTGAGAGACAGAGACTGTGAATACGGAGTGTGCTCTGGGGCCGCCTTTTAAAGCGTCTAAGGGTATCCGCCCCTGGCCTGTGATTGGCTGAGGTTTCACCCCCAGACAAGGAGGGACTGCCCCGGGACTGTGATTGGCAGGTTTGATCCGAGATCTGTCAGTCAGACCAAAACGGCGGGAGGTATTGGGTCCCAATTGGCTGAGCTGAAATTAATTTTCAATTTCAAAAAGCCCGCCAATTTCAGAGCATCAAATAACAGTTTCAAGAAAATTTCATTTCCCTCCAGCAATTTAAGAATCTCTCTCTTTATAATCTCCGTTATTTCCTTCTCCTCAGCTCAAATCTCAGGCTGTTTCACATTCCGGTTCATTCTCTGATCTGTCTGTGAACGGGCGGGAATAAATCCCCGGTCATTGCTTTCCGTAACGGGAATTGCTTTCCAGCTTCAATTTCAAAAATCCCGCCAGTTCCGGCCCGGTGAACCGCTCCTCAAACAGAAACTTCACATCGAACTGATAATTGAATGAGGGCAGGAAATAAACACAAAGCAGAGAGGACACAGCGGGAGAGGGAGTGAGGAGGGATTTAACTCTGAGCGGAGAAGGTAATGTCTGGGGAAAGACTCTGTATCACCGCCTGTTCATTTATACGGTGAAACCGGGAATTCCGCTCCTTCTCTCGGGATGGCCGAGAACCCCGGCCGTTGTTTCTGATCTCCCTCTACCGAGTGTTGGGGAATCTCCCCATACTAATTAAATATCGGAAACTGATTCCCCATCCCGATATCTTTCCTCTCCCCGTTCCCAGGTCAGTGCTCTCTCTGTGAGGCGGTGGGTGGCTCTTAGAAGAGCCTTTGTTTTGTGTCCGGTTAGAAAGGGTCGAGTTGTTCAGCCGCCGAATCCATAGAGAGTGCGGCCCTGCCGTTTCAGAGCGTACACCACATCCATGGCAGTGACCGTCTTGCGCTTGGCGTGTTCAGTGTAGGTGACCGCGTCCCTGATCACATTCTCCAGGAAAACCTTCAGCACCCCGCGGGTTTCCTCGTAGATCAGACCCGAGATCCGCTTGACACCGCCACGGCGAGCCAGGCGGCGGATGGCTGGTTTGGTGATCCCCTGGATGTTATCCCGAAGCACTTTCCGGTGCCGCTTGGCTCCGCCTTTCCCCAGTCCTTTGCCTCCTTTACCTCTGCCAGACATGATTATTCTTCACTCAAATCGCTGCTGAATGAACAGCAAACTGATGTTGGTTCCGTTTTTATGCAGCCTGCCCTGACCTGACTGAAACAGACACAGGGTGAGAGAGGGAGGGGAGGAGACAAATATAAATATTAAACAGGGAGGGGAGGAGACAGAGTGTGATATTAAACAGGGAGGGGAGGAGACAATCAGAGTGACGGACAGAGCGGAGAGCGGCCTCTGATCTTCCAGCTCCACCTCCAGCTTTCTCCACCCGCCAATTTCAAACCGTTTATCTATAATAGAACCGAAACACAGCGCTCCGCACAAACCCTTACAGACTCGGGCTTCATAGAATCCCGGAGCTTTTCAATAAGCCCCGTTACAATCAATAGTCAGTAATATTCCTGCCTAAATACAGTCCCTTCGATAACAAGTCAACCCGCCTCCTTCCATTTCAGTCCCAGACCCGATTCTATCTCCCCGCACATTCCCTCCCAGACGGGTTCAGCAGTTTATAAACACTTTATTCCAGCTGATTTGAAGAATCTCATGTGTTGGGGTTTGAATTGTGATAGCTGCCGATCTCCGCCAGTTTTACCCTGTTACGGACTCTCGCCCTGAATCTGTGAGAAAAAATGAACTGGGACTGGAGCCGAACACACGCCAGTTCCAGTGAGGCCCGGCCCGGACATCCCATTCTCTATATTTTATTCGACATTGGGGGTCGGGCGGGGATAGCGAATGTCAGCGAGTCACCAGGACCCTGGGTTTATTTGAAATGATTTCTATCTGAAATCTGAGCCCGGCCCCGGGACAGGAATCATCTGATTCCGGGATCAGCTCTTTTCTGAGAGACGTGGGTGGCTCTGAGAAGAGCCGTTGGGTTCAGATGGTCACAAGTTGCACTTGATTTTTTATTTCTTTTTGCCCGCTGCTTTCTTAGGCTTTGCTGACTTCGGCTTGGGCTTGGCCCTCGGTTTTTCCACCTTCTTCGCCTTCGCCTTCACTGGCTTGGGGGTCTTGGGCTTCTTAGCCGCCGCTTTCTTCTTAATTGGTGATTTGGCCGCCTTTTTCGTGGTCGATTTCTTGACCGCTGGTTTCTTGGCCGTTAATTTCTTGACGGCTGTTTTTTTGGTCGCTGGTTTCTTTCCGGGAGATTTCTTGGTCACTTGTTTCTTCACCTTCTTTCCCACTTTTGCCTGAGTTTCCTTCTTAGCGACTCTGAAGGAGCCCGAGGCGCCCGTGCCCTTGATCTGCACCAGGGAGCCTTTTTCCACATTTCTCTTGATACTTAATTTAATCTGGGACCGGTGCTTCTCCACATCCAGGCCTTTGGCAGCCAGAACCTTCTTTATCGCGGCCAGAGATATCCCCTTGCGATCCTTGCAATCCGCCACAATCTTGAGGATCTGTTCGCCCAACGGGGGACCGGTGGTCTTGGGTCCGGGAACCGCCTTCTTCTTCTTCGGAGCCTTGGGTGGAGCGGCGGCGGCAGGAGGAGCCGTTTCGGCGGCTGCAGTGTCTGTCATGTCCGGGAATCTGTCGAAAATCTCTCTGACAGTCAGAGCTGGGTCAGAAATGAAACGAGAGGCGGCGGCACAGAGCAACTTAAAGGCACAGAGCGGACGGGGCGGAGACATCCTGCTGTCAGCTCCCGGCCCCTCCAGCCTCTCTGTGTTTCTCTCTCCTCTTAAACTCGCCGGTTACAATTAAAAGCGGGCACTCCAGAGTCCCAGACTAGCCCCTTCCTGTATCTCACACCGGTATGTTTGCTGTCGAAAAACTTTCACCGGAATTAAAAGCACCAGTTTCGATTTAAACCCGTTTCATTGCTGCACTGATCGCGCTCTCTCACCCGATCGCTGACATGATCTCCGTTTTTCACCTGAAATCTTGAATTGATCTGAAACTTTACCTTAAATTTCCACTTCGGAGCTCGGCAGGGGAGGAGGGCGATCCTTTGACAGGGATTTTTTAAAATTTTACTCAAAAGGGACTCGGAAATCTGGCGATGAGTCCGGCCACACAAGCACAGTGACATTAATCTAACCCATCCGCCCCTTTAACACACTCTCTCTGACACAATGTTCACATCTTCACATTCACAGAACAAACTGTTCGCCAGATTGACAATTCCCGTGACAGGCTTTCCTCACCGCTCGGCCTGTGCTGCAGATTCTCGGAGGTGAGTTGTCGTTTCCCAGCTCAGTAACTGTTAAACACTCCGAGCCCGGCGCTCCTCACAGTGTCTGGTCCCCAGATTCAGGGGCAGCAGCCAATCACAGCTGTGGATGTGATTATCCATATCTGGTTTTACATGATTATATTATTCACACTCAGCAATATGTTTGGTTGAGACGATAATACAAATTCTCCTCTCTGGGCTCCTCCAGTCTCTCTGTCTTTCTCTCCCTCCTCCTAAACTGACTGACAGACAACAGTAACTGGTGTTCTATCCGTCCCATTCTCAACACCCAGAGACGGCCAGTTGCTGAATAAATTCAACATTCATAGGCAGTCCAGTGTCAGGCCGTTACAGGCTGTTTCTCCCCACCTTTCCTTATTGGACTGGAGACTGATAAATGCACCGTCAGACCGGCTCATACATAATAGAAGGGACAGTGACCGTCTCACCAACAGCACCGGAGGTCTGTTCACAGACACAGAATTAGTCTTTACCTTCCAACAGGGTGTTCATATTACGCTCAATAACACTATCCCGCTTTCATGTACAGCGCTGGAGGGAGAGAAATACAGACGGACAGATGAAGAGACAGACAGAGACAGGCACACAGACAAAGTATCATTCTCACACTTCCTCTCAGTGTGTCCGTTTCACACTCAGCAAACAGTATCCCACCTTCGTGTACAGCGCTAGAGAGATACAGACAGGCAGAGTATCAGCCATACGCTTCCCATCAGTCTCTCGGTATCACGCTCAGCAGCAGTATTCCACCTTCATATGTTGTACATAAGAGAGAGAGAAACTGACCTGCAATGTCCCGTTTTCACCCAGTAACAAATTGGAAAATTCTCCATTCCAATTGCCATTCCAAGCTGGAGTGACGGAAGATGCAGTCTCATCTCTCACTGATATTATTTCAGAGACAGACACATTATTAATCCCACTCTCAGGGACAGGGTCACGCATTTAACCCTCTCTTGCATGTTGTACCCTCTGCAATTTTGCAGCTCAGGGCCCTTCTGTATTTCTCTCAGTGACCGAGAGTTTCACTCCGATTGAAATAAACTGGGACTGTACCCGTCAAATATTAATCCTACACGATCCCAGCAAATACACCGACTCCCACTTTCCTCCCATGTTTCTCCAGGATTGGTTCGAGGAATCCGGACTCCAGATACGGAGTCACAAGTTTCTTTGTCAGTAAAGGGACCAAGAATGAACAGAACCAATTGGCTCATTTCACAGCCGCCCACTTTATCTCTGAAAGACTCTTTTCCATCAAAAGATACCGAGAGAAACAGCAGGGATGGAAACATCTAGTTTAATAGTGAGAGATTGTAAAGTCAGTCTGGATTCCAGCGTTAGGCAGTGGTGGAATCCCATTTGTTTTCCATTCTGGTGCCTGTTCCTGCACTGCCTGTGGACCCCATTCCCTCTGACCTTTCCCCCAGACCCACTTCCTTTGCTCAGACTCTGAAAAATTCCAATTGGGGAAAGTTTCCATCGATTTTTGTATTGAGAATTAAACCAGATATCTGCGCATGCGCGACTCAGCCCCGCCCCCAGCGCTGGTTGTTGGTGAGCAGAAGAGCGCATGCGCGCTCCCCTCCCCCAGCTCGGCCTGTGGGCGCCATTCCCTCAGTGAGCGGAAGAAGATGGTTCAAAACAGCCGGGAATGGAGAGATCACGGCCCCCGGGGGAAGGGAGCAAAGAGCAGCCTCGTTACAGCAGCTCATCGCTTCGGGACCGTGTCCGCAGATGGGCTCAGAGATCGGCATTGAGTCCGGGGGAAGGTCAGGGGGAGTCCGGGGGCTGTTTGTAAGAGGCGGAGTGGATCAGGAACTGGTCCCGGAACATGGAGTGAGCGGGGAAAGGGAGAGGTCATTCTCGGGCTGTGTGTGTACAGGGTGTGTCCAGGGTAAGGGAGAGAGAATGGGAAGAACCTGCTATTTAAAACCATTGCTGCTTTCTCTCCCCAAACCAGTAGTGAATGTTCCTGGTTTAGTTCCAGTCTCACCCTGTTTATTGTTATTGGACAGTGAAGAGTGGAAACAGAGCCGGACAGTAAGGATGTGGGGAGTGAGACAAAGAGCATCTATGGCAGGGATCAGGTGAGAAGTGTGAAGGGCACATTTTAAACAGCGGCTGTTTGATTTCGGTTGAACGGTTAGTCCCATGGGAGAGGGGATTAGAAACCTGACGTGTGCAAAGGTCCCCGCCCCATCGGGTCGTCCCATTCATGGATCAGTGCAGGGGTTGGGTTGTGTCTGGATGTCACTAAATCGTTGTAAAATTGCCCAACACACCTGGTGTGCAGAAGCTGAGTGCTGCAGTACTGCAGTGGAGTCAGACACTGACACTGTTTGTATCATTCTCATTTGTGGATATTCAAAAATATCATTGATATGGATATTAATTCGAACACTTTTGTATTTTCTCCCTCACTGGTTCTTGAGTTACAAGAGATAATTTTCTTCCTGCAGGCAAATCCTTGATGGACCCAGAATCAGTGTTATGTTTCCTCCACTCGAGGCACAAGGAACAGTGCAGCCAACTCCTTCTCCCATACAGTAAGTACATTATCACACACAGCGCACAGAGACACGGAGAGGTCATCAGTTCCACAGTCTCAGACAGTAGAAGTCGTCATTCCCACACTGATCCCAAGTTCCAGAGACACATTTTCAATCCAACAGTCAAACAGAGCAGGTGAGGCAGACACTGTTCCATTTCCCCCGAGCTGAGTCCCGCTGACAGGTAGATACAAAAATCCCAGTCCAAGATCACACTATCAGATGGAAAGGCACTGTATCAATCTCACAACAGGGCAACATTAGCTACGAATTAAATACCAGATCGAAATCACACATGGTACCCGATTTAAAGGTGCAGAATGAATCCCAATAATGTACCCTGAGATTCCAATTGATTACTCGCCCAGAACTCTCACACACATGTGAGTTGATACACTATGCGAATGGATATTGCATGTATCATGTGATACAAATTGCATACGAGTCCAAAACTCATGTACAGTATCAGATTAAAAATGCTGTGAGAGTGTAATCTGAGAAACAAATTAGATATCAGTTTATAATGGACTCATATTGTGAGATGTAAAGATACAGTATCAATTCTATTAGTACAGACTGAGCTATACATTATACGCCATTTGAAAAGTGTCACCATATCAATTTGAAAGATACATTATCTTTCACAATAGTACTCACAGAGATACAGATTTAATAGTAGTTCAAAAAGCACACAAATTATCTGATTAAAACCTACAGTGTCAAATCCTAAAGTGTATCCACATTTACCAATTAAATAATGAGAAATATGATCGAAACATGAAGATATTAAAGCTAACATTTTTTATGCCATAATGCAATCTGAGAGAATAATTACATACAGATACAGAATGAATCTCACACTCAGATATAGTACCAGAGACTGACAGATGCAGAAGGAATCCCAAACTCACATACAATAATAGAGACTGACAGACACAGAGCAAATCCTACACTCACATATGGTACCAGAGATGACAGATATCGAATGAATCCCACACTGGCATACAGTACCAAGGGCTGATAGATATCTAGTTAATTACTCACTCTCATAAAGTACTAGAGACTGACAGAAAGATAATGACTCCCACATTCACACAGTACCAGAGCCTGAGAGATACAGAATGAATCACATACTCACACACAGTACCAGAGACTGACAGATAGAGAATGCATCCCACACCAACATGCAGTCTGAGAGGCTGCATATACAGAAAGAATTCAACACCCACATACAAGACTGGAGACTGAAAGACACAGAATAAATCCCACACTCACAGTATCAGAGACTGCATATATAGATTAAATCGCAAACTCACACACACTACTGACAAGATACAGAATGAATCCCACACTGACAAACTGTTCCAGATACTGAGAGATACAAAATGAATCACACATTAGTGCAGGCTGAGTAACATTATTTACCATTCCAAGAAGTATCAGATTGAAAGATACAGTATCAATTCCATTAGTGCAGACTGATCTACACATTATATACCACTACAAAAACTGATGCAGATTCAGACTGAAATATACAGTATTCCATTCATGCAGACTGAGCTACACATCATATACAAGTTCAAAAATGTCACCATATCAGTTTGGAAGATAAACTAATTCACAATTGTGTTCCCATCGATACAGATTTAATAGTAGTCCAAAAAGTGCCCACATTCTCTGACTATATTCTAAAGCATTTCATTATCAACCAATTAAACACTGGGAAAAATATGCATTCATTGAGGTATTAAAGATAAAGTTTTGAACACCATACTGTAAACGGAGATACAAATTACATACAGATAAGGAATGAATCTCACACTCAGATAGAGGGCCAGAGAGTGACACACAGAATGAAACCAGCACTCACACAATGTAACAGTGACTGACAGATACCGAATGAATCCGACACTCACACACAGTGCAAGGGACTGACAGATATAGAATGAATCACACACACCCACAGTACCAGAGCCTGACAGATACAGAATGAATCCCACACGCACAGACAGTACTAGGGACTGACAGATACAGAATGAATCCCACACTCACATACAGTACGAGGGACTGACAGATATAGAATGAATCCCACACTCACAGACAGTGCTAGGGACTGACAGATACAGAATGAATCTCACAGTCACACACATTAATGCAGTCTGAGTTACACATTACACATCAGTCCAAAAATCTCATAGTGTCAGATTGAAAGATACAGTATCAATTCCATTAGTGCAGACTGATCTACATATTATAAAGCACTACAAAAAACTGATAAAGATTCAGACTGAAATATACAGTATACCTTTCAAGCAGACTGAGCTACACATCATATACAAGTTCAAAAATGTCACCATATCATTTTGGAAGATAAACTAATTCACAATTTTTTTCCATTCGATACAGATTTAATAGAAGTCCAAAAAGTGCCCACATTCTCTGATTATAACCGAAAACATTATATTTTAAAATGTATCATTATCTACCAATTAAACACTGGGAAAAATTATTGATACATTGAGGTATTAATGAGAGAGTTTTGAACACCATACTGTAAACAGAGACACAAATTACATACAGATAAAGAATGAATCTCACACTCAGATAGAGGGCCAGAGACTGACATGCAAATTGAAAACAGCACTCAAACAATGTAACAGTGACTGACAGATACAGAATGAATCCTACACTCACACACATTACAAGGGACTGACAGATACAGAATGAATCCTGCACTCACACACATTACAAGGGACTGACAGATACAGAATGAATCCCACACTCACACACATTACAAGGGACTGACAGACTTAGAATGAATCACACACTCCCACGGTACCAGAGACTGACAGATACAGAATGAATCCTAAACTCACACACTGTAGCACAGACTGACAGAGACAAAATTTATATCACTCACAAACAGTACCAGAAATTGATAGATGCAGAATGAAAGTCTCCCTCACATATAGCACCTGACACTGACGAAAACAGAATGAAACGCACATTCACACAAAATACCAGGGACTAACAGATATTGAATGAATCCCATACTCACACACAGTACCAGATACTGACAGATACAGAGTTAATTCCACACTTATACACAGTACCTGAGACTGGCAGATACAGAATTAATCCCACTCTCATATACAGTCCCACAGACTTGCAGATACAGAATGATCCCAAACTCATATGTAGTGCCCGAGACTGAGAGATACAGAATTAACACCATGCTCACACTCAGTACCAGATACTGGCAGATACAGAATGAATCCCACACTCACACAGTATCAGATATTGACAGATGCAGAGTAAACCCCGCTCTCACACACAGTACTGGAGACTGACTTCTGCTGGACGTAAGCGAGAACTGTAAAAGAACGGAACAAATTCACATTTTATGTCGTGGTTGCAGAAATCGGACAATGTGCAACGTGAGGAAAGGTTCTGTCTGTAACTTCTACTCCCGTATTTTTGCTCGTTTTGTTATTGAAAAATGATGACAATTGTTTTATAATAAAGTTTTTGTTTTACTCATTCGATAGTTGTGAATTTGCCCCATTATATTTCACTGTACATTGCACAGTATTTCTCTCTGATTTCTCAGGACACGATTTGCATTGCTCCTTTACCCCATTTAGACACTTATTTTCCAAGCAGTATGTGGCCTCCTTATTTCTCCTGGCAAAATGCACCAGCTCACACCTTTCCATATTGAAATTCAATGGCCATTTACACGGCCGTTCTGCAAGCTTATTTTGTCGTAGTCTTCCTCAGTATTGACTACACCCCCTAAATTAATTACAATCATTTAATACAGCATTACAACCAATGTTTTATCGAAAAAATGTTCTCCATTCCCAGTTTTTCTAAATCCCACCCGTGCAATATAATGTGAAGAATGAGTTTATCTTCTGTCCCTCTCTCATCTGTAAACTTCAATGACCCGGGGTTTGGGGACATCTACTGGCCGGAAGCAGAACTGCAACAGTTCAGAACAAATTGCTGAAACCGGACAATGTGCAGTGTGGGCGTGTTTGTGATTGGTGGCAGGTATTAAATCTGATTTTTTAAAACCTGACCATTAACCTTTAGTGTTTGTTATTGAAGAGTAAACAGAGCCGGACAGTAAGGATGTGGGGAGTTATACAAAGAGTATCTATTGCAGGCATCAGGTGAGAAGTTTGAAGGACACATTTTAAACAGTGGCTGTTTTGTTTCCGTTGAACGGTTAGTCCCATGGAAGAGGGAATTAGAAATCTGATATGTGCAAAGCTCCCCGCTCCATCGGGTAGTCCCATTCATGGATCAGTCCAGGGTTTGGGTTTTGTCTGAATGCCACTAAACTGTTGTAAAACAGCCCAACACACCTGGTATGCAGAAGCTGAGTGCTGCAGTACTGCAGTGGAGTCAGACACTGACACTGTTTGTATCGCTGATTTTCATTTGTGGATATTCAATATTATTATTAACAGATATTAATCTGATCACTTCTGCATTTTCTACCTCACCTGTTCTTGATTTACAAGAGATACGTTTCTTTCTACAGGCAAATACTTGAAGGAGCCAGAATGACTGTGAAATTTCCTCCACCCGAGGCAAAGGAACAGTGCAGCCAGCTCCTTCTCACACACAGTAGGTATATTCTCACTCTCAGAGCACAGAGACACAGACAGGTCATCAGTTCCACAGTCCCACACAGCAGAAGTAGTCAGTCCCACACTGATCCCAAGTTCCAGAGTCACATTTTCAATCCAACAGTCAAACAGAGGAGGTGAGGCAGACACTGTTCCATTTCTCCCGAACTCAGTCCCGCTGACAGGTGGATTCAAAAATCCCAGCCCAAAATCACACTATCAGATTGTCAATTTCACAAAAGGGCAAAATTAGCCATGAATTAAATACCAGATATCCCGAGATTCAAATTGAATACTAGCCCAGAACTCTCTAACACACGTGAGTTTAATACATGCAGTATCCATTCGAATAGTGTATCATTCAAATACAAAATGAAGGCCGAAACTCATGTACAATATCAGATTGAGAATTGCTGTGACAGTGTAACCTGAGAAACAAATTAGATACCAGTTTATAATACACTCATAGTATGAGATTTAAAGATACAGTATCAATTCTATTAGCACAGACTGAGATACACATTATTTACCAATTCAGAAATGTCACCATATCAATTTGAAAGATAAATTATCAATCACAATATTACTCACAGATTTACAGATTTAATAGTAGTCCAAAAAGCACACAAATTATCTGATTAAAGCCTCCAGCTTCAAATACGAAAGTGTATCCATATTTACCAATTAAATAATGATAAAAGCTATTCAAACATTAACATATTAAAGCTACAGTATTGAACATCATAATGTAATCTGAGAGAATAATTATGGACAGAAACAGAATGAATCTCACACTCCGATACAGTACAGAGACAGACATGCAGAAGGAATCCCAAACTCGCATACAGTACTAGAGGTTGCCAGACACAGAGTGAATCCCATACTCAAGTATGGTACCAGAGATGACAGAAACAGAATGAATCCCACTCAGGCATACAGTACCAAGGACAGACAGATACCGAGTTCATCCCAAATTCTAATAAAGCACTAGAGACTGAGAGGTAAAGTATGAATCGCAAACTCACACACAGCAGCAGAGACTGACAGACACAGAATGAATCCCACACTCACACACAGTACCAGAGAATGACAGATACAGAATGAATCCCACACTCACTCACAGCACCTGAGACTGACAGATACAGAATGAATCCCACACTCACTCATAGCACCCGAGACTGTGAGATACAAGGTGAATCTCACAGTCACCTACATTAGTGCAGGCTGAGTTATAAATTACGTTCCAGTCCAAAAATCTCAGTGTCAGATTGAAAGATACAGTATCAATTCCATTAGTGCAGACTGAGCTGCACATTAGAAACCACGACAACAAAACTGATACAGATTCAGACTGAAATATACAGCATTCCATTCATGCAGACTGAGCTACACATTATATACAAGTTCAAAAATGTCACCATATCAATTGGAAGATGCAAAAATTCACAATTGTGTTCCCAATGTAGATTTAATAGAAGTCCAAAAATAGATGCCCACATTATCTTATTACATTTTTAAAAATGTCATTATCTACCAATTAAAACTGGGAAAAATTGTTCATACATTTAAGTATTAAAGATACAGATGTGAACGCCATCCTGTAAATGAAGATATAAATTAGATACAGATAAAGAATGAATCTCTCACTCCGATAGAGTGCCAGAGACTGATATGTAGAATGAATCCCAAACTCATACAATGTACCAGCGACTGACAGATTCAAAATGAATCCCACACTCACACACTGTAGCACAGACTGACAGATACAGAATTTATATCACTCACATACAGTTCAGAAATTGATAGATACAGAATGAATGTCTCACTCACATACAGCACCAGAGACTGACAGGAAAAGAACGAATCGCTCACACATACAAAATCAGAGACAGAGAGATATGGAATGAATCCCAAACTCACACACAGTACCAGAGACTGATAGATCCAGAATGAATACCACATTCACATAGAGTATCAGGAACTGACAATCACAGAATGAATCTCACAGTCACACTACTGCAGATTGAATTACATTTTACATACCAGTTCAAAGATATCATGGTGTCAGATTGAAAGCGACGGTATGAATTCCATTAGTGCAGACTGAGCTACATAGTAGAAATATTAGTAAATACTCATAGAGTATTATACTGAAATAAACAGTATCAATACCATTGGTTCAGACTGAGCTACACATTATATACCAGTCCAAAAACCTCATAAATGATCAGACTGGAAGATACAGTATCAATTCTATTAGCACTGCCTGACCTGTACATTACATACCAGACTGAAAATCCCATAAAATCTTCGACTGAAATAAACAGTATCAATTCCATGAGTGCAGACTGAGCCACACATTATATAGCAGTCCAAGAATCTCATACGCTATCAGACTCAAAGATACAATAACAATTCCATTAGCACAGATGACGAGTCCAAAAATCTCATAGAATATCAGATTGAAAGATTCAGTATCACTTCCATTTGTGCAGAATGAGCTACACATCACATTCCAGTCCAAAAATCTCATACAGTATCAGACTGATAGATACAGTATCAATTCCTTTAGTGCAGGCTGAGCTACATATTACATACCAGTCCAAAAATCTCATACAATATTAGATTGAGATGCAGAATTAATCCCATTATTGCTGACTGAGCTATACATTACATACCAATCCAATGATTTCACCACGAACAGATTGAAAGGTACATTATCATTCACAATAGAGTTCAGAGATTAAGATGTAATCACACTCCAAAGCTCACACACGTTGTTTGATTAAAGAAAATTGAAAAGTGTATCCATATTTACAAATTAAACACTGGCCGAAGAACTGTATATAATTTAAAGTATTAAAGATACAGTTTCAAATACGATACTGTAAACTGAAATAAGAATACAGAATGAATCCAGACTTGCACATTGAGATAATGTAGCAGAGAATGACAGATACAGAATAAATCCCACACTCACACACAGCACCAGAGACTGACAGATACAGAATTATTCCCACACTCACACACAGTACCAGAGACCGACAGATACAGAATGAATCTCCACACTCACAGACTGTACTGGAGACGACAGATATAGAATGAATGTCACAGTCACATTACTGCAGACTGATTTACACTTTACAGACCAGTCCAAAGATCTCATAGTGGCAGATTGAAAGATACAGTCTAAATTCTATTGGTGCAGACTGAGCTACATATTGGATATAGTGGTAAATACTCGTGTTTGCTGAAATAAACATTATCAATGCCATTGGTACAGACTGAGCTACACATTACGTACTAGTCCAAAAATCACAAATGATCAGATTGGAAGATACAATTTAAATTCTATTCGCACTGCCTGAGCTGAACATTATATATCAGTCCAACAATCTCATACAATATTAGACTGAAAGATACAGAATCGATTCAATTAGTGAAAACTGAGCCACACATTATATAGCAATCCAAGAATCTCATACCGTATCAGACTCAAAGATACAATATCAATTCCATTAGCACAGACTGAGCTACACGTTACTCACCAGTCCAAAAATCTCATACTGAATCTTTCAATGTGACACTGTATCAATTTCATTCGTGCAGCCTGAGCTATACATTGCATTCCAGTCCAAAAATTTCATACAGTATAAGAATGATCGATACAGTATCAATTCCTTTAGTGCGGGATGAGCTACATATTACATACCAGTCCAAAAATCACATAAAGTGTTAGACTCAGATGCAGAATTAATCCCATTATTGCAGACTGAACTACACATTGCACACCAGTCCAGTAATTTCAACGTGAACAGATTGAAAGGTATATTATCATTCACAATAGAGTTCAGAGATTAAGATGTAACACGACTCCAAAACTCTCACACGTTGTTTGATTAAAGAAAATCAAAAAGTGTATCTGTGTAAACAAATTAAATGCTCGATGAAGACATGTATATACTTTAAAGTTTCAATACAATAGTGGAAACTGAAATAAGAGTATAGAATGCACATTGTCACAGAGATTGAATTGCAGAATGAATCCCACACTGAGATAAAGTAGCAGAGAATGGCAGATACAGAATGTATCCCACACAAAGACAGTACCAGCGACTGATGGATGCAGAATATACCCCATGCTCACACTCAGTTACAGAGACTGACAGATACAGAATAAACCCCAGTCTCATATCCAGTACCAGAGACTGACCTCGACTGACGGGAAGCGACAACTATAATAAGGCAACAAATTCACATTCTCTGTCGTGGTTCCAGAAACAGGACAATGTGCACTGTGAGGGATGTTTCTGTCTGTAACTTTTACTGTCGTATTTTTGCACTTTTTGACGGTGAAAAATGAAGACAATTGATTCATAATAAAGTTTTTGTTTCACTCGTTCCATAGTTGTGAATTTGCCCCATTATATATCACTGTACATTGCACAGTATTTCTCTCTGATTTCTCAGGACACGATTTACATTGCTCCCCTACCCCATTTAGACTCTTATTTTCCATGCAGTATGTGGCCTCCTTATTCCCCCAGCGAAATGCACCACCTCACACCTTTCTATATTGAAATTCAATGGCCATTTACAAGGCCGTTCTGCATGTTTATTTTGTCCCAGTCTTGATCTGTATTGACTATATCTCCGAAACAAATTACAAGAATTTAACGCAGTATCACAACTAGTGTTTGCTCTAACAAAATGTACTTGCAGCTCGTCTCCATCCCCAGTTTTTCTAAATGTCACTCGTGCAATATAATGTGAAGAATGAGTTCATCTTCTGTCCCTCTGTCATCTGCAAACTTCAATGACCCGGGGTTTGGGGACATCTACTGGCCGGAAGCAGAACTGCAACAGTTCAGAAGAAATTGCTGAAACCGGACAATGTGCAGTGTGAGCGTGTTTGTGATTGGTGGCAGGTATTAAATCTGATTTTTTAAAACCTGCCCATTAACCTTTAGTGTTTGTTATAGAACAGTAAACAGAGCCGGACAGTAAGGATATGGGGAGTTATACAAAAAGCATCTATTGCAGGCATCAGGTGAGAAGTTTGAAGGACACATTTTAAACAGCGGCTGTTTAGTTTTGGTTGAACGGTTAGTCCCATGGGAGAGGGGATTAGAAATCTGATATGTGCAAAGGTCTCCGCCCCATCGGGTAGTCCCATTCATGGAACAGTGCAGGGGTTGGGCTGTGTCTGGATGTCACTAAATTGTTGTAAAACAGCCCAACTTACCTGGTGTGCAGAAGCTGAGTGCTGCAGTACTGCAGTGGAGTCAGACACTGACACTGTTTGTATCGCTGGTTTTCATTTGTGGATATTACAATGATTATTAACAGAGAGATTCAATTGATCACTTTTGTATTTTCTACCTCAACTGTTCTTGACTTACAAGAGATAATTTTTCTTCCTACAGGCAAATCCTTGAAGGGCCCAGAATTAGTGTGATATTTCCTCCACCCGGGGCACAAGGAACAGTGCAGCCAGCTCCTTCTCACACACAGTATGTATCGAGTCATAGAGTCATAGAGTTATACAGCATGGATAGAGGCCCTTCGGCCCATCGTGTCCGCGCCGGCCATCAGCCCTGTCTACTCTAATCCCATATTCCAGCATTTGGTCCGTAGCCTTGTATGCTATGGCATTTCAAGTGCTCATCCAAATGCTTCTTGAATGTTGTGAGGGTTCCTGCCTCCACAACCCTTTCAGACAGTGAGTTCCAGACTCCAACCACCCTCTGGGTGAAAAAGTTCTTTCTCAATTCCCCTCTAAACCGCCCGCCTTTTACCTTGAATCTATGTCCACTTGTTATTGAACCCTCAACGAAGGGAAAAAGCTCCTTAGTATCCATCCTATCTGTGCCCCTCATAATTTTGTACACCTCAATCATGTCCCCCCTCAGCCTCCTCTGCTCCAAGGAAAACAAACCCAATCTTCCCAGTCTCTCTTCATAGCTGAAGCGCTCCAGCCCTGGTAACATCCTGGTGAATCTCCTCTGCACCCTCTCCAAAGCGATCACATCCTTCCTGTAGTGTGGCGACCAGAACTGCACACAGTACTCCAGCTGTGGCCTAACCAGTGTTTTATACAGCTCCATCATAACCTCCTTGCTCTTATATTCTATGCCTCGGCTGATAAAGGCAAGTCTCCCATATGCCTTCTTTACCACCTTATCTACCTGTTCCGCCGCCTTCAGGGATCTGTGAACTTGCACACCAAGATCCCTCTGACCCTCTGTCTTGCCTAGGGTCCTCCCATTCATTGTGTATTCCCTTGACTTGTTAGTCCCTCCAAAGTGCATCACCTCGCACTTTTCCGGGTTAAATTCCATTTGCCACTGTTCCGCCCATCTGACCAACCCATCTATATAGTCCTGCAGACTGAGGCTATCCTCCTCGCTATTTACCACCCTACCAATCTTTCTTAATATACTCTGTGAGTATATTATCACTCACAGAGCACAGAGACACAGACAGGTCATCAATCCCACAGTCTCACACAGCAGAAATAGTCAATGCCAAACTGATCCCAATCCAACAGTCAAACAGAGCAGGAGAGACTGACGGAATTTCTATTTCACAATGACTCAATACCGCTGACTGGCAGATAAATAATTCCCAGTCCAAAATCACACCCAGTATCAGATTGAAAGGCACTGTGTTAATCTCACATAAGATCAGAATTAGCTACAAATTAAATACCAGATAGAACTGACACATGGTACTGATTGATAGGTACAGAATGAATCACAATAGTGTACCCCGAGATTCAAATTAAATACCAGCCCACAACTCACACCACATTATGAGTTTAAAGATGCAGTATTCATGCCAATATTATACACTGAGATACAAATTAGATACCAGTTCAGATGTTACCCATATTTGACTCACATATATGTCCAAAAACCTCATAGTGTCAGAATGAAATGTACAGTTTCAATCCTATTGTTGCAGATTGAGCTACACATTATATACCAGTCCAAAATTTGCATAAAGTATCATACTGGAAGATACAGTATCAATCCCATTAGACTGAGGTACACATTAGTTACCTGTCCAAAAATCATATTTATCAAACTGAAAGGCAGAGTATCAATTCCCTTACTGCAGACGGAGGTTCACATTAGATACCTGTCCAGAAATCACGTACAGTACCATACTGAAAGAAATAGTATTGATTTAATTAGTACAGACTGACCTACACGTTACATACCAGTACAAAAATCTCACACAGTTTCAGACTGGAAGATACAGTATCAATCCCATTAGTGCAGACTGAGGTGTACATTAGATACCAGTCCAAAAGTCACATTCAGTGTCAAAATGAAAGATACAGTAACAATTCCTTTAGTGCAGACTGAACTACACCTTACAAACCTGTCTAAATATATTACACAGTATCAGACTGAAAGGTACAGTATGAATTCCATTAGTACAGACTGAACCACACATTACATACCAGTCCAAAAATCTCATACAGTGTCAGACTGAAAGATACAATAATTATTCTATTAGCCCAGACTGAGCTACAAAATAAATACCAGTACAATAATTTCACAGTAAAAGATTGAAATACACATTATCTTCACGGAGATTAAGATGTAATCATTCAACAAAACTCGCACACATTGTTTGATTAAAACAAAATCCAAAAGTGTATCAATATTTACAAATTAATGCAGCACGAAAGATTTGCATACATTAATGAATTAAACATGCAGTTTCAAGTACCATACTCTAACCTGAAATAAGAATACAGAACGAATCCAGACTTGCACTTTGCCCAGAGACTGAGTTACAGAATGAATTCCACACTGAAATAGAATACCAGAGACTGACAGTCACAGAATGAATCCCACACTCACAGATAGCACCAGAGATTGAGAGATACAAAACGAATCACACACTCACACACAGTACCAGAGACTGACAGATACAGAATGAATCCCACACTCACAGACTGTATTGGAGACTGACGGATACAGAATGAATATCACACTCACATACAGTACCAGAGAATGACAGACATAGAATTAATGCCACACTCACATACAGTCTGACATCTACTGGCCATAAGTGAGAACTGTAACTGAGTGGAACAAATTCACATTCTCTGTCGTTGTTCCAGATTCAGGACAATGTGCAATGTGAGGAAATAGTTTCTCTCTGTAACTTCTACTCCCGTACTTTTTCTAATTTTGTCAGTTAAAAATTAGACAATTGATTTCGAATAAAGTTTTTGTTTTCCTCATTCGAAAGTTGCCCCATTATATTTCACTCTACATTGCGCAATATTTCTGTCTGAATTCTCAGGAGACGATTTATATTAATTCAAATAAACCGAACTGAAACACAAATAAAAACTGAGTGCAAATCTGCAAGTTTCAACGGCGACCGTCAAAAGTGAAAGGGATAAAATATAGAAAAAAATCAAACCGAAAATGCTGGAAAGGCTCAGCAGGTCCGGCAGCATCTGTGGAGAAGGGAAGCTCGGGTTAACGTTTCAGGACTATGACCCTCCTATAGATCAGAAAGGTTAATCCGACATAATTTAAATAAGGAACGGGAATCAGCAGAGGGAAAAACTTCAGAAAATCAATTAATTTCACTGAATCCGAGCAATTGTGTCCCGTATCCACTGTACAGATCAGGGCAAATAATAATACAAAGGAACAGAGTTAAATTCAACGATATGGGGGAAATAATTGAATTTTAAAAATATTTTTAAATATAAATTAGACTCGTTTGTGTTTTGAAAACACTATCCCTCTGAAGATCATCAAATTCGGTTCCAGTCTTGGTGTTTCTGAATTCAGCGTGCTGGGATTCAAAACTGTTGGAATTAATTGTTTGGAAGGGAGCGATACTCACCATCATAGCACCTTCGTTCACTGGGAGGGAGAAATAGAGCGTTTCTGTGGAGTTTCGGACTGAATTGCTCCCTTTGGGTTACTGGCACTTTAATCAAAGACAATAAACAGTTCCCAAACATCAGCCCCTGAACAGACACAACAAGCTGGTCGAATTTCTCATTCATAGATATTAAATAAGAGGATGGCAAAAGCGAATAGGAAGAGGTTAGGAAGAAGTCACAAAATACAATTAGGGAAGCAAACAGGAATCACAAAATCAAATTATCAAGGAATATAAAAAGAAATCGTAAATTATTGTACAGAGCCAGAAATAACAGAAGGAAAATCAGAATATCTTGAGGGCCACTAAGGGATTCACAAGATAAACTCACAGGTAACGTCAGCGAAATGGCAGAAATATTGAATTATTACTTTCCCTCAGTATTTACCCGGGAGATTAACAGGGTGAATATGATATAGAGGAAGAGGTCAATAAAGATATCAAGGCATTTAAGTTAGAAAGGATGGTTAAACTCCTGATCCTGATGGATTGCATCTGCACTTATTAAATGAAGCAAAGGAAGAGATAGCAGAGGCATTGTTACATATATAGAAAAAATCATTACAGAAAGGAATAGTGCCAGAGGACTGGATGACAGTTGATATGATTCTTATATTTTGAAACAGGAAATAGAACAAGTCCAGGGAACTGTGGACCAGTTAACTAAAGGTCGGTGGTAGGAATGATCATGGAATCTTTTACTCAATGAAGCAACAGAAAAACATGCAGAAACCGAAAATATAATAAAGAATAGTCAGCACGGATTTCAGAAAGGGAAGATTTAATAGTTTGACAGAAGGTTTGACAGTTAAAATTACAGTTCAACATAACTTATCTGCTTTTCAAATATATTCCTCCAGAAATAAACCTCTGTGTTTGCATTTCATGGCCTTATCAACCTGTGTTGCTACTTTTAAAGATTTGTCAATCTGTACCCCTAAATCCCATTGCTCTTCTACCCCATTTAGACTCTTATTTTCAAAGCAGTGTTTGGCCTCCTTATTCCCCCGAGCAAAATGCACCACCTCACACCTTTCTATATGGAAATTCAATGGCCATTTACACCGACTTTCAGCAAGCTTATTAAAGTCTTCTTCTATTTTGTCGTAGTCTTCCTCAGTATAGGCTATACCCCCAACATTAATTACAAGCATTTAATACAGCATTACAACTCATGTTTTGTCGAACAAACTGTTTTCCATTCCCAGTTTTTCGAAATCCCACCCGTGCAATATAATGTGAAGAATGAGTTTATCTTCTGTCCCTCTCTCATCTGTAAACTTCAATGACCCGGGGTTTGGGGACATCTACTGGCCGGAAGCAGAACTGCAACAGTTCGGAACAAATTGATGAAACCGGACAACAAGCAGTGTGAGCGTGTTTGTGATTGGTGGCAGGTATTAAATCTGATTGGATATTTGAAGAAACCAATCAGAGAGTTACAGTTAATTATTGTGACCTCACTACGAATGACCCAATCACAATCATTGCCTTCCTCCATCCCTCATTACCATAGTAAACAATTTTACAACACCAAGTTATAGTCCAGCAATTTTATTTTAAATTCACAAGCTTTCGGAGGCTTCCTCCTTCGTCAGGTGAACGATGTAAAATTGTTTACAATTGTCAACCCCAGTCCATCACCGGCATCTCCACATTATCATTACCATAGGGCTGTGGGGCTGCCTATTTAATCCGAGCTCGGAGCGGATTTGGGTCATTTCTGAGTCTGAAATTGAGTTTGAAAATGCCTGAGGACAAGAAAGCAGCTTCCAAGAAGGGCGCCAAGAAAACCTTGAGTAAAGCACCAGCCAAGGGCGGCAAGAAGCGCATCGCGGGTGAGGCTTCCCGCCTGGCCCATTATAATAAACGGCGCACCATCAGCTCCCGGGAGATCCAGACCGCCGTGCGCCTGCCGCTGCCCGGGGAACTGGCCAAGCACGCCGTGTCGGAAGGGACAATGGCGGTGACCAAGTACACCAGCTCCAAGTAAAACTCCACAATGCACTGAAAAGAAAATAAACACAAAGGCTCTTTTCAGAGCCACCCACAGTCTCTCAAAAAACTGTACCAACACCTCTATGGAATCATTTTACTGTCGATAGTTTGATACTCACTGTCTCTCTAACTTGTGCTTTTGCAATTTCACTTGAAATCTGGTAGATTCTCATAATCACTGCCCGGTATAATCTCTGTCGTTGTTTTATTTACTTTCAATAACCAATAACGTGTCCCTGATCCTCTCGTTCCCGGTCATATTCCGCCCCTTCCCCCGCATCTGCCCCTTCAGAGCCGTTTTAAGGTCATTTCTTTCTCCTTTTCACGTTTTTTTGTTCATTATTCGGGAATATCACTTTCAGAACCGCAATCCTCTTTGAAGCAACAACCCTGAAAGGGACTTCACACCGACGACAGAATAGTCTAAAGGCTCTGTCACTGTTCGACTTCTTACACCAGGAGTCTCGGCTCCGGTTTCGATCGCGCTGCAGCTCCTGTGAACAGGGATCAATCCACAATCTGTGGTTTGTTACTTTTACAAAGATTGAGCTGGGATCTGTCCCGTTACAAAATGGGACTTTATTCCCGCCGGATTGAAAGCGAACGGTGAATGACGCCGGATTTTCACCGGATTGTAAAAGATTCTGGAAATTGTGACGGGAAATGTGGAATAACAGAGTAAAAGGAGAGAGATTTTTAAATCTCTGTCTTAAGGCGACATTATTTACTTAATCCGCTTCTTGTGTTACAAATATATTGGCGGGCTTTTCAAATTTCAATAAAACGGTTCAGTTCAGTATATTCCGCCTTTTTCTCATTGCCGGCTGTTGATTGGTGAATAAAACAGCTCTCTCTTTTGGCTGTTCGTTGAACCAATGAGATTGAGAACAGATGGACCAATCACAATTGCCCCCACTGTCATTGGAATGTATTCATTAGTTGTCCACTGTATGAGCAAAAGTAATTCCTGGGCTAATATTCTTGTACCAGAAAGAGATTTATATAATAGACGGAATTGTTGAGATAAAGTAACATGAGCATCTCCTCGCGGACATTGTTTTGTTTGAACAACGTAACTTGGTTAATCTACAGACATCGAAATAGAGGGCATTCTGGAACGTGGATATGGCTGAAGGCATTGTTGTGAAAAGTGGGGCAAAATGGACTGCGGAAACAGCCTTTAGGGAGTCCACTATCTAGGATGAGACCAGCTACAGTGAATAGGGTGAATGTTTATTTGTTATTTGCCTTCTTTCTCTTTGGTTATAACCCGTTTTACTGCTCACAGGGGCTGATGAAAAGGATGTAACTTTATCATTTATTCTCCTTCGTTAAAGCCCGTAGTTCCAGAGCATAATGTGCAGTTTGGGCGCTTCATTATAGAAACAACTTTAAACCCACAGAGGACGAAGTAGATTCTCTCGAATGAGGCCAGAGAAGGGGAACTGTACGAGGAAAGATTTTAAATATTGGGATTATTTCCAGGAAATGGAGAAGAGGAGACTTAAATTGTAAAATATGAAGGTGTTTGATAGAGTAATAGAGAATTACTGCATCCGCTGGTTGTGAGGATCAGTGATAGAATGATAGAGAATTATTGTATTCTCTGGCGATGAGGATCAATGAAAAATTGATAGAGAATTATTATATCCTCACTTGTGAGGATCAGTTAAGGAGTAATAGAGAAATACTGTGTCCTCTGGTTTGAGGATCAGTAATAGAGTAATAGAGAATTACTGTATCCTCTGGTTGTGAGGATCAGTGATAGAGTAATAGAGAATTATTGTATCCTCTGGTTGTGAGCATCATTGATAGAGTAATAGAGAATTACTGTATCCTCTGGTTGTGAGGATCAGATATAGAGTAATGGAGAATTACTGTATCCTCTGGCGTTGAGGATCAGTGACAAGGGGTCACCAATACCAACTCATCATGAAATCGTTTAAGTGTAAATCATTTTTGTAACATAGAATGCTTTGCAACAGGGAATGGCAAAACCAGAATAGAGAGAATTGTAACTTTTACCATTGCATCACTTAAGCGAAAATTGAACACATATTTGAAATCGAAGAAGATAAAGGGCATTTGGAAGAAAGTTTGCCATGACATACGTATTGAATTGCTTTAACCGTGAACTGGCATTGACATGATGGGCCAAATGGCCTCCCCCTGTTCTGTAAACCACTGTGCTGTATGTTTCTCCTAGATTGAGATTTGTGATGATCATGAATGATTCCGGAGGCCGATGTGCTGCTCCTTATCTAACGATACGGGACTGTAACCCATCGCTGTAAATAAAGTTTCTATTTATTATCGTAATTAAATATTCATATGACTGCACTGCCCAATATCTAACAAAACTAGAGTGTAATCCAGGAATGTAACAATCGTTTCCGTCTCATAATCTGAACTGGATATTCGTGCTTCTGCACTGTCCAATATCTATGAATAATGCCCTTTCGGGATGGAAACCTGCCGTCCTTGCCCGGTTTGGTCTACATGTGACTCCAGACCCACAGCAAATTGGTTGATTCTTAATTGCCCTCTGAAATTGTCTAGCAAGCCACTCAGTTGTAAAATCTCGCTCAAAAAAAGTCATAATAAGAATAAAACCCGAAGGACCACCCGGCATCGGACCACTAGGCACCAGACACGACAAAGGCATACCATGCCCAGTCGACCCTGCAAAGTCAACCTCACGAACATCTAGGGACTTGTGCCAAAATTGAGAGAGCTGTCCCACAGGCTAGTCAAGCAACAGCCTGACATAGCCATACTCACAGAATCATACCTTTCAGCCAACGTCCCAGTCTCTTCCATCACCATCCCTTGGTATGTCCTGTCCCACAGGCAGGACAGACCAATCAGAGGTGGCGGTACAGTGATATACAGTCAAGAGGGAGTGGCCCTGGGAGTCGTCAACATTGTCTCTGGACCCCATGAAATCTGATAGCATCAGGTCAAACATGAACAGGGAAACCTCCTGCTCATTACCACCGACCGCCCTCCCTCAGCTAATGAATCGGTCCTCCTCCACGTTGAGCACCACTTGGAGGAAGCAATGAGGGCAACAAGGGCACCGAATGTAGTCTGGGTGCGGGACTTCGAAGTCCATCACCAAGGGTGGCTCGGTAGCACCACTACTGAGCGAGCTGGCCGAGTCCTGAAGGACATAGCTACCTGACTGGGCTTGCAGAAGGTGGGGAGCGAAACAACACGAGGGGAAAAACCTAGTTGACCTCGTCCTCACCAATCTATCTGTTGCAGATGCATCTGTCCATGACAGTATTGGTAGGAATGACCACCGCACAGTCCTCGTGGAGACGAAGTCCCGTCTTCGCAGTGAGGGCACCATCCAACGTGTTGTATGTAACTATCACCGTGCTAAATGGGATAGATTCAGAACAGATCTCGCAGATCAAAACTGGGCATCGACGAGGCGCCATCAGCAGCAGCAGAATTGTATTCCAGCACAATCTGTAACCTCATGGCCCGGCAAATTCCTCACTCTACTGTTAGGGTAAAATTTGGGCTGTTGGGTTAAAGGCAAAGATGAAGTGACTATTGTGTGCATGGCTGCGGTCATTGCCCCAAGACCACACTGAAATGCGCTTTGTGCAGACCAGACTAACCCGAATTAAAAGCTTAAACATAACACTTGACTACTAACAAAATGGACTCGACTAAACAAAATGGATTCTGTGACTGTGGGAAAGGCAGTTAAAGTGCTGAGTTTGTATATTCCAAAAACTGACTTACAGTCTGGGAATACAAAAGACATTTCACAACGAGCTGATAAAAACTACAGAACCAGACTGAATCGACAAAGACCATACTGTCTTAAGGTGATAACAGTTGTTTTAATATGATTGGAGGTCCGTGGTTGCTGTGCTAATGTATACACTAATAAAGACTAATGATGTAATAGCTACTGAAAATCTGTATTTCAAAGGTATAAAAAAGCATGACAACCATTTTGAAGTTGAGAAGTTAGTTGCGAACGCTGCGGAGCGTCCAGTTCTTCTCCCAAAGTACTTTGTCCAATAAACTGCATGTTGAATCTTTAAGTCTGACTCCGAGTGGTGATTTTCCCACAACACTACCATTACGAACAAGCCAGGGGATCAACCCTGGTTCAATGAGGAGTGTAGAAGAGCATGCCAGGAGCAGCACCAGGCGTACCAAAAATAAGGCCACAACCTGGTGAAGCTACAACTCAAGACTACATGAATGCTAAACAGCGGAATCAAAATGCTGCAGGCAGAGCAACAAGATTCCACAACCAAAGGATCAGATCAAAGCTCTGCAGGCCAGCCACATCCAGTTCTGAATGGTGGTGGACAATTAAAAAACTAACGGGAGGCGGAGGCTCTGTAAACATCCCCATCCTCAATGATGGCAGAGTCCAGCACGTGATTGCAAAAGACAAGGCTGAAGCGTTTGCAACCATCTTCAGCCAGAAGTGCCGAATAGATGTTCCATCTCGATCTCCTGCCGATATCACCAGCATCACAGAAGCCAGTCTTCAGCCTATTCGATTCACTCCAGGTGATATCAAGAAACGGCTGAATGCACTGGAGACAGCAAAGGCGATGGGCACCGACAACATCCCGGCTGTAGTGCTGAAGGCTTGTGCTTCAGAACTATCCGCGCCTCTAGCCAAGCTGTTCCAGTACAGCTACAACACTGGCATCTATCCGACAATGTGGAAAATTGCGCAGGCATGTCCTGTCCACAGAAAGCAGGACAAATCAAATCTGGCCAATTACCGCCCCATCAGTCTATCCTCTATCATCAGCAAAGTGATGGAAGGTGTCGTCGACAGGGCTATCAAGCGGCACTTACTCACCAATGACCTGCTCACCGATGCTCAGTGTGGGTTCACACCAGGACCACTCGGCTCCAGACCTCATTACAGCCTTGGCCCAAACATGTACAAAAGCGTTGAATTCCAGAGATGAGGTGAGAGTGACTGCCCTTGACATCAAGCAGCATTTGACCTAGTGTGGCACCAAGGAGCCCTTGTAAAATTGAAGCTAATGGTAATCAGGGGAAAAACTCTCCAGTGGCGGGAGTCATACCTAGCAGATGGTAGTGGTTGTAGGAGGCCAATCATCTCAGCCCCAGGACATTGCTGCAGGAGTTGCTCAGGGCAGTTTCCTCGGCCCAACCATCCTCAGCTTTTTCATCAATGACCTTCCCTCCATAAGGTCAGAAATGGGAATGTTCACTGATGATTGCCCACTGTTCATTTGCATTCGCAACCCCTCAGATAATGTTGCAGCCTGTGCCCCATGCAGCAAGACCTGGACAACATCCATGCTTGGGCTGATAAGTAGCAAGTAACATTCGCGCCAGACAAGTGCCATGCAATGACTATAACCAACAAGAGAGAGTCTAAACACCTCCCTTTGACATTCAACGGCATTACTGTCGCCGAATCCCACACCATCAACATCCTGGGGGTCACCCTTGACGGGACCAGCCACATAAATACTGTGGCTGTAAGAGCAGGTCAGAGGCTTGGTATTCTGTGGCGAGCGATTCACGTCCTGACTCCCCAAAACCTTTCCACCATCTACAAAGCACAAGTCAGGAGTCTGATGAAATACTCTCCACTTGCCTGGATGAGTGCAGCTCCAGCAAGACTCAAGAAGCTGGACAGCATCCAGGACAAAGCAACCCGCTTGATTGGCACCCCATCCACCACCCTAAACGTTCACTCCCTTCACCACCGGCGCACTGTGACTGCAGTGTGTACCATCCACAGGATGCACTGCAGCAACTCGCCAAGGCTTCTTCGACATCATCTCCCAAACCCGTGGCCTCTACACCAAGAAGCACAAGAGCAGCAGGCACGTGGGAACAACACCACCTGCACGTTCCTCTCCAAGTCACACACCATCCCGACTTGGAAATATATCGCCGTTCCTTCATCGTCGCTGGGTCAAATCCTGGAACTCCCTTCCTAACAGCACTGTGGGAGAACCTTCACCGCACGGACTGCAGCGGTTCAAGAAGGCGGCCCACTACCACCTTCTCAAGGGCAATTAGGGATGGGCAATAAATGCTGGCCTCACCAGAGACGCCACATCCAGTGAACAAATCAAAAAATAGCACAGTCTAACCAAACGCTGTAAAAACAGTTCCAATCTAAAATCTGAACTTGATATTCATGTTTCTGCATTGCCCAATATCTAACAACATGACAGAGTGAACCAGGGACGGAGCAATAGTTCCCCCACAATCTGAACTGGATGTTCGT
Organism: Heptranchias perlo; assembly: GCF_035084215.1. Taxonomy (NCBI): domain Eukaryota; kingdom Metazoa; phylum Chordata; class Chondrichthyes; order Hexanchiformes; family Hexanchidae; genus Heptranchias; species Heptranchias perlo. Next base: position 544,947 of record NW_027139666.1, read on the forward strand.
GTTTCTGCACTTTGTAACATCTACCAATACTACTGTCCAACCCAGGGATGCACCAGTAGTTCCCCTTTATAATCTGTCCTGGATATTCATGTTTCTGTACTCAGCAAGTTCTAACAATTCGAAAGTGGAACACATTAATGTAACAAAAGTTCAGCCTCATAACTAACTGGATACTTTTGCTTCTGCACTGCCCCACATCTAACATTACGACACTATAATCCAAGGATATAAAAATAGTACCTCTTTATGACATAAATATGACATTTTAACCCCGGGATGCATCAATAGTTCCCCTTATAAACTGAACTGGATAGTCTTGCTTCTTCATTGTCCAATAACTGGCAATGCGATAATGTAACCCAGGGATTTAACAGTAGTTCCACCTTATAGAACTAGATATTCGTGTTTCTGCACTATCCAATGTCCAACAATGCGATAGTGTAACGCAGGGATGTAACAGGAACTGGATAGTCGTGTTTCTGTACATGTGTCACATGCCTCAAACACCTTTCAATATTCGGTCACCGGAAACTCTTGTTAAGATGACGCAGGACCAAATCGATAAACTGCTTCATTTTACATCAAACAAACTTACAAAGCAATTGGTATTATTGGCTACACAAATTCAATCATTTCGACTTAACGGTACCTATTAAAGTAAAATAAAGTATATGCAACACTTCCCCAGATCAGCGGGTCGTTTTGATTGTGCTAAACAAAATGTCTTCTGCCTGTTTGAGTGCTGCAGAGTGAGCAATTTGAGAGTTTTGTAAGTGTGGGAGCTTAAGGGTTAATCTCTTTTAAAATCTAGTATTAATTGCTGTTAACTTTTAAATAAGATTAACTGTTTAAGTTCAATTTTAAACTTAATTTTTTTAAGTTTCTGTTTGGCTAAGCAGAGACAAACAAGCAAGCTCTTCGACTGGAGATCTGCTGTGGTTAATTCAATGGTTAGCTGATACAGTAACAGAGCAGAGCTTACTGCTCTGAGTCAGAAATAGTCGAAATACGGGGGCCTGTGAGTGCAACCGGCACTGAGTGGAGCGGGCACGGAGTGAGCAACTTGAGAGTTTGGTAAGTGCTAGAGTTTGGTAAAGTGGGAGAAGGAGGTGCTCTTTTGCTTTGCTTTTCCTAACTTTTCCTGCAGAGCGGCGGCGGACCTGAGCAGCAGCAGACCTGCAACAAGAGAAAACTGCAGTGTGATATTACAGGTGAGGCAGGTACGTGATTGGTAGTGAATGTGGGCTAAGTTATAAATTAACATATAGCAGATAACAAAATTTTAAAAATCCAAGCTTAATTAAATTAATCTACCAAATTAAACGAGATAAATAATTTGAATAACATTAAATTAATTCAATAAATAAATAAAATATTGGATGAACGGGAGATGTGTTGCTGTTGCAATATGAGGGATCTTGTGGACATTTTTATCCAGGGCGACTACATCTTCGGTAAGTGTCTGTGGTTCGAGGGACTTCGGCTCTGAGTTAAGGAGCTGGAGTCCGAGCTGTAGACGTTGTGAGACATCAGGGAGGGAGAAAGATATCTGGACCTTTTGCTCCAGGAGTCAGCCACACCCCTTAGATTAAATACTTTAGAATTGACACGTGGTCAGGGACAGGAGGGTGTGGCTGCGAGTGAGGCAGGTACGGGGATCCAGGAGGTAGTATTGCAGGAGCCTCAGTCCCTGCCCTTGTTCAATGGATTCGAGGTTGTTGCAACCCTCGTAGACAAGTGCGGGAGCTGCAGGGAGGACGAGCAAACTGACCATGGCACCGTGCTACCGGAAACCTTTCAAGTAGGGGGAGTAAAAAGGAAGGTGATTGTAGTCGGCAACATTATAGTTAGGGAGGATAGACACTGTTCTCTGCAGGCATGAGCATGAGTTCATAAGGCTATGTTGCCTACCCGATGCCAGGGTTAAGGACATCTCCTCCGGGCTGATGAAGAACTTGGAGTGCGAGGGGTAGGATCCAGTTGTCGTGGTCCATGTAGGTACCAAAGATATAGGTAGGACTAAGAGAAAAGTTCTGCTGACAGATTTTGAGCAGCTAAGGACTAAAGGAAAAAGCAGAACCAGAAAGGTAATAATCACTGGATTATTACCTGAGACATGAGCATATTGGCAAAGGGTCAACAGAGGATCAGAGAGATGAATGCGTGGCTCAAAGATTGGTGTGGGGGAAGTGGGTTTCGATTCGTGGGGCACTGGTACCAGAAATGGGGAAAGAGAGAGCTGTTCCATTGGGACGGATTACACCTGAACCATTCTGGGACCAGAGTTCGAGACAATCGAATAAATGGGAGGTAGATAGAGTCATAGAGTTATACAGCACGGATAGAGGCCCTTCGGCCTATAATGTCCGCGCCGGCCATCAAGCCCAGTCCAATCTAATCCCACATTCCAGCATTTGGTCCGTAGCCTTGTATGCTATGGCATTTCAAGTGCTCATCCAAATGCTTCTTGAATGTTGTGAGGGTTCCTGCCTCCACAACCCTCTCAGGCAGTGAGTTCCAGACTCCAATCACCCTCTGGGTGAAAAAGTTCTTTCTCAAATCCCCTCTAAACCTCCCGCCTTTTACCTTGAATCTATGCCCCCTTGTTATAGAACCCTCAACGAAGGGAAAAAGCTCCTTTGTATCCATCCTATCTATGCCCCTCATAATTTTGGAGATAGGGCTTTAAATTATATCGTGGGGGTGGGGGTGGGGTGGGGGGGGGGTGTCCCGGTGGAGAGGAATCTAGAATGTTAAATGGAAAAGACAAGGAAGCAGTACAGGAAACTGATTGGGGTAAGGATAACCAGATTGTGTCAGGAAGGGACAGTACGTACAAACAAAAGAGTGCACTAAAAATAGGGTCTGTGTAAGAAAAAACGGTAATATGACAAACAGGGCCATAGGACAAAAAATGTGAAGATATCTCAAAATTTTAAAAAGACAGTTGTAAAGGCACTGTATCTGAATGCATGAAGCATTCATAATAAGGTAGACGAATTAACAGCGCAAATTGATGTCAACGGACACGATATAATTGCAATTGCACAGACATGGCTGCAGGGTGACCAAGGCTGTGAGCTGATTATCCAAGGGTTTCGATATTTAGGAAGGACAGGCAAAAAGGATAATAAGGCGGTGTGGCGTTGTTGGTAAAGGATGAAATCAGAGCAATAGTGAGATAAGATATTGGCTCAGAAAATCAAGATGCAGAATCAGTCTTGGTGTAGTTAAGCAGCATCAAGTGGCAGGAAACACTGATGGGAGTTGTCGATAGGCCTCCAAACAGTAGTGGTAATGTAGGGGATGGGATCAAAAAGGAAATTGGAGATGCATGTAACAAGGTTATTACAGTAATCATGGATGACTTTAATTTGCATATAGATTGGCCAAACCAAATCAGCAATAGTACTGTGGAGGATGAATTCCTGGAGTGTGTACGAGATGGAATTGTAGACCAGTACGGTGAGGAGCCAACTCGGGAACAGGCTATCCTAGATTGTGTATTCTGCAATGAGAAGGGGTTAATTAATAATCTTGTTGCGTGTGGTCCTTTAGGGAAGAGTGACTATAACATGATAGAATTCTTCATTAAGTTGGAAAGTGAAGTAGTCCAATCCGAAACCAGCGGCCTAAACCAGGAAACTACGAAGGTATGAGGAGTGAGTTGACTCTGATAGATTGGGAAGCTTCATTAAAAGGTATGACGGTGGATAGGCAATGGCTAACATTGAAGGAATGAATGCATGAATTACAAAAGTGATATAATCCTTTCTGCCGCAAAAACACAAAATGAAAAGCGGCCCAACCTTGGCTAACAAAATAAATTAAGGACAGTATTAAATCCAAAGAGGAGTCATATAAAGTTGTAAGAAAAAGTAGTAAGACTAAGGATTGGGTGCAGTTTAGAATTCAGCAAAAATGGACCAAGAGATTGATTAAGAGGGGGAAAATAGAGTATGAGAGTGAACTTGCAAGGGACATAAAAGTGGGCTGTAAAGCTTCTATAAAGACGTAAAAAGAAAAGTATAAGTGAAGACAAATAAAGGTCCCGTACAGTCGTAAAGGGGAGAATTTATAATGGGGAACAAGGAAATGGCAGAGCAATTAACCAATACTTTGGTACTGTCTTCATGAGAGTGGCGAGAGTGCCGAGACGTCCATCTCACCACGATGGACGTCTCGGCAATCTACACCAGTATCCCCCACAATGACGGCATCGCTGCAACAGCATCAGTACTCAACACCGACAACAGCCAATCTCCAGACGCCATCCTACAACTCATCCGCTTCATCCTGGATCACAATGTCTTCACCTTCGATAACCAGATTTTTACCCAAACGCACGGAACAGCCATGGGGACCAAACTCGCACCCCAATACGCCAACATTTTCATGCTCAAGTTCGAGCAGGACTTCATCACTGCACAGGACCTCCAACACAACACTATACACCAGATACATCGACGACATTTTCTTCCTATGGACCCATGGCGAAGAATCACTGAAGAGACTACACGATGACATCAACAAGTTCCATCCCATCATCAAGCTCACCATGGACTACTCCTCAGAATCGGTTTCTTTCTTGGACACACGAATCTCCATCAAAGACGGGCACCTCAGCACCTCACTCTACCGCAAGCACACGGAGAACCTCACGATGCTCCACTTTTCCAGCTTCCACCCTAACCACGTCAAAGAGGCCATCCCCTATGGACAGGCCCTGCGAATACACAGGGGCTGCTCAGACGAGGAGGAACGCGATGGACACCTACAGACGCTGAAAGACGCCCTAGTAAGAACGGGATATGACGCTCGACTCATCGATCGACAGTTCCGACGGGCCACAGCGAAAAATCGCATAGACCTCCTCAGAAGACTAACACGGGACGCAACCAACAGAGTACCCTTTGTCGTCCAGTACATCCGCGGAGCGGAGAAACTACGCCATGTTCTCCGCAGCCTTCAACATGTCACCAATGACGACGACCACCTCGCTATGGCCATCCCCACACCTCCACTACTCGCCTTTAAACAGCCACCCAACCTCAAACAGACCATCGTTCGCAGAAAATTACCCAGCTTTCAGGAGAACTGCCAACGTAACCTCTGCAAGATATGCCAGATCATCGACACAGATACCACCATCACACGAGAGGACACCACCAACCAGGTGCATGGTTCATACTCCTGTGACTCGGCCAACGTTGTCTACCTCTTATGTTGCAGGAAAGGATGGTACATTGGCGAGACCATGCAGACGCTGCGACAACAGATGAACGGACACCGCGCAACAATCGCCAGAGAGGAGGATTCCCCCCCCCGCCCCCAGTCGGGGATCACTTCAGCAGTCACGGGCATTCAGCCACCGACCTTCGGGTAAGCGTACTCCAAGGCGGCCTTCGAGACACACGACAACGCAAAATCGTCGAGCAGAAATTGATAGCCAAGTTCCGCACCCATGAGGACGGCCTCAACCGGGATCTTGGGTTCATGTCACGCTACACGTTACCCCACCAGCGAACAAAATTTATCTGTTTTTAATATACCGGGTCATTTGCTGTCTTTCTCTTCCTTCCGGATGTTTCTATGTTTCTGCCTCTCTCTCTCTGTTTTTTTTTGGTTGTTTATATATTCGGTGGCCCTGTCGGTAACACCTCTCTGTCTGCACACTGTGATTGCCTTGGCAACGGGCAGTTGGAAAGATTATCTATAATCACCAGGTATTGTTCTGTGATTTATAAATGCGAAGGGTTCGAGGATTTCATTTCCACATTCACCTGAGGAAGGAGGGAGCCTCCGAAAGCTTGTGAATTTCAAATAAAATTGTTGGACTATTACTTGGTGTTGTAAAATTGTTTACAATTGTCAACCCCAGTCCATCACCAGCATCTCCACATCACAATATTATAAGCTTTCGATCGGCTGGCAGAAAGAAAGTTACTGAAAATGTCCAGCTCAATCCAAGTTTCATTCTGGCAAAATTCAATAAAATGGCAGAAGATTTGGAACAGGTTAATTGGCTAACACGACTGAAACCGGTGATGAAACCGTGAAGACTTTCAATGGGAAGTTTTTTAAAACAAGACAAAAAACGTGGAAAATAAATACGTGCCAAAAGTCGAAAAAAGGGAATTCTGGTAAGAAAAGGCAAGATGGCTGACTGGCCATGAACAAAGAGAAATAAGATGTAAACTAAAGTGTTTCTACAAACTAAAGGCATCGAATACTTTAGTACCGGGAACAGAAAAAGAAAACTAAGGCTGCTGTTAGATCAGCTAAAAGGATAATGGAAAAGAGAATTGGAGAGAATTGTGGATGTTTTGGGAAAAGCGTTTTCAGTTATGTGAAGAGTCAGAGAACTGTCAAAGACTGTATGGGGCCATTGAAGTACGGTCAAGGACAGTTTAAGAAGGACTCACGGAGTGAGGCGGAAATATTAAATGAAGACTTTTCATTGGTCTTCACACTTGAAGGAGATGTTCGTCTGTCATATTTTAATGATAATAATAAAAATGTTAATATTAACATAGATGAATATATTGCTTTATAAAGAATTACAAAGCTTAAAATAGCTAGGACAGCCGGTCTCGATGATATTCATCCGTTAGTCGTTAGGGAGATGGGGCTCGTGTTGTCCGAGCCCCTTCTCCCTATCTTGAATAGCTCGCTGCACTCAGGGATGGTGTTCTTATACTGGGAGGAGCTTAATGCAGTCCCCATCTTTAAAAAATGAGGTAAGACGGACCCGTGTAACTATAACACCCATTAATTTAACGTCAGTATTGAGGGAACCGTTAGCGATGCAATCTATGACGATTTAGATAGAGGAGGACATGGTAGGGCCACCCAACATGGCTTCAAAAATCGGCGGTCATGTCTTACAAATTTGATTTTATTTTTTGAAGAAGTCACCAAGATGGTGGATGAGGGAAGCCCAGTAGATGCTTTCTACTTAGACTTCCATAAACTTTGGACAATGTACCACACAAGAGGCTTCTCTACAAGATCGAAGCGTCCGATATTAGTGGTAAAATATTGAGCTGGATTGAGAACTGACTAGAAGGACGTTGGCAGAAAGTAGTTATCGATGGATTTGGAGCTGTTTGGAGTCCGCTCAACAGTGGTGTCCCGCCGGGATTGGTGTTAGGACCATTGCATTAAACTATTTTAATTAATGATCCAGATGGAGGTGTTGGCAGCAGGATTTGCAGATGATACAGTGATTTGTACGAGTGTCAGGATTCTCGACTGTTTCAGGCGGATATTGATGCGTTGTGGGATGGGCTCGTTACTGGCTCTAAATAGAAGCATTAAAACATAGAAAATAGGAGCAGGAGTCGGCCATTCTGCCCTTCGAGCCTGCTCAGCCATTCAATATGATTATGGCTAATACTCTATCTCAATACCATATTCCTGCTCATTCCCCATACCCCTTGATGCCTTTTGTGTCTCGAAAGCTATCTAGCTCCTTCTTAAATATATTCAGTGAATTGGCCTCCACAGCCTTGTGTGGTAGAGAAATCCACAGTTTCATCACCCTCTGAGTGAAGAAATTTCTCCTCATCTCAGTCCTAAATGTCCTACCTCGTATGTTGAGACTGTCACCCCTCATTCTGGACCCCCCAGCCAGGGGAAATATCCTCCATGCATCCAGTCTGTCTATCCCCGTCAGAATTATATATGGTTCAATGAGATCCCCTCTCATTCTTCTCAACTCGAGTGAATACAGGCAGAGTCGACACAATCTCTCCTCGTACGACAGTCCTGCCATCCCAGGGATCAGTCTGGTGAACCTTCGCTGCATTCTCTCTATGGCAAATATATCCTTTCTGAGGTAAGGAGATCAAAACTGCACACAATACTCCAGGTGTGGTCTCACCAAGGCCCTGTATAACTACATTAAGACATCCTTGCTCCTGTACTCAAATCCTCTTGTAATGAAGGCCAAAATACCATTTGCCTTCCTAACTGCTTGCTGCACCTGCATGTTTGCTTTCAGTGACCGGTGTACAAGAACACCGAGGTCCCTTTGTACATCAACATTCCCCAATCTATCACCATTTTAATAATACTCTGCCTTTCTGTTTTTCCTTCCGAAGTGAATAACTTCACATTTATCCACATTATACTGCAATTGCCATGTATTTGCCCACACACTCAAAATTGTCGAAATCGCCTTGAAGACTCTTTGCATCCTCCTCACAACTCACGATCCCACCTAGTTTTGTATCGTCAGCAAACTTGGAAATATTACATTTGGTTCCCTCATCCAAATCATTGATATATATTGTGAATAGCTGGGGCCGGAACACTGATCCCTGCGTTACCCCCCTAGTCACTGCGTGGCACCACGAAAAAGACCCATTCATTCCTACTCTCTGTTTCCTATCTGTTAACCAATTTTCAATCCATGCCAGCATATTCCCCCAATCCCATGGACGTCAATTTTCACACGAACCTCTTATGTTCAACTTTATCAAAGGCCTCCTGAAAATCCAAATAAACCACATCCACTGGTTTTCCGTAATCTATTCTACCAGTTAAATCCTCAAAAAACTCCAGTAGGTTTGTCAAACACGATTTTCCTTTCATAAACCCATGTTGACTTTGCCTATGTGTCCTGTTATCACATCCTTTATAATAGACTCGAGCATTTTCTCGACTACTGATGTTAGGCTAACCGGTCGGTAGTTCTCTGTTTTCTCTCTCCCTCCATTTTTTAATAGTGGTGTTACATTTGCCATCCTCCAATCTGCAGGTACTATTCCATAATCTATAGAATTTTGGAAGTTGACAACCATCGACTATTTCCATGGCTACCTCTTTTAGTACTCTGGCTGCAACAGATTATCAAGTCCTGAGGATTTATCGGCTTTCAGTCCCATTAATTTTTCGAGCGCTATTTTTTCACTAATACTAATTTCCTTTCATTCCTCCTTCCCACTAGCCCCTTCGTTCCCTAGCCTTGCTGGCAAGTTATGTGTGTCCTCTTCCATGAAGACAGGACCAAAGTATTTATTTAATTGCTCTGGCATTTCCTTGCTCCCTATTATAAGTTCTCCCTTTTCTGAATGTAAGTGACCTACATTTGTCTTCACTAATCTTTTTCGTTTATAAAGAGCTCTATTGATTCATGAGCAATGCCATGATGTGATAGGTGCAGAGAAAAGGGTGCCAGGGTCCATTTATAGGACATAGGATCATAGGGACAGAGGAACCAGAGTAGCCCATTCAGCCCGGCAAGCATGATTCGTCATTCAATTAGATCATGGCTGATCTGTATCTTAACTCCATCTGCCACATTGGTTCTGTAACCCTTAATATCCTGCCGAACAAAATTCTATCAATCTGAGCTTTCAAATTTTCAATTGACCCCCAGCCCCAACAACTTTTCGGGGGAGACTTTTCCTGATTTCCACTACCCTTCTTGTGAATAAGTGTTTCCTGACATCACCCCTGAAAGGCCGAGCTCTAGTTTTAAGGTTATGCCCCCTTGTTCTGGACTACCCCACCAGAGGAAATAGTTCATGTCTATCTACCCTATCACTTTCTTTGATGCTCTTAAACAACTCAATTCGATCTCCCCTTAATCTTCTACATTCAATTGAATACAAGCCTGGTCGATGCAACCTGTCCTCATAATTTAACCCTTTTCGCCCCGGTATCTTTCTCGTTAATCTGCGCTGCACCCCCTCCAATGCCAATATGTCCTTCCTGAGCTTTGGTGCCCACTACTGAACGCAGTGCTCCAGATGGGGTCGCACCAGAGCACTGTACAACTGTAACATAACTTCCACCCTCTTGTATTCCAGCCCTCTTGAGATAAAGGCTTTTTAATTAATTTTCGTACCTGTATCCGCTAGATTTTATTGATTCCTGTACTTGAACACCTAAATCTCCCTGCTCCTCCACAGTTCCTAGCTTCTCGCCATTTAGAAAATACTCTGATATATTTTACTTAGGTCCAAAGTGGGTGAGCTCTCACTTTCCCACATTGAACTCCAGTTGGTTACAACACAACGCCTATTATTTTGTCTTTGAACAGGACCTTGATCAGGATTCAGTTGACTATTTTGTGCAGTTTTGGTCTCTCCACATGGTTAATGATATCGAGGCTTTGGAAAGGGTGCAGAGGATGGCCACTAGATTAATTCCCAGTTTGAAACCTCTTCGTTGTCAAGATAGGCTAAAAGACCTCGGACACTAGACTTTAGAGAAGCGTAGAATTTGGGGTGATTTGATCCAGGTGAATAAGACAGTTTGTGCCAACTAAATAGGTTAGGGAGGACCAGGGGTCACAAATTTAAGTTGTACAAAGCCAGATCGAGGTTAGATGTCAGGAAGTGATTCTTTTCCCAGAGGATCGTGAACCTCTGGAACAGGCTGCCGGTTCGTGCAGTGGACGTCGATTCGCTGAATTCATTCAAGCGAGAGCTGGACCTGTTTCTGGCTGGGGCGGAGATCACCTCGTCCAAAAGATGGATACTGCATAGAATTATCAAGGTCAGAGTGTTCTCCGGGGAGGACAAACTTTCACAGACTCAAAAGGTTAGACAACAGGAGGACAAGCAGACGACATTTTGTTTAGGGCTAGCAAAATGATCCGCTGATGTGGGGAAGTGCTGCATATCCTTTATTTTATATTATTAGGTTCATTTAAGTTGAACTGATTGAATTTTTCAAGCCCATAATACCGATTGCTTTGTGAGTATGCCTGGTGTGAAGTGAAGCAGTTTATCGATTGGGATCTGTTTCATCTTAACAAGTGTTTCCTGTGTCCGAATATTGAAAGATTGGTAAGGCATGTGATACATGTAAAGAAACACGAATATCCAGTTCCTGTTACATCCCTGGTTTACACTGCTGATGTAATGTGTTTGTTCAAATCACTGTAACTAATAACAATGATCACGGGTATAACCGTGTCAGTGGAGATTTATCCTCTGTATAAATCAGAGCTTGTTGCAAAGTATCAGCTCAGCGTGCCTGCCGGAGCTGCGGTTTGCAGGTCAACAGAAGTCACTGGTTCTCACAGAAATGGGATATCCAGTAATAATTCAGATAGAACGCCTTTACTATCCTATCCTTGCAGCCATTGGAGTTCCAGGTAAGCCGTTATTTCATCTGTGAATATTGTTAATCGCTGTTAACTGTGCTGCTGTACTTGGCAATTTTTTTCTCCCACCATGTTTTACACAGCCACCTCTTCTGTTCTATCAGTTGAATGATGGAATGTTTAAAGTCTCTGCTCTTTCGGTCTTGTAGGAGCTGCATTATATCTGTAATGAATGCTGTATATCCAAAGCTGGCATTGCGACTCGATTATTCCCTGTAATTAATATATTGTTGAATAATCATATGCCGTTAACTTCAAAACCGTCGGTCTTGTAGCAGCTGCATTTTATCTGTTATGATCTTTGCAGATCCATCGCTGGCATTATTAATGGATTATTCTCTGTACTGAATGTATTGTGGAATAATGCTATGTCTTTAACTTTTAAACGTTCGGTCGGGTTGCAATGGCATTATATCTGTAGTGAACGGTATTTATCCAACGCTGGCATTGTTACTGGATTATTCTCTGTACTGAATGTATTGGACTCATGTGTCTGGGCTAAGAGCTGGTATCAGACTATCAGAAGTTGTTAACAGTTTCATGTTGTGAAACCAACCTGTCCTGGAATATTTTTCTATAAATGTGTTTTCAATGATTGATAATGAGACATCTCACGGACTCTGAGTTCCAAGGACGCAGCGCAATGTCCTCACTCCAAATTAAAATTGTTCAATTCAACTAGGATTTCAATGTATTTATTGGTTATCACTGTTAATAAATATTATTTCATTGTATGCATATCTGACGCAGCGCCGGAGGTCTGGTGACTGAACTGATTTTGCTGCTGATTCTTTCACATCTCATTCTCTGCTTCACTGTGGATGAATTCACTGTAAAATGCAATATTTCGAGTTTATTTTGGATCAGTTTGGACTTTATCTGTTGGAATCATGAGCCCTTTGATTTATCTGTAGATTATAAGTTGCAGCGGTCATGTTGGCGTTTTGTTAATTGAACAATGCCGCCATCTAACGCTGTACTTTGTAATTACAGGAGAAGGAATTTCAATTATTGTGAGGTGTCCGGAAGAGACAATTGATTCTGTTTATTCCATGCATTGTACATGAAGTAAACAGTGTCGGTGAACAGGTGGAGAATTGAATGATCTGTAGAAGCATTAAACTCTTCACAGGGGCTTCACCATTTAACAAACTGACACTAAGGATAGGATCGTTGGAATACGGGGCTGGTGGAGAGAAAGCAGGCGCAGGATGTTAGGATTTACTCGGATGTGAAAAGCGGCATTGAGAAAGAGAGTAGAGAGAGTGCGGAGAGATAGAGAGGAGAGATAGAGAAAGAGACTGAGAAGGAAAAGGAGAGAGAGGGGAGAAGGAACGAGACAAAGTGACACAGAGAGAAAGACACGCACACAGAACGAGGAGAGAGAGGAAGAGGCAGAGCGGCAGTGGTGTGAATAATTCATCGGAATGAACTGCTGAAACTTCCACGACAATTTTGAAGAGGAAATGTGAATTGACGGTGTTACTAGGATGTTGTCAGGTTGTGAGAGTTTTATTGTACTCTCTCCCGGTGTGTTTATCACCATGAGGTCCTCAGTCTGTTTATGTGAATGATGTGGAGATGCCGGTGATGGACTGGGGTGGACAAATTGAAGGAATCTTACAACACCAGGTTATAGTCCAACAGTTTTATTTGAAAATCACAAGCTTTCGGAGGCTTTCTCCTTCGTCAGGTGAGTATGGGATTCCATGGAAGGTACTGCATATATAGTCAGTGAACAATGCCTTGTGGTTACAGATAATCTTTCCAACTGTCCGTTATCAAGGCAATCAAAGGAGTGTTCAGACAGAGAGACATTGATGTTTCTCTCTCTCTCTCTCTGTCTTTGGGTTCTGATCGTTTTTATATTCAGTGGTCCTTTATGTAATGTCTCTCTGTCTGAACACTCCTTTGATTGCCTTGATAACGGGCAGTTGGAAAGATTATCTGTAATCACCTGGTATTGTTCTCTGACTATATGTGCGGTACCTTCCATGGAATCCCACACTCACCTGACAAAGGAGAAAGCCTCCGAAAGCATGTGGTTTTCAAATAAAACTTTTGGACTATAACCTGGTGTTGTAAGATTCCTTACATTTGTTTATGTGAATGTTCCGTTTACTTGTTTACTGACTGGATGCATAAATATAATTAGAATCTATATAAAGAAATACATCATTGATTTCTTTATCGCATTGAATTATTGAGATACTGAATTCTAGAAGCTATGTGTCAGCTTAATTCAATAAAGAATGAAGCTAATTCAATCAATGCATTTTAATTAAATTTAATTGAATGTGCAAGGTAAATTTATTGAAAACATTATATAAACAACGAAATGTTCCCTGAAGCCAATAACGATAGAAATTAAAGGTTGAATTCATTTTTTGCGTTGTGTTACTGGGACCTATAGATTAGATTTCCTCTTACAATCAGCAGTCTCTCCCTGTGAATCCGAGCCTCTCCTCCCACTGCATTGAATCCTCTGTCTCCTCATCCGTTGCATCAGTTTATTCGTTTTCCCAAATCATCTGCTCCTGACTCCCCGCCAGCTCCTGCATGTCCTTTTCCTTCTCGCCCTCCGAATCTCACTCACTGGCTCGGCATCCAGCTGCCTCCAATCCGATCTGAAACCTCAAACACACCGCCACGGATCTCGGTCTTTCCCGTTCAGCGCCAGCGACTGTCGGCTCTCTTAACCCAGAGCAACAAATCAGCCGCATCTTCCCCTCTCCCCTAATCTTCACGGCCCTTCGCTCACTTTCTCATCCATTTGGAGCGCAAATACTGATTTAACCCATTGGATTCCCGGCCTTTAAACACCTTCTCTCTTCCCGACCGGCACTGCGCCCTCACTTGGCCCTTTCAGTGGATCCGGTGCTCACTTTATTCACTTCCTGTGTCAATTTCCCAATTCATTATTGATAATTGTGTTTAAAAACATTTCTCTGCCCGAAGGTGCTGCCCAGGTCAGTGAATCAGTTCCCACCGTTTGAAGCAACAACAAATCTGGAAGTTTTACCCCAGATCCTTTCAAACTGCTGCTTTGGCTCCAGGTCTGATCAGTAATTTCTCTGCTTCCGTTTCTCTCTCTTACAGTTAACTTGATGGCGATTGTGATCCTGTCCCGAGGAAAGTGCGGACTCTCCAAATGTATCACTCGCTACCTGGTGGGCATGGCAGCGGCCGATCTCCTGGTCGTTATCACTGATGTCATAACGTGGCGCATTGTTGATATTTATTTCACAGTTTCATTCTTGACCATTACCCCCGTGTGCCGTCTCATTGAAATATTGAGTTTAATTAACACAGCGGCCTCTGTCTGGTTCACAGTTGTTTTCACCTTTGATCGATTTGTGGCCATTTGTTGTCAGAAGCTGAAAACTAAATATTGCAACGAGAAAACGGCGGCTATTGTTATCGGGGTGGTGAGTGCGCTGAGCTTTTTCCGCATTATTCACTGGTACTTTGTATTTGACCCGGAATATATAATGGACAATGTACTTCGGGGTTGTGTCTTGAAACCGACCTTTTTCACTTCACCCGCATGGGCAGCGTTTGACTTGTTTAATCTTGTGTTAACTCCTTGCCTCCCGTTCATTCTGATTTTTCTGTTCAATGCTCTGACCGCCAGGCACATTTTAGCGGCAAATAGAATCCACAGGGGACTCCGGGGCCGCAGTGATGGGGGGAATCACAAGGATCCAGAGACGGAGAACCGAAGGAATTCCATCATTTTACTCTTCAGTATATCAGGCAGTTTTATATTGTTATGGAGCACAGACGTTTTTTATGTTATCTCTCTGCATACAACAAACGCCCAGTATTATACGGTCAGTGACATTGAGTCAGCCGGATTCATGCTTCAACTTCTCAGTTCCTGCACCAACACGTGTATTTATGCTGTGACCCAGACTAAATTCAGAGAGGAGCTGAAGAACGGGGTGAAATACGCCCTGAATCTAATTGTTACATTCGTTAAATCATAGAAACATCTAATTACATTTCATTCAAAATTATATAAAACGTCAATGAGAGTAGATTTTCATGTTTGGCGGTGGTGTTAGACGGGCGGTAGCGGATCCTGCGCCCGTTATTCACCGCCCCTGATTTTACGATCCATTGACTTCAATGTGTTCACTAAAGTAACTGATATCAATCCAATAATTCAAATAAATTTGTAAACACCAGACAGGAATAATATTTTACCCGACAAATGCGGTGTTGTGAAATGATAAAAGATGTGATTCTAACAAGAAATGTTTTGCTGTTTTAGTTTGGAAATAATATGATTTCAATTTTAAATGTTTAATCCTGAAATGAATAAAATCAAATCCTCCTTTTCGGTTGATTATTATTTCCCATCACACACACTGCCCGATGGGATGGACTGAGGGTGAGCTGTCAGAGTCAGACAGCGTCCTGTTCATTGGGACATTTGTTTTGACCAGAACAGAAGAATAATGACCAACACCCGGACCGTTACTAACTGGTAAAATATTAATGTAATTTCAAACTCCAGTGGGCAGTTCCGGAGATCGTTTCCTCTCTGAGCTGCTGTGCAGCAATGTTTACTCACTGCAGGGAGTTTAATGGGACATGAGGCTGGGCCTGGTTACACAGATCTATAAGGAAACCTCCTGATACATTTCTGAGACGATCAGGGGCCGGGAGATTTCTCACAGCCGCATCAAGCCAAGGGAAAGCTCTCCTTCTCCTCCTTGCCCCACAAAATATATGTTAAAAATAAACTTCTCAGAGTTCTGGACCACTCAATACCCATCGAAAGGGCGCCTCCTCCACCCATTTTTGCCCAACATTAAATGGTTTCCAGTGCACGTCATAAAGCTCTGATTTACATATTACACGTGGTCTGACCGGAAACAGGTGCGTGTTGCTCCGGCCGCTCTTCTCAGGACCCTCCCCACGATGGTGGAGGCAGGAACCAGAGTGTTAAAGGGGCAATAATTGACCTGACACCATTTACTAGCCTCATCCACCCCATTTCCGCCAGGCGATGATACTTCAAATTGGCCACATCTTTCCTGACCTATGCAGAAGTATCAATCTTCGACGCCCACAAGCTGGTCCGATGTGCAAACTGCATCAGTTCACAACACGTGGAGGGAAAATTTCACCATCGCCGGGGGCTGAACTGGTAGAGCGGATCATCCGCCCCTTATCGAACCGTCCCGATTTTAATTTCTGCTCCTTCAATTTAGTGCCCAAGCAGAGAAGATGAAATTACCTTCCACGTCTCTGACCCTAAGGTTCGACAGGTGTGTGAACGACATCAGACGGTGTTTGACAAACACTAACATGAATGTAGGCGAATGGACCCGTGTATTCAGGTAAAAGCTGATAACCCCCCTCCATAGAGACAGGACTCGCTATACCATGGAGTCGGAGAGGAGATCAGCCCCCAGCAGCTGTGGGACACACTGAAGCGAGGTGCGGCTCACACAAAGGCTCTATGGGGAAATGTCACTGTTTAAGGCCATTTCACCTTCTATTGTACATCATGTCTTCTAAAATATGTACTGTGTTTGAATTGTAAAAATGGAATCCGTAGTGCGTACGATTCTTATTGTATTGTTTTGAATTGTATCTGTGATATTTACATTGAAATGTGTGTGTCCAAAAATTTTATGAAATAAACTATATTTTGAAATACAAAAAAAATTCCAGTCTCACCGTCTCTGTTGTTATTGGA
The DNA here is from genome assembly GCF_035084215.1 of Heptranchias perlo. Lineage (NCBI taxonomy): Eukaryota > Metazoa > Chordata > Chondrichthyes > Hexanchiformes > Hexanchidae > Heptranchias > Heptranchias perlo. The sequence continues at coordinate 561,782 of NW_027139666.1, forward strand.
CAGTGAACAGAGTAAATACGACCAGACTAAAGATGTGGGGAGTAATACAAGGAGCATCTATAGGGACTGTAGAGGAGCAAAGGGGCTTTGGTGTGTCGGTACACAAATCAGTAAAAGTCTGTTATTATTGGATGGTGAAGAGTGGAAAGCTAGTGCACATGTACCAAAAATAACATTGAACACCCCAATTTCGAGGCTGTCATATTCCAAGGAACAGAAATATATGCTGATAGGGTTAGATGAAGAAGGGTGACAGGAGGTTCATGTAGAGCATAAACACCGGCCTTCTGTACATTCTCTGTAATTCTATTGTTGGTACCAAGTGAGAAATAGGAGAATTTTCTTAATGGTGAGAAACTAGGGACTGTAGAGAAGCAAAGGGGCTTAGGTGTCTCGGTACAGCAATCACTAAAAACTAGTGCACATGTACCAAAAATAATGTTAAATTTCGAGGCTGTCGTATCCCAAGGTATCGCTATCAGGTACTTCGCCATCTTTTTGGAATTTGCTGATACAATCAGGCCCCACTGCCTCCCTTGCTGCTCCATTCCATCCATTCAGCACCCTCTGCATTAAAAAAGTTACATTCAATCATTCTGCTCATCCTAATCCCCAGGTAGAGAAGACTTAATATTGGCAGGAGGACCCAAACCATCAGCCTTATGTGAGTTTAGACATTTCCGTTTTAAATTCAGATTATTGTATTTGCAGTTTATTCCTTTTTTGTCGATTTCTATTTTTATTTCATTCTTGCACATTATGCATTCCAAAGAAATTCTCCAAACCGTGTGCGCAGTGAGTGCGATATGCTGGCCCTTTGATGAACAGCTCTCACCTCCTCCGCCTCTCTTCCCATCACGTGACACGCGACAGCGTTTCTCCCCTTTGCGCGCTGACGTCACGGCGCGTACGTGACGCTCCGGTCCGAGGGACGCCGCGCATGCGCCGCGCTTTTTCTGTGCCGCGTTCCCTTAGCAACAGGACGGCGCCGGGCGGATGATGATGGCGGTCTCCGGCCGGCGGGCGGGTGGGAGCTGCTTTGGGCGGGGCGAGGCCGACAGAGGGAGGGCCCGCACCCCGGGGAGTTTGCTGAGAGGAGAGAGCGGGGGGGGCGGTGGGGTGGTAATGGGGAGACGGGCGGAGTTACTCGGGCCTTCCTGCGGGCCCGGTGAATCTCCACTCTGGCAGCGCCCGATGTCCAGATGGGCTCGGGGGGCAGTCACTCTGCCGCCTCCAAGTCAAACGGGCCGTGGGTCGGAGACAAAAGTGAGCGATAATCAAACAGCACATCGAGAGGCCGCTCGGCCTATCGCGCCTGTGCCGGCTCTGTGAAAGAGGCCGCTCGGCCCATTGCGCCTGTGCCGGCTCTGTGAAAGTTGCCGCTCGGCCCAGCGCGACCGTGCCGGCTCAGTGAAAGAGCGACCCCATTAGTCCCACTCCCCTGCTCTTTCCCCACAGTCCCGCAAATTTACCCCCTTCAAGGATTGATCCGATTCCCTTTTGAAAGTTATTATTGAAACTGTTCCCACCGCCCTTTCACGCAATGAATTCCAGATCAGAACAACTCGCTGCCTAAAAACATTCTCCTCATCTCCCTCTGGCTCTTTTCCCAATTCCCTTCAATCTGTGTCCTCTGGTTACCGACCCTCTCGCCAGTGGCAACAGTTTCTCCCCATCTAATACATCGAAACCCCTCCTCATTTTGAACCCCTCTATTTAATCTCCCCTTTACTGTCTCTGCTCCAAGGAGAACAATCCCAGCTTCTCCAGTCTCTCCACGTAACTGAAGTCCCTCATCCACGGTACCACACTGGTCAATCCCCCTTTAACCTTCTCTGGTCTAAAGAGAGTAATCTCAGCTTCTCTATTCTCTCCACATAATTATTATTTTTTATTAAGTGTGTTGTGCTGGGTATTTGGAAGCTGTAATTCGGTGAGTAGAAAGCAGTGGGAGGATCAGTCTGCAGATTGATTTTGGGAGATGGTGAAGACGGCGATCGTGGATTCAGACAAGGGAGGGAGGTGGTCTTTGAGACTGTCCGTGCTCTGTTGTACGATCTCTGTGTGTGTCTTCTTTCGCAGTTCCCGTTTATACCTGTGACCTGGCTGTCGGAGTCAGTGAACTCGACTGCTGCTGTGACCCTGACTGTTCCCCCGCGGACATCAATGTCTTCTCCACCTGTCTGCCGGGCAGTGAACCGTAAGTTTCTGTTCGTGTGTTACTACATTGGCTCCCGTTCCGGCAATGCCTCGATTTTATAATCCGCATCCTTGTGTTCAAAACCCTCCATGGTCGTCGCCCCCTCCCTATCTCTGTAACCTCCTCCAACTGTTTTTCATCACTTCTGACAACCCCATGTCACTCCACCCTATCATCGAATCGACCCCACCCATTTATCTCCTCCACACCCCATGTGCATTCTAAGAACCGTCAGTGCTGGGACATTCATTCCTGTTATACACACTGTTAGCGCTGGGACACTCAGCCCTGTTACTCACACAGTCAATGCTGGGACACTCAGTCCTGTTATACACACTGTCAGCGCTGGAACACTCAGCCCTGTTCCTCACACAGTCAATGCTGGGACACTCAGTCCTGTTATACATACTGTCAGCGCTGGGGCACTCAGCCCTGTTGCTCACACATTCAATGCTGGGACACTCAGTCCTGTTATACACACTGTCAGCGCTGGGGCACTCAGCCCTGTTACTCACACAGTCAATGCTGGGACACTCAGTCCTGTTATACACACTGTCAGTGCTGGGACACTCAGTCCTGTTATACACACTGTCAGCGCTAAGGCACAATAGTCTTTTTAAACACACAGTCAGTGCTGGGACTGTCAGTCCTATTGTGCACACAGTCAGTGCTGGGACACTCAGTCCTGTTATACACACAGTCCGATAAATAAATAACTGCAAACAAATAATAAAATCTCCAGGACCTGATTGTTTCCACTCTAGGGTATTAATGGAAACGGGTGGGGAAATTGCAGATGCATTAGTCATAATTTCCCAAAGCACTCTGGAGCCGATTGGATTCCGCCTGTTTCATGTACCCGCCTAATTTTACCCCCAGAATGCCTTCGCCATAACTGGAATGAAATTGGTTCATTGATATAACAAAATGGGTTAATAGGAAGTCGCAGCCCGTTTTACACGGCGCCGGATTTCCTTTCCATTCCTGCCCTGTTCAGTGCATTTAACAGTGAGTTATAAATAGTAAAAAAAAAACGGTGAAACCTCATGATCTTAAATCGTGCATTAGCAGAAAAAGCTTGTGCGCTTTATCTCTCTTTCCTCTTCCTTCTATGAAAAAGGCGACTCACCCTGGAACACGGTTCTAACGGCGGCGCCTTTTACCCTTCGGCAGAGTGGACACTTTCCATCTCTGAGCTCAGACGTTGTTTGTCCGCGAACAGTTCAACAACAGAAGGTGTGGGCACGGAACTTGATAGTGTCCTCAGCCAACATCCACTACTCGGCACTTTGCAATCGGAGCCACGGGGTAGCGATAAGCGCCGGCGACTCTCTCTGCTTCTCTCTCCCCGCTAATCGCTCACCTTTTCCATAAACATGCACGAGTTGCACTCCCTCACCGTTACCACTGAGAATTCATCACACATAAGTAACCGCTCTGATAGCTTTCAAATTCAGAGGGCTCCACATCAAACCACGAGTTGATTTTATCCACTGAGCTACCTGATATCGGATACCGCCAGATTCAGTCCCACTCTCCCGCTTAACAGTTGTCCATTCAGCTGCACCACAGTCCGGGAATCCTATACTTTTGATGTAAAACTGTTTCACGACTCAGCAAACAACAGTAAAAAAGCGATTTATCCATTTTCTAATAGGAATACTTTGACACCCTCGAACTGGGAGGAACGGCAAATGAGTCACTTGCTCCGCCACTCAAGAGGAACCCGGAATCATTCAAAGACTGAGAACGGAAAAAGAGGCTGGGTGCAAATCAGTCGGTCCCCACAATGAAAGCAATAACACTGAGTTTTATACAACCTGGAATAACATATGGATTGGAATGTTGCAAGGGTCCAACATGGCAACGTTTGAATCTTACATAGTGAATTCAGAATTAAGGGGCGAGAATGGAATACATACCCAGAACAACACCGTAAATCATTTGCTTTGAGTAGAATTTTGGCTCACATCATGGTCAGGGACTCCAATGCTGGGAATAAGCCTTTTCCCACTTCAGGTCCTCCGTGCCAGCATCAAACACTCAAATATCAGGCGCAGCAGAGACAAATGCAATAACCAAGTGCCTCAACCCAAACCTCTGCAGAGCGCCCCCTACTCCGTCGATCATTTTTTTTGTTTCCCAGAACAACCAAACTTTAGGCTCTTTCAGGGAGACATTGATAGTGCCGGGTCCTCTGTCAGATTTATGGTCCATTCCATTAAAAAGAAACCGGAATATCCAGAAACTGGCAGCAATTTAGTCACAGGGAAGTCTGGTATAATGAATGTAAACAGGTATGTTTAATATGACAGGGATATTCAGTTGGCTTACATTTGGGAATGATAAGTTGAAACCTACCCTCTTTAATTAGGACATAGTTGTTTGAGTTAATCAACTAATTATTAGTGATTTCCTCAAATTATCTCATAGGGTCTTTCACTTCTCGCAAATTCCGGATCATTCCACAAGAGTTAAAATAGGCACGGTGAGAGATAAGTCACACTGAATTCAAACACTTCATCGTATTTCCACTAAAGTCGTTTTATGTCAATTGTGCAGAACATTTAGGTTGTAAAATAATGACAATTCACGCCAATACATCCAAAACTCTGCTGCCCGTGTCCTAACCCATAACAACTCCCGTTCACACATCATCCATGTACTCACTATAGTTACCACCAACTCCTCCAATTTAGAATTCTCATCCTCCGGTTCAAATCCCGCCATGGCCTCTTCCCTCCCAATCCCTGTAGTCTCCTTCAGCCCTATACACCTTCATGGTTCTGTGCAATTGTTGTCTAAATACTACTCCTGTGAAGTGTCTTGGGACATTTTCTTAAATTCAAGGCGCTACATCAATGCAAGTTATTGTTCTTGCCTGTCCCACAATAAAGAACAGTAGCAGAATCTTGTATTTCAGACACGAGATAAGATCTGGAACAAAAGATTGTGACGGGCAAATCCAAGGCCATTCCTCTGTGATGCTGAATGTTCTGTCGATGTTGCAGTTTTCGTCGGCCGTCATGATTCGGTAAATTTTACCACTTCCCTTCAGCGAACTGGGTTCAACTGTCAAAATACCTTTCACTAACAACCACCCCTCGAAACATCCTGCAATCTCTTTAAATAAGCGTCTTTACAATCTGGGGAACATTGTATTCAGCCATCAGATGAAATACGTCAATGGAGACTGAAGAACAGAAATTTCAACTGGTGATGGGGAGTGTGATCGGTCAGTTACTTTCAAGGTTTAGGCTTTTTGTGTGGTTTGATTTAGCGATACCTCCAATCGTAACAACTATTGATACTTTTTCATTGCAGATGAATAGAGCTGATCTTCACATCATTAAAAAAACAACACGCCTTTCATTCATAGTATCGTAGTAGGTACAGCATAGAAGGAGGCCATTCGGCCCATTTTGCTTCTGCCGGCTCTTTGAAAGAGCCATCCAATTAGCACCATTCCCCTGCACTGTCCCCATAGTCCTGTATTTTTTCCCTTCAAGTATTATCGAATTCCCTTCTCAAAGTTACCATTGAATCTGCTTCCACCGCCCTTTCAGGTAGTGCATTCCAGATCATTACAACTCCCTGCATAAAAACATTTTTCCTCATGTCGCCTCTAGCTCTTTTTTCGACCACCTTAAATCTCTGTCCTTTGGTTACCGACCCGTCTGCCACTGGAAATCGTTTCTCCTTATTTACTCTATCAGAACCGTTCATGATCTTGAACACCTCTAACAAATCTCCCCTTTACCTTTTCTGTTCCACGGAGAACAACACCAGCTTCTCCAGTCTCTCCACATAACTGAAGTCCCTCATCCCTCCTACCATTCTGGTAAATCTCTTCTAAACCCTATCTAAGGCCTTGACATCCTTTCTAAAGTGTGGTTTACTTTCAGTTAGTACAGTGTTACAGTTGGTACATAGAGTGAGCTGTTTGAAATATGTCTAGAAAACGGTATGTGTTTATGTCTAAAAAGAACTCTTAGTTAACAGTTGTGCCAGAAAAGACTATGAAAATCTTTTCGTGACCAACGTAAAGTAACGTGTATATTAGTGTTAAAATATAGCATAAGTGCAACTGTAGTGCAATAATATAGGCAGAGATAATGAAATGTTTGGGGAGCGAAGTCAAGAGCTGAGGGCCGAGACTGCAGAAGACATCGTCGCCAATGTTGGGGCGAAGGGAGATGGAGTTGCTTAAGCGCGGAGAGATTACAGGGATAGGGAGAGGCGAGGCCTTGGGGGGATTTCAACACGACCATTAAAATTTTAAAATCGAGGCGTTGGTGGACAAAGAGCCACTGCACGTCAGCGAGCACGGGTGTGTTGGCTGAGCAGGTGGAGGTTTGGGTCAGGATACGGGCAACAGAGTTTTGGATGCATTGCTGTGCATTATCATTACCCCACAGCCTGCATTACCCTGCATTCCTCTACTATCTCGACTCAGCTACAACCTAGCTTCCATTTTCTTAAACAAAGGACATCTGTTCACCTACCTTTCGTTGTTGCTCGAGAAGCTAATGTTTTCGCACAAAGGTAAACCTGTTTCTCATTCAAATAATCTTTACCGACACAACCCATTTATGGACACTGGCGCTACACAATCAAAACGTCTCCTCAATTAAGTGATTTCCTCACACAATCACGACCGAATTGAAAAGGGTAGAATTCAAATAAGTATGACCAACTGTAAACCAACTCAATTATCGGAGTCAGGTTAAACATATCCGCGTAAATTCATTATACTAGACTTCCACGTAACTAAATAGTTATCAGTTTTAGATGATCTAATTTATTTTATTCGGCTGGGTCACAACCCTGACTATGACCCTGCTCTAATAGCATCTCACAGAAAGAGCCCACAGGATGGCTGTTTTGGGAAATAGGGTTTGTGTTGAGGCACTTTGTTGGTGCATATTACTGCACTGCACCTGGCGTTTGGTTGTTTGTTGCTATTACTGAGTGCCTGAAGTGGGAAAAGATCCCTTCCCAGCACTGGAGTTCTTGACCACGAGGAGTAAAAATTCTAATCGATCACAAGTGATTTACGGTGTTGTTCTGGGTTCACAGTCCATTCTAATATCTCCACCCTGTGATCGTTGTATAATATTGAAAGGTTGCCATGTTGGACCCTTCGATAGTTCCAATCCAGATTTTATTCCAGGTTGTACAAAATTCTGTACTGTTGCTTTAATTATGGGGACCACCTTACTTTCTCCAGCCTCTGTTTCCGGTCTCATGATTTAAACACTTCCGGATTCCTTCTGCTGCGAGGTCGAACAAGTGACCGAGTCGCCGTTCCTTACACTTCTCACGTCTCAACGTAGCGCCTCTTAGAAAATGGATACTGTCTCTGTTTTACTGCTGTTTGGTGAGTCGTGAAACTATTTTATACCAAAAGTACAGGATTCCTTGACTGTGGTGCAGCGGAGTGGACAGGTGTAAGCGGGAGACTGGGACTGAGCCCAACGCTGTCCGATCTCCGGCAGCTCAATGGAGAGAAGCAACTCGTAGTTTGGTGTGCAGCCCTTTAGACTGGAAAGCTACAGGAGCGGTTACATGCTTGTGCTCAATTCTCGGTGGGTAACGGTGAGGGAGTGCAACTGGTATTAGTTTCCGGGAAAAGTGAACGGTATAAGGCGGAGACAGAAACAGAGAGAGTGCCCTTTGTTGATCGTTAACTCGTGGCCCCGTTATAAAGTATTGATTCGTGCATGTCCGCTGAGGACACGATCAGGGTCCGTGCTCACACCTTCCCCGAGTCAAATTGTTCGCGGACAAATAGTGTCTGAGCTCAGACATGAAAAGTATCCGCTCTGCCGAAGGGTAAAACAGATAGGTGCCGCCCTTAAAATCGTGTTCCTGGACGAGTCGCCTCGTTAATAAAAGAACTGAGAAAGAATGGTGAAAAGGCATGAAAAGTCACAGTTTTTTTCTGATAATGCACGATTTATGCTCATGAGGGTTGAAGTTTAGCATATTTTCCACTATTTCTTCTAAAAAGCAAATGTTAAATTTGCAGCACAGGGCAGGAATGTACCCTGTGCGGAAAAGCGCATTCGGCGTGGTGTAAAACGGGCTGCGATTCGCTATGAGCGAGTGTTACTGGCGAAGGCCAAATTCATCTGGGTTATATCGAAGTCATTCTGGAGTTTAAATTGGACATTGACGGGGACTCAAAACAAGTAGGATCGCATCGGCTGCCTGTTCGTCGCCGGCCCGATCCAGGTCCAGGAAAACTGGACGCTTTTCAGAAGTGGCGCAGAGCTGAGGCGCATCACGGAGCGGACTCAAATAACTGATTCATTGTTTCTCCTTTTAGTGTTTTTTTGAACTCAGCGGAGCGATTCTCAAGGTTAGTGTCGACATTTCTCCTGAAAATAATGACATCGAACAGTTAATATTCTACACTGCTACATTATTGATTTTAATTTGATGTAAATGAAGTTGATTGCTGTAACCGATCGCGTTGTCCGATTGGTAGCTGGAATGCAAGTCTGCATCTCAGCAGCTGTTATTGCGAAGGCAGCAGGGGAGAAGTCGGTGTTACTGACGGTTCACCAGATCCTTTCTCTGGTGTGAATTAAACATCTGCACACATCAATCCAGGTGGGCCCGGACCAATGTTCCATTTAATGTTAACATTACTTCTTTAGACCTAATCTGTATTCCGCTTTGTAAACAAATCCCAGCACTTGGCATCAGTCATACATTGGCTGCATGAATTGAAGGTTCAATCCGTCCCCACCCCAGATCGCTCTCCTGATTCTCTGTGTTCTTTATTTTCCCCTTTCCCTATTGGGTACTTCCCGCTCCCACTCCAATAACCCAAAGCATCGCTACTCCTCCGACTTCCTTCTTACTTTCTATGTTCCCAGTTTGAATACCTTGAACAAGCCGCAGCCGCCTTTGTGCCTTACTTGGTATTCTCTGAACAGCCTACGAAGGCCCTGCCGCTCGCTTCATAGGAGCAGCAACCCGAATGGCCAGCGTGCCTGCTGACGCCTAATCTCATCAGCCTCCTTCCCGTCCCACTCATAGTACCATATAGTATCATAACGTTGTACTGCACAGAAGGAGGCCATTCGGCTCGTCGTGCCTGTGCCGACTCCCTTGCCCTTTCCCCATAGCCCTGTAAATGTTTCCCTTCAAATATTTATCCAATTACCTTTTGAAAGTTACTATTGAATCGGTTACCACCACTCTATCAAGCAGCGCATTCCAAATCATAACAACTGGCTGCATAAGAAATCTTTCCTCATGTCGCCTCTGGTTGTTTTGCCAATCACCTTAAATCTATGTCTTCTGGTGACTTTGTTGAAATGACGGAGAGGGTTGATGAGGGTAATGCAGTCGATGATGTGCATATGGACTCTCAAAACGCATTTGATGAAGCCCCAAATAATAGACTTGCAAGAAAAATTAAAGCCCATAGGATTAAAGGGAGAGTGGAAGCGTGGATGCAAAATTGGCGAAGGGGCAGAAAGCAGAGAGCAGTGGTTTTCAAACTGGAGGAAAGTATACAGTACTCTTCTCCAGTGATCGGCATTAGGACCACGGCTTTTTTGATGTATATTACTGGCCTCGACTTGGGCATACTGGATTTAATTTCAATGTTTGCAGATGATACGAAACTCGGATATGTGGTGAACAATGTTGAGAATAATAACAGTCTTCAGGAGGACATAGACAGTCTGGTGAAATGGGTAGACACATGGCAGATGAATGTTAACTCTGAGCAGTGTGAACTGATACATTTTGGGAGTAAGAATTAGAAGAGGCAATTACCGAATAGGACCGAATTGACTCCTTCTGCGTTGTATTCTCCTATGATACTATGATACTGACCCTTCTGTCATAGGAAACAGTTTCTCCCTATTTACGCTTTCAAAACCGTTCATGATTTTGAACAACTCTATTAAATCTCCCCATAACATTCTCCACTCTCAGGAGAACAATCCCAGCTTCTCCAATCTATCCGCGTAACTGAAGTACTCACCGCTGGAACCATTCTAATAATTCTCTTTAAGGCCGTGACATCCTTGCTAAAGCGTGGTGCCCTGAATTGAACACAATACTTCAGCTGAGACCTAACCAGTGTTTTATAAATGTTTAACATATCGTCCTTACTTTTGTATCTAAGCCTCTATTAATAATACAAAGTTCCCCATACTCTTTTTTAACGGCATTCTCAAATGATCCTGCCACATTCAAAGATTTGTGTACATACCCCCAGGTCACTCTGTTGCTGCACTCCATTTAGAATTGTACCATTTAGTTTATATTGTCTCTCCTCGTTCTTCCTCCCAAAATATATTACTTTACACTTCGCTGCATTAAATGCAATCACTCATGTGTCTGCCCATTTCACCACCGTGTCTATCTCCTCCTCTAATCTGTTACTTTCCACGACATTATTTACTACATTTTCGAGTTTCGTCATCTGCAAACTTTGTAATTATACGTTGCATACCCAAGGATAGGTCATTAATATAATCAAAAGGAGCAGTGGACCTAATGTCGACCCCTGGGGGACAGCACTCTATACATCTTTCCAGTCTGACAATGAACTGTTCACCACTACTCTCACAATTGTCCCCGGGCCAATTTTATATCCACGCTACTACCGAACCTTTAATGCAGTGGGCTTTAATATTTCTAACAAAGCTTCAATGTGGTACTTTAGCAACTGCCTTTTGAAAGTCCATATCCACAGCATCAACCGCACTCCCCTCATCAACCCTCTCCGTTACTTCATCAACGAACTCAATTAAATTAGTCAAACACGATTTTGCTTTAACCAATCCGTGCTAACTTTCATCAGAGTTTGATGAAGGAGGGAAGGAGAACGCTCGTGTGGAGCATAACCGCTGGTATGGACCTGTTGGGCCGAATGGCCTGTTTCTCTGCTGTTCATTCTATGTAATGTAATTTATTAGCCCATACATTTTCCAAGTAACAATTATTTTTGTCTCAGATTATTGTCTTTAAAAGTTTTTCCACCAGCGACGTTAGGCTGACTGGCCTATGATTGCCGGATTGATCCCTCTCCACTTTTTTGAAGAATGGTGCAACATTTGCAATCCTCCAGTCCTCTTGCATCACTCCCATATCTAAGGAGGATTGAATGATTTTGGCGAGATCCTCTGCAATTTCCAACCTTACTTTCCTCACTAACCAAGACATATCCCATCTGGATCGAGTGACTTTTCGACTTAGGGTAATTACAAACTTTTAAATACCTCCTCTTTATCGAAATTTATCCTATCTCATATCGCTGCTCTCTCCTCCTTTACTGCTACATCGACAACATCCTCTTCACCAGTGAAAATCGATGCGAAGCATTCATTTATTACCTCAGCAATACGCCCTGCCTCGACAAGAAGGCCGCCCGTTATGTGCCAATCATTCCGACCCCAACATTGATTATGCTTCTGCTATGTAATTATTTAAAACATGCTTTTGGATTCCCTTTTATGCTAACCGCTCTATTCGCATACTCTCTCTTTGCCCCTCTTATTTCCTTTCATGAATCTCCTCCGCATTTTTTGTTTTCAGCTTGGTTCTCTACTATATTATGACTCTTACATTTATCATAAACTTCCCTTTTGCGTTTCATTTTAATTGATATATCTTTCGTCATCCAGGAAGTTCTAGCTTTGGATGCCTTTCATTTCCCCTGGTGGGAATACAATTACTCTGTATCCGATCCATCTCCTCCTTGAAGTCCTCCCATTGTGCAATTACTGTTTTGCCGAACAATTTCTGATTTCAATCTACCTTGGCCAGATTTATTTTTAACTCACTGAAGTTAGCCCTCCTCCAGTTAAGTATTTAATGCTGATTGTTCCTTTTATTTTCCCATAACTATTTTCCAAACCTGACGATATTATGATCACTGTTCCCCACTGCTCCCCCACTGACACATTCTCCAGTTGCCCCAATTCATTCACCAGAATTAGATCCAGCACTGCTTCCTTGCTCGTTTGTCTGAAAACATACTGATCAATAAAGTTCTCTTGCACACATTTCAATAATTCCTGCCACTCTTTGCCCTTTATTACTGTAATTACCCCAGTCTATATTGGGATAATTGATGTCCCCTAATCACATTACTCGCTAGTTCTTGCATGTTTCTGTAATTTGCCTGAAAATTTGCTCCTCTATCTCCTTCCCACATTTTGTTAGCTAATAGTGTAATCCCAGTAGCGTAATAGCTCCGCTATTGTTCCTTACTTCCAACCAAATAGGTTATGTATTTCACCCCTCAACTACATCATCTCCTTCCAGTACCATAATAGTTTATCTGCTCAATACCGTCACAATCCCTCCCCTCAACCCTTCTTTCCATCCCTATCTTTCCTGATTATTTGATAGCCAAGAATATTAAGTTCGGAATCCTTCCTTCTTTGAGCCAGATCTCAGTTATGGCCACCATATCATAGTCCCACATGGCGACTTGTCAGTGAAAATCACCAACTTTATTTACCATGCTATGTTCTCTCCGAACTCACCTTAGACTGATTCGCATTTGCCCCCTGTATGATCACTCCTATGTGGGACCACATCTTGAGTAATGTGTGCAGTTTTGTTCTCCTAAATTGAGGAAGTATGTCCTTGCCATAGAGGGAGTGCAGCGAAGGTTTACCAGACTGGTTCCTGGGATGGCAGGACCAACGTATGAGGAGAGATTGGGTCGGCTAGGCCTATATTCACGACAGTTTAGAAGAATGAGAGGTGATTCCATCGAAACATATAAAATTCTAACAGGACTAGACAGACTAGATGCAGGGAGGATGTTCCCGATGGCCGAGGAGTCCAGAACCAAGTGCCACATTCTCCGGATACGGCGTATGCCATTTAGAACCGAGATGAGGAGAAATTTCTTTACTCAGAGGGTGGTGAACCTGTGGAATTCTGTACCGCAGATGGCAGTGGAGGTCAATTCATTAGATGTATTCTAGAAGGAGATAGATATATTTCTTAATGGTAAAGGGATCAAGGGATATGGGGAAAGAGAGGGAACGGGGTACTGAGTTAGACGATCAGCGATGATCATTTTGAATGGCGGAGCAGGCCTGAAGGGCCGAATGGCCGACTCTTGCTCCGATTTTCTTTGTTTCTATGCTCCTATGTTTCTACGTTTGAACTATTCTTTACTCTAGTGCTATTTTCCTCTCCGATTCCTCTGTGCATCTTGTTTCTGCTCTCCGATGTTACATCCTTGTGCCATCCCTCGACCAAATTAAATTCAACGCTCACCCACAGCTCCAGTTAATCTCCCCGCAATGGGATTGGTCCGAGCTCTTTTGAGGTGCAACCCCTCCTTCTTGAGTAGATCCCTCCAATGCCATTATTGGTCCCAACGATTACTACCATTGAGATTCTGCTTTTTATCCTCCCCCGTGCCTCCTAAAACTTTGACTGCAGGCCCTCAACTCTTTTCCTTTCTGTGTCACTGGTTCCCACTTGTACCGCGAATTATGGCTGTTCCTCTTCCCCCTTCAAAATGTTCTGCACTCTCTCACTCACCTCACCCTCGACTACACCATTGGAATCTTCAGCGGATCAATCACCGTCCAACTCATTCCATCCAGAATGAAGGTTCACTCACTAATAAAGCCCTTGTCATCCATGTGGATGATTGAGGGGTTGCCTTGACCGTACTTTTTTTTGAATGAAAATGGCAATACCTTGAACCTGACTGACGCCTCCTCACCAGGTTTTACATTCCACCATCTGACCCATTAATATCCGTCGTGGATGCATTGTAGCCCTGATCACCAAATCACACATTTTCTCTTCTTGAACCGTCTGCTTTTGCCAGCAGCTTACCTTGATCCACATGTCTGGGCTTTCCATTAAATCATAGTTGTGTACCGCCCCCCGCCTCCCTTATATCTATCTCTTTGATCATCGATATTAACTGCAGTGGAGACAGAAATTACCTGGGTGGCGATCATACATTTTACAATTTAAGCTATTAATGCCAGGTTCTACTCCCAGCACCGTGTCTAACAATGCAACAACTGGCAGAAATGATCAAGAGATTACAAGTGCAGGGATGAAAATGAGTGCAATGGGGAATGGATATGGTCCTCCCGCAGTGACTCAATGCAAGTAACGGTAACAGATGAGTGAGATGAGGCAGTGGTTTTGCAACATTACAAGGAGTGGAAAGTTAAATGGACAGAAACAAAGCAGAACGGAACATCCAATTCGCTGAAGATGCCCGGCCGAACATTACACTTTCATTGGTCTCGTTTTAGTCGGTAAAATCTGCACAACTGAAAGTAATAATTATATAATTTATTGCATAGTGAAAGGAACAACTGATTGTTTTACAAACACATATCTGGGAATGATGCGTGAAACACAGTTAACTACAGTATCAACAGAATGGAATAATCAAGAGGTAATCTCGACTCAGAAATTGTCCCATAGGATTGGCAAACTGCCAATGTCACTGCATTATTTCGGAAAGGAAGGAGAGATAAACGAGTAAATTCCATAGCTTTTAGTCTAGCGTCAGTTGTCGGGAAGTTACTAGACCCTGTTATTAGGGACAGAGTGACTGAGCATTGTACAAATTTGAGCTGATCAGAGAGACCCAGCAAGGATATGTAATGGGTAAGTCATGTCTAACGAACCCAGTTGAGTTTTTGAGGAGGTAACTAACGTGGTAGATAAGGGAATGTCTCTGGATGTTATTTTTCTATTCGACAAGTTTCTACATAAGAGACTGTTAACAAAAACGGGAATGCAGGGAATAGGAGACATATTATTGGCTTGGATATGGAATTGGTTATGAGGTAGTGACAGAATGTCGGGATACTCAAACTGGCGGGATATGACTCGTGGTTCCTCCAAGGGATCTATGCTGTGACCTCAGCTTTTCACGATATTTATAAAGAACTTGCATCAAGGAATAGAGAGCTATATATCTAAGTTTGATCATGACACTAATTTAGGGGGCACAGTAAATGCTGCAGACTGGAGCAGAAATTTGCAAAGAGACATTAATAGATTAAGTGAGTGGGCAAAAACAGTGGCAGATGGAGTTCAATGTGGAAAACTGTGAGGTCATCCACTTTTGCCATCAGAGTATTTTAAAAATGGCGAGAAGCTAGAAAGCAGAGAGATTTCGGGTTCAAAGTACAGAAATCAATAAAAGCTTGGTACAGAAATTAATTGAAAGGCGAATGTAGTGTTGGCCTTTATCTCAGGTGGACTAGAATACAAAGCGGTGGAAGTTATGTTACAGATGTGCAGAGCTCCAGTCAGACCACATTTAGAGTATTGTTTTTAGCTCTGGGCACTGCTCCTCTGGAAGAATATATGGGCCTTGGAAGGGGTGCAACGCAGATTCACCAGAATGATACCGGGGTGAAAAGGGTAAATTATGAGGACAGATTGCATAGACTAGGCTTATAGTCCCTTGAATATAAAAGATTAAGTGGTAAATCTAATTGAGATGTTTTGAAAGATCAAATGAGTTGACCGGGTGGATGGAGAGAAGCTGGATCAATTGAAAAATTCAAAACAGAGATTGGTAGGTTTTTATCAGGTAAGCGATATGGAGCCAAGACAGGTCAATGGAGTTGAGATACAGAGCAGCTATTATCTAATTCAGTGGCGGAACAGGGTCGAGGTGGTGAATGGCCTACTTCTGTTCCAATGGGAAGACTGTATGAAATAATTGACAAGATTCGGTTTCCACCACTCACATAGATCATTAAAATAAAATCAAAAAGACAACTGCAATGCTGCTTGTCTGACTCCAGTCGGATTTTCTGTTGGAATACAAGGATATCAGACAGATAGAATTACAGAGAAATTACAACACGGAGAAACGCTGTTAGGCCCAATAAGTTCGTGTTGGCCCACAAGAGAAGTAGACCTAATCCCATTCCTCATCTTGTTTCCACAACCCCTTTATCCTCCTTTCCTTCAACCATTTATCTAAACTATTGTTCAATGTTAACATGGTCTCTGTGTCAATCACCAGCCTCACAACTCTCGGTTTAAAATTGTTTCTCCTGTTCACTGCACTAAATCGCTTACATTTGATCTCTATCTATATCCATTTGTTTTACATTCCCCAATCAACTCCTCCGAATTTTTAAATACAAGTCGCGCAGATGGGAGCAGTAACTTACAGACGGACAAAGAGAGATTAAATGAGTGGGCAAAGAGAGATTAAATGAGTGTTCAATGTGGACAAGTGAGGGATCATCCTCTTAGAACCCAAGAAAGATGAATTGCACTATTTTCTAACTGGTGAGAAACTAGGAACTGTGGAAAATGGGTGTCTATTTACATAAATCAATAAAAGCTAGTAGACACATAAAAGAACAATCAAAGTGGCGAATGGAACTCTGGCCTTTATCTCAAAGGGACTGGAATACAATGGGGAGAAAGATATGCTTCATTTGTGTACAGCCTTGGCTGGACCACCTCTGGAGTACTGCATTCAGTTTTGGGCACCGAAACTCAGGAAGGATATATTGGCCTTGGAGGGATATTTCCTTGAGAATTGAAATTTCAGGGGTTATCCAATCGATAAAGATATTCGATACGGTAGAAAGGCAGAAACTATTTCCTCTCGTCAGGGAATCCAGAAGAATATTAAAATTAGAACTGAGACATTTAGGAGTGAACGTAGGTCGCACTTTTTCACACGAAGTCCAGTAATAACCGAGAACTCCCTCCCCAAAAAGGCTGTGCATGCTGGGACAAATACAATTTTCAATACTGAGATGGATAGATTTTAATACTGGCTGGATTAAAGGTGAGCAAATGCGGTTGAGGTGCAGATCAGCCATGATCCAATTGCATGGCGGAGCAGGCTCGAAATGCTGAATTGCCGACTCCTGTTCCTATTTACCATGATCCAAACCCTGGAGTTTCCTCTGCTACAATGAATGCAGCTGGATTTTTGATTGGAGAGAAAGATGAGGCTCATCGAACTGATGGTTAGTTTCACTGCGCACCGACTCTTTTCAACTCAACTCTGAGTTGTGGGCTTACATTTATTATAAATACTGGTGGCAGCAAAGCATTAATAAGTATTAATATTCACCTACATAATGCGTGCAAGTCTGGCAAAGTGTAGCTTAGGTAAAATTAATCTTTAACTTTTGTTTCAGATTCTCTTGTGATTCCAAGAATTGCTCTGGACCAACAGTCGGGTGTGTACATAAAAGGAGATGCGGCCACTCTAACATGTACCAGTCTCGGGCTCCACAGCGGTAGCCCTTTCACTTTCTACAGAAACAGTGAGTTACTGACCCGCACAGATGTAGATCGACGTTGGGCCAGGCTCCGCATTGACCAGATCTCTGATGGGGACAAAGGATCGTACACTTGCCGGGACACGAAAACTGTTTCAGGAAGAGAGGTGCAATCACAGTACAGCAACTCTGTTGAAATAACTGTTACAGGTAAATGAAAAGAAAGAAAGACTTGCATTAATATATAGCGCCTTTCACGACCTCAGGATGTCCTAAAGAGCTTAGCAACCAATGACGTAATTTTAAAGTGTAGTCACTGCTGTAATGTAGGAAACGCGCCAGCTAATTTGCTCATAGGAAGATCCCACAAAAACCAATGAGATAACGGACAGATAATATGCTTTTTTCCCCCTCCTGTTGTTTGAGGGATAAATAGTGGACAGAACTCCAGGGAAAACACCACTGCTCTTCTTTGAAATCATGCCATCTTTTACGTCCACCTGAGAGTGCAGACGACGGTACCTCCGACAATGCAGCACTCACTCAGTTCAACCGGCCGTATACGTTGCAAAACTTAAGGAACTGGTTAACTTGATAATAGTTATTACATGTGCACGTTATGGTGGTGACGCCGATATTAGTAACCGCTGGCAGACACCGCCAGGCCCACCGCCATCTACAAATCTTACTGTGGATTAATTGCAAACTGTCAAATTAGAAAAAATGTAAATTGACGTCCGATGTGACGCGAAGATGAGCTTCTGACCACATATCCGCTCCATCACCAAGAGTGCCTACTTCCACCTAACATTGCCCATCTCCACCCTTGGTTTATATGCTGCTGAAACCCTCATCCTTGCCTTTGTTACCTCTAGACTCGACTTTTCCAGTGCTCTCCGAGCCGGTCTCCCATCTTCTACCCTCCACGAAATTGAGCAAATGATAAAAACTCTGCTGCACTTCTCTTAACTCTCACCAATTCCCGAAAACCCATCTCCTCTTGTGCTCACTGACCTGCATTGGCTTACGGTCCTGCAACGCTTCGATTTTAAAATTCTCATCCTTGTTTTCAAAACCCTCCATGGCCTCACCACTCCCTATTTCCGTAATCTCCTCCAGCCCCACAATCCTCCTGAGATCTCTGCGCTCATCCAATTCTGGCCTCTTCCGCATCCATGATTTTCATTGCTCCACAATTGGCGCCCAAGCGTTCAGCTGCCTGGGCTCCAACCGCTGGCATTCCCTCGCGAAACCTCTCGGCCTCTCTTCCCCTCTCTCCTTCTAAAAACCTATCTGTCCAAGCTTTTGTTCACCGACCTCAATATCTCCTCATATTGTTCGGTATCAAATTTTGTTTGGTATCGCACCTGTGAAGCACCGTCGGACGTTTTACTACGATAAAGGCGCTATGCAAGTATTTGTTGTATAATCCAGTCTGCTCCTCTGATAAATGATCAGAAATAAGAATTGCAGATTAATCCATTCCCCTGACTCCACTCGCTTTCCACGGTGCAATTTCTGAGCTAAAACTCAACTTTGGAAATACCACACGCAGTTGATTTATTTCTTGTTATTTCGCACTTTTCTATCATTCTCCTGATGAGACCACGAATTCCCCTTTTTGACATCTCAGTCCCCGATCGAACAGCAGAATCTATATTGAGTTTCTAAACTTCCACAGCACAAGTAAACCCAAAGATCGATTTCTAATTGGTCTTTCCATTTATTTACCACAGATTCGCTAACACCGCCAGAGGTATCACTTGATCAATCGACTGGTGTGTATTTGGAAGGAGAGGCAGTCACCATTACCTGCACCGTGACGAGGGACTATCTCGGCGAAGTATTCTACTTTTACGGAAATAGCGAAATTCTGTACTCTATTCAAATCCTCACAAAGAACAACATTGGAACATTCACGGTAACAGGTACAAACCAGGGAGGGCGGTACCAATGCCGATATGGAAGATCCGTCAACAGAAGGTGGCTGTGGTCCCAGCTCAGCGAGGCTGTGTCGGGAACGATAGCAGGTGAGTGATATGGAACAGAGATTTTTAATATGCCTGTTCAAGCTCTTAACTTATATTTTTAAAAACACGCTCTATTCACTGCAACAAAATTGAACGTTTAATATTACGAGAGAGGAATATAACCGAATGGCTTTTGATCTCATTACTCAATTGCGCATCGACTGCCCACCAGATCATTACTGGAGTTAACGGTTTGACTTTTCTCGCTTACGTGAAGATATCAAATTCTAATATTCAAACTATTCCTCTTTAAGTGCTTGTTTCAGATACTTTGGTATCTCCAATATTGGACCTGCAGTCCGGAATGTAGGAAGGAAACGTTTTAGATTCTAATATTGGACTTGCAGTCCGGAATGCAGGAAGGAGAGGAAATACATTCTAATATTGGACCTGCAGTACGGAATGTGGGAAGGAAATGAATTACATTGTAAGATTGGACCTGCAGTCCGGAATGTAGAAAGGAAAGGAATTACATTCTAATATTGGAACTGCAGTCCGGAATGTAGGAAGGAAAGGAATTACATTGTGAGATTGGAACTGCAGTCCGGAAAGTAGGAAGGAAAGGAATTACATTCTATTATTGGACCTGCAGTCCGGAATGTAGGAAGGAAAGGGATTACATTCTAATATTGGACCTGCCGTCCGAAGTGTAGGAAGGAAAGGCATTGCATTCTAATATTGGAGCTGCAGATCAGAATGTAGGAAGGAAAGGAATTACATTCTAATATTGGACCTGCAGATCAGAATGTAGGAAGGAAAGGAATTACATTCTAATATTGGATCTGCAGATCAGAATGTAGGAAGGAAAGGAATTACATTCTAATATTGGACCTGCAGTCCGGAATGTAGGAAGGAAAGGAATTACATTCTTATATTGGACCTGCAGTCCGGAATGTCGGAAGGAAAGGCATTACATTCTAATATTGGAGCTGCAGATCAGAATGTAGGAAGGAAAGGAATTACATTCTAATATTGGGCCTGCAGTCCGGAATGTAGGAAGGAAAGGAATTACATTATAATATTGGACCTGCAGTCCGGAATGTAGGAAGGAAAGGAATTACATTGTAATATTGGAACTGCAGTCCGGAATGTAGGAAGGAAAGGAATTACATTCTAATATTGGACCTGCAGTCCGGAATGTAGGAAGGAAAGGAATTACATTCTAGTATTGGACCTGCAGTCCGGAATGTAGGAAGGAAAGGAATTACATTCTAATATTGGACCTGCAGATCAGAATGTAGGAAGGAAAGGAATTACTTTCTAATATTGGACCTGCAGTCCGGAATGTAGGAAGGAAAGGAATTACATTATAATATTGGAACTGCAGTCCGGAATGTAGGAAGGAAAGGAATTACATTCTAATATTGGACCTGCAGTCCGGAATGTAGGAAGGAAAGGAATTACATTCTAGTATTGGACCTGCAGTCCGGAATGTAGGAAGGAAAGGAATTACATTCTAATATTGGACCTGCAGATCAGAATTTAGGAAGGAAACGAATTACATTCTAATATTGGACCTGCAGTCCGGAACGTAGGAAGGAAAGGAATTACATTCTAATATTGGACCTGCAGTCCGGAATGTAGGAAGGAAAGGAATTACATTCTAATATTGGGCCTGCAGATCAGAATGTAGGAAGGAAAGGAATTACATTCTAATATTGGACCTGCAGATCAGAATGTAGGAAGGAAAGGAATTACATTCTAATATTGGAGCTGCAGATCAGAATGAAGGAAGGAAAGGAATTACATTCTAATATTGGGCCTGCAGTCCGGAATGTCGGAAGGAAAGGCATTACATTGTAATATTGGACCTGCAGTCCGGAATGTAGGAAGGAAAGGAATTACATTCTAATATTGGACCTGCAGTCCGGAATGTAGGAAGGAAAGGAATTACATTCTAGTATTGGACCTGCAGTCCGGAATGTAGGAAGGAAAGGAATTACATTCTAATATTGGACCTGCAGATCAGAATGTAGGAAGGAAAGGAATTACATTCTAATATTGGACCTGCAGTCCGGAACGTAGGAAGGAAAGGAATTACATTCTAATATTGGACCTGCAGTCCGGAATGTCGGAAGGAAAGGAATTACATTCTAATATTGGACCTATAGTCCGGAATGTAGGAAGGAAAGGAATTACATTCTAATATTGGACCTGCAGTCCGGAATGTAGGAAGGAAAGGAATTACATTCTAATATTGGACCTGCAGTCCGGATGTAGGAATGGGTACAGTTGCTGTCTCGTAACGCTGTTTTGTCCTTTCCAGCCAGGCCGAATGCTAACAGGATCGGGTGGATCGATCGTTTTACACCCGACCGATTCTAATCTGTGCTAACACATGGTGCGAACTGTAAAACGGGTGCCCGGCCCGAACTAACCCAATTCAAGGCGGCGGGATAGGTTATAATTAGTCCCGTATGTTTTCGTGTATTTAACATTAATGTGTTCCCTTTTTGTGTTTACAGCTTACCCTCTCAAACCGTCACTATCTCTTAACCGTCGGGATAAAGTATTTGTGACAGGAGAAGTTGCCACGGTTACTTGTGAATCACGGTCTCCATATTTAGGCAGCAGTTTCTATTTGTACAGAAGAGGCCAAAATACACCAGTCGAAACGGACACAGCCCAGTCATCGCAATCCGCTGTCACCTTTGACATCACGAACCATTTGGGGGCCGGTTCAGAAGATTACTTCTGTGTATATAAAAATACAGTGTCAGAGCGGGAGATGATGTCAGAGCGAAGTGATACAGTGAAGCTCACGGTGGTGGGTAAGTTTCAATTCCTATCACTCTAAGATAATCGGATATTACTTGATGGCCGCTCACGCCTTGAAAATATACGTGAAATTCATCCTCGCTGGTAGCGGAAAAACGGCCATAGCAAATCGGCCTCACGTTTTAGGCAGGGCCAATTTTCCTTATCATATAAGTTGGAGTGTGGAACAGGCTGCCGTTACATTGCCGTCCATTTTACGCTACCATCAAAGACCGATTTTATCCCCTACATGTCTGAACTATCAGGGCGAAATATTTAATGCCGCAATGACAG
Source organism: Heptranchias perlo (assembly GCF_035084215.1). Classification (NCBI taxonomy): domain Eukaryota; kingdom Metazoa; phylum Chordata; class Chondrichthyes; order Hexanchiformes; family Hexanchidae; genus Heptranchias; species Heptranchias perlo. The sequence continues at coordinate 584,305 of NW_027139666.1, forward strand.
CACGTGGACAGGTTTTTAACTTCAATCACTTTATCCTCACCTTATGAGAGAAATATCTGGGACGAAAACTGATTTTGGAAATAGAACGCCAGCTAATTTATTTTCTTTCCCATTTCTATTTGTTTTCGCTCATGACGTTGCGAATTCCCCATTTGTAGAATCTCCGTCCCCGATGCAACCAATTTCCTTGAACACAGTAAAATCGATATTGTGTAACAGACCTTTCACTACACATGAAAATCCACAGATCCATTTCTAATTGTTCGATCCATTTATTTTACCACAGACCCGCTTACAAAGCCAGCGATAACTTTTGATCAATCGACTGGAGTGTATTTAGAAGGAGAGACGGTCACTATTACCTGCACCGTGAAAAGAGAGTATCGCGGTCAAGTCTACTTTTACAAAGAAAATCAACCACTGTCCTCTCGTCAACTCTTCACAAAGGACAATATTGGTACATTGCTGCTTACCAGTACAAAACAAGGAGGGCTGTACCAATGCCAATATGGAACCTCTGTCACAACAAGACGATTCCTGTCCCAGCCCAGTGAGGCTGTTTGGTTAACTGTAGCAGGTAAGTGAATAGGAACATAGATGTTAATATATCAGCAGCACGTGTTACATTCCACCCTATTGCTTTTTCCACTGGGCTGCTGAAACGCTACCGCCCGAATAGCCCAACACCAAAGACGGGTTTCTAACCCATTGTCACAATTTTTTGCTCCAACCCCAAACAAACCTTGAGGTCAGACCCCAAGGTAACAATTGGTTTGATTACTTAGGCCCCCCCGGTGGTAAAAGGACCGCTTCGGTCAGCCATCTAATTTACAGTTCGCCCAATTTTAAACTCCATTTTCTTTAATGGAGCTGAGATTTATGCGGAGTTTAATACCAGCCGTCGACTGAAATCGTGCCGTTCCTTCCGGAAAGGTCAGGTTAAAATTGCCCATTTTAGCTCATTACTGAGGGAATTCTACATTCCAGAGATGAGTCCTCCTTTCAGCCGTTGGCCCGAGATACCCGATCAGGAGCGATGTGAACACAAGAACTTCAAAAGATAACTGCAGGCTGTGTGATATTGATGCTCATCCATCTTCCTGATTTCCAGTGTTATCTCTCATGTATCTGAACTATCAGACTGAACAGTTTAATGCCACAATGATAGCAAATCGTCAGTATTTTAAATCCACTGACTGTCGCGTCACCCTCTCAGATTGACTGGCATTGTCGCTTTACATTTTTCTATTAGATCTGCATGCGGAGATTTTCAAAATAGTCCTTAATGCGGAATATTTAAACTTAATTCTATTGCGACTTTCCATGTCTCTGACTGGATTGCTGTCCGGCAGCTCCTCCCAAACCCGCGACCTGCACTAACAAGATGGACAAGTGCAGCATGTGCGTGGGAACACCATCACCCTCGAGTCCCGCTCCAAGTCTCACACCATCCTGACTTGGACATATATCATCATCCCTTCATGGTCGCTGGGTCAAAATCCTGGAACTCCCTATGTGACATCATTGTGGGAGCACCTTCACTTTTCAGAAGCCTGCATATAAAGAATAAGACCCACCACCACCCTGTCAAGAGCATCCGATGATGGACAAAATTGCGGCCTTTCCAGCAACGCCCACATCCCATTGAATGATTTTTTAAAAGTAATTTCAATTGCACCAACATTTAACATTTATTTTTAAAGCGAGTCTCCACGGTTTAACGGAGATATTGGGGTCGATCTAGACTTTGTGCGACAAAGTAAAACGGGTGAAAGCCAATCAGCAATCCCGTTTGACAGAACTCTCTATTTCCATTTCCATTGAAGTCAAATGGGGAGAGATGTAAAATGGGCTTCCGCCTCGCCATCACCCGCTTTACACTGTACACATGGGGAACGAAGTAAAATGGGCTTCCGACTCGCCATCACCCGCTTTACACTGTACAAATGGGGAAAGATGTAAAATCGGCTTCCGACTCGCAATTACCCGCTTTACACTGTACAAATGGGAGAGATGTAAAATGGGCTTCCGACTCGCCATCACCCGCTTTACACTGTACAAATGGGGAGAGATGTAAAATGGGCTTCCGACTCGCAATTACCCGCTTTACACTGTACAAATGGGGAGAGATGTAAAATGGGCTTCCGACTCGCAATTACCCGCTTCACACTGTACAAATGGGGAGAGATGTAAAATGGACTTCCGACTCGCAATTACCCGCTTTACACTGTACAAATGGGGAGAGATGTAAAATGGGCTTTCGACTCGCCATCACCCGCTTTACACCATACAAATGGGGAGAGATATAAAATGGGCTGCTGACTCGCCATCTCCCGCTTTACACTGCACAAATGGGGATAGATGTAAAATGTGCTTCTGACTCGCCATCTCCCGCTGTGCACTGCACAAATGGGGATAGATGTAAAATCGGCTTCCGACTCGTAATTACCCGCTTTACACTGTGCAAATGGGAGAGATGTAAAATGGGCTTCCGACTCGCCATCACCCGCTTTACACTATAGAAATGGGGAGAGGTGTAAAATGGGCTTCCGACTCGCCATCACCAACTTTGCACTGTTCAAATGGGGAGAGATGTAAAATGGGTTTCTGACTCGCCATCTCCCGCTTTACAGCACCGCACAAAATCAAAATCTACCCCATTCGTTCTTTTTAATTGGGTTTGCAGCTCGGCTAAATCAGCAGAAATTGCAATTTGAATTCAACACATTTTCCTTGTTTTGCTCGTATCCCAGAGTGCAATTTCAGGCCGAAACCCAGATGTTGGAAATAGATATCCCGGCGGTTTTTTTTTTACTTTCGCAATTTCGCTGATTGCGCTAATGAAATCGTGAATTCCCCCTTGGTAGAATTTTATTCCCGATGCAAACAAATTCCTTCGACACAACGCAACCTTTATTGAGTTATCAACCTTTCACTGGACATGAAAATCCTCAGATCCATTCCTAACTGTTCTTTCCATTGATTTTACCACAGATCCGCTGATACCACCAGAGATATCTCTTGATCAATCGACTGGCGTATATTTAGAAGGAGAGACGGTCACCATTACCTGCACCGTGAACAAAGAATATGGCGGTAAAATCTACTTTTACAGAAATAATGAACTGCTGTCCTCTCGCCAATTCTTCGCAAAGGACAACGTTGGAATATTGACGGTTACCAGTAAAAAGCAAGGAGGACGGTATCAATGCAAATATGGAACCTCTGTCAAAACAAGGTGGTTGGAATCCCAGTTCAGCAAGGCTGTGACGGTCACTATTGCACGTAAGTGAAGGGGACAGAGATTGTTAATATATCTGTTCAATACACTTGTTATTTTCAAAATTTCATATTGTTTTGATAGAATAGTGTTTAATACTCACAGAGAAGGTCCTTGAGCTCAGCTCCTGACAGGGTCCCTGCAACAATGGGTCCTGAACACACAGGCTGACCGTTTACTGCCTCCGAAAACATTAATAGAAACAAGCATTCTCATTGACTCCTTTCTTACTATATCCAAGTGTAGGGTGATATTTGGCTTCGGCTGTCGTGCAAACCGTGTGGTTGCGGATTGCAGCCCATATTACACTCTGCCTGATTTAACTTTCTAATTAACTCACGCTACCAGTCAAGACCAATTTATACCCCACTAAGGCAGAATTATGTGAATTCCATCCCAGCCAAGTCTTGGGCTCAGATCACAAGGAGACAAATAATGTTATTTTGGATAACTGGCAAAGGCAAAAAAGGGGCAGCTTACAACTTAGATAGAATGATATTGAACGACATAGAATTACATAGAAAGTAAAGCATAGAGAAAGGACATTCGGCCGAAATGGGCGATGGCCTTCATTGCAAGAGGATTGTCTACAGGAGCAGGTATGTCTTACTGCAGTTATACAGGGCCTTGGTGAGACCACATCTGGAGTATTGTGTGCAGTTTTGGTCTCCTCATCCGAGGAAGGATGTCCTTGCCATGGAGGGAGTGCAACGAAGGTTTACCAGATTGATTCCTGGAATGGCAGGACTGACGTATGAGGAGAGATTGGATCGACTAGACCTGTATTCACTAGAGTTTAGAAGAATGAGAGGTGATCTCATTGAAACATACCAAATTCTGACAGGACTAGACAGACTAGACGCAGGGAGGATGTTCCCGATGGCTGTGGAGTCCAGAACCAGGGGTCACAGTCTCAGGATACGGGGTATTCCATTTAGAACAGCGATAAGGAGAAATTTCTTCACTCAGTGCGTCGCGAACCTGTGGAATTCTCTATCACAGTAGGCATTGGAGGCCAATTCATTAGATGTATTCAAGAAGGAGATAGATATACGCCTTAATGCTAAAGGGATCAAGGGATATGGGGAAAAATCGGGAACAGGATACTGAGTTAGACAATCAGCAATGATCATTTTGAAAGGCGGAATAGGTCATAAGGGCGGAACGGCCTGCTCTTGCTCCTATTTTCTATGTTTCTATGTGTCCATGTTTATGCTCCTCACTCGCCTCCCCCCAGTCTATTCACCTAACTCTATCAGCATTCGAACCTACACAGGAAAGACCAGCTGGTCCATCATGCCTGACCCACATTCATTATGGCTGGAACATTACGATCCCGCCCTTGCAGCTGTGTAATCTCCGGGGAGAGACAAAAACAGATGAATATTCAGGGCCGATAAGGGAAAAATACTCTAAAAAATTCCTCTTTGATCCAGTGAGGCGGTCGAAACCAGCCTGGAGATCACATGGACCAAATGGTATCTATAAAGTCACTTACCTTATATAGGTGCGATTTCTGCCCGAGTCAAGAAGCGGTCCAGCTTGCTTTATGTCGTGCAAAGAGTCAACAACCACCTCACCAGGGGCTCACTAAACTCTGGAAAAAGAACTGCCTGACATCCTATCTATTTCTACACTTGCGTAGTTTCATTTCATATCCCCTGGTCATCCCCAATCTGTTAAGCTGGAATAATCTATCAATAGGCACGCTATTCAGCCCTTGAATTATTTTGGAGAGGTTTATCCACAAATATGGAGTTGTGTGGTATTAACACAGCCCAATACCATTTTAGCTTCAGCTACAGATTCTCTCCATTGGTCATTAACCTTCAGTGATCTGTATACAATGACACCGAGATACTTTTCTCCCTCAACCTCTTTCAGTATTGTTCCCTGCAAATGATGCGCTTATTCTGTGTTGGACGTACGAACGTGCAGGACATCACATTGATCTCCGTTCATAGTATCATAGTAGGTAGAGCACCGTGCATTTTATCATAGTAGGTACATCGTCCCTCTCCCGGCTCTTGGAAAGAGCTGTCTATTAATCACATTCCCTGCTCTTTCACCATCGCATATTTTTTTTCTCTTCAAGTATTTAACTAATTCCATTTTGAATGTTACAATTGAATGTGCTTCCACCGCCCTTTCTGGCAGTGCATTGTAGATTTTTATAACTCGCTGTGTCAAGCAATATTCCTCATCTCGCTCTGGCTGTTTGCCGATCACCTTAAATCTATGTGCTCTGGTTACCGACCATCCTGCCAATAGAAGCATTTCCTCTTTCTTTACTCTAGCAAAGCCATTCATGATTTTGAAAACCTCTTTCAAATCTCCTCTTAACCTTCTCTGATCTAAGGAGAAGAACCACAGCTATTCCAATCTCTCCACATAACTGAAGTCCCTCATCCCTGGTAGCATTCTAGTAAAACTCTTCTTTACCCTCTCGAAGGCTTTGACATCCTTCCTAATGTGTGGTGCCCAGAATTGAACATAGTATTCAAACTGAGGCCTAGCCCGTATTTTAGAAAGGTTTAGCATAATTTCCTTGTTCTTGTACTCTATGTCTCTATTAATAAAGCCCAGTATAAACTTATGCTTTTTTAGCAGGCATCTCAACTTGTCCAACCACTCTGAAAGATTTGTTAACGTGCATCCCCAGGTCTCTACTTTCCTGCATCCCCTTTAAAATTGTACCATCTAGTTTATGTTGCCTTTCCTCATTCTTCCTCCCAAAATATATCACTTCACACTTCTCTGCGTTAAATTTCATCTGCCATGGGTCTGCTCATTTCACCAGTCTGCCTATGACCTCCTGAAGTCTGTTACAACCCTCCAAATTGTTTACTACATTTCCTGTCTTTCGTGTCTCCTGAAAATCTTAAATTATACCCTGTTTACCCAAGTCCAGGTCATTAATATATATATCCAAAAGAGCTTTGGTCCTATTAATAAATATAGTTTGTCATGGTGTGACCTAGTCCACAAGCGCATCTGAATCTCTTTGCAGTTGATTGCATTCCTGTACTGCCTTAACCATTTTACAGATTTTGTATTATTTGCAAACTTACTGACCATAATCACAACACCGCTGCCCAGGTCATTAAGGAAGACCGTGAACAGTAGCGGGCATAGTAGCGATCCCTTGGAAACAAAACTTGTAACTTGCCTCCAGGAGCCAATTGCTGATCCACCGTATCAAATTCCTACTGATATGACAAGATCCTATCTTGTGAAGTAACTTCATATCAGGAGTGCTGAACAAAGGCTTTCTGAAAGTCCAGATAGATAATGCGTACTGGATTTCCCTCATCCAATACCCTGGTAACATCCTCAAAAAACTCAATCAAATTTGTAAGGCACGACTTACTTTCCAGGAAGCCGTGTTGTAGATGTCTAATGGCCCATTCTCTTTCCCAGTGATCACGAAGGGCACCTCTTACGATTCCTTCTAGCATTTTCCTGATATTGGATGTCAGGCCGATGGGCCTGTTGTTCGCTGGCTCTCATTTGACCCCTTTTTTGAAAACATGAACTACATGGGCTAACTTCCAGTCTAAGGCAACTTTCCCTAACTTTATTGAACTACTGAAGACAGGTTCACGGAGCTCACAGAGCGCCTGCCCCATCTCTTTAATTATCCTTCGGTGGTTATTATCCGAACCTGGAGCCCTATTCAGGTTGGTCACAAATTTTACGCTCCGCTCGATTTTACCCTCCAACCATTCTAATGGTGCATAAAATCGGGCCAAGTGCAAAATCGTCGGCCGACTGAACCGACTCTGTTTCCGCCGGGTGGTTTAAGTTAAAATTGCCCCATTTTGGTGAGTACTGAAGAAATGCTGCATTCCAGAGATGAATTTTCCTAACAGCCATTGGCAGGAGACACCTGATGAAGTGCAACGTAAGACCTTGTTGAAGGATAAAAGCAGATTGTGTGATATTATTACACATCTATGTTCCTAATTTCCAATTTTACTCCTCACATGCCCGAACTAGCAGACAGAACAGTTCAATGCCACAATGATGGCACATCGCCAAGATCTCAACTGCGCTGAACGTAGCGTCACAACAATAACAAAAACTTGCATTTATACACCGCCTTTAACTTAGTAATAATGTCCCGAATCGCTTCACAGGAACGTTATCAAGCAACATTCCGACTTGGACTTATATAACGGTTCCATTATTATTGCTGGATCAATATCCTGAGACTCTCTCCCAAACAGCATTGTGGGAGCCTCCTCACAACACAGGCTGCAGCGACTCATGAAGAAGACCCACCACTATCTTCACAAAGGCAACTCGGGATGGGCAGCGGAAACGCCCACATCGGAAACAATTATATAAAATTAATTTCGAGTCCACCAACACTTAACTCCTTTATTTTAAGAGCGAATCACCACGGTTTAGCGGATACATTGGGGGAGATTTTGATTTTGCGCGATATTGTAAAACGGGTGAAAGCGAATCATCAATCCTGTTTTACATCACTCCCGATTTTCATTCCCATTGCAGTCAAATCGGCCGAGATGTAAAATTAGATGGCGTCCCGTTAGCATTCATCTTACACTATCGCACAAAATCGAAATCGACTCCATTCACTGTCTCTAATCGAGTTTGCAGCTCGGCTAAATTAACAGAACAGGGGAATTCAAATCAATGCATTTTCCGTGTTCTGCTCGTATCGCAAAGAGCAATTTCTGGGCCAAGCGCTGATTTTCGAAATAAAAGCACCAGCTGATTTCTTTACTTTCGCACTTCCACTGATTGAGGAAAGGAAATCGCGAATTCCCTTTTTTTGTGGAATCTCAGAAATTATGTAAACACTTCCCTTCAACAAACCGCCATCCTTACTGAGTCACCAATCTTGAACTGTACATGAAAATACACAGTTCCATTTCGAATTGTTATTTCCATTGATTTTACCACAGATCCGCTAACACCGCCAGAGATATCACTTGATCAACCGACTGGGGTGTATTTAGAAGGAGAAACGGTCACCATAACCTGCACCGTGGCCGGAGAATGTCGTGGTCAAATCTACTTTTACAGAGATAATCAACTGCTGTCGTCTCGTCAGCTCTTCGCAAAGGACAATACTGTAACCTTCACCGTTACCGGTCCAACGCTCGGAGGGATGTACCAATGCAAGTATGGAATCTATGCCAAAACAAGATGGTTAGAATCCCAGCTCAGCGAGTCTGTGACGGTAACTATAACAGGTGAGTGAATGGGAACAAAGATTTTAGGGCAGTCTATTCAACATTCTTGGTATTTCCAGAACTATATACTTCTTTCAATGTAACAGTGTTTATTATTGGCAGAGAGTGTTTCTGAGTTCATCCCTTGACAGGGTCTCTGTAACAATGGGTCCTGAACACAGGCTAGCCGCCTGTGAAAGCATCAACAGAGGGAAGCAGTCATTTTGACCCCCATGTTATTGTATCCAAGTGTGTGATGAAATCCATCTTAAGTGGTAGCGCAAAACTGGTGCCAGGGTATGCAGAAGCATGTTACACTTCGCCGAATGTTCTTTTTCATTGACGCAATGTCACCGCCTAAGGCAGAATTTTGTGTCTTCAATCTCAACCAAGTCTTGAGCTCAGTTCCCAAGAAGGGATGGAGGGTTATTTTTAACTAACTCTCAAAGACGGGAAAGGGGGCAGGTTCGGGTCGGCCACCCGTTTTACACTTCGCCCGATTTTACCCTCCGTTAACTTTAATGGGCAGAGTGTAAAATGGCCGGCCGTTCGATCCCGTCCCATTCCCACTGGGCGGTTCCGGTTAACATGTCCCCTTTAGTTCAGTACTGAGGAAAAACTGCATCCCAGAAATGAGTCTTCCTTTCAGCCGTTGGTCCAAGGTCCCTGATAAGGCACAATGTCAACATACGCCCTCCTTAATGTGTAAATGGAGGTGATGTGATGTTATTACACATCTATGGTCATGATTTCCAATTTTATGCCTTACATATCTGAACTAGCAGGGCGAAATGTTTAATGCCACAATGACAGCACGTCGCCAGTCTTTTAGCTCCACCGACTGTAGCGTCACCTCACGAGGTACCGCCAGACTGGCTGGTCTTGACGTATTACCAATTTCTCTGACAGTTAACCGAAACTGCCTGCTGAGACTTTCACCGTGATACTGCTTTGCAGAATACTTCAAATCAGTTATGTTGTAGCTTTCCATATCTCTCACTTGATTGCATTTCGGCAGCACCTCTTAAATCCGTGACTTCCACCACCGAGAAGGGCAGCAGGGGCATGGGAACACCATCACTGCCGTTGCCTTCCAAGTCACTCACCATCCTGACTTAGACATATATCGCCATTCCTTCATTGTCGCTGGTTCAAAATCGTGGAACACACTATCTAACAACAGTGAGGGAGTACCTTTGCCACTCGGGCTAAAGCGGTGCAAGAAGAGGGTCGACGATCACCTTCTCAAGGGCACCTAAGGATGGGCAGTAAATGCCGACTTTTGCAGCATAACAAACACACCGAAACATGAGAATCAAAATTCTAGCCCACAACATTTCCAAGCTTTATTTGAAATGTGACTTCCCACAGTTTAGCGTTGGCGTGTACTCTTGTTAATTGCGTTTGAGATGCTGCTATATCAGCATCAATGGGAATTGAAATCAACGCTTGTTCCGCTTGTATCACAGAGAGCAATTTCTGGGATAAAATCTGATTTTACAAATAGAAACCCCAGCTGATTTCTTTTTAGTCACGCATCCATTTCATTCCACTGATGAAGTCGCGAATTACTCTTTTGTGGAACCCCAGGCCCCGATGTAACATTTCCCTTGATCATAGCGGAATCGTTCTTGAGATACCAACATTCCCGCGCACGAAAATATCAACAGGTCAATTTCTCATTGCTGGTTCTATCTATTTTACCACAGATCCAATCACACGGCCGCGGATGTCTCTTGATCAATCGATTGGAGTGTATTTGAAAGGAGGGACGGTTACCATTACCTGCAACGTCAACAGAGAATATCGCGGTAAAATCTACTTTTACAGAAATAATCAACTGCTGACATCTCGCCAATTCTTCACCAAGGGCAACATTGGAACATTCACGGTTACCAGTTCAAACCAAGGAGGGCGGTACCAATGCAAATATAGAACCGTCGTCAAAAGAAGGCGATTCTGGTCCCCGCTGAGTGAGGCTGTGACAGTCACTATAGCAGGTGAGGGAAGGAGAGGAGAGATTGTTAATATATCTGTTCAACGCTCTTTATATTTTCAAAAAATAATCTTTGTATAAATGTCTCAGTGTTGCATGTTCAACGTCTCGGCGCTCAGCTCATGGTCTCTGTAACAAACGGACCTGAACACATAGGCTGACCGTTTACTGCCGGTGAAAGCATTTATAGCATTCACTGTAACACCGATGTTACGATATATCCAAGTGTAGGGTGAGAATAGTATCGTTAATAGAGACCCGCACTCACTGTAACCCCTATGCTAATATTTATCCAAGTGTAGGGTGAGATTAGTCCCATTAATAGAGACCAGCATTCACTGTCACCCCAATGTTAATATAGATCCAAGTGTAGGGTGAGAATGGTATCGTTACTGGAGACCAGCACTCACTGTAACCTCTATGCTAATATATATCCAAGTGTAGGGTGGGATTAGTCTCATTTATAGAGATCAACATTCACTGTAACTCCGATGTTAATTTATATCTATGTGTGCGGTGAACTTAGCCTTATACGGGAGTCGAAATTGTCCCCTATTATCCAGCATTGAAGTGACTTGAAATGAAAATTGGGCGGAGTGCAAAATTGGGCGGAGTGTAAAATTGGCTGCCGATAGTTATCGCCCATCTTACGATACCAACCAGGACAAATTTCAGCCCAAATTTGACGGCCGAAGCATTTCATGCAGATATTTAGGTAACCCCAAGTATTTTCTAACCAGAAATCAGCAGTGTAAATAGAAAGATAATCAGATAGCGGCTTTTCCTTCTTCAAAATGTGCCAAAGCATGTCACAGCCGGTGAAGTGTGGTCACTGTTGTAAACGCGGTACGCAGTTAACACGAACAGCAATGAGAGAATAATCGGTTCATTCATTTTGACCGTATTGGTTGAGGGCTAAATGTTGCCCACCGGTTCTTTCCTGTTCGGCTAAACGGGCAGGTAGTGCCTCGATTTAACGTTTACTTTCACACTGCAGCCTGGCCTTCCACTACAATCAATATTCAACGTGGCTTAGGTACTAACGTCTTGGAGTTGACCTTATACCCACCGCCTTCGAACTCAGTAGCGAGAGAGATGCCAGGGGACCAGATAATATGTAACTTGCTAATGCAGGGCCCATTAGATAAACCGGGTCTGTGGTAAAATTAATGGAAAGAAAAATAAGGCCAAGAGCTGTGAATTGCCACATGTCGTGGAAGGTTGTTAACTCAATACCGATTGTGTTGAAGGGAAGTGTTTGCATCGGGAACTGAGATTCTACAAAAGGGGAATTCACAATTTCATGAGCTGACTGAAACGGAAATAAGAAACAAAAGAAATCAGGGATTCCAGTCCCAAAGAAAGGATACAGCCCAAAAAATTCACACCAGGATATGAATGGAACAAGGAAAATGCGTTTGTCCCACATTCACAATTCCGCTAATTTATCTGAGTTGCAAACGTGATTAAAAAGAGTGAAAATCTCTGCTAATCCATGGGGATTCACATTTCAGATGAATGAGTTACAGGCTTGTGGACTTGAATTTTTGATCATTCTTCAGGATGTGTGTATCGCTTGAAACGCCGGCGTTTATTGCCCATTTATAGTTGCCATTGAGAAGGTGGTGGTGAGCCTTCTTCTTGAACCATGCAGTCCATGTTGACAAGGTATTCCCGCAGTGCTGTTAGGTAGGGAGTTCGGAAGGGTGTTTGACTTGGAGGGGAACTTGGAGGTGATGGTGTTCCCATAGCGATTCTACACTTGTCTTGACTGATGGTGGAGGTCGCGAGTTAGGAAGGTGCTGCAGTCTATCCTGTAGATAGTAAATACTGCAGCCACGGTGCACCAGTGATGCAGGGAGTGGATGGTTGAGGTAGTGAATGGACTGCCGATCAAGCGGTCCGCGTTGTGCTGGATGCTGTCGAGCTTCTTGAGTCTATTTGCAGCTGTACCCGCCCAGGCAAGTGAAGACAATTCCATCACACTCCTGCCACCTTGTTGGTGGCAGTGTAATCAATTTGACTCTCTGCTCAATTCTTCGAGACTGACACCATAATGGTTAATAGCCATGTGACTTTACTGAGTACAAGCAAGAATCAATACATCACAGTGTTTCAGCAGTAGTTTACAAAACACAATTGAGAATTGTATTACCCCGTTGTCCTTTGGGTAGAAGCTGCGACCTCGTTCCCTGTTCGTTCCTTCACGTACTCTCGTTCTCGTTTACCGCCTTGTACTTTCTATACTGTTCCCTGCACTTAACAAAGGCCCAGACTAACAATTATACTCCAATAAACGGAACTGCGGGAACATGCACCCAATCAGGTCTTTTCCAAAATACTCCCTTTAATTTACCAAATCGTCTCGACAACACGTAATTTCCAAGAAAGGATTGCGTCTTGTGCACCCTCAAGCCCCTTATCTTTAACACAATGTTCCTCAATCCCTGCAGTTGATAAATCCCTCTCTAGGCCTTTAAGGTAACTAGTTAACTTCAGCATTCCAGTATACCTGAAGGAGTTGGGGTGCCGTTAAGTCCCTCCCTTAGTTTGAAATGACATGGTTTTCATGAATGTTAGTGCCTGCAGCTGCAGTACGTTAGTTTAAAAGCAGTCTATGTTATGGTGCAGTAGTTTCAGTTAAAGCCTTGACTAATTAACCTTTTCGCGCCTGGTTCCCCATAATACCTTAACCAATATTTCCTTACAGCAGATAGGCTTTTGGGGATCAAGAGGTGAGCCACTTACTGCAGAATACCCAGCGTCGAATCTACTCTGATAATCACACCATTTATGTGGTTGGTCCAGTTGAGTTTCCGATCAATGGCGACCTCTCAGATGTTGATGGTCGGGGATTCAGCGATGGTAATGCCATTGAATGTCAAAGGGGTGGTTAGACTTTCGCTTGTTGGAGATGGTCTTTGATTGGCACTTGTGTGGTGCGAATGTTACTTGCCACTTATCAGCCGAAGTCTGATGTTGGCCGGGTCTTGCAGCATGCGGATATGGACTTCTTCATTATCTGATGATTTGCGAATGGAGCTAAACACTGTGCAATCATTGGCGAACAGCCACACTCCTGACCTCATAATGAAGGGAAATGTCGAGTAAACGCTGTTCCATGAACTAAAGTAGATACATAACAGGAAGTTTTGATAAGAAATCGCACTTTCTGATCAATGTTTCACAGGGTACAAAATATTTAATTACGAATAGCAATGTTCAATAGGCCTTGTAAATTGTGTCTGTGATAATTCCAGGGTGAGTGGTACAATTACATATCACAAAGTGCAAGCCAGTGAAAGGAAGGATTTCAAACTACCCTCGAGATTTTAGGCCACCTTTTTCTTTCTATAATTTTCACACACACAAATCTCCAGTGAATACAAGTTGTCTGTTTTCCAATCGTGCATTTCCCTCGCCCACTGCTCTCCCTTTTCGTCTACTGTATCGTGCCTGAGATGACTGCACGGGCGCTCGGATGCTGAATATAAAGTAAACCAAAATGCTATAAAGTTGGTTGAACCATTAATTGTTCAGCTGCACGATTGGCAGCAATGTGCGGAATTCGGTGAAATTATTCAGGACTGCTGTACCTGGTGCATTACAGTTTGGCTCACAAAAAATACGTTTGCTCATTGCATTTCAATCGATTGTCACTACTTGTTCCATTCGAATTACAGACCTACCCAAACCAAATATATCAGTGGATTCTAGTATTGCTGTGAAAGGTGGAAAAGTCATCTTTAACTGTACAAATCGCCAGAAGCTTCCTTGCTCCACATTTTACTTATACAGACATGGAGAAGCGAATTACTCGGATATCCAGTTTGCTGCTGCACGGCGAAATTATGTCACCTTCACGCTCACGAATATAGATCATGACGATGGAGGAAACTATATCTGTTTGTATGAAGCAAATGGGAAGAGAAAGCTGCGAACGTCAGCTCTGAGTGACCCTGTACACATAACTGTAAGAGGTGAGTGAGATTCCCACGGTGACTGTATCACTTCGAATTCTATCGAATTTTACTAACATGGAATGAAGCCATCCAGTCCCTCGAGCATATTCCGCCATTCAAATGGATCATGGGTGTTTTAACAGCTCACAAAATGGACATTCAGCCCATCGGATCGATGGCGGTCTTTATGCTCCACACGAGCCTCTTTCCACGTTACTTCATCTCACGCTATAAACATGTCCTTCTATTCCTTTCTCCTTCGTGTACTCATCTAGCTTGCCCTTAAATGCAGTTATGCTATTTGCCTCACTCACTCCATGTGGCAGCGAGATGTGCATTCTAACCACGATCAGGGTAAAGATGTCTCTCCTGAATTCCTTATTGGGTTTATTTGTGGATATATTGTATTTACGTCCCCTAGCTTTGGACTCCGCACAAGTACAAACTTCTTATCGACCTTATCGAACCCCTTCATAATTTTAAAACCTCCATCAGATCAGCTCTTTTCTAAAGAAAAGAGACCCGGCCTGTTCAGTCTTTCCTGATAGTTGTACCCTCTCAGTTTTGGTGACATCCTCCTAAATCTTCTTCCCACTTTCGACAGTGCTTCGATACCCTTTGTAATCTGGAGGCCAGAACTGTGCACAGTACTCTAAATGTGGTCGAACCAAGGTTCTATACCAGTTTAACAAAAAATTCTGCTTTCCGATTCTATTCCGCTAGAAATAAACCCCACTGCTTTGTTAACTTGTGTTCATCCGACACCAGTAAAATGTGTTTATTTTCCATTTTAGGCCTGATGCAGTATGGTATTTAACGCGTAAAAGTGGTGTGGAAATTATATTAAAAAGCATTGTAACGCTTATTTCATTAAATGTTCGCCATTTATCGTGTTACCGAGGAAAAAAACTACAGCATAAAACGTTGAATGATTTAATTTTTCAAATTCTGATGAGAAGTTAAATTCGCTCGGTTTGTTCTATAGTTCCTTACCAACCCGCGAACAGTCCAGGGTTGCCCCCCAGTGAAGCTGAGAAAATAACATCCACGCTGCGGTCTTCAACAAGAACTAATTTAATCGAGTCAGCAAAACACGATAAAAACAATCAAATGCTGTAATAATCAGTCAGCCTCTGTGCAGAGAACAGGTGAGTTCTGACCAAGGTCCACTCCTGAAACGTTACCTCATCACCTCATCAATTCTCTCCGCACATGCGCAGTTTAGACCCAATGCTGATTCTCGAGTTCACAGAATTGAATTGATTAATTTCCACACTGCCGGTGTGATATTTTTACCGTGAGCTGGGAAGAATTAAAAATTCACCTGGTCCCAGGTCCACTATTATTATCCAACGAAGGAATCAATGAATATATGAGGCTTTTAATTAATGGGCTAATGACAATTGAGCTTTGATCCGTGTCCCCGTTTCTCACCCGGATGTCGAACCATTGCCGAGCTCATTACCGATTCCCTGATTTTGGAGCCTTGCATTAATGTGGGACATTTATAGGGGTAAAAGTGACGAGAGGAGCCACTTCCACTCAACTGGATATTTGGCGTGCGGTATAACTGGCGGCAAAAGGGACTGCACCAGTTTCGCTTCCCCCGCCAAGTCCAATTACGCCTCCGGCGAGTGTTGGAAACACACCTTCATCTCAACCATTTTTTCCCCTTCAGAAATTCACTCCGCATTCTGAAACATCCGCTGCCTATTATGTTCTTTGTTAAATAGCAAATTATTTATTTCGTGAATAATCTTTGGGCTAACTTGGTTCTACTCTGCCCCTTTATATCATTTAGATGAATCCGTTGCGCTGGAGGCTGGTGTTGGCTCTGCTGTGGTTCTGATGCTCATCCTTGCTCTGTTGGTTGTGTGCTTCTGGAAGATAGGTAGGTTAAACAATATATAATATCAGTTCATTACAAATACACGGACTGAGCTAATTATCCTCTCTCTTCCCCACTACTAACCATCTCCTCCAACCATCTATCATTGGACTCCTAACCTCGGGCTGTAAATGTAAGGAGATCATGGACTGAAAGATGAAATGTCTAAGGACGAAGTTAACACTCGTATGAGGGGGCATTGTCGCAGGATAAGGGATCGGCCATTTAAGACTGAGATGAGGATGAATTTCTTCAGTCAGAGGGTTGTGAATCTTTGGCATTCTCTATCTCAGAGGGTTGAGGATGCTGCGTCGTTCTTATATTCAAGGCTGCGATAGATAGATTTTTGAACAGTAGGGTCATCAAGGGATATCGGGATGGGGCGGGAAAGTGGAGTTGAGGTCGAAATTCAGCCACGATCTGATTGAATGGCGGAGCATGCTCGAGAGGCCCTATGGCCTACTCCTGCTCCTCTCTTTTATTTTCTTATAATCTTAAATGGACTTGAATTCTTAACAGACCCGTCGCTCAACCTGTCTAACCAGTGCAGAGCAGCGATCAATAAATCCAACAGAATCTTGAACTACACATCCCAAAACAATGGAATACAAGTCAGAAAAGGTCCTAATTAAACTGTACTGGGCTCTGACCGGACCATCCATCGCCTCATTAAAAGGATTGCATCGAAATCATGGCTTTAACGATAACGTGGTTGATGAGCGATGACACCTTCCTCCTTACTAAAGCCTCCCCCTTGTGGTTGTAATTTTCACCACCTGCCCCGCCCAAACCGCTGTGGTGGCGGTGTTGCCCTTCACAGAATCACACCTTGTTCTGTCCACATTTTCGTCCGGCACCTTCTCCTCCTTTAAGCACCTCACTTTGTTCCACCTCTCTCACATCTCCTATAAAATCCTTGTTCTCTACCTCCCACACATGCCCCACGCCAAGTTTCTCACCCAGACTCAATTACTGGTTTTGCCCCTCTGTCTCTGCACTGAACAACTTGTCATCCTGGCTGACGTCAAACCCTTTCTTAACTCACCTTGCTCTCTCTTCTCTGAGTTCAGTGCTCTCCTGTCCTCACATAAGAAAATAAGAATGTATGAAATAGAAGCAGCAGTGGGCCGGACCGCCCCTCGAGCCTACTCCGCCATTCAATAAGACCATGGCTAATCTTGGACCTCAACTCCACTTTCCCGCCCGATCCTAATAGCCCTTGATTGCTTTAGTCTCTAAAAATCTATCGATCTCAGTCTTGAATATAATCAACGACTGAGCATCCACAGCACTCTGGGGGGTAATGAATTCCAAAGATTCCCAACCCTTTAAGTGGCCTTGTAAAATCGAGATCTGGTGGCTGGGGTGAAATCTGATCTCTGATACAGAAAGTGAAAGGAAGAATGAACGGTCGTCAAACAGAAACCAAAGCAGACTGCTCGCCCAACATTGCACCGGGACCCATTCCGGCAGTAGACGTTACTGTCCCAAACTTCGTAAGCCGAACTGTTCAGGGGAGAGTGAGATTAAGTCCTGCTCCGGTCATATTAAATGATTATACAGCGGTGAAGCTGCAGGAGAGCAGCTCAAGGAAGGAATCCGCAGCTCTCAGAAAGCATCGCTCGTCTTTCTTTGGTTAATTCTTGTATAGAAGTGCTTGAAGATTCAAGGGATTGAACGTGGGATCTGATACACGGGAATCATGTGATTTCCCACTGACCTACATTCTCTAATGTCATAATGCCTCAACCAAGCCGACAAATGTTCGCCAAATTTTCGTCAGGATGCCCAATGCTTTCTTGCAGTTATATCTGCGTTCCAGGCTTACAACAGCCTCTGAAAGGACGCGGGGCCCGATACAACTCTGCATTGTCGGAGGAAACAAAGTCTCCATACACAGAGTAATGATAATGGGGCATTGAGAATAAAGTCTGGGAGTGGGGGAGAGTGTCCTCGGCTGAGACTTTCTCCATCCTTCCTGTTACAAGTCGCCGTTCTTCGAACGCTCCCATTATCACTCACGTGGCTTACGGTTGGATGTGGACGACAACTGCTTATGCACATTGTAAGAGAGGCCTGCAAGAATGTTTCAAGTCCTTGAGGTGCAGAGGAGGGCAACGTGTGACGCAGAGAGCATTGTGTCTCATGTCACTGAAGAGGAACTCGGGACATGTCCCAGGTTTGATCTTGCGTTTAAGGATCGCTTCACTATAACACCTTGACACGCTGGTATTAGGAGCCATTGAATTGGCTCTTCCACTCCTCAATTTAGTTAATTTTTCTGACAAACGTTTTTGCTGCGTTGAAGTGTTGGCGATCCTTCTTTGTAAGAATGCGACGAGTTCAAGAGGATCATTTCATGATTGCATCCAAGATTTAAAATATAGATTGTTTAGAAATGCCGGGAACCGAACTCGCGACCTCAACACATGCGCTGTACTACTGAGCTACATGCCCATTCACAAAATGTTGCTCTTTTGGAAGAAAACAAGTGTATTTTCCGCTTTGTATATCCCACAAAACCAGCTGTCCAGCGGTTCGGTGCGCTCAAAATTTCAACTTCGGTTTGACTTCGCAGAGTTTCAGTTGCTCTTTGCTTTGAACTTAGCGAAAAAAGTCTGAGTCAAGTCGAATGCTGAGGCTTAGTGACGGTTCTGTAATCCGTTCCCTGAATCAGAAAATTGTAAACAATTTTACAACACCAAGTTATAGTCCAGCAATTTCATTTTAACTTCACAAGCTTTCGGAGGCTTCCTCCTTCCTCAGGTAAATGCAACATTTACCTGAGGAAGGAGGAAGCCTCCGAAAGCTTGTGAACTTAAAATAAAATTGCTGGACTATAACTTGGTGTTGTAAAATTGTTTACAATTGTCAACCCCAGTCCATCACCGGCATCTCCACATCCTGAATCAGAAAGTGTGATGGACGAATTTCAGAGCGTCAATCAGAAACAAAAGCTGTGACTGTTCGCTTGATTTTGCCACGTCACACATTCCCGTCAGTCAGCGGCTGCTCTGAGTTGCTGAGGGGACCGTGAGATGAAGTCCTGCTCCGGGACAATTGAATGTTTGTGGAGACTTAGAATTTGAACCTCGCTGCCTTCAGAAAGCAGCATTCGACTTCCTGTGAACAATTCTTGTGCAAAAAGGTTCTTGTGGAGGTGCTGGTAAATGAATACAGTACATCATGCAAGTGAAGCATACACAGAATTGAACCCGCGTCACTGTTGAGAATTCTACCACTGAACCACCAATGCACCATACTTAATGGCAGCTGTTCCTGGCTCTCCAACATGAAGCGGTGACAATTTCTACTGGAGCAGCAATTTATCATCTGACTGGAAAAGGATCGATTCAATTTTTGCACCAAATGTAGCAGCAGACCTCGAGAAAAACAAATAGTGAAAAGGGTATATTAGAAACACCAGTCACTCTACGAAGTCGCTAAAATCGATGCAAATTGGTTTGAACCCAGGACCTCTTCACTCTTGACAGGAGCTTTGACCAGCTAAGCGACGGCGCCAGGTCAGCCACCGTAAACTAAAATGCAATCACCAAGCTCTAATCATTCATTAAGACTCCCAATGAGTCTCTAAACCTTTAGGTTGAACTCAACCCCCGACATACCCGGTCATAATGTACTTGCGTGTTACCCTCTATCTCAGTTAGAGTGCGGCATTCAATCTGTCAAACAGTTTCTTCAGGCTCATCGCTTCATCGGCTCCCCGTCCACCAGGTTAAACATCCACTCACTCCACCATCGGCGCACCGTAGCTACAATGTGTGCTATCTGCACGATTCACTAAGGCTTCCGAGACAGCACGAACCAAACAAGCGAACACCTCCATTATCTAGAAGGACAAGGGCAGCATCACTGCCGAGTTCCCCTCCAGGTCACAGGCCACACTGACTTGCTGAGATATCGCGCTTCCTTTGACGACGCTCGGTTAATATCTTGGAACTCGCTACCAAACAGCTCTGTGGAAGCATCTTCACCACACGGACTGCAGCAGTTCATGAAGAATGCCCACCACCACCTTCTCATGAGCAACTCGTGATGGGCAATACATTCCTGCCTTCCCAGCGACACCAACATCCCAAGAATGAATTTAAAAACACTCAGTAGACAGCCGTGACTATTTCTACTGAATCCGCAAAAAGGCAATTAGAATATTGACAAACGCACGCTGAGCAGGTTAATCCGTTCCGGCGCTCTCCAGAATAGCCACAATGGATTTTCTCTATGTTATTGCAGATTTTCGGGACTTCCTCAATGGTGGTGGCGCAGGATTACCGAGAGTATTTATTTTACATGGAAGTAGCTCCATGGAGTTAAAGGAGCAGCCTTTTGCTGAAAACATGTTGGGGCAAGGAGCAGATCCAGCAATGTTCAGAATTTCCATTCAGATCTGTGGACATCAGAAGAATATTATCAAATGTCCCTGCGTGGTGACAAGTTGGACTAAGACTTCGCCTGTTTCGGTTTTAACCCCTTCAATGTCCTTTCTCAGCTTCCACGACAGAATGCCCGAGGGGGTGTCATGGGAGTTACCTCCAAAAGTAGCTGCAAACACTGTTCTCTCTGCTGTAAAACCACTAAGCCTGGGCACCATTGGTTTCGAAAAACAGAATACATTGACCTGATTTGCTGTTCAAGCAGTCGAGAAGGGTAAAACTTTACCTGAACGTTTCTCTTTTCAGAACTGGGTTAATAAAATGTTATTAATAAAAAGAGCACAGTCTGGTTGGTTCTTTCACAAGACTGTGGATAAAAGATGATTGCAACAGCGGAAGAAATGTTGTTTTCCATGTCAGTCAGCGGAAATTCATATTGATAAGACAGACAAAACTTGGGAATAAAATAACCGAGAGGAGAGAGGTTAATTGGATATAATTACTGAGCACTCGAACCGTTCTGGCGTTAGGACCCAGGGACCAATACTCAGGACTTCAACAGAGAGACAGCTGAAATAATTGAACATTGGCAAGTCCTGTCAGTCCAACAGTACTAGCCGAGTCTGAACCTAATCCTAGTGTTGAGTGTTTGTGTGTGTGGGCGGGGGGTGGTGGGGAGGTGGTGGGGAGGGGGTAGTTGGGAGCGGAGGGGTACTGTTGTGGTAATGATAACTCATATCCCATATCTTCCAGGCAGGACGGCCCTCTGGAATCGGTAAGATCATGAAGAGATAAAATGGACTCAGGTTTAATGATGAATAATGTATTGGATGGTAAATTTCCTCCATGGCTCATGAAGAGATGGCAAGATTGTATAATTGGACTTCTAAATTGGATGAGAGGAGGTAACTACGGTATATGGTAACAAAATGAAAATTATACCACACAATGTGATCTAAGCCCTTGGTGATAATGGATTAATTTCAGGAACTCGGACTGAAGTTGTTATGGAAAAGATGTCTGAGTACACTCACTAGTAATATGAATCACGTGGGCACAATTCACCACAAGATATCAATATTGTATCAATGCACAATCTGGTGAATGTCAGGGAAGTGTAGTTATGCATAGTTAGTGGATAGCTTTCTTTCGGAGAAGGTTATCTTCTTGCCTATACGTCACAATGCGAAGATATATTTTATAGCCGAGCCACGAACATGCAGGAGGTGAGCAAAGAGCTCCAGACATCCCGGATCTTTCAAAAAGATATACTGGAAGCTCAGGATTGGTTTGTATCTAATGCCACGGGTGGCATGACCTTGGGATAATGCTGTGTGAGCACATGTGATATGGTGCGAGTGAGGCAACTAGTTTGCGGTTTGCATGAAGGAGACCTACTGAAGAATGGGTTCCAGACATGTTCATTCATGCTGACAACACAATAGTTAATGTACCTCAGGAGAAGTAGAGGGTATATTACTGATTAAAATATTTTACTTAAGGCTCTGACGCGTACTTCACAGTGGACCCGACCTTTTATATTAAGGTTAATCAAAGAACCAGGATGGGGTTAAACGCACTGGTACCGATCAGAGGGATGGGAATGCATGTGGAGAAAGATATAAAATTGGAAATTGGAAATTCAACCTCAACCCCCAAAATTGAAATTAAAATGATCTGCAATATGAATAACAGTAACAGAATACTTTTAGGTGCATGTCATGAATTTTCGATACATGGAAGTACCAAGGGCGAAGTTTTGAACCAAGTTCAATGTACAATGATATTCATCATATTGTTCATATATCATGTACAACTAATGGGTAGTCATATATGGCAGTAATGAAATAATGTCCAGTGTTGGTCTTAAATACTCTAAAGCAAACACCACGGGGGTGGGGGGAGGGGTGGTGTTCGAGGGAACTGTAAGGAAAGCTTTAATCGGACTGATTAAAGCGTGCTAATGTAGTACTCCCAACGCTTGCTCTTGATATGGTGGTAATGTTAGCTTTTAGACATTGTTAAGAAGGGAAATATGATTCTTATATTGTAAAATCTTACGTGTGGAAGTATACAGTAATCCTAAAGTTATAACCATCTGCTTAATGAAGAAGGTGATAGGAGATCTGGGTAAGAATGAGTCACTAACTTCAGCAGCAGAGGACAGGCTGAAAAGTTCCCTTTGTACCAAAGAAAGAGAGAAGAATTTAATCATCAGAAGGAAGGCTTTGAACCCTTACTCAAGATAAGCAGCGAGCTGAGAATGAGCATAGCCTAGATCTGGAAAGTTAGTGAGTGTACGTCAAGTAAAAGGAGTTAGAAATAGCGATGTTTTGAAGGATGTTATTTTCACCCATGTCATTAATGTAACACGGACCTGCAGCTGCAAGGACAGAACATAATCAAACCAGTGTTTAATGATATATAATCAAAGACACCTGTTGATATAACTGTGTAATATCAATACATACGACTTGTCAGGTAGAAAGGGTGAGAGAAAGGTATTAAAGAGTGTATTGGAACAGGTACTTTCAAATTCGATTGAGGTCTGATCAGACTGTTTGCATTATTCGTATACATTGCAGTTCTCTAGCTAAAACTTGCAAAGTTTGTGTTGTATGTGCTGCACTTAAGTGTATGTTTAATTATTATATGCTTAATAAATCGGT
Organism: Heptranchias perlo; assembly: GCF_035084215.1. Classification (NCBI taxonomy): domain Eukaryota; kingdom Metazoa; phylum Chordata; class Chondrichthyes; order Hexanchiformes; family Hexanchidae; genus Heptranchias; species Heptranchias perlo. The sequence goes on from NW_027139666.1 coordinate 607,698, forward strand.
GACATCTGACATTCAATGTTGCGAACCATACTGATTTGAGGAGTAATTTATAAGTTAGAACAAACACATTTACTCTCCTCGAACAATATCTCTTAATCTGCTCTCTTAATCAGCCATTTGGTACCTTGTCAAAGGTTTTTCTAAAATACATCTACTCTGTATCCATTGCATTTCCGACATTTACCATGTCGGTTACCTCCTCAAAGAATTCTCCGAGGTTTGTCAAGCACGATTTTTCATTTGAAACGTATGCTGTTGCTCACACAGTGGACAACCAATAAACACATTGCCATGAATGTTAACAACAACTTGCATTGACAGAGCTCCTTTACTGTAATAATAATTATCAAGCGGATTCATAGCGTCTCTATGTTTCTATTATTAAATGTTTCACATTGACCAGATGGCGCCCTGTGTCCAGTGTACATTATTATTAAATGTTTCATATTAACCAGATGTGACCCAGTGCCCAGCCTGCATTATTATGAATGGTTTTACATTGACCAGATGTGACCCAGTGTCCAGTGTGCATTATTATTATAAGTTTCAGATTGACCAGATTCGTCCCAGTGTCGAATGTGCATTATTACGAAATGTTATACGTTGAACTGATGTGACCCAGTGCCCAGTATTCATTATTAATTAATGTTACACATTGAGTAGATGTGACACAGTGTGCAATGTGCATTGTTATTAACTGTGGCACATTGGCCAGATGTGACCCATTGTCCTATGTGCATTACTGGTAACTGTTTCACATTGACCAGATGTGACCCAGTGTCCAGTGTGCAATTTTAGTAAATGTTTCACTTTGACCAGATGTGATGCAGTGTCCAGTCTGCATTAATATTCAATGTTTCATACTGTCCAGAGATGGCCCAGTGTCCAATACGCATTATTACTAAATGCTTCACATTGACAAGCTGTGGCGCAGTGTCCAGTGCACATTATTATTAATAAATGTTTCTAATTGACCAGATGTGATCCAGTATCCAGTTTACATTATTATTAAATATTTCACATTAACAAGAGGTGACCCAGCATCCAGTGCACATTATTATCAGATGATCCACATTAACCAGGTGTGCCAAAGTGCCAAATATGCAATGCTACTAAATGCTTCACTTTGACCAGATTTGGTCCAGTGTCAAAGTTATCATTGCTACTAAATGCTTCACTTTGACCAGATTTGCCCAGTGTCAAAGTTATCATTACTTATAAATGCTTCACTTTGACCAGATATGGCCCAGTGTGCATGCTATCATTCAATGCTTATCATTGACAAAATGTGGCAACGTCTCCAGTGTACATTATTATTAAATGATTCACGTTGACCAGATGTGCTACAGTGTCCAGTGTGCGTTATGAAATGTTATACATTGACCAGATGTGGCCGAACGTCCAATCTGCATTATTATTAAAAGTTTCACATTGACCAGATGTGACCCACTGTCCAGTGTGCAATTTTAGTAAATGTTTCACTTTAACCAGATATGACCCAGTATCCAGTGTTAAATGTTTCACATTGACAAGAGGTGACGCAGTGTCTGGTGTGCATTATTCTTCAATGTTTCTCATTGATCAAATGTGGTATCGTGTCCAATATACATGATTTTTAAATGTTACATGTTCACAATCTTGCCCAGTGTCCAGTATCCATTATTATTAAATATTTCTGATGGACCAGATGACTTACAGTGTACATAGTGCATTGCTATTAAATGGTCCACATTGACCATATGCGACCCAGTGTCCAAGGCGCATTGTTACGATATATTTCACATTGACCAGATGTGACCCAGTGTCCAAGGCGCATTGGTACGATATATTTCACGTTGACCAGATGTGACCCAGCTTCCAGTGTACATTATTATTAAAACATGATTCAAGTTCACCAGATGTGCCCCATTGTCCAGTGTGTATCCCCCCTGGATGCTTCACATTGTTCAGAGGTGACCCACGATCTAGTGTGCATTATTAAATGTTAAATGATGTGATGCAATGTCCAGTGTGCATTAATATTCAATGCTTCACATTGCATCATTCTTAATAAATGTATCTCGTTGACCAGATGTGGTCCAGTGTCCAGTGTGCATTATAATTAAATGTTACACGTTGACCAGATCAGGTCCAGTATCCAGTGTGCATTATTATTAAATGTTACACGTTGACCAGATCAGATCCAGTATCCACTGTGCATTATAATTAAATGTTACACGTTGACCAGATCAGGTCCAGTATCCAGTGTGCATTATTATTAAATGTTACACGTTGACCAGATCAGGTCCAGTATCCTGTGTGCATTATTATTAAATGTTACACGTTGACCAGATCAGGTCCAGTATCCAGTGTGCATTATTATTAAATGTTCACGTTGACCAGATATGACCCAGTGACCAGCGTGCATTATTATTAGATGTTTCACAAAGGCCACATAAGCGCAAGTCTCCAATGTGAATTATTGGTAAATGTTTCAGATTGACCAAATGTGGCTCAATGTCAATTGTTCATTGCTATTAAATGTTTCTCATTGACCAGATAAGGTCCAGTGTGCATTATTATTAAATGCTTCACTCTGACCAGATGCTTTTTTATTGAACACATTTTTTAAATTTTGTTGTATTTTATTTATAATGTATTCTACTAAAAAGCAGTGCGAGCCCCAGACTCTCGCTGATATTTTAATTGCATGTACCTCAGTGGGATTAAAGTTGCATAACCCCATCAGTCAACTGGCTAACTTCCCATGTCTCGCTTTCATGCTGTGAACACATTACCAATTGCCAACTAATTCACATTAAAATCAAACTTGCCCTCTTCTGCTTATCTGTAGAATTGGCCAATTACCTCTCAAGACGTCCAGTCGCTTTCTTCCCATCACCTACCAGCCTGGTGTTATAAAATAGAAGAGGGCTGTAAATCTACAAAGCCTGCTGCAGCTTTATGACAGTTGTCCGTTATTTACATACTCTGCCATTCAGTGTAAACAGATATTTCACCCCGTTCCTCAGCTCCTCTCTGAATTTCCTCAGTGTCAGTCCATAGATACACGTGTTGGTGCAGGAGCTGAGAAGCTGCAGCATGTATCCCGTTTGCTGATTGATGTATATAGGGTTAGTGTAGTATCTGTCTGTATAATTGTAGTTCTTCACCCGCCAACTTAAGGAATGTACAACATACGTGGCCCAGAGTAGAATGAAATTGCCGGATAGAGTGAAGAGCAAAATCATGGATTTCTTTCGGTTCTCGGTCTCTGGGTCATTGTGATTATCGACGTTCCTCAGGAGTGTCCTGCGGACTATATTGGACATTATAATGTGTTTGGCGGTGAGAACATTGAAAAACAGAATGAAAAAGATGGGCAGTAAAGGGGTTAAAATGCTGTCGAAAAACTCGTACGCTGCCCACCAGGGCGAGGTATGATAGGCAGCCGTTAAAATGCAGAAATACGGGACGCCATTAATTATAAATTGAGGTTGGTACACAAAGTAAAAGGGGATGCTCCTCAAACAGCCTAGCATACACACGGTCCCTACAACAAGGCTCGCCATCCTTTGGGTACAAAACTTTGGTTTGAGATTCTGACAGCAAATGGCTACAAAGCGATCGACGGTGAAAGCGACCGTGAACCAGACCGAACAGTCCAGGGCCGCCATCTTCGTCACAAGTTTCAGGGCACATATTGGAGTGATGAACAGAACATTTACTGGCACGTAAATGTTGTTAATTCGCTTCATAATGACTTCAATGATCACCACCGTTAGATCGGCCGCTGCCATTCCCACCAGGTAGCGAGTGATACATTTGGAGAGACCGCATTTGCCTCGGGACAGGATCACAATCGCTACCAAGTTAACTGTAAGAGAGAGAGAGAGATAAAGGGAATTATCACCGCACTCGGTACAAAATAGATCACTCGGAGAGTTAGAGAGAATCCATGAAGTGGTCGCTTGGAGGGTCAGAGGTAAATCCGAGCGGAGTTGGAAAATAAAACAACGCAGAGCTGGCAGAGTGTTCTTTTTTAATTTAAGAGAGATTGATCGAAGGGAAGTGGTTCATCCTGTGACATTGTTGCAAAATCCCTGGTCTCATTTTCCTTTTTTGTCCATTTCTACCGCCGCCGACTTAAGTTTCCTCTGATCTTTTCTCAACTCTGCCACTGCTTTTCTTGATATATATTAATGACTTGGTCTTGGGTGTAGAGGGCACAATTTCCAAGTTTGCAGATGACACAAAACTTGGAACTGCTGTGAACAGTGAGGAGGATAGGGATAGACTTCAAGGTGGTTTATATAGGCTGGTGGCGTGGGCGTGACACGTGGCAGATGAAATTTAACACTGAAAACTGCGGGGTGATACATTTCGGTAGGAAGAATGAGGCGAGGCAATAAGAACTAAAGGGCACAATTCTAAAAGGGGTTCAGGAGCAGAGAGGTCTAGCGGCATCTGCACAAATCATTGAAGGTGGCAGGGCAGGTTGAGAAAGTGGTTAAAAAGCATATGGGGATCTGAGTTTATAAATAAAGACATAGGGTAAGAAAGCAAAGAAGTCATGATGAACCTTTATAAAACACTGGTTCGGCCACAACTGGAGTATTGTGTCCAGTTCTGGGCACCGCACTTTAGGAAAGATGTGAAGGCCTTAGAGATGGTGCAGAAGAAATTTACTGGACTCATTCCTCGGAATGAAGCACTTTAGTTACGTGGATAGACTGGAGAAGCTGGGGTTGTTCTCCTTGGAACAGGGAAGGTTGAGAGGAATTTTGATATAGGCATTCAAAATCATGAAGGGTCTGGGCAGAGTAGACCGAGAGAAAATGTTCCCATTGTCGGAAGTGTCATGGACTAGAGGACATTGATTTACGATGATTGTCAAATGAACCAAAGGCCACTTGAGGAAAAAACCTTTGTACTCAGCGAATGTTCATGATCTGGAATGCACTGCGTTAGGAGATGGTGAAGGCAGATTCAATCATGGCCTTTAAATGGAACTGGATAAGTACTTGAAAGGAAAACATTTGCAGGGATACATTGATAGGGCGGGGGAGTGGACTAGCTGGATTGCTCTTGCATAGAGCTGGCATGGACTCGATGGGCCCAATGGCCACCTTCCGTGCTGTAACCTTTCTCTGATGCGATGATTCTGCTCCATTTATCAGTTCCAGACTCTCTCTGAGCCTCAATCAATGGTGTATCATTCCCCAGCTCCGTTGGCTGCTGAGATCCCAAACACACTGATGGAGGTTTACAATCGCCAGTCAGCGATTTATTTCCCCAGTGATTGGGAAAATCTCGGATTGGCGAGTGTTGAACCTGCGTTACTCAACACGCACAGATTCCGTTTACACAATGTCCATTTCCATTTAAATTGCAATCCTTATGCAGACTATTCACATTTTACACAAATCCACCTGCAGTAAACAATGGGGAGGATAGTAACAGACTTCTGGAGGACAGAGATGGACTGGTGAAATGGGCAGACACATGTCAGATCAAATGTAACTCAGACAAGTGTGAGGTAATGCATTTGGTCGGAAGAATGAGGAGAGGCAATGTAAACTTAATGGTACAATTCTGAAGGGGGTTCAGGAACAGAGACCTGGGATGTACACACACAAATCTTTGAAGATGGCTGGACAAGTCGAGAAGGCTGTTAAAAATCATTTGGAATCCTTGGCTTTAGTAATAGAGGCATGAAGTACAAAAGCACGGAAATTATCCTCAACCTTTATAAAACACTGGTTGGGCCTCAGCTGGAGTATCGTGTTCAATTCAGGACACTACCCTTTCGGAAGGATGTCAAGGCCTTAGAGAGGATGCTGCAGAGGGATGAGAGACTTCAGTTATGTGGAGAGACTGGAGAAGCTGGGGTTGTTCTCCTTCGAACAGAGAAGGTTAAGTGGAGACTTGATAGAGGTGTTCAAAATCATGAACGGTTTTAAGAGAGTAAATCAGGAGAAACTGTTTCCAGTGGCACAAGGGTCGGTAACCAGAGGGCACAGTTTTAAGTTGATCGGCAAAATAGCCAGGGGGGACATGAGGAAACATTTTTTTATGCAACGAGTTTTAATGATCTGGAATGTTCTGCCTGAAAGGGCGGTGGGATCAGATTCAATGGTAATTTTCAAAAGGGAATTGGATAAATACTTGAAGGGAAAACATTTGGAGGCTCTGGGGAAAGACCCGTGGAATAGGACTAATTGGAAACTCGTTTAAAGAGCCGGCACAGGCAAGATGGTCCGAATGGCCTCCTCCTGTGCTCTGCCTAATATGTTACTATGATAATATGATACCTGTTTCAGTTGTACCGTTTTGTTCAGAAACCAAACAATGACCTGCAAAGTGTTGCCGGACTGAATGTCTCCTTCCTCAACAATCAGTGGAGACGCCCTTTGTTGTCTGTCTAATCATATTTTATAACATTTATTGTAGATAAATCTCCCATTGCTTGGCCATCCCATCTCGTTTAAAAAAGTTAATTTTATGGTTGCAAGATTGAAGCACACTGATCACAAAGCGCTACCAAACATCCAATAGATTTGGTACATAGGTGACCTCTGGGCACTGCGATCACCATCAAAGAGGCCACTTTCACAAGTCTCAGACAGGGCGTGTTAACCTAGATGGCCCGGGACTATCTCTGCGACCAAACCGGAACAAAAGGCAGTCAACCATCATAGAGCAAAAAACCATTCATTGATATTGAGCAAGTCGTCAACTTTTGACATTGGCAAAGATTGTTTTGAATCAATGTAATGACTGTAGTCGATTCACTATCAGCAGCACCGAATCACCATTATGTGGGACCTTGAACCGTGTGAACTCGGAGACAATTATCAGGACTAAGCTGATTATTTATCGATTTAAAAATGCTTCCTTTGTCCTTGCGTGTTAACATGATATTTCTGGCAATAAAAAGGACAATTTAAAACTTCAACACAAACAACGATTACGTTTTCTCACAGCCCGATTAAGCTTTATATTCTGTCTGATGCCAGCGTCTATTCGAGATAAGGAATTCTCCAGCACACAGTACTGGGGAATTATCTGCCATTATTTCTCAGGTTGAAAATTCAAAGCAGTTCATTATTTCAAACATGAAATCCTATTAAGTAGACAACAAAAATACTGTACAATGAACGGATTGGGCGATTATGTCACAAACATATCAAGACACATGATCATAGAATCATAGAACGATACAACACTGAAGGATGCCTTTGGGCCAATTTTGTCTGTGCCAGCTCTTTGAAAGAGTGATTCAATTAGTCTTGATTCATGTATCTATCTCTTTCTCCCTGTTTTATCTCTCTCTCTCTCTCTCTCTCTCGCTCTCTCTTTCTCTCTACCTATCTCTCTGACAAACACACTCTCTTCATATTTGTCTCTCTCTTACATTAATCCGTGTTATATATATATTGTATCAATCAAAATATATCGAGAACAAATCTGTTACAGGGCAGGACTAGCAATTAGAGCAGTAAGAGTTACATTGGTTTACACGATGACTAGTTCTATTTCCTTACCCGTAATACCAACGGCTGCAAGAACGGGATAGTAAATACGTTCTATCTCAAAGATGACTGGATAGTCCATGTTCAGTGTGAAGGAGCGATGTCTGCTGCGTTGGACACGAGGCTCTGATGAAAGGTACCAATTCGGTCAAAGGATCCCTCACTGATACCAGCGGGGATCCTCCTCCGGGATAATTACCTGGAGAGCACCATCAGAGATATTAGTCGCATTCAGTTAAACAAATAGATTTAATCAACCATTCTCCCCAAAGCTTCAATATGTAACAGAATCTATTTAAAGGGATCTTTCAAAACACGGACAAATTTCTTTGGATTTTCTCAGTAAACAACGGTTCTACTTTAGCCCTGGGACAGAGCCGGACAAACAACCTCATTAACAGGACTCTGTGTATTTAGTACATGTTAAGACCATCACTTCGACAGCCATCCTTAAAGAATCCAAACTCAGAACGGTGTGTCCGGCACCGAGGGATCTGAAGGCCACCCACGGGATTTTAACTTTATAAATACAATCGAGAATTTGAGCTGCGAACATGAGGAGAGCTAATGTCCGTGCTATTTCAGAGGGTTTTACGACTGAAAGACTCAATCGTAGGCATATGGGATCAAGGGGTATAAGGAGTTATTTACATGTTCGAAGTTTATTCCTATCAGTAAATCAGGAGGAAACGTACATTTTCAGTTGTTACAGGAATATTAAAGATTTCACAGACACTCAGAATACCATTAACAGGCTTCTTTGGATACAATGGATTGGTAATATTCGTGTCTGCAGCATCACGATAAACTCTGAATGTCCTGGCAAGTTACAGTGTCAGGGCTCTGGACCAGTGAAGTTGAAGATGTCACACATGCCCAACAAATTACCATGACGGCCTGCGCAAAAAAAATTTAAAGTGCAGTTCGTAACTCTCATAATTGGAGTCCGATAGCAACCAACTGATAGGCGGCAGTTACATATCACAGTTGAAGAATTCAAAGACATAATATCAATCGTCATAATTCTGGCCAATCAGGTTTGAAAAGAGTCAATATTAGAACTGCATTTCTCAGCTGGTCTGAGTACAGGCCCTTAAACCTGCAGAAGTCTCGCTGTGAGTTTATCACAAACCAGAAACTGTTCCGTCCATCCTTTCAGTCTGCTCTCGAACTTTCCGTGCTCCCACCACTTCCTCCCATCGCCAGGATACCTCCCACTAAACCTCTAACATCTGGGGATTAGTTTCAGAATTCGACCGAACTGAGGAAAGGAGGTATCTTTGGACTTTGGTTAACACCTTTGTCCAGCAGTTCGGAAGGACTGGGATAAATAAAGAGAAGTTGTGAGTGAAGGGTGAGAACTGGTGAGGGACTCGCATCTTCTCCTCTCCAGACAAAACAACCCGTTACTGGATTGCGTTTGCCACCAAGGAAGAAAACCTACCTGATCAAAGAATCAAATAATCATAGAGTACATGAGGAAGCCGTTCGGCCCATCATGCATGTGCCCATAGCTCTACAGATTTCCCCTGTTCAAGTATATATACCCTATTCTCTATTGAAAGTTACAGTTGAATCTGCTTCCACTGCTCTTTCAGGCTATGCATTCCAAATCATTATAAGTAATTGCGCCAAAAACATTGTCTCCTCATCTCTCCTCTGGTCCTTTTGCCAATTACCTTCAATCTGTGCCCTTTGCTTACCGACCCTCCTGCCACTGGAAACAGGTTCTCCCTATTTACTCTTTCAAAACCCTTCATAATTTTGAACACATCTATTAAATCCACCTTTAACGCTGTCTGCTCTGAGGAGATCAATCCCAGCTTCTCTAGTCTCCCCACAAAATTGAAATTCCCCACCCTTGGTACAAATCTGGTTAATCTCCTCTGCATCCTCCCCAAGGCCTTGACATCTTTCCTGAACTCTGGTGCCCAGAATTGTGTGCAATACTCCAGGGGAGGCCTAACCAGTGATTTATAAAGATTTACCATAAATTGCTAGCTTTTGAACTCTATGCTTCCACCATACAGCCAAGGATCCCCTGTGCTTTTTTAAACAGCCTTATCAACTTGACCTGTAACCTTCAAAGATGTGTTTATGTATGTGCACCCACGGGCCTCTGTTCATGCACCTCCAATAAAAATGTAGTATTTAGTTTATAGTGCCTCTCCTCATTCGTCCTCCAATTTCACCATTGTGTCTATGTCCTTATGAAGTTTGTTACTATCCTCCACATTACTACTTTTCCGAGTTTCATGTCATCTGCAAACTTTGAATGTATACCCTCGATACCCAAGTCCAAGTCATCAATAGATATCAAAAAGAGCAGTGGTCCTAACACTGACCCCTGGGGAACACCACTGCATACTTCCCTCCAGTCTGAAAAGCAAGCATTCACCGTGCTGTCTGCTGTCTGTCCCTTAGCCAATTTGGTATCCATGCTGCCATTGTCTCTTTAATCTCAGGGGCATCAATTTTTCTAACAAGCCTATTATGTTTTCAAAGGCCTTTTGAAAGTCCATATACACAACATCAACTGCAATACCTTCATCAACCCTCTAAGTTATATCTTCGAAGAAATAATTCAGTTTGTCAGACACGATTTGCCTTTCATTTTGGTGTCAAATTCGATGTTAGGTCCAAAACCGAGATCAGGTCGAGCAAGCCGTCGTGTTAACATCCTTTGGCTCAGCTTGAGGCAGCATGCAGAGAGTTTGATGCAATTGAACGAATTGCTGCTGAGAGGTAAAGAGGATGGGTTAACGCTTGCTGAAATTCGGCTGGAATAAGTTGAGCTCCTACCAGTATTGAAATCTGGGAGGAAACCTCACAATGTTGGTACAATTATGGATCAATAGTGGAGGTAGCGAGGTAAAGTTGTGTATCATTGGCCTATATCTGATGGCTGACAACTGGCTTCATCGAAGGTAGCATAAGGATTGTGAAGCGGAGAGGAACAAGAATTCATCAATTCGGTACATTGAAGTTTAACAGAGGGAATGCCATTAACAGCAATGTGGTGTGAGTCAGGAAAGAGCAGAACCTGAGCAGAGCAGTGCACAGGAGTTGGAGAAGGACGGTGTGCCGAATGGTGCGGTGAGTGGCAGAGATGTCGATGAGGACGAGGAGAGATTAATAACCCAGGATGCAATCATTCCGGTTATCCTTTGTGACTTTGACCAGTGCAGTCTCAGCAATGTGGACGGGACAGAAGCCACTTCAGAAAAACTCGAATAAAACCTGGGGACAGAGCTTTCATCGCAATTACAAACCAATACGCATTTCAGGACTTAGAGGAGGAATGGAAGGTGGTGATAGGGCATTAATTGCCATGGAAACTAGGAACCATAGAAATGTAAAGCACAGATGGAGTAATTTCAGTCCATTGCGGCCTGCTTGGCTAAAGCAATTCAAAACTAACCCCAGTCCTTTGCATTCTCTCCATATTCTCTCCTTGTATATTACGATCTTCAAAATTATCTTCCAAAATTTCAAGTGTAGAAATAGGGTGCGCTGAGGGTTGACTACGTGAGGAGGGTGTGATCACGGTGGTTGCGAAGGAAGCTGCAGTGCTGGATGATAGTAATATTGTCAAGAAACACGTGAAAGAGAAGCTGAATTTGAATCATCCGAGGCTTGGGCTGTAGGAGATCGAGGGAACAGTTCGTGGGCTTCATGAACAAGGTGTTGAGCTGAAGGATGGAGGAAGACAGAACAGAAACTGCGTACAGTAAGAATAGTGAGGATACAGTTCGATGGAGTGGCAGGGCTGGGAGCTTAGGGAGGTGGAAAGGTAAAGGGCAAGAGACAGGGGGCAGTTGAAGTTACGCAGATAGTTTTGATTTTGGACACACGAAGGCCCATGAATTGCTCAAACACCATCCACATCCAACGCCTCTCCTCCACTCCCCAATTCAGCAAAAAAACTCAATCTCGTTGATTAAACGAGATTTGCCTTTAGCAAATCCGTGCTGGCTTTACTTAATTAATCCACACTTGTCCAAGTAATTGTAAATTTTGTCCCGAATTTTAAATTCTAAATGTTTTCCCACTACCGAGATTAAACTGACTGGCCTAGAAGCATAGAAAATAGGAGAAGGAGCAAACCATTCGGCCCTTCCAGCCTTCTCCGCCATTCAATATGATCATGGCTGATCCGCATCTCACTCCTAAATGTCCTACCCCGTGTCCTGAGACACCTCGTTCCAAACCCCCCAGCCAGCGGAAACATCCTCCCTGCATCCAGTCTGTCCAGCCTGGTCAGAATTTTATATGTTTCAATGAGATCTCCTCTCATTCTTCTAAACTCTAGTGAATACAGGCCTAGTTGACCGAATCTCTCCTCATACGACACTCCTACCATCCCAGGAATCAGTCTGTTGAACCTTCGCTGCACTCTGTCTATTACAGGTATACCCTTTCTTAGGGAAGGAGACCAAAACTGCACACAATACTCCAGGTGTGGTCTCACCAAGACCCTGCATAAATGCAGGAAGACATCCTTACTCCTTTACTCAAATCCTCTTGCATTAAATGCCAAAATACCATTGGCCTTCCGAACTGCTTGCTGCACCTGCATGTTTGCTTTTAGTGACTGGTGGACAAGGACAATCAGGTCCCTTTGTACATCAACATTTCCCCAATGTATCAACATTTAAATAATACTCTGCCTTTTTGTTTTTCCTTCCGAAGTGAATAACTTGGCATTTATCCAAGTTATACTGCATCTGCCGTGTATTTACCCATTCACGCAACTTGACTCAATCGCCTTCAAGCCTCTTTGCATCCTCCTCACAACTCACAATCCCACTTAGTTTCCTGTCGTCAGCAAACTTGAAAATATTACATTTGGTTCCCTCATTCAAATCATTCATATATATTCTGAATGGTTGGGACCCAATCACTGATCACTGCGGCACCCCATTAATCACCGCCTGCCACCACAAAAGATCCATTTATTCACACTCTCTGTTTCCTGTCTGTTAACCAATTTTCAATCAATGCCAATATATTACCACCAATTCCATGTGCTTTAGGTTTGCACGCTAACCTCTTATGTGAGACTCTATCAAAGGTCTTCTGAAAATCCAAATACAACACATCCACTGGTTCTCCCTTATCTATTCTACCAGTTACATCCTCAAAAAAACTCTAGTATATTTGTCAAACACGATTTCCCTTTCGTAAATCCATGTTGACTTTGCTAATCCCGTTGATATTTTCTAAGTGTCCTGTTTTCACATCCCTTATAATAAACTCTTGTATTTTCCCTACTCCTGATGTTAGGCTAACCGGTCTGTCGTTCCCTGTTTTCACTCTCCCTCCTTTTTTAAATAGTGGGGTTACATTTGCCACTCTCCAATCTGCAGGAACTATTGCATAATATATAGAATTTTGGAAGATGAGAACCAATGCATCAACTATTCCCATGGCTTCCTCTTTAGAACTCTGGGATGCAGATCATCAGGACCTGGGGATTTATCGGCTTTCAGTCCATTACTTTCTCCAGCACTATTTTTTTTACTAATTCTAATTTCCTTTAATTTCTACTTCTCACTAACCCCTTGGTTCGCTAGCATTTCTGGGAAGTTATTTGTGTCCTCTTGCGTGAAGACAGAACCAAAGTATTTGTTTAATTGCTCTGCCATTTCCTTGTCCCCCATTATAAATTCTCCCGTTTCTGAATGTAAGGGACCTACATTTGTCTTCACTAATCTTTTTCTTTTTACATACTTATAGATGCTTTTACAGTCCACTTTTATGTTCCTTGCAAGTTTACTCTCATAATCTATTATTCCCCTCTTAATCAATCTCTTGGTCCTTTTTTGCTGAATTCTAATCTGCTCCCAATCCTCAGTCTTGCTACTTTTTTCCGGCAACGTTATATGACTTCTCTTTCGATCTAATACTCTCTTTAATTTCTTTTGTTAGTCATGGTTGGGCCGCTTTTCCTTTTGTGCTTTAGTGACTTTAATGCTGGCCTATCCACAGTCATGCCTTTTAATGAAGCTTCCCAATATATCAGAGTCAACTCACTTCCCATACCTTCTTAGTTCCCTTTGTTTAGATTTAGGACCCTAGTTTCGGATTGGACTACTTCACTTCCCATCCTAATGAAGAATTCTAGCAAGTTATAGTCACTCATCTCTAAATGACCCGCACAACAAGATTATTAATTAAGCCCTTCCAATTGCACAATACCCAATTTAGGGTAGCCTGTTCCCTGGTTGGCTCCTCAACGTACTGGTCTAAAAAAACATATTATACACACGCCAGGCATTCATCCTCCACAGTATTATTGCTAATTTTTTTCGGCATGTCTATATATAGTACCCTTGTTACATGCTTCTCTAATTTCCTGTAAATTGCCGTCCCTTACATTACCACTGCTGTTTGGAGGCCGATGGACAACTCCCACCAGTGTTTTCTTCCCCTTGGTGCTTCTTAACTCCACCCAGACTGATTCTGCATCTTGATTTTCTGAGCCAATATCCTTTCTCAGTTTTGCTCTGATTTGATTCTTTACTAACCAGGCCACCCCACCTCCTTTTCATTTTTGCCTGTCCTTCCGAATTATGGAATAACCTTGAATATTCAGCTCCCGGCCTTGGTCACCATGTAACCATGTCTCTGTAATCGCAATTGTATCGAATCCATTTACATCGATTTGTGCTGTTAATTCGTCTTCCTTATTACGAATGCTTCGTGCATTCTGATACAGTGCCTTTAGATTTGTCTTTTTTAACATTTTGAGACATTTTGATTTTTTTTGTACATGGTCCTATTTGTCTTGTTACCATTTTTTTCTCACCCGGACCCTATTTGTTCGTGCACTCTTTTGTTTATACGCTCTGTCCCTTCCTGACACAATCTGGTTATCCTTACCCAAATCACTTCCCTGCACTGCTTCTTTGTATTTTCTCTTTAGCATTCTAGATTTCTCTCCACCGAGACACTCCCCTACCCTTGTTTCGTTTAAAGCCTTCTCTACCTCCCTAGTTATTCGATTCGCTCGAACTCTGGTCCCAGCGTGGTTCAGGTTTAGTCCGTCCCAACGGAACCAGCTCGCTCTTTCCCCAGTACTGGTGCGAGTGCCCCACGAATCGAAACCCACTTCTCCCAAAACAATCTTTGAGCCACGCATTCATCTCTCCGATCCCATTGACTCTATACCAATTTGCTCGTGGCTCAGGTAATAATCTGGAGATTACTATCTTTGTGGTTTTGCTTTTTAATTTCGTCCCTAGCTGCTCAAAATCTCTCAGCAGAACCTTTTTCTTAGTCCTACCTACGTCGATGGTACCTATGTGGACCACGACAACTGGATCCTTCCCCTCCCACTCCAAGTTCTTCTCCAGCCTCGGGGAGATGTCGTTAACCCTGGCACCTGTTAGGAATTTCGGAACTCACCCTTGCTATGAAATTGAGAGACACATTATTAATTACATTATAGTTGCCAAAGCTACACGTTAGATACCAGTCCAAAAAATCCATAGAGTGTCAGAATAAAAGATATAAGATCTGTTCCATTAGTGCAGACTGGGCTACACATTACATACCAGCTCCAAAATCTCATACAGTGTCAGATTGAAAGACACAGTATCAGTTCCATCAGTGCATACTGAACTACACGTTACATACTCGTCCAAAAATGTCATACGATGTCAGATTGAAAGATGCAGTATCAATTCCACGAGTGCAGACTGAGCTACACATTTCATACCAGTCCAAAGTAATCACCTATTCGGATTAAAAGATATATTATCATTCACATTAGTGTTCTCTATTTAATACTAGTCCAAACCTCAAACACATTATCTGAGTAAAACCTAGTGCACCAAATCCAAAAAATTATCCATATTTACAATTAAATTATAGACGAAAAACTATTATACATTAAGATAAGGAAAAGGCAATTTCAAGCACCATATTGTAACCTGAGATGAAAGTTAAGTACAGATATAGAATGAATCCCACACTTCCACACCGTACCAGAGACTGACAGTTACAGATCGAATCCCACACTCACATATAGTACCAGAGGTTGATAGATGGAGAATGAATCTCAATCACACACAGTATCAGAGATTGACAAATATAGAATAAAACCCACACTTACATACAGCTCCAGAGACTGGCAGATACAGAATGAAACCCACTCTGAAATACAGTGCCAGAGACTGACAAATACAAAATCAATCCCACCCTCACACAAAGTGCCAGAGACTGACAGATGAAGAATGGATCAAACACTCGCATTCAGTGCCAGAGATTGACAGGTACAGAATGAATCCCACACTCATACAAAGTACCAGAGACTGACAGATACAGAATCAATCTCAGTCACCTACAGTACCAGAGACTATAAGACATCGGATGAAGCCAACATTCGCCTGCAGTACCAAAGATTGACACAAACAGAATGAAACCCACATTCACACACAGCACCAGAGACTGACAAATACAAAATAAATTCCACACTGACGTACAGTACGAAAGACTGACAGACACAGAATGAATTCTATGTTCACACACAGTACCAGAAACTGACAGATGCAAATTGAATCCAACGCTCACATACAATGTCAGAGACCGACAGATCCAGAATGAAACCCTCATTCACACACAGTATCAGAGGCTGATAGATACAGAATGAATCTCACTCACACATAGTACCACACACAGTAAGTCTATACAAACTTTAATTCAGAAATGAAATAATAATCTCTGAATCAGTGCTTTTTTTTACTTAAAACCTTGAACAAGAGAGACAGTCAGGAAAATTCTGTAAAATAGTAACAAAGATTTAATACAATATAAAATCTGGCGTTTTGCCGAACAAAATGTTCTTATAGCTCGTCTCCCTTAGCTCGTATTTCAAAGTTCAGCAATGGTCCTATCCAACAGGTAAAATGTGCTTTCTACTCGTGAGGATAAGGATTTTAGCTGGAAAGGCTCAGCAGGTCCGGCAGCATTTGTGGGAAGGAAACTCGGGTTAACGGTTCAGCTCTATGTCCCTTATAAACGCCTGAAAGATTAATCCTAAATTCACTTTAGCCCTTCAACTTTTACTTTTTCACTATTTATGCAATTCCTCTTTGAAAGTTACCATTGAAACTGCTTCCACCACCCTTTCAGGCAATGCATTACAGATTATAATAATTCTCTGCGTAAAATATTTTGTAATCTGGCTCTTCTGCCAATTATCTTAAATCTGTGTCCTCTGGTTACTAATACTCCCGACAGTCGAAGCAGTTTCTCCCCATGTACTGTATCAAAACCCCTCATAATTTTGAATCCCTCTACTACATCTACCCTTAACCGTCTCCGCTCCAAGGCGAACAATCCCAGCTTCTCCAGTCTCTCCAAGTGACTGAAGTCTTTCATCCTTGATATCATTCTTAAGATTTAGGAAGAAAGGTATATATTTGTAGAAAACTAGCGTCGTCAATCTGGTGACATTAATGGTGGTTGCCCATCAGTTTTACATTTCTTGCACCAGCTGATGATTGGTCGTGACAGAACTGTCTCTTTATATCAAATGCACGTACCTGAAGGCTATGCGAGTGATTGTGTAACCGTCTGCAATTGAATCCTTCCTGCATGTTATTCAATGGCCTGAGCTACACGTCTGGATCCAGTGTGTTATTCAATGGCCTGAGCTACACGTCTGGATCCAGTGTGTTATTCAATGGCCTGAGTTACACGCCTGGATCCAATGTGTTATTCAATGGCCTGAGCTACACGTCTGGATCCAGTGTGTTATTCAATGGCCTGAGCTACACGTCTGGATCCAGTGTGTTATTCAATGGCCTGAGCTACACGTCTGGATCCAGTGTGTTATTCAATGGCCTGAGTTACACGCCTGGATCCAATGTGTTATTCAATGGCCTGAGCTACACGTCTGGATCCAGTGTGTTATTCAATGGCCTGAGCTACACGTCTGGATCCAGTGTGTTATTCAATGGCCTGAGCTACACGTCTGGATCCAGTGTATTATTCAATGGCCTGAGTTACACGCCTGGATCCAATGTGTTATACAATGGCCTGAGTTACACGCCTGGATCCAGTGTGTTATTCAATGGTCTGAAATTCACGCCTGGATCCAGTGTGTTATTGAATGGCCTGAGCAACACGCCTGCATCCAATGTGTTATTGAATGGTCTGAGCAAAACGCTTGGATCCAATGTGTTATTCAATGGCCTGAACTTCACGCCTGGATCCAATGTGTTATTCAATGGCCTGAGTTACACGCCTGGATCCAATGTGTTCTTAAATGGCCTGAACTTCACGCCTGGATCCAATGTGTTATTCAATGGCCTGAGTTACACGCCTGGATCCAATGTGTTATCGAATGGCCTGAGCAACACGCCTGGATCCAATGTGTTATTCAATGGCCTGAGTTACACGCCTGGATCCAGTGTGTTATTCAATGGCCTGAACTTCACGCCTGAATCCAGTGTGTTAGTCATTGGCCTGAGTTACACGCCTGGATCCAGTGAGTTATTCAATGACCTGAGCTACACGCCTGGATCCAACGTGTTATTCAATGGCCTGAGCTACACGCCTGGATCCAGGAAGATGGGACACCGGCCAAGTGAACATTGGAATAGTCGATTCTAGATTTAACAAAGGCATGGATAAGGGTTTCAGCAGCAGATGGATTGAGGCAGGGGTGGAGACTGAGATAGATAAAACATTGAAATAAGATAAATGCAAAATGGAATAGCGAATGGATTCGCCACTTCACAACATTGAAGTCCATTAGCTCCACAAGCACAAAATAAGAAAATGCCGAATGAGCTGTCAGACTAGGAATACAATCCGGTCGTACTTTTTATTGCTCAACTAATTTAACAATCAGTCGCAATGGATATTTCACCAGATTCTTCAGCTCTTCTCTGAATTTAGTTTGAATTACTGCATAAATACACGTATTAGTGCAGGAACTTAAAAGAAGAAGCATATATCCCAGCTTTCGTGAGATATATATAGAGTTATGAGGATATATGATGTGAAATGTGCCTGTAGTTTGGAAATACACGGAGTTTATGACGTATGGTGTCCACAACAGTATAAAACTGCCTGAAACAGTGCACAGCAGAATGATGGATTTTCTTCGGTTCTCCGTCTCAGGATCACTGTGATTATCACCGCTACTGCTGCACCTGAGTCTCCTGCGAATTTTACTGGTGACTAAAATGTGTTTGATGGTCAAAATATTGAGGAGCAGAATCACAAAAAATGGAATAAACGGAATTAAAATGGTATCAATCCAGTCAAATATTATCCATTCGCGTGATGTATAATACTTTGATATTAATTTGCAATGCCACGGAACATTATCAAGTAGAAAACTGGGTTCATAAGCAAAGCACCAGGGAATGGTTTTTAAAGAGATTAACAAGCAAATTGTTACCATTACGATAAATGTAGTTTTCTCGGTGCAATAGTTTGATTTCAGCTTCACACAGCAAATGGCCACAAATCGATCGAAAGTCAAGGCGACAGTTAACCAGACAGAGCTATCTCTAGCGGCACGAGACATGGCCACAATGACACTACAAACAGGGAAAACGGACAAATATGAATCCGGGAAATGTATCACACGAATCCTCCTTAATATCGGATCAGTGATAACGACTAGCAAATCTCCCACTGCCATAGCTAACAGGTATCGAGAGATGCATGGGGATAGACCCCACTTTCCTCGAGATAAGATCACAATGGCGAGTACGCTAACTGTAATGAAGAGAAAGAAATAAAGGCATTTTCATGCAACTCACTGCAAAACCATCAGTTTGACACAGTCCTGTTCCTGCATTAATTAATGGATAGGATCCCTTCAGCTGCACAGCTCGTCCTTGTAAAGAAGGTGCTAATTTACAAGGAAGATAAGAACATCAAGCCAACTTCCATGAATTATAAATCTTGCTGTAATAAAAATATTGCATTGGAGTACTTTCTTTGTCAAATCTTCCTCTTATGAATACATATCTCCATATTTATAATGGGAACTGCCTGCGAAAATTTGCAGCACTGTAATTACTCCCTTCCACCACTTGTGCTGCTGCAGTCCCTCGGATTTTCATCGGCCGGCGCCACGCTCCGTGCTGCAGAGAGCGATGATCCAACTGTCTCTATTTCTATACTGTCAAATTTTTCAACGTTTTGACATTTCACGACAAATAATATTCTTTGACCTATACTTTGAATGAAGAATTAATTAATTTATTCCAAATGTGTTATTACTAATATTGCAGAATATCAAACTCCTTGACTTTTGGTCTTTTACTATCGTCAGTGATAATTTCGAAGTCATTGGCGTTGACAGCAGGCTCTGTGCGGTATGGATTATTACTCCATTTATCTGAAATTTCCCTCTCCTTTCTAACTGAGGCATTAACCTGTTTCTTTGAAATGAAGAGGTTTCATATCAATAGGTCAATCGACGGTTAGAAGCCCATTTCAATTTCGATGCCGCTATAAAACTGACAGAAAAATGACATGAAGTAAATGGCGAAAACATAGAATGTATCTATCGTTGAACTGATATCAATATATAACAATCACATCAATCAAAAATGACATTTTGAGATACATCACGAGAGCAGCTCTGAGGTGAAATGTATATCTATTCAATTAATACTTACGTATACTAGCTTACCAAGAACACCGACGGCTGCGAGAAGCGGATAATATATAGATTCGATCTGAATAATGATGGGATATCGCATTTTCTGCTGAAGCTGTGTCATCGTTAACGTGGGAGGCAGAATCTCTCGTTGTTCTGAAGTGATGCCGTGCGTGGATCCCTGATTTATACAGCGGGGACACTCCACTGAGACGTGAGCCTACGTCACCCTGTTGTCAGTTGCAATCAATGAAGAAGTACCAATTACGGAAATCGCTTTCATTCTATTGGTTGTTACGCAAAAGATTTTTTTTAATGATGATATTACCCAGGGAAAATGCTGCCACAAGAGTACTTGGATTTCTGACACTTAAATAATTACATTTAAAGATTGGTATAAAACTCGAGATCACACTTGACATCGAGGAAAGGTAAACTGAATCGGCAATTTGCAGGATAAAGTGTACCCAATACAAATGGAAATGTGAGAGGCTGGAGGGGAAATTGAAATCCTTTGCTGCCTTGTCAACACTATTGTGTTGTAAAAATATATTTGTTAGTCCATTTGCACTAGCTTGACTCTCAGTCCTTGTTGATCTGAGTGATTCGCAAGAATACAGACACTGACAAGCCATAGATCCAAGTTTCGATCAAAACAGAACACACGTAGGGACTACTGCCAGATAATGAGCCATTATCATAATACAGGCAGCGAGATATGGAGCCTCTGACACAGTACAGGCAACACATATTGTCAGAAAGGGAGCCACCAATGCCACATTTGATAATTTAAAACAAATGTTTGAATGCTTTTATGAAACAGCAACAGAGGAATGTCAAATGAATGGGTAAGGCGTTCATTCATTATCTCCAAACATCGTTCCAGTCTGAAGTGTGAATGTGACAAGTTCAAGGAAAAACCTTCAATAATGATGGTCACATTGCTTTTAAGGTGAAAAGACGGGAAATTACTGTACAGTGTGACAAATCAGGATTAGTCAATAAGGAATAACATATAAAATAACAATTTATTGAGTAGCACAACATAGTGAGAACATCAGCATGACGAAGGAAATTGGACGATACAGATAGAATACGGATTATGTAAGTGAGATCATTAGCACGGAAATAATACGAAATGCTGGCATCAGTTCAACAAATATCATAGGAAGAAGGATATAATGGATGAACATCAACAGTGTCCACTTCAAAAATAATTCACTGGCTGTTTAACTCTCAGGTGTGTTCTGTCGTTACGAAAGGCACGGTACCATTGCAAGCTCGGACTTCCTTTAGTGGATATGTGAGGGGCAAATGTACAAAAGGAGATGGCATGAGGAGCGCGATGATATAAAGTGGAAAACACTTCGAGGTGGATCACACAAGGAGATTGGTTTGATAACGTATCCCAGCTGTGATGACATCTCGCTCAAAGTTAGATGGAAAACTACAATTTGGGAAAACCAAGAATTAGAGGCGCAGGTCAGTATGAAGGAATGGTTCAGTAAAGCACAAATATATTAATCTACTCCATTTAAGGGAAACATACTGAAAGGTTTGATACAAAGAAAGGGAACAGATTATCTCCGTCGGACTTGACGTATGTTTCCGTCTAGACAGTATTTAAAATTTTACGTCTGCACGCATTTCCTGTAAATCGAATCTGACTTCCTCGTCAACAAATTTTGGTCACAGTTTTTGTTCACCGTTATAAAACACTATCTCCATGTTTATAATAAGATTTGGAATGTGAACGTCTCGTCGTGTAACTGCAATGTCCCACCAACAGGCTCTGACAGATCGTTGGGAATGAGTCCTGGAAATTGGGAACATCCGCCATTTTTTCAGCAAGTGAAATTCTTAAGCTGCAAAATAAAGGCTTAAACAATTTTTAAAAGCTGAACAAATTACAAATTCCACAATAACAGGAATAAATTAATGCTTCAAAATATCTTCCATGCCTTATAATGCTTGTTATAGAGTCATAGAGTCATAGAGTTATACAGCACGGATAGAGGCCCTTCGGCCCATCGTGTCCGCGCCGGCCATCAGCCCTGTCTACTCTAATCCCATATTCCAGCATTTGGTCCATAGCCTAGTATGCTATGGCATTTCAAGTGCTCATCCAAATGCTTCTTGAATGTTGTGAGGGTTCCTGACTCCACAACCATTTCAGGCAGTGAGTTCCAGACTCCAACCACCCTCTGGGTGAAAAAGTTCTTTCTCAAATCCCCTCTAAACCTCCCGCCTTTTACCTTGAATCTATGTCCCCTTGTTATAGAACCCTCAACAAAGGGAAAAAGCTCCTTAGTATCCATCCTATCTGTGCCCCTCATAATTTTGTACACCTCAATCATGTCCCCCCTCAGCCTCCTCTGCTCCAAGGAAAACAAACCCAATCTTCCCAGTCTCTCTTCATAGCTGAAGCGCTCCAGCCCTGGTAACATCCTGGTGAATCTCCTCTGCACCCTCTCCAAAGCGATCACATCCTTCCTGTAGTGTGGCGACCAGAACTGCACACAGTACTCCAGCTGTGGCCTAACCAGTGTTTTATACAGCTCCATCATAACCTCCTTGCTCTTATATTCTATGCCTCGGCTAATTAAGGCAAGTATCCCATATGCCTTCTTTACCACCTTATCTAACTGTTCCGCCGCCTTCAGGGATCTGTGGACTTGCACACCAAGATCCCTCTGACCCTCTGTCTTGCCTTGGGTCCTCCCATTCATTGTGTATTCCCTTGCCTTGTTAGTCCCTCCAAAGTGCATCACCTCGCACTTTTCCGGGTTAAATTCCATTTGCCACTGTTCCGCCCATCTGACCAACCCATCTATATCGTCCTGCAGACTGAGGCTATCCTCCTCGATATTTACCACCCTACCAATTTTTGTATCATCAGCGAACTTACTGATCATACCTTTTACATTCATATCCAAGTCATTAATGTAGACCACAAACAGCAAGGGACCCAGCACCGATCCATGTGGTACCCCACAGGCCACAGGCTTCCAGTCACAAAAACAACCTTCGACCATCACCCTCTGCCTTCTGCCACTAAGCCAGTTTTGTATCCAAAGTGCCAAAGCACCGTGGATTCCATGGGCTCGTACCTTCTTGACCAGTCTCCTGTGGGGGACTTTATCGAAGGCCTTACTGAAATCCATGTATACCACATGCATTGCGTTATCCTCATCCACACGCCTAGTCACCCCCTCAAAAAATTCAATCAAATTAGTCAGACATGATCTTCCCTTGACAAAGCCATGTTGACTATCCCTGATTAATCCTTGCTTCTCCAAGTGGAGACTAATTTTTCCTTCAGAATTTTTTCCAATAATTTTCCTACCACTGATGTTAGGCTCACTGGCCTGTAGTTCCCCGGTTTTTCCCTACTCCCCTTCTTGAATAATGGTGTAACATTAGCGGTTCTCCAGTCCTCTGGCACATCCCCTGTGGCCAGAGAGGTTCTGAATATAAGTGTCAGAGCCCCCGCAATCTCCTCCTTTGCCTCACACAGTAGCCTGGGATACATTTCGTCCGGGCCTGGGGATTTATCCATTTTTAGGCCTGCTAAAACCACCAATACCTCCTCCCGCTCGATGTTAATATGTTTGAGTATATCACAGTCCCCCTGCCGTATTTCTATGTCTACATCCTCCTTCTCCATAGTGAAAACAGATGCAAAAAATTCATTTAGAACCCCTCCTACATCTGCCGGCTCCACACACAGATTGCCATTTTTGTCCCTAATGGGCCCTATTTTTTCCCTCGTCATCCTCTTACCCTTAATATACTTATAAAACATCTTAGGATTTTCCTTTATTTTGCTCGCCAGTGTTATTTCATGGCCCCTCCTTGATCTCCTAATTTCTTTTTTAAGTATCCCCCTGCACTTTTTTACTCCTCTAGGGCTTCCTCCGTCTTTAGCCTTTTGTATCTGCCAAAAGCCCTCCTTTTTTTCCTAATCCATTCTCGTATATCCCCTGACGTCCAAGGTTCCCTGGAGTTCTTGGAACCACCCTTGACCTTTACGGGAACATGTTGCCATTGTATGGTCTCAATCTCCCTTCTGAAAGACTCCCATTGCTCCGATGCGGATTTTCCTACAAGCAGCTGATCCCAGTCCATTTTGGCCAGATCCTGCCTTATCCTATTAAAATCGGTCTTCCCCCAATTTAGAACCTTTATTTCCGGCCCCTCCCTGTCCTTTTCCATGACCACCTTTTTTGATTGAAGGTCTCTTAAAGTTTTCGGCTGGTAATTGATATTTTTGCTCAGAATTGTGCGGTCTGACCATCATTAATTTCCAGGGATTAATCAGTGCCGTTTAGTCAGTTTCTGGTCTCCTGTTTTAAAAACTATTGATGAAATGGTACAGGAAACATTTCAAAGCTTTATTGCAGTAAAAGTTACACTGAAGATCTTAAAAATAATCAAGGCTAAGAAAGGCAGCATGGTGGTTATTTTACTGTACTGGTAATCTAACTGCCTGGACTAATGATTCAGAGAACGTGAGTTCAAATCCCACCATGACAGTTTGAGCATGTAAGTTCAATTAGGAATTTTCGAAATAAAAATCTGATGTCAAGTCATGTGACTATGAAGCCGTCGGCTTGTCATAAAAAAGACAAACTGGTTCACTATTGCCCTTTAGGGAAGCAAACCTGTTGTCTTATCAAGATAGGCTAAAAGAGTTTGGACTCTAAACATTAGAGCAGAGTAGATATTGGGGTGATTTGATCAAGGTTTATTAGATGATGAAGGGAATAGATTGTGTTCCTATTGACAGTTTGTTCCATTTAAATCATTTAGGGAAGGCAAAGAATCACACTTTTAAGTTGTACAAGGCCAGATCTAGCTTAGATGTCAGGACTCAGGAGGTGGTTCTTTTCTCAGAGAATAGTGAACCTGTGGAACAGGCTGGCGGTTCGTGCGGTGGACGCCGATTCGCTGAATTCCTTCAAGCGAGAGCTGGACCTGTTTCTGGCTGGGGCGGAGATCTCCTCTTCCAAAAGGTAGGTGAAGTAATGCATAGAATTATCAGGGCAAGAGTGATCTCCGGGACTTGTTTCGATCGCCAAAGAGGGTAAGAGAGGAATTTCCCAGATTTTTCCCCCAAATTAACCTGGGTTTTTATCTGTTTCTTCGCCTCCTCCAGGAGATAACATTGTTTTGTGGGAGTTGAGGAGTGTATATACTGGAACACAAAAGGCATCACAATTGTGTTGGACAGGCTGGATGGACTAGTTTCGTACGTCTTTACCCAGTCTGGCCTATATGTGACTCCAATCCTGCAGCAACATTGTTGATACGAGCTGCCTTCTGAAGTGTCTTAGCAAGCATTGTATAAAAACAACTAATCAGCGATCATGAATGTTGCCCATCATCACCAAAGGGCAATTAGCGATAGGCAATCAATCCAGGCCATGCCAGCGAAACCCACATCCTGAGAACGATAAAAGTGTGAGTATATGGGGTGAAATGGGGGGCTGGGTTTGGTGTCTCCGTGTAGGAAGCGAAAAGGAAGGTCAACGTTCGACTTAAAAAGCTTCCTTACGCGTTCAATACATTCCAGGAAGTGTAGAGAATTGTGGCATATGGTAAAAACAATCAGGCAACTAATACGAGGAGGAGGCTCCATAAACATTCTGATCCTCAGCCATGCTGGAGCTCAACACGTGGGTGTAAGAGACAAGTTTGGAAAACAGTGAGTAGTATAGATGGGAGCAGGAAGTTACATAGCGACATAAAGAGATTAAGTGATTGGGTAAAACTGTGGTAGATGGGGTTCAATATGAGGAAGTGTGAGGTCATACACTTTGGATCGAAGAAAGACAAATCATAACATTTTCTTAATAGAGGGAGATTATCAACTATTGAGGAGCAAAGGGGTTTGGGTATCCAGTTGCACAAATACTAAAAGCCAGTGCACAGAAACAAAAAGTTATCAAAAAGGCAAATGGAATATTGGCCTTTATCTCAAGAGGGTAGGAATACAGAGGAGAGAAAGTTATGCTTCAGTTGTACAGAGCGTTGGTCAGACTCGATCTGGAGATTGGGCACCACACCTTAAAATGACACAATAGTCTTCGAGGGCGGAATAACACCGATTCGCCAGAATAATATCTGGGTTTAAAAGGGTAAAATTATGAGGAGAGGTTGCATGAACTTAATTTGTATTCTCTTGAGTCCATAAATTTGATGGTTGATCTAATCGAGGTGTTTAAAATGATAAAGGAGTACGATCGGGTAGAGCGATCGTAACACTGATACATCGAAACTATTTCCTCTGGTGGGCGAATCAAGACCGAGGGGACATTAGCTTAATATGAGAGGAAGGCCATGCACTGTGAAATCAGGAAACACTTTTTCACACAAAGGGTGGTTAACATCTGGAGTTCTCGCCCCAAAAGATTGTGGATGCTTGGACAATTGGAACTTTCAAGGCTGAAGTGGAGAGAGTTTTATTCGGTAAGGGTATGAATGAATGAACAGTAATGGCGGACAAATGGAGTTGGGTGCAGATCAGCCATGATATAACTGAATAGCTCAACAGGCTTGAGGAGCTGAATGGTCTAATCCTGTTCCTATGTTGCTGAGGGTGACGTGCTAGGAAGCATCTGCAACAAAAAGTACCGAGTGCATGGTGAAATTTGGTTTCTACCTGAACTCTCCACTATCATATATGGCAACGTGCGTCATACACAGTTTACTCAGTGAATGAAGTAGTCCCTGCCTGCATGCAGCAAGGCTTGGGCCGATCTATTGCAAGCAGCATTCACACAAGACAAGGGCCAGACAATGGCCATCTCCAAAAAGATGCAATCCAATCAGCTCCCATTGACAATTCACTGTCGGGCACAGAAGTAAACCCAGTACTTAAAGTTGACCTCTTTTGAAATCTGTAATGACTATTCGTTATCAAATTTTCGGTTTCCATTTGTGTTCTATTACATTTATTAGTAAAGTTTCCAATATCTTTGCGACCACCGCCGTTAGACTAACTGCTCTATCGTTCTCTGGATTTGTTCTATCTCCCTTTCTGAACATAGGAATAACATTAGCTGTCTTCTGGCACTATTCTCTTTGCTTTGGACTATATATATGTATATACATACAATTTAAAAGGGGTATCTAAGCTGAGGCAAGTCATGGCAGCAGACCTCGCACCCGTGATATGCCCCTCCTGCAAGATGTGGGAAGTCATGGACACTACCAGTGTCCCTGCCGACCATGTGTACAGGAAGTGTGTCCACCTGCAGCTACTGACCGATCGTATCTCGAAGCTGGAGCTGCGGGTGGATTCACTGTGGAGCATCCGCGATGCAGAGAAACTCGTGGATAGCACGTTTAGCGAGTTGGTCACACCGCAGGTAAAGGGAGTACAGGCAGGAAGTGAATGGGTGACCACCATGCAGAGTAAGAGGTGCAGGCAGGTAGTGCAGGCGTCCCCTGTGGCTATCCCCCACTCAAACAGGTATACCGTTTTGAATGCTGTTGGGGGAGATGGCTCACCAGGGGAAGGTGACAGCGGCCAGGTTCATGGCACCCTGGCTGGCTCTGCTGCACAGGAGGGCAGGAAAAAGAGTGGCAGAGCTATAGTGATAGGGGACTCGATTGTAAGGGGAATAGACAGGCGTTTCTGCGGACGCAACCGAGACTCCAGGATGGTATGTTGCCTCGCTGGTGCAAGGGTCAGGGATGTCTCGGAGCGGCTGCAGGACATTCTGGAGGGGGAGGGTGAACAGCCAGTTGTCGTAGTGCATATAGGTACCAACGATATAGATAATAAAACGGGATGAGTTTCTACAAGCTGAATTTATGGAGTTCGGAGTTAAACTAAAAAGTAGGACCTCAAAGGTTGTAATCTTAGGATTGCTACCAGTGCCACGAGCTAGTCAGAGTAGGAATGACAGGATAGCTAGGATGAATACGTGGCTTGAGAGATGGTGCAAGAGGGAGGGATTTAAATTCCTGGGCCATTGGAACCGGTTCTGGGGGAGGTGGGACCAGTGCAAATTGGACGGTCTGCATCTGGGCGGGACTGGAAACAATGTCCTAGGGGGAGTGTTTGCTCGTGCTGTTGGGGAGGGTTTAAACTAATGTGGCAGGGGGATGGGAACAGATGAGGAAGCCAGTGGGAAGTAAAGTGGTGACAGAAACAAAAGGCAGTAAGGGAGAGTGTACCAAACATGACCGGACAGATGGTCTGAGAAAGCAGGGCAAAGACCAAGGGAAGTCTAGATTAAACTGCATTCATTTCAATGCAAGAAGTCTGATGGGCAAGGCAGATGAACTCAGGGCATGGATGGCTACATGGGACTGGAATGTTATAGCTATTACTGAAACATGGCTCAGGGAGGGGCAGGACTGGCAGCTCAATGTTCCAGGGTACAGATGCTATAGGAAAGATAGAGCAGGAGGTAAGAGAGGAGGGGGAGTTGCGTTCTTGATTAGGGAGAACATCACGGCAGTCGTGAGAGGGGATATATCCGAGGGGTCGCCCACTGAGTCTATATGGGTAGAACTGAAAAATAAGAAGGGAGAGATCACTTTGATAGGATTGTACTACAGACCCCCAAATAGTCAACGGGAAATTGAGGAGCAAATATGTAAGGAGATTACAGACAGCTGCAAGAAAAATAGGGTGGTAATAGTAGGGGACTTTAACTTTCCCAACATTGACTGGGACAGCCATAGCATTAGGGGTTTGGATGGAGAGAAATGTGTTGAGTGTAGTCAGGAGGAATTTCTCATTCAGTATGTGGATGGCCCGACCAGAGAGGGGGCAAAACTTGGCCTCCTCTTGGGAAATAAGGAAGGGCAGGTGACAGAAGTGTTAGTGAGGGATCACTTTGGGACCAGTGATCATAGTTCCATTAGTTTTAAGATAGCGATGGAGACTGATAGGTCTGGATCAAAAGTTAAAATTCTAAATTGGGGAAAGGCCAATTTTGATGGTATTAGTCAGGAACTTTCAGAAGTTAATTGGGAGAGTCTGTTGGCAGGCAAAGGGACGTCTGGTAAGTGGGAGGCTTTCAAAATTGTGTTAACCAGGGTTCAGGGTAAGCACATTTCTTATAAAGTGAAGGGCAAGGCTGGTAGAAGTAGGGAACCTTGGATGACTCGGGAGATTGAGGCCCTAGTCAAAAAGAAAAAGGAGGCATATGACATGCATAGGCAGCTGGGATCAAGTGGATCCCTTGAAGGGTATAGAGATTGCCGGAGTAGAGTTAAGAGATAAATCAGGAGGGCAAAAAGGGGACATGAGATTGCTTTGGCAGATAAGGCAAAGGAGAATCCAAAGAGCTTCTACAAATACATGAAGGGCAAAAGAGTAACGAGAGAGAGAGTAGGGCCTCTTAACGATCAACAAGGTCATCTATGTGCGGAACCACAAGAGATGGGTGAGATCCTGAATGATTATTTCACATCGGTATTTACGGTTGAGAAAGGCATGGATGTTAGGGAACTTGGGGAAATAAATAGTGATGTCTTGAGGTGTGTACATATTACAGAGAGGGAGGTGCTGGAAGTCTTAACGCGCATCAAGGTAGATAAATCTCCGGGGCCTGATGAAATGTATCCTAAGACGTTATGGGAGGTTAGGAAGGAAATTGCGCGTCCCCTACCAGAGATATTTGAATCATCGACAGCTACAGTTGAGGTGCCTGAAGATTGGAGGGTAGCAAATGTTGTGCCTTTGTATAAGAAAGGCGGCAGGGAAAAGCCTGGGAACTACAGACCGGTGAGCCTGACATCTGTCGTGGGTAAGTTGTTCGAGTGCATTCTGATAGACAGGATCTGCAGGCATTTGGAGAGGCAGGGACTGATTCGGAACAGTCAGCATGGTTTTGTGAGAGGAAAATCATGTCTCACGAATTTGATTGAGTTTTTTTAAGGGGTAACCAAGAAGATAGATGAGGGCTGTGCAGTAGACGTGGTCTACATGGACTTTAGCAAAGCCTTTGACAAGGTACCGCATGGTAGGTTGTTACACAAGGTTAAATCTCACGGGATCCAAGGTGAGGTAGCCAATTGGATACAAAATTGGCTTGACGATAGAAGACAGAGGGTGGTTGTCGAGGGTTGTTTTTCAGACTGGAGGCCTGTGACCAGCGGTGTGCTTCAGGGATCGGTGCTGGGTTCGCTCTTATTTGTTGTTTATATTAATGATTTGGATGAGAATTTGGGAGGCATGGTTAGTAAGTTTGCAGATGACACCAAGATTGGTGGCATTGTGGACAGTGAAGAAGGTTATCTAGGATTGCAGCGTGATCTTGATAAATTGGGACAGTGGGCCGATGAATGACAGATGGAGTTTAATTTAGATAAACGTGAGGTGATGCATTTTGGTAGATCGAATCGGGCCAGGACGTACTCCGTTAATGGTAGGGCGTTGGGGAGAGATATAGAACAAAGATATCTAGGAGTACAGGTTCATAGCTCCTTGAAAGTGGAGTCACAGGTGGATAGGGTGGTGAAGAAGGCATTCGGCATGCTTGGTTTCATTGGTTAGAACATTGAATACAGGAGTTGGGATGTCTTGTTGAAGTCGTACAAGACATTAGTAAGGCCACACTTGGAATACTGTGTACAGTTCTGGTCACCCTATTATAGAAAGGATATTATTAAACTAGAAAGAGTGCAGAAAAGATTTACTAGGATGCTGCCGGGACTTGATGGTTTGACTTATTGGGAGAGGTTTGATAGACTGAGACTTTTTCCCCTGGAGAGTTGGAGGTTAAGGGGTGATCTTATAGAAGTCTATAAAATAATGAGGGGCATAGATAAGGTAGATAGACAAAATCTTTTCCCAAAGGTAGGGGAGTCTATAACGAGGGGGCATAGATTGAAGGTGAGAGGGGAGAAATAAAAAAGGGTCCAGAGGGGCAATTCTTTCACTCAAAGGGTGGTGAGTGTCTGGAACGAGCTGCCAGAGGCAGTAGTAGAGGCGGGTACAATTTTGTCTTTTAAAAAGCATTTGGACAGTTACATGGGTAAGATGGGTATAGAGGGATATGGGCCAAGTGCAGGCAATTGGGACTAGCTTATTGGTATAAACTGGGCGACATGGACATGTTGGGCCGAAGGGCCTGTTTCCATGTTGTAAACTTCTATGATTCAATGATTCCATATATGTGTAAAAATGCCTCTGCTATCTCTTCACTAGTTTCTTTGAGTCTTCAATGATTTGGGATACGGGATTTATTCCTCTCTAAGTTTGTTTACTTTATCAATTATTTCACTGTCTTGATCTCCGTTTTGATCTCTTCTTCTAATGTCATGTTAGTGTCCCTGGTAAATAAAATCAAGTAAAGTAACTATTCAGTCTTTCTGCCTTTTCAGTGACATTGCCTGTGAGTTCATCTTGTGCATCCCTTAGTGGCCCTATCCCTATCTTAATATTCCGTTTCATATTCATCTGTATATAGAACACTTTACTCTTTCTTTTAATATTCGTCCACAATTTCATTTCATTATTCCTCTTTTCCTTCCCAGTTATTTATTTAATCTTCTTTTCTAAGGTCATTGTATTCCATTTAGTCACACTCTCCTTTATTATCTATAAACCAACTGTATGCGTTTGTACTGAGATTCAACGTTACCCTTATTTCTTTATTCATCCACGGTCTCACTATTGGCTCGTTTTTTTTCCATATGTTAGCCGAATGAATTTATGCAGAACTTTATTAACCATATTTTAAAATATTTCCCATTGCTGTTCCACCTCTTTGTCTCTTAATATTTTTTTTCCAGTTTACCTTCCCTAGCTCCGTCTTCGTCCCTTCACAATTAGCTTTTTTTTTTACAATCTATTATTTTGGCCTTTGTCCTACTTATGTATCCCTCAATCATTATTTTAAACCTATTTATATTATCATCGATATTGCCTAGATGCTCCCCCACGCTTAATTCTCTATCTGGTCCATTTAATTTCCCATTACTAGATCCACTACTGATTCCTCTCTTGTTGGGCTTCTTACATATTGGGTAAGAAAGGATTCCCGAACAAACGGTAAAGACTGCATTCCCTTTCTCTCCTTTCACTACCGCTTCTTGCTAGTTTAATTCGGGGTCGTTGAAATCTCCCATAATTGCTATTCTATGATGTTTACTTATTTCATAGATTTGCCGAGTTATTCCTCCCTCCATCTCCCTTCATCTGTTCGGTGGTCTGTAGTGTACCCCGATTAGCGTAGTCGACGCATTCTTATCATTTTTCTTAATCCATATGGATTCTGTTCCTATCTTAATGATAGTTATGTCCTGTTTTTCTGCTGTCATTATGTTATCCCCAATTAGTAGAGATCCTCCACTCCCATCTTCCTTCCCTATCCTTTCTAAATATATTATATCCTGCAATATTGAACTGCAAATCATGTTCTTTATGCAACCATATTTCAGATATCTCTACTACACGTGGTTCATCTCCACGAATTATTGCCTCCTGTTCCCCATTTTGTTTCGGATGCTGTGTAAATTGTTGTACAGTCATTTAATTTGATTTTATTAATTGTTCCTCTCGCTTTATTTTGATAGTCATGTTGTACTTATGTTCTATAACTTTATCTGATCCCTGACCGTTTATGTTTCACTTATTCCTTTCCTTAGTCTGACCTTTACTCTCATCTCTCATACCTTTAATCTTCAACCTACTGTTACTTCTATCAGATCCCGAACCCCATCGAACGAGTTTGTAGTCGTATCAACAGCCCTATTTATCCATTCCGCTGGGACCTTGGCCCCATTCCGGTTCAGGTGGAGCCCGTTCCACCAGTGCAGCTCCTTCCTGCACCAGTACTCATACCAGTGCCCCATGAAATGGAACCCCTCCTTCCCACAGTAATCTTTCCACCACGCGTTCACCTTCCTGATCTGTGTCTCCCGATGCCAATTAGTGCGTGACCCGGCTAGTAATCCTAAGATTACCTCATGTGAGGTTCTGCTTTTAAGTTACTTTCTATCTCTTTATCCTCCCTTAGCTGGATCTCCCCCTCCCCGCACCATATTATTACTCTTGTCATTGTTGTCTTAATATGGACTTGCCCCTCCCTTTCTAGGTTGCTCTACAGTTCCTTCGAAATATTCTTTACCATGGAACCAAATAGGCAACACACCCTCCTAGACTCATGGTTGTGACTGTAGAGGATACATTCTTTCACCCATGAAGTCAACCTTTCTATTCCTATCTTGCTCATCCCTCCCCCACAACGGACTGCCACCTGCACCATGTTGCCATGTTCAGCATTCTGAGCATCCTAGCTGCAGTCGGCGTCCTTATCCTCATCGGTCGCAAGTACGTTGTACCTGTCGGATATGACCAGTGTCTGTGGCACCTCATTCTTTGCTACCCCTACCCTGCTGACTTCCAGTCACACTCTCCCCTTCCTGGGCCTGTGCTTTCCTCTGAGATGTGACTGGGCTCTGGAGAAATCTATCCAGATATTCCTCCCCCTCCCTTGTGTGTCGAAGTGTCTCTAACTCACACTCCAGCTCAAAAACTCTGAGCCGGAGTGACTCAAGCCAGAGACATTTCCTGCAGATATGGCAATCTGAGACAGTCTCGCTGCCAACATATCCTCACATTATGCAGTCCCGACACACTGCCCGTGGCGTTACTTCTAATATTTATTTATTTATTTATTGTCAGCAGTAATTTACTTCAAGGACGAATATGATCACTTGGGGTCTAGATTATAATTAGTAGATTGATTAATTTGATTTCAAATTGCGTATCAATTAATTACACTGTTTATTTAGTAATTCGTTCTTTGTTGATTTACACTGTTAAAATAACAACTTAACATCTTGAAAAAGGTAGTTGAATAAATTAAAGAGCTGTAATTAAAATTAAAAGTGTGCACAGAGGTGAACCCATCCCATAATTAGTACTGTCAGGGACATTGGTTGCTGGCGCCTGCAGTATGCCCCGATTTTAACCTTACCCTCTTGGCGGGGATGGTTTCGTGTCGGCCGCCCGCGTTAAAACCAGCCTGATTTTACAATTGATTTCAAAAGTGAAATGGGCAGAATGTTAAATGGGGGTCAACCCCATCCCGTCAGTTTCACGCTGAGCAGGATATTTGATAGTTAAGTGTTACTTGCCCTGTTCATTATACTGAGGCTATCAGCAAATCGAGAAGTTGGAACGTTTTGACCATCTCCTTGTGAGTCTGACCAACAGTATGAACTTCAAAACTTGATGTCCTCAGCTGGACTCCAGGGGACTTATCTTTGCCTGTTCGGACATCAAAACAAATGAAACTTTTCTTCAAATTGAAGTACCGAAGTGAACGACCAGGACTCCGAATACTGGGTATGACCGTTTTGATGAGGTCAATAAAGATGAAGCAGAAAAAGAGGGAGTATGACAGATGTCAGGTTGATAATTCAAGTGAGAATCAGGCTGAATACAGAAAGCACCGAGGAGAAGTGAAAAAGAAAATAAATGGAACCAAGCGGAAGTGTGAGAATAGACTGGCGGCTAACATAAAGGGGAATCCAAAAGTTTTCTATAGGCATATAAATAGTAAACGGGCAGCAAGAGTAGGGGTGGGCCGATGAGGGACCGTAAAGGAGATCTACTCACGGAGGAAGATGGTATGGCTGAGGTTCCAAATAAGTACTTTGCATCTGTCTTTAGCAAGGAAGAAGGTGCTGCCAAAGTAACAGGAAAAGAGGAGATAGTTGAGATACTGTATGGGCTAAAAATTGATAAAGAGAGGTCGTAGGAAGGCTGGATATACTTAAATTAGTTAAGTCACCCGGCCCATATGGGATGCACCCTAGGTTGCTGAGGGAAGTAGGGGTGGAAATTTCAGAGGAGCTTACCATAACCTTCCAAACATCCGTAGATACGAAGGGTGGTGCCAGAGGAATGGAGAATTGCATATGTTACACTCTTGTTCAAAACAGGTGTAAGGATAAATCCGGTGACTACAGGCTAGTCAATTTAACCTTGATGCTGGGAAAGCTTTTAGAAACAATTATCCGAGACAAAATTAATAGTCACTTGGACAAATGTAGATTAATTAAGGAAAGCCAGCACGGATTTGTTAAAGACAAATCGTGTTTAACTAACATGATTGAGTTTTTTGATGAGGTAACAGAGAGGGTTGATGAGGGCAATGCGGTATATGTGGTGTATATGGACTTTCAAAAGGCATTTGATAAGGTGCCGCATAATAGGCTTGTCATCAAGATTGAAACCCATGGAATAAAGGGGGCAGTAGCAGCATGATAAAATTGGCTAAGGGAACGGAAACAGAGAGTAGTGGTGAACTGTTGCTTTTCGGACTGGAGGGCGGTGTACAGTAGTGTTCCCCTGGGATCGGTGCTGGGACCACTGCTTTTCTTGATATATATTAATGAGTGAACTTGGGTGTACAGGGTAAAATTGCAAAATGTGGAGATGTCACAAAATTTGGAAGTGTAGTAAACGGTGAGGAGAATAGTGATAGACTTCAAGAGGATATAGACAGGCTGGTGATATGGGCGGACACGTGGCAGATGAAATTTAACGCAGAGAAGTGCGAAATGATTCATTTTAGTTGGAAGAATGAGGGGAGGCAATATAATCTAAATGGTACAATAATAAATGAGGTGCAGGAACAGAGAGCCCTGGGGTTATTTGTGCACAAATCCTTGAAGGTGGCAGGACAGGTTGAGGAATCAGTTAAAGTGGCATACAGGAGCCTGGGATTTATCAATAGAGGCATAGAGTTCAATAACAAGGAAGTTGTGTTCAACCTTTATCAAACAGTGGTTCGGCCACAACGAGAGCATTGTGTCCAATTCTTGGCACAGCACTTTTGGAAGGATGTGAAGGCCTTAGAGGGGGTGTAGAAAAGATTTACCAGAACAGTTCCAGGTATGAGGGACTTTCGTTACATGGATAGACTGGAGAAGATGGGGTAGTTCTCCTTAGAGCAGAGAAGATTAAGAGGAGATTTGATAGAGGTGTTCAAAATCATGAAGGGTTTAGTGAAAGTAAATAAAGAGAAACTGTTCCTATTGGCGGAATGGTCGAGAGCCAGAGAACACAGAATTACGATTGGCAAAAGAAGCAAAGGCGGCGTGAGGAAAATCTTTTTTTATGCAGCGAGTGGTTGATCTAGAATGCACTACATGAAAGGGTGGCGGAAGCACATTCAACCGTGGCTTTCAAAAAGGAATTGGATAAAAACTTGAAGGGAAATAAATTGCAGGGCGACGGGGAACGAGCGGGGTTTTGGGACTAACTGGATTGCTCGATAGGCCGAATGGCCTCCTTCTGTGCTGTAAGCAATCTATAATGTTGTGATTCTAAGAAATGCTGATTTGTTGAAAGCAAGCTTGGATTTTATTAACTGATCGCGTAAAGCAGAGGGCTGCTGTGGATTGGGGTGCTGAGATAGAATGAGTAGAAGGCAATGGAAGTGACCTTGAGTTGAGTACACGCCGGATGCAGATTGGAATGCAAGAGAAAATCATTCTGAGTGTTGATAAAATAAGGCGAGGATTTCATGCACGTGTTCCATTACCCAACGGGGAAAGTCACGATGAGTCCATCTCTAGGTCCAATTTACTGCATTGCTCACTTTGGCCCGAGCCACTCTGTGCAACTCGGTCCTCTCAAATTTGGAATCTGATTTCATTCCATGAGATTTAAATCCTTTTTGGTCCAGGTTAGTAAAAATTCTCCGAACATCTTCTGCTGGTGGGACCTCGAGGGTCTCGGCGGCCAATCAGTGATTCGGGCACGAGACACATTTCCCTCTTTAATTCGGCCTTCAGTTCGTAAGAGCCCTGGACTGTGATGGGTGTAAACCTTAACTTTGTGACCTCCAATGATGTGGAGGGACTTAGAGAGGGCGCAATACAATTGAAGTATCTGCCTCTCTCATTCAATGTAGTTCAGCTCAGTTCCCCGGAGACGAGTCAATGTAAAATTAATGGGATTGGTCTTACCATGATGGACCCGCCCAAGCATGGCGACGGTACTCTCAGATCGGGAAAGGGGGTAAAGGGCACAGTCCTTTGTAGAGTGGGGGGAGGCAAGCATCGGACCAATAGCAAGTCTCCTCTTACGGGTGGTGATGATATTGGTTGGGCCCTCTGCTCACTGCCATTCCTCTCCCTCCCGGAGTAGTTAATAGGGGGATCAGCAATTTCTGTATAATCAGAGATAAAATCCCCACTCTATCCTGTCATACCCAGAAACAAGTGCACAGAGGTCACATCGGTGGGCCGTGGTAAGGAGATGATAACCTTGACTTTATCCTGGTCAACAGACCGGGACCCGGCCTCTTGGAGGACACCAAGGAACGTGATCTGAGGGTTCATCAACTGCAGCTGAGTAACATTGACCTTAAGTCCAGAGGACTCCAGTCGATGGAAAACCTCACTCACCATTCGCAGGGGATCTTCCCGTGTCCCGGTGTGTATTAGGATTTCATCCACATATTGGATGACACCCCGGGGATTCACAGCACTGTCAAAGCTCCTTTCGTATGAGCAGGGACAATAGCGGGGCTGTTGTGGGAACCTTGAGAGAGGATGGTCCAAGAGTACTGCTGTCCTTCGAAAGTAAAGGCGAATTGATACTGGGAATCCGGGTGAAGCAGGAGATTCCCGAACACGTTCGAGATATCTCTCACCGAATACCAGTGAGACCGATGGAGTGTTCGAGATATCTCTCAAGCAATGCCAGTGAGAACGATGGACCGTTCCAGATACCTCTCTCTGAATACCAGTGAGACCGATGGACCATACGAGATATCTCTCACTGAATACCAGTGAGACCGATGGACCGTTCGAGATATCTCTCACCGAATACCAGTGAGAATGATGCACCGTTCGAGTTATCTCTCACCGAATACCAGTGAGACCGATGGACCGTTCGAGATATCTCTCACTGAATACCAGTGAGAATGATGGACCGTTCGAGTTATCTCTCACCGAATAGCAGTGAGACCGATGGCCCGTTCGAGATATCTCTCACCGAATACCAGTGAGACCGATGGATCAGCTTGACTAACATCTCTGGGTAAGACGTCACAATTGCACTCGTTGTTGGTGTATTTTGGTTTCATTCCCTGTAATTATCTGTTGCTCACCGAGAGCTGTTTGATTTGCTCCACAGCCGCAGAGCAAATCAAACAGCTCTCGGTGAGCAACAGACCACAATTTCCCTGAACACCCCTGGTGCTCTAAGCTTGTTATTATCACTCCCAAGCTCTCCACCACCTCTCTCACATGGGGTTCCTGAGTCTGTGGAGGGGCGTTATCGTCTTTCACCTAAATACACGGACCCATTTTCCAACATTCACGTTATTGTTTGGCAAACACTGTCTGAGGCCTTTCATACACCTGTCGAACCTTGGTGTCAGAGACGCAGGGGCTAATTTCATCTTCTCTGCGTGGGCGGAAAACTGACTGAGCAGAAATTAAAATGCCGGGTTCGAAAAGGGGCGGGTGATCTGCTCCACCAGTTCAGCCCCGAGCGATGGTGAAAATTTCCCTTTACGTGTTGTGAACCGGTGCAGTTTGAGACAATGAACCAGCTTGTGGGATTCGAAGATTGATACTAGGGCGTAGGTCAGGAAAAGTGTGGCAGATTTTAAGCATCCCTGGCTGGCGGAAATGGGGTGGCTGAGGCGAGTAAATGGTGTCAGGTCACTTACTGCTTCATTAACGCTGGCGTTCACGCCTCCGGAATCGCGGGCAGGGTCCTGAGAAGAGCGGCTGCAGCAACACCCTCTGTTACCGGTCAGGCCACGAGTAAAATGTAAATCAGAGTATTATGATGTACATGGGACACAATTTAATGTTTGGCACAAATGGGTGGAGGAGCCGCCCTTTCCATGGGCCAGAACACTGAGAAACTACTTTTTAACTTATATTTTGTGGGTCAAGGAGATGCATGAGAGCATTCCCTTGGCCTCCTTCGGCAATGCGAAATCTACCGGCTCTTGATGATCTCGGAAATGTATCAGGAGGTTTCCTTATAGATCTATGGAACCAGGCCCAGCCTCATGTCCCATTGAACTCCCTGCAGTGAGTAAATATTGCTGCAGAGCAGCTCAGAGAGGAAACGATCTCCGCAACTGCCCACTGGAGTTTGAAATTACTTTATTATTTTACCAGTTAGTAACGGTCCGGGTCTTGGTCCATTATTATTTTGCTCTGGTCAAAATAAATGTCCAAATGAACAGGACGCAGTCTGGCCCTGAAAGCTCACCCTCAGTCCATCCCACCGGGCAGTGTGTGTGATGGGAAATAATCATCAACCGAAAAGGCGTATTCGATTTTATTGATTTCAGGATTAAACATTTAATATTGAAATCATATTATTTCCAGACGAATAACAGTAAATCATTTCATGTTAGAATCACATCTTGTATCATTTCACAACACCGGCTTTGTCGGGTAAAACACAATTCCTGTCTGGTATTTCAAAATGTATTTAAAGTTTTGGATTGATATCAGTTACTTTAGTGAACTCATTGATGTCAGTGGATACTAAAATCAGGCGCGGTGAATAACAGGCACACGATTCGCTACCGGCCATCTAACACCAACGACAAACGTGAAAATCTACTCTAATTGACTTTTTGTTTAATTTTCGATGAAAATTCTTCAGATGTTTCTATGATTTAAACAATGTAACAATTAGATTCAGTGGGCATTTCACCCCATTCTTCAGCTCCTCTCTGAATTTAGTCTGGGTCACAACATAAATACACGTGTTGGTGCAGGAACTGAGAAGTTGAAGCATGAATCCGGCTGACTCAATGTCACTGGCCATATAGTACTGGGAGTTTGTTATATGCGGAAAGATAATAAAAAAAACGAACGCACTCCATAACAATATAAAACTGCCTGATATACTGAAGAGTAAAATGATGGATTTCCTTCGGTTTTCCATCTCTGGATCCTTGTGATTCTCTCCATTGCTGAGGCCCTGGAGTCCCCTCCGGATTCTACTGGCCATTAAAATGTGCCTGGCGGTAAGAACATTGAACAGCAAAATCAGAATGAATGGGAGACAAGGAGTTAACACAAGATTAAACAATTCAAACGCTGCCCATGCGGGTGAAGTGAAAAAGGTCGGTTTCCAGACACAACCCCGGGGTACATTGTCCATTATATATTCCGGGTCAATTACAAAGTACCAGGGAATGTTTAGTAAACAGCTCAGCGCACTCACCACCCCGATAACAGCAGCCGCCGTTTTCTCGGTGCAATATTTTGTTTTCAGCTTCTGACAACAAATCGCCACAAATCGATCAAAGGTGAAAACCACTGTTAACCAGACAGAAGCCGCTGTGACTGCTGAGATCAGGATGGCGATGAGGCGGCACACGGGGGTAATGGTCAAGAATGAAAATGGGAAATAAATATCACCAATCCCCCTCAATATTACATCAGTGATAACGACCAGGAGATCAGCCGCCGCCATTCCCACCAGGTAGCGAGAGACACATTTGGAGAGTCCGCACTTTCCTCGGTACAGGATCACAATCGCCATCAAGTTAACTATGAGAGAGAAAAGGAAGCAGAGGAATTACTGATAAGACCTGGAGCCAAGACAGCATTTTCACATGGTCTGGGGTGAAATTCCCAGCTTTATTGCTTCATCAAACGTTGGAAAATGATTCACTGACCAGCGCTTCCGGGCAGAGAACTATTTGGAAAACATTTGACAATAATGAATTGGGAAATTGATACAGAAAGTGAATAATGTGAGCACCGGATCCCCTGGAATGGCCGAGTAAGGGCGCAGTGCCGGTGGGGAAGGGAGAAGGTGCTTTACAGACCGGGAATACAGGGGATTAAATCCAATATGGGCTCCAGATAGACGGGGAAGTGAGCGAGGGCCGCGAAGTTGTGTGAACAGGGAGAGGTGCTGCTTTTTTCTTTTGCCGTGGGTTAAGAGAGCCGACAGGGGCTGGCACAAAACGAGAAAGGACCAGAGACCCGCGGCGGTGAGTTTGAGACTTCGGATCGGATTGGAAAATGCAGTTGGAATTCGAAACATTGAGTGAGATTGGGAGGGATACAAGGAAAATCCCATGTCGGAGCTGGAGGGTATGTCAGGAGCAGCTGGGATTCACAGGGAGAGCCTGCAGCAGAGTGTTAGAGGAAACCTGATCTCTTGATCCCGGTAACACAACGCAATTAATGAATTCAACCTTTAGTTTTTGTGGTTACTGGTGTCAGTGCAACGCTCGTTTGATACATAATGT
Source organism: Heptranchias perlo (assembly GCF_035084215.1). Lineage (NCBI taxonomy): Eukaryota > Metazoa > Chordata > Chondrichthyes > Hexanchiformes > Hexanchidae > Heptranchias > Heptranchias perlo. The sequence continues at coordinate 649,079 of NW_027139666.1, forward strand.
GTTCAGTTTATTGACTTTGCTCATTCAATTAAAATTACATTAAAATGCATGAATTAGACATCCAAAAATCCATAACATATAATGCAGTTTTTACAAAACCGAACGTTTAGAAGTTAAGGACGTAACATTGTTCAACACTACATTCAGTACAGAGAACAATCCAGTAAAAATGTCATGATTGGATATGGAGCGTTTATTACAGATATAATGCAGCTCCTACAAGAACATAAGAGCAGAGACTTAAAAAAATCCATCATTCAACTGATGGAACAGAACACGCGGGGGTGTAAAACATGATGGGAGAAAAAACAATTCGTCAAGTATAGCAGCACAGTAAACACCGATTTACAATATTCACAGGTGAGTTAACGGCTTACCTGGAACTCCAATGGCTGCAAGAACGGGATAGTAAACGCGTTCTATCTGAATCATTAGTGAATATCCCATTTCTTTGAGAAACAGTGATTTCTGTTGATCTGAAAACCGCAGCTCCGGCAGGCACTCTGTGATGTCACGTTGCAACTAGCTCTGATTTATACAGGGGAGACATCTCCACTGACACGGTTATACCCCTGATCATTGCTATTACTTCCAGTGACCCGAACAAACACAATACAAGAGAGCTTTGTCTTCACTGTAAACAATGACGTGGATGTATCACAAACATCTCAAAGCTCAGATCCTTGTCTTAATGAGACCTCTCTCAGGAATAAAGTTAAAAGCTGTGTTCAGAAAGGACTGGTCCAACAAAATTGAGCGGCTTCCTTTACAGTTTTCATATAATTGTATTGACCATGTTCACTCCTGCTGATTCATTTAAAATTTTAACGATTTCTCCGCGTGTACACTGAATCCAGGGGCATAAGCAAACCAGTTTGACTCTGTTCCTGCAGTTTTCCGGTTAAAATATGAATATTGAGTCCATGACACGGGGACAGTTAAAGGCTACGTTGAGTATTGCAGCCGAGAAATGACTGTGGGTGACATTAGGGGTCGGACTCTGAACGAGCTTCGTTGCCATTCCTTTCTCCGTTATTTTACTGAAGATGTTTACCCATTTATTTTTCGTTGGTTGACAGCTGCAATACAATTACTCCCGTGTAACCCCGAGCTGAGCTCATGACCTGATTTGACCTCCATCACAAAGACCCCGTGCTTCCCTCACTCGCATCCATTACTTCCTCAGCCTATTGCCATTGAAACCCTCATCAATGCCTCTCTCCCCTCCAGACTCCATTCCTCCAGTCCACTCCTGGCAGGTCACCCAACCTCCACCTTCCAACCAGCACCAGTTCCTGCTCTGCCTCACTGACTCCCAGTTACCGATCGCCAAATATTTGACATTTTTTTCCTCGGGTTTAAATCTCTCCATGACCCACCCCTCCCCATTTCTGCCCTCTCCTCCACACCTACCGGAAACCCACCAGTGACCTCCTCATATATCGGAAAATGGCCTCTTTTGATGGGACTACCCTCGCTTGGTTCCATTTACCTATCTGATCATAGCAAGGAGAAGCTTCTCTTCCCACCCTATCACCGTAATCTCTGATGTCTCTCAAGGTTCAATCCTTGGCTCCCTCCTCTTTCTCATCTACATGCTGTCCTTTGGTGACATTGTTCGCAGATACGGAACTCTTTCAGATGTACGCTGACAAAAGCAATGCATCTTTTGACCCTTCCAATGTCTTTGTTTTGTCAGACTGACATACTATTTTAGATCTGCGACGTTTTCCTCCAGTTAAAAAGTGGGAAGTGAAGATCTTTGGCCCCACAATCTCCACATGCTGGCCAAGGATTCCATCCTCACCCTTCTCTTTTTGATTATTGAGTCCCTCACCAATCATCCACCTACTTACTGAACTACATTGGCTTCCAGTCTCCTAAACCTGTCGTTTGTTTTTATTCTTTCTTACCATCAGGGCCTCAACCCCAGCTCCCCCAATCTCTACGATCACATCCAGCCCCACAATCTCTCCCAAACACTCAGCTCCTTCATCTCTGGCCGCTTGTGCATCCACAGTCCATTTGCCCTACTTTTGACGGCAGTGCCTTCTGCCGTATCGACGCTCCAGAATGCCTTCCCCATACCCCTCCCTCTCCCCCTCCTCCTTTCAAGTGTCAGCCGTGGCTCAGTGGTTGCAGTCTCGCATCTGAGTCGGACGGTTTTGAGTTCAAGTTTCACCCCAGTGACGTGAATACATAATCTAGGCTGACACTGTAGTGTGGCACTGAGGGATCACTGTACTGTCAGTGTTGCTGACATATATGGGAATGAAACCGAGGGTCCATCTGCCCTCTCAGGGAGATGAAAAAGATCCCACGGCAATATTCGAAAAACAGCAGGGGCGTTCTACCGTTGTCCGGGGCAATATATAGCCCTCAAACAACATTACGAAAGCCGATTTTCTGGTCATTTATCTCAATGCAGTTTGTGGGATTTGCCGTGTGCAAATTGGCTGACCCGTGTCCGACACTACCACAATGACTACACTTCAAAATGTACTTGATTGATTGCAAAGCATTTTGGGACGTCCTGATGTCTTGAAAGGCGCCATATAAAGGTAAGTTCATTCCTTCTTTCAGACCTTCTATGAAATCCATCTCTTGCTTCCAAGTTTTATTACCCCTCCAGTACCTCCTTCTTTAGCCTGAGGTCCATTTTTTGTCTGCTCATACCTCAGTAAATCGACTAAGGACATCTATCAACGTTAAACCAGCTGTATAATACAAGCAGTTATTGCTATATTTTACCATCATTGGTGGCCGTTCCTTCAGATATCTAAATTCTACGATCGAATACGAACCTTATCCCCTCCGTCTCTCCATTTGCTTCTCCTACTTTTACACCCTGCTTAAACCCATTCTTTGTCAAGGTTTTTGCCAGTCCTCATGATATCTTCATATTCATTCAGAAGCCGTTTTTACCCATTCCTCACTAAAGCTCCTTGGGAATGTTTATTCCATTAAAGGCGGCCTGTGAATGCGAGTTGTTGTTGACTTTCATTGGAATGTGTTCATTAGTTGTCCACTGTATGAGCAAAAGCAATTTCTGGGCTGATATTCTTGTACCAGAAAGAGACTTATATAATTGACGGACATTTTGAGTTAAATTAACATTAGTAACTACTCATCGACACTGTTTCCTTCAAACTCGGTTTATCTGCAGACATCACATTGAAATAAGTTTGTGCAGCTGTGAGACAGCCATTAGGAAGTCTTCTACCTAAGATGAGACCAACTGCAATGATCAGGATGAAGGTTTATTAGTTATTTGTCTTTTATCTCTTTGGTTGTATCACATTTTACTGCTCAATGGGGCTGATGATAAGGATGAAGCTTTCTTAATTATTCTCTTCGGGTGAAGCCGTAGTTCCAGTGCAGAGTCTGCAATTTTGACGTCCCATTATATTGCAGCCACAGAAAGCACAATGGAAATTATCTCCAAAGAAACGAGGGAGGAGAAACAGTAGCAGAAAATCTTTGAAATACCGGAATTGTTTCCACGTAACTTGAGAAGAGGAGACTTAAATTTTAAGTTATAAATGAGTTTGATCGAGTAATAGAGAATTACTGTATCCTCTGGTTTTGAGGAACTGGATAGAGCAATAGAGAATTACTGTATCCCCTGGTTGTGAGGATCAGTGATAGAGTAATAGAGAATTACTGTATCCTCTGGTTGTGAGGATCAGTGATAGAGTAATAGAGAATTACTGTATCCTCTGGTTGTGAGGATCAGTGACAGTGTATTAGAGAATTACTGTGTCCTCTGGTTGTGAGGATCAGTGATAGAGTAATATAATTATTGTATCCTCTGGTTATTAGGAACAATGATAGAGTAACAGAGAATTAATGTATCCTCTAGTTGTGAGGATCAGTGATAGAGTAATAGAGAATTACTGTATCCTCTGGTTGTGAGAATCAATGATAGAGTAATAGAGAATTACTGTATCCTGTGGTTGTGAGGATCAGTGACAAGGGATCATCAATTCCAACTCATCTGGAGATATGATGTGGAGATGCCGGTGATGGACTGGGGTTGACAATTGTAAACAATTTTACAACACCAAGTTATAGTCCAGCAATTTTATTTTAAATTCACAAGCTTTCGGAGACTTCCTCCTTCCTCAGGTAAATGTTTCAGGAGCTCCTTGAAGCCTACGCATTTATACATATAGAACAATACATGGTGTTTACAGACTGCCCCTGCAACTGCCCGTTGCCAAGGCAATCACCGTGTTCAGACAGAGAGGTGTCACCTGCAGAACCCCCGAATACACATTCAACAAAAAAACAAACAGGGAACAAAAACAGAGAAAAAAAACAGAGAGAGGCAGAAACATCCGGAAGGCAGAGAGAGCCAGCAAATGGCCAGCATCTGGAGATAGTTTGTGTAAATTCTTCACGCAGAGATTTTTTGGAACATGGAATGTTTTAACACAGGGAATGGAAAAAAACAGAAAAGTGACAATTGCATATTTAACCATTGCATCGTTTAGGAGAAAATTAAATATATATTTGAAATTGTTGAAGATAAAGGGCATTTGGAAGAAAGTTTTTCATTGTATACGTTTTGAATTGCTATAACCATGAAGTGGTACTGACACGATGGGCCATCCCCTGTACTGAAACATCTACGCTTCACATTTCTCCTAGATTGACCTTAGTGACGTTCTTGGATGATCCTGCAGGCCGGTGTGTGGCACTGCCACATATCTAGCAATGTGAGAGTGTAACCCAGGGATGTAACAATAGTTCCCCGTATTATCTGAGCTGGATATTAGCATTTCTGCATTGTCCAATGTCTAAGAATACGATAGTGTAATCCAGGGATGTAATAATAATTCCCCCATGTAATCTGAAATGGATATTCATGCTTGTGGACTGTGCAATATTTCACAATATGTTAGTGTAACCCAAGGATGCAACAACAGTTCCCGTTTATAATCTAAACCGGATATTCGTGTTTCTGCACTGTCCAATATCTAACAATATGATGGTTTAACCAAGGGATGTAACATTAGTTTCCCTTATAATCTGAACTGGATAGTCATGTTTCTGGACTGCCCCATACGTAACAATACGGCAGAGTGAACCAGGGAAGTGACAGTAATTCCTCTTATAATCTGAACTGAATATTCCTGTTTATGCCCTTTCCAATATCTGACAATACGAAAGGGTAATTCACGGATGTAACAACAGTTCCCCTTGATAATCTTAACTCAATATTCAACTTTCTGCGCTGCAAAATGTGTAACAATACGGACAGTGTAACCCAATGATGTAACAATAGTTCCCCCGAGAATCTGAACTGTATATTCATGTCTCTGCACTGCCCATATCTAATAATACGAGAGTGTAAACCAGAAAAAGAAATGCAGAGACGCATTTATATAGCACCTTTCACGACCTCGAACGTCCCGAAGCGCTTTATAACCAAGGAAGTGCATCCACTGTTGTAATGCAGGAATCGCGGAAGCCAGTTTTCACATAGCAAGGTCCCACAAACATCAGTGTGATAATGACCACGTCATCTGTCTATTAGGTGTTGTTTGATGGATGAACATGGGCTAGGATACCATCGAGAATTCCCCTGCTCTTCTTCGAAATAGTGCTATGGGATCATTATGTTCACCTGAAAGGGGAGATCGGGCCTTGGTTTAATATCTCATCTGAAAGACACCAACTCCAACGGTGTAGCATGCCCTCAGCACTAGACTGGAGTGTCAACTTAGATTTTGTGCTCAAATCTCTAGAGTGGGATTTGAAACCATAACCTTACTAATTTCTTGGCGAGTGCGCTATCAACTAAGCCACGGCTCTCACCAGGGGTGCAGCAATGGTTCCGCTTATAATCAGCACTGGATATGCTGTTTCTGCACTGCACAATATCTAACAATATGACAGTGTAACGCACCGCTGTAACAACAGTTCCCCCTTATAATCTGAAGGGGATATTCATGTTTCTTCACTGTCCAATATCAAACAATATCACCGTGTAACCCAGTGATGTTACAATAGCTCCCCTTATAATCTGAACTGTCCAATGTCGAACAATACGATAGTGTAATCGAAGAATGTAACATTAGTTTCTTCTCATAATCTGAATTGGATATTCGGGTTTGTGCATTGTACAATATCTAACAATGCGACAGTATAACCCAGGAATGTGACAGGAACTAGATATTCTTGTTTCTGTACATGTGTCACACGCCTCACCAATCTTTCAATATTCGGACACAGGAAACACTTGTTAAAATGAAACTGATCCCAATCGACAAACTGCTTCATTTCACACCAGGCAAACTCACAAACCAATCGTTATTATTGGCTTCACAAATCCAAGCAGTACGACATAACTATACCTATTAATATAAAATAAAGTGCATGCATCACTTCCCCACATCAGCGTGTCGTTTTGATTGACCTAAACAAAATATCTTCTGTCTGTCCTCCTGTTGTCTAATCTTCTGAGTATGTGAATGCTTGTCCTCCGCGGAGATCACTCTGATCCCGATAATGATATGCAGTACCCACGTTTTGTACGACGTGATCGCCGCCCCAGCTAGAATCAGGTCCAGCTCTCGCTTGAATGAATTCGTCGAATCAGCGCCGAATGCATGAGCCGATAGTGTGTTCCAGAGGTTCAATATTCTCCGGGAAAAGAATCACTTCCTGACATCTAACCTAGACCTGGCTTCGTACAGCTTAAATTTGTGACCCCTGGTTCTCCCTAATCTATTTAGTTGACACAAACTGTCTACTCCAGCAAAATATATTCCCTTCTTCATCTTATACATGCCGGTCAATTCACCCCTAAGCCTACGCTTCTCTAAAGTTTAGAGTCCCAGCTCTTTTAGCCTATTTTGATAACTAAAATGGTTCAAACTGGCATTTAATCGAAAGGACCTCCTCTGCATCCATTCCAAAGCCTCAATGTCACACACCATATGGGGAGGCCAAAAACTGTTCCATATGCTCAAACTGAGGCCTGACCAACGTCTTGTACATGGACAAAATAGTAGGTATTGTTTTATAGTCAATTGGAGTTCAGTGTGGGAAAGTGTGAGGTCATCCACTTTGGGCCTAAGAAAAATATATCAGTGTTTTCTAAATGGCAAGAAGCTCGGAACTGTGGAGGAGCAGAGAGATTCTGGGTCCAATTGCAGGAATCATTAAAATCTAGTGGGGAGGTATAAAAAATAATTTAATAGGCTAATGGAATGTTGGCCTTTACCTCAAGAGGGCTGGAATACAAGGGGAAGGAATTCATGATACAAATGTACAGAACTCTGGTGAGATGCCACCTGGAGTATTGCATTCAGTTCTGGGCACCGCACCTCAGGAAGAATATATTGGCGTTGGAGGGGTTGCAGCACAGATTCACCAGAATGATTCCGGGGCTAAATGGGTTAAGTTATGAGGACAGATTGCATGGACTAGGCTAATATTCCCTTGAATATAGAAGACTGAGGGGCGATCTAATTGAGGTGATTAAGATGATTAAACGATGTGATAGCGTAGATAGAGGGAAACTATTTCCTCTGGTGGGAGAGTCCCAAACGATTGGGCATAATCTTTAAATTAGAGCTGGGCCATCCAGGAGTGATGTGAGGAAACACTTCTTCACACAAATGGTCGTGGGAATCTGGAACAATCTCCCTGAAAAACTGTTCCAGCTGGGGGTCAATTAAAAATTTGAAAACTGAGATTGACAGAATTTTTTTAGGCAAGGGCGTTAAGGTTACAGAACCAATGCACGCAGATGGAGTTCACATACAGATCAGCCATGATCTAATTGAATGTTGGAACAGGCATGCGGTACTGAATGGCCGACTCTGGTTTCTCTGTTCCTGTATCCTATAAATGGACCACAGCATTCTATTATATTTACCTATCGCATGACGGCCGTGCTTATGAACCTTTAGAGCTCTATGCACGAAAACATTCAGAGCTATTTCTTGCTCCACCTGTTTTAATGCTTTTCACTGAAGTATGCATGTATGTTCAGCATTCACCGTGCCCACATACATAACACTGCACTTTTCCAAGTTAAACATCATTAGTCAGTCACAAGCCCAATCCCCCAACGCACCAAGACCTGCCTGAAACATCGAGAATCTTCTGCAGTCCTGACACTCGCACAAATCTTAGTGTCATCTACAAATCCTGTCCTCAACGCCCACATCTCGATCATTAATAAAAATAGTGAAGAGCAATGGTCCTAACACCGATCCCAGCGGGACAGCACTGGTGACCTGTCTCCAAACAAAGCCAAATCCATAACTATTTTCTGCCTACGGTCTTCCAGCCAGTTCTCAATCCAGCTCAATATATTACAACTAATATCAGAGGCTTCGATTCCTCAGAGAAGCATCTTACGCGGTACCTTGTCCAAAGCTTTATGGAGGTCTAAGCAAACAGTGTTTACTGGGCTTCTCACATCCACCATCTTGGTGACTACTTTAAAAAATATAATCAAATTTGTAAGACGTGACCACCTTTTTTTGAAACCATGTTGGGTGGCCGTAATATGTCCTTCTGTAACTAAATAAACATATATTGCATCCCTAATGATCTCCTGATGCATATTCTCTAATACTGCCGTCAAACAGTTACCCGGGTTCGTCATTTCTATTTATTTAAAGATGGGGACTTTTTAGTCTCCTTCGTGTCTAAAGAAACCATCCCAGAGTGCAGCGAGCTAATAAAGACAAGGACAAAGGGGTCGCACAGCACCAGCCCCAACTCCCTAAGGACTCTCGGGTGGATATTATCCGGATCGGCTGCCCTCGCTATTTTAAGCTTCATAATTCCATCTAAAACAATATGTTCACCTACGTCAATATAAAGAGTTTGATTATTAACAACGTCATTAAATTCTTACAATCGAGCATTGTCTTCAAGTTTGAAGACCGATGCAAAGTTCTCATTTAATATTTCCGTCATCCCCCGTGAGTCCTTCGTAACCTGTCCTTGATCATCCTTCAGTGGCCCAATACAGTCTTTGACAGTCCTTTGACTCTTCACACAAATGAAAACGCTTTCCCCAAAACATCCACAATTCTCTAAGATCCTCTTTTCTATTATCCATTCAGCTGGTCAAATAGCAGCCTCAGTTTCCTTTATCTGTTCCCGGTACCTAACTCTGTTTCGTTGAGTATTCGATGCCTTTAGTTTGTAGAAACACTTTTGTTGACAGCTTATTTCTCTTTGTCCGTGACCAGTCAGCCACCTTGCCTTTTCTTACAACACTCACTGCTTTAGGATCTGGTCACATATTCGTCTTCCACATTTTTAGCTTGTTTTTAAAATCATCCCATTTATGTTCTATTTCGGTTCCATCACAATCCAGTAGTTTTAGCCAATTAACCTGTCCCAACACTTCTGCCATTTTAGTGAAGTTTTCCATAATGAAATCTGGAATGAGTTGTACATTTTCAGTACATTTGGTCCTAACAGCCAATCGAAACCTTATATTATTGTGGTCATTGTTGCCCAGGTGTTCCTTTACATGGAGGCCTGATACGAGCTCGGACTCAGTACTAAACACTCGATTAAATATATGATTAGCCTTGTGAAGGATGTTGGACGTTTCAACATGGATCTTTCACTTGCTAAAGTAGCAGAGTTTGGTTAAACACAGGATGGAACACAGAACTGTTGGACTTGACTATTCAAGATAGCATTCTGGGAAGTATGAGCAAGTTAGAAAGGTTTTATTATTGCTTTAGATTGTTTAGAATCCTCACTGAGACGGTGTACTTGTGCTGAGATGAGGGGCGAGGTTAAATTTAAGGGAGCCGCCGAGCTGGGCCTTGGAAGTCTGTGGGCAACGGTCAGAATCAGTGTGTTTGACCCATGGCAAACAGAGAGAAGGAAAGAAGAGAGAGTGATAATTTCCAGCAGCTTGGTTTTACAGCGAGGATGGGAAAACATTTCTCCTCATTTCCATTTTAGTTCTTTTGCAAATTATTTTAAATCTCTGACCTCAGGTTACCGACCCACTTGCCAGTGGAAACAGTTTTTCCCTATTTGCTCGACCAAAACCCCTCATTATTTTGAATACCTCGATTAAGTCTCCCCTTAATCTACTCTGCTCGATGGAGAACAATCCCAGATTCTCCAATCTCTCCACATAACTGAAGTCCTTCATCCCTGGCATCGTCCTGGTAAACCTCCTCTGTACCTTGACTAAGGCCTTGACATCCTTCTTAATGTGTGGTGCCCAGACCAGAACTGCATACAATACTCCAGTGATTTGTAAAGGTTCGGCATGACTTCCTAGTTTTTGTATTCAATGCCCCTATTTACAAAGCAATGTCTCCCATTCACTTTCTTAACCGCCTTATCAACTTCACCTGCCACCTTCAAAGATTTGTAAACATGCACCCCCAGGTCATTCTGCTCTTGCAACGACCTGAAAGTAGTACAATTTAGATTCTGCTGCTTCTACATGTGTTTCCTCCTGAAGTCCATCAATTCACACTTATCCGCATTAAATTGCAACTGGTCTGTCTACGTCCTCCTGAGGTCTGCTGCTATTCTGCTCACTATTTATGTTTCGAATTTTGGATACAATTGTAAAAAGATCCTCTTGGACTCGTGTCACCTTTAAACACAAGGGCCGGCAATACTTTCGTTACCTCGAGAAAATCCTAATGCTTGGCACTGGATAGCATTCAATGGAACAGAGCACACACCGTATCAATGGTTCCGAACCCAGGGCTGGATTGCAGGCCCAGTGAGAGATTATTCCGCTTCGACAGATTGGAGATGACCTGGGACAAGAGTTCAGACAACGCAGAGGCAGGAATAGGCGGGATGTTAAGCGGTACTTCTTTTCCCAGTGAGTAGTGAGCCTCTGAAATGTATTGTTGGCTGGTGTGGTTGGTGCTGACTCTCTGTCTCCCAAAGTTGGGATTAGAATGGGCACCTGGTTGTTCTTCGTGCCGGCGCGGAAACGATGGGTGGAATTGCCCCCTTCAGCGCTGTATCTTTTCTATGGTTCCATGGTTCTATGTTTCTCGAGGGAGCTGGACCGGTGTTTAGCTGAGGCAGAGGTCGCAACGTAAAAAAAGGTGATAGGGTTTATATTTAATTTATATTTAACGTACGTAAGATCCATTTGATCTCCTGGACTGGTTTTGATTTCCTGAGGGGGTCGGGAAGGAATTTTCCAGTGTATTCTATCCCTTATAGGCCCTGAACTTTTCTCAGGATCTTTTCCTCTCCCAGGACATTACACGGCTGCGGGCGGGGGGAGGGTGAGTAAGGGTCAGTAATGATGCTCCAGCCATCACGAGTGAGGGGCAGGCTTGATGGACCAGCTAGTCCTTTACTTCCCGTCATTTCCGTATGTTCGACCACATCCCCAGCTCGTCAAGGTGTTTTCAACGAAGCGATCTTCACACAAACCCACATCTGGGGCATGTCCTGCGTCTGTCTTTAGTAAAACGAGACTCAATGTCTGTGCTCCTCACGTTATTCTCCTCTGAAGCTGAAGGGCTCGAAATATTCTTGTGGCCTCTGCTGCAATGTGCCTGATAATTTCGAGTCCCGTCCAGCCGTCTGCTACGGTACTACGTGGCTGTTGGCTGCTTACAGCACAAGAGGGGATGATTTTAAGCCCAGTAAATCATTAGGTGGCCATAAGACCGTAAACACTCGGTCCTTCTATCCTTGCTTAGAGGTCTATTGGATGCGGGATTGTGGCTCAGAGGTATCGCGCCTGCTTTGCGTGTATAAATTTCTGGGTTCAATATCAAACATCTCCACCATTTTTTTTCACCAGAATGTCCCACAGAAAGACGATTCGTGCTTTCCGAGCGAAGCGAGTGCCAACTTTTGAGACAAACATTCAGTTGTCCCGGAGCAGGACTTCATCTCACGGTCCCCTCAGCAGCTCAGCTCATAGCAGCCGCCGACTGATGGGAATTCAAAATTCGAACCATAAAGTGTTTGGAGATAGAACCCGGGACGTCATACCCGCGAAACATGCCGTCTATCACTGAGCTACATCACCAGATAATGAGGATATCTAACCAAGTATAAAAAGACTGAGTACATCACATTCCTCAGGCCACCCCGAGGATTTAGTGGGCTGAAAAGCACCTCCTTTTGTACTCCAAACAGAAAACTATACCTGAGGTATGCGGAACTGATATACTCAGAGACTCATTGTAATGAGAAAGGGGGCGTTGAGAACTAAGTTTGGGAGATGGTGAGAGCCTCCATGGGCTGTGCTGTAACCATCCTTCCTATTTCAGGGCGCCTTTTGTAGAACGTTCCCGTTATTCGTCACTTTGCTTACGGTTGGACGGGACGAGAAATGCTCAGGCACGTTGTAGCAAAGGCCGGCAAGAATATTTCGAGTCCTTGAGCTTCAGAGAAGGGCAACGTGAGGCGGGGAGAGTATTGAGTCTCATTTCACTATAGACGGACACAGAACTTTCTCAGGTGTGGGTTTATGTTTAAAAGTCACTTCACTAAAAACACCTTGACTGTCTGGGGTTACAGACGGACATGACGTGCAGGAAAAGACTTGCTGGTTCATCAAACCTGCCCGACATGCCTGGAGCATCGTGACTGGACACTTCCTACCGACACCACCCGCCCCACCCACCGGAAACATGTAATCTCCTGGGAGCGGTTGCAAACGAGAAAAACAATCAAAGGAGGGCGAATTCTGTGAAACTCCACCCCGACTCCCTCAGGCGATCGAATCGAGTTCAGTGGATCACATTGACCATGTGTAGATTAACTGTAAAACCACTCACCTTCTATATGATGCGATTTCTTCCCCAGTCAAGAACCGGTCCAGATCCCTCGAGAACTGCGGAGAGACAGTCAGCACCCACCACACCAGCCGGGAATGCATTCCAGAGACTCACTACTCTCTGGGAAAAGAAGAACCGCTTAACATCCAGCCTATTCTTAACTCTGTGTGGTCTAAACGCCTGTCCGCTGTTCCTCCCCAATCTGTGAAACTGGAAATAATCTATTTCTTCACTCAGACAGTGGTAAACCTGTGTAATTGTCCACCACAGAAGGCTGTAGATGCCAAGTCACTGCCTATAATTAAGAAGGAGATAGATAGATTTCGAGACACAGGAGGCATCAAGGGGTACGGAGAGGGAGCGGGAAAATGGTATTGAGATAGAGGATCAGCCATGATCAGATATAATGGCGGTGCAGGCTCGAAGGGCCGAATGGCCGACTCGTGATCGGATTTTCACTGTTATTATCACTGGGAACGCGATCCAGCCCCGGGGTGGGAGCCATTTCAAAGGTGCGTGCGTGCTTCCATTGAATTTTATCCTGCGCAGAGCGTTCGGTTTTTCTCAAGGGAACGAAATCCTTGCCTGTCCTTGCGTGTAAAGTTGAGGTGAGGCAAATAGGATCTTTTCAAAATTAGAAACGTTTGGAAATGCTGGGCGATTGAACCCAGGACCTCATATATGCAACGCATGCGCTCCACCACAGCAAAACTAGCTCCAATTTAAAATTAAAAATTGGGCTTTCCGCTCCGTCTCTTCCGGACAACGAGATGCCCAGTCGTTCCATGTGTTCACAATGTTCAACTGCTGCTTCAGTTCACGGGGTTTCTGCTCCTCGGAAATAAAAAATACAATTGCCAATAGTCAGTGACGAAGCTGAAATCCAACCTCTGAATCATAAAGTGAGATGGATGAACTACACAGCGTCAGCGCTGTGACTGCTTGGTCGACATTGCACCGTCACACATTCCGGTCAGTTGGCGGCTGCTATGAGCTGAGCTGTTGAGGGTCCATGAAATGAAGTCCTGCTCCGGGACAATTTAATGCCTGTGGATCCAAAGAAGATTAATCTGTCCGTGGGCGGCCCGTGGAAGAGGGGCAAACGACGCCTTGGTCTAAAATTAGGCATTTTTAACATATAGAGCGTAAATTTAGATGAGGAGCTTTCAAAATATAAACCATAGAGACCACTCATGTTTACATTTGGCATCTTAATGCATAAACAGCACCCGCTTATAAACATAAGATCGCTGGGAATCGGAGGATTGTCGCTGAGGATCATGAAATGGCCGAGTTAAAACTTACCCAGAATACAGAAGGTCAGACTGAGCGAGGTGATGCTGAAAGCTTCTTACACGGCAGGGTTCAAGCATTTTGCAGATGATAATAGGCGACGTTGTGAACGTGTTGCGGCTATGGAGAGAATGTGTTGAGAATATTTTGAGACTATGATGAGGATGTGTTGAGACTGTGTTGAGAATATGTTGAGAATGTGTTGAAAATATGTTGAGAATGCGTCGAGAATGTGTTGAGAATATGTTAAGATGTTTTGAGAATATTTAGACCTTGAGCATGTCGAGCTATCGGGGTCTTGGGTCCGCACAGACCATGAGCATTTCTGATAGGGGGGTGGTGGTCAAGGAATGTGAAAATCAAATAAAGATAAGGGAGAAATTCAATGAAATGAGTGGTATAAAGAATTCTAGTTTACATTTGAATTTATAGAAGGACAGGACGGCGCGAGAGAGAGAGAGAGACGGACAAGCAGTCACCTGAGGGTTACAGCTTCTATCCAAAGCAAGACTAAAGTTTAGTATCGTGTCCTTCTGAGTAATACTAAGGCCATAAATATTGTGCGTGTTGATACTTGCTTGCATTCAATAAAGGATTAATCGCAACCAATTGGTGTCGAGTCTGAATCGATCTTATAAACTGGCGATTGCGGCATCGGACCTTGACATGAGATAATGTGAATTGAGTGAAACTAAGTGCCTCGGAAGGACAAGGTGCTGAACCCAATCTGTTAAGGTAGGACAACCTTTTCGACGGGAGCATGAGTTTTCCCTCCAATACTAACAGTAACCATGGAGACTATCAGGGAAGCGTTTTGAAAAGAATTTGAGCGTCGTGACTGTCAGGGAAGTCTGTTAAGAATTGTCCAGGAGGTAACAGGTTTGTGTGAGACACAGACTGTGAGCTTGAGACATTGACTCAGCCCAAAATGGGGTTAAGTAGCGAAGAACAGAAATTGAAAATTGGGGTGGGAGAAAACAGGATAAATTAGTTTATCATATAATAAAGAAGGAGAGAGGGGAAGATCCAATCCCTTTTGTAGTTACAAGCTACATAAGTTCTTTTGTTTGCAGTGCAATGTTTCTTTAAAAGCCGGTGTGAGTGTTTCGGTGCCACTGGCTGCAGCAAAACACTCTTTTTCAACCTGCAGTGTAAGAATGTTACAAAGATTTTGTTTAGCTGCGAAGGCTAATTTTTCTTCAATTACATTCAGTACTTTTTACGCTCAATTGGAAAGGTGACTGAAGAAATAACAAAAAGAAAGGTAAAGTAATTTATTTGGTTTTTGTAAGCACGTGCTATTTCTATAATATTATCTGTTTTGAATTGTGTTAAGTTTAAGATATTGCTAAATTAAATTGGAGATATTGAGCTGAACTAATCAATTAAATTGTGAAAAACAAACTCTTATTGATGCCACGGTGAAATTCTGTTCATTGTAAATTATGTGAGAATCTTTAGTTCCCGACATGAGATTATCACATTAAAAGCAATTTGCATTTGTGAATTTCTTACAAATGCCAAGGAATTAATGATTTGAGGTTGATAAGAGTTAATGTTGAGTGTAATTGATAGGCACAAGTGTAGGCACAACCTAATCGTTTTAAAAAGAGATGTATGAACTAAAATGCTGTCTTCCCTGACAGGAATGTGTTTAAAGTTAATAGTGATGTTATGAATGATTTCTGCTTGTTTCAACTGATTTTCAGTTCCTAAGGAAAAAAAAGTTTGGATTAATAAAAAGTCTGTGCTTTCACGGCTCGTGTATTGAAAATTGGAAGTCAAAAATAAGCTAACATTTATTTTCTAGAGTTGAATTGTATTAGGATCTTTGTGCAAGTTATTATTGCTTAACGGCACACAGACATGTTGGGGGGTGGAAGTAAAATGGAGTTAGGTTCTTTTTCATTCAGCTAAGATTTTTCAGTTGATGTGAAAGCAGCATGACGCAAGCTGCGTGAGTCGGATGATATCTGGTTCCGCTTTCTTTTCGCTGGAGAGAAGTTAACCCCTTCCACAGGCAGCTGATTTAGATTTTTTTCGACTATAACATTAACTCTGCCGAAATATTCACTAAGCAGCAACTTTTCTATTGCAGAATTTCAACATATGTCAGGATTTATTATATTTTTAAGTTTCTTAATTTGAGTGGATATTTCCCCACGTTGATGGAAGGAAATCAGGATTTGACAAAAGCATGTCTTGAGTTCTCAAGAACAACCACAGTGGAATTTCTGTTTTCTTCTTTCAGAACAGGTGAACATGGTTTTCGGAACTGAATGTGTGTTGATGGTGCAGGATTATTGAGAGCAGTTCTTTGACATAAAAATGGCCTCACAGAGTTGCGGAGCAACCTTTGCTGGAAAAACGTAGGTACAGGAAGAGATCTAAGAGTGTTAAGAATTTAAGACCTCATCGGCAGACATCGGCAGATATCGAATGTCACAGCGTTGTGACGATTTGATGCAAGACTTTGCCTCTCAATGGCTCGGATTTACCCCATTCAGGGTTATTTGTTATCATCCGAGATAGAGTGTTCGAGGGGGTGGATATATGAGAGTTATCTCCAAAAGTAATTGCAAGCACTGCTGGACTATAACCATCCTTCCTGTTTCAGGTCCCCGTTTTCGAACACTGCCCTTATCAGTCAGGAAACAGTCAGTTGGACGGGATTAGAAATGCTCAGGCACATTGCAGCAGAGGCCTACAAGAATATTTTGAGTGCTTGAATTTCAGAAGGGGGCAACATGAGACGAAGAGAGAACTGGGTCACATTTCACTAAAGACGGACTTAGGACATGTCCCAAATATGGGTTTGTGTTTAAAGATCGTTTCACTGAAAGCATCTTGACGAGATGGGGTTGGCGGCCATTGAAACGGCGCGTGCGCTCTTCTATTGAATTGTATCCTATGCGGAGCATTAGATTTTTCTCGAGGTAAAGAAAGTCTTGCCTGTCCTTGTGTCTAAAGGCGAGGCGAGTCGAAGAGGATCTTTCCAAATATCGAAACATCAGTGAAAGCAAATGGCCGGAATGGAACACAAGCCTGTGCACATGCGCTTTAGCACTGAGCAACAGTCACAGTCAAAAGTGAGTTGAAGTTAACAAGCGTGTTTTCTCCTTCATCTCTCACAGACAACCACCTCACACTGCTGCTTGTTGGGGATATAAAAAGCTTAAGGGGCTTTCAATGAAGCATTGGTTGTTCAGTCCTTGAATTCTTGCTACCCACGCGAATGATCCGCGTTCGATTCTCGGCCGATGTTGTTTGAATTTTATTTTAGATCTATAATTGGCCAACATCAATCAACCCCGCTTATTGCTTAGATTCACAGTTTATTTAGGGCTGCCGATAGTGACGCCACTATTCCCGGCAAGAATGGAGATGATTGGGTAATTCCCTTGTCAATCTCTACACTAAGTGACTGGGATTGATTTTACGCACAAAATTTGTATTATGTATCTATCCTCCCCACATCGCACTTTACAAACATACAAACATAGGAACAATGACAGACAGGAAAAGACCCTCTGGTCAATCCAGCCTGACTCGTGCAATTGTCATACTTTCTGTTCACACTATATACACTCCCAACGCCACCCAAAACCATACGACCTCCTGCGGCAGGGGAAAAACAGGTAAAATCCCATGCCAATTGGAGGGAATCTGGGAATTTCCTCTCTGACCCCTTCGGAGATAGAAACTAGACCAGGAGAACATTCTGGCCCTGATAATTTTATGCATTGCCTCCCTTTTTTATATGGTGATCTCCATCCCTGGCAGAAACAGGTCCAGGACTCCCTTAAAATATTGCTGAAGAAATGATAAATTTATATTATGTAACTATCGTCCACTCATTGCATTTTGCTGGAGAAATAATCAATTTATATTCTGCAACTTTCCTCCACTCACTGTGTTTCACTGGAGAAATAATCAATTGGTATTATGTAACTATCTTCCATTCACAGAATTTTGCTGGAGAAAGAATCCTGCTTTGATTGGGAGATATTGGTGTAGTTTCGGTCATGAGTTCTGTTTGCTGCAGTGCGTAGAAACTCTGTACAAATAACATGTCTGCTGTTGTGCTTAGTATTTGCTGAGTAAATAGACGGTTTCTCTCGTCGTGGGTATGAGTTGTACCAAGGACAGCGAAAAATATGTCGCTCTTGCAGTAAACCCGGCCACGGGGTGGCCTCCTGCGAGGCAGTGATATGCTGCATGGAGAGCCACCAGCCACTGGACTGTGAGGAGGCCAAGTGCTGCAACTTTTGCGGAGAGGCTGTTCATCTGTGCAAGACCTGTCCAAACCGCAGACACAGCTACGCACAGGCAGTGAGGAGAGAGGTGATGCAGGACCAGAGAGCAGCAGTCTCGAATGCTCCAGTGGATGCCAGACCCCTCTCCCAACGCTGTGGACGCACGTGAAAGAGCGAAAGACCAGGATGAGGACAAAGAGCAGCAATGGAGCGTCGAGGAAACGAGCCAAAAAGTCGACACTCAACCCCCAGACTATCCATGAGCCCACAGAGCTAATAGAAGGTGAGACAGGGTACGGTGGGGCGGGCCGCGGGGTCGGGGGGTGGGGGAGGAAGGATGGAACACGCAGGAAAAGAAAAAGAGGAAGCCCATGAGGAGCAAAGGTGGGACTGGCATCAAGAGGCGCTTAGAGTCCTCTAGGGAGAAGTGACACAGACAGCACGCTCCAGCTCCAGGGACAAGGGAGCAGTAACACCCCGCTCTGGGGCACCGGGAGAAACGACGCGGAGAACGAACAACCAGCGGGATCCAAGGAGGCGAATCCGGTTGTGGATCTCACGGTGACATCGCTCCACGAGACCCCACTGACGACCCCCAAGCCCATACAATCTCCCAAGGGAGGACAGACCTCATACCTTAGACTAAGGACGGTCCAGCAGTTTGTGCAAACCGCGCAAATGCAGAATCTGGACCAAGAGATGGAAACGGAGGGGAACGTAGAATACGGACTGATGCAATTGTAGGACCATAACTTTGTCCCTTTTGTATTTTTAAAATAGTTTTACAAATCGCATCATTCAACGTGCATAGTGTTAAATCGACGAGGCAATGTGCTGCAACCCTGACCTAACTGTCCAGGGTCAAGAGGGACCTGCTGTTCTTGCAGGAGTGCGGAATCCAGAACCTCAGAAACTACCTGCAGTGTTCACTCACGCGGACCCAGGGGCAGTTGATCTGGTCGAGAGGCAACGATATTCGTTCCTCGGTCCTGGGAATTCTACTGCGAGGAGGCCAATTCACCATCACCGAGGTTAAGGAGGTGGTGGGGGGCCAACTGCTCGCAGCAGACGTTCTCTACAAGAAAACTCCGGTCCGACTGATCAATATGTACGACCTGGTCCACAGGAGCGAGAGGCTGGATGTCTTTCAGCATCTCCCGATGCTACTGGCGACCTCCGGGCCAGTCGTTTTCGCCGGAGACTCCAACTGTATCATCGATACGGCTGGACGATCCATCACGGGCAGCAGAATACCGGACATCACATTCGAACTCCTGATGGAGGCAGTGAAATACGCAAAGCATCGCGACATCTTCATCAACCCTGCAGACGGAGCAACGCATCAATACATCTGGTCCAGACGGGGATGGGTCCGTCCGTTCCAGGATAAACTTCCTATTTGTTTTAAGGTCAGATCTTGGTATTTGCATACTGGGGCTCCACACATATCCCGAGGAAGCCACACACAAATTTGACCATCAGGATCAGAGGGGCGTTGGGGACACTCTTCGTCACTTTGCCTGGGGGCTTGTACATGATCTCCCTGCGGAAGTGTTCTACCTTGGACCTCCAGACAAAGTGGAAGATAGCTTTCGTGACTATGACGGCGGATCGGCGGGTAATGGGCCAGACCCTGGCCACGTAGAGCAAAACTGCGAGTATCTGACACCTTATCACTAGGTTCCTGCCGGTTATGGAGAGGGAGCGCCCCTCCCACATTCCAAGCTTGGTCGTGGCTTGCTCAAGGTCAGATCCACCGACGTCCAGCCGGTGTTCCTCTCTGACCACTGCCTCCTACTGGCTGAATGTCAATCGCAGGAGGACCAGAGGGCGCGAAGTGGGACCTGGAATCTGAACGTGAGACTGTTGACCCCAGAGAACATCGATGAACTAAAGAGCGATTACACAGGTTGGAGGACCGTGAAACCGCTCATGGACGCAACGGTGTACTGGTGGGAAGAAATCGAGGCCAACATCAAGAGCTTCTTCATCCTCAAAGGTGTTCGGAAGGCGAGAGAGAGAGACAAAGCGAATTTAGAAAAATGTCGACTGCAAGATTCTGTCCAAGGTCATCTCCAACAGGTTCGAGTCTTCTCTGGATCTGGTGAACCACTCGGATCAGACGTGTAGTGTACCCGGCAGGATGATCTCTGATAGCCTTGCGCTGCTTAGGGATTCGATCGCCTGACATGCAGAATATGGGTGTGACCACTTTCCTCGTCAGCCTGGACTAGGAGAAGGCTTTCGACAGAATATCCCACACGTGCATGATGGACGTGCTCTCCAAAATGAGTTTTGTGGAGCGAATTTGCGATTTGATCCGACTGCACTCTGCGGACATCTGTAGCGCAGTCCTAATCAATAGATGGGAATTGAAGAGCGTTCCAATCAGACCTGGAGTCAGACAGGGCTGACCTCTCTCCGTGGTCTTGTTCATGTGTTGCATCGAGCCATTTGCCACGTCCATGGGATGGTCGCAGATATGAAGGGGGTGATGATCCCATGCAGCGGAGGCTCTCAGTTTAAGGCTTCCCTGTGCATGGACGATGTCAGCGTCTTCTGCTCCGACCAGCAGTCGTATCACAGACTGATGGGCTTCTGCGACCGTCTCGATCTGGCCTCGAGGACTAGAGTGAACCATAATAAGAGTGAGTCCATATTCTTTGGCGGGTGGGAGGTCCGATCCTTTGTCCCCTTCACCGTCAGGCCCGACTACCTGAAGGTGCTGGGGATCTGGTTCAGGGGACCCCTGGCTTGCACCAAGAACTGGGAGGAGCGGGTCGCCAAGGCCAAACAGAAGCTTGGCATGTGGGTGGGGTGCTCCCTCTCCATAACTGGCAGGAACCTGGTGATAAGGTGTGAGGTTATGTTGCTCCACCTGGTCAGGATCTGCCCCATTCCCCGCCGATCTTCCGTCACAGTCACCAGAGCTATCTTCCACTTCGTCTGGAGGTCCAAGTTAGAATGCGTCTGTAGGGACACCGTGTACAAGCCCCCAGACAAAGGGAGGAAGGGAGTCCCAATGCCGCTCTGACCCTAATGGCCGCTTTTGTGTGTGGCTGACTTATGATGTGTATAGAGCCACAGTATGCAACACCAAGTGTCACCGCTGTCCATAAGAACATATGAAATTTGAGCAGGATTAGGCCATACTGCCACTCGAGCCTGCTCCGCCATTCAAGAGATCATGGCTGATCTTCGACCTCAAACCCACTTTCCCGCCCCATCCAAATATCCCTTGATTCACCGAGAGTCCAAAAGTCTATCGATCTCAGCCTTGAACATATTCAATGATTCAGCCTCCACCGCCCTCTGGGGCAGAAAATTCCAAAAATTTACAACCCTCTCAGTGAAGAAATTCCTCTTCATCTCATTCTTAAATGGCCGACACTTTATCCTGAGATTAGGCCCCATAGTTCGAGACTCTCTAGCCAGGGAAACAATCTCTCACATCTACCATCAAGCCCCCTTATAATCTTAAATGTCTCATTAAGATCACCTCTCATTCTTCTAAACTCCAGAGAGAATAGGCCCATTCTACTCAACCTCTCCTCATTGGACATCCCTCTCATCCCACGAATCAATCTAGTGAACGTTGGTTGCACCGCCTCCAAAGCAAGTATATCCTTCCGTAGATAAGGAGACCAAAACTGTACACATTTCTCCAAGTGAGGTCTCACAAAAGCCCTGTTCAATTGTAGTAAGACTTCCTTACTCTTGTGCTCCACCTCCGTGCAATAAAGGCCAACATGCCATTTGCTTTCCTAATTGCCTGCTGCACCTGCACACAAACTTTTTATGTTTCTTGTACAAATCACCCAAGTATCTCTGAACACCAACATTTAATAGTTTCTCACTTTTTAAAACTATTCTGTTTTTCGATTTTTCCTACCAAAGTGAATAACCTCACATTTCACCACATTATACTCCATCTGCCACCTTCTCGCCCACTCACCTAACCTGTCTGTATCCTCTTGCAGACTCTTTGCGTCCTCCTCACGGCTTAATTTCCCATCTAACTTTGCATCGTCAGTAAACTTGGATATATTACACTCGGTCCCTTCATCTATATCTTTAATAAAGATTGTAAATAGCTGAGGCCCAAGCACTGATCCTTGCGGCACCACACTAGTTATATCCTGCCAACCCGAGAATGACCCAACGCACTGTGAAGGCTGGAGCTGGCCGAACAGATGCAGCACGTCCGTCCAGCTGGACCTAACACCACCACCTGTTCCTGAGGAGGAATCCTTTCGACCATCAGATGGTGGTTATTAAGGAACGTTCCAGGAGTCCTGCAAGGAAAGGAGAGTGCGGATCCGATCGTGCAATTCCCCGACCAGACGGTCGATGCGGTTTGGCAGAACGTCTCATCGCCAGAAGTGACCAACAGGCACCAGGGTGTAGCCTGGATCGTGGTGAGAAGGCCTTCCCAGAGCAGTCCTTCCAAAACTCACGGAATCTCAGCACCACCGGGAGCTGCCCTCAAGGCTGCAGCGGGGACGAGACCGTTGTCCACCTCCTGATGGACTAACCCTCCCTGCAGAACGTGTGGAGCGAGATGCGTTGGTATCTGTCCGGGTTCATCCTCAACACTTCAGTAACACAGGATGCTGTGCTCTTCGGGACGAACACCAGGACAGATATCAACTGCTGCTGGAAGACCATCAACTCGGTGAAGGAGGCCCTTTGGTCCCGCCAAAACCTGCTGGTCTTCCAGCTGAAGGAGCTGTCCACGACTGAGTGCTGCCGACTGGCACACTCCAAGGTCCAGGAATACGTCCTGAGGGATGTAATGAAGCGAGGTGCGGCCTGCATAAAGGCTCTATGGGGAAAGGCCACCCTGTAAGGCAATTTCACCAAGCATTGTACAGAATATATTAGAAGATATGTACTGTGTTTTGAATTGTAATAATGAGGTCATAGTGTGTACGATCTGTATTGTATTGTTCTGAACGGTAATCGTGACATTTACATTGAAATGTGTGTATCCTTAAATTTTATGATATAAAGTGTATTTTGAAATGTCAATAAAATCTTGGGGTACAAATGCATCAATCACTTAAAGTCGCGATGCAGGTTATAAAATGTAAATCAAGCACTGGGGTTCAAATCTAGAGGGTTAGAAATGATAAGCAAATAAGTTACGTTAAACTTGTATGGAGCGTTGGTTAGGCCACACTTGGAGTATTGTGCACAGTATGGTCTCCATATTATAGGAAGGATATAGAGGCAATGGAGAGGGTGCAAAATAGATTCACGAGGACGATACCAGAACTGAGAGGACATCCTTATCAGGAAAGGCTGAACAGGCTGAGACTCTTTTTCTCTTGAAAAGGGAAGACTGAGGGGTGACCTGATAGATGTCTTTAAGATAATGATATGGTTTGGTAGGACAGGCGTAGAGAAAATGTTTCCACTTGTGAGGGAGTCCAAAAATTGAGGGAATAAATAATAGATAGTCACTGATAAATCGATAGGGAATTCAGATGAAACTTAATTACCCAGAGTGCTAAGAATTTGGAACGCACTACCACAATGAGTAGTTGAAGCAAATAACGTCGATGCATTTAAGGGGAAGCTAGATAAGCACATGACTGTGAAAGGAATTGGGTATCCTGATCGGGTTGGATAAAGTATGGAGGGAGGAGTCTCGTATGGAGCATAAATGCTGGCACAAATCAGTTGGGCCGAATGGCCTGCTTCTGTGCTGTAGTTTCGAAGTAACTCCATGTAACCAAACGTACTAATTTGAGGGTGGTGTAAGTGCAGAGGGAACTGGTGGCGCATATTCACAAATCTTTGATGGTGGCAGGGCAAGTTGATAAGGCGGTTAAGACAGATATGGGATGCATGGGTTTTTAAAGAGGGGCATAGATTGCACAAATAGGGAAGACATGTTAAATCTTTACCAAAGACTGTTTAGGCCTCAGCTGGAGTATTGTGTACAACAATGGGCACCACACTTTAAGAAGGGTGTCAAGGCATTGGAGAGGGTACAGATGAGACTTACCAGGGTGATGCCAGGGATGAGGGACTTCAGTTATGTGGAGGCATTGGAGAAGCTGGGATTGTTCTCCTTAGATCAGAGAATGTTAAGGGGAGACCATTAGTGGTGTTCAAAATAATGAGGCGTTTTTTAGAGCAAATAGTGGAAACTGCATACTCTGGCAACTGGATTGGTAACCAGAGGTCATAGGTTTAAAATAATTGGCAAAACAATTAGAGGGTAAATGAGGAGCATATTTTTCACACAGAGGGTTGTTTAGCACTGCCTGAAAGGATGGAGTCCCTTTTAAAGGCTGTCTTCGTGTCAGAGACTCAAAATTCATACTTTTACTGGGAAGCTGCAGGGACAGAGTGAAACGAGTCTGCTTGTGTCCCTGGATTCAATGCACCATGTGGAGAAATCTGTAAAATGTAGAATTGAATCGGCAGGATTGAACATGGTCAATACAAATATATGAAGACTGTAAATGAAGCCGCTCATTGTTGTTGGACCAGTCCTTTCTGAGCACAGCTTTTAACTTTATTCCTGAGAGACGTCTCATTAAGACAAGGTTCTGAACTTTGAGATGTTTGTGATATATCCACGTCATCATTTACATGGAGGCAAAGCTGCTGATGTAATGTGTTTGTTCAAATGACTGTAACTAATAGCAATGATCAGGGGTATAACCGTGTCAGTGGAGATTTACCCCCTGTATAAATCAGGGATCGCTGTAATGAATCCGCACAGACTGCCTGCCGGAGCTGTGATTTCCAGGCCAACAGAAGTCACTGCTTCTCACAAAAATGGGATATTCATTAATCTATCAGATAGAATGCATTTATTATCCTGTTCTTGCAGCCGTTGGAGTTCCAGGTAAGCAATTATCTCAGCTGTTCAAGGTGTATATCGGTATTAATTCTGCTGCTGCACTTAGCACTCTTTTTTCTCCCATCACGTATTACACAGTGGACTGTTCTGTCATAATTCACTGCTCTTTTGGTCTTGTTGCAGCTGCATTGCATGTGTTAGGATAGTTTTTTTATCCAACCCTGGCATTGCTACTGGATTATGTTCTGTACTGAATGTATTGGAGTCAGATGTCTGGGCTAAGAGCTTGTAAAGCTTGTGGAGCTAACTTGCCCTGGGATATTTATTCATTAATGTGTTTTCAGTGATTGATAATGAGACAGCTCACGATCTCAGTGTTACACGGAGACAGCGCAATGTCTTCCCTCCACAATAAAATGGTTCAGTTTAACTGGGATTTCAATGTATTTATTGGTTATCACTGTTGTGAAATATTATTTCATCGTGTGTGTATCTGAAGCTGCTCCAGAGGTCTGGTTACTGAACTGAGTTTGCTGCTGATTCTTTCACATCTCCTTCTCTGCTTCACTGTGGATGAATTCACTGTAAAATGCAATGTTTTACGTTGTGCTGCATCAGTTTGCACTTTATCTGTTGGAATCAGGAGCCCTTCTATTGATCAGTAGAATATAAGTAGGAACGGTGATGTTGATGTTTTGTTAATTGAACAATGCCTCCGTCTAACGCTGTACTTTTTAATTACAGGAGAAGGAATTTCATTTATTGTGAGTTGCATCTGGATGAGGCATTCGATTCTGTTAATTCCATGCATCGTAGATGAATTGAAGAGTGTAGGTGAACAGATGGATACTTGGATGATCTGTGGAAACATTAAACTGTTCACAGAGACTTCACCATTCAACAAACTGACACTGAGAATAGAATCGTAGGAACACGGGGCTGGTGAAGAGAAAGCAGACGCAGGATGTTAGGATTTACTCGGATGTGAAAAGGGTCATTTCGAAAGAGAGTAGAGAGAGTGCGGAGAGATAGAGAGGAGTGTTGGAGAACGCGACTGAGAAGGAAAACGAGAGACAGGAGAAGGGACGAGAGAAAGAGAGAGACACACAAAGAGAGAAACACACAGAGAACGACAGAGGGAAACAGGTAGGAAGAGAGAAGGAGATAGAGGCAGAGACGGAGAGAGAGCAGCAGCGGTGTGAATAATTCATCAGGCTGAACTGCTGAAACATCCATTACAATTATGAAGAGGAAAGGTGACTTGAAGGTGTTATTTGGATATTGTCAGATTGTGAGAGTTTTATTGTATTCACTCCGGGTGTGTTTATCACTATCAGGTACTCAGCCTGTTTATTTGAATGTTCCTTTTACTTGTTCACTGAATGGATACATGAATACACTTGCAATGTTTTTAAAGAATAAGATCAGTGATTTTTTTTACGAATTGAATTATTAGGAAAATATATTTTAGAAGCTACGTGTCAGGTTTATTCAATAAAGAACGAGGCGAATTTAATTCATGAATTTTAATTCAATTTTAATTGAATCTGAAAAGTAAATGTTTTGAACACATTTTGTACCGATCGAGCTGTTCCCTGACACCAATAACTACAGAAATCAATGGTTGAATTTATTGATTGGATTGTGTTACTGGGACCTATCGATTAGATTCCCTCTCACACTCTGCTATCGTCTCTCCCTGTGAATCCTCGTCTCTCCTCCAACTGCATTGAATCCTCTGTCCGCTCATCCGCTGATTAGTTTATCCGCTTTCCTGAACTATTTGCTCCTGACTCCCCTCAAGCTCCTACATGTACTTTTCCTTGTCTCCCTCCAAATCTCACTCACTGGCTCGGCCTCCAGCTGCCTGTTCCAATCCGATCCAATGTCGAAAGCTCACCAGCACGGATGTCGGTCTTTCCCGTTTTGTGCCAGCCCCTGTCGGCTCTCTTCACTCACAGCAACAGAACAGCAGCGCCTCCTCCTATCCCCTCACCTGTTCGACCATCACTTACATTCCCGTCCATCTGGAGCCCAAATCCGGATTTAATTGGCTCAGTAAAAATCCTTCGCCTTCCCCGCAGGAACTGCGCCCTCGCTCAGCCCTTCCACTTGATCCGTTCCTCACTTCATTCACTTTCTGTATCAATTTCCCAATTCATTCATGACAATTGTTTTCAAAAACATTTCTCCGCCCGAAAACGCTGTCCGGGTCTGTGAATCAATTTCCACCGTTTGATGCAGCAACAAAGCTGGAAATTTCACCCCAGATCCTCTCAAACTGCTGCTTTCGCTCCAGGTCTGATCAATAATTTATCTGCTTCCGTTTCTCTCTCTTACAGTTAACTTGGTGGCGATTGTGATCCTGTCCCGAGGAAAGTGCGGTCTCTCCAAATGTATCACTCGCTACCTGGTGGGAATGGCGGCGGCCGATCTCCTGGTCGTTCTCACTGATGTCATAATGTGGCGCATTGTTGAGATGTATTTCCCAGTTTCATCCTTGACCTTTACCCCCGTGTGCCGTCTTATTCTCATCCTGATTTCAGCAGCCACAGCGGCCTCTGTCTGGTTCACAGTGGTTTTCACCTTTGATCGATTTATGGCCATTTGTTGTCAGAAACTGAAAACAAAATATTGCACCGAGAAAACGGCGGTTGCTATTATCGGGGTGGTGAGTGCGCTGAGCTGTTTACTAAACATTCCCTGGTATTTTGCTTTTGACCCGGAATATATAATGGACAATGTACCCCGGGGTTGTGTCTTGAAACCGACCTTTTTCACTTCACCCACATGGGCAGCGTTTGACTTGTTTAATATTGTTTTAATGCCTTGTCTCCCATTCATTCTGATTTTGCTGTTCAATGTTCTCACCACCAGGCACATTTTAGCGGCCAGCAGAGTCCGCAGGGGACTCCGGGGTCGCAGCAATGGAGAGAATCGCAAGGATCCAGAGATGGAGAACCGAAGGAAATCTATAATTTTACTCTTCAGTATATCAGGCAGTTTTATATTGTTATGGAGTACACTCGTTTTCTATGTTATGTCTCTGCAAACAAACGCCCAGTTCGCTAACGCCAGTGACATTAAGGCAGCCGGATTCATGCTTCAGCTTCTCAGTTCTTGCACCAACACGTGTATTTATGCTGTGACTCAGACTAAATTTAGAGCGGAGCTGAAGAACGGGGTGAAATACCCACTGAATCTAATTGTTACATTAGTTAAATCATAGAAAGTCTGAAGACATTTCATCCGTAATTGAATAAAAGTCAGTGAAAGTAGGTTTTCACGTTTGGTGGTGGTGTGAGACGGGCGGTATCGGATCGGGCGCCCGTTACTCACCGCATCTGATTTTACTATCCATTGACATCAATGAGTTCACTAAAGTAACTGATATTAATACAATACTTTAAATAAATTTGGAAATAACAGACAGGAATTATATTTTATCAAACAAATGTGCTATTGTGAAATGATACAAGATGTGATTCTAACATGAAATGGATTGCTGTTATGAGCCTGGAAATAATATGATTTCAATATTAAATGTTTAATTCTGAAATGAATAAAATTAAATCCTCCTTTTCGGTTGATGATTATTTCCCATCACACACACTGCCCGGTGGGATGGACTGAGGGTGAGCTGTCAGGGTCAGACAGCGTCCTGTTCACTGGGACATTTGTTATGACCAGAACAGAATAATAATGGACCAACAACCGGACCGTTATAAACTGGTAAAATATTAATGTAATTTCAAACTCTGTAGAAACATAGAAAATACGAGCAGGATTAGACCATTCGGCTCTTTGAGCCCGTTTCGCCATTCAATGTGATTATGGCTGATCCTCTATCCCAATAACATATTCCTGCTCTCTCCGCATATCCCTTGATGCCTTCTGTGTCGAGAAATCGATCTATCTCATTTTAAAATATATTCAGTGACTTGGCCTTCTGTGGTAGAGAATTCAAAATGTTCACCACTCTCTGAGTGAAGAAATTTCTCCTCATCTCAGTTTTAAATGTCCTTCCCCGTATCCTGAGACTGTGGCACTTAGTTATTTACCCCCCAGCCAGGGGAAACGTCCTCCCTGCATCCAGTCTATCTAGCCCTGTCAGAATGTTGTATGTTTCAATGAGATCCCCTCTCATTCTTCTAAACTCGAGTGAATACAGGCCGAGTCAACCCAATCTTTCCTCATACGACAGTCCTGCCATCCCAGGGATCAATCTGGTGAACCTTCGCTGCACTCCCTCTGTGGCAAGTATATCATTTCTTAGTAAGGATACCAAAACTGCGCATAATACTCCAGGTATGTTCTCACTAAGGCCCTGTATAACTGCAGTGGGGAGTTCCGGAGATCGTGTCCTCTCTGAGTTGCTTTTCAGAAATGTTTACTCAATGAGACATGAGGCTGGGCCTGGTTACACAGAGCTATAAGGAAACCTCCTGATACATTTCTGAGATGATCAGGGGTCGGGAGATCTATCACAGCAGCAACAGGCCAAGGAAAGCTCTCCGTCTCCTCCTTGCCCCAGCAAATATAAGTTGAAAAGAAACTTCTCAGTGTTCTGGACCACTCAATGCCCATCGAAAGGGCGGCTCCTCCACCCATCTGCAATCAACATTAAATGGTGCCCCATGTACGTCATAATTGTCTGATTTCCATAGTAAACTTGGCTTGACGGAAGCAGGCAGGTGTTGCTCTGGCCGCTCTTCTCAGGACCCTACCTACGATGGTGGAGGCAGGAACGCCTGCATTAAAGGGACGGTAAGTGGCCTGACACCATTTACTGTGCTCTACCACCCCATTTCCTCCAGGCGGGGATACTGGAAATCGGCCATACCTTTCCTGACCTCCGCCCAAGTATCAATCTTCGAAGCCCACAAGCGGGTCCATTGTCTCAAACTGCACCGGTTCACAACACGTGGAGGGAAATGTTCACCATCGCAGGGGGCTGAACCGGTAGAACGGATCACCCGCCCCTTATAGAACCGGCCCGATTTTAATTTCTGCTCCGTCAGTTTACCGCCCAAGCAGTGAAGGTGAATTTACCTCCCACATCTCTGACCCCAAGGTTCGACAGGTGTGTGAAAGACATCAGACAGTATTTGCTAAACACTGACATGAATGTGTGCGAATGGATCCGTGTATTCAGGTAAAAGGCGATAACCCCCCTTCATAGAAACAGGACTCGTATCAGGGAGAGGCATTGGAGAGTTTGCGTGCGATAATAATATGTTTAGAGCAACAAGGGTGTTCAGGGAAATTATGGTCTGTCAGAGGGTAACGCTGCTCTGCGGCTCGAATCTAAATCCACTAGATCTTGGTGAGCAACAGAAAATTACAGTCAATTAAACAAATATACTCCAACAGTGCGTCCTATTGTGGCCTCATACCCAGAGATGTTAGCCAAACTGATCCATCGTTCTCACGGGTATTCAGTGACAGATATCTCGAACGGTCCATCGGTCTCACTGGTATTCAGTGACAGATATCTCGAACCGGTTCTGGAAACTCCCGCTCCACCCTGATTCACAGTATAAATTCACCTTTACATTCGAAGGGCAGCAGTTCACTTGGACCGTCCTCCCTCAAGGTTCCCACAACAGCCCCGCTATTTTCCCTGCTCACATAATTGGGCTGTGAATCACAGGCTGTAGTTCAATATGTGGATGAAATCCTAATACATATCGAAACGTGGGAAGAGCACCTGCGAATGGTGAGTGAGATTTTCCATCAGCTGTAATCCTCTGGACTGAAGGTCAATGTTACTAAGCTGCAGTTGATGAAACCGCAGGTAAAATTACTTGGTGTCATCCGAGAGGCCGTGTCCCGGTCTGTGGACCAGGATAAAGTCAAGGTTATTACCTCCTTACCACGGCCCACCGATGAGACCTCCCGAAGATTGTTTCTGGATATGACAGGATTTTGTGGGGATTTTATCTCTGACTATACAGAAATTGTTGCTCGTCTATATGGACTACTTCGGGAGGGAGTTGAAAGGCAGTGGACAGAGAGCCACACTAATATCATCAGCACACTTCATACGAGTCTTGCTACTGGTCCGATGCTTACCCACCTCCCATTGTGCCAAGAACTGTGCCCTACACCCCATTTCCCCATCAGAGAGCCACGTGGCCATGTTTGGGCGGATCAATCATGCTAAGGGCAATCCCATTAATTTTGCATCGACTCGTCTCCTGGGAGCTGAGCTGAACTACACAGGATGAGTGAGGCAGGTACTCCTATTGTATTGCGCCCACTCTAAGTTGCTACACATCATTGGAAATCAAAAGATTAATGTTTAAACCCATGACAGCCCAGGGCTTTTTCTAACAAAAGGTCGAATTAAAGAGGGAAATGTGTCTCGTGGCCGAGTCACTGATTGGCTGCCTTGTCCACCGAATCCCTCGAGGTCTCACCAGCAGAAGATGTTTGGAGAATTTTTACTGCCCCGGATCCAAAAAGATTTAAATCTCATCGAAATTAGTCAAACTCCTAATTTGAGCCAAGATCTTTATATAAAGGGGTGGTTCAAGGGAACTTCAGATGAGTGCAAATTGACCCCCCCTCCAGCATCAGGCCGTTCTCACGTCTCGCAATTCAGTCACTCCACTGCCCGTCTCCGCACCTCTCCGCCCTCAGACCCTCCCCCTCCCCCATCAGTCCATTCTCCCGTCACAATCTTCAGTCCCTGCCCTCCCCGTCTCCACAACTGTCCGCCCTCAGACGCTCCCACTCTCACACCAGTCCCTTCTCCAGTCTCCCCCTTCAGTACCCCCCTCCGTCTCCCCAACTCTCCGCCCTCAGACGCTCCCTGCCGTGTCTCACTACCTCTACGCCATCAGACGCTCCAACTGCCCCATCAGTCCCTTCTCCCGTCTCCCACTTCAGTCCCTCCTGTCCCCGCCTCCCCTACTTTCCGCCCTCAGACATTATTCTCCCCCATCAGTCCCTCCTCCAGTCTCCCCAGCTCTCGTCGCTCGGACCCTCCCCTCAATCAGACCCTTCTCCCATCTCGTCCATCAGCCCGTTCGCCCGATTCCCCATCTCTCCGCCTTTACACCATCCAACTACCCCATCAGTCCCTTCTCCCGTCTCCCATTTCAGTCCCTCCCCTCCCCATCTCCCCACTTCTCCGCCCTCAGACCCTCCATTTACCCCATCAGTCCCTTCTCCCGTCTCCCCCTTCAGTCCCTCCACTCTCCGTCTCCCCACTTCCCCGCCCCTCCCACGCCACCATCCGATCCTTCTCCCGGCTCACCCTTCAGTCCCTAACCTCCCCGTCTCCCCACCTCTCTGCCCTTAGACCCTCCCCCTCCCCCATAGGTCCCTTCTACTGTCTCCTCCTTGAGTCACTCTCCTCTCCGTCTCCCAACCTCCCGCCCTCAGACCCTCCCACTACCCCTTCAGTACCTTCTTCCATCTCCCAATTCAGTCACTCCCCTCCGCGACTCCCCATCTCTCCACCCTCAGACCCTTCCACTCCTCAATCAGTCCCTTCTCCCGTCTCCCGCTTCGGTCCCTCTCCTCTCCGTCTCTCCAACTCTCCGCACTCAGACCCTCCCAATCCCACATCAGTCCCTTCTCCCGTCTCCCGCATCTATCCCTCATCCAGTCTCCTCAGCTCTCCTCCCTCAGACCCTCCCCCTCCACCATCAGCCCCTTCTCCCGTCTCGTCCAACAGTCCCTTCGCCCGTCTCCCCATCTCTTTACCATCACATTATCCCGCACCCCCATCAGTCCCTTCTCCCGTCTCCCCCTCCATTCCCTCCCCTCTCCGTCTCCCCACCTCCCGGCCCTCAGACCCTCCCACTCCCCCATCAGGCCCTTCTCCCGTCTCCCCCATCAGTCCCTCCTCCTGTCTCCCCACCTCTCGTCCCTCAGACCCACCCACTCCATCAGTCCCTTCGCCCGTCTCTGCATCTCTCCACCCTTACACCATCCGACTACCACATCAGTCCCTTCTCCCGTCTCCCCATTCAGTTCATCCCCTCCCAGTCTCCTGACCTCTCCGCCCTCTGCGTCTCTCCCTCTCCCATCAGTTCCTTCTCTCGTCTCCCCCTTCAGTCCCTGCGCTGCCCGTCTGCCCACCTCTCCGCCCTCTGACTCTCCCCCTCCCCCAGCAGTCCCTTCTCCGGTCTCCCCACCTCTCCGCCCTCGGACCCTCCCCCTTCTCCATCAATCCCTTCTCCCGTCTCCCCCTTCAGCCCTTTCCCCCACATCTTCCCAACTCTCCGCCCTCAGACCCTCCCATCCCCCATCACTCACTCTCTCGTCTCCCCCTCAGTCCCTCCGTCCGTCTCCCGATTCAGTCCCTCCCCTCCCCGTCTCACCACGTCTTTGCCTTTAGTCCCTCCCCTCCGGCATCAGTCCATTCTCCCGTCTCGCACTCCAATGCCCGTCTCCCCACCTCTCCGCCCTCCGACCCTCCACCTCACCCATCAGTCCCATCACCTGTCTCGCCCATCAGTCCCGTCTCCCGTCTCCCCCTTCAGACCCTCCCCTCTCCGTCTGCCCACCTCTCCGCCGTCAGACCCTGCACCTCACCCATCAGTCCATTCACTCGTCTCGTCCATCAGTCCCTTCTCCCGTCTTCCCCTTCAGTCCCTCTCCACCCCGTCTCCCCACCTCTCCGCCGTCAGACCATCCAACTCCCCCATCATTCCCTTCTCCCATCTCCCCACCTCTCCGCCCTCAGACCCTCCATCTCACCCATCAGTCCCGTCTCCCCCTTCAGTCCCTCCCCTCCTCGTCTCCCCACCTCTCCACCCTCAGACCCTCCGATCCCCCATCAGTACCTTCTCCCATGTCCTCCTCAGACCCATCCCTCCTCATCTCCCCACTTCTCCTCCCTCAGTCCCTCCCCTTCCTGTCTCGCCACATCACCACCCTCAAACGCTCTCCCACACCCATCAGTCCCTTCTCCCGTCTCCCCCTCAGTCCCTCCCCTCCCCGTCTCCCCAAATCTCGTCCCTCAAACACTCTCCCTCCCGCATCAGTCCCTTCTCCCGTCTCCTCATTGATCCATCCCCTCTCCGTCTCCCCAACTCTCGGCCCACAAACCCTCTCCCACCTCCGTCAGTCCCTTCTCTCGTCTCCCACTTCAGTCTCCCCCCTCCACGTCTCCCACTTCCCACCCTCAGACCAGCCCACTCCTCCATTAGTCCCTTTTCCCGTCTCCCACTTCAGTGCCTCCACCTCTCCGCCCTCAATCCCTCCCACCTGCCATGATGTTCCAAGTCACGTTTTTTGCAGTTACATCGGCTGGAGATTGGGTCCCTCCGTACCGGGGTCACGGTGCCTCCGTCCGGGGGTCGCAGCCCCATTAAAGCTTGGTGCGGGCCCTCCCTCTGTCGGTCTCGCCCCCGCCCACAGAAGCGACCGCCCGCCCGCCGTCCCGAGGCCGCCATCATCCTCCTCCCAGTGCCGGCCTGTTGCGAAGGGAACGCGGCAGAGGGACCGCTCGGCGAATGCGCCGCGCCCCGAGGGCAGGAGCGGCACGTACGCGTCGTGACGTCAACGCGCAATGGGGAATGACGCTGACGCGTGTCTCTTGATGGGAGGAGTCAACACTGGAAGAGAAGGGAGGGAGGTGAGAGCTGTCAATCAAAGGGCCCGGAGTCAGCGCTCACTGCGCAAAGGGTTTGGAGAATTCGATTAAAAATTCAAAATCTGCAACAATTACATAAAAGGATAAAAAATTGCAAATGCAATAACCTGAATTAAAAATAGAAATGTCCAAACTCACTTCAGGCTGATGGTCTGGGTCCTCCTGCCAATATAAGTCTTCTCTATCTGGGTCATAGGATGAGCAGAATGCTTTAATGTAACGTTTTAATGCAGAGGGTGCTGGATGTATGGAATGAACCAGCGAAGGAGGCAGTGGGGCCTGATTGTATCAGCAAATTCCAGGGAGTTGACTGTACCTGATCGGGAACCTTGGGATGTGATCGTCTAGAAATTGTGATCTTGAAAATTATTTCTGTAGACGTTCAGTAACGCTTAGTAACTGGACACACCAACCTCTTTTTTCCTCGACACTCCCTAGTTCCTCACCATTAACAAATAACTGTTATCTCTCTTTCTTTATGTACTGTGTACAGTTCTGGTCACCACATTACAGGAAGGAAGTGATTGCACTAGAGAATGTACAGAGGAGATTTACGAGGACTTTGCCAGGACTGGAGAATTTTAGCTATGAGGAAAGATTGGATAGGCTGAGGTTGTTTTCTTTGGAACAGAGTAGGCTGAGCGGAGATTTAATTGAGGTGTACAAAATTATAAGGGGCCAAGATAGAGTTGATAGGAAGGATATATTTCCCTTAGCAGTGAAGTCAATAACCAGAGGGCATAGATTTAAATGATTGGTAGAAGGTTTAGAGGGAAGCTGAGGAAAATGTTTTGCACCCAGATGGTGGTGGGTGTCTGGAACTCACTGCCAGAAAGGGTGGTGGAGGTAGAAACCCTCAACAAATTGAAAAAGTACTTTGATAGGCACTTGAAGTGCCATAACCTGCAAGGCTATGGGCCAATTGCTGGAAAGTGCGATTAGGCTGTGTGGCTCATTTTTAGCCGGTGCAGACACCATGGGCTGATTGGTCTCCTTCCGTGCCGTAAATTTTCTGTGATTCTAGGACTCTATGATTCTCCCCTGGAGCCTGCAATAGATGATCTTTGTATTACTACCAATATTCTAACTGTCTGGCTCTTTTTCTGCTTTTCACTTTCCACTAACAACCGACATGGTGAGACTGGAACTTTTTTTATATTTCAAAATATACAAGTAGAAATGGCCTTACATGGTGACCTTCCCGAATACAGCCTTTGCATAAGCCACACCTCACTTCAGTGCGTCCCTCAGCACGTTCTCCTGGACCTTGGAGTGTGCAGTAGGCAACATTCGGTCATGGACAGCTCCTTCAGCTACAAAGTTGCAGGCAGACTAAAGGGTCTCCTTCAACGAGATGATGGTCTTCCCGCAGCAGTTGATGTCTGTCTCGGTTTGCATCCCGGAGAACTACCCGTAGAGCATAGCGCCCTGTGTCACCGAGTTGTTGGAGATGAACCGGGACGGATACCAATGCAGGTCTCTCCAGACGTTCTTTGCAAAGGGACAGTCCAGCAGGAGTTGGACGACGGTGTCGTCCGCGCTGCAACCTCAAGAGCAGCTCACAGTGATGCTGAGATGTGTGCAGGAAAGACCGCACTGGGGTTGCCGTACTCGCCATCATGCAAGCCACATCCTGGTGCCTGTTGGTCCGTTCTGGCGATGAGATGTTCCGCTAAATGGCTTCACCCATCTGGTGGGGAACTGCCTGATCAGATCCACAATCTCCTTTCCCTGCAGGACCCTCAGAATGTTCCGTGCCGACCACTGTCTGCTGACCTTGTAGTCGAAAATGTTCCTCTTCAGGAACTTCTCCACCTGGGACAGGTAGTGGGGTACGGTCCAGCTGGACCAGACGCCCTGCATCTGCTAAGCCAGCGTGGCCTACCAATCTTCTCAGTGTAGGGACTCTCACTACCATTGTTATCAAACCCCAAACTTGCTCCATTTGATTTCACGGCTTGTGGGTGTAACGGGCAGAGCTGCAGCGTTTCAATTTACACTCATCTGAAGTTCCCTTGAACCACCCCTTTATATAGCTATCTTGGCTCAAATTTGGAATCTGACTACTTTCAATGCGATTGAAGCCCCTTTTGGATCAGGGTTAGGAAAAATTCTGCGAACATCTTCTGCTGGTGGGACCTCGAGGGTCTCGGTGGACAAGGCGGCCAATCAGCGATTCGGGCAAGAGACACATTTCCCTATTAAATTCGGCCTTTTGTTATAAAAAGCCTTGGGCTGTGATAGGTTTAAATCTTAATATTGTGACTTCCAATGATGTGTAGGAACTTAGAGAGGGTGCAATACAATGG
The DNA here is from genome assembly GCF_035084215.1 of Heptranchias perlo. Classification (NCBI taxonomy): domain Eukaryota; kingdom Metazoa; phylum Chordata; class Chondrichthyes; order Hexanchiformes; family Hexanchidae; genus Heptranchias; species Heptranchias perlo. The sequence continues at coordinate 686,146 of NW_027139666.1, forward strand.
AAGTACCTGGCTCTCTCATCCTGTGTAGTTTAGCTCAGCTCCCTGGAGATGAGTCGATGCAAAATTAATGGAGAAGGTCTTACCATGATTGAACCGCCCAAACATTGCGACGGAACTCTCTGATGGGGAAAGGGGGTAAAAGTCACAGTCCTTTTTATAATAGGGGCGGCAAGCATCGGACAAGTGGCACGTCTAGTGTTAATGATGGTGATGATGTTGGTCTGGCGCTCTGTCCACTGCTTTTCAACTCCCTCTCGAAGTAGCCCATACAGGGGAGCAGCAATTTCTGTGTAGTCAGAGATAAAATCCCAACACAATCCTGTCATACCCAGAAACTAGTGCAGGGATGTCTCATCGGCCGTGGTAAGGAGGTGATGAACTTGACTTTATCCTGGTCCACAGACCGGGACACGGCCTCGAGGATGACACCAAGGAACTTGACTTGCAGTTTCATCAACTGCAGCTTAGCATCATTGACCCTTAGTCCAGAGGACTCCAATCGACGGAAATCCTCCCTCACATTCGCAGGTGCTATTCCCATGTCTCGGTATGTATTAGGATATCATTCACATATTGGTTGGCAGACTGGGGATTCAGAGTCCTGTCAAAGCTCCTTTCACGTGAGCAGGGAATATAGCGGGGCTGTTGTGGGAACCTTGAGAGAGGACGGTCCAAGTGCACTGCTGTCCTTCGAAAGTCAAGGTGAATTTGTATTGTGAATCGGGGTCGAGCGGGAGGTTCCAGAATCCGTTCGAGATAACTCTCACCCAATATCAGTGAGACCGATGGATCAGCTTGGCTAACATCTCTGTGTATGAGGCCATAGTAGGACTCACTGTTGGAGTATATTTGTTTCATTGATTGTAATTTTCTGTTGCTCACCAAGAGCCGTTTGATTTAAGTTCCAGCCGCAGAGCATAGTTAGCATCTGACAGACCATAACTTTCCTGAACACCCCATGTGCTCTAAATTTGTTATTATCGCTCAAAACTCTCCACTGCCTCTCTCTGACAGGATTCCTGTCTCTATGGAGGGGGGTTATCACATGTTACCTGAATAAACAGATCCATTCGCCCACATGCCAGTGTTTGGCAGATACTGTCTGATGTCTTTCACACACCTGTCGAACCTTGGGGTCAGAGATGTAAGGGGTAATTTCACCATCACTATTTGGGCGGTAAACTGACAGAGCAGAAATTAAAATCGGGCAGGTTCTATTAAGGGCGGGTGATCCGCTCTACCAGTTCGGTCTCCAGCCATGTGAAAATTTCCCTCCACGTGTTGTGAACCGGTGCAGTTTGAGACAATGAACCAGCTTGTGGGCTTTGAAGATTGATACCAGGGCGTAGTTCAGGAATGTTGTGGCCGATTTTAAGCATCCCCGCCTGGCGGAAATGGGGTGGATGAGGCTAGCAAATGGTGTCAGATCACTTACCGCCCTATTAACGCTGGCGTTCCTGCCTCCGTCATGGTGGGGAGGGTGCTGAGAAGAGCGGCCGGAGCAACACCAACCTGTTTCCGGTCAGGCCACGAGTAATATGTAAATCAGAGTATTATGATGTACACGGGACACCATTTAATGTTGGTTGCAAATGGGTGGAGGAGCCGCCCTTTCGATGGCATTAAGTGCTCCAGAATACTGAGAAGTTTCTTTTAACTTATATTTTGTGGGACAAGGAGGAGCAGGAGAGCTTTCCCTTGGCCTGCTGCGGCCGTGAGAAATCCCCCGCCCCCTGATCGTCTCGGAAATGGACAAGGGGGGTTCCTTATTGATCTGTGTAACCACGTCCAGCCTCATGTCCCATTAAACTCCCTGCAGTGAGTAAACATTGCTGCACAGCAGCTCAGAGAGGAATCGATCTCCGGAACTCCCCACTGGAGTTTGAAATTACATTAATATTTTACAAGTTAGTAACGGTCCGGGTGTTGGTCCATTATTATTCTGTTCTGGTCAAAACAAATGTCCCACTGAACAGGAAGCTGTCTGACCCTGACAGCTCACCCTCAGTCCATCCCACCAGGCAGTGTGTGTGATGGGAAATAATCATCAACCGAAAAGGAGGATTTGCTTTTATTCATTTCAGGATTAAACATTTAATATTTAAATCATATTATTTCCAGACTAATAACAGCAAACCATTTCATGTTAGAATCACATCTTGTATCATTTCACAACACCGCATTTGTTGGCTAAAATATAATTCATGTCCAGTGTTTCGACATTTATTTAAAGTATTGGATTGATATCACTTACATTAGTGAACTCATTGATGTCAATTGATAGTAAAATCAGGCGCGGTGAATAACGAGCGCCCGATCCGCTACCGCCCGTCTTACGCCACCGCCATTCGTGAAAATCTAATCTAATGGACTTTTTATTTAATTTCGGATGGAAAGCCTTGACAGGTTTCTATGATTTAACTAATCTAACAATTAGATTCAGCGGGTATTTCACCCAATTCTTCAGCTCCTCCCTGAATTTAGTCTGGGTCACAGCATAAATACACGTGTTGCTGGAGGAAGTGAGAAGTTGTAGCATGAATCCGACTGACTCAATGTCACTGGCCGTATGGTGCTGGACATTTGTTGAATACAGAGAGATAACATAGAAAATGAGTGTGCTCCATAACAATATAAAACTGTCTGATGCACTGAAAAGTAAAATGATGGATTTCATTCGGTTCTCCATCTCTCGATCCTTGTGATTCTCCCCATTGCTGCGGCCCCTGAGTCCCCGGCGGGCTCCACTGGCGGTTAAAATGTGCCTGGCGGTGAGAACATTCAACAGCAAAATCAGAATGAATAGGAGACAAGATGAAACAAATTAAACGCTGTCCATGCGGGTAAAGTGAAAATGGTCGGTTTCAAGACACAACCCCGGGGTACATTGTCCATGAAATATTCCGAGTGAAATGCAAAGTACCAGGGAATGTTTAGTAAACAGCTCAGCGCACTCACCACCCCGATAACAACAGCCGCCGTTTTCTCGGTGCAATATTTTGTTTTCAGCTTCTGACAACTAATGGCCACAAATCGATCAAAGGTGAAAACCACTGTGAACCAGACAGAGGCCGCAATGGCTGCTAATTTCAGGATGACAATGAGACGGCACACGGGGGTAATGGTCAAGAATGAAACTGGGAGATAAATCTCAATAATGCGCGTCATTATGACATCAGTGATAACGACCAGGAGATCGGCCGCCGCCGTTCCCACCAGGTAGCGAGTGATACATTTGGAGAGTCCGCACTTTCCTCGGGACAGGATTATAATCGCCAACAAGTTAACTGTAAGAGGGAGAAACGGAAGCAGAGAAATTACTGATCAGACCTGGAGCCAAAGCAGCAGTTTGAGAGGATCTGAGGTGAACTTTTTTGGTGCATCAAACGGTGGAAACTGATTCACTGACCTGGGCAGCGCTTTCAGGCAGAGAAATGTTTTAAAACACAATTAACAATAATGAATTGGGAAATTGATACAGAAAGTGAATAAATTGAGCACCGGATCACCTGGAAGAGTCGAGTGAGGGCGCCGTGCCAGTGGAGAAGGGAGAAGAGTCTTTTCTGAGCCAATTAAATCCGGATTTGGGTTCCAGACAGAAGAGAAAGTGACTGATGGCTGAGAAGGTGGGTGCACAGGGTGAGGTGCTGCTGGTATGTTGCTCTGGATGAACAGAGCAGACAGAGGCTGGCACCAGACGGGAAAGGCCGAGATCCACGGCGGTGAGTTTTAAACTTCATATCGGATTGGAGGCAGCTGGAGGCTGCGCCAGTGAGTGAGTTTGGGAGAGAAACAAGGAAAAGCGGATGTAGGAGCTGGAGTTGAGTCAGTAGCAGATGGTTTGGGAAAGCGGATAAACGGAAGCAACAAACAAGGAAACAGATGATTCAATGCAATGGAGAGAGAGGCTGGGTTTGACAGGGATAGACTGCAGCGGAGTGTTAGAGGAAATCTTATCTCTTGGTCCCAGTAACATGACAATTGATATATACAACCATTAATTTTGGGGATTATTGGTGTCATTGAGCAGCTTGTTGGCTTTAAAATGAGTTCAATAAATTTAGTTTGCAGGTTCAATTAAAATTAAATTAAAATGCATTAATTAAACTAGCTTTGTTTTTTATTGAATTGAGCTGATAGCTTCGAGAAAGCAATGTCCGAATAATTCGCGGCGGTGAGTTTGAGGCTTCGGTTTGGATTGGAAGAGGCAGCTGGAGGCCGAGTGAGCGAGTGAGATTGGGAAGGAGACAAAGGAAAAGGACTTGTATGTGCTGCAGGGGAGTCAGTAGCAGATAGTTTGGGAAAGCGAATGAACTGAAGGAACGGAGGAGGAGACAGAGGATTCAATGCAGTGTGAGGAGAGGCTGGGATTCACAGGGAGAGACTGCAGCAGAGTGTTAGAGGAAATCTAATCTATAGTCCCAACTCACACAATCCAATTAATGAATTCAACCATTAATTTATGTGGTTATTAGTGTCAATGAACTGCTCGTTCTTTACATAATGTGTTCAATAAATTTACTTTGCATATTCAACTAAAATCACATAAAAGTACAATCATTGAATTCGCCTCGCTCTTTATTGAATTAAGCTGACACATTGCTTCTCGAATGCAATATCCCCATAATTCAATTCGATCAAGAAATTATTGTTTTTATTCTTCAAAAACATTTGATTTATTTTTATTTGTTCAGTCAGTAAACAATTAAAAGGAACATTCACATAAACAGACTGTGGATCCGATCGTCATAAACATACCCGGCGTGAGTACAATGAAACTCTCACAATCTGACAACAACCTAATAACACCTTCAAGTCTAATTTATTCTTCATAATTGTACTGGAAGTTTCAGCAGTTCATTCCGATGAATTATTCACACCGCTGACGCTCTCTCTCTCTCTCTCTTCCTCTCTCGCTCTTATTCTCTGTGTGTGTCTCTCTCTCTTTCTCTCGTTCAATTTCCCCCTCCCTCTGGTTTTCCTTCTCAGTCGCGTTCTCGATCGCTCCTCTCTTTCACTCCGCACTCTCTCCACTCTCTTTCCCATTGCCCCTTTTCACATCCGAGTAAATCCTAACCTCCTCCGCCTGCTTTCTCTTCACCAGCCCCGTGTTCCAATGATCCTATTCTCAGTGTCAGTTTGTTAAATGGTGAAGGCTCTGTGATCAGTTAAATGTTTCCACAGATCATCCCGTTCTCCACCTGTTCACCTACACTGTTCACTTCATCTATAATGCATGGAATGAACAGAATCGAATCCCTCTTCCAGACACACCTCACAATAATTGAAATTCCTTCTCCTGTAATTACAAAGTACAGCGTTAGATGGCAGCATTGTTCAATTAAAAAATGCCAACATCACCGCTGCTGCTTGTTATCCACAGATAAATGGAAGGGCTCATGATTCAAACAGATGAAGTGCAAACTGATACAACATAATCTCAAAACGTTGCATTTTACATTGAATTCATCCACAGTGAAGCAAAGAATGAGATGTGAAAGAATCAAAAGCAAACTCAGCTCAGTAGCCAGATCCGGAACTGCGTCAGATACACACAATGAAACAATAATTCATAACAGTGACAAACAATCAATACATTGAAACCCCAGTTAAACTGAACCATGTTATCGGGCAGGGAGGACATTGCGCTGCCTCCTTGCAACACTGAGACCATGAGTTGTCCATTATCAATCACTGAAAACACATTGATGAAAATTATTACAGGACGAGTTAGTTTCACAACATGAAACTGTTAACAGCTCCTGATGGTCTGATACCAGCTCTTAGCCCAGACACCTGATTCTAATACATTCAGTACAGAGAATAATCCAGTAACAATGCCAGGGTTGGATATACAAGACCAAAAGAGCAGAGACTTAGGACAGTCGATCAACTGATAGAACAGAACAGTCCACTGTGTAATACATAATGGGAGATAAAAGTGTGCCATTCACAGCAGCAGAGTTAATACTGATTTACACCATCAGCAGCTGAGATAATGGCTTACCTGGAACTCCAACGGCTGCAAGAACAGGATAATAAATACATTCCATCTGATACATTACTGAATATCCCATTTTTGTGAGAAGCAATGACTTCTGTTTGCCTGGAAACCGCAGCTCCGACAGGCAGTCTGTGTGGATTCATTACAGTGATCCCTGATTTATACATGGGATAAATCTCCACTGACACAGTTATACCCCTGATCATTGCTATTAGTTACAGTCATTTGAACAAAGACATTACATCAGCAGCTTTGCCTCCGCGTAAATGATGTGGTGGATATATCACAAACATCTCAAAGCCCAGGACATTATCTTAATGAGAACTCTCTCAGGAATAAAGTTAAAAGCTGTGCTCAGAAAGGACTGGTCCAACAACAATGAGCGGCTTCATTTACAGTTTTCATCTAATTGTATTGACCATGTTCACTCCTGCTGATTCATTTATAAATTTTACATATTTCTCCACATTGTGCATTGAATCCAGGTACACAAGCAAATCCGTTTCACTCTGTTCCTTCAGTTTCCCAGGTACAATATGAATTTTGAGTCTCTAACACGAAGACAGCCTCGAAGAGGCACACCATCCTTTCAGGCAGTGCTCAACAATCCTCGGTGTCAAAAATATTGTAATTTCCCCTCTAGTTGTTTTGCCAATTATTTTAAACCGATGACCTCTGGTTAACAATCCAGTTGCCAGTGTAAATAGATTCCCCTAATTGCTCGATAAAACACTCTCATTATATCGAACACCTCTATTAGTTCTCCCCTTAACCTTCTCTGATCTAAGGAGAACAATCCCAGATTCTCCAATCCCTTCACACAACTGAAGTCCCTCATCCCTGGCATCGGAGCGGAGCGACAGGCGGGAGCGGACCGAGGAGAGAGCGCGGGACTCGGAGACGACAGAGAGGCAATCGGTGAAAAAAACAAGGATTGACGTCACAGGACAGCGGGTAGGTGATTGGCGAGTCGATAAAGGGAGCAGCGGAGGCCTGAGGTGAGGAATTAAACTCACCTGCGTGAGTCTTTTTCCCCAGCGGGGAAGGAGCTTCGCGGCTTTTTCAAAGGCAGGGGGCGGGGCCAATTCATTGGTACCCATGAAGAGGTGGAGCGGTTGCTAAACCCGAGACACGACACGAGTAGTGACTCCCACCTCCTCGAACCTTTTTTTTTTTGGGGGGGGGGGTAGAGGGAATTTAAAGGGCAGGTTCGTTTTTATATTTTGTTTTCAGGGACTTAACTCCTGGACCGAAAATAAATAAGAAGCAAAAAGTAATCCGAAGTGGGACGTCACCAAGGAAGAGGTAAGTGATTGGTTGGTGAGTATTTTCCTGCTGAATTTGTCGAAGGTTAGAGCTTGTGGATTCTCGGGTCTCTGTTGTGTAGTGGGGAACTGCTGTTCAGCAAGGGCCCTTGAGTATACCTTTTAATTGAAGTGAAATTGGTGGGATTCATTTAATTTGAATTAATTAGTTGAAGATTAAGTCATGTCAGGACAGCCCAGCCTCGTGTTATGCTCTTCCTGCTCGATGTGGGAAATCAGGGACCCTTCCGGTGTCCCTGACGACCATGTGTGCGGGAAATGTATCCAGCTGCAGCTACTGACAAACTGCATTGCGGCACTGGAGCTGCGGATGGATTCATTATGGAGCATTCGCGATGCTGAAAACGTCGTGGATAGCACGTTTAGTGAAATGGTCACACCGCAGGTAAAGGTTGTACAGGCAGGAAATAAGTGGATGACCTCCAGCCAGAGTAAGAGGAGCAGGCAGGTAGTGCAGGGGTCCCCTGTGGCCGTCGCCCTCTCAAACAAATATACCGCTTTGGATATTGTTGAGGGGGATGACTTATCAGGGGAGGGCAGCAGCAGCCAACTTCCTGGCACCAGGGGTAGCTCTGCTGCACAGGCTGGGAGGAAAAAGAGTAGAAGAGCTATAGTGGTAGGGGATTCTATCGTAAGGGGAACAGACAGACGTTTCTGTGGCCGTAAACGTGACTCCAGGATGGTTTGTTGCCTCCCTGGTGCCAGGGTCATGGATGTCACTGAGCGGCTTCAGGGCATTCTCAAGGGGGAGGGTGAGCAGGCAGAGGTCGTGGTCCACATTGGGACCAACGACATAGGTAGAAAGGGAGATGAGGTCCTGCATCAAGAATTTAGGGAGCTCGGTAGCAGATTAAAGAGCAGGACCTCAAAGGTTGTAATCTCTGGATTACTCCCAGTGCCACGGGCTAGTGAGTATAGAAATAGGAGGATAGAACAGATGAATGCGTGGCTGAAGAGTTGGTGCAGGAGGGAGGGTTTCAGTTTCCTGGATCACTGGGCCTGCTTCTGGGGAAGGTGGGACTTCTACAAGTCGGACGGGTTGCATCTGAACCAGAGCGGGACAAATATCCTTGCGGGGAGGTTTGCTAGCACTGTTGGGGTGGGGGGGGGGGGGTTAAACTAACTTAGCAGGGGGATGTGATACAGAGTGGAGCTACAATAGGGGGTGATGTGTAGCCAAATATTGAGAAAAAACAAGTCAGCTTGGAAGACAGGGCAAATATGTAAGAGCAAGGCTGGATGGCATCTATTTTAATGCGAGGAGTCTTGCGAATAAGGTGGATGAACTGAAGGTGTTGATAAACACATGGGAGTATGATATTGGTGCTGTCACAGAGACATGGTTGAGGGAGGGGCAAGACTGGCAGCTCAATATTCCGGGGTACAGAATCTTCAGGCGAGACAGAGGGGGAGGTATAAGAGGAAGGGGGGTCGCAATATTAATTAAAGAATCAATTACTGCCATAAGGAGGGATGATATATTAGCAGGTTCCTCTAATGAGGCCTTATGGGTGGAGCTTAGAAACAAAAAGGGGGCAAGCACTTTGATGGGAGTGTACTATAGACCCCCAAACAGTCAGGGGGAGATAGAGGAACAGATATGTAGGCAAATCTCAGAAAATTGTGCAAATAATAGGGTAATAATAGTGGGGGATTTCAACTTCCCCAAAATTAACTGGGATACTCAGAGTGTAAAATGCTTAGAGGGTACAAAATTCTTAACGTGCATCCAGGAGAGCTTTTTGAGCCAGCATGTAGAAAGTCCTACAAGAGAGGGGGCGGTACTGGACATAATTCTAGGGAATGTGGCCGGCCAAGTGGAAGAAGTGCTAGTCGGTGAGCACTTTGGTGACAGTGACCATAATTCAGTGAGAATTAAGGTGGTCATGGAAAAGGACAGGGAGGGGCCGGAAATAAAGGTTCCAAATTGGGGGAAGGCCGATTTTAATAGGATAAGGCAGGATCTGGCCAAAATGGACTGGGATCAGCTGCTTGTCGGAAAATCCGCATCGGAGCAATGGGAGTCTTTCAGAAGGGAGATTGAGACCATACAATGGCAACATGTTCCCGTAAAGGTCAAGGGTGGTTCCAAGAACTCCAGATAACCTTGGATGTCAGGGGATATACGAGAATGGATTCGGAAAAAAACGAGGGCTTTTGGCAGATACAAAAGGCTAAGGACAGAGGAAGCCCTGGAGGAGTACAAAAATTGCAGGGGGATACTTAAAAAAGAAATTAGGAGATCAATGAGGGGCCATCAAAAAACACTGGCGAGCAAAATAAAGGAAAATCCTAAGATGTTTTATAAGTATATTAAGGGTAAGAGGATAACTAGGGGAAAATAGGTCCCATTAGGGACAATAATGGCAATCTGTGTGTGGAGCCGGAAGATGTAGGAGTGGTTCTAAATGAATTTTTTGCATCTGTTTTCACTATGGAGAAGGACGACGTCGACAGAGAAATACGACAGGGGGACTGTGATATACTCGAACATATTAACATCGAGCGGGAGGAGGTATTGGCGGTTTTAGCAGGCCTAAAAATGGATAAATCCCCAGGCCCGGACCAAATGAATCCCAGGCTACTGTGTGAGGCAAAGGAGGAGATTGCGGGGTCTCTAACACATATATTCAGAACCTCTCTGGCCACAGGGGATGTGCCAGAGGACTGGAGAACCGCTAATGTAGTACCATTATTCAAGAAGGCGAGTAGGGAAAAACCGGGGAACTACAGGCCAGTGAGCCTAACATCAGTGGTAGGAAAATTATTGCAAAAATTCTGAAGGACAAAATTAGTCTCCACTTGGAGAAGCAAGGATTAATCAGGGATAGTCAACATGGCTTTGTCAAGGGAAGATCATGTCTGACTAATTGGATTGAATTATTTGAGGGGGTGACGAGGCGTGTGGATGAGGGTAACGCAGTGGATGTGGTATACATGGATTTCAGTAAGGCCTTCTATAAAGTCCCGCACAGGAGACTGGTCAAGAAGGTACGAGCCCATGGAGTCCAGGGTGCCTTGCCACTTTGGATACAAAACTGGCTTAGTGGCAGAAGGCAGAGGGTGATGGTCGAAGGTTGTTTTTGTGACTGGAAGCCTGTGGCCAGTGGGGTACCACAGGGATCTGTGCTGGGGCCCTTGCTGTTTGTGGTCTACATTAACGACTTGGATTTGAATGTAAAAGGTATGATCAGAAAGTTCGCTGATGATACAAAAATAGGTAGGGTGGTAAATAGCGAGGAGGATAGCCTCAGTCTGCAGGACGATATAGATGGGTTGGTCAGATGGGCGGAACAGTGGCAAATGGAATTTAACCCGGAAAAGTGCGAGGTGATGCACTTTGGAGGGACTAACAAGGCAAGGGAATGCACAATGAATGGGAAGACCCTCGGCAAGACAGAGGGTCAGAGGGATCTTGGTGTGCAAGTTCGCAGATCCCTGAAGGCGGCGGAACAGGTAGATAAGGTGGTAAAGAAGGCATATGGGATACTTGCCTTTATTAGCCGAGGCATAGAATATAAGAGCAAGGAGGTTATGATGGAGCTGTATAAAACACTGGTTAGGCCACGGCTGGAGTACTGTGTGCAGTTCTGGTCGCCACACTACAGGAAGGATGTGATCGCTTTGGAGAGGGTGCAGAGGAGATTCACCAGGATGTTACCAGGCCTGGAGCGCTTCAGCTATGAAGAGAGACTGGGAAGATTGGGTTTGTTTTCCTTGGAGCAGAGGAGGCTGAGGGTGGACATGATTGAGGTGTACAAAATTATGAGGGGCACAGATAGGATGGATACTAAGGAGCTTTTTCCCTTCGTTGAGGGTTCTATAACAAGGGGACATAGATTCAAGGTAAAAGGCGGGAGGTTTAGAGGGGATTTGAGAAAGAACTTTTTCACCCAGAGGGTGGTTGGAGTCTGGAACTCGCTGCCTGAAAGGGTTGTGGAGGCAGGAACCCTCACAACATTCAAGAAGCATTTGGATGAGCACTTGAAATGCCATAGCATACAAGGCTACGGACCAAATGCTGGAATATGGCATTAGAGTAGACAGGGCTGATGGCCGGCGCGGACACGATGGGCCGAAGGGCCTCTCTCCGTGCTGTATAACTCTATGACTCTATGACTCTATGTGGCAGGACTGCAGAGCTTTGATCTGATCCGTTGGTTGTGGAATCCCTTAGCTCTGTTTATAGCATGTTGCTTCTGCTATTTAGCATGGCACACTTGACTAAAAAGGCAGATGATTTTGAACAGGTCAATTGGTTAACACTGCTGGGTGGTGATGAAATCAAAATATAATATAAATGGGATGATTTTAATAATAAGCTAAAAATGTGGATGACAAATATGCGCCCAAAGCCTAAAGCAGTGAGTGATGTAAGAAAAGACAAGGTGGCTGAATGGTCACGGACAAAGAGAAATAAGATGGAAACCAAAGTGTTTCTACCAGCTAAAGGCATCGAATACTCAACTAACCCAGTTCGGTACCGGGAACAGATAAAGAAAACTAAGGCTGCTTTTAGATCAGCTAATGTGATCATGGAAAAGGGGATCATCGAGAATTGCGGATGTTTTTGGGAAAGCGTTTTCAGTTATGTGAAGAGTCAGAGAACTGTCAAAGACTGTATTGGGCCACTGAAGGATGATCAAGGACAGGTTACGAAGGACTCACGGCGTATGGCGGAAATATTAAATGAGTACTTTGCATCGGATCTTACACTTGAAGACGATGATCAACTGTAAGAATGTGATGACGTTGTTAATAATCTAACTGTTTATTTTGACATCGGTGAATATTTTGTTTTGGAAACAATTACAAAGCTTAAAATAGCTCGAGCTGCCGGTCCGGATAATATCCAACTGATAGTCCTTAGGAAGATGGGGCAGGTGCTGTGCGAACCCCTTGCACTTGTCTTTGATAGCTCCCTGCACTCTGGGGCTGTTTCCTTCGACTGAAAGGAGGCTAAAAAGCGTATTTGGCGGCCATATTAGATAATATGTTTCATGAGATCATTAGCGATGATGATCACTACTTCAGGAGATCACTACTTCGATAGAGAAGGACATATTAAGGCCGCCCAACATGGCTTCAAAGAAACGAAGTCATTTCTTACAAATTTGATTGTATTTTTTGAAGAATTCACCACGATAGTTGATTTGGGGAAGCCAAGTTAACACTCTTTACTTAAGCATCCAAAAAGCTTTTGACAAGGTAGCGCACAATAAGCTTCTCTACAAAATCGAAGCCTTTGGTATTAGTCGTAACATATTGAGCTGGATTGAGAAGTGTCGAGAAGGCCTTAGGAAGAAAATAGTTACATATTGATTTGGATCTGTTTGCAGACCAGTTAACAGTGGTCTCCCTCAGGGATCGGTGTTTGGACCATTGATCTTTTTTATTGTTATGAATGATCTAGATGTAGGTTTTTGGGGGCACGGTCTACAAGTTTGCAGATATTTAGATTTGTACGAGTGTCAGGACTGTAGACGATTCTCTTCTGTTTCAGGCGGATCTTGACGCGTTGGGTGGTTAGGCACGTGACTGGCTAATGATGTTTAATTTGGAAAAGTGCAGCGTTGTGTATGTGGGCAGGGTGAATGCTGAACATAAATACATAATTAAGGGAAAAGCATTATAGCAGGTGGAGCAAGAAATAGATCTGAGTGTTTTAGTGTGTAGAGCTCGAAAGGATCAAGAGCAATGCTGCGATGAGATAGCTAAATCGAATAGTATGCTGGGGTGCATTTATAGGAAATAGGAACAGAGGAACAAATGAACAGGAGTAGGCCAATCAGTCCCGTGAGCTTGTTCCGCCATTCATTTAGATCATGACTGATCTGTACCTTAACCCCATCTACGCGCATTGATTCTGTAACCCTTAACATCTTGACTGAACAAAATTCCGTCAATCTCAGTTTTCACATTTTCAGTTGACCTCCATCCTCAACAGCTCTATGGGGGAGAGAGTTCCAGATTTCCACTACCTTTGTGTGAAAAAGTGTTTCCTCTCATCACCCCTGAATGGCCTAGCTCTAATTTTAAGGTTATGCCGACTTGTTCTGAACTCCCACACCAGAGGGAATATTTCCTTCCTATCTACCCAATCACATTATTTCACCATCTTAAACACCTCAAGGGAATAAAAGCATGGTCTATGCAACCTGAACTCATCATTTAACCGGTTTTTTTCACGGTATAATTCTGGTGAACCTGCGCTGGACCCCTTCCAAGGCTAATATATCCTTCCTGAGGTTCAATGCCCAGAACTGAAAGCAGTACACCAGATGGGATGTGACCACAGCTCTGTACAGCTATGATATAACTTCCACCCCCTTTGTATTCCAGCCCCCTTGACATAAAGGCCATCGTTCCATTCGCCTTTAAAATATTTTTTGTACCTGTCCACTAGCTTTTATTGAATCCTCTACTTGGACCTCTAACTCTATCTGCTCCTCTACAGTTCCGAGCTTCTTGCTGTTTAGAAAATACTCTGATCAATTTTTCATAGGTCCAAAGTGGATGACCTCACACTTTCTCACATTGAACTCCAATTGATTACAAAACAACACCTATTATTTTGTCCTTATTCAAGACCTTGGTCAGGACTGAATTTGAAATCTTTGTCCAGTTTTGGTCTCCCCACATGGTGGATGATAATACGCCTTTGTAAAGGGTGCAGAGGAGGGCCACGAGATTAATTCCCAGTTTGAAGCATCTTAGTTATCAAGATAGGCTAAAAGAGTTGTGACTATAGAGAAGCGTAGACATGGGGGTGATTAGATCGAGGTGTATAAGATGATGAAGGGAATAGATTGTGCTCGAGTAGAGAGTTTGTGCCAATAAATATGTTAGGGAGCACCAGGGTTCATAATTTTAAGTTGTACAACGTCAGATCTAGGTTAGATGTCAGGAAGTGATTGGAATCAACTTCATCTTAACAAATGTTTCCTGTGTCCGAATACTGAAAGATTGGTGACGGGTGTGACACATGTACAGAAACACGAATATCCAGTTCCTGTTACATCCCTGGGTTACACTATCTCATTGTTAGACATTGGGCAGTGCAGAAACATCATATTGACTTCTGATTATAAGCAGAACTATTGTCACATCCCCGGTATCATCCGTGGCTCAGATAGTAGCACTCTCGCCTCTGAGTCAAAAGGTTGTGGCTTTAAGTCCCACTCTGGAGACTTGAGTACAAAATGCAAGCTGACACTCCAGTACAATACGGAGGGTGTGCTGCACTGTCGAAGCTACCGTCTTTCGGATGAGGTGTTAAACCGAGGCCCTGTCCGCCCTCTCAGGTGGACGTAAAAGGTCCCATGGCAATATTTGGAAGATGAACAGGGGAGTTCTGGTGTCCTGGCCCATATTTATCCCTTAACCAACAACTATAAAACATTTAATTTGGTCATTATCACATTGCTGTTTGTGGGACCTTGCTGTGTGAAAATTGGCTGCTGCATTTCCTACATTACAACAGTGACTGCACTTCAAGAGTACTTCATTGGCTGTAATGCGCTTTGGGACTGTCCCGAGGTCATGAAAGGCGCTATATAAATGCATGCCTGTCTTTCTTTTTCTGGGATACAGTATCATATTGTTAGGTATGCAGCAGAGCAGAAACTTGATTGTTCAGATTATACGGCGGAACCATTGTTGCATCCCTGGTTCACACTCAAGTATTGTGAGATTTTGGACAATGCAGAAACATGAATATCCAGTTTAGATTATAAGGCGGAATTATTGTTACATAGAATCATAGAATCATAGAAGTTACAACATGGAAACAGGCCCTTCGGCGCAACATGTCAATGTCGCCCAGATTATACCACTAAGCTAGACCCAATTTCCTGCACTTGGCCCATATCCCTCTATACCCATCTTACCCATGCAACTGTCCAAATGCTTTTTAAAAGACAAAATTGTACCCGCCTCTACTACTGCCTCTGGCAGCTCGTTCCAGACACTCACCACCCTTTGAGTGAAAAAATTGTCCCTCTGGACCCTTTTGAATCTCTCCCCTCTCACCTTAAATCGATGCCCCCTCGTTATAGACTCCCCTACCTTTGGGAAAAGATTTTGACTATCTACCTTATCTATGCCCCTCATTATTTTATAGACTTCCAAAAGATCACCACTTAACCTCCTACTCTCCAGGGAAAAAAGTGCCAGTCTGTCTAACCTCTCCCTATAAGTCAAACCATCAAGTCCCGGTAGCATCCGAGTAAATCTTTTCTGCACTCTTTCTAGTTTAATAATATCCTTTCTATAATAGGGTGACCAGAACTGTACACAGTGCTCCAAGTGTGGCCTCACCAATGCCCTGTACAACTTCAGGAAGACATCCCAACTCCTGCATTCCAAGTTCTGACCAATGAAACCAAGCATGCCGAATGCATTCTTCACCACCCTATCCACCTGTGACTCCACTTTCAAGGAGCTATGAATCTGTACTGCTAGATCTCTTTGTTCTATAACTCTCCCCAACGCCCTACCATTAACGGAGTAGGTCCTGGCCCGATTCGATCTACCAAAATGCATCACCTCACATTTATCTAAATTAAACTCCATTTGCCATTCATCGGCCCACTTGCCCAATTTATCAAGATCCCGTTGCAATCCTAGATAACCTTCTTCACTGTCCACAATGCCACCAATCTTGGTGTCATCTGCAAACTTACTAACCATGCCTCCTAAATTCTCATCCAAATCATTAATATAAATAACAAATAACAGCGGACCCAGCACCGATCCCTGCGGCACACCGCTGGACACAGGCATCCAGTCTGAAAAACAACCCTCTACAACCACCCTCTGTCTTCTGTCGTCAAGGCAATTTTGTATCCAATTGGCTACCTCACCTTGGATCCCATGAGATTTAACCTTATGTAACAACCTACAATGCGGTACCTTGTCAAAGACTTTGCTGAAGTCCATGTCGACCACGTCTACTGCACAGCCCTCATCTATCTTCTTGGTTACCCCTTCAAAAAACTCAATCAAATTCGTGAGACATGATTTTCCTGTCACAAAACCATGCTGACTGTTCCTAATTAGTCCCTGCCTCTCCAAATGCCTGTACATCCTGTCTCTCAGAATACCCTCGAACAACTTACCCACTACAGATGTCAGGCTCACCGGTCTGTAGTTCCCAGGCTTTTCCCTGCCGCCCTTCTTAAACAAAGGCACAACATTTGCTACCCTCCAATCTTCAGGCCCCTCACCTGTAGCGGTGGATGATTCAAATATCTCTGCTAGGGGACCCGCAATGTACTCCCTAACCTCCCATAACGTCCTGGGATACATTTCATCAGGTCCCGGAGGTTTATCTACCTTGATGCGCGTTAAGACTTCCAGCACCTCCCTCTCTGTAATATATACACTCCTCAAGACATCACTATTTATTTCCCCAAGTTCCCTAACATCCATGCCTTTCTCAACTGTAAATACCGATGTGAAATATTCATTCAGGATCTCACCCATCTCTTGTGGTTCCGCACATGGATGACCTTGTTGATCCTGAAGAGGCCCTACTCTCTCCCTAGTTACTCTTTTGCCCTTAATGTATTTGTAGAATCTCTTTGGATTCTCCTTTGCCTTATCTGCCAAAACAATCTCATGTCCCCTTTTTGCCCTCCTGATTTCTCACTTAACTCTACTCCGGCAATCTCTATACTCTTCAAAGGATCCACTTGATCCCAGCTGCCTATGCATGTCATATGCCTCCTTCTTCTTCTTGACTAGGGCCTCAATCTCCCGAGTCATCCAAGGTTCCCTACTTCTACCAGCCTTGCCCTTCACTTTATAAGGAATGTGCTTACCCTGAACCCTGGTTAACACACGTTTGAATGCCTCCCCATTACCAGACGTCCCTTTGCCTGCCAAGAGACTCTCTCAATCAACTTCTGAAAGTTCCTGTCTAATACCATCAAAATTGGCCTTTCCCCAATTTAGAATTTTAACTTTTGGGCCAGACCTATCCTTCTCCATAGCTATATTAAAACTAATGGAATTATGATGACTGGTCCCAAAGTGATCCCTCACTAACACTTCTGTCACCTGCCCTTCCTTATTTCCCAAGAGGAGGTCAAGTTTTGCCCCCTCTCTAGTCGGGCCATCCACATACTTAATGAGGAATTCCTCCTGAATACACTCAACAAATTTCTCTCCATCCAAGCCCCTAATGCTATGGCTGTCCCAGTCAATGTTGGGAAAGTTAAAGTCCCCTACTATTACCAACCTATTTTTCTTGCAGCTGTCTGTAATCTCCTTACATATTTGCTCCTCAATTTCCCGTTGACTATTTGGTGGTCTGTAGTACAATCCTATCAAAGTGATCTCTCCCTTCTTATTTTTCAGTTCTACCCATATAGATTCACTGGGCGAACCCTCGGATATATCCCCTCTCACTACTGCCGTGATGTTCTCCCTAATCAAGAACGCAACTCCCCTCCCTCTCTTACCTCCTGCTCTATCTTTCCTATAGCATCTGTACCCTGGAACATTGAGCTGCCAGTCCTGCCCCTCCCTTAACCATGTTTTAGTAATAGCTATAACATCCCAGTCCCATGTACCCATCCATGCCCTGAGTTCATCTGCCTTGCCCATCAGACTTCTTGCATTGAAATAAATCTCTGGGTTACTCTGTCGTATTGTTAGATAATGTTCAGTGGAGAAACACGAATAACCATTTCGGATTATAAGTCGGAATTATTGTTACATCCCTGTAACAATACAGTATTGTTATACTGTCATATTGTTCGATATTGGGCAGTGCCACAAACCGTCTTCCAAGATCATTCAAACACGTCACTAATGCCAATCTAAGACCAACGTGAGGTGTAGATGTTTACAGAAGAATGGGAGACCATTTGGCCCATCGTTTCAGTGCCCGTTCATGATTAAAGCAATTCAAAACGTATGCCTTGGCAAACTTTCTTCCAAAAGCCTTTCATCTAAATCAATTTCAAATATATATTCAGTTTTCTCTTAAACGATGCAATGGTAAAAGTTGCAATTGTATCTTTTCTGTTTTTCAATTCCCTGTGGTAAAACAGTCCATGCTTCAAAAAATCTCTGCGGGAAGAATTTACTCTTAAACTCTTTCATCATGAGCTGGAATTGATGACCCCTTGTAAATGATCCTCACAACCAGAGGATACAATAATTCTCTATTATTATATCACTGACCATCACAACCAGAGAATACAGTAATTCCCAATTCTTCAACACTAATTGTGGTGGAGGTTAAATCGGGTCATGAGCTCAGCTCAGTTACACGGGTCCAATTTTACTCGATCCGTCAACCAATGTAAAATAAACGAGTAAACATTTGCAGTAAAATAACGGAGCGAGGAATGGCAAGGAAGCTCGTTTAGTGTCCGACCCTTAATATCACCCACAGTCATTTCTCGGCTGCAATCCTAAACGTGGCCTTTAAGTCTGACGGGTCGGATACTCCAATATTCATATTTTAACTGGGAAACTGCAGGAACAGAGTGAAAGAGGCCTGCCTGTGTCCCTGGATTCACTGTACGCACTGAGAGAAATCGGTTGTGGTCATAAATGAATCGGCAGGAGTCAATATGGTCAATACAATTATATGAAAAGTGTAAATGAAGCCGCCCATTGTTGTTGGACCAGTCCTTTCTGAGCACAGCTTTTAACTTTATTCCTGAGAGAAGTCCCATTAAAATAATGTCCTAAACTTTGAGATGTTTGTGTTATATCCACGTCATTGTTTACATTGGAGACAAAGCTGCTGATGTAATGTGTTTGTTCAGGTGACTGTAACTAATAACAATGATCAGGGGTATAACCGTGTCAGTGGAGATTTATCCACTGTATAAATCAGGGCTTGTTGCAATGTATCAGCTCAGAGTGCCTGCCAGAGCTGCTGTTTTCAGATCAACAGAAGTCGCTGCTTCTCACAGAAATGGGATATTCAGTAATGTTTCAGATAGAACGCATTTATTATCCAGTTCTTGCAGCCATTGGAGTTCCAGGTAAGCCGTCATCTCAACTGTGACTATTGTAAATCGGTGTTAACTGTGCTGCTGTCCTTGGCAAATTATTTTTCTCCCACCATATTTTGCACAGCCGCCTGTTCTGTTCGTTCAGTTGAATGATGGAATGTTTAAAGTGTCTGCTCTTTCAGTCTTGTAGGAGCTGCATTATATTTGTTATGATCTTTGCATATCCAACCCTGGCACTGTTACTCGATCATTCACTGTACTAAATGTAATGCTGAATATTGGTATGTCCTCAAGTTGTCCTCAACTTCGAAACGTTCGGTCTTGTTGCAATTGCTTCATTTCTGCAGTGATCATTGTTTATCCAAACCTGGCATTATCTGTACTGAATGTATTGGAATCAGATGTCTGGGCTAAGAGCTGGTATCAGACCATCAGGAGCTGTTAACACTTTCATGTTGTGGAACTAACATGAACTGGAGTATTTGTTCATAAATGTGTTTTCAGTGATTGATAATGAGACAGCTCACGGTCTCAATGTTACAAGGAGGCAGCGCAATGTCCTCCCTCCACAATAATATGGTTCAGTTTAACTGGGATTTCAATGTATTTATTGGTTATCACTGTCATGAAATATTATTTCATTGTGTGTGTATCTCACGCAACTCCAGAGGTCTGGTTACTGAACTGAGTTTGCTGCTGATTCTTTCACATCTCATTTTCTGCTTCACTCTGGATGAATTCACTGTACATTGCAATATATTGAGGATATGTTGTATCAGTTTGCAATTTATCTGTTGGAATCATGAGCACTTCTATTTATATGTAGATTATAAGCAGCAGCGGTGATGTTGGCGTATTGCTAATTGAACAATGCCGCCATCTAACGCTGTACTTTATAATTACTGCAAACAATTATACAACACCAAGTTATAGTCCAACAAATTTATTTTAAATTCCACAAGCTTTCGGAGGCTTCCTCCTTCGTCAGGTGAACGGTGTGGAAATGAGATTTTCGAATCCTTCGCATTTGAAAATCACAGAACAATGCCTGGTGATTACTGCCCGTTGCCAAGGCAATCACAGTGAGCAGACAGAAAGGTGTCACCTAAAAGGCCACTGAATATACAAACCCCCCCCCAAAAAAAAGGAGAGAGAGAGAGAGAAGGAAGACAGTCAATGACCCGTTATATTAAAAACAGATAACATTTGTTCGCTGGTGGGGTTACGTGTAGTGTGACATGAACCCAAGATCCCGGTTGAGGCCGTCCTCATGGGTGCGGAACTTGGCTATCAGTTTCTGCTCGACGATTTTGCGTTGTCGTGTGTCTCGAAGGCCGCCTTGGAGAACGCTTACCCGAAGGTCGGTGGCTGAATGTCCACGACTGCTGAAGTGTTCCCCGACAGGGAGAGAACCCTCCTGTTTGGCGATTGTTGCGCGGTGTCCGTTCATCCGTTGTCGCAGCGTCTGCATGGTCTCGCCGATGTACCATACTCCGGGGCATCCATTCCTGCATCGTATGAGGTAGACAACTTTGGCCGATTCACAGGAGTATGAACCGTGCACCTGGTGGGTGGTGTCCTCTCGTGTGATGGTGGTGTCTGTGTCGATGATCTGGCATGTCTTGCAGAGGTTACCGTGGCAGGGTTGTGTGGCGTCGTGGACGCTGTTCTCCTGAAAGCTGGGTAATTTGCTGCGAACGATGGTCTGTTTGAGGTTGGGTGGCTGTTGAAATGCGAGTAGTGGAGGTGTGGGGATGGCCATAGCGAGGTGTTCGTCATCATTGATGACATGTTCAAGGCTGCGGAGAACATGGCGTAGTTTCTCCGCTCCGGGGAAGTACTGGACGACGAAGGGTACTCTGTTGGTTGCGTCCCGTGTTAGTCTTCTGAGGAGGTCGACGCGATTTTTCGCTGTGGCCCGTCGGAACTGTCGATCGATGAGCATCATATCCCGTTCTTACTAGGGCGTCTTTCAGCGTCTGTAGGTGTCCATCGCGTTCCTCCTCGTCTGAGCAGACCCTGTGTATTTGCAGGGCCTGTCCACAGGGGATGGCCTCTTTGACGTGGTTAGGGTGGAAGCTGGAAAAGTGGAGCATCGTGAGATTGTCCGTGGGCTTGCGGTAGAGTGAGGTGCTGAGGTGCCCGTCTTTGATGGAGATTCGTGTGTCCAAGAAAGAAACTGATTCTGAGGAGTAGTCCATGGTGAGCTTGATTGTGGGATGGAACTTGTTGATGTTATCGTGTAGTCTCTTTAGTGATTCCTCACCGTGGGTCCATAGAAAGAAAATGTCGTCGATGTAGCTGGTGTATAGTGTTGGTTGGAGGTCCTGTGCAGTGAAGAAGTCCTGCTCGAACTTGTGCATGAAAATGTTGGCGTATTGGGGTGAGAGTTTGGTCCCCATGTCTGTTCCGTGTGTTTGGGTAAAGAACTGGTTATCGAAGGTGAAGACATTGTGATCCAGGATGAAGCGGATGAGTTGTAGGATGGCGTCTGGAGATTGTCTGTTGTTGGTGTTGAGTATTGATTTTTTCGCAGCGATGCCGTCATCGTGGGGGATACTGGTGTCGAGTGCCACTTTATAATTACAGGAGAAGGAATTTCAATTATTGTGAGGTGTGCCTGGGAGAGGCATTCGATTCTGTTCATTCCTTGCATTGCAGATGAAGTGAACAGTGTAGATGAACAAGTAGAGACTTGGATGATCTGTAGAAACATTAAACTGTTCGCAGGGGCTTCACCATTTAACAAACTGACACCGAGAATAGGATCGTTGGAACACGGGGCTCGTGAAGAGAAACCAGACGCAGAATGTTAGGATTGACTCGGATGTGAAAAGTGGCATTGAGAAAGAGAGTAGAGAGAGTGCGGAGAGATGGAGAGGAGAGATAGAGAACTCAACTGCGACGGAAAACGAGATGGAGGGGAAATTGTACGAGCGAGAGAGAGAGAGACACGCACACACAGAACGAGAGGGGAGAGAGGGAGAGGGAGAGCGCCAGCCATTCGTATAATTCATCGGAATGAACTGCTGCAACTTCCGGTACAATTACGAAGGGGAAATGTGACTTGAAGGTTTTATTGTGATGTTGTCAGATTGTGAGAGTTTTATTGTACTCTCTCCGGGTGTGTTTATCGCTATCGGGTCCACAGTCTGCTGATGTGAATGTTCCATTTACTTGTTTACTGACTGAATACATAAACATAATTCAAATGTATCTAAAGAATAAAATCAGTGATTTCTTGATCGCATTGAATTGTTAGGATTCCGTATTCTCGAAGCTATGTGTCAGCAGAATTCAAGATCGAATAAGGCTAATTCAATAAATGAATTTTAATTTAATTTTAATTGAATGTGCAAAGTTAATTTATTGAAAACATTATGTAACCAACGAACTGTTCCCTGACACCAATAACCACAGAAATTAATGGTTGAATTCATTAATTTGCGTTGTGTTACTGGGACCTGTAAATTAACTTTCCTCTAACACTCTGCTGCAGTCTCTCCCTGTGAATCCCAGCCTCCCCTCCCACTGCATTGAATTCCCTATCTCCTCATCCGTTGCTTCAGTTTATCCGCTTTCCCAAACCATCTGCTGCTGACTCACCTCCAGCTCCTACTTTTTTTTTTCCATGTCTCTCTCCCAAACTCACTCACTGGCTCGGTCTCCAGCTTCCTCTTCCAATTCGAAAGGAAGCCTCAAACACACCACCGTGGATCTCGGTCTTCCCCGTTTCGAGCCAGCCCCTTTCGGCTCTTAACCCAGATCAACAAACCAGCAGCACCTCACCCTCTCCCTTAATCTTCCCGGCCCTCGCTCACTTCCGCGACCTTCAGGCGCCAATATCCGGATTAAACCCGTTGGATTCCCGGTCCGTAAAAGCCTTGCCCACTGGCACTGCGCTCTCACTCAGCATTTCCAGTGGATCCGGTGCTCACTTTATTCATTTTCTGTATCAATTTCCAAATTCATTATTGAAAATTGCGTTCAAAAACATTTCTCTGCTCGAAAGCGCTGCCCAGGTCAGTGAATCAGTTTCCATTGTTTGATGCAGCAACAAAGCTGGAAATTTCACCCCAGATCCTGTCAAACTGCTGCTTTGGCTCCAGGTCTGATCAGTAATTTCTCTGCTTCCATTTCTCTCTCTTACAGTTAACTTGGTGACGATTGTGATCCTGTCCCGAGGAAAGTGCGGACTCTCCAAATGTATCACTCGTTACCTGGTGGGAATGGCAGCGTCCGATCTCCTGGTCGTTATCACTGCTGTCATAATGTGGCGCATTGTTCATATTCATTTCCCAGTTTCATTCTTGAACATTACCCCCGTTTGCCGTCTCACTGAAATCCTGAGATTAGCCGCCACAGCAGCCTCTGTCTGGTTCACAGTGGTTTTCACCTTTGATCGATTTGTGGCCATTTGTTGTCAGAAGCTGAAAACAAAATATTGCACCGA
The DNA here is from genome assembly GCF_035084215.1 of Heptranchias perlo. Classification (NCBI taxonomy): domain Eukaryota; kingdom Metazoa; phylum Chordata; class Chondrichthyes; order Hexanchiformes; family Hexanchidae; genus Heptranchias; species Heptranchias perlo. The sequence continues at coordinate 709,906 of NW_027139666.1, forward strand.
GAAAACGGCGGCTGCTGTTATTGGGGTGGTGAGTGCGCTGAGCTGTTTACTAAACATTCCCTGGTACTTTGTATTTGACCCGGAATATATAATGGACAATGTACCCCGGGGTTGTGTCTTGAAACTGGCCCTTTTCACTTCACCCGCATGGGCAGCATTTGACTTAGTTAATCTTGTTATAACTCCTTGTCTCCCATTCATTCTGATTGTTCTGTTCAATGTTCTCACCGTCAGGCACATTTTAACGGCCAATAGAGTCCGCCGTGGACTCCGGAGCCGCAGCAATGGAAAGAATCACAATGATCCAGAGATTGAGAACCGAAGGAAATCCATCATTTTACTCTTCAGTATATCAGGCAGTTTTATATTGTTATGGAGTACAGTACTTTTTTATATTATCTCCCTGTATATAACAAACGCCCAGAACTATCTGGCCAGCGATATTGAGTCAGCCGGATTCATGCTTCAACTTCTCGGTTCCTGCACCAACACGTGTATTTATGCTGTGACCCAGACTAAATTCAGAGATGAGTTGACGAACGGGGTGAAATACCCACTGACTCTCATTGTTACGTTAGTTACATCATGTAAACGTCTCAAGACTTTTGATCGAACATTAAATCGTCAATGAGAGTAGATTTTCACGTTTGGCGATGATGTCAGACGGGCAGGAGTGTATCGGGCGCCTGTTATTCTCAACGCCTGATTTTTCTATCCATTGAAATCAATGAGTTCATCAAAGTAACTGATTTCAATCCAATACTTCAAATAAATTTCATAATAAAAGTCATGAATTATATTTCATCCAACAAACGCGGCATTATGAAACTCTGGGGAGAGCAGCCAGGGCAAAATCCACCGCACCATGGATGGCTCAGCTGCACGGGGAGGGGGCGGGTTGGGGGGGAGAAAGGTCAGGAGAGCAATAGTGATAGGGGATTCCATATTTAGGGCCGCAGACAGGCGTTTCTGCGGCCGGAGATGTGATTCCAGGATGGTGTGTTGCCTCCCTGCTGCCAGAGTCATGGGTGTCACTGACCGGCTGCAGAACATTCTGGGGGCAGCGTGAACAGCCAAAGGTCGTTGTCCGTATCGGTACCAACGGCATAGATAGAAAGAGGGATGAGGTCCTGCAGGAAGAGTTTAAGGAATTCGGAAAGAGATTAAAAAGCAGCACCTCAAAGGTCGTAATCTCCGGATTCCGCGCTAGTGAGTATAGAAATAGGAGGACAGAGCAGATGAATGCGTGGCTGGAGAAATGGTGCAGAAGGGAGGGCTTTAGATTCCTGGGGCATTAGGAACGGTTCAGCGGGAGCTGGGACCAATACAAGCCGGACGGGTTGCACCACAACGGGGCCAGGACCAACATCGTTGCGGGGAGGATTGCTGGTGCTGTTGGGTAGGATTTAAACTAACTTGGTAGGGGGATGGGAATCTGCGAGGAGATTCAGAAGGGAGAGTAACAAAGCTGAAAGTGGAAGGCAGAAAAGTAGTAAGTGAAATTTGAAGGCAGCAGAAACAAAGGCCAGCAGCAAATAAGGTCAAAATTGGAAAAAAATGTTAAAAAGGCAAAATTACAGACACTTTACCTGAATGCACGCAGCATTCACAACAAGATAGATGAATTGACAGCTCAATTCGAAGTAAATGGGTATGATCTAATTGCCATTGAGGAGACGTGGCTGCAGGTTGACAAATGCTGGGTACTGAATATTCAAGGGTATTCGACAATTAGGAAGGACAGGCAAAAAGGAAAAGGAGGTGGGATAGCGCTCTTAATAAAGGATGAGTTCAGTACAATAGTGGGAAAGTATCTTGGCTCAGAAAATCAAGATGTAGAATCAGTTTGGGTGAATCTAAGAAACAGCAAGGGGCAGAAAACATTAGTGGGAGTTGTTTATAGGCCACCCAACAGTCGTGGTAATGTAGGGCACGGTATAAAGCAGGAAATTAGAAGTGCATGTAACAAGGGTAATACAGTAATCATGGGGGACTTTAATCTACATATAGATTAGGCAAACCAAATTAGCACCAATACTGTGGAGGACGAATTCCTGGAATGTAGACGAGATGGTTTTCTAGATCAGTACGTTGAGGAACCAACAACAGAAAAGGCTATTTTAGATCTGGTATTGTGCAATGAGAAAGGGTTAATTAATAATCTTGTTGTAAAGGATCCCTTAGGAAGAGTAACCATAATATAATAGAATTCTTCATTAAGTTTCAAAGTGATGCAGTTCAATCCGAAACTATTGTCTTAAATCTAAACAAAGGAAAATACGAAGGTATGACGTGCAAGTTGGCTGTGGATCATAGAATCATAGAATCATAGAAGATTACAACATGGAAACAGGCCCTTCGGCCCAACATGTCCATGTCGCCCAGTTTATACCACAAAGCTAGTCCCAATTGACTGCACTTGGCCCATATCCCTCTATACCCTTCTTACCCATGTAACTGTCCAAATGCTTTTTAAAAGACAAAATTGTACCCGCCTCTACTACTGCCTCTGGCAGCTCGTTCCAGACACTCACCACCCTTTGAGTGGAAAAATTGCTCCCCGGGACTCTTTTGCACCTCTCGCCTCTCACCTTAAATCTATGCCCCCTCGTTATAGACTCCCCTACCCATGGGAAAAGATTTTGACTATCTACCTTATCTATGCCCCTCATTATTTTATAGACTTCTATAAGATCACCCCTAAACCTCCTACTCTCCAAGGAAAAAAGTCTCAGTCCATCCAACCTCTCCCAAAATGTCAAACCATCAAGTCCCGGTAGCATCCGAGTCAATCTTTTCTGCACTCTTTCTAGATTAATAATATCCTTTCTATAATAGTCACAGGCCTCCAGTTTGAAAAACAAACCTCTACAACCACCCTCTGTCTTCTGTCGTCAATCCAATTTTGTATCCAATTGGCCAACTCACCTTGGATCCCGTGAGATTTAACCTTATGTAACAACCTACCATGCGGTACCTTGTCAAAGGCTTTGCTAAAGTCCATGTAGACCACGTCTACTGCACAGCCCTCATCTATCTTCTTTGTTACCCCTTCAAAAAACTCAATCAAATTCTTGAGACATGATTTTCCACTCACAAAACCACGCTGACTGTTCCTAATCAGTCCCTGCCTCTCCAAATGCCTGTAGATCCTGTCTCTCAGAATACCCTCTAACAACTTACACACTACAGATGTCAGGCTCACCGGTCTGTAGTTCCCAGGCTTTTCCCTGCCGCCCTTCTTAAACAAAGGCACAACATTTGCTACCCTCCAATCTTGAGGCACCTCACCTGTAGCTGTCGATGATTCAAATATCTCTGCTAGGGGACCCGCAATTTCCTCCCTAACCTCCCATAACCTACTTGGATACATTTCTTCAGGTCCCGGAGATTTATCTACCTTGATACGCATTAAGACTTCCAGCACCTCCTCCCTGTAATATGTACACTCCTCAAGACATCACTATTTATTTCCCCAAGTTCCCTAACATCCATGCCTTTCTCAACCGTAAATAACGATGTGAAATATTCATTTCGGATCTCACCCATCTCTTGTGGTTCCGCACATAGATGACCTTGTTGATCCTGAAGAGGCCCGACTCTCTCCCCAGTTACTCTTTTGCCCTTTATGTATTTGTAGAAGCTCTTTGGATTCTCCTTTGCCTTATCTGCCAAAACAATCTCATGTTCCCTTTTTGCCCTCCTGATTTCTCTCTTAACTCTACTCCGGTAATCTCTATACTCTTCAAGGGATCCACTTGATCCCAGCTGCCTGTGCATGTCATATGCCTCCTTCTTCTTTTTGACTTGGGCCTCAATCCCCCGAATCATCCAAGATTGCGGAGCTAAGTTAAAAGTTATAGCGGTAGACAGGCGATGGCTAGCATTTAATGAATTAATACATAATTTGCAACAGATATATATTCCTTTCAGGCAAAAAAACAAACATGAAAAGTGGTCCAACCGTGGCTAACAAGCGAAATTAAAGGTAGTATTAAATCAAAGGAACAGGCATACAAAGCCTCGAGAAAAAGCAGTAAGCCTGAGGAATGGGAGAATTTAAGAATTTAGCAAAGGTGGACCAAGAAATTGATAAAGGAAGGGAAAATAGAATGTGAGAGTAAACTTGCGAGAAACATAAAAACGGACTGTAAAAGCTTCTATAGGTATGTAAAAAGGAAAAGACTGGCGCAGGAAAACGTGGGTCCCTTACAGACAGAGACGGGAGAATTTATAATTGGGAATAAAGAAATGGCAGAGAAATTCAACAAACACTTTGAGTCTGTCTTCACGGATGAAGACAGAAAAAAACTCCCAGAAATACTGGAGAACCAAGGATCCCGCGAGACTGAGGAACTGAGGAAATTAGTGTTAGTTAAAATAAGTACGAGAGAAATTAATGGGGCTGAAAGTCGATAAATCCCTAGGACCTGATGATCTACATCCCACGGTTTTGATAGAAGTGGTTATAGGGATAGTGGATGCATTGGTTGTCATCTTCCAAAATTCCATAGATTCTGGAACGGTTACTGCAGATTGGAGGGTAGCAAATGTAACCCCACTATTCAAGAAACGAGGGAGTGAGAAAACACGGAATTACAGACCTGTTAGCCTGACATCAGTAGTCGGGAAAATGTTAGATTCTATAATAAATGATTTGCTATCAGGACACTTTGAACATAATAATAGGATTTGGCGGAGTCAACGTGGATTTATGAAAGGGAAATCATGTTTGTAAACAAATTGGATTTCTTTGAGGATGTAACTAATAGAATAGATCAGTGGGAACCAGTGGATGTGGTGTATTTGCATTTTCAGAAGGTTTTTGATAAGGTCCCACACAGGAGGTTCGTTAACAAAGTTAGAGCACATGGAATTAGGGAAATTTACTGGCATGGATCAAGAATTGGTTAGCAGACAGAAAACAGAGAGTAGGAATAAATTGGTCTTTTTTCATGTTGGCAGAATGTGACTAGTGGGTTACAGCAGGGATCAGTGCTTGGGCCCCAGCTATTGACAATCTATATCAATGATTTGAATGAGGGGACCAAATACAATATTTCCAAGTTTGCTGATGACACAAAACTAGGTTGGAATGTGAGTTGTGAGGAGGCTGCAAAGAGGCTTCAAGGGGATATAGACAGATTAAGCGAGTGGGTAAGAACATGGCAGATGAATTTAATGTGGAAATTGTGAAGTTACCCATTTTGGCCTAAGAACAGAAATGCAGAGTATTTTTTAAATGGTGAGAGATTGGGAAATGTTGATGTTCAAAGCGACCTGCGTATCCTTGTGAATGAGTCACTGAAACTAACATTCAGGTGCAGCAAGCAATTAGGAAGGCAAATGGTACGTTGGCCTTTATTACAAGAGGATTTGAGTAGAGAGTAAAGATGTCTTACTGCAATTATATAGGGCCTTGGTGAGACCGCACCTGGAGTATTGTATGCAATTTAGGTCTCCTTACCTAAGAAAGGATCTACTTGCTAAAGAGGGAGTGTTCACCGGACTGATTCCTGGATTGGCGGGATTATCATAAGGAGACATTGAGCGGACGAGGCCTGTATTCTCTCGAGTTTAGAAGAATGAGAGGCGATCTCATTGAAACGCACAACATTCTTACAGGGCTCGACAAGGTCGATGCAAGGAGGATATTTCCCCTGGCTGGGGAGTCCAGAACCAGGGGTGACAGTCTCAGAATAAGGGCAAGCCCATTTAGGAATGAGATGAAGAGAAATTTCTTCACTCAGAGGGTGGTGAATCTTTGGAATTCTCTACCTCAGAGGGCTGTGGAGGGTCAGTCATTGAGTACTTTCAAAACAAAGATTGATATTTTTCGATATATTAGAGGCATCAGGGGATATGGGGATGGTGCCGGAAAATGGCGTTGTGGGCGACGATCAGCCATGATCTTGATGAATGGCGGAGCAGGCTCGAGGGGCCGGATGGCCTACTCCTGTTCCTGTTTCTTATGCTCGCATTTTCTTATGATACAAGGTTTGATTCTAACATGAACTGGTTTGCTCCTAGTAGTCTGGAAGTAATATGATTTCAATATTAAATGTTTGATCCAGAAATGAATAAAAGCAAATCCTCCTTTTCGGTAGATGATTATTACCTATCACACACACTGCCCGGTGGGGTGGACTGAGGGTGAGCTGTCAGGGTCAGACAGCGTCCTATTCATTGGGACATTTGTTTTATTCAGAACAGAATAATAATGGACCAACACCCGGACCGTTACTAACTGGTAAAATATTAATGTAATTTCAAACTCCAGTGGGGAGTTCTGGAGATCTTTTCCTCTCTGAGTTTCTGTTCAGCAATGTTCACTTACTGCAGGGAGTTTAATGGGACATGAGGCTGGGCCTGGTTACACAGATCTATAAGGAAACCTCCGATACATTTCCGAGACAATCAGGGGTCGGGAGATTTCTCATCGCCGCAACGGGCCAAGGGAAAGCTCTCCTGCTTCTCCTTTCCCCACAAAAGAAAAGTTAAAAATAAATTTCTCAGTGTTCTGCACCACTCAATTCCCATCGAAAGGGCGGCTGCTCCACCCATCTGAACCCAACATTAAATGGTGTCCCGCGTACGTCATAATACTATGATTTACATATTACACGTGGCCTGACCGGAAACAAGTGGGTGTTGCTCCGGCCGCTCTTCTCAGGACACTGCTCACGATGGCGGAGCAATATTACAAAAAGAATAAAGGTGCAACAAAGATTGACTAGGAAAATACCAGAACTGAGAGGTTATACATGTCAGAAAAGATTGAGTCGGCTGGGGGTCTTTTCCCTAGAAAAGTGACGAGAGGGGTGACCTGATAAAGGTCTTTAAGATTATGAAAGGGTTCGATAGGGTAGAATTGGAGAAGATGTTTCCACTTGCAGGGACACCCGAACTGGGGACCACGAATAGGAATCGATCACTATTAAATCCAAAAGGGAATTCAGAAAAAAACTACTTTACTAGAGATTGGTTAGAATGTGGAACTCACGACCAGAAGGAGTAGTTGAGGCGACTAGTAGAGATGCATTTAAGGATAAACACATGAGGGAGAAAGGAATGGAAGGATACGCTGATAGGGTTAGATGAAGTAGGGAAGGAAAGGCTCATGTGGAGCATTAACACCAGCACGGACCTGTTTTGCCGACTGGCCTGTTCCTCGGCTGTACATTCCATGTAATTCTATGCAATACCCTTTCATGGACGGTACCCCACACATTTAATCTCCTCCCACACCCCATGTTCTCTACCCTACCCATGTAATCTCCTCCCACATTCCTCGTGCACTTACCCCTATCATGGACTCTATCCACCCATTTAATCTCCATCCACACTCTATGTACACTCTCCACAATCAGTGATTCTACCCCACCCATTTAATCTCCTCTGACAGCCGAGGTACTCTTCCCCCTATCATGCACTCCACCCACCCATTTAATCTCCTCCCACAGCCCATCTACACTCTCCCCTATCATCGACTCTACCCTACCCATTTAATTTCCTCCTACAACCCATGTACACTCTCACCTATCATCGACTCTACCCACCCATTTAATCTAATCGCACAGCCCTTATACAATCTCCCCTATCATGGACTCTACCCTCCCCTCCTCCCACAGCCCATGTACACTCTAGAGTTCCGGCCTTCACATTATACAAAAATATAGAAAGGCACTGGACAAGGTGCAAAAAAGATTGACTGGGATGACATAACAATTGAGAGGTTGTACAGTTCATGATAAGGGAGACTGTACATAGGATGTGGGATGAATTTAAATGGGTGGGTATAGTGTACATGATAGGGAAGAGTGTGCATGGACTGCGGGAGGAGATTAAATGGGTGGGGAATGTCCATGATAGGAGAGAGCGTACATGGACTGTGCGAGAAGATTAAATATGTGGGGTCCGGTCCAGAATAGGGGAGACTGTACCTGTGGCGTGGGAGGTGATTAAATGGATGGTGTAGAGTCTATGATAGAGTATTACATAGGAATCTGAAAGATTGAGCAGGCTGGCGCTCTTTTCTTTTGGAAAGTGAAGACTGAGGGTTGACCTGACAGAGGTCTTTAAAATTATGAAAGGATTTGATAGGGTAGAATTAGAGAAGATGTTTCCACTTGTAGGAGTGACCAAAACTAGGTGACATAAATATAAGATAGTCACTAATAAATCCAATCGAGAATTCAGGAAAAACTTCTTTACCCAGAGAGTGGTTATAATGTGGAATTCGGAGTGGTTGAGGTGACTAGCATAGATGCATTTCAGGGGAAGCTGGATAAACACATGAGGGAGCAAAGTATAGAAGAATATGGTGATATGATTAGATGAAATCGGGAGGGAGGAGGCTCATATGGAGTATTAACACCGGCATGAACCTGTTCGGCCGAATGACCTCTTTCTGTGCTCTACATTCTATGTAATATCCTATAATGGACTCGACCAACCCATTTAATCTTCCCCCACAACCCATGTACACTCTCCGCATCACGGACTCTACCGACTCATGTAATCTCCACCCAAAGCCCATCGACACTCTCCCCTATAATGCACTCCACCCATCCATTTAATGTCCTCCCACAGCCCGTGTACACTGTCTCCTATCATGGGCTCTATCCACCCATTTAATGTCCTACCACAGCTCCGGTACACCCTCCCTTATAATGAACTCTACCTATTTTGTCTGTCAGTTCTTTGTTATAGCAGAAGTAATTTCCAGAAACAAACTTCAGTTGCATAACGTTCTGGTAGACCCCATCTGGAGAACTGCCGTTCAATCTCGAACTCTCTCTCCCAAAAAGCTGTTGAGGCTGGGGGTCAATTCAAAATGTCACAACTGAGATTGATAGATTTTTGTTAATAAAGGTCATTTAGGGATCTGGAACCAGGCCAGGTAAATGGAGTTAAGTTACAGATCAGACATAATCTTATTAAATGGGCATCTGGCTCGAGGACTGAATAGTCACCTCCTGTTGCTGTAAATGTTTACAACGACTTAACATCATTGGTAGAAGGTAAATAATCCCATCACTGCCCATCACCCGAGCACCCTGTTCTCTGGGTCGTAACCACGTGGAAACCTGTTATTAAATTCTAGTGCATCAATTCATTGGACCAGAAATGAAGTCCAAGGGTATGGTCAAACTCTGTTTCATCAAGGTGAGGCCCCTTTAACTGGACGGGTCACACCGTGAGATTACATGTTGAGGCATATTTAACTGGAGGAGTAGCACCGTGAGATCACAGGTTGACGCACTTTTAACTGGACGGTTCACATCGTGAGAACACAGGCTGAGGTCACATGAACTGAACAGGTCAAACCGTTAGATCAGAGGGTGAGGCCCCATTAACTGAACGGGTCACATCGTGAAATCATTTGGTGAGGCTCCTTTAACTGGACGTGTCACACCGTGAGATATCAGGGTGAGGTCCCTTGAACAGGATGGGTCACACCGTGAGATCAGATGGTGAGGCCCCTTTAATTGGTGGGTTCACACTGTTAGATCAGAGGGTGACGACCCTTGACAGGACTGGTCACACCGTGAGATCACAGGGTGAGGGCCCTTTAACTGGACGGGTCAGACCGTGAGATCAGAGGGTGAGGCCCCTTTAACTGGACGGGTCACACCATGAAATCAAAGGGCAAGCCTGACCGTCACACTGTGCATCACAGTGAGATCAGACATCACAAGGGGTTTGTAAACTGGGTCAATTTGAGGCAGGAGGCTGCACACTCAGTTTAAGTGAAGGGAAGGGAGCCGCACTGACTGTGACGAACCGAGTGATGTATCTAGGAGTGAATACGGTCGGGTGGAAGATCTGAAGAGGTTCACTTTGTGAAGGGAGCGTGAACAATGGAAATATCACAAGCCAGCTGACAGTCCGAAGGTTGTTGCTGTAGAAGGGTTGTTTATACCTGGAGTTCCAGCTTGTACCGTTCCCGCTGAAAGTCAGAGTGAGTGAAAGTAAAATCGGCTGTCGTGACCATACAGATATAAAGTGTAAAATCCTGGAAAATGAAACCAGGACAGTACACGATGGTGATTCTGAGCAGCTTGTCCTGAACCCTGGGATAGTCTGTGTGACAACTCAGCTTGTACGGAGTCAGCCCGAATCGATCATGCAAACAGTGGAGGGAGTCAACCCGAAACGACAATTTAAACAGTGGAGGGAGTCAGTCTGAACCGACCATTTGAACAGTGGAGGGAATCAACCCGAACCGACCATTTAAACAGTGGAGGGAGTCAGCCTGAACCGACCATTTAAACAGAGGAGGGAGTCAGTCCCGAACGACCATTCAAGCAGTGGAGGGAGTCAGTCCGAAACGACCATTCAAACAGTGGAGGGAGTCAGTCCGAAACGACCATTTAAACAGAGGAGGGAGTCAGCCTGAACCGACAATTTAAACAGTGGAGGGAGTCAGTCTGAACCGACCATTTAAACAGTGGAGGGAGCCAGCCCGAACCGACCATTTAAACAGTGGAGGGAGTCAGCCCGAACCGACCATTTAGCAGTTGAGGGAGTAAGCCCGAACCGACGATTTGAACAATGGAAAGTGTCAGCCCGAACCAACCATTTAAACTGTGGAGGGCGTCAGCCCGAACCGATCATTTAAATGGTGGAGGGAGTCAGCCCGAAACGACCACTTAAACAGTGGAGAGAGTCAGCGCGAAACGACCATTACAACAGTGGAGGGAGTCAGCCCGAATCGACCATTTAAATAGTGGATGGAGTCAGCGCGAACCGACCATTTAAACAGTGGAGGGGGTCAGCCTGAACCGACCATTAAAACAGTGGAGGGAGTCAGCCCGAACCGATCATTCAATCAGTAGAGGGAGTCAGCCTGAACCGACCATTTAAACAGTGGAGGGAGTCAGCCCGAACAGACCATTTAAACAGTGGAGGGAGTCAGCCCGAACAGACCATTTAAACAGTGGAGGGAGTCAGCCCCAACCGACCATTTAAACAGTGGAGGGAGTCAGCCCGAATCGACCATTCAATCAGTGGAGGGAATCAGCCTGAACCGACCATTTAAACAGTGGAGGGAGTCAGCCCGAACCGACCATTTAAACAGTGGAGGGAGTCAGCCCGAATCGACCATTTCATCAGTGGAGGGAGTCAGGCCGAACCGCCCATTTAAACAGGGGATGGAATTAGCCCGAACCGACCATTTAATCAGTGGAGGGAGTGAGCCCGAACCGACCATTTGAACAGTGGAGGGAGTGAGCCCGAACCGACCATTTGAACAGTGGAAAATGTCAGCCCGATCCGACCATTTAACCAGTGCAGGGAGTCAGCCCGAACCGATCATTTAAGCAGAGGGAGACAGCCAGAACCGATCATTTAAACAGTGGAGGGAGTCAGCCCGAATCGACCATTTAAAGAGTGGAGGGAGTGAGCCCGAACCGACCATTTGAACAGTGGAAAATGTCAGCCCGATCCGACCATTTAAACAGTGCATGGAGTCAGCCCGAACCGATCATTTAAGCAGAGGGAGACAGCCAGAACCGATCATTTAAACATTGGAGAGAGGCAGCCCGAAGCGACCATTTAAACAGTGGAGGGAGTCAGCCCGAACCGACCATTTAAACAGTGGAGGGAGTCAGTGCGAACCGTCCAATTAAACAGTGGAGGGAGTAAGCCCGAACCGACCATTTAGCAGTTGAGGGAGTCTGTCCGAACCGACCATTTGAACAATGGAAAGTGTCAGCCCGAACCGAACAATTAAACTGTGGAGGGAGTCAGCCCCAACCAACCATTTAAATAGTGGATGGAGTCAGCCCGAACCGACCATTATAACAGTGGAGTGAGTCAGCTCGAACCGTTCATTTAAACAGTGGAGAGAGTCAGCCCGAACCGATCATTTAAACAGTGGAGAGAGTCAGCCCGAACCGATCATTTAAACAGTGCAGAGAGTCAGCCCGAACCGATCATTTAAACAGTGGAGAGAGTCAGCCTGAACCGATCATTTAAACAGTGGAGAGAGTCAGCCTGAACCGATCATTTAAACAGTGGAGAGAGTCACCCTGAACCGACCATTTCATCAGTGGAGGGAGTCAGCCCGAACCGACCACTGACTCAGTGGAGGGAATCAGCCCGAATCGACCATTTAATCAGTGGAGTTAGTCAGCCCGAATCCACCATTTAAATAGTGGAGGGAGCCAGCCCGAATCGACCATTTAATCAGTGGAGGGAGTCAGCCCGAATCCACCATTTAAAGAGCGGAGGGAGTCAGCCCGAACCGACCATTTAAACATTGGAGGCAATCAGCCTGAACCGACCATTTAAACAGTGGAGGGAGTCAACCCGAACCGACCATTTAAACAGTGGAGGGAGTCAGCCCGAAACGAGCATTTAATCAGTGGAGGGAGTCAAACCGAACCGACCATTTGAACAGTGGAAAGTGTCAGCCCGAACCGACCATTAGGCTGTGCAGGGAGTTTTCCCGAATCGATCATTTAAACAGTGGAGAGAGCCAGCCCGAAGCGACCATTCAAACAGTGGAGGGAGTCAGTCTGAACCGACCAATTAAACAGTGGACGGAGTCAGCCCGAACCGACCATTTAAAAAGTGGAGTGAATCAGCCCGAACCGACCATTTAAGCAGTGGGAGACAGCCAGAACGGATCATTAAAGCAGTGGAGAGAGTCAGCCCGAACCGACCACTTAAACACTGCAGGGAGTCAGCCCGAACCGACCATTGAAGCAAAGGGAGACAGCCAGAACCGATCATTTAAACAGTGGAGAGAGTCAGCCCGATCCGACCATTTAAACAGTGGAGGGAATCAGCCTCAAACGACCATTTAAACAGTGGAGGGAGTCAGTCTGAACCGACCAATTGAACAGTGGAGGGAATCAGCCTCAAACGACCATTTAAACAGTGGACGGAGTCAGCCCGAACCGACCATTTAAAAAGGGGAGTGAATCAGCCCGAACCGACCATTTCATCAGTGGGGGGAGTCAGTCCGATCCGACCATTTAAACAGTGGAGGGAGTCAGCCCAAACCGACAATTTAAGCAGAGAGAGACAGCCCGAACCGACCATTTAATCAGTGGAGGGAGTCAAACCGAACCGACCATTTCAACAGTGGAAAGTGTCAGCCCGATCCGACCATTGAAACTGTGCAGGGAGTCATCCCGAACCGACCATTTAAACTGTGCCGGGAGTCATCCCGAACCGACCATTTAAACTGTGCCGGGAGTCAGCCCGAAACGACCATTTAAGCAGAGGGATACAGCCAGAACCGATCATTTAAACAGTGGAGAGAGTCAGCCCGAACCGACCATTTAAACAGTGGAGGGAGTCAGTCCGAACCGACCAATTAAACAGTGGAGGGAGTCAGCCTGAACCGACCATTTAAAAAGTGGAGTGAATCAGCCCGAGCCGACCATTCAAACAGTGGAGGGAGTCAGCCCGAACCGACCATTTAAACAGTGGAGGGAGTCAGCCCGAACCGACCATTTAATCATAAGAACATAAGAACATAAGAAATATGAGCAGGAGTAGGCCAATCGGCCCTTCGAGCCTCCTCCGCCATTCATAAGATCATGGCTGATCTGATCCAAACCTCAAATCTAAATTCATGTCCAATTTCCTGCCCGCTCCCCGTAACCCCTAATTCCCTTTACTTCTAGGAAACTATCAATTTCTGTTTTAAATTTATTTAATGATGTAGCTTCCACAGCTTCCTGGGGCAGCAAATTCCACAGACCTACTACCCTCTGAGTGAAGAAGTTTCTCCTCATCTCAGTTTTGAAAGTCATGATGTGGAGATGCCGGTGATGGACTGGGGTTGACAATTGTAAACAATTTTACAACACCAAGTTATAGTCCAACAATTTTATTTTAAATTCACAAGCTTTCGGAGATTTCCTCCTTCCTCAGGCAAATGAGGAAGGAGGAAATCTCCGAAAGCTTGTGAATTTAAAATAAAATTGCTGGACTATAACTTGGTGTTGTAAAATTGTTTACAGTTTTGAAAGAGCAGCCCCTTATTCTAAGATTATGCCCCCTAGTTCTAGTTTCACCCATCTGTGGGAACATCCTTACCGCATCCACCCGATCAAGCCCCTTCACAATCTTATGTTTCAATAAGATCGCCTCTCATTCATCTGAACTCCAATGAGTAGAGTCCCAATCTACTCAACCTCTCCTCATACGTCCGCCCCCTCATCCCCGGGATTAACCGAGTGAACCTTCTTTGTACTGCCTCGAGAGCAAGTATGTCTTTTCTTAAGTATGGACACCAATACTGTATGCAGTATTCCAGGTGCGGTCTCACCAATACCTTATATAACTGCAGCAATACCTCCCTGTTTTTATATTCTATCCCCCGAGCAATAAAAGCCAACATTCCGTTGGCCTTCTTGATCACCTGCTGCACCTGCATACTAACCTTTTGATTTTCTTGCACTAGGACCCCCAGATCCCTTTGTACTTCAGTACTTTCCAGTTTCTAGCCATTAAGATAATAACTTGCTCTCTGATATTTCCTGCCAAAGTGCATAACCTCACATTTTCCAATATTGTATTGCATCTGCCAAATCTCCGCCCACTCACCCAGCCTGTCTATATCCCCTTGTAGGTATTTTTATGTCCTCCTCACTCTCTACTTTCCCTCCCATCTTTGTATCATCTGCAAACTTTGATATGTTACACTCTGTCCCCTCCTCCAAATCGTTAATATAGATTGTAAAGAGTTGGGGACCCAGCACCGACCCATGCGAAACACCTCTGGCTACTGGTTGCCAGTCCGAGAATGAACCATTTATCCCAACTCTCTGCTTCCTGTTAGATAACCAATCCTCCACCCATGCCAGAATATTACCCCCAATCCAGTGATTCTTTATCTTGAGCAATAATCTTTTATGTGGCACCTTGTCGAATGCCTTCTGGAAGTCTAAATACACTACGTCCACTGGTTCCCCTTTATCCACCCTGTACGTTATGTCCTCAAAGAACTCAAGCAAATTTGTCAGACATGACTTCCCCTTCGTAAAGCCATGCTGACTTTGTCCTACTAAATTATGTTTATCCAAATGTTCCGCTACTGTCTCCTTAATAATAGACTCCAAAATTTTACCCACCACAGATGTTAGGCTAACTGGTCTATAATTTCCAGCCTTCTGCCTACTACCCTTTTTAAATAAGGGTGTTACATTAGCAGTTTTCCAATCTGCCGGGACCTTTGCCGAGTCCAGAGAATTTTGGAAAATTATTACCGAAGCATCCACAATCCCTACTGCCACTTCCCTCAAGACCCTAGGATGTAAGCCATCAGGTCCAGGGGATTTATCCGCCTTGAGTCCCATTAATTTACTGAGTACCAATTCCTTAGTGATTTTAATCGTATTTAGCTCCTCCCCCCCCCAGAGCCCCCTGTTTGTCCAGTGTTGGGATATTCTTAGTGTCCTCTACCGTAAAGACTGAAACAAAATATTTGTTCAGCATTTTTGCCATCTCCATGTTTCCCACCATTAATTTCCCGGTCTCATCCTTTAAGGGACCTACGTTTGCCTTAGCCACCCTTTTTCTTTTTATATAACTGTAGAAACTCTTGCTATCTGTTTTTATATGTTTTGCTAATTTATTTTCATAATCTATCTTCCCTTTCTTAATCAATCCTTCAGTTACTTTTACTCTCCCGGTATTCCCGGTCTCTCTCTCACTCTCTCCCGGTATTCCCGGTCTCTCTCTCTCCGCATTCCCGGTCTCTCTCTCTCTCTCTCTCCGCATTCCCGGTCTCTCTCTCTCTCGCCCAGTATTCACAGTCTTTCTCTCTCCCGGTATTCCCGGTCTCTCTCGCTCCCGATATTCCCAGTATTCCTGGTCTCACTATCCCTCTCCTGGTATTCCCGGTATTCCTGGTCTCTCACTCTCCCGGTATTCCTAGTCTCTCTCCCAGTATTCCCCGTCTCTCTCCTGGTATACCCTCTCCTGGAATTCCCAGTCTCTCTCCCTTTGCTGGTATTCCCAGTCTCTCTCCC
The DNA here is from genome assembly GCF_035084215.1 of Heptranchias perlo. NCBI lineage: Eukaryota > Metazoa > Chordata > Chondrichthyes > Hexanchiformes > Hexanchidae > Heptranchias > Heptranchias perlo. Next base: position 725,901 of record NW_027139666.1, read on the forward strand.
TTTCCTGGTATTCCCAGTCTCTCTCTCCCGGTATTCCCGGTCTCCCTCTCCCGGTATTCCCGTTCTCGATCTCTCTCCCGGTCTCTGTCTCCCTCTCCCGGTATTCCCAGTCTCTGTATTCCCAGTATTCCTGGTCCCTCCCAGTATTCCCGGTCTCTCTCTCTCCCGGTATTCTCTCTCTCCTTCTCCCGGTATGCCTGCTCTCTGTCTCGCTCTTACGGTATTCCCGGTCTCTCTCTCCCGGTATTCCCGGTCTCCCTCTCTTTCCCGTTATTCCCGGTCTCTCTCTCTCACGGTATTCCCGGTTTTGTCCCATTTACCGGTATTCCCGTCCTACCTCTCCCGATATTCCCAGTCCCTCTCTCCCAGTATTCCCAGTCTCTCTCTCTCCCAGTATTCCCAGTCTCTCGGTCTCTCACAGCATTCCCAGTCTTTTTCTCTCTCCCGGTATTCCCGATCTCTCTCTCCCTCTCCTGGTATTCCCGTTCTGTCTCTCCCGGTATTCCCGGTCACTTCCTCTCCCGGTATTCCCAATTTCTCTGTCCCTCTCCCGGTATTCCCGGTCTCTCTGACCCTCTCCCGATATTCCCGGTCTCGCTCTCTTTCCCGATATTCCCGATCTCACCCTTTCTCCCACTCCTGATATTCCCGGCCCCTCTCTCCCTGTATTCCCGGTTTCTCTCTCTCTCTCCCAGTATTCCCGGTCTCTCTCTCTCCCTCCCTCCCGGTATTCCCGGTCTCAGTTTCCCTCTCCGGCTATTCCCAGTCTCCCTCTCCCGATATTTCCGGTCTCTGTCTCTCCCGGTATTCCCGGTCTCTCCCTCTTCTGGTATTCCTGGTCTCTCTCTCCCAGTATTCCCAGTCTCCCTCTCCCAGTATTCCTGGTATTCCCGGTCTCTCTCTCCCAGTATTCCCGGTCTCTCTCTCCCAGTATTACCAGTCTCTCTCTCCCTCTTCCAGTATTCTCGGTCTCTCTCCCTCTCCCGGTATTCCCGGTCTCTTTCCCGGTATTCACGCTCTCCCGGTATTCCCTGTCTCTCTCCCTCTCATGGTATTCCAGCTCTCCCGGTATTCCCGATCTCTCTTTCTCTCCCCGTATTCCCGCTGTCTCTCTCCCGGGATTCTCTTTCTCTCCCGGGATTCTCTCTCTCTCTCTCCCGGGATTCTCTCTCTCTCTCCCGGGATTCCAGGTCTCTCTCTCTCTCCCGGTATTCCTGGGATTCTATCTCCCGGGATTCTCTCTCCCGGTATTCCAGGTCTCTCTCTCTCCCGGTATTCTCTCTCCCGGTATTCCAGGTCTCTCTCTCTCCCGGTATTCCGGGATTCTCTCTCCCGGTATTCCAGATCTCTCCCTCTCCAGTTATTCCGGGATTCTCTCTCACGGTGTTCCAGGTCTCTCCCTCTCCCGGTATTCCGGGATTCTCTCTCCCGGTATCCCTGGTCTCTCTCTCTCTCCCGTTATTCCCGGGATTCTCTCTCCCGGTATTCCTGGTCTCTCTCTCACCCGGTATTCCGGGATTCTCTCTCCCGGTATTCCAGGTCTCTCCCTCTCCCGGTATTCCGGGATTCTCTCTCCCGGTATTCCTGGTCTCTCTCTCCCGGTATTCCCGGGATTCTCTCTCCCGGTATTCCTGGTCTCTCTCTCTCCCGGTATTCCCGGGATTCTCTCTCCCGTTATTCCCGCTCTCCCTCTCCCGGTATTCCGGGATTCTCTCTCCCGGTATTCCCGGGATTCTCTCTCCCGGTATTCCTGGTCTCTCTCTCTCCCGGTATTCCTGGTCTCTCTCTCTCCCGGTATTCCCGGGATTCTCTCTCCCGGTATTCCTGGTCTCTCTCTCTCCCGGTATTCTCGGGATTCTCTCTCCCGTTATTCCCGCTCTCCCTCTCCCGGTATTCCGGGATTCTCTCTCCCGGTATTCCCGGGATTCTCTCTCCCGGTATTCCTGGTCTCTCTCTCTCCCGGTATTCCTGGTCTCTCTCTCTCTCCCGGTATTCCCGGGATTCTCTCTCCCGGTATTCCCGGTCTCTCTCTCTCCCGGTATTCCCGGGATTCTCTCTCCCGGTATTCCCGGTCTCTCTCTCTCCCGGTATTCCCGGGATTCTCTCTCCCGGTATTCACGGGATTCTCTCTCCCGGTATTCCAGGTCTCTCTCTCTCCCGGTATTCCCGGTTTCTCTCTCCCGGTATTCCAGGTCTCTCTCTCTCCCGGTATTCCAGGTCTCTCTCTCTCCCGGTATTCCAGGTCTCTCCCTCTCCCGGGATTCTCCTCACCTCTTCTCTCGGCCCCGTTCCTCTCTGCAAATGGCGGCCTGTCGGGTGAGCTGCTGCGCAGGCGCCGCTGCCCCACTATTGGCGATGGAGCACTCGCAGCCGCACAAGGCATTGTGGGAAGGACCGTCCGCCATTGGGCGAGCCGAAACTCACAGCCAATATCACAACTGTGACAACTTGCGTGTGACCTTGGTGGAGGAAGCTAGTTTCATTTTAAATCTAGCTGTTTCAAAACTGCATGAACCCAGGAATGTCCTTATTTGGTCACAAATGTGTTTTCTTAACAAGGTGGTGACTGTTCTGTCTTTCTCTCTAAAGGCGAGAATTCCGTTTTTCTGTCAGCTCCATTTTCTTACTTATGAACCTGGACCTTTGTTCTGGAATGGCCCCTGCAAGTACTTTTTTTTTCTCACAGTGAATAATTACAACATCAACAAAGACCCCCACTTATATCGCACCTTTAATGTAGGAAAATATCCCAAGTCACTTCAGAGGAGTGTAAATCAGACAATTGACACCGAGCCAAAGAAGAAGATATTAGGAGGGGTGACCAAAAGCTTGGTCAAGGAGGTGAGAAGTGGAGAGGTTTAGTGAGGAATTTCCAGAGCTTAGGGCCGAGGCAGCTGAAGGCACGACCACCAATGCTGGGGTGAAGAAAGTGAGGGATGGACAAGAGGGCAGAATTGGAGAAGCACAGAGATCTCGGTGGGTTGTCGGGGCTGGAGGAAGTTAGAGATTTGGGCGGTTGGTGCGTGAGGCCATGGAGGGATTTGAACACGAGGATGAGAATTTTAAAATCGAGGTAGTGATCAGCAAGGACTGCTGAGGTCCTTTTGAAGATACCAACTTTTCTATTTTCCACCAAAGATTAATTTGATATTTCATGTCCAAATTATTGCAAAATAATAGTAATCTATTGAGTAATATTAGTTATGTGGTATGGAGTAATAGTAATGTGTTTTATGATGTGGTAATGGAAAGAAAGACTTGCATTTATATTGCACCTTTCACGACCTCGGGACGTCTGAAAGCGTTTTACAGCCAGTAATGTGGTATTGAGTAATATTAATAATGTGGTATTGAGTAATGTGGTGCTTAGTGTTATTAGTGATGCGGTATTGAGTAATATTAGTAATGTGGTTAAATATTCCTGGATACAAAGTGTTCAGGAAAGATAGGGAAGGAAAAAAGGAGGGCAGGGCTGAAAGTGTTGATTAAGGAGAATAGTACAGTGCTGGGGAGAGAGGGTGCCCTTGAGGGGTCAAGGACAGAATCTATTTGTTTAGAGTTAAGAAACAATAGAAGTGCCATTACACTACTGGGTGTATTCTGTAGGGCAGCAGACAGTGGGAAGGATATACAAGTGCAAATTTGGAGGGAAATTACAGGGAGGTGCAAGAACTAAAGAGTAGTGATAATGGGGCACTTCAACTGTCCTAATATCGACTGCGATAATATTGGGTAAAGGGCACAGAGGGGGAATAATTTCTGAAGTGTGTTCAGGAGAACTTTCTTGATCTGTATGTTTCCAGCCCAAGAGGAAGGAGGAATTGCTGGATCTCATTCTGGGTTATGAGATGGGTCAAGTGGAGCAAGTATCCTGGATCGTACGTTCCAGGAGGTGATCACCCCGCAGCTACAGAGTTCAGGACAGCAAGTGGCTGACCATCGGAAAGGGTAGGAAGAGGCAGGCAGTGCAGGAATCTTCTGGGTGTGTGGCATTCTCAATCTGGTATTCAGCATTTAACACCTGTGAAGGTGACCACACCTCGAAGGAGTGCAGTCCTGAGCATGGCACCATGGGACAAAGTACAGAAATAGGAATGGGAGAACACTTAGGGAACAGTGATCATAGTATCAAAAGGTCTCGATTATTTATTGAAAAGGACAAGGAGCACTCTACAGTAAAAATACTTAATTGGAGGAGGGCAAATTTCAGTTGGTTGAGATCGGATCTGGCCCGGCTAAATTGGAATCAAAGATTTGCAGGCAAAACTGTAATCGAAGAATGGGCAGCCTTTACAGAGGGGATAGTTCGGATACCGTCGAGATAGGTTTCCACAAGGGGGAAAGGTAGGGCAATCAAAGCCAGAGCTCCCCGTACGACGAAAGAGATAGAGAGTATGATGAAGCAGAAAAAGGGGCTGTATGACAGATATCAGCTTGATAATGGAAGTGAGAACCAGGCTGAATATAGAAAGTGCAGCGGAGAAGTGAAAAAGGAAATAAGAGGGGCAAAGAGAGATTATAAGAATAGACTGGCGGCTAGCATAACTGGGAATCCAGAAGCTTTCTATAGGCATGTAAACAGTAAACGGGTAGCAAGAGGGGGCGTGGGGCCAATTAGGGACCAAAAAGGAGATCTACTCATGGAGGCAGAGGGCATGGCTAAGGTACTAATTGAATACATTGCATCTGTCTTTACCAAGGAAGATGATGTGGCCAGAGTCTCAGTAAAAGGGGAAGTCGCTGAGATACTGAGATACTTGAAAGACTGGCCATGCTTAACGTAGATAAGTCACCCGGTTCGCATGGGATGCATCCTGGATTGCTGAGGGAAGTAACGGTGGATATTGCAGAGGTACTGACCATAATCTTCCAATCCTCCTTAGATACAGGTGTGGTGCCAGGTGACTGGAGAATTGCAAATATTACACCTTTGTTCAAAAAAGGGTGTAAGAATAAAGCCGGTAACCACAGGCCAGTTAGTTTAACCTCGGTGGTGGGGAAGCTTTTCGAAACGAGAACCCAGGACAAAATTAACAGTCACGTGGGTAGGAGTTGCATAATAAAGGAAAGCCAGCACGGATTTCTTAAAGGCAAATCGTGTTTAACTAACTTGATTGAGTTTTTGATGAGGTAACAGAGGGTTGATGAGGGCAATACGGTTGATGTTGTTGATACGGACTTTCAAAAGAGTTTGATAAAGTTGCACCTAATAGGCTTGTCAGCAAAATTGATGCCCATGGAATAAAACGGGCAGTGGCAGTATGGATACAAAATTGGCTACGTGACAGGAAACCGAGAGTAGTGGTGAACGTTGTTTTTTCAGACTGGAGGCAGGTATACAGTGGTGTTCCCTAGGGTTCTTTACAAGGACTGCTGCATTTTTGATATATAGTAATGCCTCGGACTTGGGTGTACAGGGCACAATTTCAAAATTTGCGGATGACACAAACTTGGAAGTGTAGTGAACAGTGAGGAGGATAGTGATGGACTTCAAGAGGACATAGAGAGGCTGGTGGAATGGACGGACACATGGCAGATGAAATTTAATGCAGAGAAGTGCGAAGTGATATATTTTGGCAGGGAAAACGAGGAGAGGCAAAATAAACGACATGGTACTCCTTCTGTGCTATAATGAGTCTATGATTTTAAGATTCTATGCCTTTCTTTTTACCCCTCTCTTTCTATGTACCTCTCTGTTCATCTCTCTCTCTTTATATCTCTCTTCCTATCTATTTATGTGTACCTCTCTCTCTGTCTGTATCTCTCTCTTGATTTCTCTATATCTTCTCTATATCTTCCCTCTACATCTCTCTGCATTTTTACTCTCTGCACCGTTTCGCTTTGTACATCTAGGTATCTATTTCTGTCCTTCTTTTATATCTCTTTCTATCTACACATCTCTCTCCCTCTTTGTGTATATCTCTTCCTCTAGTCTCAGTTTCTCTCTCTCTGGCGATCTCCCTCGCTGCTATTCTTTGTGTATCTCTGCCTTTCTGTTCTTCTTTTTTCTGTTTCTCAATCCTTCTCACTGGGGGTAGATGTTGATTTTGTGCGATTGTGTAAAGCGGGTGACAGCGAATCGGGAGCCGGTTTTATCTCTCTCCCTATTTTTCTTCCCATTGATGTAAACATGGGGAGAGACGTAAAATCTCGCTATCACCCGTTTTACACTGTCACATAAAGTCCAAATCTACCCTCGTGTTTATTCCTCTCTCTAAATACCCACTCCCCTTACTGTCTCAGCCTCTCTCTCTCTGTATCTCTCCCTTTTGTTCGTGAGTTGAGGTACAAGTCAGCCATGATCTAATTGATTGGCATAACAGGCTCGAGGGACTGAATGGCCTCCACCTGTTCCAACAACACCCATATTTGTGTCTTTCTGCCCTCCTCTCTCTTCTCTTATCTTTCTCTTAATGGAAGGGACAACAATTTTGGGTTTGTGATTCCCTGTAGTGTTTGGAGGAACTTCTTTCTGCAGTGAGGGATATGTCTGGGGCTGGGATGCTCCTTTATGTAAAGGTGCATCTCTTTATTTCGGCCTCAATACATATCTCTTGCTCTGAGTCTGCCTCTCAATTTGTCAATTTTGATTGTCCTCATATCTTTTGCTCTCTCGCTGTAACCTACGCTCCTGCTGTATCTCCAGGCTTCTCTCTCAGGCTCAATTTAGTTTTAAACCAGTCATTTAGTATAAGTCAAGGAGCATCCATTTTGTGTGAGGTGTAAGGGGCCATTTTGTATTAGGCGCAAGGCATCCATTTTGTTGAATTCCCGCTTTGTTCCATTTGGTCCAATTCATGTCTAGAAAAATTTGTGGTGAGATGAATCCACAGCCAGAAGATCCGGGTCGGTGGGGGGGAAGATTGCAGAGGGTGGATAATTACACCAGGGGACGTTTCACAGGGGGTAATTACACTGTGGGGGCGGTACAATCTTTAGGTGGGGATTACAACGAGGGTGGGGCGGTTTAGAGGGTGGTGGACGGGGGAGGGTTCTGTCCCTCACTGCTTCTCCCCACAAAAAGGGACGGTGAAGAGAGAAAGAGGGGAAAGAGAAGTGGAGAAAGGCAAGGGAAGAATGAAAGAGAAGAGGGCAAAAGGCAAGATAAAGTGAGTAAGTGTAAAAGAGAAAGATGAAAAAGGAGAAAGAGAGAGAGAAACGGGCAAGGCAAGGGAAATCGGACAGGGGGAGTGAAAGGCACTGAAACAGGAGACAGACGAAGGAGCTTGAGGCAGAAAGAAAAAGAAAAATACAAGATGAATGAAAAGAGCGTGAAAGGAAGGAGAGAAAGGGGAGAAATAAAGAAAGCAGGGAGAGAGAAAATAAAGAGTGCCATACTGATCCCGTACACAGGCACTGCTCCCACTCGGTGACACATCAACTCACAGACCCACGTCACACTCACACCGTCCTACAATGCACTTTAAATACGTGTACAGTGAGAGAGTTTAAAGGTGCAGAGACACTCACACACTGTCCTACAATACACGTTAAATACGTGTAGATTGAGACAGAGAATTTCAACATGGAGGCATTCTAATTTTATTTCAAAATATACTTTATTCATAAAATTTAAGGATACACACTTTTTAATGTAAACATCACAATTACAATTTAAAGCAATACAATACAGATCGTGCAAATTACGAGCCCACTATTACAATTCAGAACACTGGTTAGGCCACAGCTGGAGTACTGTGTGCAGTTCTGGTCGCCACACTACAGGAAGGATGTGATCGCTTTGGAGAGGGTGCAGAGGAGATTCACCAGGATGTTACCAGGGCTGGAGCGCTTCAGCTATGAAGAGAGACTGGGAAGATTGGGTTTGTTTTCCTTGGAGCAGAGGAGGCTGAGGGGGGACATGATTGAGGTGTACAAAATTATGAGGGGCACAGATAGGATGGATACTAAGGAGCTTTTTCCTTTCGTTGAGGGTTCTATAACAAGGGGACATAGATTCAAGGTAAAAGGCGGGAGGTTTAGAGGGGATTTGAGAGGGAACTTTTTCACCCAGAGGGTGGTTGGAGTCTGGAACTCACTGCCTGAAAGGGTTGTGGAGGCAGGACCCCTCACAACATTCAAGAAGCATTTGGATGAGCACTTGAAATGCCATAGCATACAAGGCTACGGACCAAATGCTGGAATATGGGATTAGAGTAGACAGGGCTGATGGCCGGCGCGGACACGATGGGCCGAAGGGCCTCTATCCGTGCTGTATATCTCTATGACTCTATATATCTTGTATTACATGCTGTACAATAAAATCACCGTGGTCTTACACATCCCAGGAGCAAGAGAGTGTGTGGGCCAATACCCCTCCCCTGATATGGCCGAGGCTTGTCAGTCAAAAGTCCCCTCCTCCCAGTCCAAAGCCCCACACCTATCATGGATCTGCTTTTCCCCGTCTTAACCCTGCCCCGCAAGGTGTGGGAGAGTCGAAGGTGAGTCTCTCTGTGACCCGAGGGGGGATGGGCTTCTTGCGATGTGCCAGTGTACCAAATGCTTCCTTCCTGAGGCCTGTGTGAGGCCTCTCACTGGGGTCCAGGTCAAAGGGCTGCTTCCCTGCCAGGTCCCTTTAACCGTAACGTGAAGGCAGACCCTGGACTGATGCACGAGGGGAGCTTCACTCACCTGTACAGGTATATTGTCCTGTCCCATCACTGTGTCTGTCTGGATTCACCCTGCCACTTGTTTCTCTGATACCTCTTCAGTTCTCACCACTCCTTCGATTGATTTTTCTCGGCTCACTTTCTGTTCCTGTAGTTTCCCCCGCCTTCTGTTTTCCCTCTCTCTCCCTCATTCGCCCCTTTTACCCTGAAATTCCCCACATTTGCCCTGCTCACACTGTATATTCTGCTATTTGTGTGTGTCCATCTCCCGGGCTTTATACATTGAGCTTCGATCAGTGTCTGTCTGACTCGCTGCTTAGTGAGGAATCATTATCTATCCGGCTGCTTTTATTGAATCCTTCCTTGTCCATTTGTTTTGCACAGAACAGGACAGATCCCTTTAACTCACTGCACAAAATCACATCATTACAAGAGGGAGATTGCTCAGTGCAACCAGTGTGAGAGTGATCCCTGTCTGTGTCTGTGTTCCTTCCAATACACATCTTTATCTATCTCCCTCTGTTGGTGTATCTCTGTATCTCTCACTGTACTCAGTCTCAACGACCTCCCCCTCTTGATGTCTCCCTATATTTAAAATAAAATTGCTGGACTATAACTTGGTGTTGTAAAATTGTTTACAATATATCAATGTAATCAGTCTCTCCTTTATCTGTCTCCCTCTGTTCGTGTCTCACTACATCACTGTGCTCAGTCTCTCCTTTATTTATCTCCCTCTGTTGGTATCTCCCTGTATATTGATATATTGTAAACAATTTTACAACACCAAGTTATAGTCCAGCAATTTTATTTTAAATTCACAAGCTTTCGGAGACTTCCTCCTTCCTCAGGTAAACATTTACCTGAGGAAGGAGGAAGTCTCCGAAAGCTTGTGAATTTAAAATAAAATTGCTGGACTATAACTTGGTGTTGTAAAATTGTTTACAATTGTCAACCCCAGTCCATCACCGGCATCTCCACATCATGACTATATTGATATAGATATATTCATGTATATACATTTATATTAATCTCTGGTTATACCCCTCCCTCAATCAGTCCCAGTTCATATAATTATAGATAATTATATTGTTATATAATTGTATAATTAGATATTATTGATATATTCATCTATATCTATTAATGTTAATCCCTTACTATTCCTCTCTCTCACTGTCCCAGTTTATGTATTTATAGATCTAGATATATTCGTGTATATGCATTTATACTAACGCCCTCTCTCTCACTGTGCCAGTTTATATATTTATATATAGATAGATTCATGTGTACCTATTTATATTAATCCCTAATTATTCCCCTCTCTCACTCAATGCACCAGTTTATGTATTTATAGATTTAGATATATTCATGGATATAAATTTGTTAAATCCTCATTATTATTCTCACTGTCCCAGTTTATATATTTATATAGATATATTCACGTATGTACATTTCCATTAATCTCTGATTGTTCTCCCAGTCACTGTTCCAGTTTATATATTCATAGGAAAAGATATATTCATGTATAAACATTGATATTAAATCCTGATCATTCCCCTCTTTCTCACTGTCCCAGTTTATATATTGATTGATAGATATATCCAAGGAAATACATTTGTATTAATCCGATTATTCCCATCTCTCACTCACTTTCCCAATTTATATATTTATATCAATGTATTTATATATATACATTTGTGAACTATTGCTCGCAATGATCCTCCCCTGATAGAATAGCTTCCGTTCAAGGCCATCTGTGGTCAGAACAACTTACATTTATATAGCGTCTTTAACGTAGTAAAACATCCCAAGGCGCTTCACAGGAACGATTATCAAACCAAATTTAACAACGAGCCACATAAGGAGATATTAGGACAGCTGAGCAAAAGCTTGTTCAAAGATGTAGGTTATCAGGAGTATCTTAAAGGAGGAGAGAGAGAGAGGCGGAGAGGTTCAGGGAACGGATTCCAGAGCTTAGGGCCTAGGCAGCTGAAGACACAGCCGCCAATGGTGGAGCAATTAAAATCTTGGAGCCAGAATTGTAGGATCGCAGAGATCGCGGATGTTCTTAGGTGTACGAGGTTACAGAGATCGGCAGGGGGCGAGGAAAATGGAGGGATTTGAACAGGAGGATGGGGATTGTAGGGCTGGCAGTGGTTACAGAGATAGTGAGGCGGCGAGGGCCATTGAGCGATCTGAGCAAGATGAGGAGGATTGTAGGGGCTGGAGGGGTTACAGAAATAGGGAGGGGACCATGGAGGGATTTGAACAGGCGGATGAGGATTGTAAAATGGTGGCGGTGCCCAGCCCAGGCCGAATCATTAAAAGACGACCAGCCACACCCCGAGCAAACAGTTTCTCTCGATCTACTCAATCAAATCCTCCAGCCTTTTTTTGATAGTATCACAAATCAAAGTTTATTTATATCACATCTGGAGCACTGCGTCCAGTTCTGGGCACCGCACCTCAGGAAGGATATATTGGCCTTGGAGGGGGTGCAGATCAGTTTCACCAGAATGATACCACGTCTTAAAGGTTAAATTATGAGGACAGGTTCCATAGACTGGGCATGTATTCCCTCGAGTATAGAAGATTAAGGAATTGTATTGCAAAGCGTGGAAATTATGTTAAACTCATTTAGAACCTTGGTATACCACACTTGGAGTACTGTGAACGGTTCTGGTCTCTATATTATAAAGAGGATATAGAAGCTCTGCAGAAGGTGCAAAATAGATTTACATCGATGATGCCAGAACTGAAAGGTTGCACCTCGCACATTCCAAGTACTGTTTATGCTGCTTTGCAACTGTTCCACCCTATTAAATCCTTGCGGGGAGTATTACTGCAGTTTGAAACAGTTATAAACATTGATCCCACTTTCCCCACTGCCCCGGAAACAACTCACAGGGCTCGGGGACAAAGAACAGGCCCCAGTGAAAGAGATCGATTCCAGACACAGCTCACCCCCAACACCCTCACAGTGTGAACATGGGACACACTCGTTCCACACACACACACACACACAGACTGTGCAATCAGGAGACACGTGTCCTTTATGTAAAAGGGAGCGATTCACTCCCGTCTGGCACTGTACGGCTCCATGTGTGACTCAGTATCAGCTCCTGTACAGCACACAGTGGGTAAAAGGGAACGATTCACTGAGAGATTGCAATGTTCAGTGTAACAGTTATTTGAGGGGTTCAGTCACTAAACCGGTTGTGCTTTGACAGACACTGTTTACAGTGTTTGAGTTTCGTTGAGGGAGGTGGGTACAATCCGTTTCCGGGACACACTCGCCCTGTGAAATATTGAATTTCGGTGATAATATGGTACATTTGGATTAATAGGGGACAAGGTTTAGCTACACTGTGCTAAATTGTTTTTTTAAACCAGTCATTGAATGGATCCTTTAGACCAGAATGGGAGCTCTCTCTCTCTCTGTGTCTCTGTCAAACACCGTGAGGCGGTGAATTCTCTCTGACAAACTGTTCAAAGAGACAAACACTTCAGACATGGGGAATATACAAAAACCTGGGCTTGAAATGAGCCCCGCCCCCATGTTCCAGAGAACAAGGAGAAGGAGGAAATCAACACACATTCAAGATCTGGATCTGTTGTGTTTTTGTGGAAAGTTCTGTTTTAATTCAGTTCTTTAAATGTAGTCGCCATGCAGTGTGGAATGTGTCAGGAGACCCTGAGTTACGTTATGGGACCAGTGTCACACACACACAGGCTGTATAGTCAGGAGACACGTGCCCTTTGTACAGACATTGGGGTTGAATTGAGCTGAGCTGTGTCACAAATGAACATGCAATTAAAATATCAAATTCAAACCAGTTTGCTCCAGACATTCTCCATGTGTCTGTGTGGTTTCATTACAATACAATTTCACGTGAGGGCCGAAAATGGCTTCTGAACTAACAGCTATTTCTTTCTGAGTTGTAAGTGTACCTTTTAAAAAATAAAACTAAGAAAACATTTTAACGCCATTTTCACATTTGGGCAAAGTGGGTGCTGCATGGCGCTCCCTGCAAGTGCATTTAATTTAAATTAAGACACTAAACATGTTTGCTTTTCAGCCGTGACTCAGGAGGTAGCACTCCCTTCTTTTGTATTAGAAAGTTGTGGATTCAACTCCCACTCCAGAGACTTGAGCACAAAATCTACGCTGACACTCTCAGTATAGTACTGAGGGAGAACTGCACTGTCGGAGGAGCCATCCTTCAGATGAGATGTTAAACCGATGCCCTATCTCCTCTCTCAGGTGGATGTAAAAGATCCCATGGCACTATTTCAAAGAAGAGCAGAGGTGTTCTCCTTGATGTCCTGGCCCATATATTGCCCACAACCAACCTTATTAAAATGCAGATGATCTGGGCATCATCGTGTTGCTGTTCGCGGGATCTTGCTGTGCGCAATTTGGCAGTCGCCTTTCCGCGGTTACAACAGTTGACTACACTTCCAAAGCACTTCGTTGCCTGTAGAACGTTTGGGATATCCTGAGGTCGTGAACGATGCTGCATACATGCGAGTCTTTCTTTCTTTACACTCACCCCAATTCAAAATCAGGACAAATGTTAACTGGGGACAAAATGACCCAAACTTTTTCGATTGGATCAAATGGATATTTAGATTTCCAGTTGTGAAGATCACGATATGAAGCTGTTTGCTGGTCAACACATATGTTTACCAATGAATATTCTGTTCTCACTGCTGGGAATAAGTCCAAAAGCTGTCGGAAATAAATTCAAATTCTCGACTTCTATCGCTCTCACTGGTCTCTCTCCCTCTGTTACTCTCCCTCTCTGTCTCTCCAGGACTGTCTTGGCTGCTCTTGGAATGATGGATTAATCTCCTGGACACTGCTGTGAGCAAAAATCCTGGAGAAAAATCATAGGAATATTTTTTTAAAATTACTTTGAACACTTTCGTTTATTAGTGATAAAAATATTGATAAAAAAAGCTGTTTGACCGGGTGATGGGTGAACAGGACTTGGTGCGAGTTAGGATACGGGCAGCAGGAGTTTTGGATCAGCTGGAGTTTATGGATTGTGGAAGACGGGAGGCCGGAGAGGAGAGCTTTGGAATGGTGGAGTCTGGAGGTGAAAATGGCATGGATGACGGTTTCAGCAGCTGATGAATTGAGGCAAGGGCGGTGACGGGCGATGTTAAGGAGGTGGATGTAGGCGGTCTTGGTATGGAGCGGATATGATATGTCTCTGTCTCTCTGACTCAGTCTCTCTGTCTATCTCCCTGCCTGTCTCTCTCTATATATATATCTATCTCTCTTGGTTTGTGTATCTAGCTCCCTTTCTCTCTGTCTCTCTCTCTCTCTCTCTCACTTTGACTCTCTACCTCTGTCTCTCTCCATTCCTCTTTGTCTTTGTCACTCTCTATCCGTCTCTCTGTCTGTCTCTCTTCATCTATATCTCTCTCACTCGGTCTGTCTCTCTATCTCATTGACGCTGCCCTCTGTCTCGCTGCCTTCTGTCTTCTGTCTTCTGGAGAAAAAAACCTCAGATTGTTCAATCTTTCGTGATAGGCATAATCTCTCTGTTCTGGTATCATCCTAGTAAATCAGTCAATAAGCAAATGTTAAAAGGGGGTAGATCATCACCATGGAAAGACAGAAAGAGAAATAAAGAAGAAAAAAAAAGCTCCTATTGATATCGTGCCTTTCATGACCTCAGGACATCCCAACATGCTTTACAGCCAATGAAGTGCTTTTGAAGTGCAGTCACTGTTTTAGTGAAGGGAAATGCAGCAGCCAAATTGTGCACAGCAAGATCCCACAAACAGTAATAAATGTTCAGATCACCTTTTTTTGGTGCTGTTCGTTGAAATAACAATTAAAATTAAAAAACGCTAACAGGAATCCATTTGGAAACATTGAACAAATTAAAGCAAAAACAAGGTATCAAATGAAAGAGAAATGTGGGAATTAAAATCCATACTTCGCATCTGCTAACTCCAATCTCAGCTAATCAATGTCGGGGGAGGGGGAGGAAACGGAACTACAGAGGCGATGAGGCGTTTACACGCCGGACACTTAAAGCAGACGCCCCAGGAGCAGCGGGTCTCCAGCCACTTTAATCTTCAAGCTAGCAGCTTCCGGTCGGAGGCTGAACCCGGAAGTGCCATTTTTGGAGTGGAGGTGAATGATTTGCCTCTGACCGCAATTTATTGCAAGGGGAGTGAAGGAGGTGGGAAGAGAATGGGAACAGGCAATAGAAATCAACTTAAACCATCAGACATCAAAATCAATGTATCTCCATCAACATATAAACTGGGGCAGTGAGAGAGAGTGGGGAATAATCAGAGATTAATGTAAATATATATACACATGAATATATCTGTAAATATAAATATATAAACTAGGACAAAGAGAGGGGAATATTCAGGGATTAATATAAATGTATATATGTGACTATAAATATATAAACTGGGACAGTGAGGGAGTGAATAATCAGGGATTAATATCAATATATATATATATATATATCTGAATATATCTATGAGTATATAGATTGGGACAGAGGGAGAGAGAGCGGGAATAATCAGGCATTAATATAAATGTATTTCCATCAATATATATCAGTCAATATAAAAACTGGGACAATGAGAGAGAGGAGAATAATCAGGGATTAATATCAATATATATACACATGAATATATCTATGAGTATATAGATGGGGACAGAGAGAGAGAGCGGGAATAATCAGGCATTAATATAAATCTAAATACATGAATACACAATTATCTATGAATATATAGACTGGGACAGAGAGAGGTGAATAATCAGGGATGAATATAAACATATCTCCATCGACATATATCAGTCAATATTTAAACTGGGACAGTGAGAGAGTGGGGAATGATCGGGGACGAATATATATCAACGGTCAAAGACAGATTACAGAGAGAGGTAATGAATGATTTAAAAAATCAATCCAGCCCAGTGTAGTTATACCTTATCCCCTATTAATGCAAACGCACTTTTCTATGATTAAAATTCAGTATTTCACAGGGCAAGTATGTCCCAGACATGGATTGTACACACCTCCCTAAATTAAACTCAACTTTACTGTAAAAAGTGTCTGTCAAAACACAATCGGTTTAGAGACTGAACCCCTCAAATAAGCGTTACATTGAACATAGCAATCTCGCAGTCAATTGTTCCATACAGGGGTCGGTGCTGGGTCCCCAACTCTTTACAATCTATATTAACGATTTGGAGGAGGGGACCGAGTGCAACATATCAAAATTTGCAGATGATACAAAGATGGGAGGGAAAGTAGAGAGTGAGGAGGACATAAAAAACCTGCAAGGGGATATAGACAGGCTGGGTGAGTGGGCGGAGATTTGGCAGATGCAATATAATATTGGAAAATGTGAGGTTATGCACTTTGGCAGGAAAAATCAGAGAGCAAGTTATTTTCTTAATGGCGAGAGACTGGAAAGTACTGCAGTACAAAGGGATCTGGGGGTCCTAGTGCAAGAAAATCAAAAAGTTGGTATGCAGGTGCAGCAGGTGATCAAGAAAGCCAACGGAATGTTGGCTTTTATTGCTAGGGGGATAGAATATAAAAACAGGGAGGTATTGCTGCAGTTATATAAGGTATTGGTGAGACCGCACCTGGAATACTGCATACAGTTTTGGTCTCCATACTTAAGAAAAGACATACTTGCTCTCGAGGCAGTACAAAGAAGGTTCACTCGGTTAATCCCGGGGATGAGGGGGCGCACATATGAGGAGAGGTTGAGTAGATTGGGACTCTACTCATTGGAGTTCAGAAGAATGAGAGGCGATCTTATTGAAACATATAAGATTGTGAGGGGTCTTGATCGGGTGGATGCAGTAAGGATGTTCCCAAAGATGGGTGAAACTAGAACTAGGGGGCATAATCTTAGAATAAGGGGCTGCTCTTTCAAAACTGAGATGAGGAGAAACTTCTTCACTCAGAGGGTGGTAGGTCTGTGGAATATGCTGCCCCAGGAAGCTGTGGAAGCTACATCATTAGATAAATTTAAAACAGAAATAGACAGTTTCCTCGAAGTAAAGGGAATTAGGGGTTATGGGGAGCGGGCAGGAAATTGGACATGAAGCTGAGTTCGGATCGGTCAATGCCCTGTGGGTGGCGGAGAGGGCCCAGGGGCTATGTGGCCGGGTCCTGCTCCGACTTCTTGTGTTCTTTAGATTTGTGGTTGGGATCAGATCAGCCATGATCTTATTAAATGGCGGAGCAGGCTCGAGGGGCCGATTGGCCTACTCCTGCTCCAATTTCTTATGTTCTTATGTTCTTATGTACCCACTGTGTGCTGTACATGTACAGGAGCTGACACTGAGACACACACGGGCCGTACAGTACCAGTCCGGAGTGAATTTTTCCCTTTACATATACAGAGACGTGACTCCTGATTGTACAATCTGCGTGTGTGGAAGGAGTGTGTCCCTTGTCCAAACTTTGTTCCTTCCTGCCCCTGTGTGTGGGTGTTGTGGGTGAGCTGTGTCTGGAATCGATCTCCTTCACTGGGGTCTGTTCTTTGTCCCCGAGCCCTGTGAAAGGGCCTTGTGTGAGTTGTTTCCGGGGCAGTGAGGAAAGTGAGATCAGTGTTTATAACCATTTCAAACTGCAGTAATATTCCCCACAAGGATTTAAGAGAGAGGCAATGTTTCAAAACTGCAAAAAAATAGTCTGTGGGATGTGAGAAGTGCAACCTTTGGTATCATCCTTGTAAATCTTTTTTTTGAACCTTCTCCAGAGCTTCTATATCCTTTTTATAACATGGAGACCAGAACCGTTCACAGTACTCCAAGTGTGGTTTAACCAAGATTCTATATAATGTTAACATAATTTCGCCGTTTTTCAATTCCATCCCCTTAGAAATGAACCCAGGACTTTTTTTGTTTTTTTAAAATGAATGTGTTAACTTGCGTTGCTGCTTTTAATGAATTGTCTATTTGTACCCCGAGATCCCATTGCTCCTCTTCCCAATATAGACTCTTATTTTCCAAGTAGCCTCCACATTCCTTCCACCAAAAAGGACCGCCTCACACTTATCTATATTGAAATTCATTTGCCACTGACATGCCCATTCTGCAAGTTTATTAACGCCTTCCTGCATTTTATCGCAGCCCTCCTCAGTATTAACCACACCTCCCAATTTGGTGCCACTCACAAATTTTGAGAAGTGTAATTCAGATTCGCGATTCCAAATGGTCTTGTTTGAAGCAAACTTTGCGTGGTGTTAGGAGTTAACCCTTTACATGCTGTTTCCAGCAATACTAAAATATAAGTTAAAGAAGATGGTGGGGAGGGCAGGAATGCTGTGGGCCCAATCGGTCATCTCCACCAACCTCAATAATGCCAGAAAATCATAATCTGCTCATGCCCAAATTCCTCCCTTAGTTCGTTGCAAGTGCATTTTTTCAAAAATAAAACTAAGTGTTTCAAACTATTTGTGGCTTAAATATGGAGAGAACATGACCTTCAGATGAACTTGTGGAACCATTCAGAAATTGTAACCGAGGTCCAAGCTTCATAAAGTGACCTTCACAGCCGGAAATCTAAATATCCATTTCATCGATTTTTTAAAAAATTGAGTCTCTTGGTCCCCAGTTAACGTCTGTCCTGATTTTGACTTGTGGCGAGTGTAAATTAGGAAAGAAAGACTCGCATTTATATCCGCCTTTCATGACCACAGGAAATTCCAAAGCTTTTTAAAGATAATTAAGCATTTTTGATGCGTAGTCACTGTTGAAATGTAAGAATGGTGACCCGATAATCTGTGGAGATAATCACTAAATGTTGGTTGAGGGATAATTATCGCCAGGAAAGCGAGGAGAACTGTCCTGTTCTTCTTTGAAATAGTGCCATGGGATCTTTTACGTCCACCTGAGAAGGCAGACGAGGCCTTAGTTTAACGACTCATCTGAAGGATGACATCACTGACAGTGCAACACTGCCTCAGTACTGTACTGAGAGAGACAGACAGCGAAACAGATACAGACGGACAGACAGACAAACAGTCATATCCGCTCCATCGCCAAGACCGCCTACTTCCCCCTCCATAACCTTCGTCTCCGCTCCTGCCTCAGCTCATCTGCTGCTCAAACCCTCATTCAAGTCTTTTCTACCTCCAGAATCGACTATACCAACGCTCTCCTGGCCGGCCTCCCATCTTTCACCCTCCATAGACTACAGCTCATCCAAAACTCCTGCTGCCCGTATCCTAATTTGCACCAAGTCCCGTTCACCCATCACCCAGTCAAACAGACGTTTTTTCTCTCCAATATTTTTATCACTAATGAACACGTGTTCAAAGTAATTTTTTAAAAAGATATTGTTTTTAACGTTCCTATGATTTTTCTCTGGGTTTTTTGTTCGTAGCAGTGTCCACGAGATTAATCTTTCATGTCTAGAACCTCCGGAACAGTTCCATAGGGCTGGGAACCCAAGAATTAGATGAAAGAGAGGGACAGAAATAGAGGCTGAGAGAGACAGAGACAGAGAGAGAGAGACAATGAAACAGACCGAGAGATAGAGACAGAGAGATATACAGAGAAAGACAGAGACAGAGGCATGTTAGAATGAACGAGAGAGAGAGACAGTGTGCGAGTGAAAGAGAGACATAGAAAGGGAGAGAGAGACAGAGAGAAGCAGAAACCAGAGAGAGACAGAGAGAGAGGGAGAGACAGAGAAAGACAGACAGACAGAGACAGGGGGACAGAGAGAGAGAGAGAGACCGACAGAGACAGAGAGAGTGATAAAGACACAGAAAGAGGGACAGGAAGAGATAGAGAGAGAAAGACAGAGAGACATATCATATCCACTCCTTCACCAGGACCTCCTAATTCTACCAGCGTAACATTGAATCCACAGAGAAAGGTTCACTTAAAAAGGGACAAAGTGTGTTGGGTTCGTGGATCTTCCTATGAGATGTGCTTTAACATTTGGTGAGATTGTTGATCTAATGAATTTCTGCACCTGTGGGCTAACAGTTGGTAAGTTAGATATTGTCACGTTTTATCATAGCATTCGGGTACCGAATGTATTGAGTGTAACCATGTTTTGATCTACAAAAGACCACGTGTTTTGCTGTTAGTTGTTAGTTTTGATACAACACTGAAGGAGCTGTCTCTACTGTGCTGTATCCAGAGGCAGGCTGGAATTACATAACCCATAACTACCTTTGATTGTACCCTGTTTTATGAAGTTCCATCAATAAAGGAGAGACTTTCTTCTAACTGGAAGAAGCCTACCATAATCTGCTTACTACAAGTAGCCACATGTATGTTAACATAGAAGACTGACACACTCGTTAATATTTACCCAGTAAACGATCAGAGAATAAGCACAGACCAGGGATCAGGGCCTTTACCCAGTAAACGATCAGAGAATAAGCACAGACCAGGGATCAGGGCCTTTACCCAGTAAACTATCAGTGAATCAGCACAGACCAGGGATCAGGGCCTTTACCCAGTAAACTATCAGTGAATCAGCACAGACCAGGGATCAGTGCCTTTACCCAGTAAACTATCAGAGAATCAACACAGACCAGGGATCAGGGCCTTTACCCTGAAAACTATCAGTGAATCAGCACAGACCAGGGATCAGTTCCTTTCCCCAGTAAACTATCAGTGAATCAGCACAGACCAGGGATCAGTGCCTTTACCCAGTAAACTATCAGTGAATCAGCACAGACCAGGGATCAGGCACTTACAAATTTCCGATAAAAATTATTTGCATAATCACAAACATATAATCTTCAATAAACCAGCGTAATCGGGTGGCGTAATGGAATCTAATCATTTTTTAAAATTTCCTTTCCATTGAAAAGTATTGCTTGATGTATTTAGGATTGTTAACCTGGTGCAGTTTTATTAATGCATCTTTAAATTGGGTTTATCACCAAAATAAGCATTTTTAATAAGAGTTTCCAGTCCTCCACCTGTGAGTAACCTGGTTTATAATCACTGAATATGATTTAAACAATTATATTGAAGCATTTACTTGTTGAATTGATGTACACCAGTAAATTTCTTCGTAAATTTATATTTTTTGATGGGAAGTACATTTTAAACCGTACCCACTATTGCTTGTTTTCCTGAGAAGAGGAAAACAATTTGAGGAGCTTCCCGAACCAGCGCAATCGCTCGATTCTCGTAAGGTCAACCTTGGGAACTGGTCAGTTCTGTGGGCGGGACCTGATCCTCGAAATTGAATCTTCAACCAGCACAAAAGATGGCTGAAAATACCAACCTAAGTGGTTTCGGGTGCAACTCACTGACGTTTAAAATTTTCCCGATCTTTTGCCATGATTCGGATGATTCCGTCCGGATTGAACTGATATTACTGGCGGAAACAAACGCCAACTCGTACCCTATACTTTACGTTTTCCTTATTAATCTACCCTAACAACCCCTCTCTCCCACACTACCTCTCTCCCTGTCTGTATCTGTTTCATTCTAGAGGGCCCAACTCTAAAAGGGGTACAGGAACAGAGAGATCTGGGGGTATATGTGAACAAATCGTTGAAGGTGGCAGGGCAGGCTGAGAAAGCGGTTAAAAAAGCATACGAGATCCTGGGCTTTATAAATTGAGGCATAGTGTACAAAAGCATGGAAGTCACGATGAACCTTAATAAAACACTGGTTCGACCAAAACTGGAGTATTGTGTCCAGTTCTGGGCACCGCACTTCAGGAAAGATGTGAAGGCCTTAGAGAGGGTGCAGAAGAGATTTACTGGAATGATTCCAGGGATGAGGGATTTTAGTTACATGGACAGACTGGAGAAGCTGGGGTTGTTCTCCTTGGAACAGAGATGGTTGCGAGGAGATTTGATCGAGGTATTCAAAATCATGAAGGGTCCAGACAGAGTAGATAGAGAGAAACTGTTCCCACTGGCAGAAGGGTAAGGACCAGAGGACATAGATTTAAGGTGATTGGCAAAGCAAGCAAAGGTGATATGAGGAAAAACGTTTTTACACAGCGAGTGGTTGTGATCTGGAATGCACTGCCCGAGGAGGTGGTGGAGGCAGATTCAATCATGGCCTTCAAAAGGGAACTGGATAAATACTTGAAAGGAAAAAAAATGCAGGGCTATGAGGATAGGACGGGGGAGTAGGACCAGCTGAATTGCTCTTACATAGAGCCGGTGCAGACTCGATGGGCTGAATGGCCTCCTTCCGTGCTGTAATCTGTCTATATGTCGATGATTCTACGCTTCTATTCTCTCTATGCTTGAATCTCTCTGTTTCATTCTCTTTCTCTCTGTCTCATTCTCCTCCTCGCTCTCATTCTCTCTGCCTCATTTTTATTCTATCTCTGTCTCTCTCTGTCCCTTTGTCTCGTTCACCCTCTCTCACTCTCTCATTCTCTCTCTCTCCTACTCTAACCACTTCTGACAAGGTATAATGAAGCAAAATTCTGAAGCTGTGGAGCGAAATGATTTGAAGTTGATATTTAATCTCATATTCATCAGTGGCACAGCTCAGCTCAATTCGACATCAATGCGTGTAAAAGGGACACGTGTCTCCTGACTGTACAGTCTGTTTGTGTTTGTGTGTGTGTCTCAGTGTCACTGGTCCCATAACGTAATCAAGGGGTCACGCTCGCAGCCTGTCATCCTGTTCCTCGGTGCCCCGTGTGTATCAGTGCCACTGATTCCATAAAGTAACTCAAGAGTCCATTTCGTAGCCTGTCTCCCCCTCCCCCTGTTTCCCATGTGTCTCAGGATGCACTGGTCCGAGAACGTAACGCAGGGATCGCCCCCTCCCAATCTGTCTCACCAATCCCCTGAGCCCGTCTGCATCAGGGTCTCCAAGTCCCATATCAATTGTATTTCCGTCCAGTGGGGAGTGTAGGGGATAGAATATAAAATGGAATTTAGTTCTAGTGCTTGAAACCCTTCAGCTCTTTCTATAATTTAACTAAATTAACAATTAAAATCAGTGGGTATTTCAGCGCGTTCTGCAGCTCCTCTCTGAATTTAGTCTGGGTCAGGACATAAATACACGTGTTTGTGCAGGAACTGAGAATCTGCAGCATTCCTGCTGTGTATTCTGTGATATAAAGGGGGTCAGTGTAGGAGTTATAAAAACGGTTTGTAATTCGCTGATAGATGTAAAATGCAACCTGTGTCACCCATAACAATATAAAACTGCCCGATATACTGAAGAGTAAAATGATGGATTTCTTTCGGTTCTCCATCTCTGGATCCTTGTGATTCTCTCCATTGCTGCCGCCCCGGAGTCCCCTGCGGACTCGGCTGGACACTAAAATACGTCTGACCGTCAGAACATTGAGCAGCAAAATCAGAAAGAACGGGACACAAGGGGTTAAAATACGGTGAAACATCTCAAATGCGGCCCATATGGGGGAAGTATTGAAACTCGGTTTAGTCACACAAAACCAGGGAACACTTTGAATTACAAAGAAAGGTTCATATCTGAAGTACCAGGGGAGACTCTCTAAACAGCTCAGCACACTCACTGTTCCCAGAACCACAGCCGCCGTTTTCTCGGTGCAATATTTTGTTTTCAGCTTCTCACAACAAATGGCCACAAATCGATCAAAGGTGAAAGCGACTGTGAGCCAGACGGAAACCTCCGTGGTTGCAAAAACCAGGAAAGCAACGAGACTACACACGGGAGTAACGTTCAGGAATGAGCCTGGGAAATAATACGCAGTCATCCACCTTAATATCGGATCAGTGATAACGACCAGGAGATCGGCCACTGCCATTCCCACCAGGTAGCGAGTGATACATTTGGAGAGTCCGCACTTTCCTCGGGACAGGATCACAATCGCCACCAAGTTAACTGTAAGAGAGAGAAAAGGAAGCAGAGAAATTACTGATCAGACCTGGAGCCAAAGCAGCCGTTTGAGAGAATCTGGGGTGAAACTTCCAGCTTTGTTGCTGCATCGAAGGGTGGAAAGTGATTCATTGACCTGGACATCGCGTTTGGGCAGAGAGATGTTTTTAAACACAATGATCAATAATGAATTGGGAAATCAATACAGAAATTGGATAAAGTGAGCACCGGATCAATTGGAAGGGTTCAGTGTCGGCGCAGTGCCGGTGGGGATGGAGAAGGGGTTTTACTGAGCGGGAATCCAGCGGATTGAATCCGGATTTGGGCTGCAAGGGGACGGATAGAGGTGCGAAGTGTTGGGAAGGTGAGAGGACAGGGGGAGGTGCAGCTGGATTGTTGCTCTGGGTCAAGAGAGCCGACAAGGGCTGGCACTAAGCGTGAAAGGCAACTGGAGACCGAGCCGGTGAGTGAGACTGGGAGAGAGACAAGGAAAGGGACATGTCGGAGCTGGAGGAGAGTCAGGAGCAGATGGTGTGGGAAAGCGGATAAACTGAAGTAACGGGTGAGTAGACAGAGGTTTCAATGGTGTGGGAGGAGAGGCTGGGATTCACAGGGAGAGACTGCAGCAGAGGGTTAGAGGAAATCTAATCGAAAGGTCCCAGTAACACAATCCAATTAATAAATTCAACCATTGATTTCTGTGGTTATTGGTGTCAATTAACTGCTCGTTGGATATAAAGTGTGTTGAATTTACTTTGCACATTCAATTAATATTAAATTAAAATTCATTAATTAATTCAGCCTCGTTCTTTATTGAATTAAGCTGACACATAGCTTTTTGAATACAAAATCCTAATAATTCATAACGGTCAAGAAATGACTGAGTCTATTCTTTAAATACATTTCAATTATATTAATTTATTCATTCAGTAAACAAGGAAAAGGAACGTTCATCTAAACAGATTGAGGACCTGATAGTGATAAACACACCGGGCGAGAGTACAATAAAACTCGCACAATCTGACAACATCCTAATAACACATTCTAGTTACATTTCCTCCGAATATTTGTACTGGAAGTTTCAGCAGTTCATTTCGATCAAATGTTCACGCCGCTGCTGCTTTCTATCTGCCTCTCTCTCTCTCTCTGCGCCTCTCTCTCTCTCTCTCTCTCTGCCTCTCTCCTTGAATCTCTGTCTCTTCCTGTCTTTCCACATCTCCGTCTGTCTGTCACTCTCTGTCTCTCTCTTTCTGTTTCTCTATCTGTCTCTCTCTCGGTGCCTGTCTTACCTTCTTCCTTTCGCTTTCTCTCTCTGTAGCTCCCTCTCGCTGTGTCTCTCTCGCTCCCACTCTTTCTTATCGTGTTCGCTCTCTCTCCTTCTTGTTTTCCTTCTTAGCCTCTTTTCCTATCGCTCCTCTCTATCTCTCCATTCCTATTTCTATCGCCCTCTCAATTCTATTTCTCAATGCCCCGTCTCATATCCGATTCAATCCCAACATCCTGCGCCTGCTTTCTCTGCACCAGCCCCGTGTTCCAACGATCCTATTCTCAGTGTCAGTTTATTAAATGGTGAAGCCGCTGAGAATAGTTTAATGTTTCTACAGATCATGCAAATCTCCATCTTTTCACCTGCACTGTTCACTTCATCTACAATGCATGAAATAAACTGAATACAATGCCTCTTCGAGACAGACCTCACAATAATTGAAATTCCTTCTCCTGTAATTATAAAGTACAGCGTTAGATGGCGGCATTCCACAATAAACAAAACGCCAAAATCACCGCTGCTGCTTCTAATCTACGGATAAATAGAAAGGCTCATGATTCCCACAGAGAAAGTGAAAACTGATACAACATGACCTCAAAACATTGCATTTTACAGTGAATTCATCCACAGTGAAGCAGAGAATGAGATGTGAAAGAATCAACAGCAAACTCAATTCAACAGCCAGACACCTGAAGCGGCCTCAGGTACACACACAGTGAAATAATTTTTCATAACAGTGATCTCCAATAAACACATTGAAATCCCAGTTATATTAATGCATGTTATTTGGGAGGGAGAGGGAGCGGACATTGCGCTGCCTCCTTGTAACACTGAGACCGTGAGCTGTCTCATTATCAATCACTGAAAACACATTGATGCAACAATATTCCAGGACAGGTTAGTTCCACAACATGAAACTCTTAACATAGAGTCATAGAGTCATACAGCACGGATAGAGGCCCTTCGGCCCATCGTGTCCGCGCCGGCCATCAGCCCTGTCTACTCTAATCCCATATTCCAGCATTTGGTCCGTAGCCTTGTATGCTATGGCATTTCAAGTGCTGATGGTCTGATACCAGCTCTTCGCCCAAACATCTGATTCCAATATATTCAGTACAGAGAATAATCCAGTAACAATGCCAGAACTGGACATACAAAAAAAATTACATATATCAAGAATCTGCTGCAATACCAAAACTTTAGAAGTTAACGATAATCCATAATTTAACAACACATTCAGTGCTACGAATAATCCATCAACAATATCACCGTTGGATTACAAAGGTCATCACAGATATAAAGCAGCTCCTACAAGACCAAACGTTTAGAAGTTAAGGACATACCATTATTCAACAATCCACTCAGTGCACAGAATCATCCAATAACAATGACGGGGTTGGATAGACAAAGTTTATTACAGATATAACGCAGCTGCTACAAGACCAAAAGAACAGAGACTTTGGAGATGCCATCAACTGATAGAACCGGAACAGGAGGCTGTGTAAAACATAAGGGGAGAAATAAAATGGCAAGTGCAGCAGCACAATTAATACCGATTTACAACATTAACAGCTGAGATAACGGCTTACCAGATACTCCAACAGCTGCAAGAACAGGATAATAAATGCGTTGTATCTGATCGATTACTGAATAATCCATTTCTGTGGGAAACACTGACTTCCGTTGGCCTGAAAATCACAGCTGCTGCAGGCACTGTGAGCTGATTCATTCCAACGAGCCCTGATTTATACACGGGATAAGTCTCCACTGACACGGTTATACCCCTGGACATTTCTATTATTTACAGTAACTTGAACAAACACATTACATCAGCAGCTTTGACCCCAATGTAAAATAATGACGTGGATATAAAACAAACACCACAAAGCCCAGGACACTATCTTAATCGGACCTCTCTCAGGAACAAAGTTAAAATCAGAACTCACACAACAACAATGAGCGGCTTCATTTGCAATTTTCATATAATTGTATTGACCATTTTCACTCCTGGCGATTCATTTATAACCTGTATCGATTTCTCCGCACTGTATACTGAATCCAGGGACACAAATAGACCCGTTTCACTCTGTTCCTACAGTTTCCCAGTTAAAATATGAAGTTTGAGTCTCAGATAGAAGGTCAGTTAAAGGGCAGGTTCAGGATTGTAGCCGAGAAATGACTGTGGGTGATATTAGTGATCGGACACTGAACGCACTTCATTGCCTTTCCTCTCTCCGTTGTTTTACTCCAGGTGTTTCCCCGTTTATTCTCCGTTTGGTTCATGGCTCCAGTAAAATTGAGCCCGTGTAACTGAGCTGAGCTCATGACCCCATTTGACCCCCGTGCTTCCCTCACCCGCCTTCATTCCTTCCTCAGCCCATTGCCAGTGAAATCCTCATCCATGCCTCTGTCCTCTCCAGACTCCATTCCTCCAGTTCACCCCTGGCTGGCCACTCAACCTCGACCTTCCGATCCGCGCCATGTCCTGCTGGGCCTCACTGACTCTCAGTTCCCCATCGCCTTCCATTTAAAATTATCATTCTTGGGTTCAAATCCCATCACGGCCCATCCTTTCCCCCCACCGCGCTATACACATAAAATTATAGACTCTTATAGCCATTCGACTCATCTGCTGGCTCTTTTAAAGAACTATCCAATTAGCTGCAATACCCAGCTCTTGCCCGATTGCCCTGCAGATTTCCCCATACACCTACCGCAAACCCACACGTGACCTCCTTATTCATCTGACCCTGGCCGCTTTTGGTGGGACTACCCTCACTTTGTTCCACTCACCAATCTGATCATAGCCAGGAGAAGCTTCTCTTCCCTCCCTATCACCGTTATATCTGATATCTCTAAAGGTTCACTCCTTGGCTCCCTCCTCTTCCACATCTACACGCTGCCCTTTGGTGACATTGTCCGGAGACATGGACCAGCTTTCAGATGTGCACTGACAAAACCACGGCCTCTCTTTCCCCTTCCAATGTCTTCGTGTTGTCAGACTCACATCCTGTTTTAGGTGAGCCACAATTTCCTCCAGTTAAACGTTGCGAAGTTATGATCTTTGGTCCCACAAAGTTTACATCCTTGCCGCTGATTGCATTCCCATCCCGAGCTTTTGTGTAAGTCTAATCCAGACTGTCCTTAACTTCAACGACCTATTCAACACTGAGCTGAGCTTCTGACTCCCTATCTTCTCCATCGCAAAGATCGTCTACTCCCGTGTCCATAATAATGGCCGTCCCTTCCTGCCCTGTAATCTACTACTGACACTCTCAGACATGCCTTTGTAACCACACCAGTAAATGCACACGGGCCGTACAATGACAGACTGGGTCAATCGTTCCCTTTTACCTAATGTATATCGTACATGTACCGGAGCTGCCACTGAGACACAGATGGACCGTACATTATCAGACGCGAATGATTCATTCCCATTTACTTTCTGTGCACTGTACATGTACCGGAGCTGCCACTGAGACATACACGAGCCGTACAGTACCAGACGGGAGTGAATCATTCCCTTTTACCCACTGTGTATTGTACAGTCTGTGTCAGCAGATGTGGTTCATTCTTAATCGCCCTCTGAAATGGCCCAGCAAGCCACTCAGTACAATCTCGCTACAAAAATTCATAATAAGAATGAAACTGGACGGAGCAGCCGGTGTCGGACCACTAGGCACCGGACACGACGAAGGCAAACCAAGACCAGTCGACCCTGCAAAGTCCTCCTCACTAACATCTGGGGACCTGTGACAAAATTGGGAGAGCTGTCCCACAGACTAGTCAAGCAACAGCCTGACATAGCCATACTCACAGAATCATATCTTTCAGCCAACGTCCCAGACTCTTCCATCACTAACCCTGGGTATGTCCTGTCCCACCGGCAGGACAGACCCACCAGAGGTGGCGGTACAGTGATATACAGTCAGGAGGGAGTGGCCCTGGGAGTCCTCAACATTGACTCTGGACCCCATGAAATCTCATGGCATCAGGTCAAACATGGGCAAGGAAACCTCCTGCTGATTACCACCTACCGCCCTCCCTGGGCTGATGAATCAATCCCCCAACATGTTGAGCACGACTTGGAGGAAGCACTGAGGGTAGCAAGGGCACAAAATGTACTCTGGGTGGGGGACTTCAATGTCCATCATCAAGAGTGGCTCGTGAGCAACACTACTGACCGAGCTGGCCAAGTCCTGAAAGACATAGCTGCTAGACTGGGCCTGCGGCAGGTGGTGAGCGAACCAACACGAGGGAAAAACTTACTTGACCTCGTCCTCACCAATCTATCTGTCGCAAATGCATCTGTCCATGACAGTATTGTAGGAGGGACCACCGCAAACTCCATGTGGAGACGAAGTCCCTTCTTCAAACTGAGGACACCATCCAACGTGTTGTGTGGCACTATCACCGACCTAAATGGGATAGATTCAGAACAGATCGAGCAGCTCAAACTGGGCATCCATAAGGCGTTGTGGGCCATCAGCAGCAGCAGAATTGTATTCCAGGACAATCTGTAACCTCATGGCCTGGCATATTCCTCACTCTACCATTACCAACAAGCCACGGGATCAACCCTGGTTCAATGAGGAGTGTAGAAGAGCATGCCAGGAGCAGCAACAGGCGTAACTAAAAATGAGCCGCAGCTAAGCGATTCCCCAACCAAGCATCAGATCAAAGCTCTGCATTCCTGCCACATCCAGTCATGAATGGTGGTGGACAATTAAACAGCTAAGGGGAGGAGGATGATCTGTAAACATCCCCATCCTCAATGATGGCGGAGTCGAGCAAGTGAGTGCAAAAGAAAAGGCTGAAGCGTTGGCAACAATCTTCAGCAAGAAATGCCGAGTGGATGATCCATCTCGGCCTCCTCCTGATATCCCCACCATCTCAGAAGCCAGTCTTCGGCCAATTCGATTCACTCCACGTGATATCAAGAAACGGCTGAGTGCACTGGATACAGCAAAGGCTTTGGGCCCCGACAACATCCCGGCTGTAGTGCTGAAGACTTGTGCTCCAGAACTAGCTGCGCCTCCAGCCAAGCTGTTCCAGTACAGCTGCAACACTGGCATCTATCCGGCAAATTGGAAAAATGCCCAGGAATGTCCTGTCAACAAAAAGCAGGACAAATCCAATCCGGCCAATTACCGCCCCATTAGTCTACTCTCAATCATCAGCAAAGTGATGGAAGGTGTCGTCGACAGTGCTATCAAGCGGCACTTACTCACCAATAACCTGCTCACCGATGCTCAGTTTGGGTTCCGCCAGGACCACTCGGCTCCAGACCTCAGTGCAGCCTTCGTCCAAACATGGACAAAAGAGTTGAATTTCAGAGGTGAGGTGAGAGTTAACTGCCCTTGACATCAAGGCAGCATTTGACCGAGTGTGGCACCAAGGAGCCCAAGTAAAATTGAAGTCAATGAGAATCAGGGGGCAACATCTCCACTGGTTGGAGTCATACCTAGCACAAAGAAAGATGTTAGTAGTTTTTGAAGGCCAATCACCTCAGCCCCAGTGCAATGCTGAGGGAGTTCATCAGGGCAGTGACCTAGGCCCAACCATCTTCAGCTGCTTCATAAATGACTTCCCTCCATCATAAGGTCAGAAATGGGGATGTTCGCTGATGACTGCACAGTGTTCAGTTCCATTCCCAACCCCTCAGATAATGAAGCAGTCCGAGCCCGCATGCAGCAAGACCTGGACAACATCCAGGCTTGGGCTGATATGTGGCAAGTAACATTCGCGCCAGACAAGTGTCAGGCAATGACCATCTCCAACTAGAGACAGTCTAACCACCTCCCCTTGACATTCAAAGGCATTACCATCGCCGAATCCCCCACCATCAACATCCTGGGGGTCACCATTGACCAGAAACTTAACTGGACCAGCCATATAAATACTGTGGCTACAAGAGCAGGTCAGAGGCTGGGTATTCTGCGGCGAGTGACTCACCTCCTGACTCCCCAAAGCCTTTCCACCATCTACAAGGCACAAGTCAGGAGTGTGATGGAATACTCTCCACTTGCCTGGATGAGTGCAGCTCCAACAACACTCAAGAAGCTCGACACCATCCAGGACAAAGCAGCCCGCTTGATTGGCACCCCATCCACCACCCGAAACATTCAATCCCTTCACCACCGGCGCACTGTGGCTGCAGTGTGTACCATCCACAGGATGCACTGCAGCAACTCGCCAAGGCTTCTTCGACAGCACCTCCCAAACCCGCGACCCCAACCCCCAAAAGGAAAAGAGCAGCAGGTACATTGAGAACAACACCACCTGCACGTTCCCCTCCAAATCGCACACCATCCCGACTTGGAAATATATCGCCGTTCCTTCATCGTCGCTGGGTCAAAATCCTGGAACTCCCTTCCGAACAGCACTGTGGGAGAACCTTCACCACACGGACTGCAGCGGTTCAAGAAGGCGGCTCACCACCACCTTCTCAAGGGCAATTAGGGATGGGCAATACATGCCGGCCTCGCCAGTGACGCCCACGTTCCATGAACGTAAAAAAATCACACTAATCTTACTTAACAGAGGATATTCTTTGAAAGCAATGATCGAAAAAGATGACAAACTGAATGACTCGTGGCGTGTTTTCAGTGTGCTCACAGGTGAGTCGCATCCGCTGGTTTTCTTGCTCAGGCATCAAGTTTAGATTCATTATTGATTCAGGATTTTCGAAAGCAAAAGGATATTTCACCCAACGCTTTTCCTCCAAATTTTCAAACCCTCCTCCAGGGAAAAGCGACTAAATTTGTCACAAAGAGCAGCGAGATGTAACTGTATGACACATTTCATTTCATTCCCTTTATCTTCATGGTTGCTGCTCTCTCTTCCCCAGAGGGCTGTGGATACTCAGTCGTTGAGTTTATTCAAGATTGAGTTTAATCGTCTTCTGGACAAGGCAATCAATGGATATGGGGATAGGGCGGTAAAGTGGAGTTGAGGTACAAGATCAGCCATGATCTATTGAATGGCGGAGCAGGCTTAAGGGGCCGTATGGCCTACTACTGCTCCTATTTCTTATGTTCTTGTCCTGCCAGAGATGCGGTGCCCAGAAATGAACACAGTAGAGTCATAGAGTCATAGAGTTATACAGCACGGATAGAGGCCCTTCGGCCCATCGTGTCCGCGCCGGCCATCAGCCTCTGTTAAGTAAGATTAGTGTGATTTTTTTACGTTCATGGAACGTGGGCGTCACTGGCGAGGCCGGCATTTATTGCCCATCCCTAATTGCCCTTAAGAAGGTGGTGGTGAGCCGCCTTCTTGAACCGCTGCAGTCCGTGTGGTGAAGGTTCTCCCACAGTGCTGTTAGTACTCTAAATGAGCTCTGTATAACTGTGACATAACTTCCGCTCCTTTTTATTCCAGATCCCTAGAGATAAAGATCAAAATACCATTACCATTTTAACTTTTTTTGCACCTTTTAGTGAATTCTGTACTTGGCCCCCTAAATTTCTCTGCTCATCCGCAGTTCCTAGCTTCTTGCCATTTAGAAAATGCCCTGATCTATCTTTTTAAGGTCCAAAATCGATGACCTCACACTTCCCCACGTTGAACTCCATCTGCCACAATTTTGCCCACTCACTGAATCTATCAATGTCCCTTTGCAACTTTCTGCTCCCATCTACTCTATTCATTGTGCCAACTAACTTGGTGTCATCAGCACACTGGGATATAACGTTCTTTACATAGGAAATAGGAGTAGGAGTGGCCCAAACGGCACCTCGAGCCTGTTCCGCCATTCAATCAGATCATGGATGATCTTCGACCTCAACCCCTCTTTCCCGCCCCATCCCAATATCCCTTGATTCCCCGAGAGTCCAAAATCTATCGATCTCAGCCTCGAATATACTCAACGACTGAGCATCCACATCCCTCTGGGGTAGAGAATTCAAAAGATTCACAATCCTTTGAGTGAAGATTTTTTTTCTCATATTGGTCCTAAATGGCCGACCCCTTATCTTGAGACTATGAGTTCCAGTTCTTGACTCTCCAGCCAGGGGAATCAGCCTCTTAGCGTTTACCCTTTCAAACGGTCTAAGATTTTTATACGTCTCAACGCGATCACCTCACATTCTTCTACGATCCAGCGAATATAGGCCAATTTTACACAATCTCTCCTCATAGTACAACACTCTCATCCCAGGAATCAATCTAGTGAACCTTCGTTTCACCTGCTCTAAGGCAAGTCTATCCTTTCCTGGGTAAGGAGAACAAAACTGTACACAGTACTCCAGGTGTGCGCTCACCAGAGCCCTATACAATTGCAACAAGACCTCCTTACTCTTATTCTCCAACTTCCTTGCAACAAAGGCTAACATGTCATTTGTTTTCCTCATTCTCATTAGGCCATTGGTTACCCACTATTTCCAGTAATTTTTTCCTCTATTCCTTTTGTAGGGAAAATAAAGAAACGTTGAAAACATTTCACTATCAATTATATCCGTTTATGACATAAAACGGATTCCGGACTGCATCAAATTCGATTTTAAACTCGGAGTGGTATTATATCGCGATGGTAGGGAATAGAGCCCAAATAAACTGCGGGAAAGCGAGCTCTGCTCATCACGACCCTACCATCGCTCACTGCAAGACACGCATAGATTGTTTCTGTGGAGTTGGGGACTGGCCAACTCGTTTTGGGTGACTGCGACTTGATTCACAGACACTAAAATAGTTCCCAAACATCAGCCCCTGGACAGACACAGCAGGATTTTGTCCTGTATTTAAATCTTCCTGCAGTTTACAGATTTCCTCCTCACCATCAACCACACGGCCCATTTTTGTATCATCTGCCAACTTCTTGATCAAGCGTCCCACATTCCAGTCCAAATCATTAATATATACCAGAAAAAACAAGGGACCGAGTGAGAATGCCTACGTGGTGCCCCCTCTAATGAAAATGCCTACGTGGTAAGCTTTCAGTAGAATAGTGAAATGCCTCCATAGCAAAGTAACAGTGTAGTTAAGCAAGGGTTAATTAGAAGCCTGCTTGCTTTTAGAATTAACAATGGGCCTCTCTTCAGGCCATCTGTCTGCAAGATTAGTTCTTTATGCTAAAGCCTGCTTTGTGTTAACCAAGGGAATAACCCTGACAAGGTGTGGGAGTCTGGTGTAAGGATCTTTATGCAGCTGCATAATGAATAGTCACTCTATGCTAGACAAGGCCAAAAACATACCAAGCTAAGATAAGATGCCTCCTTTTTCTGTGTTGAAACATCGGTGTACGCACGTACATATACCACCTGTGAGTGGTCGGCCATTCTGTCACATAGCATGGTATGCCCAGGCTTTGCTTATGATTGGTTTTAACCCCTTGTTAATCATGTCCCTCTCTTCTCTGTAAAGGTATAACTGCATGAATTTTTGTATGAAATTTGGCCTTGCTCTGAGTGTCGACCAAACTCTGTGAAGA
This sequence comes from Heptranchias perlo, assembly GCF_035084215.1. Lineage (NCBI taxonomy): Eukaryota > Metazoa > Chordata > Chondrichthyes > Hexanchiformes > Hexanchidae > Heptranchias > Heptranchias perlo. The sequence continues at coordinate 760,019 of NW_027139666.1, forward strand.
GTTCAAATCGATACTATAGAATAAGTCCGCTGCAGCTAATAAAATAGTGTTGAACTTTAAAGGTGTATTCGACTCAGTGTTTGCTGAACCTGACTGAGGGGTAAAAGAATCCAGTTCATCATTTGGGGGCTCGTCCGGGATCTCAACGGTCAGTCACCGAGGGTTCACGAAGTAAGAGGCGGATTGTCTCAGACACGGAAGGAAATGGCGCCCCGATGTAAGTAGTCTTAATTTACTACGTCGGTTTTCCTCCAATCCGTCAGTCTGACGACGAGTCGTCCAATCGTTAATACTCGAGTGATGGCCTTACGAGATTCAGGTCAGTCTGGCGAATGCACAGAAGTAGGTCAGTGATTATACATCACTGAGGGTCAGCGTACGTGCTGAGCGAGTAATTAAAGTTAGGTCAGTGATTGGATCACTGAGGCTCAGTCGGCGTACTGAGGAGGAGAACTCCTGGTTCGAGTCCCTGCATTAGAAGTCGGGGTTCGAGTCCCTGCAGTAGAAGTCGGGGTTCGAGTCCCTGTTATATTTCTGAGGGTCAGGGTTCAAGTTCCTGGTGATTGAATATAAACAGGAATCTTCGAATACGGTCGGTCAGTGATCAAATATCACTGTGAGTTAGGGTTCGAGTCCCTGGTGATTGAGTATAAACAGGAACTCCGAATCGGTCAGTGATCAAATATCACTGAGAGTTAGGGTTCGAGTCCCTGGTGATTGGGTATAAACCTGAACTTCGAATCCTTGGTGAGTGGGTATAAACAGGAACTGATTGCTTGTGCTGATCGACTACAGAAGGAAGTGCCTGTCTCAAACGCGCAGCCTTAGACCGGTTGTTAAGAGGGGAGATCCCCCACGCGAAGGTCAGGACCCTGAAGTGGGCGTAGAGGCACCAAAGGCACTTAGGATTGTGAAGCACAAGGTGTCAGGACCCTCATAAATCCAGAAAGCGACTGAGTGGCGATAATACGCTTGTGTTAACTAGTTGACTAAGAATAAGGAAAAGGGAAATAAAATGGGTAATTGTCTGGATATCACTGCGGAACCGGGTAATGCCTTACAGACTTTGTGTGAAAAATATCCGGACAAGGCAAAACACTTTAGACAATTGTCAGGGGGACTGAATAAAAAGACTGGGGAATGGTCAATGGCCATTGGGAGGAACTAAAAACTTAGATGCCTCCAAAAAGGCTCAGGAATTAATTTGGAAAATAACAGAGGCACCACAGCCAAAGAACTAATTGCTTCATGGAGAGAGTACTGTCAAAAAAAATCTTGCGTAAGTCAGCTGATTCAACTAAGTGCAGACGGTTCTCTCACACACCTAGCCTGAGCTGGTTAAAGTGGGTGTAGAGATCACATGATGTCTTGTCCAATCAGCTGAATTATCAAGTATAGAATTGTGATGGTTAAGATAGGCCTTGATTGTTGTGTAATTACAGTGTGGAGGATTGCATAAACTATAAGCCATGGGCGCCAACGCTAGCAAAATCCCTCCAAAGGGAACACCTGCTGCTTACATGTATAGAAACTTTGGGAAAGAAACAACTGACGAGTTGATAGTTTGGTCCAAAATTGACCAAAACTAAGAAATATCCCTTTCCCAAAGACGGTACATTTAATATGGATAGAATTAAGTGACTAGAAAAATGTTTAAAAGAGAGAGACCCAAAAAAGAAAGGTTCTGTTATTTCAGTGTACTGATCCTTTAAAAAGCCTGTCCTGATCAGTGTTTTTTTTGTCGGTGTGGTGGGCCATGCCCCCTTCTTACTGCGTCTTACGTGTTTTCTTCTTTTGTGTAATGTATCTGTTTTGTCTTGTGTTTATTTCTAATACTGCTGAATTAAAATTGGAGTTATTGAGGTTAAGTGACCTATTAAATTCTGGTTCTTATAAAATGTGAGCATGTTAAATTCCAGACATGGGATCTTCAACAAAAAATTGGCATTTTGAATTTTTATCTTGTGATTGGCTGTGGTTTAAAAAGAGGTTTGAAAAATTAACGGGACAGATAAAAAAAGCTATCTGGTATCACCGTGATAGGAAAAGTCGGAAAGCTGGAACAGCTTGGAGAGTTGATTATAATCAAACCCACTAAAAGTATGTGAAAAAAAAAGTGAATTGGACAGCAAATTATAAAATTTACGTAGACTAACTATAAAATAAAATGTACGATGGGAGATGTTATTTCCCGGTATGAATTTAAAAAAAAAAAAATTATGTGAAAATTACGTTGACATATGCTGAGAACGCTGCGTGAATCTGATATCTGACTCCGTCGGTTTGTTAAAAGAGTTTAACCCCTTCCAAGGACATCGACATCTGTTTTCAATTCACCAAGACAAAATGAGGTTTAATGGTAAAAGAAAAGACAAAGTGCAGATTTAAAGAATTACAAGTTACAGATGCAGGATGATCTCTAGTTATAAATTAAACTGACCTTCGAAGCATTTTGTGCCATTGAGATTGATTAAACACTGTGATTAAAATAAATCTCAAAAATAGTGCACAAAAATATGGTGTGAAGCAATCCACAAATGTGAAAAAAAATCAGTCAAACCTGTGTGAACAGAAAATTTGAAGGTGGGATTTGGAGACTTGATCTCAGAGGGAGATGTATCGAATTACTGTTACACGAGAGAGCCAGTTAATGTTAACCCCTTCCATCCCAAGAAGCCAGACTGTCATGCCAAGAGCAGTTCAAACAGATAGAAATGACCCCGTCGGTTGAGAACTGTCTGAGGCTTGCCTCGAACACAGGTGAACATGGGGTAACAATTGGTATAGGTTATATTATTAAAATTGACCCAACTACTCGGAAATGCCAAAGGCTACAATTCACTGAGATATAAGTTTCCACACAGACAATGCTACAGTGAGAAAAAATTGATAAGAAAGGAATGTAAAACAAATCGTATGAAAAGAAAGCATAGGTTGGACAATTGGAAGTCCATTACTTGAGCTATGTACTGACACAGGGTACTAAACGCCTATCAGTTTTACCCCGCCACAGTATGATAAGGAAGTTCGACAAGTTCTGGGGCTATTCAATTTTATTTGAAACTAATAGTAGCTCCAATTCAAAATCTGACCATAGAGGGGAGACCTTCCCTGACAAGTTATATAACTCGCATTGAGAATGCTAAGAAAATTCAACAATTATATCAACACCTCCTAACTCAAGTGTTAAAACAAAGCGAGACATGGAATGGAGTGGACATTGTAAAAGAGATAGACAAATATGGCGACGTAAAGATCTGTGATAAATGATATAGCAACTGCCTTTAATACGGATGCCTCAGTTGTTAACACCATTGATTCCGACATCTTGAAAGCACAGAGATTAGGATTTGGAGTTGGGAATTCCAGTCCGCAGTCTTAAGTACATCTGTATGTGGGAGAGACAGTGTTTATTTCAGACAGGCTGCGTGCTCCACAGAGAGAGAGAGAGAAAGAGGGACTAGGCAATTTCTCTCTCCTGTTTTATTTTCTGGATTATTCCTTTGGTCAAAATAAATAATAGATGATAATTTGACATTCACTAAATTAACCCATTGGGCTCTCATGAAGAGCCGCAATGGATTTTCTGTGTTTCTTTTAAAACAGGTGACCCTGGGTTGTTTTGAGACCACGTGAGTGTTGATGGTGCAGGATTACCCAGAGTAGTTACAAAGTTACGGTGCAAGCTTTGCTGGAGAAATTTGGTGCAGGAAACGATCCAGTGGTGTTAAAGATTTAAGACTTTAGCTGCAGCCATCAGCAGATCCCAAATGTCACAGCGTGGTGATATCAACCTGATTCTCTTCTTTTGAAAACATTTGATCTGTTTTGTTTTAACCCATTTATTGTCTTCCGAGACAGAGTGCTCGAGGTGGGGAGATATGGGAGTTACATCCAAAAGTAATTACGAGCTCTTCATCTCTACTATAAAACCACAAAGCCTGGACATAATTTGTTTCTGAAATTGGAATTGATAAGAAAAATTTATACGTGTTGCTATTCAAGCCCTCGAGAAAGGAAAAGTTTTACTTGTAATTTAAGGGGATAATCAAATTATATTTTAAAATAAAAGAAGTCCAGTCTAAATGGTTCCTATTGAATGCTGTGTATCAAGGAAGAATTCTTTTCGAGAGGGAAGAAGATTTTACATTGACAAGTCCTGTCAGTCCAACAATACTGCTCTCAAGTTGGGATAATTGTGAAATGATAGAAGGGACTCGGGCACAATGTAGTGGGATATTTTGGGAAATGAAAAGCGGTTCAACAAGAAATTACGTAAAATAAATAACTTTTGGGATATTGGACCGGACTGTAAATATTATACCGGACAGTAACGTTCCTCCAGGGCTCATGATAGATAATATAACGGGTTATGTAAAATTGGATGAGAGGAAGTGATTGAGAATTAAAGTAAAGAAACAGAAAAATTACACCAAATGGGAATTTCTCTAAAGTCATTGAATTGGGCATGATAAAATATCAATCTGGCATAAATGTACAATCTAGTGGAAGTCAGGAAAGTGTAGTTGAGGATAGTAAATTGATAGCTTTCTCGTGGAGATATTTGTGTCCTTGCCTATAATGAACAATGAGAAAGCTACACTCAATAGCCTGGCCACTACCCTGACATCGGGACCATGCAGGGGGAGATAAGCACTCTAGACACCCCTGATCTTTTTGATAAGATGACCTGAAAACCTAAGAATGGCTACAGTGGACATAAAAGATACAAATGTATGGTGCCATCATCTGAAACGGAGACCAGGATGAAGAACATGATTACAAAGGCCTATGGCCTGGTGAGCTTGTGCAACCACTCTTTAAACAAACCAGTTGCTTTTACAGGACTGAATCCTACAGGACATATGATGTGTGCCATGGAAAACACGTTCGGAAATACCATGAGGGAAGAAGAGACTGGCCAGCAGAAAGTTAATATCCAAGAACACTAAGCTCATTCCTATGATATGCTGCTAGTAAGCGGAAATACATGAAGAAGATACACTGAAGAATGAGTCTCAGACAGGCTCAGTTACTTGACAACAGCACAACATGAAATGGGTAATGTGGTCTAGGCGAGTGAGAAATCCTTTTAAACAAGGCACTGACACATGGTCCATAGAGAAACCGACTAATTAATGAAACAGTCAGGAAACACTGGTACCAATCAGAAGGACTGAAATTAAAGTAAAGAGGGAAATAGTAATTTGGATTTCCAAAATTCAGGGTTAGGTTCCCATCAGTTAACAGGGAAATTGAGAGAAACAATATTTAGAAGATATCCGCACGATGGATACAAAATTACAAAATTATGAGGGGCCCAGATAAAGTAGACAGGAAGTACCTGTTTCCCCTAGCAGAGGGTTCAAGAACTGGAGGACATATATTCAAGCTGATTGGCTGGAACAAAATTAAAGGGATGTGTTACAAGACATGCGGTCACTGTATGTCCACATAGTTTTGGACACAGCCCAGAAGCACAGTGTGGGTTTAACAATACTGGTACCAATCGGGATATTAACTGTACCAAGGAGGCCCTAGAGCCGGATCTAAAACCAAGTGGCATATGCCGGAGAGGCCGAATACTGTGTTACAACTAATTTGAAAACATTTAAATATGCCAATCTAACTTGTGAAATTTTATGTCCAGAATTCTACTCCATTTCTGAAGTCCCGGTTCGGATTGGACCCGAGGAACTGGTAGAGATACACCGGCATAACCTCACCACCTTACAAGTTTCTGAGAATGTCAAAAAGGACTTAAAAGAATATCAGGTCACATTTGGGTATCTGACACCCCTGTTGCCTAAATACTTGAAAGCATTGTGAATGGAGATACGCCTCTCCCAGAAGGTTTATTATAACCTACAACAGGACAATAAAAACATTAAGCATGACATTGACCAAATTAAAGTCACCACTTGGTGAGGTGACCTCTGGAATTTGGGACTGAATATACAGATCCATTTTTGGATTAGATTAATTTCATATGTATTAGTCGTAGTGCAATTTGTTGTAATGTGCTTCTTGATTTTCATTGCATGTAATAATGTAAGCAGAGGATGAAGGGTTTGGCAAAGGTTATAAAACAGAGCCTGGGTGAGAATGTCCCCATTGTCTCTGTGGTTACAACTAAGAAAACATCCTAATGGTACCGGGAGCAGCACCCGCTGGGGTAAGGTGCATGTAAAAGGGAAGACAATCATAGTTTGATAGGATTATCAGATGCTCTGCCTGTCTTCCACCCGGACTGGTGGCCAACACGAAGGGAATCTGGTTAAGATGAGGTACAGCATCTAAGAGGATATTGTAGGGATAACATTTGAATTAAGGGATATAAAGGGGAGGGCCCCAAGTCACTGAAAGGTACCATTCAGTCCAGTTAGGCTGGAAACAAAATATAAAGCACCATGGGATATTTGACTATGTTAGCCATTTTCAAACTAACATGAATAGGTTTAGCTGACCAAGGACATTCGCAGCTTACTTGAGAAATGTTTAGAAGGAGTCTGTTCCTGAGAAGAGATAAGAGTACAAACGTGTATTGATGAAACATGTCTGAGTTCTATTGGGCCTTCGCTAGTTCAGGGACTAGTCATAATTGTTGTTATAATTCTTATAGGTTATTGCTTACTTAAATGTTGCTGTGCTATGATGTCCAATATGGGTCAGGATGCCCCAAGGATGATAGTTGTAAGACAGACTAAAGTATGTGACAAAAAGGAGACAGACGATGTAGCAAAGTATGATGTGGATGAAGAATTTAATAGATTGAATAAAATGAATGTGACCGAGCATGAGGCTCTCCCCAGGCAGAACCGCTGGATAAGCAGAGATTGGTTATCATGGAATGATAAAAGGGGGGGGGGGAGATGAGAATGCCTACGTGGTGCCCCCTCTAATGAAAATGCCTACGTCGTAAGCTTTCCGTAGAATAGCGAAATACCTCCATAGCAAAGTAACAGTATAGTTAAGCTAGGGTTAATTAGAAGCCTGCTTGCTTTTAGAATTAACAATGGGCCTCTCTTCAGGCCAACTGTCTGCATGATTGGTTCTTTATACTAAAGCCTGCTTTGTGTTAACCAAGGGAGTAACCCTGATTAGGTGTGGGAGTCTGGTGTAAGGGTCCTTATGGAGCTGCATAATGAATAGTCACTCTATGCTAGACAAGGCCAAAAACATACCAAGCTAAGATAAGATGCCTCCTTTTTCTGTGTTGAAACATCGGTGTACGCACGTACATGTACCACCTGTGAGTGGTCGGCCATTCTGTCACATAGCATGGTATGCCCAGGCTTTGCTTATGATTGGTTTTAACCCCTTGTTAATCATGTCCCTCCCTTCTCTGTAAAGGTATAACTGCATGAATTTTTGTATGAAATTTGGCCTTTCCCTGAGTATCGACCAGACTCTGTGAAGAGTTCAAATCGATACTATAGAATAAGTCCGCTGCAGCTAATAAAACAGTGTTGAACTTTAAAGGTGTATTCGACTCAGTGTTTGCTGAACCAGACTGAGGGGTAAAAGAATCCAGTTCATCACTAGCATTGAGCCTTGTGGAACGCCCTGGAAACAGCCTTCCAGTAACAAAAATACCCGTTAACCATTACTCTTTGCTTCCTGCCACTGACCCTATTGTGAATCCAGCCAGTCACTTTCCCTTGGATCCCATGGGCTTATTCTTTTTTGAACAATCTGCCATGTGGGACCTCGTCAAAAGCCTTGCTAAAATGCATGTACACCACATCAAACGGGTTACCCTAATCGACACTCCTTGTTACCTCCTCAATAAATTCAACCAAGTTAGTCAGTCACGACTTTCCCTTAACAAATCCATGCTGAGTGTCCTTGGTTGACCCGTGTCTTTCTAAATGGCGATTAATGCTCTCCCTCAGAATTGATTTCAATAAATTGCCCACCCCCGAGGTTAGACTGACTGGCCGATAATTACTCGGTCTATCCCTCGCTCCATTTTTAAACAATGGTACAACATTAGCAGTCCTCCAATCCTCCGGCACCACGCCTGTAGCCAGGAAGGATTGGAAAATGATGGTCAGAGCCTCCACTATGTCCTCCCTTGCTTCTCTTAACAGCCTGGGATACATTTCATCTGGGACTGCCGATTTATCTACTTTTCAAAGATGCTAAACCCCTTAATACTGCCTCTCTCACTATGTTTATCCCATTCAGTATTTCACACTACTCCTCCTTAACTACAATCTCTGCATCGTCCCCCTCTTTTCTGAAGACAGACGCAAATTATTCATTAAGAACCATACCCACATCTTCCGCCTCCACACATGGGTGATCTTTTTGGTCTCAAATAGGCCCTACTCTTTCCTTAGTTATCCTCTTCTTCCTTACGTATTTATAAAACATTTTTGGGTTTTCCTTAATTTTACTCGCCGGTATTTTTTCATGCTCTCTCGTTGCTTTCCTAATTTCCTTTTTATTTTCACCCCTGCACTTTCTGTATTCCTCTAGGCTTTCGGCAGTATTGAGTTCTCGGAGTTTTACATAAGTTTCGCTTTTTTGCCTTATCTTACCCTGTATGCTCCTTCACATCCAGGGGCCTCTAGATTTGGGAGTGCCACCCTTTTACTTTGTGGGAACATGTTTACTCTGAATCCCTTGAATCTCCCCCTTGAATGTCTCCCACTGCTCTGACACTGATTTACCTTCAAGTAACTGTTTCCAGTCCACTTTTGCTAAATCACTTCTCAGCTTAGTAAAATTGGCCTTTCCCTAATTGAGAACTTTAACTCCTGCTCCATCTTCGTTCTTTTCCATAACTATGCTAAATCTAACTGAGTTATGATCACTACCACCAATGTGCCCTCCCACTGATGCTCCTTCCACCTCCCCAGCTTCATTCCCTAAAACTAAATCCAGAACTGCCCCCTCCCTTGTTGGGCTTGCAATGTCCTGACTATGAAAGATCTCCTGAATGCAATTTAAGAATTCTGCGCCCCCTCAACCTATTGCACTGATTGTATCCCAGTTAATATTCGGGTAGTTGAAATCCCCTGCAATTACTGCCCAATTGTTTTTACATTTCTCAGAAATTCGCCTAAATATTTGGTCTTCTATCTCCCTCTGACTGTTTGGAGGTCTATAATACACTCCCATAAGCGTGACTGCCCATTTTTCGTTCTTTAGCACAACCCAATATGGCTTCATTTGATGATCCTTCTAACATATCACTCCTCCTCACAGCCGTAATTGTTACTTTAAGCAATATTGCCCCCTCCTTTTTATCCCGCTCTCTATCTCGTCGGAAAGCCCTGTAACCAGGAATGTTGAGCTGCCATTCCTGCCCCTGCTAAAGCCATGTTTCAATAATAGCTAATATATCGTACTTCCACGTGTCCACCTGTGTCCTCAGCTCATCTGCCTTATTCACTGCACTCCATGCATTGAGGTATATATCATTAAGCACTGCCAAACGTTTTGTTGTCTAGTTTCTAACCTTTGTTTCCTCTGCCTTCCAAACTCACTTACTAATTTTCAGCCTTCCATTTCCAGCTCCGCTTCTCTCCCTCCTGAACCCATGCTCAGGTTCCCATCCATCTGCCAAGCTAGATTAGACCCTTCCCAACAGCACTAGCAAACCTCCTCACGAGGATATTGGTCCTGGCCATGTTTTGGCGCAACCTGTCCGGCTTGTACAGGTCCCACCTCCCCACAACCGGCTTAAATGCCTCAGCAATCTAAAGCCCTCCGTCCTGTACCATTTTTCCAGCCACGCATTCGTCTGCTCTTTCCTTCTATTTCTATATTCACTAACACGTGGCACCGGGAGTAATTCGGAGATTACCACCTTTGAGGACCTGCTTCTTAATCTGTTTCTTAACTCCTTAAACTCTGCCAGCAGGACCTCATCCCTCTTTCTACCTATGTCGCTGGTACTGATATGGACCACGACCTCTGGATGTTTACCCTCCCCCTCCAGAATGATCTGCGGCTGCTCAGTGACATCCATGACCCTGGCACCAAGAGTCAACATACCATCCTGGAATTTCGACTGTGGCCGCAGAAACGCCTGTCTGCTCCCCTATCTAGAGAATCCTCTATCACTCTCGCTCTCCTGACCTTTCTGCACACCCGTACAGCTGAGCCGCACATGGTGCTGTGGAATTGACTCTGGCTGCACTCCCCAGAGGAACCCTCCATCTCACTAGTATTCAGAACTGAATACTAGTTAGATAGCGAGATGCCCTCAGGGGACTCCTGCACTACCTGCCTAGTCCTCTTTATCTGTCTGGCGGTCACCCAGTCCCTCTCTATCTGCACTCTCTTAAGTTGTGGGGTGACCACCTCCTGAAACATGTTAACTCTCAGCCTCACGGATACACTGCAGTGACGCCAGCTGCTGCTTAAGCTCCGAAACCCGGAGCTCGAGCTCCTCGGGCTGACGACACTTCTTGCACCTTTGGTTGTCCAGGACACGGGAAGCGTCCTGGAGTTCCCAAATGGCACAGGCCATGTGTTCGATGCGTCTGAGCTGCCCTGCTATGCCTCGATTTATTATACTATCAACTAAACTAAACAAAGTTTGCAAAACTGCAGAATTGTTGCTTTCATGGGAAAAGGGGTGTTATCAGCGTCACGGTCTGCTATAAGAATTATATCTCCAGACTCAGTACATGTACAAGATAAGAATTGGGAACAATATAATGGTGCCGTGCAAGTTCACTATAGGAGTCGAAGGGGTTAGAGATTGGAACACGAACCCAATATCAGAACAGCCGTAGATCCCAGTTAGACAGAATTCTCAAGACAATCCGTGATGTGGGTGCTGACAGGAGGAAGGCTGATCAGCTTCTTCTACCACAGCCCTTAATGTTGCATTGTTCTAAATCTATTGTTGTGTTATATTATTACTAGTAATTGTAGTAATTTTTATGCTTAGGCATTGCGATTGCCTTATATCATTTCCCTTAATTAGTAGTGCATTTGAGTTTTAACTGGTGAATAAAATTAGCTCTTTCCAGTTCAGTGGGCTGGACTAGTTTATTTAAGGTTACACAGTGGATAAGTAAGATTAATTACATTCACAATGTTTGAAGACGAAACAAGGTCAACATTCAAGATCAGATTTGATATGTGGATGAAGGAAATTTATTTGAAGGGATATGGGACTAGCATGGGGAAGTGTGATTAGAAATATTTGCTCTGGTGGGGATGAACGCCAGCACGGCCTGATTGGGCCAAATACTCTGTTTCTGTGTTGTAACTTCTATGTATTTCAACAGTAGAACGAACAAACGAGTATAGGAATTTCCAAGTGGAATCCTGAAGAGGAAATTAATTCGAATTGTGAATGTTCTGGACTTTACCCGAGAAGAAATACGTTAAATTACATCAGACTTTCGGTAAAATGTCGCATTAAAGGGTTTGGGGGTCAGGTTTCACCGCATCTTCATTCTTTCAGCAATGATATTAGGCGTGTGGACTCGAGTTATCAGTTCACCAACCCGTGCCAATATTTTTGCCGAGTTATTTTATCAAAAGCCTTCATCATTTTAATACATCAGTTAGATTTGCCCTGAAACTTCTTGGAATCTGAACTCAAGAGTTCCAGGTTCTCCAGGCTGTGTTCATAACTAAAGCCTTTTTAACCTTTGTATCAGCTTAAAGTGACCAACATTTATGCCCCATGAACAGCTCCAGTTTAACTGGCCGTTCATCTCATTGCAGTTTGTGGGACCTCGTTGTGCATAAATTGACTCTCCATTCTTGCCTCCATAAACAATAGTGACGAGAGTTTAAAAGTAGTTCATTGGCTGTGAGGAGCTTCGGCAGCTTCTGAAGACGTGAAGTGCTGTATAAATGGAAGTTTCTCTATCTAACTCCCTTCCTAACAGCACTGTGGGAGAACCTTCACCACACGGAATGCAGCGGTTCAAGAAGGCGGCTCACCACCACCTTCTCAAGGGGCAATTAGGGATGGGCAATAAATGCCGGCCTCGCCAGCGACGCCCACATCCCATGAATGAATAAAAAAAAACTCTTTCTCTCTTCCACCCACTTTTTATATATCTGAACGTCCAAGTCTTTCAGCTGCTCAATCCCTTTCATTTTTTTCCGCAATGCATTTTCTCCCTTTTCTATCTGCCCAATCTACTAAAATATCTGTAACCTCCTGAAGTCTCTTACACTCTGGCTCACAGTTAGCGACAGTCCATTGTTATCACGTGTCAATTCTGACAACGTGTCCGATATAAAACTCCAGCTCATTTGTGTTTTGGGAGCAGCACCGGACACCGTGACCCCACTGTTACCCACTGTGGCCCCACTGCGACCCACTGTGACTTCGTGCGCCCTCTGATATCTGTCATTCCAGTCTGAAAACTAGGTATTAATTATTTTTTATGTGGCCTATCCTTAACCAAATTCGTTTTCAAGCTTCCAGCTTTATGTGACCCGTTCTCGCTCCTTATCAAAAAACCTTTAGAAAATCAACATGCACAACACCGACTGTATTTTCCTTCACAGTAGAGTCTGTTATTTTTTTAAAGAAGTGTCTAATTTGAGCAACATCGCTTGCCGTTTATAAATTATCCATGGTTTCCTGTAACTGAGTCATGTACTGCCTGATGAGTATTAATTTTATCCCGTATTATATTCCCTGGAGCGTATCCACAACAGATTGCCCACTCCCAATGTTCGGGTGAGTGGTCTCCAGTTCGAGAGATTTCCACGTCTTCCTTTTTGGACATAGGTGTTACAACGAGCACAACAACAACAGCATGCATTTGTATAGCGCCTCTCACGTAGAAAGAGAGGCGAAATCAGAAATAAATGCTTCCTCAGCCAATGGAGAAGAAGCTTGGTTCAGACATGGCCATTAATGAAGGTTTTAGAGGAGCAGAGGGAGGCGGAGAGTTTGAAGAACGCAAATGGGAAACTACAGAGCACGGAACCTCGGCGGCTGAAGGTACCGACGCCAATGGTGGGACAAAGGGTTGGGGATGGGCAGAAAAGAGTTAGAGGAAAGGAGAGTTCCCAGGGAAAGGCGTTGTAAGGCTAGGTGACGTTACTGAGAGGTGAGCCTATGGAGGAATCTAAACACAAGGATGAGAACTTTAAATTGGAGGTGTTGGAGGACTGGGACCCAATGTCGTTCAACAAGAACACGTGTGACGTGTCAGGGATACTTGGAGGGATAGGATATGGGCAGCAGAGTTTTACCGTAGCTGAAGTTTATTAAGGTGGGAGCATGGAAGGTCGTGCAGGAGAACATTGGAATAGTCGAATCTAGAGATGATAAATCCATGGATAAGGATTTTCAACAGCAGGTGGGACGAGGCACAAACAAAGGTCGTTGGTGTTATGGAAGTAGCTGGTCTTTGTGATGGGGATGGTATGAGGTCTGAAATTCACCTTGGTGTTGAACAGAAAGCCCAGGTTGCGAAAAGTCTGGGTCAGCCTGAGACAAAGGCTAGGGAGGGGAATGCAATTCGTGGCAAGTGCACAGAGTTAGTGGTAAAGACTGAAGGCGGCGGCTTCGGACTTCCCAATGTCTGACTGGAGGAAATTAGGTCTCATCGAATACTGGATGACCGAACTAATTGGATAGCACTTTCAAAGAACAGGCACAAGGACGATGGGTAGAATGGCCTCCTTCTGTTCTGTGCTCGCTGTGATACTATGATACTGTGGCAGTATCGGGAGTGCGATGATGGAGAGGTAGAGCTGATGGTTGTCAGCAGGCATGTTGAAGCTGCCCCATGTGTTCTGATATTATCTTTAGGGGGAAGCATGTCGATGAGAAAGAAAAGGTGGAGGGGGGCCTGGGGAAACGGTAAGGCTACTATTGGACAGTTGGGAGTAGAACGAAGCGAGGGCAGTGCCATTGAGTTGGACAACGGAACAGAGGCATTGGAGGACGATGGCGTGGTCACCCGTGTTAAAGGCGGCAGAAACACTGAGGAGGACGAGGAGGGAAAATGCACCATGGTCACTGTCACAGAGGCTGCATTTTTGACTTTGTTTAGGACTGTTTCAGTATCGCGCAGGGATTGGAGACTTGTCAAAACATGGAGTTGTCAGAAAGAAGGGAACGGATTTGGGAGGCAACAACATGTTCAAGGGCTTTGGAGAGGAAACGGAGGCTCCAGGTGAGGATTTGAAGATAGATTTTAAGGAGGAGCTTCTACGGACGGGCTTGGAAGGGACGGGAAAATACCTGAGGAGAGGGCAACCTTTCCAATATCAGCTATCACGAGGGCCAGGAAGGGTAGTCAGTAGTCTAGTGGAAATGAGGTCATATGATCAGGAGGTTCGTCTGGTGAATGAGGCGAAATTGGAGAAATTGGTCCAAGACTTCGATTCAGGTCCAGTCCAGGGGGGTCTGGGGTAGGTTTGGATTGGCGGATAAGAGAAAGGTGAGAAGCAGCAGAAACAGCTGAACTGATGGTCTCAATCTTAGTGCTCACGTATTGTGTTGGAGGGGAGGGCGAAGGGAGAGTGGTTTAAGGGAAAGGCCGATGGTGGAGAAACGAAGCCGGTGGTTATCCTTTCTCTCCAGGATGACCCTGGAGAAGTGGGCGGTTAGAGGAAAGGGAGGCCTGGAAACGCTTGATGTGCTCCAGCAAGGTCTGGTGATCTATGAATGAACCAACTGTGCGGAAGATGTGCTCAAGTATCCGTCCTTTAGACTTGAGGGAGCGAATCTGGAGCATACATAGAGATTCCATCGGGGAGAGAGAGAGTAAAGTATCGTCGGTGAGCAGGAGTTTCCCAAAACGTTGTCTCCATTTTGGACTCTGCAGTGAGAAAACTCTTTTTCTGCAATTTTACCTTTCTTTTTAATTGTTTGATTTTTTTCTGCAGAGCAATAGTTTGCATGGCTGATCCAACCCTAAATTGGATTGAAGATCGTGATTCACTCGCCCGAGGTTATTCTGAGAGTGGGGAACATGATATTTGGTGTTGTCACTCCTTTATAGCGAGTTAATTGTATATATTACGGTAGTGTGCGGTTGCTCCAACTCCACAAATCCAGTAGCCAAATTAATATCAGAAAATTGCATGTTATACACAAGCTATTTGTTACTAAATGTTTTATTTTTAATTTACCCACATTAAAATGCTCCTTCAATATTTCGGCCATTATACACAATTGGCCAAAATATCTTTGAAGATTGTTAATCTCCTTTTTGTCCTTTACCTGCCCACAAAGGTTTAAAGAATATAAAAGGAAGTAATTTGTAAAGCTACAAAGCCCGCTCCAGATCCATACCAACTGTTTGTGTTTGACATAATTTCCCATTCAGTGTGAACAGATATTTCACCCCAGTCTTCAGCTCCTCTCTGAATTTCCTCTGTGTCAGTCCATAGATACACGTGTTGGTGCAGGAGCTGAGAAGCTGCAGCATAAATCCAACTTGTTGTGTGATATATATCGGGTTACTTAAATATTTGTCTGTGTAATAAAAGTTTATCACTGGCCAGTTTACCGAATGCACCAGATAGGTTATCCACAATAGTACGAAATTGGCGGAAATCGTGAAAAGCAAAATCATGGATTTTCTCCGATTCTTCACTTCTGGATCATTCTGATTCTCACTATTACTCCGGAGGCCCCTGCGGACTCTATTTGCCGATATAATATGTCTGACGGTCAGTGCATTGAACAACAAAATGAAAAGGATTGGTAATACAGGTGTTATAAAACTGTCGATCCACTCGTATGCTTTCCATAAGGGCGAGGTGAAATATTCAGCTGTCGGAATACAATGCCATGGGACGTTGTCAATTGTAAATAAAGGTTCCATTAAATAGTAAAAGGGAACGCTCCTCACACAGCTCACCACAAACATGGTGGCGATAACCACCGTCGCTGTTTTCTCGGTGCAATATTTTGGTTCTAACTTCTGACAGCAAATGACTATAAAGCGATCAAAAGTAAAGGCGACAGTAAACCAGACAGAACAGTCCACAGCTACAATGTACACGACAAGGTTTAGAGTACACACCGGAGTCAGAAGCAGGAAACTAACTAGAAAATACATGCTATTAATCCGATGTAATAACACATCGATGATCACCACCATTAGATCGGCCGCTGCCATGGCCACCAGGTAACGAGTGATACATTTGGAGAGACCGCACTTTCCTCGGGACAGGATCACAATCGCCACCAAATTAACTGTAAGAAATGGGAAAAGTAGAATTTAGCTCAGGGCTCTCCCAAAACATATTTTAACAAAGAGGTCAATTGAGAAAGTACTAAAAAAAATCAGTTTCCTGGTTCCAAACGAAATGCAATTGGTCATTTAAAGAGCTATTTATTGGAGGGAAAGGGACATCTGTGACCGATGGAGGAACCGAAGATACAGCATGAATTAAAATTCACAGAAAGTTATTGGGATATGTTAGAGACTAAGGTGCTGAGGTAAAAAAGGCTGGCGTATTTCTGACGGCTGCGGGTGTCTGATGCACACAGAGGCCAGTTTACCTTGTTCCATGGTCATCAAATCAAACTACCTGCAAATCAGCTTCCACCTGTTGGTTTATTCTCTGCACAACACGGAGTGTGCACTCTCACACTGTTGGTTTATTCTCTGCACAACACGGAGTGTGCACTCTCACACTGTTGGTTTATTCTCTGCACAACACGGAGTGTGCACTCTCACACTGTTGGTTTATTCTCTGCACAATACGGAGTGTGCACTCTCGTCCTGTTGGTTTATTCTCTGCACAACACGGAGTGTGCACTCTCGCCCTGTTGGTTTATTCTCTGCACAACACGGAGTGTGCACTCTCGCCCTGTTGGTTTATTCTCTGCACAACACGGAGTGTGCACTCTCACACTGTTGGTTTATTCTCTGCACAATACGGAGTGTGCACTCTCGTCCTGTTGGTTTATTCTCTGCACAATACGGAGTGTGCACTCTCGTCCTGTTGGTTTATTCTCTGCACAATACGGAGTGTGCACTCTCGTCCTGTTGGTTTATTCTCTGCACAACACGGAGTGTGCACTCTCACACTGTTGGTTTATTCTCTGCACAATACGGAGTGTGCACTCTCGTCCTGTTGGTTTATTCTCTGCACAACACGGAGTGTGCACTCTCGCCCTGTTGGTTTATTCTCTGCACAACACGGAGTGTGCACTCTCGCCCTGTTGGTTTATTCTCTGCACAACACGGAGTGTGCACTCTCGCCCTGTTGGTTTATTCTCTGCACAACACGGAGTGTGCACTCTCGCCCTGTTGGTTTATTCTCTGCACAACACGGAGTGTGCACTCTCACACTGTTGGTTTATTCTCTGCACAATACGGAGTGTGCACTCTCGTCCTGTTGGTTTATTCTCTGCACAATACGGAGTGTGCACTCTCGTCCTGTTGGTTTATTCTCTGCACAATACGGAGTGTGCACTCTCGTCCTGTTGGTTTATTCTCTGCACAACACGGAGTGTGCACTCTCACACTGTTGGTTTATTCTCTTCACAATACGGAGTGTGCACTCTCGTCCTGTTGGTTTATTCTCTGCACAACACGGAGTGTGCACTCTCGCCCTGTTGGTTTATTCTCTGCACAACACGGAGTGTGCACTCTCGCCCTGTTGGTTTATACTCTGCACAACACGGAGTGTGCACTCTCGCCCTGCTGGTTTATTCTCTGCACAACACGGAGTGTGCACTCTCACACTGTTGTTTTATTCTCTGCACAACACGGAGTGCGCACTCTCGCCCTGCTGGTTTATGATTTGTCCAACACGGAGTGCGTACTCTCGCGTATTCTCGCCCTGTTGGTTTCTTTGTGCAACACGGATTATGGTCGTATAACACGGACTACGCACTCTCGTCCTGTCCAGTTATGGATTGTCATTGAGTTCGCACCATCGCATAAAGTCGAAATTTACCCCGCTATCTTTCCATCAACGGCATGTGTACAAAGGGCCGGTGATGGCAAAGGTACCTGGAGATTTCCGCTTGATAATTCAGTCATTAGATGCAACTAAATCGAACGTTTCGCAGAGTAGTGAGCGTTGCATCTGCATACGTGGTTTGTTAACAATGGGGAAGGGTTTGGCCTTACCGCCTGGGTGTTAAACACCCCTTGTGCAAAGTGCAGAAAGGAAATTCTGGCGGGTTGGATCACACGCCGGTAACAGAAACCGCCAGATTCTCCCTTCCATTTAAACTAACCACAACTATAATCGGAGCTGGATTAAAGGCCAACCAAACAAGAGAGATTCCCCTGTGAAGCCAAATGTAAACAGTAAATGATGTTACAAATGCCCGCGTTACTCACTTAACCCACTTAACAACATCAGGCAAAACCACAAACTTATTGCTGATCTGATGTCAGTGCATCCTCTCGGGAGGAGTTTCTACTGGAAACATCGAAGGGGTTTATTGCTTCAACGTTGCCTTTGGTGAAAATTCCAGAAAGGTTATCATTTCAATTAAGAAATCACATCAAGAAAACAAGACAATCACGTTACACTGAACTGATGCCAATGAACAGGCAAAGATTCACATGAACAGTTAGACATTGATTGTCAACAATTACTGTCTCGTTTCATCGTCTTACCGGGAACAGCGACGGCTGCAAGAATCGGATAGTAAATGAACTCTATCAGGAAAATTACTGCGTATCCCATTTCATATGTAAAGCACCAATGTCTGTTCTGACAAGCACAGGGCTCTGACTGTGCGAATGTAGAGACATATTCAGATGAATCTTTATTTATACGCGAGAGGAACCTCCTTGGAGACAGTCACCTGGGGAGTGTGATCAGGGATATTAGTTACATTACACTGAACAAACAGATTTAATGAACCGCCTTTGCTCCAGTGATGATTGTGTAATAGGTTGTGATTTAGAGGATATGATAAAAAAATACTTTTATATTTCTTTGAAATTTCCTCAAATGGAGAATTGCAAAGTTTGTTTCCTATAATCCAACTGTTGAGCTGGATGAACAGTCTCATTTACACGAGCGCAAGTGTTGAGATTATTTAAAAGACCCATTTACAGTAGACCTGGTGTTGTTCCGGATGAACAGCTTCATTTACAGTAACTCTGGTGAAGACATGGATGAACACTTTCCTTTGTAGCAGCCCCGATTTTGAGACAGATAAACAGCCCCATTTACAAAGACTTGCAAACAATGTTCAGCACAGAAACAGGCCATTTGGCCGAACAGGTCGATGCCGGCTTTTATGCTCCAAGTGAGCCTCCTTCCATCCTTCTTCATCCAACCCTATCAACATATCCCTCGATGGCAGATGGGATTTAACGCAGAAAAGTACAAAGTAATACATTTTGGCAGGAAGAACGAGAAGAGGCAAAATAAACTGAGTGGTACAATTCTAAAGTGGGTGCAGGAACAGAGAGACCTGGGAGTATATGTGCACACAATTTTGAATGTGGCAGGACAGGTTGAGAAAGCGGTTCAAAAAGCATACGGGATCTTGGGCTGAATAAATAGAGGAATAGGGTACAAAAGCAAGGCAGTTATGTTGAAGGTTTATAAAACACTGGCTCGCCCACAGCTGGAATATTGTGTCCAAACCTGGGCACCAAACTTTAGGAAGGACATGAAGGCCTTTGGGAGGGCGGTGAAAGGATTTACTAGAATGGCTCCAGGGATGAGGGACTTTAGTTTCGTGGACAGACTGGGGAAGCTGGGGTTGATCTCCTTAGAACAGAGAAGGTTAAGGGGTGATTTGATAGAAGTGTTCAAAATCATGAAGGGTTTAGATGAAGTAAATAAAGAGGAATTGTTTCCAATGGAGGAAGAACCGAGAACCAGAGTTCACAGATTTAAGGTGATTGGCAAAAGAACCAAGGGCAGCACAAGGAAAAACGTTTTTACACAGCGAATATTAATGATCCAGAATGCGCTGCCCGAAGGGTGGTAGATGCAGATTCAATCTTGGCTTTCAAAAAGGAATTGGATAAATACTTGAAAGGAAAATATTTGCAGGGCTACAGGGAAAGAGCGGGGGAGTGGGACTAACTGGATTGCTCTTACATAGAGCCGGCATGCGCAAGGTGGGCCGAGTGGCCTCCTTCTATACTGTAGCCATTCTATGATTCCTTTCTCCCTCATGTTTTCATCTAACTTCGCCTTAAAGACATCTGTGTTAGTCGCCTCAACTTCTTCATGTGTTTCTGTGTCCCACATTCTCACCACTCTCTGGGTGAAGAAGTTTCTCCGGAAATCCTTATTGGATTTATTAGTGACTATTTTATATTTATGGCCCTTAGTTCTGGACTCCCCAACAAGTGGAAACATTTTCACTACATCTACCCTATCAAACCCTTTCATAATCTTAAAGACCTCTATCAGGTCACCTCTCAGTCTTCTCTTTTCGAGATAAAAGAGCCGCCACCTGCTCAATTTTTCCTGATAGGCATAACCTCTCATTTCTGGTTTAATCCCAGGAAATCGATTTTGCACCTTCTCCCGCGCCTCTATCTACGTTTTATAGTGTGGGAAGACCAGAACTGTTCGCAACACTTCAAGTTTGTTCTCACCAATGTTCTGTACAAGTTCAGCATAACTTCCCTGCTTTTCAATTTTATTTGCCTAGAAATGAACCCCAGTGCTAAGTTTGCTTTTTTATGGTCTTATTAACCTGCATCGCTGCTTTTAGTATGTGCGTATCTGTACCATTAAATCCCTCTGCCCGTCTACCCCGTTTACACTCTTATTTTCCAAGGAGTGTATTGTTCCCTATTATCCCTACAAAATATATTACCTCACACTTATCTATAGTTAAATTCATTTGCCATTTACCCGCTCATTATGCAAGTTTATTAATGTCTTCCCGCACTTTGTCGCAGTCCTCCTCAGTATTAACTATACAACCACCCCCCACCCACAATTTGGTGTCTTGTGCAAATTCTGAAGTAGTACTTCCGATTCCCGAGTCTAAATCATTTATGCATATGGTGAACAACAGTGGTCCCACCGCCAATCCTTGTGGAACACCACTTCCCACCTTTTGCCAGTTTGACTAATTACCTTTAACACCGACTCTCTGTTTTCTGTTTGGTAGCCGTTCTGCTGCCTGTCCCCTGACTCCACATGCTCTGATCTTGGTCATGAATCTACGACACCGTACCTTATGGAAGGCCTTTTGAAAATCCAAATATATTACATCTACTACATTACCCTTGTTACACTTTCTGTTACGTATTCGAGGAATTCAATAAAGTTGGTCAAGCATGACCTTCCCTTTTGAAATCCGCGCTGACTATTATTTATTATATTTTCGGTTTCCAGATTTTTCTCTATTATGTCTTTGAGTAAGGATTCCATTATCCTTCCTACTACCGACGTTAAACTATTTGGTCGACAGTTCCCTGGATTTGTTCTATCTCCCTTTTCAAATATAGGGATCACATTCGCTGTCCCCCAGTCCTCTGGCACTGTTCCCTCTTCCAATGAATTTACATACATATGTAATAGTGCCTCTGCTATCTCTTCCCGAACTTCTTTTAGTGTGCTCGGATGCAATCTGTCCAGTCTTGGGTTTTATCCTCTCTAAGTTTGATTAGTTTATCAATTAACTCTCCCTTTTCTATCTTAAATACCTTTACATCTTTTTAAATCTCTTCTTCTAATGTCATGCCCACCATGTTAAATGGTAAATGTTGAAGCAAAGTCATTATTTAATATTGCTGCCATTTTCCTGTCATTACCTGTTATTTTATCGTGTGTATCGTTTAGTGGCCCGAACCCTATCAAGACATTTCTTTTGTTATTTATGTGTCTGTAGAATACTTTACTATTTTTTATAATATTCCTGGATAATTTAATTTCGTGGTTTCTTTTTGCCCTCAAAATGTTTTTTTAAAATTCTTTCCTAACCTTTTCATATTCCCTTTTGCCATCCTCTCCTTTGTTGGCTACGTGCTTAATATATTCCCTTTTCTATCGTTTCAATTTTGCCATTATTTCTTTATTCATCCATGATGTGTCATTGCTGGATACTTTGTTCTTGTTTTTCAGTGGGATATATATCTCCTGGATTCTATTGATCATCGTTTTAAATGATTCCCACTGCTGTTCTATTTCTTTGTTTGTCACTAATTATTTCCAGTTTATTTTCTCTGGTTCCATTCTTATCCCCTGAAAATCAACTTTATCCAAATTTATTGCTTTGGTCTTTGAATTACTTATGACTTTCTCAATATTTATCTTAAACCTTATTATGCTATAATCGTTATTGCCCAGATGTTCTCCCGCCCTTACTGCTCTTATCTTTTCTAACCACAGTGTTGATCTGGACGAACAGTCTCATTTATAAAAGCCCTGGTGTTAATCTGGATGGACAGTCTAATTTACAGTAACCCTGATGTTGATCTGGATGAACAGTCGCGTTTCTAGAAACCCTGGTGTTGATCTGGATGAACAGTTTCATTTAGAGAAACCCTTGTGTTGATCTGGATGAACAGTCTCATTTATTGAAACCCTTGTGTTGATCTGGATGAACAGTCTCATTTATAGAAACCCTGGTGTTGATCGACATGAACAGTCTCATGTATAGAAACCCTGGTGTTGATCTGGATGAACAGTATCTTTCATAGAAACCCTTGTGTTGATCTGGGTGAGGAATCTCATTTATAGACGCCCTGGTGTTGATCTGGATAAACAGTCTAATTTATAGAAACTCTGGTGTTGATCTGGATGAACAGCCTCATTTACAGTAACCCTGGTGTTGATCTGGATAAACAGTCTAATTTATAGAAACTCTGGTGTTGATCTGGATGAACAGCCTCATTTACAATAACCCTGGTGTTGATCTGGATGAACAGCCTCATTTATAGAAACCGTGGTGTTGATCTGGATGAACAGCCTCATTTTCAGTAACTCTGGTGTTGATCTGGATGAACAGTTTCATTTATAGAAACTCTGGTGTTGATCTGGATGAACAGTTTCATTTATAGAAACCCTGTTGTTGATCTGGATGAACGGTCTCATTTTTAGAAACCGTGGTGTTGATCTGGATGAACAGCCTCATTTTCAGTAACTCTGGTGTTGATCTGGATGAAGAGTTTCATTTATAGAAACCCTGGTGTTGATCTGGATGAACAGTTTCATTTATAGAAACCCTGGTGTTGATCTGGATGAACAGTTTCATTTATAGAAACCCTGGTGTTGATCTGGATGAACAGTTTCATTTATAGAAACCCCGGTGTTGATCTGGATGAAGAGTTTCATTTATAGAAACCCTGGTGTTGATCTGGATGAACAGTTTCATTTATAGAAACCCTGGTGTTGATCTGGGTGAACAGTCTCATTGACAGAAACCCTGTTGTTGATCTGGGTGAACAGTTTCATTTATAGAAACCCTGGTGTTGATCTGGGTGAACAGTCTCATTGACAGAAACCCTGGTGTTGATCTGGGTGAACAGTCTCATTGACAGAAACCCTGGTGTTGATCTGGGTGAACAGTTTCATTTATAGAAACCCTGGTGTTGATCTGGACGAACAGTCTCATTTACAGTAACGCTGGCGTTCATTTGGATGAACAGTCTCATTTACAGAAACCCTGGTGTTGATCTGGATGAACAGCCTCATTTATAGAAACCCTGGTGTTGATCTGGAAGAACTTTCTCATTTATAGAAACCCTGGTGTTGATCTGGGTGAGGAATCTCATTTATAGACGCCCTGTTGTTGATCTGGATAAACAGACTAATTTATAGTAAACCTGGTGTTGATCTGGATGAACAGACTCATTTACAGAAACCCTGGTGTTGATCTGGGTGAACAGTTTCATTTATAGAAACCCTGGTATTGATCTGGATGAACAGCCTCATTTATAGAAACCCTGGTGTTGGTCTGGATGAACAGCCTCATTTATAGAAACTCTGGTGTTGATCTGGATGAACAGTCTCATTTATAGATGCCCTGGTGTTGATTTGGATCAACAGTCTCATTTATAGAAATCCTGGCGTTGATCTGGACGGACAGTCTCGTTTATAGATGCCCTAGTGTTGATCTGGATGAACAGCCTCATTTATAGAAACCATGGTGTTGATCTGGGTCAACAATCTCGTTTATAGAAAACCTGGTGTTGATATGGATGAACAGTCGCATTTACAGAAACCCTGCTGTTGATCTGGACGAATGGTCTAGTTTAGAGAAGCCCTGGTGTTGATCTGGGTGAACAGTCTCATTTAGAGAAACCCTGGTGTTGATCTGGATGAACAGTCTCGTTTATAGAAATCCTGGTGTTGATCTGGATGAACAGTTTGGTTTATAGAAACCCTGGTGTTGACCTGGATAAACAGCCTCATTTATAGAAACCCTGGTGTTGATCTGGATGAACAGCCTCATTTATTGAAACCCTGGTGTTGATCTGGATGAACAGCATCATTTATCGAAACCATGGTGTTTATCTGGATGAACAGTCTAGTTTATAGAAACCCTGGTGTTTATCTGGATGAACAGTCTCATTTATAGAAACTCTGGTGTTGATCTGGATGAACAGCCTCATTTATAGAAACCCTGGTGTTGATCTGGATGAACGGTCTCATTTATAGAAACCCTGGTGTTGATCTGGATGAACGGTCTCATTTATAGAAACCCTGGTGTTGATCTGGATGAACGGTCTCATTTATAGAAACCCTGGTGTTGATCTGGATGAACAGTCTGATTTATAGAAACCCTGGTGTTGATCTGGATGAACAGTCTAGTTTATAGAAACTCTGGTGTTGATCTGGATGAACAGTTTCATTTATAGAAACTCTGGTGTTGATCTGGATGAACAGTTTCATTTATAGAAACCCTGGTGTTGATCTGGATGAACAGTTTCATTTATAGAAACTCTGGTGTTGATCTGGATGAACAGTTTCATTTATAGAAACCCTGGTGTTGATCTGGATGAACAGTTTCATTTATCGAAACCATGGTGTTGATCTGGATGAACAGTTTCATTTATAGAAACCCTGGTGTTGATCTGGATGAACAGCCTCATTTATAGAAACCTTGGTGTTGATCTGGATTAACAGTTTCATTTATCGAAACCCTGGTGTTGATCTGGATTAACAGCTTCATTTACTATAACTCTGGTTTTCAAGTGGGCGAACCGCCGCATTTAAAGTAATCCTGGTGTTGATCTGGGTGAACAACCTCATGTCCAGTACGTCTGATGTTGATCTGGATGAACCGCCTCATTAAGAATAGCCCAGGCGTTGAGCTGGAAAACAGTCCCGTTTACCGTACTCCTGGTGTTGATCTGGATGAACAGCTCCATTAACAGTAGACCTGAGTCACTCTGAGCGGACGTTACCACCCCCACCCCGACACTCACATTCGCTTTGGTCAGATTGATGGAATTTCCTTTATTGGCGTGATTTGTACTCTTGTGGGTGAAGGGGACAGAATTGTTCCGAGCAACAGCAGGCTAGATATTCGTGTAAGTCCATGAATTTATAAGTAAAACTTGAAGCCAGGAATATCCCTGGGGTTGCACATCTAACGGGGACTTTTTCACCCTGCAACGCAAGACTAGAATCCACTAATATATTTGGTTTGGGCAGACCTGTAATTCAGAAGGAACAAGAATTGACGATCGTCATACAGTCCTATTTTTGTGAGCGAAACTGTAACACACTGAGTTCAACTGTCCCGACCAATACCACCGAATTCTGTTCATTGCTGCAAGGGAACAATTAATGGATGAGTTTAACCAACTTTTAAGCACTTGGGTTTGCTCATATTCAGGATCTGAGCAACCAGGCAGTCATCTCAGACATTATTCAGTCGACCAATAACGGGGAGTAGTGGGTTTGGAGATTGGACGATTGTCAAAAAGAAAACTTTCATTCACTGGTTAATTTGTGTGTGGAGATTATAGAAAGAAAAAGATGGTCCAATATCTCCTACTGTTGATGGCAGTTTGAAATTCTTGCTTTCTCAGTGTTGAGATTACTTGTTCCACTCACCTCGGAATTATCATACACCACCTGGAATTATACATCACCGGGAATTATCATACACCACCTGCAATTATCATACACCACCTGCAATTATCATACACCACATGGAATTGTCAAACAACACCTGGAATTATCACACACCACCTGCAATTATCATACTCCACCTGCAATTATCATACTCTACCTGCAATTATCATACTCCACCTGCAATTATCAGACACCACCTGCAATTATTATACACCACCTGGAATTATACATCACCTGGAATTATCATACACCACCTTGGAATTATCATATACCACCTGGAATTTCCTGCGGGGGCATAACCCGAAAGTGACACGGAAATTCAGTGCATTGCTGCACCCATTCTGCCAGTTGAATTACGCTCAAGTTTCGTACCAAATTTGGTCTGCACCCGAAGTAAACATGAATATAAATCAGCGGGAATAACGGAGATCCATGAAACCATTGAACTCACACCGTGGGGTGGGAATTCGCATTTACCGCCTGTTATACATCTCACCTGATAGCCAGTTCAATGCCATCACGCTGACAGGTTGCAGTCACTCGTTGACTGTTAGAAATGCTACGGATGACAAATATTGTCCCCCAACAGCGTTCGAGGTGCTCAGCCAGGACATTGATTTATGAGAAGTAACCAAAGTGCCCGGATACGACCTGCTGTCGGGACATGCATTGGTCTCGTCATTAACAAGTTCATTATTAGTCGGAGTGAGGGGGTCATTGGCAGCTCTTCCACCACTCAGTTCTAAGACCGTGGGTTCAAGCCTCACTCCAAGATTTGAGACCATATGCTCTGTTAACACTTCAGCTGGGAGCGAATGCTGTAGCTTGGGATGAGACGCTAAACCAAGGCACTGCCTGCTCTGGTACATGGCCGTGAAGGATCCTGCACTTTCCCCCAATACTTTCAAAGAGCCCCATCAAGAGTAGATGAAATGGTCATTTCTTGGTTGCTCTTTATACAAACTGGTTCCCACCTTTGCCTACACAACAACAGAAGTTACATTTCTAAATTCAGTCATTGGTTGTTGAATATTTCAGCACATCCCGAGAAAGTAAAATGCATTTTCAGAATGTAATTCCTTTCCTTCCTATATCACAAATATATATTTATATGATTTCAATGGATACGAAAATCGTGCGAGGTGTAAAACGTGCGGCCGATTTGCTATCTCTCGTTTTCCGTTACTGATCAAGATGATTTTCACACCGTTTTCTCTATTAATGCTCTTGCAGACAGTGGATGCACAGCGGGTGAATTTAGAACCCATTGATACAGGGATCCTGTCAAAAGTTGTTCAATTAGACCAAAAGTATTCGGTTATATTCCTCCTTCCTAATATTAAATGTTTCATATTGTTACAGTGAACAAAGCGTGGATTTTCAAAATACCAAGAGCTTTCACAGATATAACAATCTCTATTCCCCTTCACTCACCACCTGTAGTTAACGTCACAGCCTCGCTGCGCTGAGATTCTAACCATCTTGTTTTGGTGTAGGTTCCATACTTACATTGGTACCACTCTCCTTGGTTTGTACCAGTACCGTTGAAAGTTTCCACGTTGTCTTTTGTGAAGAGTTGACGAGACGTTAGCAGTTCATTATCTCTATAAAAGTAGATATGACAGCGATATTTTCCGGTCCCGGTGCAGGTTATGGTGACCGTTTCTCCTTCTAATTACATCCCAGTCGATTGTACAAGATATAGTGGACCTTGGTAAGATGAATGGAAAGAATATTAGGTGGACAACTGAACAATGGCAGGCCTTCCAGGAAGAGATGGTTCGGGTACAGTGTAGAAACATTTCCAAGGGGGGGAAACGAAGTACATCCAAACTTAGAGCTCCCTAGATGACTGAAGATATAGAGAATAAAATGCAACAGAAAATGGAGACTTATGACAAATGTACAGTTCATAATACAGTTGGCAACCAAGCTGAATGCAGAAAGTACAGAGAAGATCTAAAAATGGAAATAAGAGAGGCAAGTAAAGACCATGCGGATACCTGAGCGACTATTATAAAAGGGAACATAAAAGTCTTTCAGAAACATTTAAATCGGAAATGAGTAATCAAAGGAAGGGTGGGACCGATTAGAGAAAAGAGGAGATCTTTGTGTGGAGGCAGGGGGCATGGCTGGCAGGCGAAATGAATATTTTGCATCCGTCTTCACTGGAGAAGTAGATGCTGCCATTGTAGCAGTAAAGGAGGAAGAAGTAGCGATGTAGGATATGATTAAATCGATAAAGAGGAGATACTTAATAGATTGGCAGTTCTCAAAGTAGACAAGTCATTTGGTCCAGATGGGATGCATCATATGTTACTGAGGGAAGTAAAGGTGGAAATGATGGTGGCCCTGGCCTCAATCTTCCATTCCTCCTTCGATACGGGGATGGTGCCAGAAGACTGAAGGATTGCAAAT
Source organism: Heptranchias perlo (assembly GCF_035084215.1). Classification (NCBI taxonomy): domain Eukaryota; kingdom Metazoa; phylum Chordata; class Chondrichthyes; order Hexanchiformes; family Hexanchidae; genus Heptranchias; species Heptranchias perlo. Next base: position 788,378 of record NW_027139666.1, read on the forward strand.
GTTACACCTGTGTTCAAAGATGGAGAGAGTGATGTATCCGGAAATTACAGGCCAGCCAACGTTGGTGTGGGAATCTTTTAGAGACAATAATCCGGGATAAAATTAAATGGCATTTGGCAAGGTCTGGGCTAAATAAAAGATAACATTGATTTGTTCAAGGTAAATCCTGCTTGATAACTTGATTGAGTTATTTGATAAATTAATACAGAGGCTTGATGAGGGTAGTGCGTTTGATGTTGTGCATATGGACTTTCCAAAGGTATTTAATAAAGTGCCACATAATAGACTTGTTAGCAGAATTAAAGCTCATGAGATTAAGGGGAGAGTGGCGGGGGATGATATGATTGAATGTGGAGGCTGGTGGGGTGGAACTTGTTCTTTCGTTGAACAACTTCTCCTTTGACTTCACTCACTTCCTGCAAATAAAATGTGTCGCTATGGGAACCAGTATGGATTCTAGATATGCGTGTCTTTTTGTGGGATACGTGGAACATTCCTTATTCCTGTTCTACTCAGGTCCCCTTCCTCACCTCTTTTTCCGGTATATTGATGACTGTATCGGTGCCATTTCCTGTTCTCGCCCCGAACTGTAAAATTTCATCAACTTTGCTTCCAATTTCCACCCATCCCTCGCCTTCGCATGGTCCATCTCCGACTCTTCCCCTCCCTTCCTCGACTTCTGTATCTCCATTTCATGGTAGGCTTGTCATCATGATTGCGGCTCATGGAATAAGAGCGGCAGTAACAACATGGATACAGAATTGGCTAATTGACATGACACAGAGCATAGTGGTGAACGTTTATTTTTCGGACTGGAGGGAGGTGTACAATTGTGTTCGCCAGGGGTCGGTGCTGGGGCTATTGCTTTTCTTGATATATATTAATGACTTGGACTTCGATGTACAGGGCACAATTTCAAAATTTGCAGATGACACAAAACTTGGAAGGGTAGTAAACAGTGAGGAGGATAGTGATGGACGTCAAGAGGACATAGACAGGCTGGTGGCATGGGCGGACACATGGCAGATTAAATTTAATACATAAAAATGCGAAGTGATACATTTCGGTAGGAAGAACGAGAAGAGGCAATATGAACTAGAGGGCACAACTCTAAAAGGGGTAGAGGAACAGAGAGATGTGGGGGTAAATGTGCACAAATCTTTGAAGATGGCAGGGTAGGTTGAGAAAGCGGTTAAAAAAGCATACGGGATCCTGGGCTTTATAAATAGAGACATAGAGTACAAAAGTAGGGAAGGCATGATGAACCTTTATAAAACAATGATTCGGCCACAACTGATGCATTGTGTTGTGTTCTGGGCACCATACTTTAGGAAGGAAGTGAAGGCCTTAGAGATTTACTGGAATGATTCCAGGGATGGGACACTTCAGTTAAGTGGATAGATTGGAGAAGCTGGGGTTGTTCTCCATGGAACATAGACAAATGCCAGAAGAATTGATAGAGGTGAAATCATGAAGGGTCGAGACCTAGTAGATAGAGAGAAACTGTTCCCTTTGGCGGAAGCGTCAAGAACCAGAGGACATAGATGTAAGGTGATTGGCAAAACAACCAAAGATGACCAGAGAAAAAACTTGTTTACACAGCAAGTGGTTAGGATCTGGAATGCAGTGCCCGAAGGGGTGGTGGAGGCAGATTCACTCATGGCCTTCAAAAAGGGAACAGGATAATACTTGAAAGGAAAGAAAATGCAGTGCTACGTGGTTGTGGCGGGGGAGTGGGACGAGCTGGATTGTTCTGTAAAAAGAGCCGGCGCAGACTCGATGGGCCGAATGGCCTCCTTCCGCACTGTAACCTTTCTATGATTCGAGCATTCTCCGATTTTTTTCTCCAGATGCTGCCACACTTGCTGAGTATTTGCAGCATTTTGTGTATTTATCTTAAGCCATTTTTTTCTATTTTGTTGGAGGAGGATGGTGTGGTCAACCGTGTAAATGGCTGCAGGCTGGTTGAGAAGGATGAGGAGGGATAGTTTACCACGGTCACATTCATCGAGGATGCAATTTCTGACTTCAATTAGGGGCGTTTCAGTGCTGCGGCAGGAGCGGTCACCTGATTGGAATAGTTCAAAAATGGAGTCGCGGGAAAGATAGGCACAGATTCGGAATGTGACAACACGTTCAAGGACTTTGGAGAGGAACGGGAGGTTGGAGATGGGGTGTTATTATACAAGTTTAGATGAGTCAAGGTTGTGTTTTATGCAGCTCAGACAGGTCTGGTGATGAATGACTCAACCAGTTGTCGGTCATAAACGTTCAAGTCTGTGTCCCTTGGACTTACGGGAGTGGAGATGAGGCCCGTACAAGGGTCCCGGATGAGAGAAAATATTTGGCTTACTGGGAACGAGGGCACCAGGAAGGGACAGAGCGTACAAACGTAAGGGTGCACAAGCAAATGGAGCTGGGGTAGGAAAGAATGGTAAAAAGATAAAATTAAAGGTTCTTTATCTGAATGCGTGCAGCATTCGTGATGAGGTAGATGAATTGACGGCACAAATAGAAACAAATGGGTATGATCTCGTGGCCATCACGGAGACATGGTTGCAAGGTGACCAAGGTTGGGAGCTAAATATTCAGAGTTATTTAACATTTCGGAAGGATAGGAAAAAAGTTAAAGCTGGTGTGGTAACTCTATTAATGAAGGATGAAATTGGTATAATAGTGAGAAATGATCTTCACTCAGAAGATCAAGATGTCGAATCAATTTGGGTGGAGGGATGGAAATCAATGGTGGGAGTAGTATATAGGTCCCCCAACAGTAGCTACCTAAATGTAGGGCTAAATATTAATCAGGAAATAAGTGGGGCTTGTAAAAAAGGTAATGCAATAATCATGGGCGATTTAACTTTCACATAGATTGGACAAATCAAATTGGCAAAAACAGCTCTGTGGAAGAGTACATAGAGTGTATTAGGGACTGTTTCTTAGACCAATACGTCAGGGAACCAACCAGGGAACAGGCTACTTTGGATCTGGTAATCGGTAACGAAACAGGAATAATTAATGATCCCAAAGTAAACGATCCCTTGGGAAGCAGTGATCATAACAAGATAGAATTTCACATCCAGTTTGAGAGCGAGGATCTTGGGTCTGAAACTACTGTATTAAACTTAAATAAGGGCAATTTTAAAGGAATGAGAGTGGAATTGGCGAAAGTGGACTGGGTAAACAGATTGGATGGTATGATGGTGGATAAGAAGTGGCAAACTTTTAAAAAGATATTTTAAGACTCGCAGCAAAAATATACCCCTGTGCGGAGGGAAGATTCCACAAAAAGGGTGAACCAACGAAGGCTAACTAAGGAAGTCAAGGATGGTATCATGTTAAAAGAAAAAGCATACAACGTGGCAAAGATTACTGGTAAGCCCGAAGATTGGGAGAAATATATAAACCAACAAACGATGACTAAAAGGATAATAAAGAGGGAGAAAATAAATTGTGAGAGTAAATTAGCAAGAAATATAAAAACTGACAGTAAAAGCTTGTACAAGTATATAAAAAGGAAAAGGCTAGCTAAAGTAAACACTGGTCCCTTAGAGGATGAGATTGGAGAAACAATAATGGAAAACAAGGAACTGGCAGAGGAATTGAACAAATATTTTGTATATGTCTTCACAGTATAAGACACTAATAATATACCAATAGTAACAGAAAATCAAGGGGCAAAGGGGAGGAAGGAACTAAAAACAATCACTATCATTAGAGAAAAAGTACTAGGTAAACTAATGGGTCTAAAGGTTGACAAGTCCCCTGGAACTGATGGCTTGCATCCGAGGGTCTTAAAGGAAGTGGCTACAGAGATAGTGATTGCATTGGTTGTAATCTTCCAGAATTCACTTGATTCTGGAAAGGTCCCAGCGGATTGGAAAACCGCAAACGTAACACCTCTATTCAAGAAGGGAGTGAGACAGAAAGCAGGTAACTATAGACCAGTTAGCCTAAAATCTGCCATTGGAAAAATGCTAGAATCCATTATTAAGGAAGTAATAGCAGGACATTTGGAGACTCATAATACAATCAAGGAGAGTAAACTTGGTTTTATGAAGGTGAAATTATGTCTGACAAATTTATTAGAGTTCTTCGAGGAAGTAAAGGGCAGGGTGGATAAAGGGGAACCAATGGATGCAGTATATTTGGATTTCCAAAAGGCATTCCGGAAGTTGCTACATAAAAGATTACTGCACAAGATAAGAGCTCATGGTGTTGAGGGTAATATACTGTCATGTATAGAGGATTGGCTACCTAACAGAAAACAAAGAGTCGGGATAAAAGGGTCATTTTCAAAATGGCAATCTGTAACTAGTGGGGTGCCGCAGGGCTCAGTGCTGGGGCCTCAAATATTTACAATATATATCAATGACTTGGATGAAGGAAGAGAGTGTCTTGTGGCCAAATTTGCTGATGATATAAATATAAGTGAAAAAGCAAGTTGCGATGAGGGCACAAAGTATCTGCAAAGGGATATTGACAGGTTAATCGAATGGGCAGAAATTTGGCAGATGGAATATAATGTGGGAAAATGTGAAGTCATCCACTTTGGGAAAAAAAAACAAAATATTATTTGAATGGAGAAACACTTCAAAATGCTACTGTTCAGAGGGATATGGGTGTCCTCGTACATGAAAGAAAAATGTCAACATCGAGGTGCAGCAGGTAATTAGGAAGGCAAACGGAAAATTGGCCTTTATTTTTAAAGGAATGGAGTATCAAAGCAGGGAAGTCGTGGTACAACGGTACAGGGTGCTGGTGAGACCACACCTGGAGCACTGCATACAGTTCTGGTGCCCTTATTTAACGAAGGACATACTTGTATTGGAGGCAGTTCAGAGAGGTTCACCAGGTTGATTCCGGGTATGGAAGGGTTGTCTTTTGAGGAAAGATTGAACAGGTTGGGTCTGTACTCATTGGAGTTTAGAAGAATGAGCGGAGATCTTATTGAAACATACAAGATTCCGAGGGGACTCGATCGGGTAGATGCTGAGATGATGTTACCCCTCATGGGTGAATCCAAAACTAGGGGGTATAGTCTCAGAATAAGGGGTCGCCCGTTTATGACGGAAGTGAGGAGGAATTTCTTCTCCCAGAGGGTTGTGAATCTTTGGAATTCTTTACCCCAAAAAGCTCTGGAGGCTGTTTCATTGAATACATTCAAGGTTGAGTTTGACAAAATGTTGATCAGCGAGGGAGTCAATGGATATGGGGAAAAGGCGGGAAAGTGGAGTTGAGGTAAAAATCAGATCAGCCATGATCTCATTAAATGGCGGAGCAGGCTCGAGGAGCCAAATGGCCTACTCCTACTTCTATCTCTTATAGACTTATGGTCTAATTATCTACCTATATTTCCAATGTAAAATTAGAGTGAGCTGAGGGTTGACGACCTGAGGAGGTGGTGACCACAGTGGTTCTGAAGGAAGCTGCTGTGCTGGTTGATGGTGATAGTTTCAGGAAACATGTGAAAGGGAAGCTGAATTTGAATCATCAGTAGCTTGGGCTGTTGGAGATCGAGGGAACAGATCGTGGGCTTCATGAACAAGGTGGTTGAGCTGATGGATGGAGGAAGACAGAACAGAAACTGCGTAGCTTGAGAATAGTAAGGACACAGTTAGATGGGGTGTGAGGGCTGGGTGCTGAGGGAGGTAGAAAGATAAAGGGCAAGAAAAATGGGGCAGTTGGAGTTACGCAGATAGTTTTGATTTTGGACACACGAAGGCCCATGAATTGCTCAAACACCATCCAGCTCGAATGCCTCTCCTCCACTCCCCGATTCAGCAAAATATCTCAATCACTTTCCTTAAACGACTTTCCTTTAACAAATCCGTGCTGGCTTGACTTAATTAATCCACAATTGTCCAAGTAACTGTTAATTTTGACCCGAAGTATTATTTCTAAAAGATTCCCCACTACTGAAGTTAAACTGACTGGCCCAGAAACATAGAAAATAGAAGTAAGAGTAGGCCATTCGGCCCTTCCAGCTTGTACCGCCATTCAATATGATCATGGCTGATCCTCCATATCAATACCTCATTCCCGCTCTCTCCCCATACTGCTTGATACCTTTTGTGCCTAGAAATCTAACTATCTCCTTCCTAAATACATTCAGCGACTTGGCCCCCACAGCCTTCTGTGGGAGAGAATTCCACAGGTTCACCACCCTCTGAGTGAAGAAATTTCTCCTCATCTCGGTCCTAAATGTCCGACGCATATCCTGAGACTGTGACCGCTTATTCCAGACACCCCAGTCAGGGGAACATCCTCCCTGTATTCAGTCTGTCTAGCCCTGTCAGAATTTTATATGTTTCAATGAGATCCCCTTTCATTCTTCTTAGCTCAAGTGAATACAGGCCGAGTCGACCCAGATCAGCCATGATCTTATTGAATGGCGGAGCAGGCTCGAGGGGCCGATTGGCCTACTACTGCTCCTATTTCTTATGTTCTTATGTCATACGACGGTCCTGCCATCCCAGGAATCAGTCTGGTGAACATTCGCTGCATTCCCTCTCTGGCAAGTATATAATTTCTTCGGTGCGGAAACCAAAACTGCACACAATACTCCACGTGTGTTCTCACCAAGGCCCTGTGCAACAGCAGTAAGACATCCTTGTTCCTGTACTCAAATCCTCTTGCAATAAAGGCCAACATATCAATTGCCTTCCTAACTGCTTGCTGCACCTGCATGTTTGCTTTCAGTGACTGGTGTACAAGGACATCCAGTTCCCTTTGTACATCAAAATTTCCCAATCTATCTCAATTTAAATAATAATCTGCCTTTCTGTTTTTCCTTCCGAAGTGGATAACTTCACATTTATCTACGTTATACTGCATCTGCAATGTATTTGCCCACTCACTCAATTTGTCGAAATCGCCTTGAAGCCTCTTTGCATCCTCCTCACAATCCCACCTAGTTTTGTGTCCTCAGCAAATGTGAAAATATTAAATTTGGTTCCCTCATCAAAATCGTTGATATAGGTTGTGACTAACAGGGGCCCAAGCACTGATCCCTGCGGTACCCCAGTAGTCACCGCCTGCCACACCGAAAAAGACAAATTCATTCCTACTCTCTGTTTTCTGTCTGTTAACCAATTTTCAATCCAGTGTATTACCACTAATCCCATGTGCTTTAACTTTGCACACAAACCTCTTATGTGGGAATTTATCAAAGGCCTTCTGAAAATCCAAATACACAACATCCATTGGTTCTCCCTTATCTATTCTACAAGTTACATCCTCCAAAAACTCCAGTAGGTTTGTCAAACACGATTTCCCTTTCATAAATCAATGTTGACTTTTTCTAATACAGTTGATATTTTCGATGTGTCCGATTATCACATCCGTTGTAATGGACTCTAGCATTTTCCCTACTACTGATGTTAGGCTAACTGGTCTGTAGTTCCTTGCTTTCTCTCTCAATCCTTTTTTAAATAGTGGGGTTACATTTGCCATCCTCCAATCTGCAGGAACTGTTCCATAATATATCGAATTTTGGAAGATGACAACCAATGCATCCGCTATTTCCAAGGCTACCTCTTTTAGTATTCTGGGATGCAGATTGATAGGCCCTAGGGATTTATCGGCTTTAGGTCACATTAATTTCTCCAGCAATATTTTTTTACTAATAGTAATTTCCTTTAATTCCTCCTTCTCACTAGACCCTTCGTTCCCTTGCATTTCTGGGAAGTTATTGTCTCATGAAGACAGTACCAAATTATTGGTAAATTGCTCTGCCATTTCCTTGTTCCCCATTATAAATTCTCCCCTTTACGACTGTACGGGGCCTTCATTTGTCTTCACTTATATTTTTCTCTTTACATCTTTGTAGAAGCTTTACAGCCCACTTTTATGTCCCTTGCAAGTTCACTCTCATACTCTATTTTCCCCCTCTTAATCAATCTCTTGGTCCATTTTTGCTGAATTCTGAACTGCTCCCAATCCTCAGGCTTGCTACTATATTTAACAACTCTATATGACTCGTCTTTGGACCAAAAACTATCCTTAATTTATTTTGTTAGCCAAGGTTGGGCCGCTTTTCCTTTTGTGTTTTTGCGGCAGAAAGGATTAAAGAACTGTTGTAATTCATGCATTCATTCCTTCAATGTTAGCCATTGCCTATCCACCATCACACCTTTTAATGAAGCTTCCCAATCTATCATAGCCAACTCACTCCTCATACCTTCGTAGTTTCCTGGTTTAGGATCCTGGTTTCGGATTGGGTTACTTCACTTTCCAACTTAATGAAGAATTCTATCATGTTATGGTCACTCTTCCCTGAAGGACCCCACACAACAAGATTATTAATTAACCCCTTCTCATTGCACAATACACAATCTAGGATAGCCTGATCCATAGTTGGCTCCTCACCGTACTGGTCTAAAAATTCATCTCGTGCACACTCCAGGAATTCATCCTCCACAGTACTATTGCAAATTTGGTTTGGCCAATCTATATGTAAATTTAAGTCACCCATGATTACTGTAATACCCTTGTTATATGCATCTCTAATTTCCTGTTTGATCCCATGCCCTACATTACCACTACTGTTTGGAGGCATATAGACAACTCCCATCAGTGTTTTCTGCCACTTGATGCTGCTTAAATCCACCTTGACTGATTCTGCATCTTGATTTTCTGAGCCAATATCCTTTCTCACTATTGCTCTGATTCCATCCTTTACTAACAACGCCACACCGCCTTATTATCCTTTTTGTCTGTCCTTCCTAAATATCGAATACTCTTGGATAATCAGCTGCCAGCCTTGGTCACCCTGCAGCCATGTCTCTGCCATTGCAATTATATCGTGTCCGTTTACATCTATTTGCGCTGCTAATTCGTCTACCTTATTATGAATGCTTCGTGCATTCAGATACAGTGCCTTTAGACCTGTCTTTTTAACATTTTTAGACATCTTCACATTTTTTGTACTATGGAAATGTTTGTCTTATTAACGTTTTTTCTTACACAGACCGTATTTTTAGTGCACTCTTTTGTTTGTACACTTTGTCCCTTCCTGACACAATCTGGTTATCCTTACCCCAATTAGTTTCCTGTACTGCTTCCTTGTCTTTTCCCTTTAGCATTCTAGATTCCTCTCCACCGGGACCCCCCACCCCCGATATAATTTAAAGCCCTATCGACCTCCCATTTATTCGATTCGCTGGAACTCTGGTCCCAGCATGGTTCAGGTGTAATCCGTCCCAATGGAACAGCTCTCTCTTTCCCCATTTCAGGTACCATTGCCCAACGAATCGAAACCCACCTCCCCCACACCAATCTTTGAGCCACGCATTCATCTCTCTGATCCTCTGTTGACCCTTTGCCAATTTGCTCATGTCTCAGGTAATAATCCAGTGATTATTACCTTTCTGGTTCTGCTTTTTCCTTTAGTACTTAGCTGCTCAAACTCTGTCAGCAGAACTTTTCTCTTAGTCCTACCTATATCTTTGGTACCTACATGGACCACGACAACTGGATCCTCCCCCTCGCACTCCAAGTTCTTCATCAGCCCGGAGGAGATGTCCTTAACTCTGGCATCGGGTAGGCAACATAGCCTTATGAACTCATGTTCATGCCTGCAGAGAACAGTGTCTATCCTCCCTAACTATAATGTTGCCGACTACAATCACCTTCCTTTTTACTCCCCCTACTTGAAAGGTTTCCTGTAGCACGGTGCCATGGTCAGTTTGCTCGTCCTCCCTGCAGCTCCCGCACTTGTCTACGAGGGTTGCAACAACCTCGAATCTATTGGACAAGGGCAGGAACTGAGGCTCCTGCAATACTACCTCCTGGATCCCCGTACCTGCCTCACTCGCAGCCACACCCTCCTGTCCCTGACCACGTGTCAATTCTAAAGTATTTAATCGAAGGGGTGTGCCTGACTCCTGGAGCAAAGGGTCCAGGTATCTTTCTCCCTCCCTGATGTCTCACAACGCTTGCAGCTCGGACTCCAGCTCCTTAACTCAGAGCCGAAGTCCCTCGAACCACAGACACTTACCGATGATGTAGTCGCTCCGGACAAAAATGTCCACAAGATCCCACATATTGCAGCAGCAACACATCTCCCGTTCTCCCAATAGCTTATTTATTTATTGAATTAATTTCATGTTATTCAAATTATTTACCTCGTTTAATTTAGTAGATTAATTAAATCAAGCTTTTTAAAAAAATTTAGTTATATACTATGTGTTAATTGATAACGTAGCCCACATTCACTACCAATCACTTATCTGCGACACCGCACAACAATCGCCAGGCAAGAGGGTTCCCTCCCAGTCGGGGAACACTTCAGCAGTCAAGGACATTCAGCTTCCGATCTTTGGGTAAGCGTACTCCAAGGCGGCCTTCGAGACACACGACAACGCAAATTCGACGAGCAGAAATTGATAGCCAATTTCCGCACCCATGAGGACGGCCTCAACCAGGATCTTGGGTTCATGTCACGCTACATGTAACCCCACCTGACGTAGAGTCATCCAGACTCAAGTCGTAGTTGGCTTGTTCTCCGTACACAGATGCAGCCGGACCCGCTGGATTTCCATCAAAAAAAATTATCTGTTTTTATTCAAACCCCAGCATCTGCTACATTTGACCCTGGTGACCCCACCTCAGTATTCTTGGATGTAATGTTTCCCTGACTAACCTGTTTGAACACCATTCACTCCTTTGATTGCTGTGATTATCTCTCTGCCGAGGTGTGATAAAGGGCAGTTAGAAAGATTATCTGTAATCACCAGGCATTGTTCTCTGACTATATATGCTGTGCCTTCATGTAACTCTTCACTTCACCTGACGAAGGAGCAAAGCTCCGAAAGCTTGTGATTTCAAATAAAGCTGTTGAACTATAACCGGTTGTTGTGTGTCTCCTTACATTAATCACTTATCTGCCTCACCTGTGACATCACACTGCAGTTTTCTCTTGTTGCAGGTCTGCTGCTGCTCAGGTCCGCCGCCGCTCTGCAGGAAAACTTAGGAAAAGCAAAGCAAACCTGCACCTCCTTCGCCCACTTCACGAAACTCCCGCACTCACCAAACTCTCAAGTTTCTCACTCCGTGCCCGCTGCACTCAGTGCCGGTTGCACTCACAGGCCCCCCTATTTCTACTATTTCTGACTCAGAGGAGTGAGCCCTGCTCTGCTGCTCTATCAGCTAACCAATGAACGAACCACAGCAGTTCTCCAGTCGGAGAGCTTGATTGTTTGTCTCTGCTTAGCCAAACAGAAACTTAAAAAAATAAAGTTTAAAATTGAACTTAAACAGTTAATCTTACTTAAAAGTTAACAGCAAGATTTTAAAAGAGATTAACCCTTAAACTCCCACACTTACCAAACTCTCAATTTGCTCACTCCGCAGCACTCAAACAGGCAGAAGACATTTTGTTTCGCTCAACCAAAACGACCCGCTGATGTGGGGAAGTGTTGCATATACTTTATTTTACTTTAATAGGTACCGTTAAGTCGAAATGATTGAATTTGTGTCGCCAATAATACCAATTGGTTTGTCAGTTTGCTTGGTGTAAAATGAAGCAGTTTATCGATTTGGTACTGCGTCATCTTAACAAGAGTTTCCGGTGTCCGAATATTGAAAGGTGTTTGAGGCATGTGACACATGTACAGAAACACGACTATCCAGTTCCTGTAACATCCCTGCGTTACACTATCGCATTGTTGGATATTGGATAGTGCAGAAACACGAATATCTAGTTCTATAAGGTGGAACTACTGTTAAATCCCTGGGTTACATTATCGCGTTGCCAGTTATTGGACAATGAAGAAGCAAGACTATCCAGTTCAGTTTATAAGGGGAACTATTGATGCATCCCGGGGTTAAAATATCATATTTATGTCATAAAGAGGTACTATTTTTATATCCTTCTGTTACGGTGTCGTAATGTTAGATGTGGGGCAGTGCAGAAGCACAAGTATCCAGTTAATTATGAGGCTGAACCATTGTTACATTAATGTGTTCCACTTTCGAATTGTTAGAACTTGCTGAGCACAGAAACATGAATATCCAGGACAGATTATAAAGGAGAACTATTGGTGCATCCCTGGGTTGGACAGTAGTATTGGTAGATGTTACAAAGTGCAGAAACACGAACATCCAGTTCAGATTGTGGGGGAACTATTGCTCCGTCCCTGGTTCACTCTGTCATATTGTTAGATATTGGGCAATGCAGAAACATGAATATCAAGTTCAGATATTAGAGTGGAACTGTTGTTACAGCGTTTGGTTAGACTGTGCTATTTTTTTTATTTGTTCACTGGATGTGAGCGTCGCTGGTGAGGCCAGCATTTATTGCCCATCCCTAATTGCCCTTGAGAAGGTGGTGGTGAGCCGCCTTCTTGAACCGCTGCAGTCCGTGTGGTGAAGGTTCTCCCACAGTGCTGTTAGGAAGGGAGTTCCAGGATTTGTCCCAGCGACGATGAAGGAACGGCGATATATTTCCAAGTCGGGATGGTGTGTGACTTGGAGGGGAACGTGCAGGTGGTGTTGTTCCCACGTGCCTGCTGCTCTTGTCCTTCTTGGTGTAGAGGCCACGGGTTTGGGAGATGATGCCGAAGAAGCCTTGGCGAGTTGCTGCAGTGCATCCTGTGGATGGTACACACTGCAGTCACAGTGCGCCGCTGGTGAAGGGAGTGAATGTTTAGGGTGGTGGATGGGGTGCCAATCAAGCGGGTTGCTTTGTCCTGGATGCTGTCGAGCTTCTTGAGTCTTGCTGGAGCTGCACTCATCCAGGCAAGTGGAGAGTATTCCATCAGACTCCTGACTTGTGCTTTGTAGATGGTGGAAAGGTTTTGGGGAGTCAGGAGGTGAGTCATTCGCCACAGAATACCAAGCCTCTGACCTGCTCTTATAGCCACAGTATTTATGTGGCTGGTCCAGTTAAGTTCCTGTCAACGGTGACCCCCAGGATGTTGATGGTGGGGAATTCGGCGACAGTAATGCTGTTGAATGTCAAAGGGAGGTGGTTAGACTATCTCTTGTTGGATATAGTCATTGCATGGCACTTGTCTGGCGCGAATGTTACTTGCTACTTATCAGCCCAAGCATGGATGTTGTCCACGTCTTGCTGCATGGGGCACAGACTGCATCATTATCTGAGGGGTTGCGAATGCAAATGAGCACTGGGCAATCATCAGTGAACATCCCCATTTCTGACCTTATGGAGGGAAGGTCATTGATGAAACAGCTGAAGATGGTTGGGCCGAGGACACTGCCCTGAGAAACTCCTGCAGCAATGTCCTGGGGCTGAGGTGATTGGCCTCCTACAACCACTACCATCTGCTAGGTATGACTCCAGCCACTGGAGAGTTTTTCCCCTGATTCCCATTGACTTCAATTTTACAAGGGCTCCTTGGTGCCACACTAGGTCAAATGCTGCTTGATGTCAAGGGCAGTCACTCTCACCTCACCTCTGGAATTCAACGCTTTTGTACATGTTTGGACCAAGGCTGTAATGAGGTCTGGAGCCGAGTGGCCTGGTGGAACAGAAACTTAGCATCGGTGAGCAGGTTATTGGTGAGTGAGTGCCGCTTGATAGCACTGTCGACGACACCTTCCATCACTTTGCTGATGATAGAGGATAGACTGATGGGGCGGTAATTGGCCAGATTGGATTTGTCCTGCTTTTTGTGGACAGGACATGCCTGCGCAATTTTCCACATTGTCGGATAGATGCCAGTGTTGTCGCTGTACTGGAACAGCTTGGCTAGAGGCGCGGATAGTTCTGAAGCACAAGTCTTCAGCACTACAGCTGGGATGTTGTCGGGGCCCATCGCCTTTGCTGTATCCAGTGTACTCAGCCGTTTCTTGATATCACGTGGAGTGAATCGAATTGGTCGAAGACTGGCTTCTGTGATGCTGGTGATATCGGCAGGAGGCCGAGATGGATCATCTATTCGGCACTTCTGGCTGAAGATGGTTGCAAACGCTTCAGCCTTGTCTTTTGCACTCACGTCCTGGACTCTGCCATCATTGAGAATGGGGATGTTTACAAAGCCTCCGCCTCCCGTTAGTTGTTTAATTGTCCACCACCATTCAGAACTGGATGTGGCTGGCCTGCAGAGCTTTGATCTGATCCTTTGGTTGTGGAATCTTGTTGCTCTGCCTGTCGCATTTTGCTTCCGCTGTTTAGCATTCATGTGGTCTTGAGTTGTAGCTTCACCAGGTTGTGGCCTTATTTTTGGTACGCCTGGTGCTGCTCCTGGCCTGCTCTTCTACACTCCTCATTGAACCAGGGTTGATCCCCTGGCTTGTTCGTAATGGTAGAGTGAGGAATATGCCGGGCCATGAGGTTACAAATTGTGCTGGAATACAATTCTGCTGCTGCTGATGGCGTCTCGTGAATGCCCAGTTTTGATCTGCGAGATCTGTTCTGAATCTATCCCATTTAGCACGGTGATAGTGCCATACAACACGTTGGATGGTGCCCTCAGTGCGAAGACGGGACTTCGTCTCCACGAGGAGCGTGCGGTGGTCATTCCTACCAATACTTTCATGGACAGATGCAACTGCGACAGGTCGATTGTTGAGACGAGGTCAACTAGGTTTTTCCCCTCGTGTTGTTTCGCTCCCCACCACTGCAAGCCCAGTGGTGCTCAACGTGGAGCAGGACTGATTCATTAGCTGAGGGAGGGCGGTAGGTGGTAATGAGCAGGAGGTTTCCCTGTCCATGTTTGACCTGATGCTATCAGATTTCATGGGGTCCAGAGACAATGTTGACGACTCCCAGGGCCACTCCCTCCTGACTGTATATCACTGTACCGCCACCTCTGATTGGTCTGTCCTGCCGGTGGGACAGGACATACCAAGGGATGGTGATGGAAGAGACTGGGACGTTGGCTGAAAGGTATGATTCTGTGAGTATGGCTATGTCAGGCTGTTGCTTGACTAGCCTGTGGGACAGCTCTCTCAATTTTGGCACAAGTCCCCAGATGTTCGTGAGGTGGACTTTGCAGGGTCGACTGGGCTTGGTATGCCTTTGTCGTGTCTGGTGCCTACTGGTCCGATGCCGGGTAGTTCTTCGGGTTTTATTCTTATTATGACTTTTTTTGAGCGAGATTTTACAACTGAGTGGCTTGCTAGACAATTTCAGAGTGCAATTAAGAATCAACCAAATTGCTGTGGGTCTGGAGTCACATGTAGACCAGACCGGGTAAGGACGGCAGGTTTCCATCCCGAAAGGGCATTATTCATAGATATTGGACAGTGCAGAAGCACGAATATCAAGTTCAGATTATGAGAGAGAAACGATTATTACATTCCTGGATTACACTCTCGTTTTGTTAGATATTGGGCAGTGCAGTCATATGAATATTTAATTACGATAATGAATAGAAACTTTATTTACAGCGATGGGTTACAGTCCCGTATCGTTAGATAAGGAGCAGCACATCGGCCTCCGGAATCATTCATGTACATTAAAAATCTCAATCTAGGAGAAACATACAGCACAGTGGTTTACAGAACAGGGGGAGTCCATTTGGCCCATCATGTCAATGCCAGTTCACGGTTAAAGCAATTCAATACGTAAGTTATGGCAAACTTTCTTCCAAATGCCCTTTATCTTCTTCGATTTCAAATATGTGTTCAATTTTCGCTTATGTGATGCAATGGTAAAAGTTACAATTCTCTCTATTCTGGTTTTGCCATTCCCTGTTGCAAAGCATTCAATGTTACAAAAATAATTTACACTTAAACGATTTCATGATGAGTTGGTATTGGTGACCCCTTGTCACTGATCCTCATCGCCAGAGGATACAGTAATTCTCCATTACTCTATATCTGATCCTCACAACCAGAGGATACAATAATTCCCTATTACTCTATCACTGATCCTCACAACCAGAGGATACAGTAATTCTCCATTACTCTATATCTGATCCTCACAACCAGAGGATACAATAATTCCCTATTACTCTATCACTGATCCTCACAACCAGAGGATACAGTAATTCTCTATTACTCTATATCTGATCCTCACAACCAGAGGATACAGTAATTCCCTATTACTCTATCACTGATCCTCACAACCAGAGGATACAGTAATTCTCTATTACTCTATCAATGATGCTCACAACCAGAGGATACAATAATTCTCTATTACTCTATCACTGATCCTCACAACCAGAGGATACATTAATTCTCTGTTACTCTATCACTGATCCTCACAACCAGAGGATACAATAATTCTCTATTAGTCTATCACTGATCCTCACAAACAGAGGACACTTTATTTCTCCATTACTCTTTCACTGATCCTCACAATTGAGGATATAATAATTCACTATCAATTTTTCACTGATCCTCATCGCCAGAGAATACAACAATTGTCTATCGTTCTATCACTGATCCTCACAACCAGCGGATGCAGTAATTCTCTATTACTCTATCAAACACCTTTAAATTTTACAATTTATGTCTCCTCTTCTCCATTTCCGTGGAAATAATCCCAATATTTCAAATCTTTCCTCGTACAGTTTCCCTTCTTTGGCTTCATTCGAGATAATCTAGTTTGTCCTCTGTGGGTTTAATGTTGTTTCTATTATGAGGCGCCCAAACTGCACATTATGCTGTGGAACCACGGGCTTTAACGAAGGAGAATAAATGAGAAAGCTACATCCTTTCCATAAGCCCTTGTGAGCAGTAAAACGGGTTATAACCAAAGAGAAAGAAGGCAAATAACAAATAAACTTCCACCCTATTCACTGTAGCTTGTCTCATCCTAGATAGTGGACTCCCTAAAGGCTGCTTCCGCAGTCCATTTTGCCCCACTTTTCACAACAATGCCTTCAGCCATATCCACGTTCCAGAATGCCCTCTATTTCGATGTCTGTAGATTAACCAAGTTACGTTGTTCAAACAAAACAATGTCCACGAGTAGTTGCTCATGTTAATTTAGCTCAACAATTCCGTTTATTATATAAATCTCTTTCTGGTACAAGAATATTAGCCCAGGAATTACTTTTGCACATACAGTGGACAACTAATGAATACATTCCAATGAAAGTCAACAACAACTCGCGTTCACAGACCGCCTTTAATGTAGTAAACATTACCAAGGGGCTTCACGGAGGAGTGAGGAAAAAAGGGCACGAAAGGAATAAGAAGATATCAGGGGGACTGGCGAAAACCTTGGGTAACGAGTGGGTTTATAGAGGGTGTAAAAGGAGGAGAAGGAAATGGAGAGACGAAGGGGATAAGGTTGGATTTCGAGAGTAGAATTTAGATGTCTGAAGGAATGGCCACCAATGTTGGGATGAAGAGAGTGGAGGATGGTAAAATATAACAATAACTACTTGTATTTATCAAGCGCATTTAACACAGATAAATATCCTTTGCCGATTTACCGAGGTATAATCAGAGGAAAAATGGATCCCCGGCTGAAGAAGGAGATATTAGGAGAGATGACAAAAGCATGAAGCAAGAGATGGCTTTCATAGAAGGTCTGAAAGAAGAAAAGTACTTGCCTATATATAGCGCCTTTCAAGACCTCAGGACTCCCCAAACTGCTTTCCAGTCCTTGATGTGCATTTTGAAGTGTAGTCACTATGGTAACGTAGGAAACGTGTGAGCCAATTTGCCCACAGCCAATTCACACAAACCCATAAGATAAATGACCAGATCAACGGTTTTAGTCATGTTGGTTGAGGGATAAATATTGCCCAGGATACCAGGGAGAACTCCCCAGCTCTTTTTCGAATATTGTCCTGGGATCTTTTACATCTACAGGAGAGGTTATACGGGCCCTCGGTTTAACGTGTCCCATGAAAGTCAGCACCCCCGACACTACAGTGCTCCCTCCGTACCACACAACAGTGTCAGCCTGGATCATGTGTTTAAGTCTCATGGAGTAGGACTTGAACTCACAACCTTCTGACCCAAAAGTGAAACTGCTACCACTGAGCCACATTTGAAAAAGAACAGGGAGATGGACTGGCATAGGGAGGGCACTCTGGAGTGTGCAAATGGCTCAAGGCACGGCTGTCAAAAGAAGGGCAAATGGGCAGTGGATGCACAAACGGCCAGAGGCGTAAAAGTGCACTGTTAGGCAGGGGCTACCGGGCTGAAGACGGTTTCAGAAATAGCGAGGGGTGAGGTCCTGGTGGATTTCAGTGTAAAAAACAATAAAATAAACTACATGCTGAGGAGACTGGAAGCCAATGGAGTTCAAAAAGGACTTGGGACTCATGAATCAAAAAGAGAGGGGTGGGGATAGAATCAGTGGCCAGGATGTGGAGATTGCGGAGTCAAAGGTCATGACTTCCCGATTTTTAACTGGAGCAAATTGTGGCTCATCTAAAACAGAAGGTCGGCCTGACAACACAAATGCATTCGAAGGGTCAAGAGAGGCTATGGTTTTGTCAGCGTACATCTGAAAGCTGGTCCACGCCATGGGCAGCATGTAGATGAGGAAGAGGAGGGAGCCAAGGATTGAACCTTTAGAGACATCAGGTATAAAGGTGATAGGGTGGGAAGAGAATCTTCTCCTGGCTATGATCAGATTGGTGAGAGGAAACAAGCGAGCGTAGTCCTACCAAAAAAGGCCAATGATCGATGAATGAGGAGGTCACGGTTGGTTTCCTGTAGGTGTGATGAAGAGGGCGCAGATGGGGAGGGGTGGGCCATGGAGGGATTAAACTCCAGGATGAAAATTTTAAATGTTAGGCGAAGGAGAACTGGCAGCCAATGAGGGATGGTGAGGCCGAGCAGGACCTGGTGCTGGTTGGAAGGTGGAGGTTGGATTGCCGGCCAGGAGTGTATTGGAGAATGGAGTCTGGAGGGGACAGATGCATTGATGAGGGTTTTAATGGCAATGGGCTGAGGAAGGAATGGAGTCAAGTGAGGGAAGCACGGGGCCTTTGTGATGGAGGTCAAATCGGGGCATGAGCTCATTTCAGGGTTACACGGGAACAATTTTTTTGGTGCCGTCAACCGATGTAAAATAAACGCGTAACATCTGCAATAAAATAACGGAGAGAGGAATTGCAATGAAGCTCGTTCAGTGTCCGACCCCTAATATCACCCACAGACATTTCTCGGCTGCAATCCTCAACGTGGCCTTTAACTGTCCCCGTGTCAGAGGCTCAAAATTCTTACTTTAACTGGGAAACTACAGGAACAGAGTGAAACGGGTCTGTTTGTGTCCCTGCATTCAGTGTACACGCGTTGAAATCGGTAACATTTATAAATGAATCGGCAGGAGTGAACATGGTGAATACAATTATATGAAAACTGTAAATGAAGCCGCTCATTGTTGTTAGACCAGTCCTTTCTCAGCACAGTTTTCAACTTTATTCCTGAGAGAGTTTTCATTAAGATAATGTCCTGGACTTTGAGATGTTTGCGATATATCCACGTCATTGTTTACATCGGAGTCAAAGCTGCTGATGTAATGTGTTTTGTTCAGGTGACTGTAACTAATAGCAATGATCAGGGGTATAACCGTGCCAGTGGATATTTATCCCCTGTATAAATCAGGCTCGTTGAAATGTATCAGCTCAGAATGCCTGTCGGAGCTGCAGTTTTCAGATCACCAGAAGTCACTGCTTCTCACAGAAATGGGATATTCAGTAATAATTCAGATGGAACGCATTTACTATCCTGTCCTTGCAGCCATTGGAGTTCCGGGTAAGCAATTATCTCATCTGCGAATATTATAATTGGTGTTAACTCTGCTGCTGTACTTGGCAAATTATTTTTCTCCCACCATGCTTTACTCAGTTGCCTGTTAAGTTCTATCAGTTGAACGATGGAATATTTAAAGTCTCTGCTTTTTCAACCTTGTAAGAGTTGCCTATATCTGTAATGTATTTTATTAATCCTACCCTGGCATTTTTCCTGGATTATTCCCTGTATTGAATGTATTGTTGAAACATGGTATGTCCTTAAGCTCTGATAGTTTGGTCTTGTAGCAGCTGCGTTATATCTGTAGTGAACGTTGTTTATCCGACCCTGGCAATGTTATTAACTTATTCTCTGTACTGAATGTATTGGAATCAGGTGTCTGGGCTAAGAGTCGGTATCAGACCATCAGGAGCTGTTAACACTTTCATGTTGTGGAACGAACCTGTCCTGGAATATTGTTCATATATGTGTTTTCAGTGATTGATAATGAGAAAGCTCACGGCCTCTGTGTTACAAGGAGGCAGCGCAATGTCCTCCCTCCACAATAAATTAGTTTATTTTAACTTGGATTTCAATGTATTCATTGGTTATCACTGTTATGAAAGATTATTTAATTACCTCTGTATCTGACGCAGCTCCAGAGGTCAGGTTACTGAATTGAGTTTGCTGCTGATTCTTTCACATCTCATTCTCTGCTTCACAGTGGATGAATTCACTGTAAAATGCAATGTTTTGATGTTATGTTGTATCAGTTTGCACTTTATCTGTTGGAATCATGAGCCCTTCTATTCACCTGTGGATTATCAGCAGCAGCGGTGATGTTGGCGTTTTGTTAATTGAACAATGCCGCCATCTAACGCTGAATGTTGTAATTACAGGAGAAGGAATTTCAATTATTGTGAGGTGTGTCTGGAAGAGGCATTCGACTCTGTTTATTCCATGCATTGTAGATGAAGTGAACAGTGTGGGTGAACAGGTGGAGACTTGGATGATCTGTAGAAACATTAAACTGTTCACAGAGGTTTCACCATTTAACAGACTGACACTGAGAATAGAATCATTGGAACACGGGGCTGGTGAAGGGAAAGCAGGCGCAGGATGTTAGGATTTACTCGGATGTGAAAAGTGGCATCGAGCAAGAGAGTAGAGAGAGTGCGGAGAAATTGAGAGGAGCGATAGAGAACGGGACTGAGACATAGAACGAGAGAAGGGGAGAAGGAGAGCGGCAGCGGTGTGAATAATTCATCGCAATGAAATGCCTGAACTTCTAATACAATTATGAAGAGGAAATGTGACTTCAACGTGTTATTAGGATGTTGTCAGATTGTGAGAGTTTTATTGTACTCGCGCCGGGTGTGTTTATCGCTATCAGGTCCTGAGTCTGTTTAGGTCAATGTTCCTTTTACTTGTTTACTGACTGAATAAATAAACAAAACTGAAATGTATTTACCGAATAAAATCAGTGATTTCTTGATCGCATTGAATTATTAGGATAATGTTTTCTAGAAGCTATGTGTCAGCTTAATTCAATAAAAAATTAGGTTAATTTAATAAATGCATTTTAATCTAATTTTAATTGAATGTGCAAAGTTAATTTATTGAATACATTATGTAACCAAGGAACTGTTCCCTGACACTAATAACCACAGAAATTAAAGGTTGAATTCATTAATTGCGTTATGTTACTGGGACCTATGGATTAGATTTCATCTAACATATTGCTGTCGTCTCTCCCTTTGAATCCCAGCCTCTCCTCCCACTGCATCGAATCCACTTTTCACTTATTGATTGCTTCATTTTATCCGCTTTCCAAAACCATTCGTTCCTCACTCCCATCCAACTCCTGCATGTCCTTTTGTTTGTCTCGCTCCCAATCTCATTCACTGGCTCAGCCTCCAGCTGCCTCTTCCAATCAGTTCCGAAACCTCAAACTCACCGCCGCGGATCTCGGTCTTTCCCGTCTTATGTCAGTCCCTGTCGGCTCTCTTAACTTCGATCAACAAACCAGGGTCACCTCCGTCTGTCTCCTCACCTTCCCGGACCTCGCTCACTTTCCCGTCCATCTGGTGCCCAAATGTGGATTTAACCCGTTGGCTTCCAGCTCAGTAAAACACTTCTCCCTTCCCCACCGGCAATGCGCCCTCACTCGGCCCTTCCATTGGATACAGTACAAACTCTCTGTATCAATTTCCGAATTCATTATTGATAACTGTGTTTTAAAACACTTCTCTGCTCGAAAGCGCTGCCCAGGTCAGTGAATCAGCTTCCATGTTTGATGCAGCAATAAAGCTGATAAATTCACCTCACATCCTGTCAAACTGCTGCTTTGGCTCCAGGTCTGATCAGTAATTTCTCTGCTTCCGTTTCTCTCTCTTACAGTTAACTTGGTGGCGATTGTGATTCTATCCCGAGGAAAGTGCGGACTCTCCAAATGTATCACTCGCTACCTGGTGGGAATGGCGGCGGCCGATCTCCTGGTCGTTATCACCGATGTCATAATGTGGCGCATTGTTGAGATTTATTTCCCAGTTTCATTCTTGACCATTACCCCCGTGTGCCGTCTCATTGACATCCTGAGATTGGCAGCCACATCGGCCTCTGTCTGGTTCACGGTGGTTTTCACCTTTGATCGATTTGTGGCCATTGGTTGTCAGAAGCTGAAAACAAAATATTGCACCGAGAAAACGGCGGCTGCTGTTATCGGGGTGGTGAGTGCGCTGAGCTGTTTACTAAACATTCCCTGGTACTTTGTATTTGACCCGGAATATATAATGGACAATGTACCCCGGGGTTGTGTCTTGAAACCGACCTTCATCACTTCACCCGCATGGGCAGCGTTTGACTCGTTTAATCTTGTGTTCATACCTTGTCTCCCATTCATTCTGATTTTGCTGTTCAATGTTCTCACCGCCAGGAACATTTTAGCGGCCATTAGAATCCGCAGGGGACTCCGGGGCCGCAGCAATGGAGAGAATCACGAGGATCCAGAGATGGAGAATCGAAGGAAATCCATCATTTTACTCTTCAGTATATCAGGCAGTTTTATATTGTTATGGAGCACATTCGTTTTTTATTTTATATCTCTGCGTATTACAAATGTCCAGTACTATACGGTCAGTGACATTGAGTCAGCCGGATTCATGCTTCAACTTCTCAGTTCCTGCACCAACACGTGTATTTATGCTGTGACCCAGACTAAATTCAGAGAGGAGCTGAAGAACGCGGTGAAATACCCAATGAATCTAATTGTTACGTTAATTAAATTATAGAAACAACTGAAGAGTTTTGATCCTAAATTAAATAAAATGTCAATGAGAGTAGATTTTCAGGTTTGGTGGTGGTGTGAGACGGGCGGCAGCGGATCCGTCGCCCGTTATTCACCGCGCCTGATTTTACCATCCATTGACATCAATGAGTTCACTAAAGTAACTCATATCAATCCAATAATTTAAATAAATTTCGAAATTCCAGACAGGAATTATATTTTAGACAATAAATGCGGCGTTGTGAAATGATACAAGATGTGATTCTAACATGAAATTGTTTGCTGTTATTAGTCTGGAAATAATATGATTTCAATATTAAATGTTTAATTCTGAAATGAATAAACTCAAATCCTCCTTTTCGATTGATGATTATTTCCCATCACACAAAATGGTGGTGGACAATTAAACAACTAACGGGAGTGGAAGGCTTTGTAAACAACCCCATCCTCAATGACGGCAGAGACCAGGACGTGAATGCAAGAGGCAAGGCTGAAGTTTTTGCATGCTCTCCACTTGCCTAGATGAGTGCACCCAAGAACCTGAACACCATCCAGGACAAAGCCTCCCGCTTGATTGGCACCCCATTCCGCATCCTAAACATTCACTCCCTTCACCACTGGTGCACAGTGGCTGCAGTGTGTACCATCCACAGGATGCACTGCAGCAACTCGCCAAGGCTTCTTCGACAGCACCTCCCAAACCCGCGATCTCTACCACCTAGAAGGACAAGGGCAGCCGGCACATGAGAACAACACCACCTGCACGTTCCCCTCCAAGTCACACACCATCCCGACTTGGAAATACATCGCCTTTCCTTCATCGTCGCTGGGTCAAAATCCTGGAACTCCCTTCCTAACAGCACTGTGGGAGAACCTTCACCACACGGACTGCAGCGGTTCAAGAAGGCGGATCACCACCACCTTCTCAAGGGCGATTGATGATGGGCAATAAAGGCTGACGTTGCCAGCGACGCCTACATCCCATAAACGAATAAAGAAAACGAGCACTGCGCGGTGGGTTGGACTGAGGGTGAGCTGTCAGGGTCAAACAGCGTCCTGTTCATTGGGACATTTGTTTTGACCAGAACAGAATAGTAATTGACCAACACCCGGACCGTTACTAACTGGTAAAATATTAATGTAATTTCCATCTCCAGTGGGGAGTTCTGGAGCTTGTTTAATCTCTGAGCTGCTGTGCAGCAATGTTTACTCACTGCAGGGTGTTTAATGGGACATGAGGCTGGGCCTGGTTACACAGATCTATGAGGAAACCCCCTGATAAATTTCAGAGACGATCAGGGGCCGGGAGATTTCTCACGGCCGCAGCAGGCCAAGGGAAAGCTCTTCTGCCCCTCCTTGCCCACAAAATACAAGTTGAAAGGGAAACTTCTCATGTTCTGGATCATTCGATGCCCATCGAAACTGCGGCTCCTCCATCCATTTGTGCCCAACATTAAATTGTGTTCCACTTACGTCATTATGCTCTGATTTATATATTACACGTGGCCTGACCGGAAACAGATAGGTGTTGCTCCGCTAATCTTCTCAGGACACCCCACACCATTGCGGAGGGAGGAACGTCAGCGTTAAAGGAGCGGTAAGTGACCTGACAACATTTAATCGCCTCAACCACCCCATTTCCGACAGGAGGGGATACTTAAAATCGGCCACACCTTTCATGAGCTACGCCCTAGTATCAATCATCGAAGCCCACAAGCTGGTCCATTGTCTCAAAATGCATCTGTTCACAACACTTGGAGGGAAATTTTCACCATCGCTGAGGGCTGAACTGGTAGAGCGGATCACCCGCCCCTTATAGAACCGGCCCGATTTTAATTTCTGCTCCGTCCGTGTACCGCGGAAGCAGTGAAGGTGAAATTATCCCTCTGTCTCTGACCCCAAGATTCTACTTGTGTGTGAAAGACATCAGACAGTGTTTGCCAAACACTTACATGGATGTGTGCGAATGCATCCGCGTATTTAGTTAAAAGGTGATAACATACCTTCAATATTACAGGACCCCTATACCGTGGAGGCAAAGAGTGTTTCACTCCCAACAGCTCGGCAACACAGGACGCTGTGCTCCACATGCAGTTCCCCGGGATGCACACCGAGACGGTTATCAACTGCTGCTGGAAGACCATCAACTGGGTGAAGGAAGCCCTTTGGTCCACCCGATACCTGCTGGTCTTCCAGCTGAAGTAGCTGTCCATGACTGAGTGTTGCCAACTGGCACACTCCAAGGTCCAGGAGCACGTGCTGACGGGCACACTGAAGGGAGGTGCGGTCTACGGAAAGGATCTATGGGGAAAGGCCACCGTGTAAGGCCATTTCACCTTGTATTGTCCAGCAGGTATTAGAAGATATTTACTCTGTTTTGAATTGTAATAATGGAGTCGTAGTGTGTACGATATGTATTGTATTAATTTGATCTGTAACTGTGAAATGTACATTGAACTGTGTGAATGCATAAATTTTATGAAATAAACTATATTTTGAAATATTAAAAAAAAATCCAGTCTCACCGTGTTTATTATTATTGGACAGTGAATAGTGGACACAGAGCCGGACAGTAAAGATGTGGGTGGAACAAAGAGCATCTATTGCAGGCACAAGGTAAGAAATAGCAGTATTTTCGAAATGGTGAGAAAGTAGGGACTGTAGATGAGCAAAGGGATTTGGTGTCTGGGCACACTGACCACGAAAAGCTAATGCACATTTCCAAAAATAATTTTATTGATCCCAATTTCTGGTCTGCCATATCCCAAGTTACCACTATCAGGTACTTCGCCGACTCTCTGGAATTTGCTGATACAATCAGGCCCCACTACCTCGCTCGCTGGTCCATTCCATACATCCAGCGCCCTCTGCATTAAAATAGTTACGTTCAAGCACTCAGCTCATCCTGTGCCCCAGGTCGAGAAGACTGTAGTGGCAGGAGGACCCAGACCATCAGCCATATGTGAGTTTGGAAATTTCCAGTTTTAATTCAGATTATTGTATTTACAATTTTTCCCTTTTTCTGTAAATTTCTACTTTTATTTCATTCTTGCAGATTTTGAATTTTTGAACAAATTCTCCAAACCCTGAGGGCAGTGAGTGCTGACTCAGTGCCCTTTGATTGACAGCTCTCACATGCCAAAGCCCCCGCCCCCACCCCACCCTCCTGGGCTGACTCCTCCCATCAAGTGACACGCGGCAGCGTCGTTCCCTTTTGCGCGCTGAAGTCATGACGCGTACGTGCATCCCTGGCCCGAGGGACGCCGCGCATTTGCCGCACAATCGCTGTGCCGCCTTCCCTCAGCAACACGCCGGCGCCGGGAGGACGCTCCTTTGGGCGGGCGAGAGGGTGACAGAGGGAGGGCCCGCACCCAAGAGTGGCCTGAGCCTAGGGCCTTGGAATGGCGCGGTGAGAGCTGCCCGAGCTGCAGCTCCTCCGACTCCAGGCCCGAGCGGCATGAATGGGGCTGCAACCCCAGGACCAAGGACCGCGACGCCCGGGAAGGAGAGCCCGCGACCCCGGGATGGAGGGACCGCGAGACGAGACAGGGAAACCTCGACCCATGGAAGGAGGGACCGCGACCCGGGACGGAGAGACCGCGACCCTTGGATGTAAGGACCGCGACCCGGGGCCGAGGGGCCGAGACCCCAACTCCAGCCGATGCAAAAAGCACGACTCAGGGCAGGTAAGGCATTCATCACTACCATGACCAACAAGCCGGGGATCAACCCTGGTTCAATGAGGAGAGTCGAAGAGCATGCCAGGAGCAGCACCAGACGATCCTAAATATGAATTGCAAACTGGTGAAGCGACAACTCAGGACAACATGCATGATTAAACAGCGGAAGCAACTTGCTACAGGTAGAGCTAAGCGATTCCACAACCAACGGATCAAATCAAAACTCTGCAGTCCTGCCACATCCAGTCGCGAACGATGGTGGACAATGAAACAACTAAAGGGAGGAGGAGGCTCAGGAAACAACCCCATCCTCAATGATGGCAGAATCCAGTGCGTGAGTGCAAAAGACAAGGCTGAAGCATTTGCATCCATCTTCAGCCAGAAGTGCCAAGTGGATGATCCATTTCGGCCTCCTCCCGATATCCCCACCATCACAGAAGCCATGTCTTCAGCCAATTCGATTCACTCCACGCGATATCAAGAAACGGCTGGGTGCACTGGATGCAACAAAGGCTATGGGCCCCGACAACATCTCGGCTGTAGTGCTGAAGATTTGTAATCCAGAACTAGCCGCGCCTCGAGCCAAACTGCTCCAGTACAGTAACAGCACTGGCATCTACCCGACAATGTGGAAAATTGCCCAGATATGTCGTGTACACAAAAAGCAGGACAAATCCAATCCGGCCAATTACCGCCCCATCAGTCTACTCTCAATCATCAGCAAAGTGATGGAAGGTGTCATCGACAGTGCTATCAAGCGGCACTTACTCACCATAAACCTGTTCACCAAAGCTAAGTTTGGGTTCCGCCAGGACCACTCGGCTCCAGACTCATTACAGCCTTGTTCCAAACATGGACAAAAGAGCTGAATTCCAGAGGTGAGGTGAGAGTGACTGCCCTTGACATCAAGGCAGCATTTGACCGAGTGTGGCACCAAGGAGCCCTGGTAAAATTGAAGTCAATGGGAATCAGGGGGAAAACTCTCCAGTGGCTGGTGTCATTCCTAGCATAACGGAAGATGGTAGTTGTTTTTGGAGGCCAATCATCTCAGACACAGGATATTGTTGCAGGAGTTGCTCAGGGCAGTGTCCTAGGCCCAACCATCGTCAGCTAGTTCATCAACGGCTTTCTCATCACCGTAAGGTCAGAAATGGGGATGTTCGCTGATAATTGCACAGTGTTCAGTTCCTGTCACAACCCCTCATATAATGAAGCACTCCGTGCCCGGATGCAGCACGGCCTGGACAACATCCAGGCTTGGGCTGATAATCATAGAATCATAGAATGATAGAAGTTACAACATGGAAACAGGCCCTTCGGCCCAACATGTCCATGTCGCCCAGTTTATGCCACTATGCTAGTCCCAATTGCCTGCACTTGGCCCATATCCCTCGATACCCATCTTCCCCATGTAACTGTCCAAATGCTTTTTAAAAGACAAAATTGTACCCGCCTCTACTACTGCCTCTGGCAGCTCGTTCCAGACACTCACCACCCTTTGATTGAAAAAATTGCCCCTCTGGATCCTTTTGTATCTCTCCCCTCTCACCTTAAATCTGTGCCCCCTCGTTATAGACTCCCCTACCTTTGGGAAAAGATTTTGACTATCGACCTTATCTATGCCCCTCATTATTTTATAGACTTCTATAAGATCACCCCTTAACCTCCTACTCTCCAGGGAATAAAGTCCCAGTCTGTCTAACCTCTCCCTGTAAGTCAAACCATCAAGTCCCGGTAGCATCCTAGTAAATCTTTTCTGCACTCTTTCTAGTTGAATAATATCCTTTCTATAATAGGGTGACCAGAACTGTACACAGTACTCCAAGTGTGGCCTCACCAATGCCCTGTACAAATTCAACAAGACATCCCAACTCCTGCATTCAATGTTCTGACCAATGAAACCAAGCATGCTGAATGCCTTCTTCACCACCCTATCCACCTGTGACTCCACTTTCAAGGAGCTATGAATCTGTACTCCTAGATCTCTTTGTTCTATAACTCTCCCCAACGCCCTACCATTAACGGAGTAGGTCCTGGCCCGATTCGATCTACCAAAATGCATCACCTCACATTTATCTAAATTAAACTCCATCTGCCATTCATCGGCCCACTGGCCCAATTTATCAAGATCCCGTTGCAATCCTAGATAACCTTCTTCACTGTCCACAATGCCACCAATCTTGGTGTCATCTGCAAACTTACTAACCATGCCTCCTAAATTCTCATCCAAATCATTAATATAAATAACAAATAACAGCGGACCCAGCACCGATCCCTGAGGCACACCGCTGGACACAGGCATCCAGTTTGAAAAACAACCCTCGACAACCACCCTCTGTCTTCTGTCGTCAAGCCAATTTTGTATCCAATTGGCTACCTCACCTTGGATCCCATGAGATTTAACCTTATGTAACAACCTACCATGCGGTACCTTGTCAAATGCTTTGCTGAAGTCCATGTAGACCACGTCTACTGCACAGCCCTCATCTATCTTCTTGGTTACCCCTTCAAAAAACTCAATCAAATTCGTGAGACATGATTTTCCTCTCACAAAACCATGCTGACTGTTCCTAATTAGTCCCTGCCTCTCCAAATGCCTTTAGATTCTGTCCCTCAGAATACCCTCTAACAACTTACCCACTACAGATGTCAGGCTCACTGGTCTATAGTTCACAGGCTTTTCCCTGCCGCCCTTCTTAAACAAAGGCACAACATTTGCTACCCTCCAATCTTCAGGCACCTCACCTGTAGCGGTGGATGATTCAAATATCTCTGCTAGGGGACCCGCAATTTCCTCCCTAACCTCCCATAACGTCCTGGGATACATTTCATCAGGTCCCGGAGATTTATCTACCTTGATGCGCGTTAAGACTTCCAGCACCTCCCTCTCTGTAATATGTACACTCCTCAAGACATCACTATTTATTTCCCCAAGTTCCCTAACATCCATGCCTTTCTCAACCGTAAATACCGATGTGAAATATTCATTCAGGATCTCACCCATCTCTTGTGGTTCCGCACATAGATGACCTTGTTGATCCTTAAGAGGCCCTACTCTCTCCCTAGTTACCCTTTTGCCCTTTATGTATTTGTAGAAGCTCTTTGGATTCACCTTTGCCTGATCTGCCAAAGCAATCTCATATCCCCTTTTTGCCCTCCTGATTTCTCTCTTAACTCTACTCCGGCAATCTCTATACTCTTCAAGGGATCCACTTGATCCCAGCTGCCTATGCATGTCATATGCCTCCTTCTTATTTTTGACTAGTGCCTCAATCTCCCGAGTCATCCAAGGTTCCCTACTTCTACCAGCCTTGCCCTTCACTTTATAAGGAATGTGCTTACCCTGAACCCTGGTTAACACACTTTTGAAAGCCTCCCACTTACCAGACGTCCCTTTGCCTGCCAACAGACTCTCCCAATCAACTTCTGAAAGTTCCTGTCTAATACCATCAAAATTGGCCTTTCCCCAATTTAGAATTTTAACTTTTGGGCCAGACCTATCCTTCTCCATAGCTATCTTAAAACTAATGGAATTATGATCACTGGTCCCAAAGTGATCCCTCACTAACACTTCTGTCACCTGCCCTTCCTTATTTCCCAAGAGGAGGTCAAGTTTTGCCCCCTCTCTAGTCGGGCCATCCACATACTGAATGAGAAATTCCTCCTGAATACACTCAACAAATTTCTCTCCATCCAAGCCCCTAATGCTATGGCTGTCCCAGTCAATGTTGGGAAAGTTAAAGTCCCCTACTATTACCACCCTATTTTTCTTGCAGCTGTCTGTAATCTCCTTACATATTTGCTCCTCAATTTCCCGTTGACTATTTGGGGGTCTGTAGTACAATCCTATCAAAGTGATCTCTCCCTTCTTATTTTTCAGTTCTACCCATATGGACTCAGTGGGCGAACCCTCGGATATATCCCCTCTCACTACTGCCGTGATGTTCTCCCTAATCAAGAACGCAACTCCCCCTCATCTCTTACCTCCTGCTCTATCTTTCCTATAGCATCTGTACCCTGGAACATTGAGCTGCCAGTCCTGCCCCTCCCTTAGCCATGTTTCAGTAATAGCTATAACATCCCAGTCCCATGTACCCATCCATGCCCTGAGTTCATCTGCCTTGCCCATCAGACTTCTTGCATTGAAATAAATGCAGTTTAATCTAGACTTCCCTTGGTCTTTGCCCTGCTTTCTCAGACCATCTGTCCGGTCATGTTCTGTACACTCTCCCTTACTGCCTTTTGTTTCTGTCACCACTTTATTTCCCACTGACTTCCTGCATCGGTTCCCATCCCCCTGCCACATTAGTTTAAACCCTCCCCAACAGCACTGGCAAACACTCCCCCGAGGACATTGGTTCCAGTCCTGCCCAGATGCAGACCGTCCAATTTGTACTGGTCCCACCTCCCCCAGAACCGGTTCCAATGGCCCAGGAATTTGAATCCCTCCAGCTTGCACCATCTCTCAAGCCACGTATTCATCTTAGCTATCCTGTCATTCCTACTCTGACTAACCCGTGGCACTGGTAGCAATCCTGAGATTACTACCTTTGAGGTCCTACTCTTAAGTTTAACTCCTAACTCCCTAAATTCAGCTTGTAGGACCTCATCCTGTTTTTTACCTATATCGTTGGTGCCTATATGCACCACGACAACTGGCTGTTCACCCTCCCCCTCCAGAATGTCCTGCAGCCGCTCCGAGACATCCTTGACGCTTGCACCAGGGAGGCAACATACCATCCTGGAGTCTCGGTTGCGTCCGCAGAAACGCCTGTCTATTCCCCTTACAATCGAGTCCCCTATCACTATAGCTCTGCCACTCTTTTTCCTGCCCTCCTGTGCAGCAGAGCCAGCCACGGTGCCATGAACCTGGCCACTGCCACCTTCCCCTGGTGAGCCATCTCCGCCAACAGTATCCAAAACGGTATACCTGTTTTGGAGGGAGATGACCGCAGGGGACCCCTGCACTGCCTTCCTACTCTTCCTCTGTCTGTTGGTCACCCATTCACTATCTCCCTCAGTAATTTTTATCTGCGGTGTGACCAACTCACTGAACGTGCTATCCACGACTTTCTCAGCATCGCGGATGCTCCAAAGTGAGTCCATCCGCAGCTCCAGAGCCGTCAAGCGGTCAAACAATAGCTGCAGCTGGACACACTTCCCGCAGGTGAAGGAATCAGGGATACAGGAAGGAGCCCTGAATTCCCACATCCCACAAGAGGAACATGACACGGCGCTGGGATCTCCTGCCATGACTTAACCCTTAAATTAGCTTAAGAACAACTACAATGTCAAGAGAAAAAAAAAGGAAAGAAAAACTACTTACCACTCCCTTTAAGGAGTTTACTCCTTTAAATTGTTCTCAATTTAGAGAATGTTAACTACACTAGGGACCTTGATTCACTAAAAAATAAACGCTACTTCCTATAAGACCTGCAGACCTTCCCTTTCCTTTTACTTCAGTTACTGTAGATAAGGAGAAATACTCACCTGAACCTACTCACCAATCAGGTGCCTCCCCTGTGTCGCGTCCCGATCTGATTCCTGACGTCACTTCGAACTCGGTCGCAGCTCCGCTCGGCTCGGCTCCTCTCAGCGCTCTGAAATCCCGCCTTTTATCGGACGCTCCCTCCGCTCGGCTCGGCTCCTCTCAGCTGTTCTCAGCGCTCTGAAATCCCGCCTTTTATCGGACGCTCCCTCCGCTCGGCTCGGCTCCTCTCAGCTGTTCTCAGCGCTCTGAAATCCCGCCTTTTATCGGACGCTCCCTCCGCTCGGCTCGGCTCCTCTCAGCTGTTCTCAGCGCTCTGAAATCCCGCCTTTTATCAGACGCTCCCTCCGCTCGGCTCGGCTCCTCTCAGCTGTTCTCAGCGCTCTGAAATCCCGCCTTTTATCGGACGCTCCCTCCGCTCGGCTCGGCTCCTCTCAGCTGTTCTCAGCGCTCTGAAATCCCGCCTTTTATCGGACGCTCCCTCCGCTCGGCTCGGCTCCTCTCAGCTGCACTCAGCGCTCTGAAATCCCGCCTTTTATCGGACGCTCCCTCCGCTCCGCTCGGCTCCTCTCAGCTGTTCTCAGCGCTCTGAAATCCCGCCTTTTATCGGACGCTCCCTCCGCTCGGCTCGGCTCCTCTCAGCGCTCTGAAATCCCGCCTTTTATCGGACGCTCCCTCCGCTCGGTGGCAAGTAACATTCGCGCCAGACAAGTGCCAGGCAATGACCATCTCCAACAAGAGAAAGTCTAACCACCTCCCCTTCACATTCAACGGCATTACCATCGCCGAATCCCCCACCATCAACATCCTGGGGGTCACCATTTACCAGAAACTTAACTGGACCAGCCACATAAATACTGTGGCTACAAGAGCAGGTCAGAGGCTGGGTATTCTGCGACGAGTGACTCACCTCCTGACTCCCCAAAGCCTTTCCACCATCTACAAGGCACAAGTCAGGAGTGTGATGGAATACTCTCCACTTGCCTGGATGAGTGCAGCTCCAACAACACTCAAGAAGCTCGACACCATCCAGGACAAAGCAGCCCGCTTGATTGGCACCCCATCCACCACCCTAAACATTCACTCCCTTCACCACCGGCGCACTATGGCTGCAGTGTGTACCATCCACAGGATGCACTGCAGCAACTCGCCAAGGCTTCTTCGACAGCACCTCCCAAACCCTCGACCTCTACCACCTTGAAGGACAAGGGCAGCAGGCATATGAGAACAACACCACCTGCACGTTCCCCTCCAAGTCACACACCATCCCGACTTGGAAATATATCGCCGTTCCTTCATCGTCTCTGGGTCAAAGTCCTGAAACTCCCTTCCTAACAGCACTGTGGGAGAACCTTCACCACACGGACTGCGGCGATTCAAGAAGGCAGCTCACCATCACCTTCTCAAGGGCAATTAGGGATGGGCAATAAATGCCGGCCTCGCCAGCGACGCCCACATCCCATAAACGTGTCTAAAAAATGCCTCTACACAGAACTATCGAGCTCCCACACATTCCCATACAGTTCCAATGCAGACCGAGAAAGCTCCTACAAAGAAACGGACATCTCCTACATAGATTCAGACGGTCCATACGCAGAACCAGACAGATCCTACACAGACCCAGGCAGCTCCTGCCAAGACCCAGACATCTCCTGAAAAGAACCAGACTGCTCCTACACATCCCAGACAACTCCTGACATGAACCAGAGAGCTGCTACACGGAAGCAGGCAGTTCTTGCACAGAACCAGACAGATCCTAATTACACCCAGATAGCTCCGACACTAACCAGGACAGTTCGTACATCGGCCATTGAGCGGCTAAACAGACCCAGGCTGCTCCTCGCCAGACCTAGTCATATCCCACAAAGACCCATTCAGCACCTGCACCGACCCAGACTGCTCCTGCACAGAACTATGGAGCTCCCACACAGATCTAGAAAGCTCCGAACTCGACCAACACAGATCCTACACAGGTCTACGTGGCACCAACAAAGACCCAGAAAGCCCCTACCCAGACACATACGGATGAAAAGAGTTCCTGCACAGACGCAGATAGAACCAACCCAGGGAGACAACTCCTATCCAGGTCCGAACAGCCCTTACACAGACCGTGGGAACTCCGACACAAACCGAGACAGGTCCTACACACACAGAGATTGAGCTCCTACGCAGACACAGACAGCTCCGACACAGACCCAGACAGTTCCTGCACAGAACTATGGATCGCCCACACAGACACAGAGAGCTCCTAACGAGACCAACACAGGTCTTGGGTGCACCTATATAGACCCAGACTGGTCCTACCTAGACATAGACAGCAACTACGCAGGTTCGGACAGCTCACATATTGATCCAGACAGTTCCTACACAGATATACGTGTGTACGTTAGCATAGTGGTTATGTTACTGAACTGGTAATCCAAAGGCCTGGACTAACAATTCGTGAATGGTAAGTTCAAATTCTACCAGAGCGGTTGGCCCGCGATCTCTCCCACCCAGAAGGACAAGAGCAGCAGGTACATGAGGATAACACTACCTGCACGTTCCCCTACAAGTCACACACCATCCCGACTTGGAAATACATCGCCGTTCCTTCATCGTTGCTGTGTCAAAATCCTGGAATTCCCTAACTAATATCACTGTGGGAGAACTTTCACCACATGGACTGCAGCGGTTCCAGAAGATGGTTCACCACCACCTTCTCAAGGTCAATTAGGAATGGGCAATAAATACTGGCCTTGCCAGTGACGCCCACATCCCACGAACGAATAAAAAGAAATATCGAGTGTTTAATACTGAGCCTGAGCTCATGTCAGGCCTTCATGTGGGGGAAACCTGAGAAACAGTGACCTCATTATTAAATGGTTCCAATTGGCTGATAGAACCAAAGGTACTGAAAATTCACAACTCATTCCAGATTTCATTATGGCAAACTTCACTAAAATAACAAAAGATTTGGAACAGGTTAATTGGTTAAAACTATGGGTGGTGATAAAACCGATGTGGAATATAGATGGGAAGTTTTTTAAAACACGCTGCCACTGTCCCTTTAATCCCATGGGTGACTGCTGTTAGATTCATGGGTTACACGATCGTATAGTTAGATATTGGGCAGTGCAGAACACGAATATCCAGTTCAGATTATATGGGGAATTATTGTCACATCCCTGGGTAATACTGTGTTATTATTAGTTACGTGACAGTTCAGAAACACAAATGTCCAGTTAAATTTAAAACGGAATCAGGTGATGCATCCTTGCGTTGCATCGTCGTAATGTTAGAAATTGGACGGTGCAAAAACACGATTATCCTGTTCAGATTATAAGGAGGAACTGTTGTTACATCCCTGGGCGACACTGTAGCATTGTTAGATATTGGGCAATGCAGAAACACGAATATCCCGTTCAAATGATAAGGGGAACTATTGTTATACCCCTGGGTTACACTATCATATTGTTAGATATTGGGCAGTGCAGAAACAGGAATATCCAGCTCATATTACAGGGGGAACTTTTGTTACACCCCCGAGTTACTCTCTCGTATTGTTAGACATGGGGAAGTACAGCAACAGGAATATCACGTTCAGATTATTAGGGCAACTTTTGTTACATCAATGGGCTACACTATCATATTGATAGATATTGGGGGTTGCAGGCACATGAATATCCAGTTCAGAAAATAACGGGGAACTATCGTTACATCCATTGTTTTCACTGTCGTGTTATTAGAGATGTGACAACGCAGAAGCGAATATCCAGTTCAGATTATAAGGGGAACTATTGCAACATCCCTGGGTTACATTATCATAGTGTTAGATATTGGGCAGTGCAGAAACATGAATATCCAGTTCAGATTATATGGGGAATTATTGTTACAGCCGTACGTTACACAATCATTTTGTTAGATATTGGGCAACACATTCAAGCAGGATCATCCAAGCACATCATAAATCTCAATCTAGGAGAAACATGAAGTAAAGAGGTTTAGAGAAGAATGGGAGGCCATCTGACCGATCGTGTCAGTGCCAGTTCAAGGTTAAAGCAATTCAAACCTCCAAATGCCCTGTCTCTTCATCAATTTGAAACATGTATTCAATTTTCTCATAAATGATACAATGGTAAAAGTTGCAATTGCTACTTTTCTGGTTTTTCCATTCCCTGTGGTAAAACAATCCATTCTCCAAAACATCTCTGCGTGAAGAATTTACACGTAAACTCTTTCATGATGAGCTGAAATTGATGACCCCTTATCATTGATCCTCACAACCAGATGATACAGTGATTCTGTATTACTCTGTCACTGATCCTCACAACCAGAAGATACAGTAATTCTCTGTTAGTTTATCATTGATCCTCACAACCAAAGGATACAGTAATTCTCTATTACTCTAACACTGATCCTCACAACCAGAAGATACAATAATTCTCTATTAGTTTATCATTGATCCTCACAATCGGAGGATACAGTAATTCTCAATTACTCTATCACTGCTCCTCACAACCAGAGGATACAGTAATTCCATATTACTCTATCACTGATCATCACAACCAGAGGATGCAGTAATTCTCTTTAATCTATCACTAATCCTCACAACCAAAGGATACAGTAATTCTCTGTTACTCTATCACTGATCCTCACAACCAGAGGAACATAAGAACATAATAAGAACATAAGAAAATGGAGCAGGAGTCGGCCAATCGGCCCCTCGAGCTTGCTCCGCCATTCAATAAGATCATGGCTGATCTGATCCTAACCTCAAATTTAAATTCATGTCCAACTTCCTGCCCGCTCCCCGTAACCCCTACTTCACTTTACTTCGAGGAAACTGTCTATTTCTGTTTTAAATTTATTTAATGATGTAGCTTCCACAGCTTCCTGGGGCAGCAAATTCCACAGACCTACTACCCTCTGAGTGAAGAAGTTTCTCCTCATCTCAGTTTTCAAAGAGCAGCCCCTTATTCTAAGATCATGCCCCCTAGTTCTAGTTTCACCCATCTTTGGGAACATCCTTACCGCATCCACCCGATCAAGCCCTTTCACAATCTTATATGTTTCAATAAGATCGCCTCTCATTCTTCTGAACTCCAATGAGTAGAGTCCCAATCCACTCAACCTCTCCTCATATGTCCACCCCCTCATCCCCGGGATTAACCGAGTGAACCTTCTTTGTACTGCCTCGAGAGCAAGTATATCTTTTCTTAAGTATGGACACCAAAACTGTATGCAGTATTCCAGGTGCGGTCTCATCAATACCTGATATAACTGCAGCAATACCTCCCTGTTTTTATATTCTATCCCCCGAGCAATAAAAGCCAACATTCCGTTGGCCTTCTTGATCACCTGCTGCACCTGCATACGAACTTTTTGATTTTCTTGCACTCGGACCCCCAGATCCCTTTGTACTGCAGTACTTTCCAGTTTCTCGCCATTAAGATAATAACTCGGTCTCTGATTTTTCCTGCCAAAGTGCATAACCTCACATTTTCTAATATTGTGTTGCATCTGCCAAATCTCCGCCCACTCACCCAGCCTGTCTATATCTCTTTGTAGGTTTTTTTGTCCTCCTCACTCTCTACTTTCCCTCCCATCTTTGTATCATCTGCAAACTTTGATATGTTACACTCGGTCCCCTCCTCCAAATCGTTAATATAGATTGTAAAGAGTTGGGGACCCAGCACCGACCCCTGCGGTACACCACTGGCTCCTGGTTGTCAGTCCGAGAATGAACCATTTATCCCAACTTTCTGCTTCCTGTTAGATAACCAATCCTCCACCCATGCCAGAATATTACCCCCAATCCAGTGATTCTTTATCTTGAGCAATAATGTTTAATGTGGCACCTTGTCGAATGCCTTCTGGAAGTCCAAATACACTACGTCCACTGGTTCCCCTTTATCCACCCTTTACGTTAGGTCCTCAAAGTACTCAAGCAAATTTGTCAGACATGACTTCCCCTTCATAAAGCCGTGCTGACTTTGTCCTGTTAAATTATGTTTATCCAAATGTTCTGCTACTGTCTCCTTAGTAATAGACTCCAAAATGTTACCCACCACGGGCGTTAGGCTAACTGGTCTATAATTTCCAGCCTTCTGCCTAATACCCTTTTTAAATAAGGGTGTTACATTAGCAGTTTTCCAATCTGCCGGGACCTTTGCCGAGTCCAGAGAATTTTGGAAAATTATTATCAAAGCATCCACAATCCCTACTGCCACTTCCCTCAAGACCCTCGGATGTAAGCCATCAGGTCCAGGGGATTTATCCGCCTTGAGTTCAATTAATTTACTGATTACCAATTCCTTAGTGATTTTAATTGTATTTAGCTTCTCCCCGCCCCCAGAGCCCCCTGTTTGTCCAGTGTTGGGATATTCTTAGTGTCCTCTACCCTAAAGACGGAAAAAAAAATTTGTTCTGAATTTTTGCCATCTCCATGTTTCCCACCATTAATTTCCCGGTCTCATCCTCTAAGGGAACTATGTTTGCCTTAGCCACCCTTTTTCTTTTTATATAACTGTAGAAACTCTTGCTATCTGTTTTTATATTTTTTGCTAATTTATTTTCATAATCTATCTTCCCTTTCTTAATCAATCCTTTAGTTACTTTTTGCTGTCTTTTGAAGACTTCCCAATCTTCTATCCTCCCAAAAGTTTGGCTACCTTATATGTCCTTGTTTTTAGTCGGATACTATCCTTAATTTCTTTACTTAGCCACGCATGGCTGTCATTTCTTTAATACCCTTTTTTCCTCAGTGGAATATATATTTTTTGAAAGTTGTAAAATAACTCATTAAATGAACACCACTGCTCATCTACCGTCTTACCCTTTAATCTACTTTCCCAGTCCACTTTAATCAAGTCCGCTCTCATACCATCATAGTCTCCTTTATTGAAGCTCAGTACGCTTGTTTGAGAACCAACATTCTCACCCTCTAATTGGATATTGAATG
The DNA here is from genome assembly GCF_035084215.1 of Heptranchias perlo. NCBI lineage: Eukaryota > Metazoa > Chordata > Chondrichthyes > Hexanchiformes > Hexanchidae > Heptranchias > Heptranchias perlo. Next base: position 827,386 of record NW_027139666.1, read on the forward strand.
TAACCATGTTATGGTCACTCATTCCCGGGTGATCCTTAACTAGGACATTATTAATTAATCCTCTATTACTCTATCACTGATCCTCAAAACCAGAGGAGACAATGATTCTCTATTACTCGATCACGGATCCTCACAACCAGAGGTTACAGTAATTTTCTATTTCTCTATCACTGATTCTCACAAACAGAGAATACAGTAATTCTCTATTACTCGATCAAACAACTTCATGTTTTGAAATTTAAATCTCCTCATATCCATTTCCATAGAAAAATTCCCGGAATTTTACATCTTTCCTCATACAGTGCACCTTTCCTGGCCTCATTCCAGAGAATCCACATTGTGCTCTCTGTGACTTTAATGTTGTTTCTACAATGAGGCTTCACTGAGGAGTGGGTAAAAGGAGGACTGGCAAAACCTTGGTTAACGATTGAGTTTAAGGAGGTTGTAAAAGGAGGAGAAGCAAATGGAGAGACGGAGGGGATAAGGTGGTTTTCGAGAGTAGAATTTAGATGCCTGAAGGAATGGTCACCAAAGATGGGATTAAGAGAGTGGAGGATGGTAAAATATAACTACTCGGATTTATATAGCGGATTTAACATCGATAAATATCTTAAGACCATTTACTGATCTATAATCAGATAAAAATTGACCCAAGACCAAAGAAGGAGGTATTAGGAGGGATGTCAAAATCATAAAGCAAGAGATGGCTTTCATGGAAGATCTAAAAGAAGCAAAGTACTTACTTTTATATCGCGCCTTTCAAGATCTCAGGACATTCCAAAGCGCTTTGCAATAAATGAAGTACATTTTGAAGTGCAGTGACTGTGGTAATGTAAGAAAATGTGGCCCGCTAATTTGCACAAGGAAAGTTCCCACAAACTGCACTGAGATAAATGACCAGAAAATCAGTTTACAGTAATGTTGGTCGAGGGTTAAATAAAGCCCAAGACACCAGGGAGAACTCCTCTGCTATTTTTCGAATATTGCCGTGGGATCTTTTACCCGAGAGGGCAGATGGGCCCTCGATTTAACGTGTGCTCTGAAAGTTGGCACCTCCGACAATACAGTTCGCCCTCAGTACTGGACTGCAGTGTCAGCCTGGATTATGTGTTCAAGTCTCTGAGGTGGGACTTGAATTCACAACTTTCTAACCTCAGAAGCGAGACTGCTACCACTGAGACACGGCTGGCGCCTGAAAGAGGGAGAGGGAGATGGAGGGGCATCGGGAGGGAATTCTGGAGCGTGGCTGTGGCTGAAGGCACGGCTGTCAAAGTGGGGCAAATGGGCTGAGGAGGCACAAGCGGCCAGAGGTGGAGGAGCAGAGTATTTGGCAGGGACTGCAGGAGGAGGTGAAAGAGATAGCGAGGTGTGAGGCCCGGGTGGATTTAAGTGCAAGAAAGAATAAAAATGAACTGCAGGCTTAGGAGACTGGAAGTCAATGAAGGTCAGTAGGACCTGGATGATTGGTGAGGGACTCACCAATCGGAAAGAGAGGGGTGCGGATGGACCCTGTGGCAAGTATGTGGAGTTCGTGGGGTCAAAGATCATGACTTCCCAATTTTTAACTGGATGAAATTGTGGCTCATCGAAAGCCGAATATCGCTCTGACAACTCAAAGATATTGCATGGGAGAAGACAGGCGGTGGTTTTGTCAGTGTACATCTGAAAGCTGATCCATGTCTGCGGACAATGTCACCAAAGGGCAGCATGTAGATGAGGAAGAGGAGGGAGCCAAGGATTGAACCTTTCGAGACATCAGAGATAACGGTGATAGGGTGGGAAGAGAAGCTTCTCCTGGCTATGATCAGATTGGTGAGTGGAACCGAGAGAGAGTGGTCCCACCACCAGAGGCCCAGGATCAATGAATGCGGAGGTCATGGGTGGGTTTCCTGTAGGTGTGGAGGAGTGGGCGGAGATGGGGAGGGGAAGGCCATGCAGGGATTTAAACCACAGGATGAAAATGAATCGTCAGGAGTGAACTTGGTCAATACAATGATATGAAAACTGTAAATGAAGCCGCTCATTTGTTGTTGGACCAGTCCTTTCTGAGCACAGCTTTTAACTTTATTACTGAGAGAGGTCTCATTAAGACAAGGTTCTGAACTTTGAGATGTTTGTGATATATCCATGTCATTATTTACACTGAAGACAAAGCTGCAGATGTAATGTGTTTGTTCAGCCGACTGTAACTAATAGCAATGATCAGGGGTATAACCGTGTCAGTGGAAATTTATCCCCTGTATAAATCAGGGCTTGTTGCAATGTGTCAGCTCAGAGTGCCTGCCGGAACTGCGGTTTTCAGATCAACAGAAGTCACTGCTTCTCACAGAAATGGGATATCCAGTAATGTCCCAGATAGAACGCATTTACTATCCTGTTCTTGCAGGCATTGGAGTCCCGGGTAAGCCGTTATCTCATCTGTGAATATTGTAAATCGCTGTTAACTGTGCTGCTTTACTTGGTTAATTATTTTCCTCCCACCATGTTTTACACAACCGCCTTTTCTGTTCCATCAGTTGGATGTTGGAATATTTAAAGTCGCTGCTCTTTTGGTTTTGCATTATATCTCTAATGAACGTTTCATATCCAACCCTGGCATTGTTACTGGATTATTCCCTGCACTGAATGTATTGGAATCAGGTGTCTGGGCTAAGAGCTGGTATCAGACCATCAGGAGCCATTAATTGCTTCATGTTGTGGAACTAACCTGCCATGGAATATTTTTTCATAAATGTGTTTTCAGTGATTGATAATGAGACAGCTCACGGTCTCAGTGTTACAAGGAGGCAGCGCAATGTTCTCCCTCTTCAATAACATGGTTCAGTTTAACTGGGATTTCAATGTATTTATTGGTTGTCAATGTTATGAATTACTATTTCATTATGTGTGTATCTCACGCATCTCCAGAGGTCTGGCTACTGAACTGAGTTTGCTGCTGATTCTTTCACATCTCATTCTCTGTTCCATTGTGGATGAATTCACTTTAATATGCAATGTTTTGAGGTTATGTTGTATCAGTTTGCACTTCATCTGTTGGAATCAGGAGCCCTTCTATTTATCTGCAGATTATGAGCAGCAGCGGTGATGTTGGCGTATTTTTCATTGAACAATGCCGCCATCTAACGCTGTACTTTATGATTACAGGAGAAGGAATTTCAATTCTGGCGATGTGTTTCTGGAACATGCATTGTAGATGAAGTGAACAGTGTGGGTGAACAGGTAGAGACTTGAATGATCTATAGAAACATTAAACTGTTCACAGAGGCTTCACCATTTAACAAACGGACACGAAGAATATGATCGTTGGAACACGGGGCTTGTGGAGAGAAAGCAGGCGCAGGATGTGATGATTTACTCGGATGGGAAAAGGGGCATTGAGAAAGAGAGTCGAGAGAGTGCAGAGAGATAGAGAGGAGCGATCGACAACGCGACTGAGAAGGAAAACGAGAGGGAGGGGGAGAAGGAACGAAAGAGAGAGACAGATAAAGAGAGAGAGAGAGAGAGAGCGGCAGCGTTGTGAATTATTTATCGGAATGAACTGCTGAAATTTGCAGTACAATTATGCAGAGGAAATGAGACTTGAAGGTGTTATTAGGATGTCGTCGATAGATGTGTGAATTTTATTGTACTCGCGCCGGATGTTTTTAACCCTATCAGGACCTCAGTCTGTTTATGTGAATGTTCCACTTACTTGTTTAATGACTGAATACATGAACATAATTGAAATGTAATTAAAGAATAAAATGAGCCATTTGTTGATCCTATTGGATTATTAGGATACTGTATTCTAAAAATTGTGTGTCAACTTAATTCAATAAAGAACGAGGCTAATTTAATTAATGCCTTTTAATTTAATTATAATTGAATGTGCAAAGTAAATTTATTGACCGCGTTATATAAAAAAAACGAGATTTTTGTTTAGATAAACATAAAAATTAAAGGTTGAATTCATTAATTGCGTTGAGTTACTGTGACCCACAGATTAAATTCCCTCGAACACCCTCCAACAGTCTCTCCCTGTGAATCACAGTCTCTCCTCCCACTGCATTGAATCCTCTGTCTCCTCATCCGTTGCTTCAGTTTAACCGCTTTCCCAAATCATCTGCTACTCACTCCCCTCCAGCTCCTACATGTCTTTTTCCTTGTCTTCCTCCCAATCTCACTCACTGGCTCAGCCTCCAGCTGTCTTTTCCAATCCGAACAGAAGCCTGAAACACACCGCCGCGGATATCGGGCTTTCCCGTTTTGTGCCACCCCCTGTCAGCTCTCTGACTCCAGAGCAACAAACCAGCAGCACTTATCCCTGTCCCCTCACCTTCCCGGCCCGCGCTCTCTCCCCCCTTCGTCTGGAGCCCAACTCCGTCTTCAATACGTTGCATTCCTCCGTAAAACACCTTCTCCCTTCCCCACCGGCACTGCGCCCTCATTCGGCCCTTCCAGTGCATCCGGTGCTCACTTTATTCAATTTCCTTATCAATTTCCCAATTCATTATTGATCATTGTATTTAAAAACATTTCTCTGCCCGAAAGCGCTGCCCAGGTCAGTGAATCAGTTTCCAACGTTTGATGCAGCGACAAAGCTAGAAATTTCACCCCAGATCCTGTCAAACTGCTGCTTTGGCTCCAGGTCTGATCAGTAATTTCTCTGCTTCCGTTTCTCTCTCTTACAGTTAACTTGGTGGCGATTGCGATCCTGTCCCGAGGAAAGTGCGGACTCTCCAAATGTATCACTCGTTACCTGGTGGGAATGGCGGCGGCCGATCTCCTGGTCGTTATCACTGATGTCCTAATGTGGCGCATTGTTGTTATTTATTTCCAAGTTTCATTCTTGACCATTACCCCCGTGTGCCGTCTCATTGCCAGCCTGAGTTTAGCAGCCACAACGGCCTCGGTCTGGTTCACAGTGGTTTTCACCTTTGATCGATTTGTGGCCATTTGTTGTCAGAAGCTGAAAACAAAATATTGCACCGAGAAAACGGCGGCTGTTGTTATCGGGGTGGTGAGTGCGCTGAGCTGTTTCCTAAACATTCCCTGGTACTTTGTAATTGGCCCGGAATATACAATGGACAATGTAGCCCGGGGTTGTGTCTTGAAACCAACCTTCTTCACTTCAACTGCATGGGCAGCGTTTGACTTGTTTCATCTTGTGTTAGTGCCTTGTCTCCCATTCATTCTGATTTTGCTGTTCAATGTTCTCACCGCCAGGCACATATTAGCGGCCAGTGGACTCCGCAGGGGACTCCGGGGCCGCAGCAATGGAGAGAATCACAAGGATCCAGAGATGGAGAATCGAAGGAAATCCATCATTTTACTCTTCAGTATATCAGGCAGTTTTATATTGTTATGGAGCACAGAAGCTTTTTATGTTATCTCTGTGCGTTTCACAAACGTCCAGAACTATATGACCAGTGACATTGAGTCAGCCGCATTCATGCTTCAACTTCTCAGTTCCTGCACCAACACGTGTATTTATGCTGTGACCCAGACTAAATTCAGAGAGGAGCTGATAAACGGGGTGAAATACCCACTGAATATAATTGTTAGAATAGTTAAATCATAGAAACGTCTCAAGACTTTTCATTCAAAATTAAATAAAGTGTCAGTTGGAGTATATTTTTTTACATTTGGCGGTGGCGTAAGACGGGCGGTAGCGGATCGGGCGCCCGTTTTTCGCCGCCCCTGATTTTACTATCTATTGACATCAATGAATTCACTAAAGTAACTGATTTCAATCCAATAGTTCAAATAAATTTGGAAATATTAGAAAGGAATTATATTTTACGCGACATATGCAGTGTTGTGAAATGATACAAGATGTGATTCTAACATGAAATGGATTGCTGTTATTAGTCTGGAAATAATATGATTTCAATATTCAATGTTTAATCCTGAAATGAATAAACTCAAATCCTCCTTTTCGGTTGATGATTATTTCCCATCACACACACTGCCCGGTGGGATGGACTGAGGGTGAGCTGCCAGGGTCAGACAGCGCCCTGTTCATTGGGACATTTGTTTTGACCAGAACAGAATAATAATGGACCAACACCCGGACCGTTACCAGCTGGTAAAATATTAATGTAATTTCAAACTACAGTGGTGCGTTCCGGAGATCGTTTCCTCTCTGAGCTGCTATGCAGCAATGTTTACTCACTGCAGGGAGTTTAATGGGACATGAGGCTGGACCTGGTTCCACAGATCTATACGGAAACCGCCTGATACGTTTCCGCGATTATCAGGGGACAGGGGATTTCGCGCGATCGCAGCAAGTCAAGGGAAAGCTCTCCTGCTGCTCCTTGACCCACAAAATATCAGTTAAAATAAAACTTCTCAGTGTTCTGCACCACTCAATTCCCATCGAAAGGGCGGCTCCTCCACCCATTTGTAACCAACATTGAATAGTGTCCCGCGTACGTCATACTACTCCGATTTACGTGAGTAACCTAACACCTCCATCACCCCATTTCCGCTGTGCTGTAAGGGCAGTTCCCCGGGACGCACACCGCGACAGATAACAACTGCTGCTGGAAGACCATCAACTCAGTGAAGGAGGCCCTTTGGTCCACCCGATACTTGCTGGTCTTCCAGCAGAAGGACCTGCCCACGACCGATTGTTGCTGACTGGCACACACCATGGTCCAGGAGTCCGTGCTGTGGGACACACTGAAGCGAGGAGCAGCCTTCTCAAAGGCTGTATGGGGCAAGGCCACCGTGCAAGGACATTTCACTTTGTATTGTACAGCATGTATTAGAAGCTATGTACCGTGTGTTGAATTGTAATAATTGAATCGTAGTGTGTACGAGCTGTATTGTATTATTTTGAATTGTAACTGTGATATTTGCATTGAACTGCCTGTATTCATAAATGTTATGAAATAAAGTATATTTTTAAAAGTTCCAGTCTCAACGTGTCTGATGTTATTAGACAGTGAATGGTGGAGATACAGCCGGACAGTACAAATATGGGGAGATAAACAAAGAGCATCTACTTCAGGCACCAGGTGAGAAATAGGATTAATGCCTTAATGATGAGAAACTAGGGACTGGAGAGGAGCAAAGGGGTTTGGGTGTCCAGGTGCACCAATCACTAAAAGTTATTGCACATGTAAAAAAAAATAATGGTCCCAATTTCTAGGCTGTCATATCCCAAGGTATCGCTATCAGGTCCTTCGCCAACTCTCTGGAATTTGTTGATACAATCAGGCCCCATTGCCTCCCTTGCTGGGCCATTCCATGCATCCAGCACACTCTGCATTAAAAAGGTTACATTCAATCATTCTACTCATCCTAAACCCTGGGGAGAGAAGACTAATAGTGACAGGCGGACCCAGGAGGACCCAGGCCATCAGCCTTATATGAATTTGGACGTTTCTGTTTTTAATTCAGATTGTTGGATTTGAAATTTCTTCCCTTTCTTGTACCTTTATATTTTAATTTAATTATTGCAGATTTTGCATTTTTAAACAAATTCTTCAAACCCTTTGCGCAGTGAGTGCTGACTCCGGGCCCTTTGATTGACAGCTCTCACCACCCCCGTCCTGGACCCCGGGCTGACTCCTCCCATCAAGTGACACGCGTCAGCGTCACTCACCTTAGCGCGTTGACGTCAAGACGCGGTCCTTGTGCCGGGGCCAGGAGGATGATGATGCGGGTCCTCGCCCGACAAAGGGAGGGCCCGCACCCGGGAGTGGCCTGAGATGGGAGAGCGGGCTTGGCGGGGGTCGGGCTGACGGCTCCTGTGCCGGCTCTGAGAAAGAGGCCGCTCGGCTCATCGCGCCTGTGCCGGCTCTGTGCAAGAGGCCGCTCGGTCCATCGCGCCTGTGCCGGCTCTGCGAAAGAGGCCGCTCGGCCCATCGCGCCCGTTCCGGCCCTGTGAAAGAACGATTCGATTAGTCCCACTCCCCTACTCTTTCCCCACAGTCCCGCAAATTTCCCCCCTTCAAGGATTCACCCGATTTCCTTTTGAAAGTTATTATTGAATCTGCACCCACCGCCCTTTCAGGCAGTGAATTCCAGATCAGAACAACTCGCTGCCTAAAAACATTTTCCTCATCCCCCTCTGGCTCTTTTCCCAATTCCCTTCAATCTGTGTCCTCTGGTTACAGACCCTCCAGCCAGTGGCAACAGTTTCTCCCCATCGACTCCATCAAAACCCCTCCTCATTTTCAACCCCTCGACTGCTGTTGTGACCCTGACTGTTCCCCCGCGGGCATCAATGTCTTCTCCACCTGTCTGCCGGGCAGTGAACCGTAAGTTTCTGTTCGTGTGTTACGACACTGGCTCCCGGTCCGGCAACGTCTCGATTTTAAGATCCTCATCCTCGTGTTCAAATCCCTCCATGGTCCTCTCCCCTTCCCTATCTCTGTAACCTCCTCCAACCGATGTAATCTCCTCTGACAACCCCATGTCACTCCACCCTATCATGGATTCTACCCCACCCATTTATCTCCGCCCACAGCCCATGTACACTCTACGGACGATCATTGCTGGGAAACTCAGTCCTGTCTTACACACAGTCAGTGCTGGGACACTCAGTCCTGTCATACACACAGTCAGTGCTGCGACACTCAGTTCTGTCATACACAGAGTCAGTGCTGGGACACTCAGTCCTGTCATACACACAGTCAGTGGCGGGACACTCCGTCCTGTCACACACACAGTCAGTGGCGGGACACTCTGTCCTGTCATACACACAGTCAGTGGCGGGACACTCTGTCCTGTCATACACACAGTCAGTGTTGGGACACTCAGTCCTGTCATACACACAGTCAGTGGCGGGACACTCTGTCCTGTCATACACACAATCAGTGCTGGGACACTCAGTCCTGTCATACACACAGTCAGTGGCGGGACACTCTGTCCTGTCATACACACAATCAGTGCTGGGACACTCAGTCCTGTCATACACACAATCAGTGCTAGGACACTCTGTCCTGTCATACACACAATCAGTGCTAGGACACTCTGTCCTGTCATACACACAATCAGTGCTGGGAAACTCAGTCCTGTCATACACACAATCAGTGCTGGGACACTCAATCCTGTTATACACACAATCAGTGCTGGGACACTCAGTCCTGTCATACACACATTCAGTGTTGGGACACTCAGTCCTGTCATGCACACAGTCAGTGCTGGGACACTCAGTCCTGTCATACACACAGTAAGTGCTGGGACACTCAGTTCTGTCATACACAGAGTCAGTGCTAGGACACTCAGTCCTGTCATACACACAGTCAGTGGCAGGACACTCTGTCCTGTCATACACACAGTCAGTGGCGGGACACTCTGTCCTGTCATACACACAATCAGTGCTGGGACACTCAGTCCTGTCATACACACAATCAGTGCTGGGACACTCAATCCTGTTATACACACAATCAGTGCTGGGACACTCAGTCCTGTCATACACACAGTCAGTGTTGGGACACTCAGTCCTGTCATACACACAGTCAGTGCTGCGACACTCAGTCCTGTCATACACACAGTCAGTGGCGGGACACTCTGTCGTGTCATACACACAGTCAGTGCTGGGACACTCTGTCCTGTCATACACACAGTCAGTGCTGTGACAGTCTGTCCTGTCATACACACAGTCAGTGCTGTGACAGTCTGTCCTGTCCTACACACAGTCAGTGCTGGGACAGTCTGTCCTGTCATACACACAGTCAGTGCTGGGACACTCTGTCCTGTCATACACACAGTCAGTGCTGTGACAGTCTGTCCTGTCATACACACAGTCAGTGCTGTGACAGTCTGTCCTGTCCTACACACAGTCAGTGCTGGGACAGTCTGTCCTGTCATACACACAATCAGTGCTGGGACACTCTGTCCTGTCAGACTTGGACGTCATGTATATCCATCTAGGAACCCAATTATAAGATGGATTCTACTCACCCCACAATAATCTTCAATCAGCTTGTCTTATCATCAAGATATCAAGCACTAGACACACTGTCTTTAAAGCATCGCTGATTTATTTGACTCTTGTACAGAATACTAAACTCCAGCCCAGTTAAAGGGGTTATTAACATCAGAAACAAATCCCAAGTGTCAGAATGAACATGGTTCAGTCCTGGATGTGATTAACAGCAGCGATAGCAGCAGAATCCAACCCCTGCAGTCACAATTGAACTCGCTGGTGTTTCAGCAGGTGGGATGATTGAGTGAATCCCATCCCACACACAGAGCTGGTGAATGGCCTCTCCCCAGTGTGAGTCTGTTGGTGTGTCAGCAGTTCCTTTTTACTTTTGAAGCTCTTCTCACAGTCAGAACATTTGAAAAGTCTCTTATCAGTGTGAACAAGTTGATGTTCAATGAGTTTGGATGACTGAGTGAATCCCTTCACACACACGGAGCAGGTGAACGGCCTCTCCCCAGTGTGAACACGCTGGTGTATCATTAGGCTGGATGACTGAGTGAATCCCTTCCCACACACGGAGCAGGTGAACGGCCTCTCCCCAGTGTGAACTCGCTGGTGTGTCAGCAGATCACTTGTTCTTTTAAAGCTCTTCTCACAGTCAGAACATTTAAAGGGTCTCTTATCAATGTGAACAATTTGGTGTTTAATGAGGCAGGATGACAGAGTGAAACCTGTCCCACACACAGAGCAGGTGAACGGCCTCTCCCCAGTGTGAACTCGTTGGTGTGTTAGCAGATGGGATGAATTGGTGAATCTCTTCCCACACTCAGTGCAGGTGAACGACCTCTCCCCAGTGTGATTGCGTTGGTGTGCCAGTCGTTCCGTTTTACTTTTAAAGCTCTTCTCACAGTCAGAACATTTGAAAGGTCTCATATCAGTGTGAACAAGCTGATGTGTCAGAAGACTGGATGACTGAATGAATCTCTTTCCACACACACAGCAGGTGAACGGCCTCTCCCCGGTGTGATTGCGTCGATGAGTTTCCAGAAGGGATGGGAATCTGAATCCTTTCCCACAGTCCCCACATTTCCACGGCTTCTCCATGGTGCAGGTATCCTTGTGTCTCTCCAGGTTGGATGATCAGTTGAAGCCAAAACAACACAGAGAACACGTGTACGGTTTCTCCCCGCTGTGAATTGTGCAGTGTTTTTTCAGGCTGTGTAACTGGTTAAAGCTCTTTCCACAGACAGTGCACTGGAACACTCTCTCTCGGGTGTATGTGTCTCGGTGATTTTCCAGTTACACTGAATCATAGAATCATAGAAATTTACAACATGGAAAGAGTCCCTTCGGCCCAACATGTCCATGTCGCCCAGTTTATATCACTAAGCTCGTCCCAATTGCCTGCACTTGGCCCATATCCCTTCATACCCATCTTACCCATGTAACTGTCCAAATGCTTTTTAAAAGACAAAATTGTACCCGCCTCTACTACTGCCTCTGGCAGCTCGTTCCAGACACTGACCACCCTTTGAGTGAAAAAATTGCCCCTCTGGACCCTTTTGTATCTTTCCCCTCTCACCTTAAATCTATGCCCCTCGTTATAGACTCCCCTATCTTTGGGAAAAGATTTTGACTATCTCCCTTATCAATGCCCCTCATTATTTTATAGACTTCTATAAGATCACCCCTAAACCTCCCACTCTCCAGGGAAAAAGGCTCAGTCTATCCAACCTCTCCCTATAAGTCAAACCATCAAGTCCCGGTAGCATCCTAATAAATCTTTTCTGCACTCTTTCTAGTTTAATAATATCCTTTCTATAATAGGGTGACCAGAACTGTACACAGTATTCCAAGTGTGGCCTTACTAATGTATTGTACAAATTCAACAAGCCATCCCAACTCCTATATTCAATGTTCTGACCAATGAAACCAAGCATGCCGAATGCCTTCTTCACCACCCTATCCAACCGTGACTCCACTTTCAAGGAGCTATGAACCTGTACTCCTCGATCTCTTTGTTCTTTAACTGTCCCCAACGCCCTACCATTAACGGAGTAGGTCCTGGCCCGATTCGATCCACCAAAATGAATCACCTCACATTTATCTAAATTAAACTCCATCTGCCATTCATCGGCCCACTGGCCCAATTTATCATGATCCCGTTGCAATCCTAGATAACCTTCTTCACTGTCCACAATGCCACCAATCTTGGTGTCATCTGCAAACTTACTAACCATGCCTCCTAAATTCTCATCCAAATCATTAATATCAATAACAAATAACAGCGGACCCAGCACCGATCCCTGAGGCACACCGCTGGTCACAGGCCTCCAGTTTGAAAAACAACCCTCCACAACCACCCTCTGTCTTCTGTCGTCAATCTAATTTTGTATCCAATTGGCTACCTCACCTTGGATCCCGTGAGATTTAACCTTATGTAACAACCTACCATGCGGTACCTTGTCAAAGGCTTTGCTGAAGTCCATGTAGACCACGTCTACTGCACAGCCCTCATCTATCTTCTTGGTTACCCCTTCAAAAAACTCAATCAAATTCGTGAGACATGATTTTCCTCTCACAAAACCATGCTGACTGTTCCTAATCAGTCCCTGCCTCTCCAAATGCCTGTAGATCCTGTCTCTCAGAATACCGTCTAACAACTTACCACTGCAGATGTCAGGCTCACCGGTCTGTAGTTCCCAGGCTTTTCCCTGCCGCCCTTCTTAAACAAAGGCACAACATTTGCTACCCTCTAATCTTCAGGCACCTCACCTGTAGCTGTCGATGATTCAAATATCTCTGCTAAGGGACCCGCAATTTCCTCCCTAACCTCCCATAACGTCCTGCGATACATTTCATCAGGTCCCGGAGATTTATCTACCTTGATGCGCGTTAAGACTTCCAGCACCTCCCTCTCTGTAATATGTACACTCCTCAAGACATCACTTTTTATTTCCCCATGTTCCCTAACATCCATGCCTTTCTCAACCGTAAATACCGATGTGAAATATTCATTTAGGATCTCACCCATCTCTTGTGGTTCCGCACATAGATGACCTTGTTGATCCTTAAGAGGCCCTACTCTCTCCCTAGTTACTCTTTTGCCATTTATGTATTTGTCGAAGCTCTTTGGATTCTCCTTTGCTTATCTGCCAAAGCAATCTCATGTCCACTTTTTGCCCTCCTGATTTCTCTCTTATCTCTACTCCGGCAATCTCTATACTCTTCAAGGGATCCACTTGATCCCAGCTGCCTATGCATGTCATATGCCTCCTGATATTTGAACTGATGTTTGAAATCTCTTCCCAGAGACAGAACAGACAAACATTCCTCCTTCTATATTCAAAGGCAGATGATCTTCAGGTGCTGGTGAATCGAGTGACTGTCAGATCTTGATGTGATGTTTGGTTTGAGTTTCCCATCTGCAAATCCTCCCCTTCTAATACCCTGTAAAAGGAGATGACGAAAGTCCTCACTGTGAATACAGGGAATACAGGATATAAATTCAGAACAGGCAATTCCAGTTTCTATGGAACATTCTTCCCGCTCATTCCCCCAGACTGTAAATCCCTGCCCCTCACACTCACCCTCCTCCCTCTGCTGAAATCCAAACCCATCGCACCATCTCCAAAATTTTTCCTTCAATTTATGTTTTCACTCCCCCTGAAGGTCCTGACTCTGACTGAGTTCAGTTCTACACTCACTGGTTACCCTCCCTCTCCTCCCCTGAAGGTCCTGACTCTGACTGGGTTCAGTTTTACACTCACTGGTTCCCTTCCCTCTTCTCCCCTGAAGGTCCTGACTCTGTAGAACTGAACCTAGCCAGAGTCGGAACCTTCAGGGGAGGAGAAGGAGGGGAACCAGTGAGTGTGGAACTGAATCCAGCCACTCACTGGTTACCCTCCCTATCCTCCACTGAAGGTGATGACTCTGGCTGGGTGCTTATGCTCTCATCCTCTTTTCGACACTATATCGCTCCCTATAGCTGCCTGTAAGTTGTCCATCTGTGATATCTCCCACTTTTGGTGATTTTGGCTCCCTGTCCAGTCACCATCACTCCCTGACCAATCACCATTTCTACTTCAATTATAGACTTTGCCTGACCCGTAACAATTTCTCCTTCATTTACAGATATTCCCTGATCAGTCATCCTTTCTGCTTCATTTACAGACACTCCCTGACCCATCATCATTTATCCTTCATTTAGAGACACTCCCTAACTTGTCACGATTTCTCCTTCATTAATAGACACTCCCGAATCAGTCACCTCCTCTCTCCACATCTCCCTCCAGATGTCCTTTCAGTAGTGAACAAGGCCCTTGCCATTCACAATCTTATTGCTGATGGCTGCATTTAGCAATATAGGAACAAGAGTCAGCCATTCAGCTCCAGGAGCCTGTTCCGTCCTTCAATTAGGTTATGGCTGATCTGTATCTTAACTCCATCCACCCGCCTTGATACCATAACCCTTAATATCCTTGTCAAACAAAAATATATCAATCTCAGTTTTGAAATTATCAATTGACCCCCAGCCTCAACAGCTTTCAGGGGGAGAGAGTTCCAGATTTCCATTAACCTTTGTGTGAAAAATTGCTTCCTGACTTCACCCCTGAACGGCCTAGCTCTAATTTGAAGGTGATTCCCCCTTGTGCTAGACTCCCCCACCAGAGGAAATAGTTTCTCTCTATCTACCCTATAAAATCCTTTAATCTTCTCCAACACCTCAATTAGATCACACCTTAATCTTGTATATTCAAGACAATACAAACCTAGTCTATGCAATCTGTCCTCATAATTTACAAAAATCATCACTGTAAGTACAGGTTAGAAATTCACAGCAGACAGTTCTGCTTTCTCCGGAACATTCTTTCCGCTCTTGCACCTCCTAAGCTGTTAGTCCCTTGTTCCACACTCTCCCTCCTTGCCCCTATTAAGCTGTAAATCCCCCGTCCAACACACTCTCCCTCCTTGCCTCTATTAAGCTGTAAATCCCCCGTCCAACACAATCTCACTCATTGCCCTCCTCCTTGCCCCTATTTAGCAATAAATGCCCCGTCCCACCCACTCTCCCTCCTTGCCCATATTAAGCTATAAATCCGCCGTCCCACACTCTCCCTCCTTGCCTCTATTAAGCTGTAAATCCCCCGTCCCGCACACTCTCCCTCCTTGCCCCTATTAAGCTGTAAATCCCCCGTCCCACACACTCTCCCTCCTTGCCTCAATAAAGCTGTAAATCCCCCGTCCCGCACAATCTCCCTCCTTGACACGTCCTCGCTGTTTGAAATCGAGATTCATCGCAGCCTCTATTTTTTCTCCCTTTCTCACCTGAAGGTGCTGCGTGATGGTGGGGTTCGGGACCAGTCAATGTTTACCTCCAGTACCCGGTCAAGTCGTAATTCTGTACTTGTGAGCCTGTATACCGAGCTGTCAGCATTTCTACCATGGGGAGCAGCAGAGCCACCGTCCCTGGCTGATTCTGTCCGGTAAAGCTGAGGCCAACAGGAGCAGATCAACAACCTGCATTTACACTGAGCGGAGTCTCAGCAACACCGAGTGGGGCTCGGGGCCCGACAGGCGGCATCCCCCGTCCGACCCGCCGATTCCCGGTTTCTTCTCCAGTTTCCACCGAGTCCGACTCGAGACAAACCACAGGAGCGATGCGCTCCCAAAATACAATGCGGGCCTGGGTAGCATGCGCAGCCTGACCCGGAAATCACCGCGTTGAAGAGATAGAGGTGTTTCTGGGGCGCGGGGGATTGTGGGGCCTCCGGCCGCCATTGCTCGCCGGGTGTCGATCAGTGTTTTGTTGCCCAAGTTGCGCACAGAACCGTATCGAGAAATAGAGACTGAGGAATTCAGAGCCGTTTTGCTGAACAGACACTCACGGTACAATGTAGAACAGTGTTTCTCAAACTATGTTTCTCGTGATCCAGTGGAAGAAAAACACTTCCCCCAGGGACCTATAACAATAATATCTTCTGACTGGAGTTTTTATCAAATCCCAATAAAAGTCAGTCCATGCTCGCTCTTCTCTTCACTTCACTTCAAGTAATAACTAAAATTAGACTTCGACGATCCTTGAAAAACATTTTAAGTACAGTATAAATACAATAAGAAAACGGTCAGGTTGAGTTGCACTTACTTAATGTGACGGATGGGTCTGCCTGTTTTTCATGATTTCGTTCCAATCTGGATCACAAGATGAAAGCGCTGCACGCATATCAGGTTTCTTGCTCTTGTTTTTATTCTTGTCAAAGTCGAAAATCCCAGTTCGCACATGTAGGTTGTTGTGAACGGCAGCAACAACAAAACACTAATCTTACTTAACAGAGGATATTTTTTGAAAGCACTGATCGAAAAAGATGACAAACTGAATGACTTGTGGCGTGTTTTCAGTGTGCTCACAGGTAAGTCGCACCAGCTCGTTTTCTTGCTCAGGCATCAAATTTAGCTTATTTATTGATTCAGGATTTTAGAAACCAAAAGGATCTTTCACCTTACGCTTTTCCATCAAATTTTCAAATCCCTCTGCAGGGAAGTAGCGATCAAAATGGTCAAACAGAGCAGCGAGATGTAACAGTATGACACATTTCATTTCATTCCCTTTATCTTCATTGATGCTGTTCTCTCCACCCCAGAGGGCTGTGGATGTTCAGTCGTTTAGTGTATTCAATATTGAGTATGATAGATTTTTTCACAAGGAAATCAAAGGATATGGGGATAGGGCGGTAAAGTGGAGATGAGGTTCAAGATCAGCAATGATCTATTGAACGGCAGAGCAGGCTCGAGGGGCCGTATGGCCTGCTCCTGCTCCTATTTCATATGTTCATATCCTACCAGAGATGCGGTACCCAAAACTAAATGAGGACTAACCAGAGCTCTGTATAACTGTGACATAACTTCCATTCCTTTTTATTTCATGTCCCTTGAGATAAACATCAAAATACCATTCCCATTTTAACTTATTTTTGCACCTTTTCGTGAATTCTGTACTTGGTCTCATAAATCCCTCTGCTCACCCACAGTTCCTAGTTTCTTCCCATTTAGAAAATACTCTGATCTATCTTTTTAACGTCCAAAGTGGATGACCTCACACTTCCCCACGTTGAACTCCATCTGCCACAGTTTCACCCACTCACTTAATCTATCAATGTTCCTTTGCAACTTTCTGCTCCCATCTATAATGATTGCGGTGCCACCTAACTTAGTTTCATCAGCAGACTTGGATATAAGGCTCTCTACAAAAGAACATAAGAAATAGGAGGAGGAGTAGGCCATACGGCCCCTCGAGCCTGCTCCGCCATTCAATATGATGATGGCTGATCTTCGACCTCAACTCCACTTTCCCGCCTGATCCACATTTGCCTTGATTCCATTTGCGTCCAAAAATCTATCGATCTCAGCTTTGTAAATATTTAACGACTGAGCATCCACAGCCCTCTGGGGTGGAGAATTCCAAAGATTCACAACCCTTTGAGTGATGAAATTTTTCCTCATGTCGATGCTAATTGGCCAACCCCTTATCTTGATTCTCTGACCTCAAGTTCTTGACTCTCCCACCAGGGGAATCAGCCTCTCCGCATCTACCCTTTCAAGCCGTCTAAAAATGTTATACGTTTCAATGCGATCATCTCTTATTCTTCTAAACTCCAGCGAATATAGGCCAATTTTACACAATATCTCCTCATCGTACAATTGCAGCAAGTCCTCATTACTCTTATATTGCAACACCCTTGCAATAAAAGCTAACATACCATTTGCCTTTCTCACTCTCAGAAGACCCTTGGTAGCTCACTATTTCCAGTATGTTTGTCCTCTATTCCTTCTATAGGGAAAATAAATTAACGTTGAAAACATTTTGCTATAATTCTAACAGTTTATGTTTTTGAAACAATATCCAGCTGAACGCCAACAAATTCGCTGGCAATCTTAATGAGGGATATAAATTAATAAAAACACTGAAATGCGATGGCTGGGAATCGAACCCGAGTCAATTGCTTGGAAGGCAGCTATGTTCACTACTATAGCACCATCGCTGGCAGTCAAAGACAAGCAAATTGCTCCGAAACCTCAGACCCTGAACAGACACTGCAGGCTGTTGAATTTTGTTCTTCATTTCAACTGGTTTCTGACGGATCCTTTCTCGCTCTGTTGCAGTTCCCGTTTCCGCCCAGTAGATGTCGCCAACCCCCAATCGACGAAAATTACACAACAGACATTGATTCTTCACCTGACATCGGACTGAAGAGACAGTCGATACCTGCAATACTTGACCAGCTGGAAATACATTTTCCCGCAGCTCACATCAGCCATTGAGTAAAATTAAATAATTACATTAAATCATTACAGAGACCTGATTACCAGTTGGGCACGAATGGCAGCTTAATATTCAAGTCTATAAGATATTTAGAAAGGACAGGGAAACAGGGAAAGGAGGAGGAGTAGCAATATTACTAAAGGACAATATTACAGCAGTTCAAAGATAGAATGTCAATGAGGGTGAGCGGGCAGTGTAAACACTCTGAAAGACCCATGGAGAGCAAGGTTCATGTCGTAGATGCAGTATATTTGGATTTTCCGAAGGCCTTTGATAGGTACCGCGTTGGAGACTCATGGCTAAGTTCAGTACACGCGGAGTCAGGGGACAGGTGGAAGAATGGTTTGCAAGCTGGCAACAAAAAAGAAAACAGAGAATAGAGGTTAAGGGTAGTTACTCAGATTGGCAAACAGGTGGGAAGTGGAGTTCCACAGCGATCGGTGTTGGGACCACTGTTGTTCACAATTTACATTAAAAATTCGGGACACGAGAATCGGAAGTACAATTTCAAAATTAGTGGACGACAACAAATTGGGGGATATAGTTAATACAAAGGAAGAATGCATCAAAATGCAAGAGAACATTTACAAAGTTGCAGAATGAAGAATAAGGAGGTCACATACGGCTTGGATAATAAGGGAAATAAGGAAAGGAGGAGCAGTAGCAACATTACTAAAGGACAATAGTACAGCAGTTCAACGATAGAATGTCAGTGAGGGTGAGCGGGATAGAGGAGCAAATGGATTTAGTGGTACATATATACAAATTACTGAAAGTAGCGACGCAAGTTAATATGGTCATAAAAAGGCAAATCAAACACTAGGATTCATTTCGAGAGGGATAGAATTGAAAAGCAATGAAGTTATGTTAAAATTGTATGGGACCTTGGTTAGACCACACTTGGAGTACTGTGCACAGTTCTGGTCTCCATGTTATATAAAGGACATCGAAGGTGCAAAAAAATTCTCACGATACGAGAAATGAGAGGATATTCATATTCGGAAAAGCTGAACAGACTGGGGGCGTTTTCTCCAGAAAAGAGAAGGCTGAGGGGTGACCTGATAGAAGTCTTCCGATGGGGTTTCATAGGGTAGACATCGAGAAAATGTTTCAACTTGGATTGAGTCCAAAACTAGAGGTAATAAACATAAAATAGTCGCTAATAAATCCAATAAGTAATTCAGGAGAAACTGCTTTACCCAAAGAGTGGTTAGAATGTGGAAAATGCTACCACAAGGAGTAGTTCAGACAAATAGCACAGGTGCATTGAAGGTTTAGCTCTATTAACACATGAGGAAGGAAGGAATCGAAGGGTATTCTGATAGAGTTAGATGAATTAGGGAGGGAGGAGCCTCGTGTGGAGAATAAACACCGACATCGACCAGTTGGGCCGAATGTGCCGTCGTTCCGAAGTAACTCGATGTAAATGCTCTTTTCAGAGCCACCCACTGTATCTGTGAAAGTGGTGGTTACTGGCTGAACGGAGACGCTGATATGCTCCTGGTGTGGCTTTGAGCTGCTTTATTCTCGTTGTAGGCGAGGTGAGGTATTAATGGGACTGGAATCGGGGCACCGACCACAGTCCGGTACTTTAAACGGTGACCCGCAGACCCAGTTCACACATCACCAGATTTCTTGTATTTATTTAAACTACTTGCCATGTTGGGCTCTTAAAGCATCACCAGAACTGCTCGACTAACCTTTCCACATTTGTGGAATTCAGCGCTTCGCTCCGTTTCTCTTCTATTTTGTTGGATTATTTACATCACGCATCAAACTCACTGGGGAATCACTGAGATGTAAATTTGTACAGAAACAAATAACAGTGAATTGTCTGGTGCCCAGGAGATCAGACACATTACTCGCCTTTCGTCCTGTTAACAAGTAAACCGTGTTTCGAGTCCACCTACCCGCTTTGATTCCATATGGGGGATTAAACAGGGAAAGCGGGCGGGGCCAGAGTAACAGACAGAGCAGATGGCGGATTCTGATCTTCGAGCTCCACCTCCAGTTCTCGCCGACAAACGATTTCTAACGATAATCTAACCGAAACACAGCGCTCCGCACAAACCCTTACAAACTCGGTCTTCATGTTCAAGGATTCCAAAACACCCGGAGCTTTCAAATAAGCCACGTTACAATGAAAAGTCAGTCATATTCCTGCCTGAATACATTCCATTCAATAACAATCAACTCGGCTCCTCCATTTCAGTCTGTTTCCCTGTTCAATCTCCCCACATCCCCACCCAGACGAGTTCAGCAGTTTACAAACACCTTGCATACATTTGGAGAGTCTAATGTGTTCCGGTTTGAGTTATGACGCGGAATTTCTCCGCCAGTGTTACCGCCTCACAGAGACTCTCACCCTGAATCTGTGAAAAGATTTTGGCCATGCACTGGGACTGGAGCCGAACACATCCTCAGTTACAGTGAGGTCTGGCCCGGACATCTCATTCTCTCTCTTTTATATCAGACAGTATCCCACCTTCATGTCCGTACTAGAGAGAGAGAGAGAGAGACTGTCAGACTTACACTTCCTATCAGTGTGTTCATATCACGCTCAATAGCAGTATCCAACCTTCACATAAAGCACCAGAGAGAGCGAGAGGGAGAGAGAAGGCGACAGACACGGTGAGAGAGAGAGCGGAGAGACACAGTGCCACAGTATCAGTTGCAGACTGACCTGTAAAGTTCCGTTTTTTTCCAGAAAGATCCCATTGGAGAGACAGACGATGAAATCTCATCTCTCACTGATATTATACCAGAGGCAGACACATTATTAATCCCACCCTCAGTGACAGTGCAGAGAGTGTCAAAAACAATGTGCCACATTTAATCTTCTTCTGCCCGTTGCACTATATTCGGTTTTGCAGCTCAATGTCGTTCGGTATTCCAATCAGTAATCGAGAGTTTTACTCTGATTAAATTAATCTGGGACTGTTGCTGTCAGATATTAATCCTACACCGTCCCAGAAAATGCACCGACTCACTCTTTCCTCCTGCTTTCTCCAGGAATGGTTTGAGAAATCCTCCCTCCAGTTTCTTCCTCAAGCGTCAGTTTTATCAGTAAAGAGTTCAAGAATGAACAGAACCCATTGGCTCATTTCACAGCCGCCCACTTTATCTCTGAAAGGCTCTTTACCATCAAAAGGTTCCGAGGGAAACAGCAGGGATGGAAACATCTCGTTTAATAGTTGGAGATTGTAAAGTCAGTCTGGATTCCAGCGTTAGGCACTGGTGGAATCCCATTTGTTTCCCATTCTGGTGCCTGTTCCTGCACTGCCTGTGGACCCCATTCCCTCTGACCTCTCCCCCAGACCCACTTCCTTTGCTCAGACTCTGAAAAATTCCAATTGGGGAAAGTTTCCATCGATTTTTATTGGGAATTCAACCAGATACCTGCGCATGCGTGACTCAGCCCCGCCCCCAGCGCTGATTGTTGGCGAGCAGAAGAGCGCATGCGCGCTCTGCTCCACCAGCTCGGCCTCTGGGCGCCATTCCCTCAGTGAGCGGAAGAAGATGGTTTAAAACAGCCGGGAATGGAGAGATCACGGCCCCCGGGGGAAGGGAGCAAAGAGCAGCCTCGTTACAGCAGCTCATCGCTTCGGGACCGTGTCCGCAGATGGGCTCAGAGATCGGCATTGAGTCCGGGGGAAGGTCAGGGGGAGTCCGGGGGCTGTTTGTAAGAGGCGGAGTGGATCAGGAACTGGTCCCGGAACATGGAGTGAGCGGGAGAAGGGAGAGGTCATTCTCGGGTTGTGTGTGTACAGGGTGTGTCCAGGGTAAGGGAGACAGAATGGGAAGAACCTGCTATTTAAAATCATTGCTGCTTTCTCTCCCCAAACCAGTAGTGAATGTTCCTGGTTTAGTTCCAGTCTCACCTTGTTGATTGTTATTGGACAGTGAAGAGTGGAAACAGAGCCGGACAGTAAGGATGTGGGGAGTTATACAAAGAGCATCGATTGCAGGGATCAGGTGAGAAGTGTGAACGACACATTTTAAACAGCGGCTGTTTGGTTTCGGTTGAACGGTCGATCCCATGGGAGAGGGGATTAGAAACCAGGCCTGTACAAAGGTCCCTGTCCCATCCGGTAGTCCCATTCATGGATCAGTGCAGATGTTGTGTTGTGTTGTGTCTGGATGTGACGAAATTGTTTTAAAACAGCCCAACACATCTGGCACCTTTAGAACCGAGAGGAGAAATGTCTTCACTCAGATGGTGGTGAACCTGTGGAATTCGCCACCAGAGAAGGCAGTGGAGGCCTCGTCATTCGATGTATTCAATAAGAAAATCGATACATTTTTGAATGCCAAAGGTATCAAGGGATATGGGGGAAAAGCAGGAACAGGATACTGAGTTAGGCGATCAGCCATGATAATTTTGAATGGTGGAGCAGGCCCGAAGGGCCGAATGGCCTGCTCTTGCTCCTATTTTCTATGTTTCTATGGTGTGCAGAAGCTGCGTGCTTCAGTGGAGTCAGACACTGATACTGTTTGTATCGCTGGTTTTCATTTGTGGATATTCAAAATGATCATTAACAGACCATTAAACTGATCACTTTTGTATTTTCTACCTCACCTGTTCTTGAGTTACAAGAGATACTTTTTCTTTCGACAGGCAAATTTTTGAAGGAGCCAGAAAAAATGTGATTTTCCTCCACCCGAGGCACAAGGAAGAGTGCAGCCAGCTTCTCACACACAGTAGGTACATTATCACACACAGAGCACAGAGACACAGACAGGTCATCAGTTCCTCAGTCTCAGACAGTAGAAGTAGTCAGTCCCACACTGATGCCAAGTCCCACAGACACACTTTCAAATAAACAGTCAGAGGAGGAGAGGCAGACGTTGTTTCCATTTCACCCCAACTCAGTACAACTGCCAGGTAGATCCACAAATCCCAGTCCAATATCACACCCACCATCAGATTGAAAGGTAATGTGTCAATTTCACAATAGTGCAGCCTAAGCTAGAAATTAAATCACAGATAGAACTGTCACATGGTGCCCGATTGAAAGATACAGCAATAGCCCCAATAATGTAAACCAAGTTTCATCTCAAATAATGAGTAGAACTCACACACATTGTGATATTAAAAGATGCAGTATCCATCCAAATTCTGTAACCTGAGATACAAATTACATACAAGTCCAAAACTCACATATAGTATCAGAGTGAGAGATGCTGAAAGATAGTATAACCTGAGAAACAAAATCAGTTACCAGTTCAAAACTCACCCATTTTATGAACCTGAAAGTTACAATTCGATTAGACCCAGAGCAACACATTACATAGAAGTGCTAAAGTCTCATACAGTGACACCCTGAAAGATACAATATCAATTCCATGAGTGCAGACTGAGCTGCACATTGTATAGCAATCCAAAAATCTCAAAGTTTGAGACTGAGATCCAGGATCAATTGCGTTAGTGTTCATTGTGATACAGGTTTAATATTGGTCCAAAGGGCACACAGCTTGTCACATTAAAACCTGCAACAAGAAATTCGAATGTGCACGGCATTTTCAAAATTAACTACTATGGGGAAAACTATTTATAGGTTTAGATATACACAAGATAGAGTTTCAAACACCAAACTGTAAGCTGATCTCCAATTAAAAGACAGATATGGAATTAATCCTGACTTTTGGACTGTTCCAGAAACTGATAGATACAGAATGAATCCCAGATACTCAAACAGTACCAGAGATTGGCAGATACAGAATGAATCCATCACACACAGTACCAGAGGCTGAGAGATACAGAATGAATCCCACACCCACACACAGTACCAGAGACTGACAGATACAGAATGAATCCCACACCCACACACAGTACCAGAGACTGACAGATACAGAATGAATCCCACACTCACATACAGCACCAGAGACTGACAGATACAGAATGAATCCCACACCCACATACAGCACCAGAGACTGACAGATACAGAATGAATCCCACACCCACATACAGCACCAGAGACTGACAGATACAGAATGAATCCCAAACTCACACAGAGTACCATGGAATGACAGGTACAGAATGAATCCCACACTCACACACAGTACCAGAGACTGAAAGATACAGAATGATTCCGACAGTCACACACAGTACCAGAGACTGAAAGATACAGAATGAATCCCACATTCACACACAGTACCAGATACAGAATGAATCCCACACTCACACACAGCACCAGATACAGAATGAATCCCACATTCACATACAGTCCCAGATACAGAATGAATCCCACACTCACACACAGTACCAGATAAAGAATGAATCCCACATTCACATACAGTACCAGATACAGAATGAATCCCATATTCACATACAGTCCCAGATACAGAATGAATCCCACACTCACACACAGTACCAGATACAGAATGAATCCCATATTCACATACAGTACCAGATACAGAATGAATCACACATTCACACACAGTCCCAGATACAGAATGAATCCCATATTCACATACAGTACCAGATTCAGAATGAATCACACATTCACACACAGTCCCAGATACAGAATGAATCCCAAATCCACATACAGTACCAGATACAGAATGAATCCCATATTCACATACAGTACCAGATACAGAATGAATCCCATATTCACATACAGTACAAGATACAGAATGAATCCCACATTCACACACAGTACCAGATACAGAATGTATCCCACATTCACATACAGTACCAGATACAGAATGAATCCCACATTCACACACAGTACCAGATACAGAATGAATCCCACATTCACATACAGTACCAGATACAGAATGAATTACACATTCACACACAGTCCCAGATACAGAATGAATCCCACATTCACATACAGTACAAGATACAGAATAAATCCCACATTCACACACAGTACCAGATACAGAATGAATCCCACATTCACATACAGTACAGATACAGAATGAAACCCACATTCACATACAGTACCAGATACAGAATGAATCCCACACTCACATACAGTACCAGATACAGAATGAATCCCACATTCACATACAGTACCAGATACAGAATGAATCCCTCACTCACACACATTACTTGATACAGAATGAATCCCACACTCACATACAGTAACAGATAGAGAATTAATCCCTCATTCACATACAGTACAAGATACAGAATGAATCCCTCACTCACACACATTACCAGATACTGAATGAATCCCACACTCATACACAGTTCCAGATACTGAATGAATCCCACACTCACACACAGTACCAGATAGAGAATGAATCCCACATTCACATACAGTACTAGATACAGAATCAATCCCACATTCTCATACAGTACCAGATACAGAATGAATCCCACTCTCAAATACAATACCAGATACAGAATGTCTCCCACATTCACACACAGTACCAGATACAGAATGACTCCCACACTCACACACAGTACCAGATACAGAATGACTCTCACACTCACACACAGTACCAGATACAGAATGAATCCCACATTCACATACAGTACCAGATACAGAATGAATCCCACACTCACACACAGTACTCGAAACTAACAGATGCAGAATGAATTGGCAGAACGAAAGGGCTGCCCGTATAATCTGAACTCGGAGCGGATTTTGGTTGATGCTGTGTCTGAAATTGAATTTGAAAATGTCGGTGAAGAAAACACTTCCTAAGAAGGGCAACAAAAAACGGTGAATAAATCGCCATCAAAGGCAGCAAGAAGCGAAGAAAGTCGACGAAGGAGAGTTACTCCATCGACGTCTACAAAGTGATGAAGCAGGTTCACCCCGACACCGGCATCTCCTCCAAGGCCATGAGCATCATGAACTCCTTTGTGAACGATATTTTCGAGCGCTTCGCGGGTGAGGCTTCCCGCCTGGCCCATTATAATAAGCGCCACACTATTAGCTCCCGGGAGATCCAGACCGCTGTGCGCCTGCTGCTGCCCGGGGAACTGGCCAAACACGCCGTGTCGGAAGGGACAAAGGCGGTGACCAAATACACCAGCTCCAAGTAAAACTCCACAACGTACTGAAAAAAAACAACGGCTATTTTAAGAGCCGCCCACAGCACTTATGTCGTCAATTTATTCATTTCGATCATCATCCTTTGAATCTGGTGGGGAAATTGAAAGAAAGTCAGTGAAACTCCCCCATTTTAATGTTTGTCTCTGCAGAATTTACTGCCCAATAAAGTGAACACGGGTCCGGGATTCGTTCAATTCCCTTTTGCTTTGCTCTCGCTCTCATTCAGATTTGCACCGCCCCCGGTTTTCCCGTTAACCACCACTTTCAGGGCTGAGAATCAGAATTTAGTTACTTCCTCTTTCTCACTGTGGAGCGAGTCTCTGAAATAATTAATTACTGATCTTAATATCGCGCATATAAGCAACACGTTCCCTGCAGTGTAACAATCCGGAATGAACGCCTTGGGGAAAAGAATCGGCTCATTTTAAGGCTTCGTCCATGATTCCGTTTTCAGGACACACGGTTCCTGTTCAGTCCCTGCAACGGAATCAATCGATAACCTGTGATTTGTTACTTTTCCAGGTCGAAGTGAAATTTGGGGTTTAATTCCGCAAGTTAGAGACAATATATTTTTGAAACAGGGCCAGGAATTTGGGACGTGTAATACGGAATAACATTATTACAAAGAGATTTTAAGTCTTTGTGTAAAAACGACATGGCCGAGTAAATTCACTTCTTTCATACATTGAAATTGGCGGCCTTTTTCAAAATTTAAAAAAAATCGGTCAATTGAGGCCACTCATTTGCTCCGTTTCTTAATTTCGTCTCTCCGATTGGTTAAGTAAATTAGTTTTCAAGCAAAGCAACCAATGAGAAGTAGTCTGTTTACAGCTGGTTTCGACAGTTGGGCCTGTGGTAATTCCAGGTCCCCAGTGACTGAGCTCAAACGGTTCAATTTCACAAACCCTCTCAGTATCAGTCTCAGAAACAACCGTCAGAGGGAAAATCCATATCACAAGCTGG
This sequence comes from Heptranchias perlo, assembly GCF_035084215.1. Lineage (NCBI taxonomy): Eukaryota > Metazoa > Chordata > Chondrichthyes > Hexanchiformes > Hexanchidae > Heptranchias > Heptranchias perlo. Next base: position 854,543 of record NW_027139666.1, read on the forward strand.
GCCCTTATCACAGCGGCTCAGCTCAACCTGTTCTCCCATGGAAACCCCCGGTCCCACATCACAACATCTGACTGATAAATAGAACCAAAACAGAGCGAATGGAGTGAAGGAACAATTCACTGAGTGGGGAATTCGGCTCGGGGTAAACTCACTTGTAACGTTCCCTGGACAATTCAGTGCACTCAATGAGGGAAATTTTCCTCAGTAACCGGTGCAGCTCGCCGCCGATACCACGTTACGTTACTGTGTGTTCCAGAAAACTCCTTATAATAAAAAAACTATTCCGTATCCCCATTTAACTCCGCCCCAGTTCCCAGGTCAGTGCTCTCTCTGTGAGGCGGTGGGTGGCTCTTAGAAGAGCCTTTGTTTTGTGTCCGGTTGGAAATGGTCGAGTCGTTCAGCCGCCGAATCCATAGAGAGTGCGGCCCTGCCGTTTCAGAGCGTACACCACATCCATGGCAGTGACCGTCTTGCGCTTGGCGTGTTCAGTGTAGGTGACCGCGTCCCTGATCACATTCTCCAGGAAAACCTTCAGCACCCCGCGGGTTTCCTCGTAGATCAGACCCGAGATCCGCTTGACACCGCCACGGCGAGCCAGGCGGCGGATGGCTGGTTTGGTGATCCCCTGGATGTTATCACGAAGCACTTTACGGTGCCGCTTGGCTCCGCCTTTGCCCAGTCCTTTGCCTCCTTTACCTCTGCCAGACATGATGATTCTTCACTCAGATCGCTGCTGAATGAAAAACCCTCGCCTTTCTTCTGTATTTATAAAGCCCGCCCCGACCTGGTAGAGAAATGCACATTATCGGAGAGGCCGGGGAGGAGTGTTTGAATGACAGACAGAGCATGAAGTGCGGGAGAGGAGGAGACTGGCTCAGAATGACGGACAAGCGGACGTGCAACTTTTAGCTCCGCCTCCAGGAATTAGTTACCGTCCTTTATAAAATTTTCACCAGTATCAAATGCGGAACATAAATTCGGACACAATCATTACAGACTCCGGCTTGATATTCAAGGATTGCTCGAAAAAAAAGGCGGAAAATACAATTTAAATTCAATAATTGAGGCACACTACAGATCCAATACAATCACTATCATAACAGAATCAATCAGTGCCGCTCCGGGACCGTTGGAAGAGGGAGTTTTAGTTTTCAGATTTGTAGCTGACAGGAGGCGCCCAATAGTTCAATAAACATAAATCGGTGTGGAAGGCACCCGATACCTTTCCGTGCTTGGGTCAATATGGGACTGTATAGAATCAGGCACTGGGATGGATGGAGACTGGTCCTGTGTGGGGACTGGATAGAATCAGGCACTGGGATGGATGGAGAATGATCCTGTGTGGGGACTGGATAGAATCAGGCACTGGGATGGATGGAGACTGGTCCTGTGTGGGGACTGGATAGAATCAGGCACTGGGATGGATGGAGACTGGTCCTGTGTGGGGACTGGATAGATTCAGGCACTGGGATGGATGGAGACTGGTCCTGTGTGGGGACTGGATAGATTCAGGGACCTGGATGGATGGAGACTGGTCCTGTGTGGGGACTGGATAGATTCAGGCACTGGGATGGATGGAGACTGGTCCTGTGTGGGGACTGGATAGATTCAGGGACCTGGATGGATGGAGAATGGTCCTGTGAGGGGACTGGATAGAATCAGGTACTGGGATGGATGGAGACTGGTCCTGTGTGGGGACTGGATAGATTCAGGGACCTGGATGGATGGAGAATGGTCCTGTGTGGGGACTGGATAGATTCAGGTCCTGGGATGGATGGAGACTGGTCCTGTGTGGGGACTGGATAGATTCAGGTACTGGGATGGATGGAGACTGGTCCTGTGTGGGGACTGGATAGATTCAGGGACCTGGATGGATGGAGACTGGTCCTGTGTGGGGACTGGATAGATTCAGGTACTGGGATGGACAGAGACAGTTCCTGTGTGGGGACTGGATTCAAGGACTGAGATGGACAGAGACTTGTCCTTGGCCACTGTGTGAAGCGGAATCATAAAACTTCGCAACCTCAGCGTCCAATTTACCCTGAGATAAGCATCTGACCCCATTTCCGCTCCACCACCAAGACCGCCAACTTCCACCTCCGAAACATCGCGCGTCTACTCCCCTGCCTCAGCTGATCTGGTGCTGAAACCCTCATCCACGCCCTTGTTACCTCCAGACTTGGCTCTTCCAATGCTCTCCTGGTCAGCCTCCTAACTTACGCCCTCTGAAAACTTCAACTCCTCCAAAACTCCGTTCCCCTATCCTAACTCCCACCAAGACCCGTTCACCTATCACCCATGTGCTCGGTGAATTACATTGCCTCCCATAAGTTTAACCGCTGTTGCGATGTAATATATTAACGTAGATCGGGGATAACTGTAATCAATAGGTCAGTCTCTTCAGTCAGTAACCAGCCCTTTCATAGATACAGTGGGTGACTCTGAAAAGAGCCTTTGGGTTATCAGATTAAATCTTAGCTGCTTTACTTGCTCTTGGAGCTCACAGTGCTGGTTTTCTTCGGCAGCAGCACGGCCTGGATATTAGGCAGCACCCCGCCCTGAGCGATGGTCACCCGTCCCAGAAGCTTGTTGAGCTCCTCGTCGTTGCGGATGGCCAGCTGCAGGTGTCTGGGGATGATGCGGGTCTTCTTGTTGTCCCGGGCCGCGTTGCCGGCCAGCTCGAGGATTTCAGCCGTCAGATACTCGAGCACAGCAGCCAGATAGACCGGGGCTCCGGCACCCACACGTTCAGCGTAGTTCCCCTTTCGCAGGAGCCTGTGAACACGGCCCACAGGGAACTGCAGTCCTGCCCGGGATGAGCGAGACTTGGCCTTGGCCCGAGCTTTACCGCCGGTTTTTCCTCTTCCAGACATTTCCACAATCTCACAAACACTTTCACAAAGAATGAAGAAATCTTCCCGCACTCGCCCTTCTTATACCTTCTGGAGGAGTACAGTGGGGGCAATTGTGATTGGTTCATCTGTTCTCAATCTCATTGGTTCAACGAACAGCCAAATGAGAGAGCTGTTTTATTCACCAATCAATAGCCGGCAATGAGAAAAAGGCGGAATATACTGAACTGAACCGTTTTATTGAAATTTGAAAAGCCCGCCAATATATTTGTAACACAAGAAGCGGATTAAGTAAATAATGTCGCCTTAAGACAAAGATTTAAAAATCTCTCTCCTTTTACTCTGTTATTCCACATTTCCCGTCACAACTTCCAGAATCTTTTACAATCCGGTGAAAATCCGGCGTCATTCACCGTTCGCTTTCAATCCGGCGGGAATAAAGTCCCATTTTGTAACGGGACAGATCCCAGCTCAATCTTTGTAAAAGTAACAAACCACAGATTGCGGATTGATCCCTGTTCACAGGAGCTGCAGCGCGATCGAAACCGGAGCCGAGACTCCTGGTGTAAGAAGTCGAACAGTGACAGAGCCTTTCGACTTTTCTGTTCTCGGTGTGAAGTCCCTTTCAGGGTTGTTGCTTTAAAGAGGATTGCGGTTCTGAAAGTGATATTCCCGAATAATGAACAAAAAAACGTGAAAAGGAGAAATAAATGACCTTAAAACGGCTCTGAAGGGGCAGATGCGGGGGAAGGGGCGGAATATGACCGGGAACGAGAGGATCAGGGCCACGTTATTGGTTATTGAAACTAAATAAAACAACGACAGAGATTATACCGGGCAGTGATTATGAGAATCTACCAGATTTCAAGTGAAATTACAAAAGCACAAGTTAGAGAGACAGTGAGTATCAAACTATCGACAGTAAAATGATTCCATAGAGGTGTTGGTACAGTTTTTTAGAGAGACTGTGGGTGGCTCTGAAAAGAGCCTTTGTGTTTATTTTCTTTTCAGTGCATTGTGGAGTTTTACTTGGAGCTGGTGTACTTGGTCACCGCCTTTGTCCCTTCCGACACGGCGTGCTTGGCCAGTTCCCCGGGCAGCAGCAGGCGCACGGCGGTCTGGATCTCCCGGGAGCTGATGGTGCGCCGTTTATTATAATGGGCCAGGCGGGAAGCCTCACCCGCGATGCGCTTCTTGCCGCCCTTGGCTGGTGCTTTACTCAAGGTTTTCTTGGCGCCCTTCTTGGGAGCTGCTTTCTTGTCCTCAGGCATTTTCAAACTCAATTTCAGACTCAGAAATGACCCAAATCCGCTCCGAGCTCGGATTAAATAGGCAGCCCCACAGCCCTATGGTAATGATGATGTGGAGATGCCGGTGATGGACTGGGGTTGACAATTGTAAACAATTTTACATCGTTCACCTGAGGAAGCAGGAAGCCTCCGAAAGCTTGTGAATTTAAAGTAAAATTGCTGGACTATAACTTGGTGTTGTAAAATTGTTTACTATGGTAATGAGGGATGGAGGAAGGCAATGATTGTGATTGGGTCATTCGTAGTGAGGTCACAATAATTAACTGTAACTCTCTGATTGGTTTCTTCAAATATCCAATCAGATTTAATACCTGCCACCAATCACAAACACGCTCACACTGCACATTGTCCGGTTTCAGCAATTTGTTCCGAACTGTTGCAGTTCTGCTTCCGGCCAGTAGATGTCCCCAAACCCCGGGTCATTGAAGTTTGCAGATGAGAGAGGGACAGAAGATAAACTCATTCTTCACATTATATTGCACGGGTGGGATTTAGAAAAACTGGGAATGGAAAACAGTTTGTTCGACAAAACATGAGTTGTAATGCTGTATTAAATGCTTGTAATTAATTTTGGGGGTATAGCCTATACTGAGGAAGACTACGACAAAATACAAGAAGACTTTAATAAGCTTGCTGAAAGGCGGTGTAAATGGCCATTGAATTTCCATATAGAAAGGTGTGAGGTGGTGCATTTTGCTCGGGGGAATAAGGAGGCCAAACACTGCTTTGAAAATAAGAGTCTAAATGGGGTAGAAGAGCAATGGGATTTAGGGGTACAGATTGACAAATCTTTAAAAGTAGCAACACAGGTTGATAAGGCCATGAAATGCAAACACAGAGGTTTATTTCTGGAGGAATATATTTGAAAAGCAGATAAGTTATGTTGAACTGTAATTTTAACTGTCAAACCTTCTGTCAAACTATTAAATCTTCCCTTTCTGAAATCCGTGCTGACTATTCTTTATTATATTTTCGGTTTCTGCATGTTTTTCTGTTGCTTCATTGAGTAAAAGATTCCATGATCATTCCTACCACCGACCTTTAGTTAACTGGTCCACAGTTCCCTGGACTTGTTCTATCTCCTGTTTCAAAATATAAGAATCACATCAACTGTCATCCAGTCCTCTGGCACTATTCCTTTCTGTAATGATTTTTTCTATATATGTAACAGTGCCTCTGCTATCTCTTCCCTTGTTTCATTTAATATGTGCGGATGCAATCCATCTGGACCAGGAGTTCTACCACCCTTTCAAACTTAAATGCCTTGATATCTTTATTGACCACTTCCTCTAAAATCATGTTCACCCTGTTAATCTCCCGGGTAAATACTGAGGCAAAGTAATAATTCAATATTTCTGCCATTTCGCTGACGTTACCTGTGAGTTTATCTTGTGAATCCCTTAGTGGCCCTCAAGATATTCTGATTTTCCTTCTGTTATTTCTGGCTCTGTGCAATAATTTACGATTTCTTTTTATTTTCCTTGATAATTTGATTTCGTGATTCCTGTTTGCTTCCCTAATTGTTTTTGTGACTTCTTCCTAACCTCTTCCGATTCGCTTTTGTCATCCTCTTATTTAATATCTATGAATGAGAAATTCCACCAGCTTGTTGTGTCTGTTCAGGGGCTGATGTTTGGGAACTATTTATTGTCTATGATTGAAGTACCAGAAACCCAAAGGGAGCAATTCAGTTCGAAATTCCACAGAAAGGCTCTATTTCTCCCTCCCAGTGAACTAAGGTGCTATGATGGTGAGTATAGCTCCCTTCCAAACAATTAATTCCAACAGGTTTGAATCCCAGCACGCTGAATTCAGAAACACCAAGACTGGAACCGAATTTGATGATGTTCAGAGGGATAGTGTTTTCAAAACACAAACGAGTCTAATTTATATTAAAAAAATATTTTTAAAATTCATTTATTTCCCCCATATCGTTGAATTTAACTCTGTTCCTTTGTATTATTATTTGCCCTGATCTGTACAGTGGATACGGGTCACAATTGCTCGGATTCAGTGAAATTAATTGATTTTCTGAAGTTTTTCCCTCTGCTGATTCCCGTTCCTTATTTAAATTATGTCGGATTAACCTTTCTGATCTATGGAAGGGTCATTGACCTGAACCGTTAACCCGAGCTTCCCTTCTCCACAGATGCTGCCGGACCTGCTGAGCCTTTCCAGCATTTTCGGTTTGATTTTTTTCTATATTTTATCCCTTTCACTTTTGACTGTCGCCGTTGAAACTTGCAGATTTGCACTCAGTTTTTATTTGTGTTTCAGTTCGGTTTATTTGAATTAATATAAATCGTGTCCTGAGAATTCAGACAGACATATTGCGCAATGTCGAGTGAAATATAATGGGGCAACTTTCGAATGAGGAAAACAAAAACTTTATTCGAAATCAATTGTCTAATTTTTAACTGACAAATTAGAAAAAATACGGGAGTAGAAGTTACAGAGAGAAACTATTTCCTCACATTGCACATTGTCCTGAATCTGGAACAACGACAGATAATGTGAATTTGTTCCACTCAGTTACAGTTCTCACTTATGGCCAGTAGATGTCAGACTGCATGTGAGTGTGGCATTAATTCTATGTCTATCATTCTCTGGTACTGTATGTGAGTGTGATATTCATTCTGTATCCGTCAGTCTCCAATACAGTCTGTGAGTGTGGGATTCATTCTGTATCTGTCAGTCTCTGGTACTGTGTGTGAGTGTGTGATTCGTTTTGTATCTCTCAATCTCTGGTGCTATCTGTGAGTGTGGGATTCATTCTGTGACTGTCAGTCTCTGGTATTCTATTTCAGTGTGGGATTCATTCTGCAACTCAGTCTCTGGGCAAAGTGCAAGTCTGGATTCGTTCTGTATTCTTATTTCAGGTTAGAGTATGGTACTTGAAACTGTATGTTTAATTCATTAATGTATGCAAATCTTTCGTGCTGCATTAATTTGTAAATATTGATACACTTTTGGATTTTGTTTTAATCAAACAATGTGTGCGAGTTTTGTTGAATGATTACATCTTAATCTCCGTGAAGATAATGTGTATTTCAATCTTTTACTGTGAAATTATTGGACTGGTATTTATTTTGTAGCTCAGTCTGGGCTAATAGAATAATTATTGTATCTTTCAGCCTGACACTGTATGAGATTTTTGGACTGGTATGTAATGTGTGGTTCAGTCTGTACTAATGGAATTCATACTGTACCTTTCAGTCTGATACTGTGTAATATATTTAGACAGGTTTGTAAGGTGTAGTTCAGTCTGCACTAAAGGAATTGATACTGTATCTTTCATTTTGACACTGAAAGTGACTTTTGGACTGGTATCTAATGTACACCTCAGTCTGCACTAATGGGATTGATACTGTATCTTCCATTCTGAAACTATGTGAGATTTTTGTACTGGTATGTAACGTGTAGGACAGTCTGTACTAATTAAATCAATACTATTTCTTTCAGTATGGTACTGTACGTGATTTCTGGACAGGTATCTAATGTGAACCTCCGTCTGCAGTAAGGGAATTGATACTCTGCCTTTCAGTTTGATAAATATGATTTTTGGACAGGTAACTAATGTGTACCTCAGTCTAATGGGATTGATACTATGTCTTCCAGTATGATACTTTCTGCAAATTTTGGACTGGTATATAATGTGTAGCTCAATCTGCAACAATAGGATTGAAACTGTACATTTCATTCTGACACTATGAGGTTTTTGGACATATATGTGAGTCAAATATGGGTAACATCTGAACTGGTATCTAATTTGTATCTCAGTGTACAATATTGGCATGAATACTGCATCTTTAAACTCATAATGTGGTGTGAGTTGTGGGCTGGTATTTAATTTGAATCTCGGGGTACACTATTGTGATTCATTCTGTACCTATCAATCAGTACCATGTGTCAGTTCTATCTGGTATTTAATTTGTAGCTAATTCTGATCTAATGTGAGATTAACACAGTGCCTTTCAATCTGATACTGGGTGTGATTTTGGACTGGGAATTATTTATCTGCCAGTCAGCGGTATTGAGTCATTGTGAAATAGAAATTCCGTCAGTCTCTCCTGCTCTGTTTGACTGTTGGATTAGGATCAGTTTGGGATTGACTATTTCTGCTGTTTGAGACTGTGGGATTGATGACCTGTCTGTGTCTCTGTGCTCTGTGAGTGATAATATACTCACAGAATATATTAAAAAAGATTGGTAGGGTGGTAAATAGCGAGGAGGATAGCCTCAGTCTGCAGGACGATATAGATGGGTTGGTCAGATGGGCGGAACAGTGGCAAATGGAATTTAACCTGGAAAAGTGCGAGGTGATGCACTTTGGAGGGACTAACAAGGCAAGGGAATACACAATGAATGGGAGGACCCTAGGCAAGACAGAGGGTCAGAGGGATCTTGGTGTGCAAGTTCACAGATCCCTGAAGGCGGCGGAACAGGTAGATAAGGTGGTAAAGAAGGCATATGGGATACTTGCCTTTATTAGCCGAGGCATAGAATATAAGAGCAAGGAGGTTATGATGGAGCTGTATAAAGCACTGGTTAGGCCACAGCTGGAGTATTGTGTGCAGTTCTGGTCGCCACACTACAGGAAGGATGTGATCGCTTTGGAGAGGGTGCAGAGGAGATTCACCAGGATGTTACCAGGGCTAGAGCGCTTCAGCTATGAAGAGAGACTGGGAAGATTGGGTTTGTTTTCCTTGGAGCAGAGGAGGCTGAGGGGGGACATGATTGAGGTGTACAAAATTATGAGGGGCACAGATAGGATGGATACTAAGGAGCTTTTTCCCTTCGTTGAGGGTTCTATAACAAGGGGACATAGATTCAAGGTAAAAGGCGGGAGGTTTAGAGGGGATTTGAGAAAGAACTTTTTCACCCAGAGGGTGGTTGGAGTCTGGAACTCACTGTCTGAAAGGGTTGTGGAGGCAGGAACCCTCACAACATTCAAGAAGCATTTGGATGAGCACTTGAAATGCCATAGCATACAAGGCTACGGACCAAATGCTGGAATATGGGATTGGAGTAGACAGGGCTTGATGGCCGGCGCGGACACGATGGGCCGAAGGGCCTCTATCCGTGCTGTATAACTCTATGACTCTATGACTCTATACATACTGTTTGTGAGAAGGAGCTGGCTGCACTGTTCCTTGTGCCACGGGTGGAGTAAACATCACACTAATTCTGGGCCCTTCAAGGATTTGCCTGCAGGAAGAAAAATTATCTCTTGTAACTCAAGAACAGGTGAGGTAGAAAATACAAAAGTGATCAATTGAATCTCTCTGTTAATAATCATTGTAATATCCACAAATGAAAACCAGCGATACAAACATTGTCAGTGTCTGACTCCACTGCAGCACTGCAGCACTCAGCTTCTGCACACCAGGTGTGTTGGGCTGTTTTACAACAATTTAGTGACATCCAGACACAACCCAACCCCTGCACTGATCCATGAATGGGACTACCCGATGGGGCGGAGACCTTTGCACATATCAGATTTCTAATCCCCTCTCCCATGGGACTAACCGTTCAACCAAAACTAAACAGCCGCTGTTTAAAATGTGTCCTTCAAACTTCTCAACTGATGCCTGCAATAGATGCTTTTTGTATAACTCCGCATATCCTTACTGTCCGGCTCTGTTTACTGTTCTATAACAAACACTAAAGGTTAATGGGCAGGTTTTAAAAAATCAGATTTAATACCTGCCACCAATCACAAACACGCTCACACTGCACATTGTCCGGTTTCAGCAATTTGTTCTGCACTGTTGCAGTTCTGCTTCCGGCCAGTAGATGTCCCCAAACCCCGTGTCATTGAAGTTTGCAGATGAGCGAGGGACAGAAGATGAACTCATTCTTCACATTATATTGCACGAGTGGCATTTAGAAAAACTGGGGATGGAGACGAGCTGCAAGTACATTTTGTTAGAGCAAACACTAGTTGTGATAGTGTGATAAATTCTTGTAATTTGTTTCGGAGATATAGTCAATACAGATCAAGACTGGGACAAAATAAACATGCAGAACGGCCTTGTAAATGGCCATTGAATTTCAATATAGAAAGGTGTGAGGTGGTGCATTCTGCCAGGGGGAATAAGGAGGCCACATACTGCTTGGAAAATAAGTGTCTAAATGGGGTAAAGGAGCAATGCAAACCGTGTCCTGAGAAATCAGAGATAAATACTGCGCAATGTACAGTGAAATATAATGGGGCAAATTCACAACTATCGAATGAGTGAAACAAAAACTTCATTATGAAACAATTGTCATCATTTTTCAATAACAAAACGAGCAAAAATACGGGAGTAGAAGTTACAGACAGAACCTTTCCTCACGTTGCACATTGTCCGATTTCTGTAACCACGACATAAAATGTGAATTTGTTCCGTTCTTTTACAGTTCTCGCTAACGTCCAGCAGAAGTCAGTCTCCAGTACTGTGTGTGAGAGCGGGGTTTACTCTGCATCTGTCAATATCTGATACTGTGTGAGTGTGGGATTCATTCTGTATCTGCCAGTCTCTGGTACTGAGTGTGAGCATGGTGTTAATTCTGTATCTCTCAGTCTCGGGCACTACATATGAGTTTGGGATCATTCTGTATCTGCAAGTCTGTGGCACTGTATATGAGAGTGGGATTAATTCTGTATCTGCCAGTCTCAGGTACTGTGTATAAGTGTGGAATTAACTCTGTATCTGTCAGTATCTGGTACTGTGTGTGAGTATGGGATTCATTCAATATCTGTTAGTCCCTGGTATTTTGTGTGAATGAGCGTTTCATTCTGTTTCCATCAGTGTCAGGTGCTATATGTGAGGGAGACTTTCATTCTGCATCTATCAATTTCTGGTACTGTTTGTGAGTGATATAAATTTTGTCTCTGTCAGTCTGTGCTACAGTGTGTGAGTTTAGGATTCATTCTGTATCTGTCTGTCTCTGGTACCGTGGGAGTGTGTGATTCATTCTAAGTCTGTCAGTCCCTTGTAATGTGTGTGAGTGTGGGATTCATTCTGTATCTGTCAGTCCCTTGTAATGTGTGTGAGTGTAGGATTCATTCTGTATCTGTCAGTCCCTTGTAATGTGTGTGAGTGTGGGATTCATTCTGTATCTGTCAGTCCCTTGTAATGTGTGTGAGTGTCGGATTCATTCTGTATCTGTCAGTCACTGTTACATTGTTTAAGTGCTGTTTTCAATTTGCATGTCAGTCTCTGGCCCTCTATCTGAGTGTGAGATTCATTCTTTATCTGTATGTAATTTGTGTCTCTGTTTACAGTATGGTGTTCAAAACTCTCTCATTAATACCTCAATGTATCAATAATTTTTCCCAGTGTTGGTAGATAATGATACATTTTAAAATATAATGTTTTCGGTTATAATCAGAGAATGTGGGCACTTTTTGGACTTCTATTAAATCTGTATCGATGGGAAAAAAATTGTGAATTGGTTTATCTTCCAAAATGATATGGTGACATTTTTGAACTTGTATATGATGTGTAGCTCAGTCTGCTTGAAAGGTACACTGTATATTTCAGTCTGAATCTTTATCAGTTTTTTGTAGTGCTTTATAATATGTAGATCAGTCTGCACTAATGTAATTGATACTGTATCTTTCAATCTGACACTATGAGATTTTTGGAGTGATGTGTAATGTGTAACTCAGACTGCATTAATGTGTGTGACTGTGAGATTCATTCTGTATCTGTCAGTCCCTAGCACTGTCTGTGAGTGTGGGATTCATTCTATATCTGTCAGTCCCTAGTACTGTCTGTGCGTGTGGGATTCATTCTGTATCTGTCAGGCTCTGGTACTGTGGGTGTGTGTGATTCATTCTATATCTGTCAGTCCCTTGTACTGTGTGTGAGTGTCGGATTCATTCAGTATCTGTCAGTCACTGTTACATTGTGTGAGTGCTGGTTTCATTCTGTGTGTCACTCTCTGGCCCTCTATCTGAGTGTGAGATTCATTCCTTATCTGTATGTAATTTGTATCTCCGTTTACAGTATGGTGTTCAAAACTTTATCTTTAATACCTCAATGAATGCATATTTTTCCCAGTGTTTAATTGGTTGATAATGAAATGCTTTAGAATATAGTCAGAGAATGTGGGCACTTTTTGGACTACTATTAAATCTGTATCGATGGGAACACAATTGTGAATTAGTTTATCTTCCAAACTGATATGGTGACATTTTTGAACTAGTATATGATGTGTAGCTCAGTCTGCATGAATGGAATACTGTATATTTCAGTCTGAATCTGCATCAGTTTTTGTAGTGGTATATAATGTGCAGATCAGTCTGCACTAATGGAATTGATACTGTATTTTTCAATCTGATACTTCTTGGACTGGTAAATAATGTTACTCAGCCTGCACTAATGTGTGATTCATTTTGTATCTCTCAGTATCTGGAACAGTTTGTCAGTGTCGGATTCATTCTGTATCTTGTCAGTAGTGTGTGTGAGTTTGCGATTTAATCTATATATGCAGTCTCTGATACTGTGAGTGTGGGATTTATTCTGTGTCTTTCAGTCTCCAGTGTTGTATGTGGGTGTTGAATTCTTTCTGTATATGCAGCCTCTCAGACTGCATGTTGGTGTGGGATGCATTCTCTATCTGTCATTCGCTGGTACTGTGTGTGAGTGTGTGATTCATTCTGTATCTCTCAGGCTCTGGTACTGTGTGAATGTGGGAGTCATTATCTTTCTGTCAGTCTCTAGTACTTTATGAGAGTGAGTAATTAACTAGATATCTATCAGCCCTTGGTACTGTATGCCAGTGTGGGATTCATTCGATATCTGTCATCTCTGGTACCATATGTGAGTGTAGGATTCGCTCTGTGTCTGTCAGTCTCTATTATTGTATGTGAGTTTGGGATTCCTTCTGCATCTGTCAGTCTCTGGTACTATATCTGAGTGTGAGATTCATTCTGTATCTGTATGTAATTATTCTCTCAGATTGCATTACGGCATAAAAAATTTTAGCTTTAATATCTTCATGTTTCGATCATATTTCTCATTATTTAATTGGTAAATGTGGATACACTTTAGGATTTGACACTGTAGGTTTTAATCAGATAATTTGTGTGCTTTTTGAACTACTATTAAATCTGTATCTCTGTGAGTACTATTGTGAAAGATAATGTATCTTTCAAATTGATATGGTGACACTTTTCAAATGGCGTATAATGTATAGCTCAGTCTGTACTAATAGAATTGATACTGTATCGTTACATCTCACAATATGAGTCCATTATAAACTGATATCTAATTTGTTTCTCAGATTACACTCTCACAGCATTTTTAATCTGATACTGTACATGAGTTTTGGACTCGTATGCAATTTGTATCACATGATACATGCAATATCCATTCGCATAGTGTATAAACTCACATGTGTGTGAGAGTTCTGGGCGAGTAATCAATTGGAATCTCAGGGTACATTATTGGGATTCATTCTGCACCTTTAAATCGGGGACCATGTGTGATTTCGATCTGGTATTTAATTCGTAGCTAATGTTGCCCTATTGTGAGATTGACACAGTGCCTTTCCATCTGATAGTGTGATCTTGGACTGGGATTTTTGTATCCACCTGTCAGCGGGACTCAGCTCGGGGGAAATGGAACAGTGTCTGCCTCACCTGCTCTGTTTGACTGTTGGATTGAAAATGTGTCGCTGGATCTTGGGATCAGTGTGGGACTGACGACTTCTGCTGTCTGAGACTGTGGAACTGATGACCTGTCTGTGTCTCTGTGCGCTGTGTGTGATAATGTACTTACTGTGTGGGAGAAGGAGTTGGCTGCACTGTTCCTTGTGCCTCGAGTGGAGGAAACATAACACTGATTCTGGGTCCATCAAGGATTTCCCTGCAGGAAGAAATTTATCTCTTGTAACTCAAGAACCAGTGAGGTAGAAAATACAAAAGTGTTCGAATTAATATCCATATCAATGATTATTTTGAATATCCACAAATGAGAACCAGTGATACAAACAGTGTCAGGGTCTGACTCCACTGCAGTACTGCAGCACTCAGCTTCTGCACACCAGGTGTGTTGGGCAATTTTACAACGATTTAGTGACATCCAGACACAACCCAACCCCCGCACTGATCCATGAATGGGACAACCCGATGGGGCGGGGACCTTTGCACACGTCAGGTTTCTAATCCCCTCTCCCATGGGACTAACCGTTCAACCGAAATCAAACAGCCGCTGTTTAAAATGTGCCCTTCACACTTCTCACCTGGTGCCTGCAATAGATGCTCTTTGTGTAACTCCCCACATCCTTACTGTCCGGCTCTGTTTCCACTCTTCACTGTCCAATAACAATAAACAGGGTGAGACTGGAACTAAACCAGGAACATTCACTACTGATTTGGGGAGAGAAAGCAGCAATGATTTTAAATAGTAGGTTCTTCCCATTCTGTCTCCCTTCCCCTGGACACACCCTGTACACACACAGCCCGAGAATGACCTCTCCCTTCCCCCGCTCACTCCATGTTCCGGGACCAGTTCCTGATCCACTCCGCCTCTTACAAACAGCCCCCGGACTCCCCCTGACCTTCCCCCGGACTCAATGCCGATCTCTGAGCCCATCTGCGGACACGGTCCCGAAGCGATGAGCTGCTGTAACGAGGCTGCTCTTTGCTCCCTTCCCCCGGGGGCCGTGATCTCTCCATTCCCGGCTGTTTTAAACCAAATTCTTCCGCTCACTGAGTGAATGGCGCCCACAGGCCGAGCTGGGGGAGGGGAGCACGCATGCGCTCTTCCGCTCACCAACAACCAGCGCTGGGGGCGGGGCTGAGTCGCGCATGCGCAGAAATCTGGTTTAATTCTCAATACAAAAATCGATGGAAACTTTCCCCAATTGGAATTTTTCAGAGTCTGAGCAAAGGAAGTGGGTCTGGGGGAAAGGTCAGAGGGAATGGGGTCCACAGGCAGTGCAGGAACAGGCACCAGAATGGAAAACAAATGGGATTCCACCAGTGCCTAACGCTGGAATCCAGACTGATTTTACAATCTCTTACTATTAAACTAGATGTTTCCATCCCTGCTGTTTCTCTCGGTATCTTTTGATGGAAAAGAGTCTTTCAGAGATAAAGTGGGCGGCTGTGAAATGAGCCAATTGGTTCTATTCATTCTTGGTCCGTTTACTGATAAAGAAACTTGTGACTCCGTAACTGGAGGCCGGATTCCTCGAACCAATCCTGGAGAAACATGGGAGGAAAGTGGGTGTCGGTGTATTTGCTGGGACCGTGTAGGATTAATATTTGACGGCTACAGTCCCAGTTTATTTCAATCGGAGTGAAGCTCTCGGTCACTGAGAGAAATACAGAAGGGCCCTGAGCTGCAAAATTGCAGAGGGTACAACATGCAAGAGAGGGTTAAATGCGTGACACTGTCCCTGAGAGTGGGATTAATAATGTATCTGTCTCTGAAATAATATCAGTGAGAGATGAGACTGCATCTTCCGTCACTCCAGCTTGGAATGGCAATTGGAATGGAGAATTTTCCAATTTGTTACTGGGTGAAAACGGGACATTGCAGGTCAGTTTCTCTCTCTCTTATGTACAACATATGAAGGTGGAATACTGCTGCTGAGCGTGATACAGAGAGACTGATGGGAAGCGTATGGCTGATACTCTGCCTGTCTGTATCTCTCTAGCGCGGTACACGAAGGTGGGATACTGTTTGCTGAGTGTGAAACGGACACACTGAGAGGAAGTGTGAGAATGATACTTTGTCTGTGTGCCTGTCTCTGTCTGTCTCTTTATCTGTCCGTCTGTATTTCTCTCCCTCCAGCGCTGTACATGAAAGCGGGATAGTGTTATTGAGCGTAATATGAACACCCTGTTGGAAGGTAAAGACTAATTCTGTGTCTGTGAACAGACCTCCGGTGCTGTTGGTGAGACGGTCACTGTCCCTTCTATTATGTATGAGCCGGTCTGACGGTGCATTTATCAGTCTCCAGTCCAATAAGGAAAGGTGGGGAGAAACAGCCTGTAACGGCCTGACACTGGACTGCCTATGAATGTTGAATTTATTCAGCAACTGGCCGTCTCTGGGTGTTGAGAATGGGACGGATAGGACACCAGTTACTGTTGTCTGTCAGTCAGTTTAGGAGGAGGGAGAGAAAGACAGAGAGACTGGAGGAGCCCAGAGAGGAGAATTTGTATTATCGTCTCAACCAAACATATTGCTGAGTGTGAATAATATAATCATGTAAAACCAGATATGGATAATCACATCCACAGCTGTGATTGGCTGCTGCCCCTGAATCTGGGGACCAGACACTGTGAGGAGCGCTGGCCTCAGAGTGTTTAACAGTTACTGAGCTGGGAAACGACAACTCACCTCCGAGAATCTGCAGCACAGGCCGAGCGGTGAGGAAAGCCTGTCACGGGAATTGTCAATCTGGCGAACAGTTTGTCCTGTGAATGTGAAGATGTGAACATTGTGTCAGAGAGAGTGTGTTAAAGGGGCGGATGGGTTAGATTAATGTCACTGTGTTTGTGTGGCCGGACTCATCGCCAGATTTCCGAGTCCCTTTTGAGTAAAATTTTAAAAAATCCCTGTCAAAGGATCGCCCTCCTCCCCTGCCGAGCTCCGAAGTCGAAATTTAAGGTAAAGTTTCAGATCAATTCAAGATTTCAGGTGAAAAACGGAGATCATGTCAGCGATCGGGTGAGAGAGCGCGATCAGTGCAGCAATGAAACGGGTTTAAATCGAAACTGGTGCTTTTAATTCCAGTGAAAGTTTTTCGACAGCAAACATACCGGTGTTAGAGAAAGGAAGGGGCTCGTCTGGGACTCTGGAGTGCCCGATTTGAATTGGAATCGGGGAGTTTAAGAGGAGAGAGAAACACAGAGAGGCTGGAGGGGCCGGGAGCTGACAGCAGGATGTCTCCGCCCCGTCCGCTCTGTGCCTTTAAGTTGCTCTGTGCCGCCGTCTCTCGTTTCATTTCTGACCCAGCTCTGACTGTCAGAGAGATTTTCGACAGAGTCCCGGACATGACAGACACAGCAGCCGCCGAAACGGCTCCTCCTGCCGCCGACGCTCCACTCAAGGCTCCGAAGAAGAAGAAGGCGGTTCCCCGACCCACCGGTCCCCCGTTGGGCGAACAGATCCTCAAGATTGTGGCGGATTGCAAGGATCGCAAGGGGATATCCCTGGCCGCGATAAAGAAGGTTCTGGCTGCCAAAGGCCTGGATGTGGAGAAGCACCGGTCCCAGATCAAATTAAGTATCAAGAGAAATGTGGAAAAAGGCTCCCTGGTGCAGATCAAGGGCACGGGCGCCTCGGGCTCCTTCAGAGTCGCTAAGAAGGAAACCCAGGCAAAAGTGGGAATGAAGGTGAAGAAACAAGTGACCAAGAAATCTCCCGGAAAGAAACCAGCGGCCAAAAAAGCAGCCGTCAAGAAATTAACGGCCAAGAAACCAGCGGTCAAGAAATCGACCACGAAAAAGGCGGCGAAATCACCAATTAAGAAGAAAGCGGTGGCTAAGAAGCCCAAGACCCCCAAGTCAGTGAAGGCGAAGGCGAAGAAGGTGGAAAAACCGAGGGCGAGGGCCAAGCCCAAGCCGAAGTCAGCAAAGCCTAAGAAAGCAGCGGGCAAAAAGTAAAAAATCAAGTGCAACTTGTGACCATCTGAACCCAACGGCTCTTCTCAGAGCCACCCACGTCTCTCAGAAGAGAGCTGATCCCGGAATCAGATGATTCCTGTCCCGGGGCCGGGCTCAGATTTCAGATAGAAATCATTTCAAATAAACCCAGGGTCCTGGTGACTCGCTGACATTCGCTATCCCCGCCCGACCCCCAATGTCTGTAATAAAATAGAGAGAATGGGATGTCCGGGCCGGGCCTCACTGGAACTGGCGTGTGTTCGGCTCCAGTCCCAGTTCATTTTTTCTCACAGATTCAGGGCGACAGTCCGTGACAGGGTAAAACTGGCGGAGATCGGCCGCTATCACAATTCAAACCCCAACACATGAGATTCTTCAAATCAGCTGGAATAAAGTGTTTATAAACTGCTGAACCCGTCTGGGAGGGAATGTGCGGGGAGATAGAATCGGGTCTGGGACTGAAATGGAAGGAGGCGGGTTGACTTGTTATAGAAGGGACTGTATTTTGGGAGGAATATTGCTGACTATTGATTGTAACGGGGCTTATTGAAAAGCTCCGGGATTCTATGAAGCCCGAGTCTGCAAGGGTTTGTGCGGAGCGCTGTGTTTCGGTTCTATTATCGATAAACGGTTTGAAATTGGCGGGTGGAGAAAGCTGGAGGTGGAGCTGGAAGATCAGAGGCCGCTCTCCGCTCTGTCCGTCACTCTGACTGTCTCCTCCCCTCCCTGTTTAATATCACACTCTGTCTCCTCCCCTCCCTGTTTAATATTTATCTCTATCTCCTCCCCTCCCTCTCTCACCCTGTGTGTGTTTCAGTCAGGTCAGGGCAGGCTGCATAAAAACCGAACCAACATCAGTTTGCTGTTCATTCAGCAGCGATTTGAGTGAAGAATAATCATGTCTGGCAGAGGTAAAGGAGGCAAAGGACTGGGTAAAGGCGGAGCCAAGCGGCACCGGAAAGTGCTTCGTGATAACATCCAGGGGATCACCAAACCAGCCATCCGCCGCCTGGCTCGCCGTGGCGGTGTCAAGCGGATCTCGGGTCTGATCTACGAGGAAACCCGCGGGGTGCTGAAGGTTTTCCTGGAGAATGTGATCAGGGACGCGGTCACCTACACTGAACACGCCAAGCGCAAGACGGTCACTGCCATGGATGTGGTGTACGCTCTGAAACGGCAGGGCCGCACTCTCTATGGATTCGGCGGCTGAACAACTCGACCCTTTCAAACCGGACACAAAACAAAGGCTCTTCTAAGAGCCACCCACCGCCTCACAGAGAGAGCACTGACCTGGGAACGGGGAGAGGAAAGATCTCGGGATGGGGAATCAGTTTCCGATATTTAATTATTATGGGGAGATTCCCCAACACTCGGTACAGGGAGATCAGAAACAACGGCCCGGGTTCTCGGCCATCCCGAGAGAAGGAGCGGAATTCCCGGTTTCACGGTATAAATGTACAGGCGGTGATACAGAGTCTTTCCCCAGACATTACATTCTCCGCTCAAATTAAAATCCCTCCTCACTCCCTCTGTCCTCTCTGCTCGGTCTTTATTTCCTGCCCTCATTCAATTATCAGTTCGATGTGAAGTTTCTGTTTGAGGAGCGCTTCACCGGGCTGGAACTGGCGGGATTTTTGAAATTGAAGCTGGACTTTGTCCCGTTACGTAAAGCAATGACCGGGAATTTATTCCCGCCCGTTTAGAGACAGATCAGAGAATGAACCGGAATGTGAAACAGCCTGAGATTTGAGCTGAGGAGAAGGAAATAATGGAGATTATGAAGAGAGAGATTCTTAAATTGCTGGAGGGAAATGAAATTTTCTTGAAACTTATTTGATGCTCTGAAATTGGCGGGCTTTTTGAAATTGAAGATTAATTTCAGCTCAGCCAATTGGGATCCAATACCTCCCGCCGTTTTGGTCTGACTGACAGATCTCGGATCAAACCTGCCAATCACAGTCCCGGGGCAGTCCCTCCTTGTCTGGGGGTGAAACCTCAGCCAATCACAGGCCAGGGGCGGATACCCTGAGACGCTTCAAAAGGCGGCCCCAGAGCGCACTCCGTATTCACAGTCTGTGTGTCTCGGGTTGTGTTGTGATCTGTTCAGAAAATGGCCAGGACCAAGCAGACAGCGCGCAAATCGACCGGCGGGAAAGCTCCTCGCAAACAGT
Organism: Heptranchias perlo; assembly: GCF_035084215.1. Taxonomy (NCBI): domain Eukaryota; kingdom Metazoa; phylum Chordata; class Chondrichthyes; order Hexanchiformes; family Hexanchidae; genus Heptranchias; species Heptranchias perlo. The sequence continues at coordinate 874,491 of NW_027139666.1, forward strand.
TGGCGACCAAAGCGGCCAGGAAGAGCGCTCCAGCCACGGGCGGAGTGAAGAAGCCTCATCGCTACAGACCCGGCACTGTGGCTCTGAGGGAGATCCGCCGCTACCAGAAATCCACCGAGCTGCTGATCCGCAAACTGCCCTTCCAGCGCCTGGTGCGAGAGATCGCTCAAGATTTCAAGACAGACCTGCGCTTCCAGAGCTCGGCCGTCATGGCCCTGCAGGAGGCCAGCGAGGCTTACCTGGTGGGGCTGTTTGAGGACACCAACCTGTGCGCCATCCACGCCAAGCGAGTCACCATCATGCCCAAAGACATCCAGCTGGCCCGCCGCATCCGCGGGGAGCGCGCCTAAACCCGACCCGGCTTCAGCACCAAGTTCAACAAAGGCTCTTTTCAGAGCCACCAAATCGGCGATGGAAAGAGCTGTGATCTCCTGGGTTGAAATGGCAGGGTCGTGAGAAATTTGCTTAAATGGGAAACGTATAAAGGGGAGGGAGCAGATATCAGACGGACAGGGACAGAATAAATACGTCACACACATCCAAACACAAATTTCACTCACATTCTTAATTCAGTAATCGCTGATACAATAACAGCACATCAGTCAGCATCCGTTGTACAAATCTGGGTAAAATAACACAGACTGAGCCAGTGTTGTCCGAGGATGGGACGGTAAATAATATTAAGCTTCCCTGGTATTTCTGTATCCCACCCGCCCGAGTTGGCAATTCTAACGGTTCTGGTATTTTGTCTCATTCACCAGACAAACTGCAAATTATAATCGATTGGAGGTTGGCGACATCTGCGGTCCGGAAGCGATTACTGCAACAGACCGATATGGATGATTTGTGCATAACAAGTTATTGTTCGTTTCTCGAATCGGAATCAAGTCCTTTTGAAGTTAATTCCTGATCCCACAAACAGTGACCAGCCCTTTCATAGATACCGTGGGTGGCTCTGAAAAGAGCCTTTGGGTTATCAGGTTAAATCTTGGCCGCTTTACTTGCTCTTGGTGCTCACACTGCTGGTTTTCTTCGGCAGCAGCACGGCCTGGATATTAGGCAGCACCCCGCCCTGAGCGATGGTCACCCGTCCCAGCAGCTTGTTGAGCTCCTCGTCGTTGCGGATGGCCAGCTGCAGGTGTCTGGGGATGATGCGGGTCTTCTTATTGTCGCGGGCCGCGTTGCCGGCCAGCTCGAGGATTTCAGCCGTCAGATACTCGAGCACAGCAGCCAAATAGACCGGGGCTCCGGCACCCACACGTTCAGCGTAGTTCCCCTTTCGCAGGAGCCTATGAACACGGCCCACAGGGAACTGCAGTCCGGCCCGGGATGAGCGAGACTTGGCCTTGGCCCGAGCTTTACCGCCGGTTTTTCCTCTTCCAGACATTTCCACAATCTCACAAACACTTTCACAAAGAATGAAGAAATCCTCCCGCACTCGCCCTTCTTGTACCTTCTGGAGGAGTGCAGTGGGGGCACTTGTGATTGGTCCATCTGTTCTCAATCTCATTGGTTCAACGAACAGCCCATTCAGAGAGCTGTTTTATTCACCAATCAATAGCCGAATGAGAAAAGGACGGAAAATACCGAACTGATCCGTTTTTTTGAAATTTGAAAAGCCCGCCAATATATCTGTAACACAAGAAGCGGATTTAGTAAATAATGTCGCGAAAGACAAAAATTTAAATATCTCTCTCCTTTTACTCTGTTGTTCCACATTTCCCGTCACAACTTCCAGAACCTTATACATTCCGGTTAAAATCCGGCTTCATTAACCGTTCATTTTCAATCGGGCGGGAATAAAGACCCATTTTGTAACGAGACAGATTCCAGCTCAATCTTTGTGAAAGGATCAAACGACAGATTGTGGATTGATCCCTGTTCGCAGGAGCTGCATCGCGATCGAAACCGGAGCCGGGACTCCTGGTGTAAGAAGTCGAACAGTAACAGATCCTTTAGACTATTCTGTACTCGGTGTGAAGTCCCTTTCAAGGCTGTTGCTTTACAAAGGATTGCGGTTCTGAAAGTGATATTCCCGAATAATGAACAAACAAACGTGAAAAGGAGAAAGAAATGACTGAAGTCTAATCCACCCACTTAAAACGGCTCTTAATGGGCAGTAGCGGGGGAAGGGTCGGAATATGAACGAGAACGAGAGGATCAGTGACACGTTTGTGGTTATTGGGACTAAATAAAAAAGCAACACACAGATTTTTACCGGCAGTGATGACGAGAATCTACTAGATTTCAAGTGAAATTAGAAAAGCACAAGAGTTATAGAAAAACAGTTGGTATCAAACATTTTACAGTAAAATGATTCCACACAGAGGGGTCGGTACAGCGTCTTCAGAGAGACTGTGGGTGGCTCTTAAAAGAGCCTTTGTGTTCATTTTTTTCAGTGCATTGTGGAGTTTTACTTGGAGCTGGTGTACTTGGTCACCGCCTTCGTCCCTTCCGATACGGCGTGTTTGGCCAGTTCCCCGGGCAGCAGCAGGCGCACGGCGGTCTGGATCTCCCGGGAGCTGATGGTCGCCCGCTTGTTGTAATGGGCCAGGCGGGAAGCCTCACCCGCGATGCGCTCGAAAATATCGTTCACAAAGGAGTTCATGATGCTCATGGCCTTGGAGGAGATGCCGGTGTCGGGGTGAACCTGCTTCATCACTTTGTAGACGTAGATGGAGTAACTCTCCTTCCTCGACTTTCTCCGCTTCTTGCCGCCCTTGGCTGGTGCTTTACTCAAGGTTTTCTTGGCGCCCTTCTTGGGAGCTGCTTTCTTGTCCTCAGGCATTTTCAAACTCAATTTCAGACCCAGGAATGACCCAAATCCGCTCCGAACTCGGATTAAATCTGCAGCCCCACAGCCCTGTGCTGATGAGGGATGGAGGAAGGCATTGATTGTGATTGGGTCATTCGGAGTGATACAACGTCACCTTTTCCATTCACTCTCTGATTGGATATCTGAAGAAACCAATCAGATTTAATACCTGCCACCAATCACAAACACGCTCACACTGCACATTGTGCGGTTTGAGCAATTTGTTCCGAACTGTTGCAGTTCTGCTTCCGGCCAGTAGATGTCCCCAAACCCCGGGACATTGAAGTTTGCAGGTGAGAGAGGGACAGAAGATAAACTCATTCTTCACATTATGTTGCACGAGTGGGATTTAGAAAAACTGGGAATTGGAAACATTTGGTTGGACCAAATGTTGGTTGCATGCTGCATTAAATTCTTGTAATTCATTTAGGGTGTATAGTCTATACTGAAGAAGAATCCAACAAAATACAAGAAGACTTTAATAAGCTTGATGAAAGGCGGTGTGAATGACCATTGAATTTCAATATAGAAAGGTGTGAGATGGTGCATTTTGTTCGGGGGAATAAGGAGGCCTCATACTGCTTGGAAAATAAGAGTCTAAATGTGGTAGAAGAGCGAAGGGATTTCGGGGTACAGATTGACAAATCATTAAAAGTAGCAACACAGGTTGATGAGGCCACAGAAAGCAAACACAGCACTGGGGTTTATTTCTCGAGGAATAGAATTGAAAAGCAGATAAGTTATGTTGAACTGTAATTTCAACTTTCAAACCTTCTGTCAAACTGTTAAACCTTCCCTTTCTGAAATCCGTGCTGACTATTCTTTATTATATTTTCGGTTTCTAGATGTTTTTCGATTGCTTCATTGAGTAAAAGATTCCATGATCATTCCTACCACCGACCTTTTGTTAACTGGCCTATAGTTCCCTGGACTTGTTCTATCTCCTGTTTCAAAATATATGAATCACATTAACTATCATCCTGCCCTTTGGCACTATTCGTTTTTGTGATGATTTTTTTTCTATATATGTAACAGTGCCTCTGCTATCTCTTCCCTTGCTTCATTTAATATGTGCGGATGCAATCCATCTGGACCAGTTTAACCACCCTTTCTAACTTAAATGTCTTGATATCTTTATTGACCTCTTCCTCTATATCATATTTACCCTGTTAATCTCCCTGGTAAATACTGAGGCAAAGTAACAATTCAATATTTCTGCCATTTCGCTGACATTACCTGTGAGTTTATCTTGTGCATCCCTTAGTGGCACTCAAACTATTCTGGTTTTCCTTTTGTTATTTTTGTGTCTGTGGAATAATTTACTATTTCTTTTTATATTCCTTGATAATTTGATTTCGTAGTTGCTGTTTGCTTCCCTAATTGTTTTTGTGACTTCTTCCTAACCTCTTCGTATTCGCTTTTGCCATCCTCTTATTTAATATCTATGAATGAGAAATTCTACCAGCTTTTTGTGTCTGTTCAGGGGCTGATGTTTGGAAACTATTTATTGTCTATGATTAAAGTACCAGAAACCCCAAACCCAAACTCCACAGAAACACTCGATTTTTCCTTCCTAGTCAAATAAGGCGCGATAATGGTGAGCAGAGCTCCCTTCCAAACAGTTCATTCCAACAGGTTTGAATCCCAGCACGCTGAATTCAGAATCACCAAGACTGGAACCGAATTTGATGATGTTCAGAGGGATAGTGTTTCGAAAACACAAACGGGTCTTATTTATATTTTAAAAATACTTTGAAAGGTCATTTCTTTCCCCCATAACTTTGAATTTAACTCTTTCCCTTTGTATTATTATTTACACTGATCTGTACAGTGGACACGGGAAACAATTGCTCGGATTCAGTGAAATTAATAGATTTTCTGAAGTTTTTTCTCTCTGCTGATTCCCGTCCCTTATTTAAATTATGTCGGATTAACCTTTCTGATCTATTGAAGGGTCATAGTCCTGAACCGTTAACCCGAGCTTCCCTTCTCCACATATGCTGCCGGACCTGCTGAGTCTTTCCAGCATTTTTGGTATTTTTTTTCTCTCCATTTTATCCCTTTCACTTTTGACGGTCGCCATTAAAACTTCCAGCTTTGTGCTCAGTTTTTATTTGTGTTTTAGTTCGATTTATTTGAATTAATCTAATTCATGTCCTGAGAAATCAGACAGAAATATTGCGCAATGTACAGTGAAATATAATGGGGCAAATTCACAACTTTTGAATCAACAAAACAAAAACTTTATTATGAGTCAGTTGTCTTAATTTTTCACTGTCAAAATATTTTAAAAAAACAGAGTAGAAGTTACAGAGAGAAACTATTTCCTCACATTGCACTTTGTCCTGTTTCTGTAACGACAGACAATGTGAATTTGTTCCACTCTGTTAGAGTTCTCGCCTACGGCCAGTCGATGTCAGACTGTATATTCATTCTGTATCTGTCAGCCTCCAGTACTGTCTGTGAGTGTGAGATTAATTTTCTATCTGTCATTCTCTGGTACTGTATGTGAGTGTGGGATTCATTCTGAATTTGTCAGTCTCTGGTACTTTGTGTGAGTGTGGGATTCATTCTGTATCTGTCAGTCTCTGGTACTTTGTGTGAGTGTGGGATTCATTCTGAACCTGTCAGTCTCTGGTACTTTGTGTGAGTGTGGGATTCGTTCTGTACCTGTCAGTCTCTGGTACTTTGTGTGAGTGTGGGATTAATACTGAATTTGTCAGTCTCCGGTACTTTGTGTGAGTGTGGGATCAATTCTGAATTTGTCAGTCTCTGGTACTGTGTGTGAGTGTGGGATTCATTCTGTATCTGTCAGTCTCTGGTGCTGTCTGTGAGTGTTGGATTCATTCTGTGACTGGAAGTCTCTGGAATTTTATCTCAGTGTGGGATTCATTCTGTAACTCATTCTCTGGGACAAAGTGCAAGTCTGGATTCGTTCTGTATTCTTATTTCAGGATACAGCATGTTACTTGAAACTGTATCTTTACTTCATTAATGTTTGCACGGTCCTTTGTCTAGCATTATTTTTTAAATATGGATACACTTCTGTATTTTGTTTCAATCAAACAATGTGTGAGGTTTGGTGTAGGATTACATCTTAATCTCTTGAAAGACTATTGCAAATGATAATGTATATTTCGATATTTTACCGTGAAATTATTGATCTGGTATTTATTGTGTAGCTCAGTCTGCGCTAATGGAATTGATACTTTATCTTTCAGGCTGACACTTTGTGCTATATTTGGACTGGTATGTCAGGAATAACTCAGTCCGCAATAATGGAATTGATGCCATACCTTTCAGCATGAGTTTGAAGTAATTATTGGAATCGTTTGCAATGTGTAGCTTCGTCTACACTAATAGGATTCAGACTGTATGTTTCAATATGATAATATGTATATACGAATTTTGGACTGCATACAATATGTAGCTGGGTCTGTACTAATGGAATTCGTACTGTGCCTTTCAGTCTAATACCGTGTAATATATTTTGATTGGTTTGTAAGGTGTGGCTCAGTCTGCAATACTGGGATTGATACTGTATCTTTCAGCATGACCCTGAATGTGATTTTTGGACTCTATGTAATGTGTAGCTCAGTCTGCACTAATGGAATTGATAATGCATCTTTCAATCTGATACTGTATGAGAATTTTGGACTGGTAACAAATGTGTACCTCAGTCTGCAGTAATGAAATTGATACTGTATCTTTCATTACGATACTGTATTCGAATTTTGGACCATATATAATGTGTCGCTCAATCTGCACTGTTGGAATTAATACTGTATCTTTCAACCTGTCACTGAGATTTTTAGACCAGTATATGATGTGTCGCTCAGTCTGCACTAATGGGATTGATACTGTATCTTTCAGTCTGATACTGTGTGAGATTTGTATACTGGCATGTAACGTGTGGGTCAGTCTATACGAGTCAAATCGAAACTGTGTCTTTCAGTCTGACACTGAATGTGATTTCTGGACTGGCATCTACTGTGTACCTCAGTCTGCAGTAAAGGAATTGAAACTGTATATTTCAGTACGATACTGCATGTGAATTTTGCACTGGTATATAATGAGCAGCTCAATCTGTATTAATGGAATTGATATTGTATCTTTCAATCTGATACTGTATGAGAATTTTGGACTGGTATCTAATGTGTACCTCAGTCTGCAGTAAAGGAATTGACACTGTACATTTCATTCTGACACTATGAAGTCTGTGGACATATATGTGAGTCAAATATGGGTAACATCTGAACTGGTATCTAATTTGTATCTCAATGTACACTATTGGCATGAATACTGCATCTTTAAACTCATAATGTGTGTGATTTGTGGGCTGGTATTTAATTTGAATCTCGGGGTACACTATTGTGATTCATTCTGTATCTATCAATCGGTCCCATGTGTCAGTTCTAACTGGTATTTAATTTGTAGCTAAGGCTGAACTAATGTGAGATTAACACAATGCCTTTCAATCTGATACTGGGTGTGATTTTGGACTGGGAATTATTTATCTGCCGGTCAGCGGTACTGAGTTGTTTAGAAATGGAAATTCCGTCTGTCTCTCCTGCTCTGTTTGACTGTTGGATTGGGATCAGTGTGGGACTGACTATTTCTGCTGTGTGAGACTGTGGAACTGACGACTTGTCTGTGTCTCTGTGCTCTGTGAGTGATAATGTACCTACTGTGTGTGAGAAGGAGCTGGCTGCACTGTTCCTTGCGGAGGAAACATCACACTGATTCTGGGTCCTTCAAGTATTTGCCTGTAGAAAGAGAAATTAAGTCTTGTAACTCAAGAACAGGTGAGGTAGAAAATACAAAAGTGATCAATTGAATCTCTCTGTTAATAATCATTGTAATATCCACAAATGAAAACCAGTGATACAAACAGTGTCAGTGTCTGACTCCACTGCAGTACTGCAGCACTCAGCTTCTGTACACCAGGTGTGTTGGGCTGTTTTACAACAATTTAGTGACATCCAGACACAATCCAACACCTTCGCTGATCCATGAATGGGACGACCCGATGGGGTGGGGACCTTTGCACAGGTCAGGCTTCTAATCCCCTCTCCGATGGGGCTAACAGTTCAACCAAAACCACAGAGCCGCTGTTTAAAATGTGTCCTTCATATTTCTCACATGATGCCTGCAATAGATGCTCTTTGTATAACTCCCCACATCCTTACTGTCCGGCTCTGTTTACTGTTCAATCACAAACAGGGCAGGTAGAAAAAAAATCTGATTTAGTCCCTGGCACCAATCACAAACACGCTCACACTGCACATTGTCCGGTTTCAGCATTTTGTTCCGAACTGTTGCAGTTCTGCTTCCGGCCAGTAGATGTCCCCAAATCCCGGATCATTGAAGTTTGCAGATGAGAGAGGGACAGAAGATCAACTCATTCTTCACATTATATTGCACGAGTGGGATTTAGAAAAACTGGGAATGGAGACGAGCTGTTGGACCAAACACTACTTGCAACGCTGTTTTAAATTCTTGTAATTAATTTCGGGTATATTGTCTATATCGAGGAAGACTACGACAAAATCAGCTTGCAGAACGGCCGTTTAAATGGCCATTGAATTTCAATATAGAAAGGTGTGAGCTGGTGCATTTTGCCAGGGGGATTAAGGAGGCCACATACTGCTTGGAAATTAAGAGTCTAAACGGGACAGAGGAGCAATGTAAATCATCCTGAGAAATTAGAGAGAAATACTGCGCAATGTAAGCGAAAAATTATGGGGCAAATTCACAACTATCGAATGAGTAAAACAAAAAAATTATTATGAATCAATTGACTTCATTTTTCACTATCAAAATGTGCAAAAATACGAGAATAAAAGTTACAGACAGAAACTTTCCTCACATTGCAGATTGTCCTGTTTCTGTAACCACGACAGGAAATGTGAATTGGTTCCGCTCTTTTACAGTTCTCGCTTACGTCCAGTAGAGTTCAGTCTCTGGTACTGTGTCTGGTGGGGTTTATTCTGTATCTGTCAGACTCTGTTATTGAGTGTGAGCATGGGGTATATTCTGCATCTGTCAGTTTCAGGTACTATATATAAGTGCTGGGTTCATTCTGTATCAGTCAGTCTCTGGTACTATGTGTGAGTGTGGAATTAACTCTGCAACTGTCAATCTCTGGTGTTGTATCTGAGTGTGGGATACATTCTGTATCTGTCAATCTCTGGTGTTGTATCTGAGTGTGGGATACATTCTGTATCTGCCATTCTCTGCTGCTTTATCTCAGTTTGGGATTCATTCTGTAATTCAGTCTCTGAGACAATGTGCAAGTCTGGATTCATTCTGTATTCTTATTTCAGTTTACAGCATTATATTTGAAACTGTATCTTTAACACTTTAAATGATATAGTTCTTCATCGTGTATTTAATCTGTAAATATTAATTTTCTTCAATCAAACAATGTGTGTGAGTTTTGGAGTGGGATCACATCTTAATCTCTGAACTCTATTGTGAATGATAATGTAGCTTTCAATCTGTTCACAGTGAAATTATTGGACTGGTATGTAGTGTGCAGCTCAGTCTGCACTGATGGAATTAATTCTGTATCTGAGTCGAACACTGTATGAGATTTTTGAACTGGTATGCAATACGTAGCTCATCTTGCACTAAAGGAGTGGATACTGTCTCTATCAGTCTGATACTGTATGAGATTTTTGGCCTGGAATGTGAGATGTAGCTCAGTCTGCACTAATGGAAGTGATACTGAATCTTTCAATGTGATATTCTATGAGATTTTTGGACTGGTGTGTCACATGTACCTCAGTCTGTGCTAATGGAATTGATATTGTATCTTTGAGTCTGATACTCTTTGAGATTCTTGGACTGCTATATCATGTGTGGTTCAGTCTGTGCTAATAGAATTGATACTGTATCTTCCAGTCATCATTTATGAGATTGTTGGACTGCCATGTAATCTGTGTCTCAGTCTGTGATAATAGAATTGAAATTACATCTTCCAGTCTGATCATTTATGAGGTTTTTGGACTTGTGTGTAACGTGTAGCTCAGTCTGTACCAATAGTATTGATACTGTATGTTTCAGTACAATACTGTATGAGTATTTTGCAATGTATATAAAATGTAGCTCAGTCTGCACTCATGGAATTGATACTGCATCTTTCAATCAGACACTATGAGGTTTTTGGACTGGTATCTGATGTGCAACTCAGTCTGCAGTAACATGACTGTGAGATTAATTCTGTATCTGTCAATCGGTGGTACTGTGTGTGAGTGTGTGATTAATTCTTTATCTCTCAGTCCCTGGTATTGTGTGTGAGTGTGGGATTCATCCTGTATCTGTCATTCTCTGGTACTGTGTGTGAGTGTGGGATTCAGTCTGTATCTGTCAATCTCTGGTACTGTGTGTGGGTGTGGGGTTCATTCTGTATCTGTCAGTCTCTGGTTCTGTGTTTGAGCGTGGGATTCATTCTGTATCTGTCAGTCTCTGGTACTGTGTGCGAGTGTGGGATTCATTCTGTATCTCTCAATCACTGGTACTGTATGTGAGTGTGGGATTAATTGTGTTCCTATCAGTCTCTGGTTGTGTGTGTGTGAGTGTGTGTGTGTGTGTGCGTGCGCGCGCGCGTGTATGAGTGATTCATTCTGTTTCTGTTTGTATCTGGTGCTGTAAGTGAGTGAGATATTCATTCCATACCTCTTAATTTCTGATACAGTATGTGAGTGATATAAATTCTGTATCTGTCAGTCTGTACCACAGTGTGTGAGTGCGGCATTCACTCTGGATCTGCCAGTCACTGGTACATTGTGTGAGCATGGGATTCATTGTACATGTCAGTCTCTGGCACTGTATCTGAGTGTGAGATTCATTCATTATATTTAAGTAAATTGTATCTCCGTTTATTGTACGGCATTCAAAACTGTACTTTAATACCTTAATGTATGAATATTTTCCCCAGTCTTTTATTGGTAGATACTGATACACTTCAAAATGTAATGTTGCAGGTTATAATCAGAGAATGTGGGCACTTTTTGGAATTCTATTAAATCTGTATCGATGGAAACACAATTGTGATTTGGTGTGTCTTCCAAACTGATATCGTGACATTTTTGATCTTGTATATAATGTGTAGCTCAGTCTGTGTGAATGGAATACTGTATATTTCAGTCTGAATCTGTGTCAGTTTTTTTGTAGTGATATGTAATGTGTAGATCAGTCTGCACCAATGGAATTGATAATGTATCTTTCAATCTGACATTATGAGATATTTGGTCTGGTATGTTAAGTGTAAATCAGCCTGTACTAATGTAGGTGACTGTGAGATTCATTTGGGATCTCTCAGTCTCTGGTACTGTGTGTGATTGTGGGATAGATTCTGTATCTGTCACACTCTGGTACTCTATGTGAGTGCGGGATTCACTCTGTATATACCTTCTCTCGAACTGTGTGTGGGATTCATTCTGTATATACCTTCTCTAGTACTGTGTGTGGGATTCATTCTGTATACACCTTCTCTAGTAATGTGTGTGGGATTCACTCTGTATATACGTTCTCTAGTACTATGTGTGGGATTCACGCTGTATATACCTTCTCTAGTACTGTGTGTGGAATTCACTCTGTATATACCTTCTCTAGTACTGTGTGTGGGATTCACTCTGTATATACCTTCTCTAGTACTGTGTGTGGGATTCACTCTGTATATACCTTCTCTAGTACTGTGTGTGGGATTCACTCTGTATATACCTTCTCTGGTACTGTGTGTGGCATTCAGTCTGTATATACCTTCTCTGGTACTGTGTGTGGAAATTATACTGTATATACATTCTCTGGTACTGTGTGCAGGATTCACTCTGTATATACCTTCTCTGGTACTATGTGTGGGATTCACTCTGTATATACCTTCTCTGGTACTGTGTGTGGGATTCACTCTGTATATACCTTCTCTGGTACTGTGTGTGGCATTCATTCTGTACATACCTTCTCTATTACTGTGTGTGGGATTCACTCTGTATATCCCTTCACTAGAACTGTGTGTGGGATTCACTCTGTATATACCTTCTCCAGTACTGTGTGTGGGATTCACTCTGTATATACCTTCTCTAGTGCTGTGTGTGGGATTCACTCTGTATATACATTCTCTGGTGCTGTGTGTGGGATTCACTCTATATATACCTTCTCTAGTACTGTGTGTGGGATTCACTCCGTATATACCTTCTCTGGTACTGTGTGTGGGATTCACTCTGTATATACCTTCTCTGGTACTGTGTGTGGGTTTCGGTCTGTATATACCTTCTCTAGTGCTGTGTGTGTGTGTTGTATTATTTCCACATATGCAGTTTCTTATACTGTAGGTTAGTTTGGGATTCTTTCTGTATCTCAGTCTCAGGTAGCTTGTGTGAGTGTGGGATTCATACTTTACCAGTCAGTCTCTGGTGCTGTGTGTGAGTGTGGGATTCACTTTTTGTATCTGTCAGTCTCTGGTATTGTATGTGAGTTTGAGATTCCTTCTGCATGTCTCAGTCTCTGGTACGGTATGCGAGTGTGGGATTCATTCTGTGTCTGTAAAATTATTCTCTCTGTTTATATTATAGCGTTCAATAATTTAGCTTTAATATCTTAATGTTTAAATAGTTTTTCTCATTATTTAATTTGTAAATATGGATGCACTTTCGGATAAGATGCTGGAGGTTTTTAATCAGATAATTTGTGTGCTTTTTGGACTATGATTAAATCTGTATCTCTGAACACAAATTTGAATGATAATATATCTTTCAAACTGATATGATGACATTTTTGGACTGCTGTGTAATGTGTATCTCAGTCTGCACTAATAGAATTGATACTGTATCTTTAAATCTCATACCATGAGTGTATTATAAACTGATATCTAATTTGTTTCTCATGTTACGCTGTCACAGCATTTCTCAATCTGACACTGTATGAGAGTTTTGGACCTGTCTGCAATTTGTATCTCATGCTGCACTATTCGAATGGATACGACATGTATTAAACTCACATGTGTGTGAGAGTTCTGGTCAAGTATTCAATTTGAATCTCGGGTTACATTATTGCAATTCATTCCGTACCTTTCAATCGGGCACCATGTGTGATTACTATCTGGTATTTAATTCGTAGCTACTGTTAACCTACTGTGGGATTGACAATCTTAAAGCATGACTTTGGACTGGGATTTTTGTATCTACCTGTCAGTGGTACTGAGTTAGGGGGAAATGGAAACAGCGTCTGCCTCACCTGCTCTGTTTCCGTGTTGGATTGAAAATGTGCCTCCGGATATTGGGATCAGTTTGTGACTGACTGCTTCTGCTGTCTGAGACTGTGGAACTGATGACCCGTCTGTGTCTCTGTGAATGATAACGTACCTACTGTGTGTGAGGAGGAGCTGGCTGCACTGTTCCTTGTGCCTAGGATGGAGGAAGCATCACATTTATTCTTGGCCCTTCAAGTATTTTTCTGTCAGAAGAAAAAAGTAACTGTTGTAACTCCAGAACCAGTGAGGTAGAAAATACAAAAGTGATAAGTTTAATAGCTCTGTTAATGATAATTATGTAAATCAGCGATCATAGAATCATAGAATCATAGAATCATAGAAGTTACAACATGGAAACAGGCCCTTCGGCCCAACATGTCCATGTCGCCCAGTTTATACCACTAAGCTAGTCCCAATTGCCTGCACTTGGCCCATATCCCTCGATACCCATCTTCCCCATGTAACTGTCCAAATGCTTTTTAAAAGACAAAATTGTACCCGCCTCTACTACTGCCTCTGGCAGCTCGTTCCAGACACTCACCACCCTTTGAGTGAAAAAATTGCCCCTCTGGATCCTTTTGTATCTCTCCCCTCTCACCTTAAATCTGTGCCCCCTCGTTATAGACTCCCCTACCTTTGGGAAAAGATTTTGACTATCGACCTTATCTATGCCCCTCATTATTTTATAGACTTCTATAAGATCACCCCTTAACCTCCTACTCTCCAGGGAATAAAGTCCCAGTCTGTCTAACCTCTCCCTGTAAGTCAAACCATCAAGTCCCGGTAGCATCCTAGTAAATCTTTTCTGCACTCTTTCTAGTTTAATAATATCCTTTCTATAATAGGGTGACCAGAACTGTACACAGTACTCCAAGTGTGGCCTCACCAATGCCCTGTACAACTTCAACAAGACATCCCAACTCCTGCATTCAATGTTCTGACCAATGAAACCAAGCATGCTGAATGCCTTCTTCACCACCCTATCCACCTGTGACTCCACTTTCAAGGAGCTATGAATCTGTACTCCTAGATCTCTTTGTTCTATAACTCTCCCCAACGCCCTACCATTAACGGAGTAGGTCCTGGCCCGATTCGATCTACCAAAATGCATCACCTCACATTTATCTAAATTAAACTCCATCTGCCATTCATCGGCCCACTGGCCCAATTTATCAAGATCCCGTTGCAATCCTAGATAACCTTCTTCACTGTCCACAATGCCACCAATCTTGGTGTCATCTGCAAACTTACTAACCATGCCTCCTAAATTCTCATCCAAATCATTAATATAAATAACAAATAACAGCGGACCCAGCACCGATCCCTGAGGCACACCGCTGGACACAGGCATCCAGTTTGAAAAACAACCCTCGACAACCACCCTCTGTCTTCTGTCGTCAAGCCAATTTTGTATCCAATTGGCTACCTCACCTTGGATCCCATGAGATTTAACCTTATGTAACAACCTACCATGCGGTACCTTGTCAAATGCTTTGCTGAAGTCCATGTAGACCACGTCTACTGCACAGCCCTCATCTATCTTCTTGGTTACCCCTTCAAAAAACTCAATCAAATTCGTGAGACATGATTTTCCTCTCACAAAACCATGCTGACTGTTCCTAATTAGTCCCTGCCTCTCCAAATGCCTGTAGATTCTGTCCCTCAGAATACCCTCTAACAACTTACCCACTACAGATGTCAGGCTCACTGGTCTGTAGTTCCCAGGCTTTTCCCTGCCGCCCTTCTTAAACAAAGGCACAACATTTGCTACCCTCCAATCTTCAGGCACCTCACCTGTAGCGGTGGATGATTCAAATATCTCTGCTAGGGGACCCGCAATTTCCTCCCTAACCTCCCATAACGTCCTGGGATACATTTCATCAGGTCCCGGAGATTTATCTACCTTGATGCGCGTTAAGACTTCCAGCACCTCCCTCTCTGTAATATGTACACTCCTCAAGACATCACTATTTATTTCCCCAAGTTCCCTAACATCCATGCCTTTCTCAACCGTAAATACCGATGTGAAATATTCATTCAGGATCTCACCCATCTCTTGTCAGTGTCTGACTCCACTGCAGTACTGCAGCACTCAGCTTCTGCACACCAGGTGCGTTGGGCTGTTTTACAACAATTTAGTGACATCCAGACTCAACCCAACCCCCGCACTGATCCATGAATGGGACTACCCGATGGGGCGGGGACTTTGTACAGGTCAGGTTTCTAATTCCCTCTCCCAGGAGAATAACCTTTCAACAGAAATATAACAGCAGTTGTTTAAATTGTGTCCTTCACACTTCTCACCTGGTGCCTTCAATAGATGCTCTTTGTATAAGTCCACACATCATTACTGTCCGACTCTGTTTCCACTCTTCACTCTCCAAAAACAACAAACAGGGTGAGACTGGAACTAAACCAGGAACATTCACTACTGGTTTGGGGCGAAAAAGCAGCAATGATTTTAAATAGCAGGTTCTCCCCATTCTCTCTCCCTTCCCCTGGACACACCCGGTACACACACAGCCCGAGAATGACCTCTCCCTTCCCCCGCTCACTCCATGTTCCGGGACCAGTTCCTGATCCACTCCGCCTCTTACAAACAGCCCCCGGACTCCCCCTGACCTGCCCCCGGACTCAGTGCCGATCTCTGAGCCCATCTGCGGACACGGTCCCGAAGCGATGAGCTGCTGTAACGAGGCTGCTCTTTGCTCCCTTCCCCCGGGGGCCGTGATCTCTCCATTCCCGGCTGTTTTAAACCATCTTCTTCCGCTCACTGAGGGAATGGCGCCCACAGGCCGAGCTGGGGGAGGGGAGCGCGCATGCGCTCTTCTGCTCACCAATTATCAGCTCTGGGGGCGGGGCTGAGCCGCGCATGCGCAGATATCTGGTTTAATTCCCAATACAAAAATCGATGGAAACTTTCCCCAATTGGAATTTTTCAGAGTCTGAGCAAAGGAAGTGGGTCTGGGGGAAAGGTCAGAGGGAATGGGGTCCACAGGCAGTGCAGGAACAGGCACCAGAATGGGAAACAGATGGGATTCCACCAGTGCCGAACGCTGGAATCCAGACTGACTTTACAATCTCTAACTATTAAACTAGATGTTTCCATCCCTGCTGTTTCTCTCGGTATCTTTTGAAGGTAAATAGTCTTTCATAGATAAAGTGGGACGTTTTGAAAAGAGCCAATGGATTCTGTTCATTCTTGGCCCCATTAACCATTAATTAACGTGTGACTCCGAAACTGGATGCAGGATTTCTCAAACCAATCCTGGAGAAAAATGGGATGAAAGTCGGAGTCCGTGTATTTGCTGGGAGCTTGTAGGATTAATATCTGACAGCAACAGTCCCATATTAATATAATCAGATTGAAACTCTCGGTCACTGAGAGTAATAGCGAACGGCCCTGATCTGCAAAACCGAATGTAGTACAACAGGCAAGAGAGGGTTAAATTCTGCCCACATTGTTTTGGTCACTCTCTGCACTGTCCCTGAGTGTGGGATTAATACTGTGTCCGTCTCTGGTATATCAGTGAGAGATAAGACTACATCTTCTGTCTCTACAACGGGAATTTCTGGATGAAACGCAATTTTACAAGTCAGTCTGGAACTGATACTGTTGCACTGTGCCTCTCCGCTCGCTCTGTCACAGTATCTGTCTCCCTTTCTCTCTCACTCTCCGGTGCTGTATATGAAGGTTGGATACTGCTATTAACCGTGATATGAACATACTGATAGGAAGTGTAAGACTGACAGTGTGTGTCTCGCTTTCTCTCTCGAGTGCTGTTTTTGAAGGTGGAATACTGTCTGATATAAAACAGAGAGAATGGGGTGTCCAGGCCACACCGTAACTGGGGATGTGTTCGGCTCCAGTCCCAGTTCATGGTCATAACCTTTTCACAGATTCAGGGTGAGAGTCTCTGTGAGACGGTAAAACTGGCGGAGCAAATCCGCTTCACAATTCAAACCCCAACACATGAGATTCTACAAATCAGCTGGAATAAGATTTTTGTAAAATGCTGAATGAGAGTGGATTTTCCGCTTTGGCGGTGGAGTAAGTCGGCGATAGCGGATCGGGCCCCCATTGTTCACTACGCCTGATTTTACTATCCATTGACACCAATGAGTTCACTGAAGTAACTGATATCAATCCAATACTTCAAATAAATTTGGAAATACCAGACAGGAATTATATTTTATCCAACAAATGCTTTTTGAGAAATAATACAAGATTTGATTCTAACATGAAATGGTTTGCTGTTCTTAGTCGGGAAATAATATGATTTCAATATTAAATGTTTAATCCTGTAATGAATAAAATCAAATACTCCTTTTCGGTTGATGATTATTTCCCATCACACACACTGCCCGGTGGGATGGACTGAAGGTGAGCTGTCAGGGTCAGACAGCGTCCTATTCATTCGGACATTTGTTCAGACCAGAACAGAATAATAATGGACCAACACCCGGACCGTTACTAACTGGTAAAATATTAATGTAATTTCTAACTCCAGTGGGGAGTTCCGGAGATCGTTTCCTCTCTGAGCTGTTGTGCAGCAATGTTTACTCACTGCAGGGAGTTTAATGGGACATGAGGCTGGACCTGGCTACATACATCTATATGGAAACCTCCTGATACATTTCTGAGACGATCAGGGGCTGGGAGATTTCACACGGCTCGAGCAGGCCAAGGGAAAGCTCTCCAGCTCCTCCTTGGCCCACAAAATATATGTTAAAAAGAAACTTCTCAGTGTTCTGGACCACTCAATGCCCATCGAAAGGGCGGATCCTCCACCCATTTTTAACCAACATTAAATGGTTTCCCCTGTACGTCATAATACTCTGGTTTACATATTACACGTGGCCTGACCGGAAACAGGTGGGTGTTGCTCGGGCCGCTCTTCTCAGGACATGACCCACGATGGCGGAGCCAGGAACGCCAGTGTTAAAGGGGCGGTAAGTAACCTGATACCATTTACAAGCCTCGACCACCCCATTTCCGCCAGGCGAGGATACTTAAAATCGGCCACACCTTTCCTAACCTACGCGCTAGAATCAATCTTCGAAGCCCACAAGCTGGTCCATTTTCTCAAATTGCATCAGTTCATAACACGTGGAGGGAAATTTTCACCATCGCTGGGGACTGAACTGGTAGAGCGGATTACCCGCCCGTTACAGAACCGGCCCGAAATTAATTTTTGATCCGTCAGTTTACCGCCCAAGATGTGAAGGTGAAATTACCCCCTACGTCTCTGACCGCAAGGTTCGACAGGTGTGTGAAAGACATCAGACAGTGTTTGCCAAACACTAACATGAATGTGGGCGAATGGATCCGTGTATTCAGGTAAAAGCTGATAACCCCCTCCACGGAGACTGAACCCCTATACCGTGGTGTCGAAGAGGAGTTCATCTCCAACAGCTCGGTAACACAGGTCGCTGTCCTCTATGGGCAGTTGTCCAAGATGCACAACGAGACAGATATCAACAGCTGCTGGAAGACCATCAATTCGGTCAAGGAGGCCTTTTGTTCCCCCGAAACCTGCAGGTCTTCCAGCCGAGGGAACTCTCCGCGGCCAAGTGTTGGCCACTGGCACAATCCAAGGTCCAGTATTTCATGCTGAGCTGCACACTGAAGCGAGGTGCGGCCTACACAAAGGCTTTATGGGGAAAGGCAACCGTGTACGGCTATCCCACCTTGTATTGTACAGCATGTGTTAGAAGATATTTACTGTGTTTTGACTTGTAATAATGGAATCGTATGATGTGTATTGTATTTGTTTTGAATTGTAATTGTAATATTTACATTGCACTGTGTCTATTCATGAATTTTATGAGATAAAGTATATTTTGAAATATTCAAAAAAAGTTCCAGTCTCACTATGTCTATTCTTATCGTAAAGATGTTGGAAGTTATACAAATATCATTTATTACAGGCATCAGGTGAGAAATAGGGAGTATTTTCTTAAGGGTGAGAAACTAGGGACTGTGGAGGAGCAGAGGGGTTTGCGTGTCCAGGTACAGCAATCAATAAAAATAAGTGCACAAGTGTAAAAAATGAATGAAAGATCCCAATTTCTAGGCTGTCATATCCCAAGGTACCGCTATCAGGTACTTTCCCAACTCTGTGGAATTTGCTGATACAATCAGGCCCCACTGCCTCCCTTGCTGGTCCATTCCATACATCCAGCGCCCTCTGCATTAAAAAATATATATTCAAGCATTCTGCTCATCCTGTGCCCCAGGTAGAGAAGATTGAAAGTGACAGGAGGACCCAGACCATTAGCCTTATGTGAGTTTGGACATTTCTGTTTTTGATTCAGATTATTGAATTTGCAATTTATCCACTTTTTTGTACATTTCTATTTTTATTTTTTGAACAAATTCTCCAAACCCTGTGCGCAGTGAGTGCTGACTCCGGGCCCTTTGAATGACAGCCCTCACCTCCGCCCGCCTGGGTCCTGGGCTGACTCCTCCTATCACCTGACACGCGGTACCGTCTCTCACCTTTACGCGCTGACATCGCGATGCGTTCATGCAACTCCGGCCCGAGGGACGCCGCGCGGTCCCGATGCCGCGTTGCTTTCGCAACAGGCGCGTCCAGGGAGGATGATGATGGCGGCCTCGGGTCGGCGGTCGGAGGGCCGCTGCTGTGGGCGGGGTCGAGACCGACAGAGGGAGGGTCCGCATCTGGAAATGGCCTGGGCTCCGGGGCTTTGGAATGGCGCAGTGAGGCCGGTCCGGGCAACAGCTCCTCCGACTTCAGGCCCGATTGGCTTTAATGGGGTCGCAACCCCCGGGACGGAGGGACCGAGACCCCGGG
Organism: Heptranchias perlo; assembly: GCF_035084215.1. NCBI lineage: Eukaryota > Metazoa > Chordata > Chondrichthyes > Hexanchiformes > Hexanchidae > Heptranchias > Heptranchias perlo. Next base: position 894,376 of record NW_027139666.1, read on the forward strand.
ACGGTGGGACCGAGACCCCGTGATGGAGGGACCGAGACCCCGGGATGGAGGGACCGAGACCCTGGAACGGTGGGACTGAGACCCCGGGACGGAGGGACCGCGACCCCGGGACGGTGGGACCGAGACCCCGGGATGGAGGGACCGCGACCCCGGGACGTTGGGACCGAGACCCCAGGGACGGAGGGACCGCGACCCCGGGATGGTGGGATCGCGATCCTGGGAGAGCGGGGCGTCGACCCCGGGATGGAGGAACTGCTACCCCAGGGATGGCGGGACTGTGACCCCGCGGACGGAGGGACCGCGACCCCGGGAGGGAGGGGCCGTGAACCCGGGATGGAGGGACCGGGACCCCAGGGACGGGGGGACCACGACCCCAGGGACGGAGGCACCGCAACCCCGGGATGGTGTGACCACGAACCCGCGATGGAGGTATCGTGACCCCTGGAGGGAGGTGGTCCTTGAGTCCGTCCATGCTCTGTTGTGAGACCTCTGTGTGTGTCTTGCTCTGTTCGTGTTCTATTACATTGGCTCCCGGTGTGGCAATGCCTCCATTTTAAAATTCTCATTCTCGTCTTCAAATCCCTCTATGGCCCTCACCCCCTCCCTATCTCTGCAACTTCTTCCAGCCCTACAATCCTCGTTTCAAATCCCTCCATGGCCCTCACCCCCACCCTATCTCTGTAATCCCCTGCAACCGATTTAATCTCCACCGACAACCGCATGTCTCGCCACCCTCAGTGCTCGGTCTCTCAGTCCTGTATAACACACAGTCAGTGCTTGGACACTCAGTCCTGTTATATACAGAGTCAGTGTTAAGACACTCAGTCCTGTTATATACAGAGTCAGTGCTAAGACACTCAGTCCTGTTATAGACACAGTCAGTGCTGGGACATTCAGTCCTGTTATACACACACTCAGTGCTGGGACATTCAGTCCTGTTATACACAGTCAGATAAATAAATAACTGCAAACTAAGAATGAAATCTCCAGGACCTGACGGTTTCCACACCAGAGTTTTAAAGGAAACAGGTGGGGAAATTGCAGATGCATTCATCATAATTTCCCAAAGCTCTCCAGACTCAGGAATTGTGCCTTTGGATATGAATGTTGAACATGTCACTCCGTTTATTTAAGAAAGGAGGGAGGGAGAAACCAGGTCAATACAGACTTGTCATTTTAACGTCGGTTGTGGGGAACTTACTTAAACCTATCATGAGAGACAAAATGAGCTGGTCAAAGAGAGTCAACTTGGATTCGTGAAGGGCAGGTCATGTCTGACTAATTTAGTTGGATTTGTTGAGGAATCTAACAAGGTGGACAGAGGAGTGTCTATGAAGGTTTTCTATATGGACTTACAGAAAGCATTTGAAAAGGTTCAGCACAAGAGATTAATAGAATAAATAAAAGGCACAAAATTGAAAGTGACCTTGTGACTTGGGTTGGAATTGGTTGGGAGGTCGGACAAAAGAGTAAGGAGAAAGGGAATGTTCTTTGATTGGCGGGATATGACTGGTGGTGTCCCCAGGGATCTGTACTGGGGCCTCAGCTTTCCACCACATTTATCAATAACTTGGATGAAGCAATAGAGAGTAATAGGTCCAAGTTTCCAGATGACACTTCGTTATGAAGTGCAGTAAGTTGTGTAGACGGAAGCAGGAAGTTACAAAGGGAAAGTTTAAGCGAATGGACAAACTGTGGCAGATGGAGTTCAATGTGGGGAAGTGTGAGATCATTCAATATGGAAGCAAAAAGGAAACATTGGAGTATTTTCTGAAAGTGAGAGACTGGGAATGGTGAAGTAGCAAAGGGATTTGGGTGTCCATGGACACAAATCACTAAAGGCTAGTGCACAGATGCAAAAAGCAACCACAGACAAATGGCATTTATCTCCAGTGTTGGAATACAAAGGGAAGGAAGTGATGCTTCAGTTCTACAGAGCCTTGGTCAGAGCCCATCTGGAGTACTGATCCTCACCAAGGATATATTGGCCTTGGAGGGGGGACAGTGCAGATTCACCAGAATGATACTGGGGCTTGAAGTGTTCAATTATGAGGACCGGTTGCATAAACTTGGTTTTGCATTCCCTTGAGTTTTGAAGTATGAGGGGTGATCTGATCCAGGGATATAAAATAATAAAGGGATTCGATAGGGTAGAAAAAGAAACTATTTTCTCTGGTGGGTGAATCCAGAACAAGAGGCCATAGCCTTAAATTTAGAACTAGGGCGTCTAGGATTGAAATCAGGAAGCTCTTTTTCACACAAGGAGAGTGGAAATCTGCTCAGGCTGATTGAAGTGGACCCTGTGATATAATAGAATTTTATGTCCTGTCAGACTTGGACATCTTGTAGATCCATCTTTTAAAAAGGTGGAGGAGCTCAGTTCTAAGACGTATTCCACTCACGTCGTCATAAGTCCTCAAACTGTTTCTTTTATCAACGAGATATGAAGGTCAAAAACACTGTGTTTAAAAGAAAGCTGATTTATTTGACACTTGTACAGAATACTAAACTCCAGCCCAGTAAAAGGGGGTCATTAACATCAGAAACAAACTCCAACTGTCAGAATGAACATGGTTTAGTCCTGGATACAGCAATAACAGCAGAATCCAATCCCTGCAGTCACATGTGAACTCGCTGGTGACTCAGCAGGAATGATGACTGAGTGAATCGCATTCCACACACGGAACAGGTGATCGTCCTCTCCCCGGTGTGAATACGTTCATGTCTCATCAGATCCCATGTTCTTTTAAAGCTCTTCTCACAGTTAGAACATTTAAAGGGTCTCTTTTCAGTGTGAACAAGTTGGTGTTCAATCAGGCCGGATGAACAAGTGAATTCCTTCCCACACACAGAGCAGGTGAATGGCCTCTCCCCGATGTGAACTTGCTGATGTCTCAGGAGGTGGGATGATCGAGTGAATCGCTTCCCACACACAGAGCAGGTGAACGGCATCTCCCCAGTGTGGACTCGCTGGTGTGTCAGTAGGCTGGATGACCGAGTAAATCCCTTCCCACACACGGAGCAGATGAACGGCCTCTCCCCAGTGTGAGTACGTTGGTGTGTCAGCAGATCACTTTTTCTTTTAAAGCTCTTCTCACAGACAGAACATTTAAAAAGACACTTATCAGTGTGAACAAGTTGATGTTCAATGAGGTGGGAAGATTGAGTGAATCCGCTCCCACACACGGAGCAGGTGAACGGCCTCTCCCCAGTGTGAATTCGCTGGTGTGTCAGCAGGTTGGATGACTGAATGAATCCCTTCCCACACACGGAGCAGGTGAACGGCCTCTCCCCAGTGTGAATTCGCTGGTGTGTCAGCAGGTTGGATGACTGAATGAATCCCTTCCCACACACGGAGCAGGTGAACGGCCTCTCCCCACTGTGAATGCGTTGGTGTGTCAGCAGATCACTTTTTCTTTTGAAGTTCTTCTCACAGACAGAACATTTAAAAAGTCTCTTATCAGTGTGAACAAGTTGATGTTCAATGAGGTGGGATGACTGAGTGAATCCCTTCCCACAAATGGAGCAGGTGAACGGCCTCTCCCCGGTGTGTCTGTGTCGATGAGTTTCCAGCCGGGACGAGTAACTGAATCCCCTCCCACAGTCCCCACATTTCCACGGTTTCTCCATGGTGCAGGCGTCCACGTGTCTCTCCAGGTTGGACGATCAATACAAGTCTCGTCTGCACAGAGAACATTTGTCTGGTTTCTCCCCACTGTGAATGGTACGATGTTTTTTCAGGCTGTGTAACTGGTTAAAATTCTTTCCACAGTCAGTGCACTGGAACACTCTCACTCGGGTGTGTGTGTCTCGCTGCTATTCCAGCCACAGTGATGTTTGAAATCTTTTCCCACAGATGGAACAGATCAACATTTCTCCTGTATTTTAAGGCCGATAATCTTCAGGTGCTGGTGAATAGAGTCAGATCTTGACGTGATGTTTGGTTTTCGTTTCTCGTCTACAAATCCTCCCCTTCTAATACCCTGTAAAAGGAGATAACAAAAGTCCTCACTGTGAATACGGAATAGAAATTCAGAACAGGTAATTCTAGTTTCTATGGAACATTCTACTCGCTCATTCCCCCTGACTGTAAATCCCCGGCCCGCACACTCACCCTCCTCTGACTGCTGAAACGCAAACCCATCGCACAACTTGCAACAATTTTCCTTCTATTTAATTTTTCTGTCTTGAAGATCCCGACTCGGACTGGTTTCAGTTCTACACTCACTGGTTCCATTCCCTCTCCTCCACTGAAGGTGCTTGCTCTGGCTAGGTTCAGTTCTACACTCACTGCTCCCCCACCCTCTCTTCCCCTGAAGGTGCTGACTCTGGCTGGATTCAGTTCTAAACTCACTGGTTCCCCTCCCTCTCCTCCCCTGAAGGTGGTGACTCTGGTTGGATTCAGTTCGACACTCACTGGTTCCCCTCTCCTCTCCTGAAGATGCTCACTCTTGCTGTGTGTATCTGGTCTCCCCCTCATTTCGACACTATGTAACTCCCTATAGCTGCCTGTAAGCAGTCCATATGTAATATCTCCCAAATTTTGCGACGGAATCTCCCTGACCAGTCACCATTTCTCCTTCATTTACAGACACTCCCTGACCAAACACCACTTCTCCTTCATTTATAGACGCTCCCTGAACCTTCGCCATTTCTCCTTCATTTACAAACTCTTTCTCACCAGTCAGCATTTTCCTTCATTAATAGACGCTCCCTGGCCCATCACTATTTCTTCTTCATTTGGAGACATTACCTGACCTGTCAACATTTCTCCTGCATTCACAGACACTCCCGGACCAATCACCGTTCCTCCTTCATTGACAGACACTCCTTGACCAGTTACTATTTCTCCGTCATTTACAAACGCTGCCTGACAAGTCACCATTTCTCCATCATTTACAGACTCTGCCTGAACTGTCACCATTTCTCCGTCATTTATAGATACTCCCTATCCCGTCACCGTTTCTCCTTCATTTACAGACACTCCCTGACCTGTCACCATGTCCTCTCTCATTTATAGATACTCCCTTAACAGATGCCATTTCACCTGCATTTGTAAACACGCCCTGACCCGTCACCATTCCTCCTTCATTTATAGACACGCCCTGACCTGTCACCATTTCGATTTCATTTATAGACACTCCCTAACCAGACACTATTTTTCCATCATTTACAGACACTCCATAATCAGACAATTTTTCCTTCATTTGCAGACACTCCCTGACTGATCACCATTTCTTCTTCATTTACAGACATTCACTGACCCATCCCCATTTCTCTTTCATTTATCGACACTCCCTGACCCTTCACCGTTTCTCATTCACATGTAGACACTTCCTCACCCGGCAACATTTATCGTTCATTTAGAGACAATCCCTGTCCAGTCACCATTTTTCCTTCATTTACAGACACTCCCTAACCAGTCAGCATTTTTCCTTCATTTAAAGACACTCCCTGGCCGTCCCCATTCCTCCTTCATTTATAGACACTCCCTGACCTGTCACCAGTTCTCCTTCATTTGCAGACACTCCATGACCAGTCACCATTTATCCTTCATTTACGGACACTCCATGACCAGTCATAATTTCTCCTTCATTGACAGACGCTCCCTGAACGTCCCCATTTCTACTTCATTCAGAGACACTTCCTAACCAATCACCATTTCTCCTTCATTGACAGACGCTCCCTGACCGTCCCCATTCTACTTTATTTACAGACACTCCCTGACCTGTCACATTTCTACTTCATTTGCAGACACTCCCTGACCGGTTATCATTTCTGCTTCATTTGCAGACACTCACTGACCAGTCACCTCCTCTCACCGCATCTCCCTCCAGATGTCCGTTCACTTGTGAGCAAGGCCCTTGCCATCCACAATCTTATTGCGGATGGCTGCATTTCGGAACATCGGAACAGGAGTTGGCCATTCAGCCCCACGAGCCGGTTCCGCCATTCAATTAGATCATGGCTGATTTACATCTTAACTCTATCTAACCTCCTTGGTATAATAATCCTTAATACTTTGGCCGAACAAAAATCTATCAATCTCAATTTTCAAATTTACAATTGACCCACAGCCTCAACAGCTTTTTGGAGTGAAGAGAGTTCCAGATTTCCACTACCCTTTAAGAACATAAGAACATAAGAAATAGGAGCATGAGTCGGCCAATCGGCCCCTCGAGCCTGCTCCGCCATTCAATAAGATCATGGCTGATCTGATCTGATCCTAACCTCAAATCTAAATTCATGTCCAATTTCCTGCCCGCTCCCCGTAACCCCTAATTCCCTTTTCTTCGAGGAAACTGTCCATTTCTGTTTTAAATTTATTTAATGATGTAGCTTCCACAGCTTCCTGGGGCAGCAAATTCCACAGACCTACTACCCTCTGAGTGAAGAAGTTTCTCCTCATCTCAGTTTTGAAAGAGCAGCCCCTTATTCTAAGATTATGCCCCCTAGTTCTCGTTTCACCCATCCTTGGGAACATCCTTACCGCATCCACCCGATCAAGACCCTTCACAATCTTATATGATTCAATAAGATCGCCTCTCATTCTTCTGAACTCCAATGAGTAGAGTCCCAATCTACTCAACCTTTCCTCATATGTCCGCCCCCTCATCCCCGGGATTAACCGAGTGAACCTTCTTTGTACTGCCTCGAGAGCAAGTATGTATTTTCTTAAGTATGGAGACCAAAAATGTATGCAGTATTCCAGGTGCGGTCTCACCAATACCTTATATAACTGCAGCAATACCTCCCTGTTTTTATATTCTATCCCCCTAACAAGAAAAGCCAACATTCCGTTGGCCTTCTTGATCACCTGCTGTACCTGCAGACTAACTTTTTGATGTTCTTGCACTGGGACCCCCAAATCCCTTTGTACTTCAGTACTTTCCAATTTCTCGCCATTAAGATAATAACTTGCTCTCCGATTTTTCCTGCCAAAGTGCATAACCTGACATTTTCCAATATTGTATTGCATCTGCCAAATCTCACCCTGCCTGTCTCTCTCCACTTGTAGGTTTTTTATGTCCTCCTCACTCTCTACTTTCCCTCCCATCTTTGTATCATCTGCAAACTTTGATATGTTACACTCGGCCCCCTCCTCCAAATCGTTAATATCGATTGTAAAGAGTTGGGGACCCAGCACCTACCCCTGCGGAACACCACTGGCTACAGGTTGCCAGTCCGAGAATGCACCATTTATCCCAACTCTCTGCTTCCTGTTACATAACCTATCCTCCACCCATGCCAGAATATTACCCCCAATCCAGTGATTCTTTATCTTGAGCAATAATCTTTTATGTGGCACCTTGTCGAATGCCTTCTGGAAGTCCAAATACACTACGTCCACTGGTTCCTCTTTATCCACCCTGTACGTTATATCCTCAAAGAACTCAAGCGTATTCGTCAGACGTGACTTCCCCTTCGTAAAGCCATGCTGACTTTGTCCTATTAAATTATGTTTATCCAAATGTTCCGCTACTGTCTCCTTAATAATGGACTCCAAAATTTTAACCACCACAGATGTTAGGCTAACTGGTCTATAATTTCCAGCCTTCTACCTAATACCCTTTTTAAATAAGGGTGTTACATTAGCAGTTTTCCAATCTGCCGGGACCTTGGCCGAGTCCAGAGAATTTTGTAAAATTATTACCAAAGCATCCACAATCCCTACTGCCACTTCCCTCAAGACCCTTGGATGTAAGCCATCAGGTCCAGGGGATTTATCCGCCTTGAGTCCCATTAATTTACTGAGTACCAATTCCTTAGTGATTTTAATCGTATTTAGCTCCTCCCCCCCGAGAGCCCCCTGTTTGTCCAGTGTTGGGATATTCTTAGTGTCCTCTGCAGTAAAGACTGAAACAAAATATCTGTTCAGCATTTTTGCCATCTCCATGTTTCCCGGTCTCATCCTCTAAAGGACCTCTGTTTGCCTTCGCCACCCTTTTTCTTTTTATATAAGTGTAGAAACTCTTGCTATCTGTTTTTATATTTTTTGCTAATTTATTTTCATAATCTATCTTCCCTTTCTTAATCAATCCTTTCGTTACTTTTTGCTGTCTTTTGAAGACTTCCCAATCTTCTATCCTCCACTTAGTTTGGCTACCTTATATGTCCATGTTTTTAGTCGGATACTATCCTTAATTTGTTTACTTAGCCACGCATGGCTGTCATTTCTTTTACACCCTTTTTTCCTCAGTGGAATATATATTTTTTGAAAGTTGTAAAATAACTCCTGAAATGAACACCACTGTTCATGTACCGTCTTACCCTTTAAACCATTTTCCCAGTCCACTTTAATCAATTCCGCTCTCATACCATCATGGTCTCCTTTATTCAAGCCCAGTACGCTTGTTTGAGAACCAACCTTCTCAACCTCTAATTGCGTTTGGAATGTAACCATGTTGTGGTCACTCATTCCAAGGGGATCCTTAACGAGGACATTATTAAGTAATCCTGTCTCATTACACAGGACCAGGTCCAAGGTTGCTTGCCCCCTTGTGGGTTCAGTTACATACTGCTCAACATATCCATCCCTAATACACTCAATAAACTCTTCCTCAAGGCTACCCTGCCCAATTTGATTTGTCCAGTTAATATGATAGTTAAAATCCCCCATAATTATAGCTGTTCCCTTATTACATGCCCTTCTTCCAGCAGAGTTGCAACTATTAGGAGGCCTATATATCGCGCCCACGAGAGTTTTTTTCGCCTTATTATTCCTTATCTCTCCCCAAACTGTTTCATTATCCTGATCCTTTGTCCCAATATCTTTTCTCTGTATTACAGTGATTCCTTCCCTTATTAACATAGCCACCCCACCTCCCCTTCCTTCCTGCCTGTCCTTCCTAATTGTTAAATACCCTGGCATATTTAATTCCCAGTCGTTGTCACCCTGCAGCCATGTTTCTGTAATGGCCACAAGATCATACCCATACGTCGTTATTCGTGCCTTTAACTCGTCCATTTTGTTACGAATGCTACGTGCATTCAGATAAAAAACTTTCAAATATGTTTTGTGACACTTAGTTCCTGCTTTTTCCTTTTTTAACACTTTAGCTTTTACTCCATACCTTCTGTCGCTTCCTGATACGCTTTCCTCTGTCTCCCTGCTTAAGTTCCCAACCCCCTGCCACAGCTTTGATGCTGGGTTAATCGCCTTACGCCTTCTAGTTTTCATTTTATCTATCGTGCCTAAAGTGCCTAAAGTACACTTTCTTTCCGCTGCTGTATGCTTTTGCCTTTCACTTGTTCTTGAACAACTGTTTGTACTATTTGTATTGTAGATTTCCCCTGGGTCTTCCCCTCTCTTGCTGCTCTCTTCTTTATTCCCTTCTGACTCCCCGCTGAGGTTCCCATCCCCCTGTCACTCAAGTTTAAACCTTCCACAACATCACTAGCAAACACCCCCGCGAGGACATTGGTCCCGGTCCTGCTCGGGTGTAACCCGTCACGCTTGTACAGGTCCCACCTTCCCCAGAACCGGTCCCAATGTCCCAGGAATCTAAATCCCTCCCTCCTACACCTTCCCTGCAGCCACGCATTCATCCTGTCTATTCTCCTGTTCCTATACTCACTAGCACGTGGCACCGGTAGTAATCCTGAGATCACTACCTTTGAAGTCCTGCTTTTTAATTTATCTCCTAACTCCTTAAATTCACCTTGCAGGACCTCATCCCTTTTTTTACCAATGTCGTTGGTACCAATATGGACCACGACTACTGGCTGTTCACCCTCCCCCTCCAGAATGCCCTGTAGCCGCTCGGTGACATCCTTGACCCTAGCACCAGGGAGTCAACATACCATACTGGAGTCACGTTTGCGGCCGCAGAAACGCCTATCTGTTCCCCTTACAATTGAATCCCCTATCACAAAAGCCCTGCCACTCTTCTTCCTCCCCTCCTGTGCAGCAGAGCCACCCGTGGTGCCCCGAACCTGGCTCTTGCTGCTTTCCCCTGATAAGCCATCTCCCTCAACAGTATCCAAAGCAGAATATCTGTTTGAGAGGGAGACGGCCCCAGGGGACTCCGGCTCTACCTGCCTAGTCATTTTATTCTGCCTGGCGGTGACCCATTTCCTTTCTGCCTGCGTTTTCTTTACCTGCGGTGTGACCACCTCACTGAACGTGCTATCCACGATAGTCTCAGCATCGCGGATGCTCCACAGTGAATCCACCCGCAGCTCCAGCTCCGAAAGACGGTTAGCCAGTAGCTGCAGCTGGACACACTTCCAGCACACATGGTCGCCAGGGACACTGGTAGTGTCCATGACTTCCCACATCGTGCAGGAGGAGCATATAACGGGTGCGAGCTGTGCTGCCATGACGTGCCTTCGACTCTTAGACTCTCTTCCCGCTCTCGGTCTCCCCTTTTATACTCGGCTCACCTCTCGGACTCTCCTGCCTCACCTGTGATGCCGCACAGTAGTTGTCTCTTGTTGCAGGTCTGCTGCTGCTTTTATTCCACAATCTCAGTCTTCTACTCTCAGGTCCACTGCCGCTCTGCGGGAAAAGTTCGGAAGACTTGCTTCCGGCCATCACCCCTCAATGGCCGAGATCTAATTTTCAGATGATTCAGCCTTGTTCTGGACTCTCCCACCAGAGGAAATAGTTTATCTCCATCTATTCTATCAAAACCTCTAATCATCTTAAACACCTCAATTAGATCAGTCCTTAATCTTGTATATTCAAGAGAATAAAGCCTAGTCGACGCATCTGTGCACATCATTTACATAATTCATCACCATAAATACAGGATAGAAATTCAGAACACACAGTTCTAGTTTCTCTGGAACATTCTTTTCTCCCTTGCCCATCCTAAGCTGTGAATGCCCCGTCCCACACACTCTCCCTCCTTGCCCCTATTAAGCTGTAAATCCCCCGTCCCACACTCTCCCTCCTTGCTCCTATTAAGCTGTAAATCCCCCGTCCCACACTCTCCCTCCTTGCCCCTGATGAGCTGTAAATCCCCCGTCCCACACACTATCCATTCTTGCCCCTATTAAGCTGTAAATCACCCGACCTACACTCTCCCTCCTTGCCATCATTAAGCTGTAAAACCCCTGTCCCACACTCTCCCTCCTTGCCCCAATTAAGCTTAAATCCCCCGTCCCACACACTCTCCCTCCTTGCCCCTATTAAGCTATGAATTCCCCCGTCCCACACACTCTGCCTCCGTGACATGTCCTCGCTATTTGAAATCCAGATTCATCGCAGGATCTATTTTTCCTCCTTTTCGCTCCTGAAGGTTCTGCGTGATGTTGGGTTTCGGCCCCAGTCACTGTTTGCCCTCCAGTACCCGGCCAAATGGTAATTCTGCACCTGTGAGCCTGTACAGCGAGCTGCCGGAATTTCAACCATGGAGAGCAGCACAGTCACCGTCCCTGGCTGATTCTGTCCGGCAAAGCTGAGGCAAAAGGAAAGCAGATCAACAACAACCTGCATTGACACTGAGCGGAGACTCAGCAACACCGAGTGCGGCTCACGCCCTGAATCAGAGTCGGGGGTCCCGGGGGATCGGGCGGGCGGGGGTCCCCGGACTCCATTACACCCATCATCCAGCGCCTACCCAGTCCTACCCGCCACTTCCCGGTTTCTTCTCCCGTTTCCACCGAGTCCGACTCGGGAACTAAGGAAAGGAGCGATGCGTTCCCAGAATGCACGGCGGGGCACGGGAGCATGCGCAGTCTGAGCGGAAAAATCAGCACCTTGGAGAGATAGAGGGGTTTCTCGGCCGCGGGGGATTGTGGGGCCTCCGGCCGCCATTAGTCGCAGTGCGTCGGTCACCGTTTGTATTGCCCGCGTCGCGCACAGAACCATTTCTCGAAATACAGACTGAGACATTCAGAGCCGGTTTGCTGAACAGACACTGACCGTACAATGAAGATCAGTGTTTTTCAAACTTTTTTTCTCGTGACCCAGTGGAAGAAAAACTCTTCCCCCAGGGACCCAAAAAAATAATACCTTCTGACTGGAGTTTTCACCAAATCCCAATAAAGGTCAATACATGCTCGCTCTTCTCTTCACTTCAAGTAATAACTAAAATTAGACATCGACGTTCCTTGAAAATCATTTTAAATACAGTTTAAGGACAATAATAAAACGGTCAGTTTGAGTTTCACTTATTTAATGTGGCGGATGGGTCCGCCTGTTGTTCACGATCTCGTTCCAATCTGGATCACAAGATGAAAGCGCTCCACGCATATCAGGTGCTCTGTTGAGTGGGTTTCTTTCTCTTGTCAGAGTCGAAAATCCCAGTTCGGAGATGTAGGTTGTTTTGAACGGCAGCAACAACAGAACACTAATCTTACTTAACAGAGGATATTCTTTGAAAACACTGATCGAAAAACATGACAAACTGAATGACTTGTGGAGTGTTTTCAGTGTGCTCACAGGTGAGTCGCATCATCTCGTTTTCTTGCTCAAGCATCAAGTTTAGCTTCATTATTTATTCAGGATTTTCGAAAGCAAAAGGATCTTTCAACCAACGCTTTTCCATCAAATTTTCAAATCCCTCTGCAGGGAAGTAGTGATCAAAATGGTCAGACAGAGCAGCGAGATGTAACTGTATGACACATTTCACTTCATTCCCTTTATCTTCCTCGATGCTGTTCTCTCCACCCCAGAGGGCTGTGGATGTTCAGTCGTTTAAATTGTTCAAGATTGAGTTTGATAGATTTTTGGACAAGGAAATCAAGGGATATGGGGATCGGGCAGTAAAGTGGTGTGGAGGTACAAAATCAGCCATGATCTATTGAATGGCGGAGCAGGCTCGAAGGGCCCTAAGGCCACCTGCTGCTCATATTTCATCTGTTCTTATCCTGCCAGAGGTGCGGTGCCCAGAACTGAATACAATACTTTAAATGAGGTCTAACCAGAGCTCTGTATAACTGTGACATAAATTCCACTCCTTTTTATTCCGGATCCCTTGAGATAAAAATCAAAATTCCATTACCATTTTAACTTTTATTTGCATTTTTAGTGAATTCTGCATTTGGTCCACAAATCTCTCTCCTCCCCCACAGTTCCTAACTTCTCCGCATTTAGAAAATACTTTGATCTATCTTTTTATGGTCCAAATTGGATGACGTCACGCTTCCCCACGTTGAACTCCATCTGCCACAGTTTTGCCCACTCACTTAATCTATCAATTTCCCTTTGCAACTTTCTGCTCCAATCTATAATGTTAATTGTGCCACCTAACTTAGTGTCATCAGCACACTTGGATATAAGGCTCTCTACATAAGAACGTAAGAAATAGGAGCAGGAGCAGGCCATACGGCCCCACGAGCCCTCTCTGCCATTCAATCAGATCAGGGCTGATCTTCGACCTCAACTCCACTTTCGCACCCGATCCCCATATCCCTTGATTCCCGGAGATTCCAATAATCTATCGATCTCAGCTTTGAATATACTCAACGACTGAGCATCCACAGCCCTCAGGGGTAGAGAATTCCAAAGATTCATAACCCTTTGAGTGCAGAAATTTTTCTCATATCGGTCCTAAATGGCCGACTCCTTATCTTGTGACTATGAGCTCCAGTTCTTGACTCTCCAGCGAGGGGAATCAGCCACTCAGCATCTACCCTGTCAAGCCATCTAAGAATGTTATACATTTCAATGAGATCACCTCTCATTCTTCTATCTCCACAGAATATAGGCCAATTTTACACAATATTTCCTCATACTGCAATTGCAGCAAGACCTCCTTAATCTTATATTCCAAAACCCTTACAATAAAGGCTACCATTTCATTTGCCATCCTAACTCTCATTGGACCCTTTGCAGCTCACTATTTCCAGCATGTTTTTCCTCTATTCCTTCTATAGGGAAAATAAATGAAGGCTGAATTCATTTTACTACACCTATACTCGTTTATGTTTTGGAAACAATATCCAACTGAACTGCATCAAATTCAATACTTAAGAGTTTCTGAAGGAAATGAACTAATGAGAACACTTAATTGCGATGGCCGGGAATCGAACCCGAATCAATTGCTTAGAAGGCAACAATGCTCACCACTATACCACCATCGCTGACCATCCATCATCATAAAATAGTTGTTAAACATCATACCCTGAACAGACACCGCAAGCGGTTGGATTTTGTTCTTCATTTGAACCGGTTTCCGACTGACCATTTCTCGCTCTTTTGTAGTTCACGTCTCCGCCCAGTAGATGTCGCAAACCCCCCAACCAATGGAAGTGACACACTATCCAGTTTTTCGGCCGCATTATCCATTTCGTGAGGTTATATAATTACATTAAATGATTACGGAGACCGGACTACCAGCTGGGCACGACTGGCTGCTTAATATTCAAGTCTATAAGATCTTTAGAAAGGACAGAGAAGTAGGGAAAGGAGGGAGACCAGCAATATTGCTAAAGGACAATATTACAGCAGTTGAAAGATAGAATATCAGTGAGGGTGAGCGGGCAGTGTAAACACTCTGAGAGAGACCCACTGCAAATGCCCCCACTGTACTCCTCCAGAAGGTATAAGAAGGGCGAGAGCAGGAGAGTTCTTTATTCTGCATGAACGTATTTGTGAGATTGTGGAAATGTCTGGAAGAGGAAAAACCGGCGTTAAAGCTCGGGCCAAGGCCAAGCCTCGCTCATCCCGGGCCGGTACTGTCGTTCCCTGTGGACCGTGTTCACATGCTCCTGCGAAAGTGGAAATCCGCTGAATGTGGGTGCCGGAGTCCCGTTCTATCTGGCTATTGTGCTCGAGTATCTGACGGCTGAAATCCTCGAGCTGGCCGCCAACGTAGCCCACGACAACACGAAGACCCGCATCATCCCCAGACACCTGCAGCTGGCCATCCACAACGAGGAGGAGCTCCACAAGCTGCTGGGACGGGTGACCATCGCTCAGGGTGTCGCCAGATATCCAGGCCGTGCTGCTGCCGAAGAAAACCAGCATTGTCTGCTCCAAGAGCAAGTAAAGCGGCAAGGATTTAATCTGATAACCCAAAGGACAGGACCAACCTTATTGAAATCTTTGAAGAAGGAACAGAAATTGAATACAAGTTTAAAGCATTAGATTAAATATATTTGGATTTTCCGAAGGCCTTCGATAAGGTTTCGCGTTGTAGACTCATGGCTAATTTCAGAGCAAGTGGAGTCAGGGGACAGGTGGTGGAATGGATCGTAAGCTGGCGACAAAGCAGAAAACCGAGAATAGAGGTTAAGAGTCGCTACTCAGACTGGCAAAAGATGGGAAGTGATGTTCCAGTTGCTGGGACTACTGTTCTTCACAATTTACATTGACAATTTTGAAACGGGAATCGGAAGTACAATTTCAAAATGTGTCGACGACTCCAAATTGGGGGATGTATTTAATACAAAGGAAGAATGTAGCAAATTGCAAGAGGACATTAATAAACTTGCAGAATGGAGAATAAGAAGGTCACACACTGCTTGGATAATAAGAGTCTAAACGGGATAGAGGAGAAAAGGGATCAAGGGGTACAGATATAAAAATTACAAGAAGTAGCGACGCAGCTCAATAAGGTCATAAAAGAAAAATCAAACACTAAGATTCATTTCGAGGGGGATAGATTTGAAAACAAAGAAGTTATGTTAAAATTGTATGGGACCTTGGTTAGACCACACTTGGAGTATGGTGCACAGTTCTGGTCTCCATGTTATAGAAAGGACGGAGAGGGATTGGAGAAGGTGCAAAAAAGATTCACAAAGGTGATACCAGAAATGAGAGGATATTCTTATCAGGAAATGTTGAACAGGCTGGGGCTCATTTCACTAGAAAAGAGAAGGCTGAGGGTTGAAATGATAGAAGTCTTCAAGATAATGATAAGGTTTGAAAGGGGAGACGCAGGGAAAATGATTCCACTTGTGGGGAGTCCAACACTTCAGGTAATAAATATAAAATAGTCGCTAATAAATCCAATAGGGAATTCAGGAGAAACTGCTTTACCCAAAGATTGGGAAGAATGTGGAAATCGCTCCCCAAGGATTCGTTGAGGAAAATAACATAGGGGCATTTAAGGGGAAGATAGAGAAGGACATGAGGGAGAAAGGAATAGAAGGGTGTTGTGATAGAGTTAGATGAAGTAAGGAAGGAGGAGGCTCACGTGGAGCATGAACACCGTCACAGACCAATTCGGCCGAATGGCCTGTTTCTGTACCTTGGTTTCGATGTAACTCGATATAAAGGCTCATGTTCAGATCCACCCACTGAATGTGTAAAAAGACTGGTTACTGACTGAAGGAGACGCTGATATCATGCGACCAGTGTTACTTTGAGCTTCTTTTGTCTCGGTGTAGACGAGATGGGGTATTAATGGGACTGGAGTCGGGGAACCGACCACAGTCCGGTACTTTAAACGGTGACTTATGAACCCCAGCCCACACATCATCAGATTTCTTGTATTTATTTAAAATAGTTGCCATGCTGGGCTCGTAAGGCATCACCAGAACTGTTCGACTAACCTTTCTACATCTGTGGGATTCAGTGCTTCGCTCCGTTTCTGTTATATTTTGTTGGATTATTTAAATAACGCATCAAACACACTGGGGAATCACTGAAATGTAACTCTGTACAGAAACAAATGACAGTGAATTACCTGGTGCCCAGGAGATCAGAAACATTACTCGCCTTTCGTCTTGTTGACTTGTCAACCGTGTTTAGAGTCCAACTACCCGCGTTGCTTCCATGTAAAGGATTTAACAGAGAGGGCGGGAGTGGAGGAGAAAGAGTGACAGACAGAGCAGAGAGCGGCCTCTGATCTTCCAGCTCCACCTCCAGCTTTCTCCACCCGCCAATTTCAAACCGTTTATCGATAATAGAACCGAAACACAGCGCTCTGGACAAACCCTTACAGACTCGGACTTCATATTCAAGGATTTCCAGAAACCCGGAGCTTTTAAATAAGCCCCGTTACAATTAACAGTCAGTCATATTCCTGCCTAAATACAGTCCCTTCTATTACAAGTCAACCCGCCTCCTTCCATTTCAGTCCCAGTCTCCCCCGATTCTATCTCCCCACACATCCCCTCCCGGACGGGTTCAGCAGTTTACAAAACACTTTATTCTAGCTGATTTCGAGAATCTCATGTGTTGGGGTTTGAGTTGAGACGCGATGCTTCTCCGCTAGTGGTACCGTCTCACCGAGACTCTCACCCTGAATCTGTGAAAAAGAAATTACCATGAACTGGGACTGAAGCCGAACACATCCCCGGTTACACTGCGGCCCGGCCCGGACAACCCATTCTCTCTGTTTTATGTCAGACAGTATCCCACCTTCATGTCCAGCACAACAGAGAGACAAACATACACTGACAGTCGTACACTTCCTATCAGTGTGTTCATATCAAGCTCAATAGCAGCATCCCACATTCATATACAGCACCAGAGAGAGACAGAGAGAGGGAGACAGGGAGACAGAAACGGTGAGAGAGAACACGGAGAGACAAAGTGCCACAGTATCAGTTGCAGACTAACCTGTAAAGTTTCGTTTTATCCAGAAAGATCCCATTGGAGAGACAAAAGATGCAATCTCATCTCTCACTGATATTGCACCAGAGGCAGACACACTATTAATCCCACACTCAGTTCAGAGAGTGACAAAAACAATGGGCCACATTTAACCCTCTCTTGCCTGTTGTACTTTATTCTGTTTTGCAGCTCAGGGACGTTCAGTATTACTCTCAGTAATCGAGAGTTGCATTCTGATTAAATTAATCTGGGACCAGTGCTGTCAGATATTAATCCTACACGATCCCAACAAACACATCGACTCACTCTTTCCTCCTTTTTTCTAAAGGATTGGTTTGAGAAATCCTGCCCCCGCCCCAGTTTCTTCCTCACGCTTCAGTTTTATCAGTAAAGAGTGCAAGAATGAATCAAAGCCATTTATCAGCCGCCCACTTTATCTATGAAAGGCTCTTTACCATCAAAAGATACCGAGAGAAACAGCAGGGATGGAAACATCTAGTTTAATAGTTAGAGATTGTAAAGTCAGTCTGGATTCCAGCGTTAGGCACAGGTGGAATCCCATCTGTTTCCCATTCTGGTGCCTGTTCCTGCACTGCCTGTGGACCCCATTCCCTCTGACCTTTCCCCCAGACCCACTTCCTTTGCTCAGACTCTGAAAAATTCCAATTGGGGAAAGTTTCCATCGATTTGTGCATTGGGAATTAAACCAGATAGCTGCGCATGCGCGGCTCAGCTCCGCCCCCAGGGCTGGTTGTTGGTGAGCAGAAGAGCGCATGCGCGCTCTCCTCCACCACTCGGCCTGTGGGCGCCATTCCCTCAGTGAGCGAAAGAAGATGGTTTAAAACAGCCGGGACTGTAGAGATCACGGCCTCCGGAGGAAGGGAGCAAAGAGCAGCCTCGTTAAAGCAGCTCATCGCTTCGGGACCGTGTCCGCAGATGGGCTCAGAGATCGGCATTGAGTCCGGAGGAAGGGCCGGGGGAGTCCGGGGGCTGTTTGTAAGAGGCGGAGTGGATCAGGAACTGGTCCCGGAACATGGAGTGAGCGGGGGAAGGGAGAGGCCATTCTCGGGCTGTGTGTGTACAGGGTGTGTCCAGGGTAAGGGAGACAGAATGGGAAGAACCTGCTATTTAGAATCAATGCTGCTTTCTCTCCCCAAACCAGTAGTGAATGTTCCTGGTTTCGTTCCAGTCTCACCCTGTTTATTGTTATTGGACAGTGAAGAGTGGAACCAGAGCCGGACAGTAAGGATGTGGGGAGTTTTCCAAAGAGCATCTATTGCAGGGATCAGGTGAGAAGTGTGAAGGACACATTTTAAACAACGGCTGTTTGCTTTCATTTGAACGGTAAGTCCCATGGGAGAGGGGATTAGAAACCTGACCTGTACAAAGGTCCCTGCCCCATCGGGTTGTCCCATTCATGGATCAGTGCAGGGGTTGGGTTGTGTCTGGATGTCACTAAATCGTTGTAAAATTGCACAACACACCTGGTGTGCAGAAGCTGAGTGCTGCAGTACTGCAGTGGAGTCAGACACTGACACTGCTTGTATCACTGGTTTTCATTTGTCGATATTCAAAATAATCATTGACATGGATATTAATTCGAATACTTTTGTATTTTCTACCTCACTGGTTCTTGAGTTACAAGAGATAAATTTCTTCCTACAGGCAAATCCTTGAAGGACCCAGAATCAGTGTTATGTTTCCTCCACTCGAGGCACAAGGAACAGTGCAGCCAACTCCTTCTCCCACACAGTAAGTACATTATCACACACAGCGCACAGAGACACGGAGAGGTCATCAGTTCCACAGTCTCAGACAGTAGAAGCACTCAGTCCCACACTGATCCCAAGTTTCACAGGCACATTTTCAATCCAACATTCAAACAGAGCAGGTGAGGCAGACGCTGTTCCATTTCCCCCGAGCTGAGTCCCGTTGACAGGCAGATACAAAAATCCCAGTCCAAGTTCACACTATCAGATTGAAAGGCACTATGTCAATCTCACAATAGGGCAACATTAGGTACGAATTAAATCACAGATCGAAATCACACATGGCAACCGATTGGAAGTTACATAATCTATCCCAATAATGTACCCTGAGATTCCAATTGAATACTGGCTCAGAACTCACACACACATGTGAGTTTAATACACTATCCGAATGGATATTGCATGTATCATGTGATACAAATTCCATAACAGTCCAAAACTCATGTACAGTATCAGATTGAGAAATGCTGTGACAGTGTAACCTGAGAAACAAATTAGATATCAGTTTATAATACACTCATAGTCTGAGATTTAAAGATACAGTATCAATTCTATTAGTACAGACTGAGCTACACATTATATACCATTTGAAAAGTGTCACCATATCAATTTGAAATATACATTATCATTCACATTTGTACTTACAGAGATACAGATTTAATCGTAGTTCAAAAAGCAGACAAATTATCTAATTAAAACCTACAGCGTCAAATCCTAAAGTGTACCCATATTTACCAGTTAAATAATGAGATATGACCTAAACATGAAGATATTAAAGCTACCATTTTGAACGCAATAATGCAATCTGAGAGAATAATTACATACAAATACAGAATGAATCTCACACTCAGATACAGTACCAGAGACTGAAAGATGCAGAAGGAATCCTAAAATCACATACATTGCTGGAGACTGACAGACACAGAGCGAATCCTACACTCACATATGGTACCAGAGTTGACAGATACTGAATGAATCCCACACTGGCATACAGTACCAAGGACTGATAGATATCTGGTTAATTACTCACTCTCATAAAGTACTAGAGGCTGACAGATAAATAATGGCACCCACATTCACACAGTACCAGAGACTGTCAGATAGTGAATGCATCCCACACCAACACGCAGTCTGAGAGGCTGCATATTTAGAATGAATTCAACACCCACATACAAGACTGGAGACTGAAAGACACAGAATAAATCCCACACTCACAGTATCGGAGACTGCATATATAGAATAAATCACAAACTCACACACACGACTGACAAGATACAGAATGAATCTCACACTCACACACTGTTCCAGAGACTGGGAGATACAAAATGAATCACACATTAGTGCAGGCTGAGTAACACATTACTTACCAGTCCAAGAAGTATCAGATTGAAAGACACAATATCATTTCCATTACTGCAGACTGATCTACACATTATAAACCACGACAAAAAACTGATGCAAATTCACTCTTAAATATACAGTTTTCCATTCATGCAGAGTGAGCTACACATCATGTACAAGTTCAAAAATGTCACCATATCAGTTTGGAAGATAAACTAATTCACAATTGTTTTCCCATCGATACAGATTTAATATAAGTCCAAAAAGTGCCCACATTCTCTGATTATAACCTAAAACATCACATTTTAAAATGTATCATTATCTACCAATTAAACACTGCGAAAAATATTGATACATTGAGGTGTTAAAGATAGTTTTGAACACCATACTGTAAACGGAGATGCAAATTACATACAGATAAAGAATGAATTTCAAACTCAGATAGAGGGCCAGGTACTGACATGCAGATTGAAACCAGCACTCACACAATGTAACAGTGACTGACAGATACCGAATGAATCCTGCACTCACACACAGTACAAGGGACTGACAGACATAGAATGAATCACACACTCCCACATTACCAGAGACTGACAAATAGAATGAAACCCACACTCGCACAATATACCAGTGACTGACAGATACAGAATGAATCCTACACTCTCACACTGTAGCACAGACTGACAGAGACAACAGTTATATCACTCACAAACAGTACTAGAAATTGATAGATGCAGAATGGATGACTCCCTCACATTTTGCGTCTGACACTGAGGGGAACAGAATGAAACCCTCATTCACACACAATGCCAGGGACTAACAGATATTGAATGAATCCCACACTCACAGACTGTACCAGAGACTGACAGATACAGAATGAATCCCACACTCACATACAGATAGAGAGACTGACAAACACAGAATGAATACCACCCCACATACAGCACCAGAGACTGACAGATACAAAATTAAGCTCACTCACACACAGTAACAGAAATTGACAGGAACACAATGAATCCCACACTCACAGACAGTACTCACAGACATTATTGCAGATCTGAACTGCACATTACATACCAGTCCAATAATTTCACCATGAACAGATTGAAAGGTACATTATCATTCACATATGAGTTCAGAGATTAAGATGTAATGCTACTCCAAAACCCACACACGTGGTTTGATCAAAGAAAATCGAAAAATATATCCATATTTAGAAATTAAACACTTGACAAAAAACTGCATATACTTTAAAGTATTAAAGATACAGTTTCAAGTAAAATACTGGGAACTGAAATAAGAATACAGAATTAATTCAGATTTGCACTTTGTCTCAGGGACTGAATGACAGAATGAATGCCACACTTAGATAAAGTAGCAGATAATGGCAGATGCAGAATGAATCCCACACTCACAGATAGCACCAGAGACTGACAGTAACAGAGTTAATTCCACACTTATACACAGTACCTGAGACTGGCAGAAACAGAATTAATCCCACTCTCATAGACAGTGAAAGAGACTGGCAGATACAGAATGATCCCAAACTCATATGTCGTGCCAGAGACTGAGAGATACAGAATAAGTACTATGCTCACACTCAGTACCAGAGAATGACAGATGCAGAATGAATCCCACACACACAGTATCAGAGATTGACAGATACAGATGAAATCCCGCTCTCATACACAGTACAAGAGACTGACCTCTACTGGACGTAGGCGAGAACTGTAAAAGAGCGGAACAAATTCACATCATCTGTCGTGGTGACAGAAACAGGACAATGTGCAATGTGAGGAAAGTTTCAGTCTGTCACTTCTACTCTAGTAATTTTGCACGTTTTGTGATTGGAAAATGAAGGCAATTAATTCAAAATAAAGTTTTTGTTTCAATCATTCGATAGTTGTGAATTTACCCCGTTATTTTTCACTGACATTGCACAGTATTTCTCTCTAATTTCACAGGACACGATTTACATTGTTCCTCTACCCCATTTAAGCTCATATTTTCCAGGCAGTATGTGGCCTCCTTATTCCCCTAACAAATTGCTCCAGCTCACAACTTTCTATATTGAAATTCAATACACATTTACACGGCCGTTCTGCAAGTATTGGCTATAATCCCAAAATCAATTACAAGAATTTAACACAGCATTAAAACGAATGTTTGGTATAACAAAATGTATTTGCATCTCGTCTCCATTCCCAGTTTTTCTTAATCCCACTCGTGCAATATAATGTGAAGAATGAGTTTATCTGCTGTCCCTCTCTCATCTGCAAACTTCAATGTCCCGGGGTTTGGGGACATCTACAGGCTGGAAGCAGAACTGCAACAGTTCGGAACAAATTGCTGAAACCGGACAATGTGCAGTGTGAGCGAGTTTGTGATTGGTGGCAGGTGCTAAATCTGATTGGTTTCTTCAGGTATCCAATCAGAGAGTTACAGTGACTAGTTATTGTGACACTCCTCCCAGTGACCCAATCATAATCATTGCCTTCCCCCATCCTTCATTAGCATAAGGCTGTGGGGCTGCCTATTTAATCCGAGCTCGGAGCACATTTGGGTCATTTCTGTGTCTGAGATTGAGTTTGAAAATGCCTGAGGACAAGAAAGTAGCTGCCAAGAAGGGCGCCAAGAAAACCTTGAGGAAAGCACCGGCCAAGGGCGGCAAGAAGCGGAGAAAGTCGAGGAAGGAGAGTTACTCCATCTACGTTTACAAAGTGATGAAGCAGGTTCACCCCGACACCGGCATCTCCTCCAAGGCCATGAGCATCATGAACTCCTTTGTGAACGATATTTTCGAGCGCATCGCGGGTGAGGCTTCCCGCCTGGTCCATTATAATAAACGGCGCACCATCAGCTCCCGGGAGATCCAGAGCGCCGTGCGCCTGTTGCTGCCCGGAGAACTGGCCAAGCACGCCGTGTCGGAAGGGACAAAGGCGGTGACCAAGTACACCAGCTCCAAGTAAAACTCCACAATGAACTGAAAGAAAAACAACTGCTCTTTTAAGAGTTACCCACAACCTCTCTGAAAGAGCTGCATTTCCTATATAATTGCTTAGTATCTTTTTAATACCGCGATATTATTCCAATGCAAAACTGATACTGTAACTGCACCGTTGAAATTTCTGACCCATAATCTGATCGCGAGTGGCTGATCCGCTCCTTCCCATTCGCTTTGTTCTTAAAGCGTTACTGTTCCGCCCACGAACACGCCCTGAATGACCCCCGGAGCAATACCAATATCTCTATGAATTCAATCTCAGAAATGTTTACTGTCTGAGATGAAAATCCCCATATTAAAAGCAACCCCACCCCTTGCAGTAACACAGCGGAATAGGGGCAGAATGAGAGCGCCGTCCGGGTTCCTCGTTTCATCGAAGCACTCCCGGCTCTGTGAGAAGGGACCAGTCTATAACGTGTCACTTTCATAAAGACTGAATTGAAACGTGTCCCTTCACGGAATGCTGTGAATGGGGCTTTAGTCCCGTCCGGTACAGTTAGAAAGCGATAATAGATTGAGCCATAATTTAAAGCAGATTTTAAAACAGCGCCAGCGATTGGTGACGGGTAGCGCTGAATAAGACAAGATAAAAAGAACGGGTTTAAAATCTTGTGCTCAGGGCGACATTGATCGAAATCCGGTCCTTTACGACACTGAAATTGGCGGGCTTTTTGAAATTCATAAAATTCCTGATCTGACTGTTGAAACCGTTCAATCCCGCCCTCTTCGAATTTCCAACTATCTGATTGGTTATTGAAATAGGCAAATGAGGTGTAATAATGCCCAACCAATCAGATGATCATTCAGTCAATAAAAAGGGTTGATACGGAAGTCATTCTTCATTCTTTGTGAAAGTGTTTGTCAGATTGTGGAAATGTCTGGAAGAGGAAAAGGCGGCGGTAAAGCTCGGGCAAAGGCCAAGTCTCGCTCATCGCGGGCCGGACTGCAGTTTCCTGTGGGCCGTGTTCACAGGCACCTGCGAAAGGGGAACTATGCTGAACGTGTGGGTGCCGGAGCCCCGGTCTATCTGGCTGCTGTGCTCGAGTATCTGACGGCTGAAATCCTCGAGCTGGCCGGCAACGCGGCCCGCGACAATAAGAAAACCCGCATCATCCCCAGACACCTGCAGCTGGCGATCCGCAACGACGAGGAGCTCAACAAGCTGCTGGGACGGGTGACCATCGCTCAGGGCGGGGTGCTGCCTAATATCCAGGCCGTGCTGCTGCCGAAGAAAACCAGCAGTGTGAGCACCAAGAGCAAGTAAACCGGTCAAGATTTAATCTGATAACCCAAAGGCTCTTTTCAGAGCCACCCACAGTATCGATGAAAGGGCTGAAGCGAGTCAGAGCTTAATTTAATAATAAATCGCTTAGTTAGAAACTAACGATATATTGTTAAATACAAATGATCTGTTCAATACTCGCTTCTGGACAGTAGATGTCGCCAACCTCCAATAGGTTGAAATTTACAGATTGTATAGGAAATGAGGCACAAAATAATCATTTCATTGAACTGGGAGGGTGGGATACAGAAATAACAGGTGAGTTTGATCATCGGCAACAAGAGGCACTCTATTGTGTTCCGGCCATTGTAAGTGTTATTTACAGTCTCATCCTCCCACAACACTGACTCGGTCTGACTTCCAATACCCAGATTTGTCCTCCAGAAGGTGACGGATGTGTTGATTATTGTGTCAGCGATTGCTAAATCAGTGAATGAAATTTGTCTGTTATTGGCTGAGTGAGGGATTTATTCTGTCCCTGTCAGTCTGTTCCTGTGTCAGTGACGAGTACCGCAGTGAATGTGACACTAAGTTTTACACTGCTTCTGAGTCTGGCGCTGAGAGAAAACACTTTGGTTCCATTAGTGCGAGTTACAGTGAAACAGCCTCTGTCACAATAACTGGAGAGTGAAAATAGACAAACTTTATTTGAACCGAGTCTGGTTCTTTAGAGATTAAAATATTTCCAACAGAGCCAAGCTAACACTGTATCGGAAATGAAAACTTGCATCTCTTGTACTTTGCACGAGTGCCCGATCCTCTCCCTGCATAGATGTCCGAGTTACATTGACACTGGGGGTGTAGATGCCTCAGGTGAAAGTGTAGGATCGGAATCAGACCACTCTGTACCTGTGTGCCAGTAATTTCCCTGTCCAAATGTGGCACTGGATGTGATGATGGGTTAACAGACCATTAAACTGATCACTTACGTATTTTCTACCTCACCTGTTCTTGAGTGACAAGAGATACGTTTCTATCTACAGGCAAACCCGAAAGGAGCCAGAATGAATGTGACGTTTCCTCCACCAGAGGCAAAGGAACAGTGCAGCCAGCGCCTTCTCACACACAGTCGGTATATTATCACTCTCAGAGCAAAGAGACACAGACAGGTCATCAGTTCCACAGTCTCAGACAGCAGAAGTAGTCAGTCCCACACTGATCCCAAGTTCCAGAGACACATTTTCAATCCAACAGTAAAGCAGAGCAGGTGAGGCAGACACTGTTCCATTTCTCCCGAACACAGTCCCGCTGACAGCTCGGTACAAAAATCCCAGTCCAAAGCCTCGCTTTCAGATTGTCAATTTCACAAAAGAGCAATATTAGCGGTGAATTAAATACCAGATACCCCGAGATTCAAATTGAATACGAGCCCAGAACTCTCACACACACGTGAGTTCAATACATGCAGTATTCATTCGAATAGTGCATCATTCGGATACAAATTGACAGTCCAAAACTCATGTACAATATCAGATTGAGAAATGCTGTGACAGTATAACATGAGAAACACATTAGATACCAGTTTATAATATACTCGTATTAAGAGATTTAAAGACGCAGTATCACAGACTGAGATACACATTACACACAAGTCCAAAAATCTTACAAAATTAAAATTAAAGATGCAGTATCAATTCATTTCGTGCAGACTGATCTGCACATTATATACCAACTCAAAAATGTCACCATATCAGTTTGAAAGTTATATTATCATTCACAATATTACTCACAGAGATACAGATTTAATAGTAGTCCAAAAAGCACACACATGATCTGATTAAAACCTCCAGCATCAAATCCTAAAGTGTACCCATATTTACCAATTAAATAATGAGAAAAACTATTTAAACATTAAGATATTAAAGCTACAATATTGAACACCATAATGTAATCTGAGAGAATAATTATAGACACAGAATGAATCTCACACTCAGATACAGTACAGAGACTGACATGCAGAAGGAATCCCAAACTCACATACAGTACTTGAGGTTGCCAGACACAGAGTGAATCCCACACTCACACACAGTACCAGAGACTGACAGATACAGAATGAATCCCTCACTCACACACAGTACCAGAGACTGACAGATACAGAATGAATCCCACACTCACACACAGTACCAGAGACTGACAGATACAGAATGAATCCCACACTCACACACAGTACCAGAGACTGACAGATACAGATTGAATGCCACACTAACATACATTATGAGAAACTGCACATGTGGAAATAATTCAACACCCACACACAGTACTAGAGAATGTATATACAGGATGAATCCCACAGAGAAAGAGAGTAGCAGACACTGACAGATACAAAGTGAATCTCACAGTCACCTACATTAGTGCAGGCTGAGTTACACATTACATACCAGAATCTGACAGTCGCAGACTGAAAGATACAGTATCAATTCCATCAATTCTGGCTTAGTTACACATTACGTACCAGTCCAAAATCTCATAGTGTCAGTTTGAAAGATACAGTATCAATTCCATTAGTGCAGACTGAGCTCCCCATTATATACAAGTTCAACAATGTCACCATATCAGTTGGAAGATCCACAAATTCACAATTTTGTTCCCATCGATATAGATTTAATAGTAGTCCAAAAATAGATACCCACATTATCTTATTACATTTTAAAATATATCATTATCTACCAATTAAAGACTGGGAAAAAATATTCAAACATTAAGGTATTAAAGATACAGATTTGAACGCCATACTGTAAACGAAGATACAAATTAGATACAGATAAAGAATGAATCTCTCACTCCAATAGAGTGCCAGAGACTGACATATAGAATGAATCCCAAACTCATACAATGTGCCAGAGACTGACAGATAAAGAATGAATCCTACACTCACACTCTGTAGCACAGACTGACAGATACAGAATTTATATCACTCACATACAGCATCAGAAATTGATAGATAAAGAATGAATGTCTCACTCACATACAGCACGAGAGACTGACAGGAACAGAACGAATCTCAACACACTCAATATCAGAGACTGACAGATATGGAATGAATCCCAAACTCACACACAGTACCAGAGACTGACAGATACAGAATGAATATCACACTCACATAGAGTATCAGGAACTGACAGATACAGAATGAATCTCACAGTCACACTACTGCAGACTGAGTTACATTTTACATGCCAGTTCAAAGATATCATGGTGTCAGATTGAAAGATACAGTATAAATTCCATTAGTGCAGACTGAGCTACATATTAGATAACTTAGTAAATACTCATAGAGTATTATACTGAATTAAGCAGTATCAATACCATTGGTACAGACTGAGCGACACATTAAATACGAGTCCAAAAACATCATTAATGATCAGACTGAAAGATACAATTTCAATTCAATTAGCAATGCCTGACCTGTACATTACATACCAGACTGAAAATCACATACAATATTAAACTGAAAGATACAGTATCAATTCCATTAGTGAATACTGAGCAACACATTATATAGCAGTCCAAGAATCCCATACCTTATCAGACTCAAGGATATAATATCAATTCCAGAGCACGTACTGAGCCACATGTTACTCACCAGTCCAACAATCACATAGAGTATCAGATTGAAAGATTCAGTATCACTGCCATTATTGAAGACTGAGCTACACATCACATTCCAGTCCAAAAAGCTCATATAGTATCAGACTGATAGAGACAGTATCAATTCCTTTACTGCAGGCTGAGCTACATATTACACACCAGTCCAAAGATCTAATACAATATTAGATTGAGATACAGAATTAATCCCATTATTGCAGACTGAGCTACACATTACATGCCAATCCAATAATTTCATTGTGAACAGATTGAAAGGTATATTATCGTTCACAATATAATTCAGAGATTAAGATGTAATACCACTCCAAAACTCTCACACGTTGTTTGATTAAAGAAAATCCGAAAGTAATCCATATTTACAAATTAAACACTCGACGAAGAAATGTATGTAATTTAAAGTATTAAAGATACAGTTTCCAATACGATACTGTAAATTGAAATAATAATACAGAATGAATCCAGACTTGTACATTGCCTCAGAGACTGAATTACAGAATGAATCCCACACTGAGATAATGTAGCAGAGAATGGCAGAGACAGAATGAATTCCCACACCCGCATATAGTACCAGAGACTGATAGATACAGAATGAATTCCACACTCACACACAGTACCAGAGACTGACAGATACAGAATGAATCCCACACTCACACACAGTACCAGAGACCTGCAGATACAGAATGAATCCCACACTCACACACAGTACCAGAGACTGACAGATGCAGATTGAATCCCACACTCACACACAGTACCAGAGACTGACAGATGCAGATTGAATCCCACACTCACAGACTGTACTGGAGACTACAAATATAGAATGAATGTCACAGTCACATTACTGCAGACTGAGTGAAACTTTACAGACCAGTCCAAAGATCTCAGAGTGGCAGATTGAAAGATACAGTTTAAATACTATTGCTGCAGACTGAGCTACATATTAGATATATTGGTAAATACTCGTGTTATACTGAAATAAGCATTGTCAATAACATTGGTACAGACTGAGCTATACATTACATATGAGTCCAAAAATCACAAACAATCAGACTGGAAGTTATAATTTAAATTCTATTAGCACCGCCTGAGCTCAACATTATATATCAGTCCAACAATCTCAATATATATTAGACTGAAAGATACAGAATTGATTCAATTAGTTCAGACTGAGCCACACATTATATAGCAGTCCAAGAATCTCATACCTTATCAGACTCAAAGATACAATATCAATTCCATTAGCACAGACTGATCTGTATGTTACTCACCAGTCCAAAAATCTCATACAGTATCACATTGAAAGATTCAGTATCAATTCCATTCGTTCAGACTGAGCTATACATTGCATTCCAGTCCATCAATTTTATACAGTGTCAGACTGATAGATACATTATCAATTCCAGCATAAGCTACACATTACATACCAGTCCAAAAATCTCATACAGTGTTAGGCTCAGATGCAAAATTAATTCCATTACTGCAGACTGAGCTACACATTACATACCAATCCAATAATTTCACTGAGAACAGATTGAAAGGTATATTATCGTTCACAATAGAGTTCAGAGATTAAGATGTAACACTACTCCAAAACTCAATCACGTCTGTTGAGTAAAGAAAATCGAAAATGTATCCATATTAACAAATTAAATACTCGATGAAGAACTGTAAATACTTTAAAGTGTTAAAGATAGTTTCAAATACG
Organism: Heptranchias perlo; assembly: GCF_035084215.1. Lineage (NCBI taxonomy): Eukaryota > Metazoa > Chordata > Chondrichthyes > Hexanchiformes > Hexanchidae > Heptranchias > Heptranchias perlo. Next base: position 924,535 of record NW_027139666.1, read on the forward strand.
ATACTCTGAACTGAAATAAGAATACAGAATGAATCCAGACTTGCACATTGTCACAGAGATTGAATTACAGAATGAATCCCACACTGAGATAAAGTAGCAGAGAATGGCAGATACAGAATCTATCCCACTCTCACATACAGTGCCAGAGAATGACAGCTACAGAATGAATGCATCACTTATATATAGTATCTGAGACTGACAGATGCAGAATATACCCCATGCTCACACACCGTACCAGAGACTGACAGATAAAGAATAAACCCCATTCTCGTACACAGTACCAGACATACAGATACAGAATAAATCTCAGTCTCATGTACAGTACCACAGACTGACCCCTGCTGGCGGCAAGCGACAATTGTAATGAGGGAACAAATTCACATTATCTGTAATGGTTACAGAAACAGGACAATGTGCAATGTGAGGGAAGTTTCTGTCTGTAACTTTTACTCTCGTATTTTTGCACTTTTTGACGGTGAAAAATGAAGACAAATGATTCATAATCAAGTTTTTGTTTCACTCATTCGATAGTTGTGAATTTGCCCCATTATATTTCTCTGTATATTGCGCAGTATTTCTCTTTGATTTCTCAGGATGATTTACATTACTCCTCTACCCCATTTAAACTCTTATTTTCCAAGCAGTATGTGGCCTCCTTATTCCCCGTAGCGAAATGCACCACCTCACACCTTTCTATATTGAAATTCAATGGCCATTTCCACGGCCGTTCTGCAAGTTTATTTTGTCCCAGTCTTCCTCAGTATGGACAATACCCCGTAAATTGTTGACACGAATTTAACACAGCATTACACGTAGTGTTTGGTCTAACAAAATGTACTTGCAACTCGTCTCCATTCCCAGTTCCTCCAAATCCAACTCGTGCAATATAATGTGAAGAATGAGTTTATCTTCTGCCCCTCTCTCATCTGCAAACTTCAATGACCCGGGGTTTGGGGACATCGACTGGCCGGAAGCAGAACTGCAACAGTTCGGAACAAATCGCTGAAAACGGACAATGTGCAGTGTGAGCGTGTTTGTGATTGGTGGCAGGTATTAAATCTGACTTTGAAAACCTGACCATCAACCTTTAGTGTTTGTTATTGAACAGTAAATAGAGCCGGACAGTAAGGATGTGGGGATTTATACAAAGAGCATCTATTGAAGGCATCAGGTGAGAAGTTTGAAGGACACATTTTAAATAGTGGCTGTTTTGTTTCGGTTGAATGGTTCGTCCCATGGGAGAGGGGATTAGAAATCTGATATGTGCAAAGGTCTCCGCCCCATCGGGTAGACCCATTCATGGATCAGTGCAGGGGTTGGGTTGTGTCTGGATGTCACTAAATTGTTGTAAAACAGCCCAACACACCTGGTGTGCAGAAGCTGAGTGCTGCAGTACTGCAGTGGAGTCAGACACTGAGACTGTTTGTATCGCTGATTTTCATTTGTGGTTATTACAATGATTATTAACAGAGAGATTCAAATGTTCACTTTTGTATTTTCTGCTTCACCTGTTGATAAGTTACAACAGATACTTTTTCTTCCTACAGTCAAATTCTTGAAGAACCCAGAATCAATGTGATGTTTACTCCACCTGAGGCACATGGAGCAGTCAGTGCAACCAGCTGCTTCTCACACACAATGAGATTTAATGTTAATGTACCTACATTAACACTCACAGAGCACAGAGACACAGACAGGTCACCAGTCCCACAATCTCAGACAGCAGAAATAGCCAGTCCCCTACTGATCCCAATCCAACAGTCAAACAGAGCAGGAGGGACAGACGGAATTTCCATTTCACAATGACTCAGTACCGCTGACCGGCAGATAAATAATTCTCAGTCCAAAATCACACCCAATATCAGATTGAAAGGCACTGTGTCAATCTGATGTTATTTCAGCCTTCGCTACGAATTAAATCCCAGATAGAACTGAAGCATGGTCCTGATTGATAGGTACAGAATCAATCACAATAGTGTACCCCGAGATTCAAATTAAATACCAGCCCACAACGCTCACACATTATGAGCTTAAAGATGCAGTATTCATGTCAATATTGTACAATGAGATACAAATTAGATACCAGTTCGGATGTTACCCATATTTGACTCACATATATGTCCAAAAACCTCATAGTGTCAGAATGAAATGTACAGTTTCAATTCCTTTACTGCAGACTGAGGTACACATTAGATACAAGTCCAACATTCTCATACAGTATGAGACTGAAAGATACAGTATCAATTCCATTAGTGCAGACTGAAGTACACATTAGTTACCTGTCCAAAAATCACACTGTATCAACCTGAAAGGCAGAGTATCAATTATTTTACTGCAGGCAGAGGTTCACATTTGATACCTGTCCAAAAATCACGTACAGTGTCATACTGAAATATGTCGTATCGATTTGATTAGTTCAGACTGATCTACACGTTACATGCAAGTACAAAAATCTCACACAGTATCAGACTGGAAGATACAGTATCAAACCCATTAGTGCAGACTGAGTTATACATTAGATACCAGTCCAAAAGTCACATCCAGTGTCAAACTGAAAGATACAGTATGAATCCTATTAGTGTGGACTAAGCTACACGTTACAAACCAGTCCAAAAAATCTCTCGCAGTGTCTGACTGAAAGTTAGAGTGTCAATTCCATTAGTACAGACAGAACCACAGATTACATACAGGTCTAAAAATCTCATACAGTGTCAGACTGAAAGATACAATAGCAATTCCATCAGCCCAGACTGAGCTACGCAATAAATACGAGTCCAATAATTTCACAGTAGAAGATTGAAATGTACATTATCTTCAGAGATTAAGATGTAATCCTACAACAAAACTCACACACGTTGTTAGATTGAAACAAAATCCCAAAGTGTATCCATAATTACAAATTAATGCTCGACGAAAGATTTGCATATATTAATGAATTAAAGATACAGTTTCAAGCACTATACTGTAATCTGAAATAGGAATACAGAACAAAATAAGATTACAGAACTTGCACTTTGCCCAGAGACTGAGTTACAGAATTAATCCCACGCTGAGGTAAAATACCAGAGACTGACAGATACAGAATGAATCTCACACTCACATACAGTACCAGAGACTGACAGATACAGAATGAATCCCACACTCACACACAGTACCAGAGACTGACAGATACAGTATGAATCCCACACTCACAGATAGTGCCAGAGATTGACAGATACAGAATGAATCCCACATTCACAGACTGCACTGGAGACTGACGGATACAGAATGAATATTACATTCACATACAGTACCAGGTGACTGACAGAAACAGAATGAATATCACCCTCACATGCTGACTGAAAGACATAGAATTAATCCCATAGACTCATACAGTGTGAGATCTACTGGCCATAAGTGAGAACTGTAACAGAGTGGAACAAATTCACATTATCGTCATTGTTCCAGATTCAGGACAATGTGCAATGTGAGGAAATAGTTTCTCCCTGTAACTTCTACTCTCGTATTTTTTCATATTTTGTCAGTAAAAAGTTAGACAATTGATTCATAATAAAGTTTTTGTTTTGCTCATTCGAAAATTGCCCCATTATATTAATTCAAATAAACCGAACTGAAACACAAATACAAACTGAGCACAAATCTGGACGTTTCAATGGCGACCGTCAAAAGTGAAAGGGATAAAATATAGAAAAAATTAAAACCGAAAATGCTGGAAAGACCCAGCAGGTCCGGCAGCATCTGTGGAGAAGGGAAGCTCGGGTTAACGGTTCAGGTCAATGACCCTTCTACAGAACAGAAAGGTTAATCCGACATAATTTAAATAAGGAACGGGAATCAGCAGAGGGAAAAACTTCAGAAAATCAATTAATTTCAATGAATCCGGGCAATTGTGTCGTGTATCCACCTTACAGATCAGGGGAAATGATAATACAAAGGAACAGAGTTAAATTCAACGTTATGGCCGAAGAAATGAATTTTAAAAGTATTTTTTATATAAATTAGACCCGTTTGGAAATATTATCGCTCTGAACATCATCAAATTCGGTTCCAGTCTTGGTGTTTCTGAATTCAGGGTGCTGGGATTCAAACCTGTTGGAATTAACTGTTTGGAAGGCAGCTATACTCACCATTATAGTGCCTTATTTCACTCGGAGGGAGAAATGGAGTGTTTCTGTCGAATTTCGGACTGAATTGCTCCCTTTGGGTTTCTGGTACTTTAATCACAGACAATAAATAGTTCCCAAACATCAGCCCCTGAACAGACAAAACAAGCTGGTGGAATTTCTCATTCATAGATATTAAATAAGGGGATGGCAAAAGCAAATAGGAAGAGGTTAGGAAGAAGTCACAAAAACAATTAGCGAAGCAAACAGGAATCACGAAATCAAATTATCAAGGAATATAAAAAGTAAAAGTAAATTATTCGATAGACACAAAAATAACAAAAGGAAAATCAGAATATCTTGAGGGCCACTGAGGGATTCACAAGATAAACTCACAGGTAACGTCAGCGAAATGGCAGAAATATTGAATTATTACTTTCCCTCAGTATTTACCCGGGAGATTAACAGGGTGAACATGATATTAGAGAAAGAGGTCAATAAAGATATCAAGGCATTTAAGTTAGAAAGGGTGGTAGAACTCCTGGTCCAGATGGATTGTATCCGCACATATTAAATGAAACAAGGGAAGAGATAGCAGAGGCACTGTTACATATATCGGAAAAATCATTACAGAAAGAAATAGTGCCAGAGGACTGGATGACAGTTAATGTGATTCTAATATTTTAAGACAGGAGGTAGATCAAATCCAGGCAACGAAAGACCAGTTAACTAAAGGTCGGTGGTAGGAATGATCATGTAATCTTTTACTCACTGATGCAATAGAAAAACATCGAGAAACCAAAAATATCACAAAGAAGAGTCAGCACGGATTTCAGAAAGGGAAGGTTTAATCGTTTGGCAGAAGGTTTGACAGTTTAAATTACAGTACAACATAACTTACCTACTTTTCAATTCTATTCCTCTCGAATGTGCTGTGTTTGCTTTCTATGGCCTTATCAACCTGTGTTGCTACTTTTAATGATTTGTCAATCTGTACCCCTAAATCCCGTTGCTCTTCCACCCCATTTAGACTTTTATTTTCCAAGCAGTATGTGGCCTCCTTATTCCCCCGAGCAAAACGCACCACCTCACACCTTTAAATATGGAAATTCAATGCCCATTGACACGGCATTTCAGCAAGCTTATTAAACTCTTTTTTAATGTTTTGTATTTTTCCTCAGTATAAGCTGCACCCCCGAAATTAATTACAAACATTTAATACAGCATTACAACTACTGCTTTGTCCAATAAAATGATTTCCATTCCCAGTTTTTCTAAATCCCACCCGTGCAATATAATGTGAAGAATGAGTTTATCTTCTGTCCCTCTCTCATCTGCAAACTTCATTGACCCGGGGTTTGGGGACATCTACTGGCCGGAAGCAGAACTGCAACAGTTCGGAACAAATTGCTGAAACTGGACAATGTGCAGTGTGAGCGTGTTTGTGATTGGTGGCAAGTATTAAATCTGATTGGTTTCTTCAGTTATCCAATCATATCGATAAAGGCAAAATATTGTGATATCAGTCCCAATCAGAATCATTGCCTTCCCTCATCCCTCATTAGCATAGGGCTGTGGGGCTGCCTATTTAATCCGAGCTCGGAGACGATTTGGTTCATTTCTGAGTCTGAAATTGATTTTCAAAATGCCTGAGGACAAGAAAGCAGCTCCCAAGAAGGGCGCCAAGAAAACCTTGAGTAAAGCACCAGCCAAGGGCGGCAAGAAGCGGAGAAAGGCGAGGAAGGAGAGTTACTCCATCTACGTCTACAAAGTGATGAAGCAGGTTCACCCCGACACCGGCATCTCCTCCAAGGCCATGAGCATCATGAACTCCTTTGTGAACGATATTTTCGAGCGCATCGCGGGTGAGGCTTCCCGCCTGGCCCATTATAATAAACGCCGCACCATCAGCTCTCGGGAGATCCAGACCGCCGTGCGCCTGCTGCTGCCCGGGGAACTGGCCAAGCACGCCGTGTCGGAAGGGACAAAGGCGGTGACCAAATACACCAGCTCCAAGTAAAACTCCACAATGGACTGAAAAAAATAAACACAAAGGCTCTTTTAAGAGCCACCCACAGTCTCTCTGAAGACGCTGTACCGACACCTCTGTATGGAATCATTTTACGGTAGATAGTTTGACACTAACTGTCTCTTTATAACTTGTCCTTTTGTGATTTCTCTTGATATCGGGTAGATTCTCATAATAACTGCCGGGTATAATCTGTGTGGAGATGTTCAATTTACAGCCAATAAACAAAAACGTGTCCCTGAACCTCTCATTTCAGTTCATTTTCCGCCCCTTCCCCCGCTTCTGCCCCTTCAGAGCTGTTTTAAGGCGGTGGATTCGAGTTCGGTCATTTCATTCTCCTTCTCACGTATATTTGTTAATTATTCGGGACAAAACGAGGCTTTATTCCAGCCCGATTGAAAGTGAACGGAGAATGAAGCGGTTTGCAACAGATTCTGGAAGTTGTGACGAGAAATGTGGAATAACAGAGTAAAAGATGAGATGTTTAAATATTTGTTTTTACGCGACATTATTTACTAAATCCGCTTCTTGTGTTACAAATATATTGGCGGGCTTTTCACATTTCAAAAAAAGGTTCTGGCCGGTATTTTCCGCCCTTTTCTCATTGCCGGCTATTGAGTGGTGAATAAAACAAGCCTCTGATTGGTTTAACGAACAGCTCAATGTGGTTGAGAACACATGGACCAATCACAAGTGCCCCCACTGCACTCCTCCAGAAGGTTTTCGAAGGGCGAGTGCGGGAGGATTTCTTCATTCTTTGTGAAAGTGTTTGTGAGATTGTGGAAATGTCTGGAAGAGGATAAACCGGCTGGAAAGCTCGGGCCAAGGCCAAGTCTCGCTCATCCCGGGCCGGACTGCAGTTCCCTGTGGGCCGTGTTCACAGGCACCTGCGGAAAGGGAACTATGCTGAACGTGTGGGTGCCGGAGCCCCGGTCGATCTGGCTGCTGTGCTCGAGTATCTGACGGCTGAGATCCTCGAGCTGGCCGGCAACGCGCCCGCGACAAGAAGAAGACCCGCATCATCCCCAGACACCTGCAGCTGGCCATCCGCAACGACGAGGAACTCAACAAGCTGCTGGGAGGGGTGACCATCGCCCAGGGTGGGGTGCTGCCTAATATCCAGGCCGTGCTGCTGCCGAAGAAAACCAGCAATGTGAGCGCCAAGAGCAAGTAAAGCGGACACGATTTGATCTGATAACCCAAAGGCTCTTTTCAGAGCCACCCACTGTATCGGTGAAAGGGCTGGTTACTGTCGAAGCGAGTCATGAATCAATTTAATAGGGACTTGATTCCGATCCGAGAAACTAACAATAACTTGTTCAATACAAATGATCCAGATCGGTCTTTTTGCAGTACTCGCTTCAGGACAGCAGATGTCGCCAATCTCCCATAGATTGATAATTGCAGATTGTATGGTGAATGAGACAAAAAATAACAAAATCGTCAGAATTGTCAATTGGGCGGGTGGGATACAGAAATACCAGGGACGCATATGATTATTTTCTGTCTCATTCTCGGACAACACTGGCTCAGTCTGAGTTATTTTGCCCAGATTTGAACAGATGCTGACTGATATGCTGATTATTGTGTCAGCGATTGCTGAATTGAGAATGTGAGTGCAATTTCTTTTTGGATGTGAGTGAGGGAATTATTCTGTCCCTGTCCGTCCCACATCTGCTCCCTCCCTTTTATGCATTTCCCATTCAAGCAAGTTTCTCACGGCCATGCGATTTCAACCCATGCGATCACAGCTCTTTCCATCGCCGATTTGGTGGCTCTGAAAAGAGCCTTTGTTGCACTTGGTGCTGAAGCCGGGTCGGGTTTAGGCGCGCTCCCCGCGGATGCGGCGGGCCAGCTGGATGTCTTTGGGCATGATGGTGACTCGCTTGGCGTGGATGGCGCACAGGTTGGTGTCCTCAAACAGCCCCACCAGGTAAGCCTCGCTGGCCTCCTGCAGGGCCATGATGGCCGAGCTCTGGAAGCGCAGGTCTGTCTTGAAATCCTGAGCGATCTCTCGCACCAGGCGCTGGAAGGGCAGTTTGCGGATGAGCAGCTCGGTGGATTTCTGGTAGCGGCGGATCTCCCTCAGAGCCACAGTGCCGGGTCTGTAGCGATGAGGCTTCTTCACTCCGCCCGTGGCTGGAGCGCTCTTCCTGGCCGCTTTGGTAGCCAACTGTTTGCGAGGGGCTTTCCCGCCAGTCGATTTGCGCGCTGTCTGCTTGGTTCTGGCCATTTTCTCAACAAATCTCAAAACAACCTGAGAGCCAGAGAGTGTTAATACGGAGTCAGCTCTGGGGCCGCCTTTTAACGGGTCTAATTTGATCCGCCCCTGGCATGTGATTGGCTGAAGTCCCACACCCTGTCAGGGAGGGACCGCCCCGGGACTGTGATTGGTAGATTTGAACCGAGCTCTGTCAGTCAGACCGAAACGGCGGGAGGTATTGTGCCCAATTGGCTGAGCTGAAATTAAACATGAATTTCAAAAAGCCCGCCAATTTCAGGTCATCAAATAACAGTTTCAAGAAAATCTCATTTCTCTCAAGCAATTTAAGAATCCCTCTCTTTATAATCTCCATTATTTCCAACTCCTCAGCTCAAATCTCAAGCTGTTTCACATTCCGGTTCATTCTCTGATCTGTCTGTAAACGAGCGGGAATTAAGCCCCGGTCATTGTTTTCCTGAACCGGACAAAGTCCAGCTTCAATTTCAAAAATCCCGCCAGTTCCAGCCCGGTGAACCGCTCCTCAAACAGAAACTTCACATCGACCTGATAATTGAATGAAACACCGAGCAGAGAGGACACAGCGGGAGAGGTTGTGAGGCGGGATTTTACTCTGAACGGAGAATGCAATGTCTGCGGAAAGACTCTGTATCACCACCTGTTCATTTATACCGTGAAACCGGGAATTCCGCTTTCTCTCGGGATGGCTGATCTCCCTTTACTGAATGTTGGGGAATCTCCCCATCGTAATTAAATATCGGAAACTGCTTCCCCACTCCTAAATCTTTCCTCTCCCCGTTCCCAGGTCAGTGCTCTCTCTGTGAGGCGGTGGGTGGCTCTTAGAAGAGCCTTTGTTTTGTGTTCGGTTAGAAAGGGTCGAGTCGTTCAGCCGCCGAATCCATAGAGAGTGCGGCCCTGCCGTTTCAGAGCGTACACCACATCCATGGCAGTGACCGTCTTGCGCTTGGCGTGTTCAGTGTAGGTGACCGCGTCCCTGATCACATTCTCCAGGAAAACCTTCAGCACCCCGCGAGTTTCCTCGTAGATCAGACCCGAGATCCGCTTGACACCGCCACGGCGAGCCAGGCGGCGGATGGCTGGTTTGGTGATCCCCTGGATGTTATCACGAAGCACTTTCCGGTGCCGCTTGGCTCCGCCTTTGCCCAGTCCTTTGCCTCCTTTACCTCTGCCAGACATGATGATTCTTCACTCAGATCGCTGCTGAATGAACAGCGAACTTATCCTGGTTCCCTTTTTATGCAGCCTGTCCCGACCTGACTGAAACATTCACAGGATGATAGAGGGAGGGGAGGAGACAAAGTGAGACATTGAACAGAGAGGGGAGGAGACAGAGTGAGATATTAAACAGAGAGGGGAGGAGAGAGTCAGAGTAACGGACAGAGCAGAGAGCGGCCTCTGATCTTCCAGCTCCACCTCCAGCTTTCTCCACCCGCCAATTTCAAACCGTTTATCGATAACTGAACCGAAACACAGCGCTCCGCACAAACCCTTACAGACTCGGGCTTCATATTCAAGGATTTCCAGAAACTCGGAGCTTTTGAATAAGCCCCATTACAATTAAGAGTCAGTAATATTCCTGCCCAAATACAGTCCCTTCTATAACATATCTACCCGTCTCCTTCCATTTCAGTGGCAGACCCGATTCTATCTCCCCACACATCCCCTCCCAGACGGGTTCAGCAGTTTACAAACACTTATTCCAGCTGATTTGGAGAATCTCATGTGTTGGGGTTTTAATTGTGATAGCGGCGGATCTCCGCCAGTTTTACCCTGTCACGGACTCTCGCCCTGAATCTGTGAGAAAAATGAACTGGGACTGGAGCCGAACACACGCCAGTTCGAGTGAGGCCCGGCCCGGACATATCGGAAACTGCTTCCCCAGCCCTAGATCTTTCCTCTCCCCGTTCCCAGGTCTGTGAGGCGGTGGGTGGCTCTTGGAAGAGCCTTTGTTTTGTGTTCTCTCTATTTTATTTCAGACAGTGGGGTTGGGGCGTGGGTAGTGAGTCACCAGGACCCTGGGTTTATTTTCAATGATTTCCATCTGAAATCTGAGCCCGGCCCCGGGACAGGAATCATCTGATTCCGGGGTCAGCTCTTTTCTGAGAGACGTGGGTGGCTCTGAGAAGAGCCGTTGGGTTCAGATGTTCACAAGTTGCACTTGATTTTTTACTTCTTTTTGCCCGCTGCTTTCTTGGGCTTTGCTGACTTCGGCTTGGGCTTGGCCCTCGCTTTTTCTACCTTCTTCGCCTTCACCGGCTTGGGGGTCTTGGGCTTCTTAGCCGCCGCTTTCTTCTTAATTGGTGATTTCGCCGCCTTTTTCGTGGTCGATTTCTTGGCAACAGGTTTCTTGACCGCTGATTTCTTGGCGGCCGGTTTCTTGGCCGTTAATTTCATGACGGCTGTTTTTTTGTTCGCTGGTTTCTTTCCGGGAGATTTCTTGGTCACTTGTTTCTTCACCTTCTTTACCACTTTTGCCTGAGTTTCCTTCTGAGCGACTCTGAAGGAGCCCGAGGCGCCCGTGCCCTTGATCTGCACCAGGGAGCCTTTTTCCACATTTCTCTTGATACTTAATTTAATCTGGGACCGGTGCTTCTCCACATCCAGGCCTTTGGCAGCCAGAACCTTCTTTATCGCGGCCAGGGATATCCCCTTGCGATCCTTGCAATCCGCCACAATCTTGAGGATCTGTTCGCCCAACGGGGGACCGGTGGGTCGGGGAACCGCCTTCTTCTTATTCGGAGCATTGGTTTGAGCGGCGGCGGCGGCAGAAGGAGCCGTTTCGGCGGTTGCAGTGTCTGTCATGTCCGGGACTCTGGAGAAAATCTCTCTGACAGTCAGAGCTGGGTCAGAAATGAAACGAGAGGCGGCGGCACAGAGCAACTTAAAGGCACAAAGCGGACGGGGCGGAGACACCTTGCTGTCAGCTCCCGGCCCCTCCAGCCTCTCTGTGTTTCTCTCTCCTCTTAAACTCGCCGGTTACAATTAAAATCGGGCACTCCAGAGTCCCAGACTAGCCCCTTCCTATATCTAACACCGGAATGTTTGCTGTCGAAAAACTTTCACCGGAATTGAAAGCACCAGTTTCGATTTAAACCCGTTTCATTGCTGCACTGATCGCGCTCTCTCACCCGATCGCTGACAGGATCTCCGTTTTTCGTCTGAAATCTTGAATTTAACTCAAACCTTACCTTAATTTTTCACTTCGGAGCTCGGCAGGGGAGGAGTGCGATCCTTTGAAAGGGATTTTTAAAAATTTTACTGAAAAGCGACCCGGAAATCCGGCGATGTGACCGGCCACACAAACACAGTGACATTAATCTAACCCGCCCGCCCGTTTAACACACTCTCTCTGACACAATGTTCACATCTTCACATTCACAGGACAAACTGGTCGCCAGATTGACAATTCCCGGGACAGGCTTTCCTCCCCGCTCGACCTGTGCTGCAGATTCTCGGGGTTTAGTTGTAGTTTCCCAGCTCAGTAACTGTTAAACACTCTGAGGCCGGCGCTCCTCACAGTGACCGTCTCACCAACAGCACCGGAGGTCTGTTCACAAACACTGAATCAGTCTTTACCTTCCATCAGGGTGTCGATATTAAGCTCAGTAACAGTATTTCGCTTTCATTTACAGCGCTGGAGAGAGAGAAAGACAGACCGACAGATAAACAGACAGACAGAGACACACACACAGACAATGTATCAGTCTCACACTTCCTATCAGTATGTCCGTTTCACACTCAATAACAGTATCCCACATTCATATGCTGTGCAAAAGAGAGAGAGATAAACTGACCTGGAATGTCCAGTTTTCACTCAGTAACAAATTGGAAAAATTCTCCATTCCAATTGCTATTCCAAGGTGGAGTGACAGAAGATGCAGTCTCATCTCTCACTAAAATTATTTCAGAGACAGACACATTATTAATCCCATTCTCAGGGACAGTGTCACACATTTAACCCTCTCTTGCATGTTTCACCCTTTGTAATCTTGCAGCTCAGGCCCATTCAGTATTTCCCTCAGTGACCGAGAGTTTCATTCCGATTGAAATAATCTGGGACTGTTGCTGTCAGATGTTAATCCCACACGGTCGCAGCAAATATACGGACTCCCACTTTCCTCCGCTGTTTCTCCAGGATTGGTTTGAGAAATCCTCCCTCCAGTTTCGGAGTCACGGGTTGCTTTATCAGTCAGGGAGCCAAGAATGAACAGAACCCATTGGCTCATTTCACAGACGCCCATTTTATCAATGAAAGGCCTTTTACCATCAAAAGATACCGAGAGAAACAGCAGGGATGGAAACATCGAGTTTAATAGTGAGAGATTGTAAAGTCAGTCTGGATTCCAGCGTTAGGCACTGGTGGAATCCCATCTGTTTCCATTCTGGTGCCTGTTCCTGCACTGTCTGTGGACCCCATTCCCTTTGACCTTTCTGAGAGTGATAATATACATACTGTGTGTGAGAAGGAGTTGGCTGCACTGTTCCTTTGTCTCGGGGGGAGGAAACTTCACATTCATTCTGGATCCTTCTCGGATTTGCTCAGACTCTGAAAAATTCCAATTGGGGAAAGTTTCCATCGATTTTTGTATTGGGAATTAAAACAGATATCTGCGCATGCGTGACCCAGCCCCGCCCCCAACGCTGATTGTTGATGAGCAGAAGAGCGCATGCGCGCTCCCCTCCCCCAGCTCAGCCTGTGGGCGCCATTCCCTCAGTGAGCGGAAGAAGATGGTTTAAAACAGCCGGGAATGGAGAGATCACGGCCCCCGGGGGAAGGGAGCAAAGAGCAGCCGCGTTACAGCAGCTCATCGCTTCGGGACCGTGTCCGCAGATGGGCTCAGAGATCGGCATTGAGTCCAGGGTGAGGGCAGGGGAGTCCGGGGTCTGTTTGTAAGAGGCGGAGTGGATCAGGATCTGGTCCCGGAACATGGAGTGAGCGGGGGAAGGGAGAGTTCATTCTCGGGCTGTGTGTGTACAGGGTGTGTCCAGGGGAAGGGAGAGAGAATGGGAAGAACGTGCTATTTAAAATCATTGCTGTTTTCTCTCCCCAAACCAGTAGTGAATGGTCCTGGTTTAGTTCCTATCTCACCCTGTTTATTGTTATTGGACAGTGAAGAGTGGAAACAGAGCCGGACAGTAAGGATGTGGGGAGTTATGCAAAGAGCATCTATTGAAAGCACCAGGTGAGAAGTGTGAAGGACACATTTCAAACAGCGGCTGTTTGCTTTCTGTTGAACGGTTAGTCCCATGGGAGAGGGGATTAGAAACCCGACCTGTACAAAGGGCCCTGCCCCATAGGGTAGTCCCATTCATGGATCAGTGCAGGGGTTGCATTTTGTCTGGATGTCACTCAATTGTTCTAAAACAGCCTAACACACCTGGTATGCTGAAGCTGAGTGCTGCAGGACTGCAGTCGAGTCAGACACTGACAATGTATCACTGGTTTTCATTTGTCGAAGCACAAAATAATTATTAACAGAGCTATTAAACTGATCACTTTTGTATTTTCTACCTCACCTGTTATTGAGTAACAAGAGATAATTTTCTTTCTACAGGCAAATCCGAGAATGATCCAGAATGAATGTGAAGTTTCCTCCCCCCGAGACAAAGGAACAGTGCAGCCAACTCCTTCTCTCACACAGTAGGTATATTATCACTCTCAGAGCACAGAGACACAGACAGGTCATCAGTTCCACAGTCTCAGACAGCAGAAGTAGTCAGTTCCACACTGATCCCAAGTTCCAGAGACACATTTTCAATCCAACAGTCAAACAGAGCAGGTGAGGCAGACGCTGTTCCATTGCACCCGAACTCAGTCCCGCTGACAGGAAGATACAAAAATCCCAGTCCAAGATCACACTATCAGATTGTCAATTTCCAAGAAGTGCGGCATTCGCCATGAATTAAAAACCAGATACCCCGAGATTCCAATTGAATACTAGCCCAGAACCCTCACACCCACACGGGAGTTTAATACACGCAGTATCCATTCGAATAGTGTACCATTCGAATACAAATTGCAAGTCCAAAAATCATGTACAATATCAGATTGAGAAATGCTGTGACAGTGTAACCTGAGAAACAAATTAGATACCAGTTTATAATATACTCATAGCATGAGATTTAAAGATACAGTATCAATTCCTTTACTGCAGGCTGATCGACACATTATATACCAATTCAAAAATGTCACCATATCAGTTTGAAAGAAATATTATCATTCACAATAGTACTCACAGAGATACTGATATGATACTCGTCCAAAAAACACAAATCTTCTGATTAAAACCTCCAGCATCAAATCCTAAAGTGTATCCATGTTTACCAATTAAATACTTGGAAAAACTGTTTAAACATTAAGATCGTAAAGCTACAGTATTGAACACCATAATGTAATCTGAGAGAATAATTATATACAGATACAGAATGAATCTCACACTCAGATACAGTACAGAGACACACAAACACAGAATGAATCCCACACTCACATACAGTACTAGAGTTTGCTAGACACAGATTGAATCCAACACTCAAGTATGGTGCTAGAGATGTCAGATACAGAATGTATCACACACTGACATACAGTACCAAGGACTGACAGATAGCAAAACCATCCCACACTCTCATAAAGCACTAGAGACTGAGAGATACAAAATAAATCCCAAACTCAAACACAGTACCTGAGATTGGCAGATACAGAATGAAGACCACACTCACGTACAGTACCACAGTCTGATAGAGTACAGAATGAATCTCACACTCACACACAGTACTCGAGACTGACAGATACAGACTGAATCCCACACTCACACACAGTACCTGAGATTGGCAGATACAGAATGAAACTCACACACAGTACCAGAGACTGACAGATACAGAATGAATCCCACACTCACAAGCAGTACCTGAGTTTGGCAGATACAGAATGAATCTCACACTCATACACAGTACCAGAGACTGACAGATACAGAATGAATCCCACACTCACACACAGTACCTGAGATTGGCAGATGCAGAATGAATCTCACACACAGCACCAGAGACTGACAGATACAGAATGAATCCCACACTCACACACAGTGCCAGAGACTGAGAGATACAGAATGAATGCCACACTCACACGCAGTACCTGAGATTGGCAGATACAGAATTAATCTCACACTCACACACAGTACCAGAGACTGACAGATACAGTATGAATCTCACACCAACATACATTATGAGAAACTGGATATATGGAAATAATTCAACACCCACACACAGTACTAGAGAATGTATATGCAGAATGAATCCCACAGTCAAATAGAGTACCAGAGAGTGACAGTTACAGCATGAATCCCACACTCACAGTCAGTACCAGAGACTGAGAGTAACAAAGTGAATCTCACAGTCACCTACATTAGTGCAGGCTGAGTTACACATTACGTACCAGAGCAAAAATCTCACAGTCGCAGATCGAAAGATACCTCATCAATTCCATCAATGCTGTCTTAGTTACACATTACATACCAGTCCAAAAATTTCATCGTGTCAGATTTAAAGGTGCAGTATCAATTCTATTAGCGCAGACTGAGCTACATATTAGATATATTGGTAAATACTCATGGAGTATTACACTGAAATAAACAGTATCAATACCATTGGTACAGACTGAACTACACATTACATACGAGTCCAAAAACCTCATAAATGATCAGACTGGAAAATAGAGTTTCAATTCTATTAGCACTGCCTGAGCTGTACATTACATACCAGACTGGAAATCCAATAAAATATTAGACTAAAAGATGTAGTATCGATTTCATGAGTGCAGACTGAGCCACACATTATATAGCAGTCCAAGAATCTCATACCTTATCAGACTCAAAGATACAATATCAATTGCATTAGCACAGACAGAGCTACATGTTACACACCAGTCCAAAAATCTCATACAGTTTAGACTGAGATACAGAATTAATCCCATTATTGCAGAATAAACTAAACATTACATAAGGGTCCAATAATTTCACCGGGAACAGATTGAAAGGTACATTATCATTCACAATAAAGTTCATAGATTAAGATGTAATACTACTCCAAAACTCACACACATTGTTTGATTAAAGATAATTGAAAAGTGCATCCATATTAACAAATTAAATACTCGATGAATAACTGTATATAATTTAAAGTATTAAATCTACAGTTTCAAAAACGATACTTTAAACTGAAATAAGAACACCGAATGAATCCAGACTTGCACATTGTCTCAGAGACTGAATTACAGAATGAATCCCACACTGAGATAAAGTAGCAGAGAATGGCAGATACAGAATGAATCCCACACACACAGATAGCACCAGAGACTGACAGATACAGAATGAATCCATCACTTATATGTAATACCCCTGAGACTGAGAGATGCAGAATATACCCCATGCTCACACTCAGTACCAGAGACTGACAGATATAGAATGAATCCTACACTCACATACAGTATCCGGAACAGAATGAATCTCACTCGCGCACAGTACCAGGGACTGACAGATACAGAATGAATCTCTCACTCAAAAAGTACCAGAGACTGATGGATACAGAATGAATGTCACAGTCACATTACTGCTGACTGAGTTACACTTTACAGACCAGTCCAAAGATCTCATAGTATCAGATTGAAAGATAAAGTATAAATTCCATTAGTGCAGACTGAGCTACATATTAGATATATTGGTAAATACTCAGTATTATACAGATATAAATATTATCAATACCATTGGTGCAGACTGAGCTACACATTACATACGAGTCCAAAAATCACATAAATGATCAGACTGAAAGATATAGTTTAAATTCTTTTAGCACCGCCTGAGCTAAACATTATATAACAGTCCAACAATCTCATACAATGTTAGACTGAAAGGTACAGTATCGATTTCATTAGTGCAGACTGAGCCACACATTATATAGCAATCCAAGAATCTCATACCTTATCAGACTCAAAGACATAATATCAATTCCATTAGCACAGACTGAACTACATGTTACTCACCAGTCCAAAAACTTCATACAGTATAAGACTGATAGGTACAGTATCAATTCCTTTAGCGCAGGATGAGCTACATATTACATATCGTGTCCAAAAATCACATGTCGTGTTAGACTCAGATACAGAATTAATCCCATTATTGCAGACTGAGCTACTCATTACATACCAGTCCAATAATTTCACCGGGAACAGATTGAAACGTACATTATCATTCACAATACAGTTCAGAGATTAAGATATAATACTGCTCCAAAACTCTCACACATTGTTTGAATAAAGAAAATCGAAAAATGTATCCATATTAACAACGTAAATAATCGACGAAGAACTATATATAATTTAAAGCATTAAAGATACAGTTTCAAATACGATACTGTAA
This sequence comes from Heptranchias perlo, assembly GCF_035084215.1. NCBI lineage: Eukaryota > Metazoa > Chordata > Chondrichthyes > Hexanchiformes > Hexanchidae > Heptranchias > Heptranchias perlo. The sequence goes on from NW_027139666.1 coordinate 942,316, forward strand.
ACTGAAATAAGAATACAGAATGAATCCAGACTTGCACATTGTCTCAGAGACTGAATGACAGAATGAATCCCACACTGAGATAAAGTAGCAGAGAATGGCAGATACAGAATGAATCCCACACTCACATACAGCACCAGAAAATGACAGATACAGAAATAATCCCACACTCACATAAAGTACCAGAGACTGACAGATACAGAATGAATCCCAAACTCACGCACAGTACCAGAGACTGACAATGACAGAATCAACCCCACTCTCATGTACAGTGCTAGAGATGACATCTACTGGCCGTAAGCGAGAACTGTAATGAGGGAACAAATTCACATTATCTGTCGTGGTCAGAGAAACAGGATAATGTGCAATGTGATGGAAGTTTCGGTCTGCAACTTTTACTCTCGTATTTTTGCACTTTTTGACGGTGAAAAATGAAGACGATTGATTCATAATAAAGTTTTTGTTTCACTCATTCGATAGTTGTGAATTTACCCCATTGTATTTCGCTTTACATTGCGAAGTATTTCTCGCTGATATCTCAGGATGATTTACATTGCACCTCTACCCCATTTAGACTCTTATTTTCCATGCAGTATGTGGCCTCCTTATTCCCCCAGCGAAATGCACCACCTCACACTTTTCTATATTGAAATTCAATGGCCATTTGCACGGCCGTTCTGCAAGTTTATTTTGTCCCAGTCTTCCTCAATATTGACTATACGCCCTAAATCGATTACAAGAATTTAACACAGCATTACAAGTAGTTTTTGGTCCAAAAAAAATGTACTTGCAGCTCGTCTCCATTTTTTCTAAATCCCACTCGTGCAATATAATGTGAAGAATGAGTTTATCTTCTGTCCCTCTCTCATCTGCAAACTTCAATGTCCCGGGGTTTGGGGACATCTACTGTCCGGAAGCAGAACTGCAACAGTTCGGAACAAATTGCTGAAACCGGACAATGTGCAGTGTGAGCCTGTTTGTGATTGGTGGCAGGTACTAAATCTGATTTTTTAAACCTGCCCATTAACCTTTAGTGTTTGTTATTGAACAGTAAACAGAGCCGGACAGTAAGGATATGGGGTGTTATACAAAGAGCATCTATTGCAGGCATCAGGTGAGAAGTGTGAAGGTCACATTTTAAACAGCGGCTGTTTTGTTTCGGTTGAACGGTCAGTCCCATGAGAAAGGGGAGTAGAAATCTGATATGTACAAAGGTCCCTGCCCAATCGGGTAGACCCATTCATGGATCAGTGCAGGGGTTGGGTTGTGTCTGGATGTCACTCAATTGTAAAATTGCCCAACACACCTGGTGTGCAGAAGCTGAGTGCTGCAGTACTGCAGTGGAATCAGACACTGACACTGTTTGTATCGCTGTTTTTCCTTTGTGGATATTACAATGATTATTAACAGAGAGATTCAATTGATCACTTTTGCTTTTTTCTACCTCACCTGTTCTTGAGTTACAAGAGACAGTTTTTTTTCCATCAGTCAATTCGTTGAAGGACCCAGAATCAGTGTGATGTTTACTCCACCCGAGGCACAAGGAGCAGTCAGTGCAGCCAGCTCCTTCTCACACACAGTATGTACATTAACACTCAGAGCATAGAGACACAGACAGGTCATCAGTTCCACATTCTCAGATAGCAGAAATGGTCAATACCACACTGATCCCAATCCAACAGTCAAACAGAGCAGGAGAGACAGACGGAATTTCTATTTCACAATGACTCAGTACCGCTGACTGGCAAATAAATAATTCCCAGTCCAAAATCACACCCAGTTTCAGATTGAAAGGCACTGTTTCAATTCTCACATTATTTCAGCCTTAGCTACAAATTAAATACCAGATAGAACTGACACATGGTACTGATTGATAGATACAGAGTGAATAACAATAGTGTACTCCAAGATTAAAATTAAATACCAGCCCTCAACTCACACACATTTTGAGTTTAAAAGTGCAGTATTCATGCCAATAGTGCACCCTGAGATACAAATTAGATACCAATTCAGATGTTACCCATATTTGACTCACATATATGTTCAAAAAGCTCATGGTGTCAGAATGAAATGTACAGTTTTAATTCCTTTACTGCAGATTGAGGTACACGTTAGATACCAGTCCAAAATTCTCATACAGTATAAAACTGAAAGATATAGTGTTGATTTGATTAGTACAGACTGACGTACACATTACATACCAGTACAAAAATCTCTCACAGTATGAGACTGAAAGATGCAGTATCATCCCATTAGTGCAGACTGAGCTACACATTATATACCAGTCCAAAAATCACATTCAGGGTCAAACTGAAAGGCACAGTATGAATTCCATTACAGCAGACTGAGCTACACATTATATACCAGTTCAAAAAACAGATTCAGGGTCATGCCGAATGATGCAGTATCAATCCCATTAGTGCAGAATGAGTTACACATTACACACCAGTCTAAATATATGCCGCAGCATCAGACTGAAAGATACAGTATCAATTCCATTAGTGCAGACTGAGCTACACATTATATACAGTCCAAAATTCGCATGCAGTGTCGTACTGAAATATACAGTATGAATCCTATTAGTGTGGACTAAGCCACACATTACAAAACAAGTCCAAAAATCTCTCTCAGTGTCTGACTGAAAGCTAGAGTGTCAATTCCATTCGTACAGACTGAACTACACATTACATATCAGTCCAAAAATCACTTCAAGCTCATGCTGAAATGTACAGCATCAATTCCATTAGTGTTGACTGAACCACACATTGCATACTAGAACAAAAAAAAATCACAGTTTCAGATTGACAGAAAACGTATCAATTCCATCAATGCTGAATGAGCAACAAATTACATACAATCCATAAATCTCATACAGTGTCAGACTGAAAGATACTTTATCAATTCCATTAGTGCAGACTAAGCTACACATTACATACCGGTCCAAAAACCTCACACGGTATCGGACTGAAAGATACAGTATCATTCTTATTATAGCTGATTGAGCCCCAGTATCAATTTGATTTGTACAGACTGAGCTACACATTCCATACCAGTTCAAAAACCTCATACTTCATCTTTAAGTCTGTTACTGTATCAATTCCATTATAGCTGACTGAGCTACACCTTACAGACTAATCTAAATATATTACACAGAATCAGACTGAAAGATACAGTATCAATTCCATTAGCGCAGACTGAGCTGCACAAGAAATACCAGTCCAATAATTTCACAGTAAAAGATGAAATGTAAATTATCATTTACAATAGTCTTCAGAGATTAAAGTGTAATCCTACACCAAAACTCACACACGTTGTTTGATTAAAACAAAATCCAAAAGTTTATCCATAATTACAAATTAATGCTAGACAAAAGATTGTGCATACATTAATGAATTAAACATACAGTTTCAAGCAATATACTGTAACATGAAATAAGAATACAGAACGAATCCAGACTTGCACTTTGTCCCAGAGACGGAGTTACACAATGAATCCCACACTCACACGCAGTACCAGAGACTGACAAGAATAGAATGAATCCTACATTCACATAAAGCACCAGAGACTGACAGATAAAGAATAAATCCCCCACACACACATACACACACACAGTACCGGAGACTGACAGACACAGAATGAATCTCACACTCAATACAGTCCCAGAAACTGACAGAGAATTAATCCCAAACTCACATACATTCTGATATCGACTGGCTGTAAGGGAGAACTGTAACATAGTGGAACAAATTCACATTATCTGTCGTTGATACAGATTCAGGACAATGTGCAATGGGAGGAAATAGTTTCTCTCTGTAACTTCTGCTCTCGTAATTTTTCATATTTTGTGAGTGAAAATGAAGACAATTGATTCATAGTAATGTTCTTGCTTTGCTCATTCGAAAGTTGCCCCATTATGTTTCACTCTACATTGCGCAATATTTCTGTCTGATTTCTCAGGACACGATTTATATTAATTCAAATAAACCGAACTGAAACACAAATAAAAACTGAGCGCAAATCTGGAAGTTCCAATGACCGTCAAAAGTGAAAGGGATAAAACATAGAAAAAATTAAAACCGAAAATGCTGGAAAGACTCAGCAGGTCCGGCAGCATCTGTGGAGAAGGGAAGCTCGGGTTAACGGTTCAGGTCAATGACCCTTCTATAGATCAGAAAGGTTAATCCGACATAATTTAAATAAGGAACTGGAATCTGCAGAGGGAAAAACTTCAGAAAATCAATTAATTTCACTGACTCCGGGCAATTGTGTCCTGTGTCCACTGTACAGATCAGGAGAAATAATAATACAAAGGAACAAAGTTAAATTCAACGTTATGGGGGAAATAAATGAATATTTAAAATATTTTTAAAATATAAATTAGACCCGTTTGTGTTTTGGAAACACTATCCCTCTGAACATCATCAAATTCGGTTCCAGTCTTGGTGTTTCTGAATTCAGCGTGCTGGGATTCAAACCTGTTGGAATTAACTGTTTGGAAGGCAGCTATACTCACCATTATAGCACCTTATTTCACGAGGAGAGAGAAGTAGAGTGTTTCTGTGGAGTTTCACACTGAATTGCGCCCTTTGGGTTTTTGGTACTTTAATCACAGACAATAAATAGTTCCCAAACATCAGCCCCTGAACAGACACAACAAGCTGGTGGAATTTCTCATTCATAGATATTAAATAAAAGGATGACAAAAGCAAATAGGAAGAGGTTAGGAAGAAGTCACAAAAACAATTAGGGAAGAAAACAGGAACCACGAAATCAAATTATCAAGGAATATGAAAAGAAATAATAAATTATTCGACAGACACAAAAATAACAAAATGAAAATCAGAATAGTTTGAGTGCCACTGAGGGATGCACAAGATAAACTCACAGGTAACGTCAGCGAAATAGCAGAAATATTGAATTGTTACTTTGCTCATATTTACCCGGGAGATTAACAGGGTGAACATGATATTAAAGGAAGAGGTCAATAAAGATATCAAGACATTTAAGTTAGAAAGGGTGGTTAAACTGGTCCTGATGGATTGTATCCGTGCATATTAAATGAAGCAAGGGAAGAGATAGCAGAGGCACTGTTACATATATAGACAAAATCATCACAAAGTGCAATAGTGCCAAAGGACTGGATGACAGCTAATGGGATTGTTATATTTTAAAACAGGAGATAGAACAAGTGCAGGGAACTATGGACCAGTTAACGAAAGGTCGGTGGTGGGGATGATCATGGAATCCTTTACTCAATGATGCAGTAGATAAACATATAGAAACCGAATATATAATAAAGAATAGTCAGCACGGATTTCAGAAAGGGAAGGTTTAATAGTTTGACAGAAGGTTTGACAGTTTAATTTACAGTTCAACAGAACTTATCTCCTTTTCAATTCTGTTCCATTAGAAATAAACCTCTGTGTTTGTTTTCTATGACATTATCAACCTGAGTTGCTACTTTAATGATTTGTCAATCTGTACCCCTAAATCCCTTTGCTCTTCGACCCCATTTAGACTCTTATTTTCCAAGCAGTGTGTGGCCTCCTTATTCCCCCGAGCAAAATGCACCACGTCACAACTTTCTATATGGAAATTCAATGGCCATTTTCACCGCCTTTCAGCAAGTTTATTAAAGTCTTCTTGAATTTTGTTAGATTCTTCCTCAGTATAGGCTATACCCACTAAATAATTACAAGCATTTCACACGACATTACAACAAATGTTTGCTCCAACAAAATGTTCTCCATTCCCAGTTTCTCTGAATCCCACTCGTGTAATATAATGTGAAGAATGAGTTTATCTTCTGTCCCTCTCTCATCTGCAAACTTCAATGTCAGGGGTTTGGGGACATCTACTGGCCGGAAGCAGAACTGCAACAGTTCGGAACAAATTGCTGAAACCGGACAATGTGCAGTGTGAGCGTGTTTGTGATTGGTAGCAGGTATTAAATCTGATTGGATATCTGAAAAAACCTATCAGAGAGTGAAAGGAAAAGGTGACGTTTATCACTCCCAATGACCCAATCACAATCATTGCCTTCCACCATCCCTTATTAGCATAGGGCTGTGCTGCTGCCTATTTAATCCGAGCTCGGATTGGATTTCTGGGTCTGAAATTGAGTTTTGAGATGCCTGAGGACAAGAAAGCAGCTCCCAAGAAGGGCGCCAAGAAAACCTTGAGTAAAGCACCAGCCAAGGGCGGCAAGAAGCGGAGAAAGTCGAGGAAGGAGAGTTACTCCATCTACGTCTACAAAGTGATGAAGCAGGTTCACCCCGACACCGGCATCTCCTCAAAGGCCATGAGCATCATGAACTCCTTTGTGAACGATATTTTCGAGCGCATCGCGGGTGAGGCTTCCCGCCTGGCCCATTATAATAAACGCCACACCATCAGCTCCCGGGAGATCCAGACCGCTGTGCGCCTGTTGCTGCCCGGAGAACTGGCCAAACACGCCGTGTCGGAAGGGACAAAGGCGGTGACCAAGTACACCAGCTCCAAGTAAAACTCCACAATCAACTGAAAAAAAATAAACACAAAGGCTCTTTTAAGAGCCACCCACAGTCTCTCTGAAGACGCTGTGCCGACCCCTCTGTATGGAATCATTTTACTGTAGATAGTTTGATAGTAACTGTCTCTCTATAACTCTTGTGCTTTTCTAATTTCCCTTGAAATCTGGAAGATTCTCATAATCACTGCCAGGTATAATAATCTATGTGTCGCTTTCTGTTTAGTTCCAATAACCAAAAACGTGTCCCTGATTTTCTCATTCCCGTTCATATTCCGCCCCTTCCCCCGCGTCTGCCCCTTCATAGCCGTCATAAGGCGATGGATTAGACTTCATTTCTTTCTCCTTTTCACGTTTGTTTGTTCATTATTCGGGAATATCACTTTGAGAACCGCAATCCTTTGAAATGCAGCAACCCTGAAAGGGACGTCACACCGAGTACAGAATAGTCTAAAGGCTCTGTCACTGTTCGACTTCTTACACCAGGAGTCTCGGCTCCGGTTTCGATCGCGCTGCAGCTCCTGTGAACAGCGATCAATCCACAATCTGTGGTTTGTTACTTTTACAAAGATTGAGCTGGAATCTGTCCCGTTACAAAATGTTACTTTACTCCCGCCAGATTGAAAGCGAACGGTGAAGGGAGCCGGATTTTAAACGGATTGTAAAAGATTCTGGAAGTTGTGACGGGAAATGTGCAATAACAGAGTAAAAGGAGAGAGATTTTTTAAACTTTGTCTTAAGGCGACATTATTTACTAAATCCGCTTCTTGTGTTACAAATATTTTGGCGGGCTTTTCAAATTTCAAAAAAACGGTTCAGTTCGGTATTTTCCGCCCTTTTCTCATTGCCGGCTATTGATTGGCGAATAAAACAGCTCTCTGATTGGGCTGTTCGCTAAACCAATGAGAGTGAAAACAGATTGACCAATTACAAGTGCCCCCACTTTATACCTCCAGAAGGTATAAGAAGGGCGAGTGCGGGAAGATTTCTTCATTCTTTGTGAAAGTGTTTGTGAGATTGTGGAAATGTCTGGAAGAGGAAAAACCGGCGGGAAAGCTCGGGCCAAGGCCAAGTCTCGCTCATCCCGGGCCGGACTGCAGTTCCCTGTGGGTCGTGTTCACAGGCTCCTGCGAAAGGGGAACTATGCTGAACGTGTGGGTGCCGGAGCCCCGGTCTATCTGGCTGCTGTGCTCGAGTATCTGACGGCTGAAATCCTCGAGCTGGCCGGCAACGCGGCCCGCGATAATAAGAAGACCCGTATCATCCCCAGACACCTGCAGCTGGCCATCCGCAACGACGAGGAGCTCAACAAGCTGCTGGGACGGGTGACCATCGCTCAGGGCGGGGTGCTGCCGAATATCCAGGCCGTGCTGCTGCCGAAGAAAACCAGCAATGTGAGCTCCAAGAGCAAGTAAATCGGCCAAGATTTAATCTGATCAACCCAAAGGCTCTTTTCAGAGCCACCCACTGTATCTGTGAAAGGGCTGGTTACTGTCTGAAGAGACTGACCTATTGATCACAGTTATCCCCGGTCTACGTTGATATATTACATCACTATAGCGGTTGAAGGAATGGGAGCCAATGTAAGTCACCGAACACAAGGGTGACAGGTGAACGGGAGTTGGAGGGAGTTAGAATAGGGCAACGGAGATTTGTAGGAGTTCATGTTTACAGAGCGTGGAAGATCGGAGGCAGACCAGGAGAGCATTGGAATAGCAAAGTCTGGAGGTAACAAGGGAATGGATGAGTGTTTCAGCACCAGATCAGCTGAGGCAGGGGCGGAGACGCGCGATGTTTCAAAGGTGGAATTAGGTCTTGGTGATGGAGCGGATATGTGGTCGGATGCTCATCTCAGAGTCAGATAGGACACAAAGGTTGCGAACGGTCATATTCCGGCTCACACAGTGGCCAGGGTCAAGTCTCTGTCCATCCCGGTCCCTGAATCGATCCAGTCCCCAAACAGGACCTGGGTCTGTCCATCCCGACCACTGAATCTATCCAGTCCCCACACAAGACCTGGGTATGTCCATCCCGGTCCCTGAATCTATCCAATTTCACACTGACTCCAGCTCTAATTCAATTCATAATAGCCACACATGACCAATCTCCATCCATTCCGGTCCCTGAATCTATCCAGTCCCCAATGACCTCAGCTCTAATTAAACTCATTTTACCCACACAGGAACTGTCTCTGTCCATCCCGGTCCCTGAATATATGCAGGCCACACACAGGACCTGGGTCTGTCCATCCAATACCTGAATCTATCCAGTCCCCACACAGGACCTGGGTCGGTCCATCCTGGTCCCTGAATCTATCCAGTCCCCACACAGGACCTGGGTCTGTCCATCCAATATCTGAATCTATCCAGTCCCCACACAAGACCTGGGTCTGTCCATCCTGGTCCCTGAATCCATGCAGTCCCCATACAGGACCTGGGTCTGTCCATTCCGTTCCCTGATTCTGTCCAGTTCCCAATGACTTCAGCTCCAATAAACGCATTGTACCCACACAGTAACTGTCTCTGTCCATCCCAGGACCTGAATCTACCCAGTCCCCACACAGGATCATTCTCCATCCATCCCAGTGCCTGATTCTATCCAGTCCATACTGACCCAAGCACGGAAAGGTACAGATTGCCTTCCACACCGATTGATGTTTATTAAACTATTGGGCGCCTCCTGTCAGCTACAAATCTGAAACTAAAACTATCCCTCTTCTAACGTTTCCGTAGCGGCATTGATTGATTTTATTATGAAAGTGATTGTGTTGGAACTGTAGTGTGCCTCATTTATTGAATTTAAATTATATATTCCGCCTTTTTTTCTGGAAACCCTTGAATATCAAGCCGGAGTCTGTAAGGATTGTCTCTGAATTTGTATTTCCTATTTGATGCTGGTGAAAATTTTATAAAGGACGGTAACTAATTCCTGGAGGCGGAGCTTGAAGTTGCACGTCCGCTTGTCCGTCATTCTGAGCCAGTCTCCTCCTCTCCCGCACTTCATGCTCTGTCTTTCATTCAAACACTCTTCCCCGGACTGTCCGATAATGTGCCTTTCTCAACCAGGTCGGGGCGGGCTTTATAAATGCAGAAGAAAGGCGAGAGTCTTTCATTCAGCAGCGATCTGAGTGAAGAATCATCATGTCTGGCAGAGGTAAAGGAGGCAAAGGACTGGGCAAAGGCGGAGCCAAGCGGCACCGGAAAGTGCTTCGTGATAACATCCAGGGGATCACCAAACCAGCCATCCGCCGCCTGGCTCGCCGTGGCGGTGTCAAGCGGATCTCGGGTCTGATCTACGAGGAAACCCGCGGGGTGCTGAAGGTTTTCCTGGAGAATGTGATCAGGGACGCGGTCACCTACACTGAACACGCCAAGCGCAAGACGGTCACTGCCATGGATGTGGTGTACGCTCTGAAACGGCAGGGCCGCACTCTCTATGGATTCGGCGGCTGAACAACTCGATCCTTTCTAACCGGACACAAACCAAAGGCTCTTCTCAGAGCCACCCACCGCCTCACAGAGAGAGCACTGACCTGGGAACTGGTGCGGGGTTATGTGGGGCTCGGGAATAGTTTTATAATTAAAGAGTTTTCTGTGACACACAGTACGGTGAGGTGGGATCGGCGGCGTGCTGCACCGGTTACTGAGAGGGAACTTTCCCTTATTGAATGCACTGAATTGTCCAGGAAACGTTATAAGTGAGTTTACCCGGAGCTGAATTCCCCCCCCCCCCCACCTCGCTGAAATGTTCCTTCACTCCATTCGCTCTGTTTTGGTTCTATTTATCAGTCAGATGTTGTGATGTGGGACCGGGGGTTTCCATGGGAGAACAGGTTAAGCTGAGCCGCTGTGATAAGGGCCCAGCTTGTGATATGGATTTTCCCTCTGACGGTTGTTTCTGACACTGAGACTGAGAGGGTTTGTGAAATTGAACCGTTTGAGCTCAGTCATTGGGGACCTGGAATTACCACAGGCCCAACTGGCAAAGCCCGCTCTAAACTGAGGCTACTTCTCATTGGTTGCTTTGCTTGAAAACTAATTTCCTTAACCAATCGGAGAGACGACAATAAGAAAACGGAGCAAATTGTTGGCCACAATTGACCGATTTTTTAAAATTTGAAAAAAGCCGCCAATTTCAGTGTATGAAATAAGTGAATTACTCGGCCATGTCGTTTTTACACAAAGACTTAAAATCTCTTTGTAATAATGTTATTCCGTATTACACGTCCCAAATTCCGAGCGCTGTTTCAAAAACACATTGTCTATAACTTGCGGAATATAATCCCAATCATAGATTGCTGATATGGACAAATTTCACTTCTACCTGTAAAAATAACAAACTCCAGGTTATCAATTGATTCCGTTGCAGGGACTGAACAGGAACCGTGTGTCCTGAAAACGGAATCATGGACGAAGCCTGAAAATGAGCCAATTCTTTTCTCCAATCGTTCATTCTGGATTGTTACACTGCGGGGAACGTGCTGCTAATATGCGGGATATTAAGATCAGTAATTAATTATTTCAGAGATTGGCTCCACAGTGAGAAAGAGGAAGGAACTAAATTCTGATTCATAGCCCTGAAAGTGGTGGTTCACGGGAAAACCGGGGGCGGTCTAAATCTGAATGAGAGCGAGAGCAAAGCAAAAGGGAATTGAACGGACCCCGGACCCGTGTTCACTTTATTGGGCAGTAAATTCTACAGAGACAAACATTAAAATGGGGGAGTTTCACTGACTTTCTTTCAATTTATCCACCAGATTCAAAGGATGATGACCGAGTAAAGCAGCAATTCTGTATCTGTCAGTCTCTGGTCCCGTATGTGAGTCGGATTCATTCTGAATCTGTCAGACTCTAGTACTGTGTGTGAGTGTGGGATTCATTCTGTATCTATCAGTCTCTGATACTGTGTGTGAGTGTGGGATTCATTCTGTATCTGTCAGTCTCGGGTACTGTGTGTGAGTGTGGGATTCATTCGAGATCTGTCAGTCTCTGGTACTGTGTGCGAGTGTGGGATTCATTCTGTATCTGTCATTCTCTGGTACTGTGTGTGAGTGTGGGAATCATCCTGTATCTGTCAGTCTCTGGTACTATGTGTGAGTGTGGGTTTCATTCTGTATCTGTCAGTCTCTGGTACTGTATTTGAATGTGGAATTAATTCTAAATCTCTCTGTCTCTTGTCCTGTGTGTGAGTGTGGGGTACATTCTGTATTCGTCAGTTTCTGGTACTGTGTGTGAGAGAGGGATTTATTCTGTATCTGTCAGTCTCTTGGCCTGTGTGTGAATGTTGGATTCATTCTGGATCTGTCCGTCTCCGGTACTGTGTGTGAGTGTGGGATTCATTCTGTATCTGTCAGTTTCTGGTACTGTGTGTGAGTGTGGGATTCATTCTGTATCTGTCAGTCTCTTGGCCTGTGTGTGAGTGTGGGATTCATTCTGGATCTGTCCCTCTCCCGTACTGTGTGTGAGTGTGGGATTCATTCTGTATCTGTCCGTCTCTGGTACTGTATTTGAATGTAGGATTCAATCTAAATCTGTCAGTCTCTTGTCCTGTGTATGAGTGTGGGTTGCATTCTGTATTTGTTCGTCTCTGGTACTGTGTGTGAATGTGGGATACATTCTGTATCTGTCAGTCTCTGGTACTGTGTGTGAGTGAGGGATTTATTCTGTATCTGTCAGTCTCTGGTACTGTGTGTGAATGTGGGATTCACTCTGTATCTGTCAGTCTCTAGTACTGTATGTGAGTTTCGGATTCCTTCTGCATGTCAGTCTCTGCACTGTATCTGAGTGTGAGATTCATTCTGTGTCTATATTTATTCTCTCAGATTACATTATGGTGTTCAATATTGTAGCTTTAATATCTCAATGTTTAAATAGTTTTTATCAATATGGATACACTTTAGGATTTGATGCTGGAGGTTTTAATCAGATAATTTGTGTGCTTTTTGGATAACTATTAAATCTGTATCTCGGAGTAATATTGTGAATGATAATGTATCTTTCAAACTGACATTTTTGAATTGGTATATAATGTGCAGATCAGTCTGCATGAAATGAATTGATACTGCATCTTTAATTTTTGTTTTGTAAGATTTTTGGACTTGTGTGTCTGTGATACTGTATCATTAAATCTCTTAACATGAGTATATTATAAACTGGTATCTAATGTGTTTCTCAGGTTATACTGTCACAGCATTTCTCAATCTGATATTGTACATGAGTTTTGGACTTGCAATTTGTATCCGAATGATGCACTATTCGAATGAATAAGGCATGTATTGACCTCACTTGTGTGTGAGAGTTCTGGGCTAGTATTCAATTTGAATCTCGGGGTATCTGGTATTTAATTCACGGCTAATATTGCCATTTTGTGAAATTGACAATCTGAAAACGAGACTTTGGACTGGGATTTTTGTATCTACCTGTCAGCGGGATTGAGTTCGGGAGAAATGGAACAGTGTCTGCCTCACCTCCTCTGTTTGGCTGTTGGATTGAAAATGTGTCTCTGGAACTTGGGATCAGTGTGGGACTGACGACTTCTGCTGTCTGAGACTGTGGAACTGATGACCTGTCTGTGTCTCTGTGCTCTGAGAGTGATAATATACATACTGTGTGTGAGAAGGCGCTGGCTGCACTGTTCCTTTGCCTCGGGTGGAGGAAACGTCACATTCACTCTGGCTCGTTCAAGGGTTTGCCTGTAGAAAGAAACGTATCTCTTGTAACTCAAGTACAGGTGAGGTAGAAAATACGTAAGTGATCAGTTTAATAACTGTTAACCCATCAACACATCCAGTGGCACATTTGGACAGGGAAACTACTGGCAAACAGGTACAGAATGGTCTGATTCCGGTCCTACACTTTCACGTGAGGCATCTACACCCACAGTGTCACTCTAACTCGGACATCGATACAGGGAGAGGCTCGGGCACGCGTGCAAAGTACAAGAGATGCAAGTTTTCATTTCCGATATGGTATCAGCTTGGCTCTGTTGGAAATATTTTCATCTCTAATGAACCAGACTCGGATCAAATAAAGTTTGTCTATTTTTCCTCTCCAGTTATTGTGACAGAGGCTGTTTCACTGTAACTCGCACTAATAGAACTTAAGTGTTTTCGCTCAGCGCTAGAATCAGAAGCAGTGTAAAACTTAGTGTCACATTCACTGCGGTACTCGTCACTGACACAGGAACAGACTGACAGGGACAGAATAAATCCCTCACTCAGCCAATAACAGACAAATTTCACTCACTGATTCAGCAATCGCTGACACAATAATCAACACATCCGTCACCTTCTGGCGGACAAATCTGGGTATTGGAAGTCAGACCGAGTAAGTGTTCTGGGAGGATGAGACTGTAAATAACACTTACAATAATGGCCGGAACACAATAGAGTGCCTCTTGTTGCCGATGATCAAACTCACCTGTTATTTCTGTATTCCACCCTCCCAGTTTAATGAACTGATTATTTTGTGCCTCATTTCCTATACAATCTGTAAATTTCAACCTATTGGAGGTTGGCGACATCTACTGTCCAGAAGCGAGTATTGAACAGATCATTTGTATTCAACAACATATCGTTAGTTTCTAACTAAGCGATTTATTATTAAATTAAGCTCTGACTCGCTTCAGCCCTTTCATAGATACAGTGGGTGGCTCTGAAAAGAGCCTTTGGGTTATCAGATTAAATCTTGACCGGTTTACTTGCTCTTGGTGCTCACACTGCTGGTTTTCTTCGGCAGCAGCACGGCCTGGATATTCGGCAGCACCCCGCCCTGAGCGATGGTCACCCGTCCCAGCAGCTTGTTGAGCTCCTCGTCGTTGCGGATGGCCAGCTGCAGGTGTCTGGGGATGATGCGGGTCTTCTTGTTGTCTCGGGCCGCGTTGCCGGCCAGCTCGAGGATTTCAGCCGTCAGATACTCGAGCACAGCAGCCAGATAGACCGGGGCTCCGGCACCCACACGTTCAGCATAGTTCCCCTTTCGCAGGTGCCTGTGAACACGGCCCACAGGGAACTGCAGTCCGGCCCGGGATGAGCGAGACTTGGCCTTGGCCCGAGCTTTCCCGCCGGTTTTTCCTCTTCCAGACATTTCCACAATCTCACAAACACTTTCACAAAGAATGAAGAATGACGGCTGTATTAACCCTTTTTATTGACTGAAAGATCATCTGATTGGTTGGGCATTATTACACCTCATTTGCCTATTTCAATAACCAATCAGATAGCTGGAAATTAGATGAGGGCGGGATTCAACAGCCTCAACGGACAGATTAGGAATTTTATGAATTTCAAAAAACCCGCCAGTGTCGTAAAGGACCGGATTTAGATCAATGTCGCCCTGAGCACAAGATTTTAAACCCGTTCATTTTATCTTTTCTTATTCAGCGGTACCCGTCACCAATCGCTGGCGCTGTTTTAAAATCTGCTTTAATTTATGGCTCATTCTATTATCGCTTACAAACTGTACCGGACGGGACTAAAGCCCCATTCACAGCATTCCGTGAAGTGACACGTTTTTATTCAGTCTTTATGAAAGTGACACGTTATAGTTTGTTCCTTTCTCACAGAGCCGGGAGTGCTTCTATTAAACGAGGGACCCGGACGGAATTCTCATTCTGCGCCTATTCCGCTGTGTTTCTGCAAGGGGTGCGTTTGCTTTTAAAATGGGGATTTTCACCTCAGACATTAAACATTTCTGAGATTGAATTCATGGAGATAATGGAATTGCTCCCGGGGTCATTCAGGGTGTGTTCGTGGCTGGAATAGTAACGCTTTAAGAACAAAACGAATGGGAAGGAGCGGATCAGAAACTCGCGTTCAGTTTATGGGTCAGAAATTTCAACGGTGCAGTTACAGTATCAGTTTTGGATTGGAATAATATCGCGGTATTAAAAAGATACTAAGCAATTATATAGGAAATGCAGCTCTTTCAGAGAGGTTGTGGGTGGCTCTTAAAAGAGCCGTTGTGGTTTTTTTTCAGTACATTGTGGAGTTTTACTTGGAGCTGGTGTACTTGGTCACCGCCTTTGTCCCTTCCGACACAGCGTGCTTGGCCAGTTCCCCGGGCAGCAGCAGGCGCACGGCGGTCTGAATCTCCCGGGAGCTGATGGTCGCCCGCTTGTTGTAATGGGCCAGGCGGGAAGCCTCACCCGCGATGCGCTCGAAAATATCGTTCACAAAGGAGTTCATGATGCCCATGGCCTTGGAGGAGATGCCGGTGTCGGGGTGAACCTGCTTCATCACTTTGTAGATGTAGATGGAGTAACTCTCCTTCCTCGACTTTCTCCGCTTCTTGCCGCCCTTGGCTGGTGCTTTACTCAAGGTTTTCTTGGCGCCCTTCTTGGGAGCTGCTTTCTTGTCCTCAGGCATTTTCAAACTCAATTTGAGACCCAGAAATGACCCAAATCCGCTCCGAGCTCGGATGAAATAGGCAGCCCCACAGCCCTATGCTAATGAGGGATGGGGGAAGGCAATGATTGTGATTGGGTCACTGAGAGTGATGTCACAATAATTATTCACTGTAACTCTCTGATTGGATACCTGAAGAAACCAATCAGATTTAGAACCTGCCACCAATCACAAACACGCTCACACTGCACATTGTCCGGTTTCAGCAATTTGTTCCGAACTGTTGCAGTTCTGATTCCGGCCAGTAGATGTCCCCAAACCCCGGGTCAATGAAGTTTGCCGATGAGAGAGGGACAGAAGATAAACTCATTCTTCACAATATCTTGCAAGAGTGGGATTCAGAAAAACTGGGAATGGAGACGAGATGCAAATACATTTTGTTGGACCAAACATTGGTTTTAATGCTGTGTTAAATTCTTGTAATTGATTTTGGGATTATAGCCAATACTTCGACAAAATATACTTGCAGAACGGCTGTGTAAATGTGTATTGAATTTCAATATAGAAAGGTGTGAGCTGGTGCATTTTGTTAGGGGGAATAAGGAGGCCACATACTGCTTGGAAAATATGAGTTTAAATGGGGTAGAGGAGCAATGTAAATCGTGTCCTGAGAAATCAGAGAGAAATACTGCGCAATGTAAGTGAAAAATAACGGGGTAAATTCACAACTATCGAATGAGTGAAACAAAAACTTTATTTTGAATCAATTGTCTTCATTTTGCAATCAGAAAACGTGCAAAATTACGAGAATAGTGATGTCTTGAGGAGTGTACATATTACAGAGAGGGAGGTGCTGGAAGTCTTAACGCGCATCAAGGTAGATAAATCTCCGGGACCTGATGAAATGTATCCCAGGACGTTATGGGAGGTTAGGGAGGAAATTGCGGGTCCCCTAGCAGAGATATTTGAATCATCCACCGCTACAGGTGAGGTGCCTGAAGATTGGAGGGTAGCAAATGTTGTGCCTTTGTTTAAGAAGGGCGGCAGGGAAAAGCCTGGGAACTACAGACCAGTGAGCCTGACATCTGTAGTGGGTAAGTTGTTAGAGGGTATTCTGAGGGACAGAATCTACAGGCATTTGGAGAGGCAGGGACTAATTAGGAACAGTCAGCATGGTTTTGTGAGAGGAAAATCATGTCTCACGAATTTGATTGAGTTTTTTGAAGGGGTAACCAAGAAGATAGATGAGGGCTGTGCAGTAGACGTGGTCTACATGGACTTCAGCAAAGCATTTGACAAGGTACCGCATGGTAGGTTGTTACATAAGGTTAAATCTCATGGGATCCAAGGTGAGGTAGCCAATTGGATACAAAATTGGCTTGACGACAGAAGACAGAGGGTGGTTGTCGAGGGTTGTTTTTCAAACTGGATGCCTGTGTCCAGCGGTGTGCCTCAGGGATCGGTGCTGGGTCCGCTGTTATTTGTTATTTATATTAATGATTTGGATGAGAATTTAGGAGGCATGGTTAGTAAGTTTGCAGATGACACCAAGATTGGTGGCATTGTGGACAGTGAAGAAGGTTATCTAGGATTGCAACGGGATCTTGATAAATTGGGCCAGTGGGCCGATGAATGGCAGATGGAGTTTAATTTAGATAAATGTGAGGTGATGCATTTTGGTAGATCGAATCGGGCCAGGACCTACTCCGTTAATGGTAGGGCGTTGGGGAGAGTTATCGAACAAAGAGATCTAGGAGTACAGATTCATAGCTCCTTGAAAGTGGAGTCACAGGTGGATAGGGTGGTGAAGAAGGCATTCAGCATGCTTGGTTTCATTGGTTAGAACATTGAATGCAGGAGTTGGGATGTCTTGTTGAAGTTGTACAGGGCATTGGTGAGGCCACACTTGGAGTACTGTCTACAGTTCTGGTCACCCTATTATAGAAAGGATATTATTAAACTAGAAAGAGTGCAGAAAAGATTTACTAGGATGCTACCGGGACTTGATGGTTTGACTTACAGGGAGAGGTTAGACAGACTGGGACTTTATTCCCTGGAGAGTAGGAGGTTAAGGGGTGATCTTATAGAAGTCTATAAAATAATGAGGGGCATAGATAAGGTCGATAGTCAAAATCTTTTCCCAAAGGTAGGGGAGTCTATAACGAGGGGGCACAGATTTAAGGTGAGAGGGGAGAGATACAAAAGGATCCAGAGGGGCAATTTTTTCACTCAAAGGGTGGTGAGTGTCTGGAACGAGCTGCCAGAGGCAGTAGTAGAGGCGGGTACAATTTTGTCTTTTAAAAAGCATTTGGACAGTTACATGGGGAAGATGGGTATCGAGGGATATGGGCCAAGTGCAGGCAATTGGGACTAGCTTAGTGGTATAAACTGGGCGACATGGACATGTTGGGCCGAAGGGCCTGTTTCCATGTTGTAACTTCTATGATTCTATGATTCTATGATTCTATGAATAGAAGTGACAGACAGAAACTTTCCTCAAATTGCACATTGTCCTGTTTCTGCAACCACGACAGATCATGCGAATTTGTTTTCCGCTCTTTCACAGTTCTCGCCTACGTCCAGTAGAGGTCAGTCTCTTGTACTGTGTATGAGAGCGGGATTTCATCTGCATCTGTCAATCTCTGATACTGTGTGTGTGGGATTCATTCTGCATCTGTCATTCTCTGGTACTGAGTATGAGCATGGTATTTATTCTGTATCTCTCAGTCTCTGGCACTACATATGAGTTTAGGATCGTTCTGTATCTGCCAGTCTCTTTCACTGTATATGAGAGAGGGATTAATTCTGTATCTGCCAGTCTCAGGTACTGTGCATAAGTGTGGAATTAACTCTCTTACTGTCAGTCTCTGGTGCTATCTGTGATTGTGGGATTCATTCTGCATCTGCCATTATCTGCTACTTTATCTAAGTGTGGCATTCATTCTGTCATTCAGTCACTGAGACAAAGTGCAAATCTGAATTCATTCTGTATTCTTATTTCAGTTACCAGTATTTTACTTGAAACTGTATCTTTAACACTTTAAAGTATATGCAGTTTTTCGTCAAGTATTTAATTTGTAAATATGGATATATTTTTCGATTTTCTTTAATCAAACCACGTGTGTGGGTTTTAGAGTAGCATCACATCTTAATCTCTGAACTCATATGTGAATGATAATGTACCTTTCAATCTGTCCATGGTGAAATTATTGGACTGGTATGTTATGTGCAGCTCAGATCTGCAATAATGTCTGTGATTACTTTCTGTAAGTGTGGGATTCATTCTGTTCCTGTCAATTTCTGGTATTGTGTGTGAGTGAGCTTAATTTTGTATCTGTCAGTCCCTGGTGCTGTATATGGTTGTGGGATTCATTCTGTATCTATCAGTCTCGGGTGCTGTATGTGAGTGTAGGATTCATTCTGTATTTGTCAGTCTCTCGATCTGTATGTGAGTGTGGGATTCATTCTGTATCTGTCAGTCTCTGGTACAGTCTGTGAGTGTGGGAATCATTCTGTATCTCTCAGTCCCTGGTACTGTGTGTGAGGGATTCATTCTGTATCTGTCAGTCTCTGGTACAGTCTGTGAGTGTGGGATTCATTCAATATCTGTTAGTCCCTGGTATTGTGTGTGAAGGAGGGTTTCATTCTGTTCCCCTCAGTGTCAGATGCTGTATGTGAGGGAGTCATTCATTCTGCATCTATCAATTTCTAGTACTGTTTGTGAGTGATATAAATGTTGTCTCTGTCAGTCCGTGCTACAGTGTGTGAGTGTAGGATTCATTCGGTATCTGTCAGTCACTGGTATATTGTGCGAGTGTTGGTTTCATTCTATTTGTCAGTCTCTGGTACTGTGGGAGTGTGTGAATCATTCTATGTCTGTCAGTCCCTTGTACTGTGTGTGAGTGCAGGATTCATTCGGTATCTGTCAGTCACTGTTACATTGTGTGAGTGCTGGTTTCAATTTGCATGTCAGTATCTGGCCCTCCATCTGAGTGTGAGATTCATTCCTTATCTGTATGTAATTTGCATCTCCGTTTACAGTATGGTGTTCCAAACTATCTTTAATACCTCAATGTATCAATATTTTTCCCAGTGTTTAATTGGTAGATAATGATACATTTTAAAATGTAATGCTGTAGGTTATAATCAGAGAATGTGGGCACTTTTTGGACTTCTATTAAATCTGTATCGAGGGAAAACAATTGTGACTTAGTTTATCTTCCAAAATGATATGGTGACATTTTTGAACTTGTATATAATGTGTAGGTCAGTCTGAATGAATGGAATACTGTATATGTCAGTCTCAATCTGTATCAGTTTTTTGTAGTGGTTTATAATGTGTAGATCAGTCTGCACTAATGGAATTGATACTGTATCTTTCAATCTGAAACTATGAGATTTTTGGACTGTGTATTGTGTAACTCAGACTGCATTAATGTGTGTGACTGTGAGATTCATTCTGTATCTGTCAGTCCCTATTACTGTCTGTGAGTGTGGGATTCATTCTGTATCTGTCAGTCCCTATTACTGTCTGTGAGTGTGGGATTCATTCTGTATCTGTCAGTCCCCAGCACTGTCTGTGAGTGTGGGATTCATTCTGTATCTGTCAGTCCATAGTACTGTCTGTGAATGTGTGATTCATTCTTTATCTGTCAGGCTCTGGTACTGTGGGAGTGTGTGATTCATTCTATGTCTGTCACTCCCTTGTACTGTGTGTGAATGTAGGATTCAATCAGTATCTGTCAGTCACTGTTACAATGTGTGAGTGCTGCTTTCATTCTTTTTGTCAGACTCTGGCCCTCTATCTGAGTCTGAGATTCATTCTTTATCTCTGTGTAATTTGTATCTCCATTTACAGTATGGTGTTCAAAACAGTATCTTTAATACCTCAATGTATGCATATTTTTCCCAGTGTTTAATTGGCTGATAATGAAATTCTGTAGAATATAGTCAGAGAATGTGGGCACTTTTCAGACTACTATTAAATCTGTATCGATGTGAACACAATTGTGCATTAGTTTCTCTTCCAAACTGATAAAGTGACATTTTTGAACTTGTATATGATGTGCAGCTCAGTCTGCATGAATGGAAAACTGTATATTTCAGAGTGAATTTGCATCAGTTTTTTGTAGTGGTTTATAATGTGTAGATCAGTCTGCACTAATGGAATTGATACTGTATCTTTCAATCTGATACTTCTTGGACTGGTAAGTAATGTGTTACACAGCCTGCACTAATGTGTGATTCATTTTGTATCTCCCAGTCTCTGGAACAGTGTGTGAGTGTGAGATTCATTCTGTATCTTGTCAGTCGTGTGTGTGAGTTTGTGATTTATTCTATATATGCAGTCTCTGATACTGTGAGTGTGGGATTTATTCTGTGTCTTTCAGTCTCCAGTCTTGTATGTGGGTGTTGAATTCATTCTATTTCTGCAGCCTCTCAGACTGCATGTTGGTGTGGGATGCATTCACTATCTGTCAGTCTCTGGTACTGTGTGAATGTGGGAGTCATTATTTATTTGTCAGTCTCTAGTACTTTATGAGAGTGAGTAATTAACCAGATATCGATCAGCCCTTGGTACTGTATGCCAGTGTGGGATTCAAACTGTATCTGTCATCTCTGGTACCATATGTGAGTGTAGGATTCGCTCTGTGTCTGTCAGTCTCTAGTATTGTATGTGAGTTTGGGATTCCTTTTGCATCTGTCAGTCTCTGGTACTGTATCTGAGTGTGAGATTCATTCTGTATTTGTATGTAATTATTCTCTCA
Organism: Heptranchias perlo; assembly: GCF_035084215.1. Taxonomy (NCBI): domain Eukaryota; kingdom Metazoa; phylum Chordata; class Chondrichthyes; order Hexanchiformes; family Hexanchidae; genus Heptranchias; species Heptranchias perlo. Next base: position 963,932 of record NW_027139666.1, read on the forward strand.
GATTGCATTATTGCGTTCAAAATTGTAGCTTTAATATCTTCATGTTTTGGTCATATCTCTCATTATTTAACTGGTAAATATGGATACACTTTAGGATTTGACGCTGTAGGTTTTAATCAGATAATTTATCTGCTTTTTGAACTACTATTAAATCTGTATCTCTGTAAGTACAAATGTGTATGATAATGTATATTTCAAATTGATATGGTGACACTTTTCAAATGGTATATAATGTGTAGCTCAGTCTATACTAATAGAATTGATACTGTATCTATAAATCTCATACTATGAGTGTATTATCAACTGATATCTAATTTGTTTCTCAGGTTACACTGTCACAGCATTTCTCAATCTGATACTGTACATGAGTTTTGGACATGTATGGAATTTGTATCACATGATACATGCAATATCCATTCGAATAGTGTATTAAACTCACATGTGTGTGTGAGTTCTGAGCTAGTATTCAATTGGAATCTCAGGGTACATTATTGGGATAGATTATGTACCTTCCAATCGGGTGCCATGTGTGATTTCGATCTGTGATTTAATTCGTACCTAATGTTGCCCTATTGTGAGATTGACTCAGTGCCTTTCAATCTGATAGTGTGATCTTGGACTGGGATTTTTGTATCTACCTGTCAGCGGGACTCAGCTCGGGGGAAATGGAACAGTGTCTGCCTCACCTGCTCTGTTTGAACGTTGGATTGAAAATGTGCCTGTGAAACTTGGGATCAGTGTGGGACTGAGTGCTTCTACTGTCTGAGACTGTGGAACTGATGACCTGTCTGTGCCTCTGTGTCTCTGTGCGCTGTGTGTGATAATGTACTTACTGTGTGGGAGAAGGAGTTGGCTGCACTGTTCCTTGTGCCTCGAGTGGAGGAAACATACCACTGATTCTGGGTCCTTGAAGGATTTGCCTGTCGGAAGAAATTTATCTCTTGTAACTCAAGAACCAGTGAGGTAGAAAATACAAAAGTGTTCGAATTAATATCCATGTCAATGATTATTTTGAATATCCACAAATGAAAACCAGTGATACAAACAGTGTCAGTGTCTGACTCCACTGCAGTACTGCAGCACTCAGCTTCTGCACACCAGGTGTGTTGGGCAATTTTACAACAATTTAGTGACATCCAGACACAACCCAACCCCTGCACTGATCCATGAATGGGACAACCCGATGGGGCAGGGACCTTTGTACAGGTCAGGTTTCTAATCCCCTCTCCCATTGGACTTACCGTTCAAATGAAAGCAAACAGCCGCTGTTTAAAATGTGTCCTTCACACTTCTCACCTGATCCCTGCAACAGACGCTCTTTGTATAACTCCCCACATCCTCACTGACCGGCTCTGTTTCCACTCTTCACTGTCCAATAACAACAAACAGGGTGAGACTGGAACTAAACCAGGAACATTCACTACTGGTTTGGGGAGAGAAAACAGCAATGGTTTTAAATAGCAGGTTCTTCCCATTCAGTCTCCCTTCCCCTGGACACACCCTGGACACACACAGCCCGAGAATGACCTCTCCCTTCCCCCGCTCACTCCATGTTCCGGGACCAGTTCCTGATCCACTCCGCCTCTTACAAACAGACCCCGGACTCCCCCTGACCTTCCCCCGGACTCAATGCCGATCTCTGAGCCCATCTGCGGACACGGTCCCGAAGCGATGAGCTGCTGTAACGAGGCTGCTCTTTGCTCCCTTCCCCCGGGGGCCGTGATCTCTCCATTCCCGGCTGTTTTAAACCATCTTCTTCCGCTCACTGAGTGAATGGCGCCCACAGGCCGAGCTGGGGGAGGGGAGCGCGCATGCGCTCTTCTGTTCACCAACAACCAGCGCTGGGGGCGGAGCTGAGCCGCGCATGCGCAGATATCTGGTTTCAATCCCAATACAAAAATCGATGGAAACTTTCCCCAATTGGAATTTTTCAGAGTCTGAGCAAAGGAAATGGGGCTGGGGGAAAGGTCAGAGGGAATGGGGTCCACAGGCAGTGCAGGAACAGGCACCAGAATGGAAAACAGATGGGATTCCACCAGTGCCTAACGCTGGAATCCAGACTGACTTTACAATCTCTAACTATTAAACCAGATGTTTCCATCCCTGCTGTTTCTCTCGGAATCTTTTGATGGTAAAGAGCCTTTCATAGATAAAGTGGGCGGGTGATAAATGGCTTTGATTCATTCTTGCACTCTTTACTGATAAAACAGACGCGTGAGGAAGAAGCTGGGGCGGGGGGAGGATTTCTCAAACCAATCCTGGAGAAAAAAGGAGGAAAGAGTGAGTCGATGTGTTTGTTGGGATCGTGTCGGATTAATATCTGACAGCACCGGTCCCAGATTAATTTAATCAGATTGAAACTCTCGATTACTGAGAGTAATACCGAACGTCCCTGAGCTGCAAAACAGAATAAAGTACAACAGGCAAGAGAGGGTTAAATGTGGCCCATTGTTTTTGTCACTCTCTGAACTGTGTGTGGGATTAATAGTGTGTCTGCCTCTGGTACAATATCAGTGAGAGATGAGATTGCATCTTTTGTCTCTCCAATTGGATATTTCTGGATTAAACGAAACTTTACAGGTTAGTCTGCAACTGATACTGTGGCACTTTGTCTCTCCGTGTTCTCTCTCACCGTGTCTGTCTCCCTGTCTCCCTCTCTCTGTCTCTCTCTGGTGCTGTATATGAATGTGGGATGATGCTATTGAGCTTGATATGAACACACTGATAGGAAGTGTACGATTGTCAGTGTGTGTTTGTCTCTCTGTAGTGCTGGACATGAAGGTGGGATACTGTCTGACATAAAACAGAGAGAATGGGTTCTCCGGGCCGGGCCGCAGTGTAACCGGGGATGTGTTCGGCTTCAGTCCCAGTTCATGGACATTTCTTTTTCACAGATTCAGGGTGAGAGTCTCTGTGAGACGGTACCACTAGCGGAGAAACATCGCGTCTCAAGTCAAACCCCAACACAAGAGATTCTCGAAATCAGCTAGAATAAAGTGTTTGTAAACTGCTGAACCCGTCCGGGAGGGGATGTGTGGGGAGATAGAATCGGGGGAGTCTGGGACTGAAATGGAAGGAGGCGGGTTGACTTGTTATAGAAGGGACTGTATTTAGGCAGGAATATTACTGACTGTTAATTGTAACGGGGCTTATTTAAAAGCTGCGGGTTTCTGGAAATCCTTGAATATGAAGTCCGAGTATGTAAGAGTTTGTCCAGAGCGCTGTGTTTCGGTTCTAATATCGATAAACTGTTTGAAATTGGCGGGTGGAGAAAGCTGGAGGTGGAGCTGGAAGATCAGAGGCCGCTCTCTGCTCTGTCTGTCACTCTTTCTCCTCCACTCCCGCCCTCTCTGTTTAATCCCTTACATGGAAGCAACGCGGGTAGTTGGACTCGAAACACGGTTGACAAGTCAACAAGACGAAAGGCGAGTAATGTTTCAAATCTCCTGGGCACCAGGTAATTCACTGTCATTTGTTTCTGTACAGAGTTACATTTCAGTGATTCCCCAGTGTGTTTGATGCGTTATTTAAATAATCCAACAAAATATAACAGAAACGGAGCGAAGCGCTGAATCCCACAGATGTAGAAAGGTTCGTCGAACAGTTCTGGTGATGCCTTACGAGCCCAGCATGGCAACTATTTTAAATAAATACAAGAAATCTGGTGATGTGTGGGCTGGGGTTCATAAGTCACCGTTTAAAGTACCGGACTTTGGTCGGTGCCCCGACTCCAGTCCCATTAATACCCAATGTCGTCTACACCAAGACAAAAGAAGCTCAAAGTAACACTGGTCGCATGATATCAGCGTCTCCTTCAGTCAGTAACCAGTCTTTTTACACATTCAGTGGGTGGATCTGAACATGAGCCTTTGCATCGAGTTACATCGAAACCAAGGTACAGAAACAGGCCATTCGGCCGAATTAGTCTGTGACGGTGTTCATGCTCCACGTGAGCCTCCTCCTTCCTTACTTCATCTAACTCTATCACAACACCCTTCTATTCCTTTCTCCCTCATGTCCTTCTCTATCTTCCCCTTAAATGCCCCTATGTTATTTTCCTCAACGACTCCTTGGGTAGCGAGTTCCACATTCTTCCCAATCTTTGGGTAAAGCAGTTTCTCCTGAATTCCCAATTGGATTTATTAGCGATTATTTTATATTTATTACCTGAAGTGTTGGACTCCCCACAAGTGGAATCATTTTCCCTGCGTCTCCCCTTTCAAACCTGATCATTATCCTGTGGACTTCTATCAGGTCAACCCTCAGCCTTCTCTTTTCTAGTGAAATGAGCCCCAGCCTGTTCAACATTTCCTGATAAGAATATCCTCTCATTTCTGGTATCACCTTTGTGAATCTTTTTTGCACCTTCTCCAATCCCTCTCCGTCCTTTCTATAACATGGAGACCAGAACTGTGCACAATACTCCAAGTGTGGTCTAACCAAGGTCCCATACAATTTTAACATAACTTCTTTGTTTTCAAATCTATCCCTCTCGAAATGAATCTTAGTGTTTGATTTGTCTTTTATGACCTTATTGAGCAGCGTCGCTAGTTCTTGTAATTTTTATATCTGTACCCCTAGATCCCTTTGCTCCTCTATCCCGTTTAGACTCCTATTATCCAAGCAGTGTGTGACCTCCTTATTCTCCATTCTGCAAGTTTATTAATGTCCTCTTGCAATTTGCTACATTCTTCCTTTGTATTAAATACATCCCCCAATTTGGAGTCGTCGACACATTTTGAAATTGTACTTCTGATTCCCGTTTCCAAATTGTCAATGTAAATTGTGAAGAACAGTAGTCCCAGCAACTGGAACATCACTTCCCACCTTTTGCCAGTCTGAGTAGCGACTCTTAACCTCTATTCTCGTTTTTCTGCTTTGTCGCCAGCTTACGATCCATTCTACCACCTGTCCCCTGACTCCACGTGCTCTGAAATTAGCCATGAGTCTACAACGCGAAACCTTATCGAAGGCCTTCGGAAAATCCAAATATATTTAATCTAATGCTTTAAACTTGTATTCAATTTCTGTTCCTTCTTCAAAGATTTCAATAAGGTTGGTCCTGTCCTTTGGGATATCAGATTAAATCTTTGCCGCTTTACTTGCTCTTGGAGCTGACAATGCTGGTTTTCTTCGGCAGCAGCACGGCCTGGATATCTGGCGACACCCTGAGCGATGGTCACCCGTCCCAGCAGCTTGTTGAGCTCCTCGTCGTTGTGGATGGCCAGCTGCAGGTGTCTGGGGATGATGCGGGTCTTCGTGTTGTCGTGGGCTACGTTGGCGGCCAGCTCGAGGATTTCAGCCGTCAGATACTCGAGCACAAAAGCCAGATAGACCGGGGCTCCGGCACCCACATTCAGCGGATTTCCACTTTCGCAGGAGCAAGTGAACACGGCCCACAGGGAACTACAGTACCGGCCCGGGATGAGCGAGGCTTGGCCTTGGCCCGAGCTTTAACGCCGGTTTTTCCTCTTCCAGACATTTCCACAATCTCACAAATACGTTAATGCAGAATAAAGAACTCTCCTGCTCTCGCCCTTCTTATACCTTCTGGAGGAGTACAGTGGGGGCATTTGTAGTGGGTCTCTCTCAGAGTGTTTACACTGCCCGCTCACCCTCACTGATATTCTATCTTTCAACTGCTGTAATATTGTCCTTTAGCAATATTGCTGGTCTCCCTCCTTTCCCAACTTCTCTGTCCTTTCTAAAGATCTTATAGACTTGAATATTAAGCAGCCAGTCGTGCCCAGCTGGTAGTCCGGTCTCCGTAATCATTTAATGTAATTATTTAACCTCACGAAATGGGTGATGCGGCCGAAAAACGTGAAGGATTACTGGATAGTGTGTAATTTCCATTGGTTGGGGGGTTTGCGACATCTACTGGGCGGAGACGTGAACTACAAAAGAGCGAGAAATGGTCAGTCGGAAACCGGTTCAAATGAAGAACAAAATCCAACCGCTTGCGGTGTCTGTTCAGGGTGTGATGTTTAACAACTATTTTATGATGATGGATGGTCAGCGATGGTGGTATAGTGGTGAGCATAGTTGCCTTCCAAGAAATTGATTCGGGTTCGATTCCCGGCCATCGCAATTAAGTGTTCTCATTAGTTTATTTCCTTCAGAAACTCTTAAGTATTGAATTTGATGCAGTTCAGTTGGATATTGTTTCCAAAACATAAACGAGTGTAGGTTTAGTAAAATGATTTCAGCCTTTATTTATTTTCCCTATAGAAGGAATAGAGGAAAAACATGCTGGAAATAGTGAGCTGCAAAGTGTCTAATGAGAGTGAGGATGGCAAATGAAATGGTAGCCTTTATTGTAAGGGTTTTGAAATATAAGATTAAGGAGATCTTGCTGCAATTGCAGTATGAGGAAATATTGTGTAAAATTGGCCTATATTCTGTGGAGATAGAAGAATGAGAGGTGATCTCATTGAAATGTATAACATTCTTAGACGGCTTGACAGGGTAGATGCTGAGAGGCTGATTCCCCTCGCTGGAGAGTCAAGAACTGGAGCTCATAGTCACAAGATAAGGAGTCGGCCATTTAGGACCGATATGAGAAAAATTTCTGCACTCAAAGGGTTATGAATCTTTGGAATTCTCTACCCCTGAGGGCTGTGGATGCTCAGTCGTTGAGTATATTCAAAGCTGAGATCGATAGATTATTGGAATCTCGGGGAATCAATGGATATGGGGATCGGGTGCGAAAGTGGAGTTGAGGTCGAAGATCAGCCCTGATCTGATTGAATGGCAGAGATGGCTCGTGGGGCCGTATGGCCTACTCCTGCTCCTATTTCTTACGTTCTTATGTAGAGAGCCTTGTATCCAAGTGTGCTGATGACACTAAGTTAGGTGGCACAATTAACATTATAGATTGGAGCAGAAAGTTGCAAAGGGAAATTGACAGATTAAGTGAGTGGGCAAAACTGTGGCAGATGGAGTTCAACGTGGGGAAGCGTGAGGTCATCCAATTTGGACCATAAAAAGATAGATCAGAGTATTTTCTAAATGCGGAGAAGTTAGGAACTGTGGGGGAGGAGAGAGATTTGTGGACCAAATGCAGAATTCACTAAAAATGCAAAAAAAAGTTAAAATGGTAATGGAATTTTGATTTTTATCTCAAGGGATCCGGAATAAAAAGGAGTGGAATTTATGTCACAGTTATACGGAGCTCTGGTTAGACCTCATTTAAAGTATTGTATTCAGTTCTGGGCACCGCACCTCTGGCAGGATAAGAACAGATGAAATATGAGCAGTAGGTGGCCTTAGGGCCCTTCGAGCCTGCTCCGCCATTCAATCGATCATGGCTGATTTTGTACCTCCACACCACTTTACTGCCCGATCCCCATATCCCTTGATTTCCTTGTCCAAAAATCTATCAAACTCAATCTTGAATACATTAAACGACTGAACATCCACAACCTCTGGGGTGGAGAGAACAGCATCGAGGAAGATAAAGGGAATGAAGTGAAATGTGTCATACAGTTACATCTCGCTGCTCTGTCTGACCATTTTGATCACGACTTCCCTGCAGAGGGATTTGAAAATTTGATGGAAAAGCGTTGGTTGAAAGATCCTTTTGCTTTCGAAAATCCTGAATAAATAATGAAGCTAAACTTGATGCTTGAGCAAGAAAACGAGCTGATGCGACTCACCTGTAAGCACACTGAAAGCACACCACAAGTCATTCAGTTTGTCATGTTTTTCGATCAGTGTTTTCAAAGAATATCCTCTGTTGAGTAAGATTAGTGTTCTGTTGTTGCTGCCGTTCAAAACAACCTACATCTGCGAACTGGGATTTTCGACTCTGACAAAGTTAAAAACAAGAGAAGGAAACCGACTCAACAGTGCACCTGATATGCGTGGAGCGCTTTCATCTTGTGATCCAGATTGGAACGAGATCGTGAACAACAGGCGGACCCACCCGCCACGTTAAATAAGTGAAACTCAACCTGACCGTTTCATTATTGTATTTAAACTGTATTTAAAATGATTTTCAAGGAACGTCGATGTCTAATTTTAGTTATTACTTGAAGTGAAGTGAAGAGCGAGCATGTATTGACCTTTATTGGGATTTGATGAAAACTCCAGTCAGAAGATATTATTGTGGATGGCCCGACTAGAGAGTGGGCAAAACTTGACCTCCTCTTGGGAAATAAGGAAGGGCAGGTGACAGAAGTGTTAGTGAGGGATCACTTTGGGACCAGTGATCATAATTCCATTAGTTTTAAGATAGCTATGGAGAAGGATAGGTCTGGCCCAAAAGTTAAAATTCTAAATTGGGGAAAGGCCAATTTTGATGGTATTAGACAGGAACTTTCAGAAGTTGATTGGGAGAGTCTGTTGGCAGGCAAAGGGACGTCTGGTAAGTGGGAGGCTTTCAAAAGTGTGTTAACCAGGGTTCAGTGTAAGCACATTCCTTATAAAGTGAAGGGCAAGGCTGGTAGAAGTAGGGAACCTTGGATGACTCGGGAGATTGAGGCACTAGTCAAAAATAAGAAGGAGGCATATGACATGCATAGGCAGCTGGGATCAAGTGGATCCCTTGAAGAGTATAGAGATTGCCGGAGTAGAGTTAAGAGAGAAATCAGGAGGGCAAAAAGGGGATATGAGATTGCTTTGGCAGATCAGGCAAAGGTGAATCCAAAGAGCTTCTACAAATACATAAAGGGCAAAAGGGTAACAAGGGAGAGAGTAGGGCCTCTTAAGGATCAACAAGGTCATCTATGTGCGGAACCACAAGAGATGGGTGAGATCCTGAATGAATATTTCACATCGGTATTTACGGTTGAGAAAGGCATGGATGTTAGGGAACTTGGGGAAATAAATAGTGATGTCTTGAGGAGTGTACATATTACAGAGAGGGAGGTGCTGGAAGTCTTAACGCGCATCAAGGTAGATAAATCTCCGGGACCTGATGAAATGTATCCCAGGACGTTATGGGAGGTTAGGGAGGAAATTGCGGGTCCCCTAGCAGAGATATTTGAATCATCCACCGCTACAGGTGAGGTGCCTGAAGATTGGAGGGTAGCAAATGTTGTGCCTTTGTTTAAGAAGGGCGGCAGGGAAAAGCCTGGGAACTACAGACCAGTGAGCCTGACATCTGTAGTGGGTAAGTTGTTAGAGGGTATTCTGAGGGACAGAATCTACAGGCATTTGGAGAGGCAGGGACTAATTAGGAACAGTCAGCATGGTTTTGTGAGAGGAAAATCATGTCTCACGAATTTGATTGAGTTTTTTGAAGGGGTAACCAAGAAGATAGATGAGGGCTGTGCAGTAGACGTGGTCTACATGGACTTCAGCAAAGCATTTGACAAGGTACCGCATGGTAGGTTGTTACATAAGGTTAAATCTCATGGGATCCAAGGTGAGGTAGCCAATTGGATACAAAATTGGCTTGACGACAGAAGACAGAGGGTGGTTGTCGAGGGTTGTTTTTCAAACTGGATGCCTGTGTCCAGCGGTGTGCCTCAGGGATCGGTGCTGGGTCCGCTGTTATTTGTTATTTATATTAATGATTTGGATGAGAATTTAGGAGGCATGGTTAGTAAGTTTGCAGATGACACCAAGATTGGTGGCATTGTGGACAGTGAAGAAGGTTATCTAGGATTGCAACGGGATCTTGATAAATTGGGCCAGTGGGCCGATGAATGGCAGATGGAGTTTAATTTAGATAAATGTGAGGTGATGCATTTTGGTAGATCGAATCGGGCCAGGACCTACTCCGTTAATGGTAGGGCGTTGGGGAGAGTTATAGAACAAAGAGATCTAGGAGTACAGATTCATAGCTCCTTGAAAGTGGAGTCACAGGTGGATAGGGTGGTGAAGAAGGCATTCAGCATGCTTGGTTTCATTGGTCAGAACATTGAATGCAGGAGTTGGGATGTCTTGTTGAAGTTGTACAGGGCATTGGTGAGGCCACACTTGGAGTACTGTGTACAGTTCTGGTCACCCTATTATAGAAAGGATATTATTAAACTAGAAAGAGTGCAGAAAAGATTCACTAGGATGCTACCGGGACTTGATGGTTTGACTTACAGGGAGAGGTTAGACAGACTGGGACTTTATTCCCTGGAGAGTAGGAGGTTAAGGGGTGATCTTATAGAAGTCTATAAAATAATGAGGGGCATAGATAAGGTCGATAGTCAAAATCTTTTCCCAAAGGTAGGGGAGTCTATAACGAGGGGGCACAGATTTAAGGTGAGAGGGGAGAGATACAAAAGGATCCAGAGGGGCAATTTTTTCACTCAAAGGGTGGTGAGTGTCTGGAACGAGCTGCCAGAGGCAGTAGTAGAGGCGGGTACAATTTTGTCTTTTAAAAAGCATTTGGACAGTTACATGGGGAAGATGGGTATCGAGGGATATGGGCCAAGTGCAGGCAATTGGGACTAGCTTAGTGGTATAAACTGGGCGACATGGACATGTTGGGCCGAAGGGCCTGTTTCCATGTTGTAACTTCTATGATTCTATGATTCTATGATATGTTTTGGGTCCCTGGGGGAAGTGTTTTTCTTCCGCTGGGTCACGAAAAAAAAAGTTTGAAAAACACTGTTCCTCATTGTACGGTCAGTGTCTGTTTAGCAAACCGGCTCTGAATTCCTCAGTCTGTATTTCGAGAAAGGGTTCTGTGCGCGACGCGGGCAATATGAACGGTGACCGACGCACTGCGACTAATGGCGGCCGGAGGCCCCACAATACCCGCGCCCCAGAAACCCCTCTATCTCTCCAAGGTGCTGATTTTCCGCTCAGACTGCGCATGCTCCCGAGGACCGCCGTGCATTCTGGGAACTCATCGCTGCTTTGTTCGCGAGTCGGACTCGGTGGAAACGGGAGAAGAAACCGGTAAGCGGCGGGTAGGACGGGGGAGGCGCTGGATGATGGGTGTAATGGAGTCCCGGGACCCCCGCCCGCCCGATCCCCCGGGTCCCCCGGCTCTGATTCAGGGCCTGAGCCGCACTCGGTGTTGCTGAGACTCCGCTCAGTGCAAATGCAGGTTGTTGTTGATCTGCTCCCGTTGGCCTCAGCTTTGCCGGTCAGAATCAGCCAGGGACGGTGACTGTGCTGCTCCCAATGGTTGAAATGCCGGCAGCTCGCTGTACAGGCTCACAGGTGCAGAATTACCACTTGGCCGGGTACTGGAGGGCAATCAGTGACTGGGGCCGAAACCCAACATCACGCAGAACCTTCAGGAGAGAAAAGGAGGAAAAATAGATCCTGCCATGAATCTGGATTTCAAACAGCGAGGACGTGTCACGGAGGGAGAGTGTGTGGGACGGGGGAATTCACAGCTTAATAGGGGCAAGGAGGGAGAGTGTGTGGGACGGGGGATTTAAGCTTAATAGGAGCAAGGAGGGAGAGTGTGTGGGACGGGGGATTTACATCCCAGTAGGGGCAAGGGGGGAGAGTGTGGGACAGGGGTTTTACAGCTTAATGATGGAAAGGAGGGAGAGTGCGTGGGACGGGGGATTTACAGCTTAATAGGAGCAAGGAGGGAGAGTGTGGGACGGGGGATTTACAGCTTAATCGGGGCAAGGAGGGAGAGTGTAGGTCGGGTGATTTGTAGCTTAACAGGGGCAAGAAGGGATAGTGTGTGGGACGGGGGATTTACATCCCAGTAGGGGCAAGGGGGGACAGTGTGGGACAGGGGTTTGACAGCTTAATGATGGCAAGGAGGGAGAGTGTAGGTCGGGTGATTTATAGCTTAACAGGGGCAAGAAGGGATAGTGTGTGGGACGGGGGATTTATAGCTCAATAGCGGCAAGGAGGGAGAGTGTGTGGGACGGGGGATTTACAGCTTAATAGGAGCAAGGAGGGGGAGTGTGGACGGGGGATTTACAGATTAATCGGGGCAAGGAGGGAGAGTGTGTGGGAAGGGGCATTCACAGCTTAATAGGGGCAAGGAGGGAGAGTGTGTGGGACGGGCCATTCACAGCTTAGGATGGGCAAGGGAGAAAAGAATGCTCCAGAGAAACTAGAACTGTGTGTTCTGAATTTCTATCCTGTATTTATGGCGATGAATTATGTAAATATGAGCACAGATGCGTAGAGGCTTGTATTCTCTTGAATATACAAGATTAAGGACTGATCTAATTGAGGTGTTTAAGATGATGAGAGGTTTTGATAGAGTAGATGGAGATAAACTATTTCCTCTGGTGGGAGAGTCCAGAACAAGGGGGAATCATCTTAAAATTAGAGCTCGGCCATTGAGGGGTGATGTCCGGAAGCAATTCTTCACACAAAGGGGAGTGGAAATCTGGAACTCTCTTCACTCCAAAAAGCTGTTGAGGCCGGGGGTCAATTGTAAATTTGAAAATTGAGTTTGATAGATTTTAGTTTGGCCAAAGTATTAAGGATTCTTATGCCAAGGAGGGTAGATAGAGTTAAGATATAAATCAGCCATGATCTAATTGAATGGCGGAACCGGCTCGTGGGGCTGAATGGCCAACTCCTGTTCCTATGTTCCTAAATGCAGCCATCCGCAATAAGATTGTGGATGGCAAGGGCCTTGCTCACAAGTGAACGGACATCTGGAGGGAGATGCGGTGAGAGCAGGTGACTGGTCAGGGAGTGTCTGTAAATGAAGTAGAAATGGGGACGGTCAGGGAGCGTCTGTCAATGAAGGAGAAATGGTGACTGGTCATGGAGTGTCCGTAAATGAAGGATAAATGGTGACTGGTCATGGAGTGTTTGTCAATGAAGGAGAACTGGTGACAGGTCAGGGAGTGTCTATAAATGAAGGAAGAATGGAGACGGTCAGGGAGTGTCTGTAAATGAAGGAGAAATGCTGACTAGTTAGGGAGTGTCTGTAAATGAAGGAAAAATGGTGACTGGACAGGGATTGTCTCTAAATGAAGGATAAATGGTGACGGGTGAGGAAGTGTCTGCCTATGAAGGAGAAACAGTGAATTATCAGGGAGTGTCTATCAATGAAAGAGAAATGGGGTCAGGTCAGTGAATGTCTGTAAATGAAGAATAAATGGTGATCAGTCAGGGAGTGTCTGCAAATGAAGGAAAAATTGCCTGATTATGGAGTGTCTGTAAATGAAGGAAAAATAGTGTCTGGTTAGGGAGTGTCTATAAATGAAATCGAAATGGTGACAGGTCAGGGCGTGTCTATAAATGAAGGAGGAATGCTGACGGGTCAGGGAGTGTATATAAATGCAGGTGAAATGGCACCTGGTAAGGGAGTATCTATAAATGGGAGAGGACATGGTGACAGGTCATGGAGTGTCTATAAATGAAGGAAAAATGGTGACGGGATAGGGACTATCTATAAATGACGGAGAAATGGTGACAGTTCAGGCAGAGTCTGTAAATGACGGAGAAATTGTGACAGTTCAGGCAGAGTCTGTAAATGATGGAGAAATGGTGACTTGTCAGGCAGCGTTTGTTAATGAAGGAGAAATAGTAACTGGTCAAGGAGTGTCTGTCAATGAAGGAGGAACGGTGATTGGTCCGGGAGTGTCTGTGAATGCAGGAGAAATGTTGTCATGTCAGGTATTGTCTACAAATGAAGAAGAAATAGTGATGGGCCAGGGAGCGTCTATTAATGAAGGAGAAATGGTGTTTGATCAGGGAGTGTCTGTAAATGAAAGTGAAATGGTGACTGGTCAGTGAGTGTCAGCAAATAAAGGAGAAATTGTGATAGGTCAGGGATAGTCTTTAAATGAAGGAGAAATGGTGACTGGTCAGGGTGATTCCGTCGCCAAATTTGGGAGGTATTACATATGGACTGCTTACAGGCAGCTGTAGGGAGGGACATAGTGTCGAAATGAGGGGCAGACCATATACACACAGCAAGAGTGAACATCTTCAGGAGAGGAGAGGGGAACCAGTGAGTGTAGAACTGAATCCAACCAGAGTCAGCACATTCAGGGGAAGAGAGAGTTGGGAGCAGTGAATGTAGAACTGAACCTAGCCAGAGCAAGCAACTTCAGTGGAGGAGAGGGAATGGAACCAGTGAGTGTAGAACTGAAACCAGTCCGAGTCGGGATCTTCAAGACAGAAAAATTAAATAGAAGGAAAATTGTTGCAAGTGATGCGATGGGTTTGCGTTTCAGCAGATGGAGGAGGGTGAGTGTGCGGGACGGGGATTTACAGTCTGTGGGAATGAGCGAGCGGGTAGAATGTTCCATAGAAACTAGAATTGCCTGTTCTGAATTTCAATCCCGTATTCACAGTGAGGACTTTTGTTATCTCCTTTTACAGGGTATTAGAAGGGGAGGATTTGCAGACGAGAAACTCAAACCAAACATCACGTCAAGATCTGACAGTCACTCTATTCACCAGCCCCTGAAGATTATCGGCCTTAAAATATAGGAGAAATGTTGATCTGTTCCATCCGTGGGAAAAGATTTCAAACATCACTGTGACTGGAATAGCAGCGAGACACACACACCCGAATGAGAGTGTTCCAGTGCACTGACTGTGGAAAGAAATTTAACCAGTTACACAGCCTGAAAAAACATCGTACCATTCACAGTGGGGAGAAACCAGACAAATGTTCTCTTTGCAGACGAGACTTGAACTGGTCGTCCAACCTGGAGAGACACGAGGACGCCCGCACCATGGAGAAACCGTGGAAATGTGGGGACTGTGGGAGGGGATTCAGTTACTCGTCCCGGCTGGAAACTCATCGACACAGACACACTGGGGAGAGGCCGTTCACCTGCTCCGTGTGTGGGAAGGGATTCACTCAGTCATCCCACCTCATTGAACATGAACTTGTTCACACTGATAAGAGACTTTTTTAATGTTCTGCCTGTGAGAAGAGCTTTAAAAGAAAAAGTGATCTGCTGACACACCAACGCATTCACAGTGGGGAGAGGTCGTTCACCTGCTCCGTGTGTGGGAAGGGATTCATTCAGTCATCCAACCTGCTGACACACCAGCGAATTCACACTGGGGAGAGGCCGTTCACCTGCTCCGTGTGTGGGAGCGGATTCACTCAATCTTCCCACCTCATTGAACATCAACTTGTTCACACTGATAGTGTCTTTTTAAATGTTCTGTCTGTGAGAAGAGCTTTAAAAGAAAAAGTGATCTGCTGACACACCAACGTACTCACACTGGGGAGAGGCCGTTCATCTGCTCCGTGTGTGGGAAGGGATTTACTCGGTCATCCAGCCTACTGACACACCAGCGAGTCCACACTGGGGAGATGCCGTTCACCTGCTCTGTGTGTGGGAAGCGATTCACTCGATCATCCCACCTCCTGAGACATCAGCAAGTTCACATCGGGGAGAGGCCATTCACCTGCTCCCTGTGCGGGAAGGGATTCGCTCAGTCATCCACCCTGCTGACACACCAGCGAGTTCACACTGGGGAGAGGCCGTTCACCTGCTCCGTGTGTGGGAAGAGCTTCACTCAGTCATCCACCCTGCTGACACACCAACGAGTTCACACTGGGGAGAGGCCATTCACCTGCTCTGTGTGTGGGAAGGAATTCACTTGTTCATCCGGCCTCATTGAACACCAACTTGTTCACACTGATAAGAGACCCTTTAAATGTTCTAACTGTGAGAAGAGCTTTAAAAGAACATGGGATCTGATGAGACATGAACGTATTCACATTGAGGAGATTCCGATCACCTGTTCCGTGTGTGGGATGGGATTCACTCAGTCATCCCTCCTGCTGAGTCACCAGCGGGTTCACATTTGACTGCAGGAGTTGGATTCTGCTGTTATTGCTGTATCCAGGACTAAACCACGTTCATTCTGACAGTTGGAGTTTGTTTCTGATGTTAATGACCCCCTTTAACTGGGCTGAAGTTTAGTATTCTGTACAAGTGTCAAATAAATCAGCTTTCTTTTAAACACAGTGTTTTTGACCTTCATATCTCGATGATAAAAGAAACAGTTGGAGGATGTATGACGACGTGAGTGGAATACATCTTCGTACTGAGCTCCTCCACCTTTTTAAAAGATAGATCTTCAAGATATCCAAGTCTGACAGGACATAAAATTCTATTATATCACAGGGTCCAGTTCAATCAGCCTGAGCAGGTTTCCACTCTCCTTGTGTGAAAAAGAGCTTCCTGATTTCAATCCGAGACGCCCTAGCTCTAAATTTAAGGTTATGTCCTCTTGTTCTGGATTCCCCCACCAGAGAAAATAGTTTCTGTTTCTACCACTTCGAATCCCTTTATCATTTTAAATCCCTGGATCAGATCACCCTTCAAACTTCTAAACTGAAAGGAATGCAAAACCAAGTTTATGCAACCGGTCCTCATAATTGAACACTTCAATGCCCAGTATCATTCTGGTGAATCTGCACTGTCCCCCCTCCAAGGCCAATATATCCTTGGTGAGGATCAGTACTCCAGATGGGCTCTGACCAAGGCTCTGTAGAACTGAAGCATCACTTCCTTCCCTTTGTATTCCAACACTGGAGATAAAGGCCATTAGTCTGTGGTTGCTTTTTGCATCTGTGCACTAGCATTTAGTGATTTGTGTCCATGGACACCCAAATCCCTTTGCTCCTTCACCATTCGCAGTCTCTCACTTTAAGAAAATACTCCAATGTTACCTTTTTGCATCCAAAGTGAATGATCTCACACTTCCCCACATTGAACTCCATCTGCCACAGTTTGTCCATTCACTTAAACTTTCCCTTTGTAACTTTCTGCTCCCATCTACACAACTTACTGTGCCTCATAACTTAGTGTCATCTGGAAACTTGGATCTACAACTCTCTATTCCTTCATCCAATTTATTGATAAATATGGTGAAAAGCTGAGGCCCCAGTACAGATCCATGGGGACACCACTAGTCATATCCCGCCAATCAAAGAAAATTCCCTTTCTCCTTACTCTTTTCTCCGACCTCCCAACCAATTGCAACCCAAGTCACAAGGTCACTTTCAATTTTGTGCCTTTTATTTATTCCATTAATCTCTTGTGCTGAACCTTTTCAAATGCATTCTGTAAGTCCATATAGAAAACCTTCATAGACACTCCCCTGTCCACCTTGTTAGTTTCCTCAACAAATCCAACGAAATTAGTCAGATATGACCTGCCCTTCACAAATCCAAGTTGACTCTCTTTGACCAGCTCATTTTTTTTCTCATGATAGATTTCAGTTAGTTCCCCACAACCGACGTTAAAATGACAAGTCTGTATTGTCCTGGTTTCTCCCTCCTTCCTTTCTTAAATAAACGGAGTGACATTTTCAACATTCATATCCAAAGGCACAATTCCTGAGTCTGGAGAGCTTTGGGAAATTATGACGAATGCATCTGCAATTTCCCCACCTGTTTCCTTTAAAACTCTGGGGTGGAAACCGTCACATCCTGGAGATTTCATTCTTAGTTTGTAGTTATTTATTTATCTGACTGTGTATAACAGGACTGAGTGTCCCAGCACTGAGTGTGTGTATAACAGGACTGAATGTCCCAGCACTGACTGTGTCTATAACAGGACTGAATGTCCCAGCACTGACTGTGTCTATAACAGGACTGAGTGTCCCAGCACTGACTGTGTGTATAACAGGACTGAATGTCCCAGCACTGACTGTGTCTACAACAGGACTGAATGTCCCAGCACTGACTGTGTCTATAACAGGACTGAGTGTCTTAGCACTGACTCTGTATATAACAGGACTGAGTGTCCCAGCACTGACTGTGTCTATAACAGGACTGAGTGTCTTAGCACTGACTCTGTATATAACAGGACTGAGTGTCCTAGCACTGACTGTGTGTTATACAGGACTGAGAGTCCGAGCACTGAGGGTGGCGAGACATGCGGTTGTCGGTGGAGATTAAATCGGTTGCAGGGGATTACAGAGATAGGGAGAGGGTGAGGGCCATGGAGGGATTTGAACACGAGGATTGTAGGGCTGGAAGAGGTTGCAGAGATAGGGAGGGGGTGAGGGCCATAGAGGGATTTGAACACGAGGATGAGAATTTTAAAGTCGAGGCATTGCCACACCGGGAGCCAATGTAATAGAACACGAACAGAGCAAGACACACACAGAGGTCTCACAACAGAGCATGAACGGTCTCAAGGACCACCTCCCTCCAGGGGTCACGATACCTCCATCGCGGGGTCGTGGTCACACCATCCCGGGGTCGCGGTCCCTCCGTCCCTGGGGTCGCGGTACATCCGTCCCTGGGGTCGCGGTCCCTCCATCCCGGGTTCACGGCCCCTCCCTCCCGGGGTCGCGTTCCCTCCGTCCGCGGGGTCACAGTGCCTCCATCCCTGGGGTCGCAGTTCCTCCATCCCGGTGTCGACGCCCCGCTGTCCCAGGATCGCGATCCCACCATCCCGGGGTCACAGTCCCTCCATCCCTGGGGTCGCAGTTCCTCCATCCCGGTGTCGACGCCCCGCTGTCCCAGGATCGCGATCCCACCATCCCGGGGTCACAGTCCCTCCATCCCTGGGGTCGCAGTTCCTCCATCCCGGGGTCGACGCCCCGCTGTCCCAGGATCGCGGTCCCACCATCCGGGGTCGCGGTCCCTCCATCCCCGGGTCTCAGTCCCACCGTTCGAGGGTCTCGGTCCCTCCATCCCGGGGTCTCAGTCCCACCGTTCCAGGGTCTCGGTCCCTCCATCCCGGGGTCTCGGTCCCACCATCCCGGGGTCGCGGTCCCTCCGTCCCGGGGTCTCAGTCCCACCGTTCCAGGGTCTCGGTCCCTCCATCCCGGGGTCTCGGTCCCTCCATCAGGGTGTCTCGGTCCCACCGTCCCGGGGTCTCGGTCCCTCCGTCCCGGGGGTTGCGACCCCATTAACGCCGATCGGGCCTGAAGTCGGAGGAGCTGTTGCCCGGGCCGGCCTCACGGCGCCATTCCAAGGCCCCGGGGCCCAGGCCACTTCCAGATGCGGACCCTCCCTCTGTCGGTCTCGACCCCGCCCACAGCAGCGGCCGCCCGCCCACCGACCCGAGGCCGCCATCATCATCCTCCCGGGACGCGGATGTTGCTGAAGGAACGCGGCATAGGGACCGCGCGGCGCATGCGCGGCGCCCCTCGGGCCGGAGATGTATGTGCTCATCGCGATGTCAGCGCGCAAAGGTGAGAGACGATGCCGCGTGTCACGTGATAGGAGGAGTCAGCCCAGGACCCAGGAGGGCGGAGGTGAGGGCTGTCAATCAAAGGGCCCGGAGTCAGCACTCACTGCGCACAGGGTTTGGAGAATTTGTTCAAAAAATAAAAATAGGAATGTACAAAAAAGTGGATAAATTGCAAATCCAATAATCTGAATTAAAAACAGAAATGTCCAAAGTCACATAAGACTAATGGTCTGGGTCCTCCTGTCACTCTCAGTCTTCTCTACCTGGGGCACAGGATGAGCAGAATGCTTGAATCTATATTTTTTAATGCAGAGTGCGCTGGATGTATGGAATGGACCAGCAAGGGAGGCAGTGGGGCCTGATTGTATCAGCAAATTCCACAGAGTTGGGAAAGTACATGATAGCGCTACCTTGGGATATGACAGCCTAGAAATTGGGATCTTTCATTCATTTTTTACACTTGTGCACTTATTTTTATTGATTGGTGTACCTGGACACCCAAACCCCTCTGCTCCTCCACAGTCCCCAGTTTCTCACCCTTAAGAAAATACTCCCTATTTCTCACCTGATGCCTGCAATAAATGATATTTGTATAACTTCCAACATCTTTACGATTCGGGTCGGTTTCCACTATTCAGTGTCCAATAAGAAGAGAAATAGTGAGACTGGAACTTTATTTAATATTTCAAAATATACTTTATTTCATAAAATTCATGAATACACACAGTTCAATGTAAATATTACAATTACAATTCAAAACAAATACAATACACATCATACGATTCCATTATTACAAGTCAAAACACAGTAAATATCTTCTAATACATGCTGTACAATACAAGGTGGGATAGCCTTACACGGTTGCCTTTCCCAATAAAGCCTTTGTGTAGGCCGCACATCGCTTCAGTGTGCACCTCAGCATGAAATACTGGACCTTGGATTGTGCCAGTGGCCAACACTTGGCCGCGGACAGTTCCCTCGGCAGGAAGACCAGCAAGTTTCGGGGGAACAAAGGGCCTCCTTGACCGAATTGATGGTCTTCCAGCAGCTGTTGATATCTGTCTCGTTGTGCATCTTGGACAACTGCCCATAGAGGACAGCGACCTGTGTTACCGAGCTGTTGGGGATGAACTCCTCTTCGACACCACGGTATAGGGGTCCAGTCTCCGTTGGGTGGGTTATCAGCTTCTACCCGAATACACGGATCCATTCGCCCACATTCATGTTAGTGTTTGGCAAACACTGTCTGATGTCTTTCACACACCTGTCGAACCTTGGGGTCAGAGACGTAGGGGGTAATTTCACCTTCACATCTTGGGAGGTAAACTGACGGAGCAAGAATTAAAATCGGGCGGGTTCTGTAAGGGGCGGGTGATCGGCTCTACCAGTTCAGTCCCCAGCGATGCTGAAAATTTCCCTCCACGTGTTATGAACCGATGCAATTTGAGAAAATGGACCAGCTTGTGGGCTTCGAAGATTCATTCTAGGGCGTAGGTCAGGAAAGGTGTGGCCGATTTTAAGTATCCTCGCCTGGCGGAAATAGGGTGGTCGAGGCTTGTAAATGGTGTCAGGTCATTACCGCCCCTTTAACACTGGCGTTCCTGCCTCCACCATCGTGGGTCATGTCCTGAGAAGAGCGGCCCGAGCAACACCCACCTGTTTCCGGTCAGGCCACTTGTAATATGTAAATCAGAGTATTATGACGTACACGGGAAACCATTTAATGCTGGCTAAAAATGGATGGAGGAGCCGCCCTTTCGATGGATATTGAGTGGTCCAGAACTCTGAGAAGTTTCTTTTTAACATATATTTTGTGGGGCAAGGAGGAGCAGGAGAGCTTTCCCTTGGCCTGCTGCGGCCGTGTGAAATCTCCCGCCCCCTGATCGTCTCAGAAATGTATCAGGAGGTTTCCTTATCGATCTCTGTAACCAGGCCCAGCCTCATGTCCCATTAAACTCCCTGCAGTGAGTAAACATTGCTGCACAGCAGCTCAGAGAGGAAACGATCTCCGGAACTCCCCACTGGAGTTTGAAATTACATTAATATTTTACCAGTTAGTAACGGTCCGGGTGTTGGTCCATTATTATTCTGTTCTGGTCAAAACAAATGTCCCAATGAACAGGACGCTGTCTGACCCTGACAGCTCACCCTCAGTCCATCCCACCAGGCAGTGTGTGTGATGGGAAATAATCATCAACCGAAATGGAGCATTTGATTTTATTCATTACAGGATTAAACATTTAATATTGAAATCATATTATTTCCCGACTAATAACAGCAAACCATTTCATGTTAGAATCACATCTTGCATTATTTCTCAAAAAGCATTTGTTGGATAAAATATAATTCCTGTCTGTTATTTCCAAATTTATTTGAAGTATTGGATTGATATCAGTTACTTCAGTGAACTCATTGGTGTCAATGGATAGTAAAATCAGGCGTAGTGAACAATGGGGTCCCAATCCGCTATCGCCGACTTACTCCACCGCCAAAGCGGAAAATCCACTCTCTTAATTAGCAGTTTACAAAATTCTTATTCCAGCTGATTTGTAGAATCTCATGTGTTGGGGTTTGAATTGTGAAGCGGATTTTCTCCGCCAGTTTTACCGTCTCACAGAGACTCTCACCCTGAATCTGTGAAAAGGTTATGACCATGAACTGGGACTGGAGCCGAACACATCCCCAGTTCCGGTGTGGCCTGGACAGCCCATTCTCTCTGTTTTATATCAGACAGCATTCCACCTTCAAAAACAGCACTCGAGAGAGAAAGCAAGACACACACTGTCAGTCTTACACTTCCTATCAGTATGTTCATATCACGGTTAATAGCAGTATCCAACCTTCATATACAGCACCGGAGAGTGAGAGAGAAAGGGAGACAGATACTGTGACAGAACGAGCGGAGAGGCACAGTGCAACAGTATCAGTTCCAGACTGACTTGTAAAGTTGCGTTTTATCCAGAAATTCCCGTTGTAGAGACAGAAGATGCAGTCTTATCTCTCACTGATATACCAGGGACGGACACACCATTAATCCCACACTCAGGGACAGTGCAGAGAGTGACAAAAACAATGTGGGCCGAATTTAACCCTCTCTTGCCTGTTGTACTACATTCGGTTTTGCAGATCAGGGCCGTTCGCTATTACTCTCAGTGACCGAGAGTTTCAATCTGATTATATTAATATGGGACTGTTGCTGTCAGATATTAATCCTACACGCTCCCAGCAAATACACGGACTCCGACTTTCATCCCATTTTTCTCCAGGATTAGTTTGAGAAATCCTGCATCCAGTTTCGGAGTCACACGTTAATTAATGGTTAATTGGGCCAAGAATGAACAGAATCCTTTGGCTCATTTCAAAACGTCCCACTTTATCTATGAAAGACTATTTACCATCAAAAGATACAGAGAGAAACAGCAGGGATGGAAACATCTAGTTTAACAGTTAGAGATTGTAAAGTCAGTCTGGATTCCAGCGTTAGTCACTGGTGGAATCCCATCTGTTTCCCATTCTGGTGCCTGTTCCTGCACTGCCTGTGGACCCTATTCCCTCTGACCTTTCCCCCAGACCCACTTCCTTTGCTCAGACTCTGAAAAATTCCAATTGGGGAAAGTTTCCATCGATTTTTGTATTGGGAATTAAACCAGATATCTGCGCATGCGTGACTCAGCCGCACCCCCGCGCTACTTGTTGGTGAGTGGAAGAGCGCATGCGCGATCCCCTCCCCCTGCTCGGCCGATTGGGGCCATTCCCTCACTGAGCGGAAGAAGATGGTTTAAAACAGCCGGGAATGGAGAGATCATGGCCCCCGGGGGAAGGGAGCAAAGAGCAGCCTCGTTACAGCAGCTCATCGCTTCGGGATCGTGTCCGCAGATGGACTCAGAGATCGGCATTGAGTCCGGGGGAAGGTCAGGGGGAGTCCGGGGGCTTTTCGTAACAGGCGGAGTGGATCAGGAACTTGTCCCGGAACATGGAGTGAGAGGGGGAAGGGAGAGGTCATTCTCGGGCTGTGTGTGTACCGGGTGTGTCCAGGGGAAGGGAGAGAGAATGGGGAGAAACTGCTATTTAAAATCATTGCTGCTTTCTCTTCCCAGACCAGTAGTGAATGTTCCAGGTTTAGTTCCAGTCTCACCCTGTTTGTTGTTTTTGGAGAGTGAAGAGTGGAAACAGAGCCGGACAGTAATGATATGTGGAATTATACAAAGAGCATCTATTGAAGGCACCAGGTGAGAAGTGTGAAGGACACAATTTAAACAACTGCTGTTATATTTCTGTTGAAAGGTTATTCTCCTGGGAGAGGGAATTAGAAACCTGACCTGTACAAAGTCCCCGCCCCATCGGGTAGTCCCATTCATGGATCAGTGCGGGGGTTGGGTTGAGTCTGGATGTCACTAAATTGTTGTAAAACAGCCCAACACACCTGGTGTGCAGAAGCTGAGTGCTGCAGTACTGCAGTGGAGTCAGACACTGACACTCTTTGTATCGCTGATTTACATAATTATCATTAACAGAGCTATTAAACTTATCACTTTTGTATTTTCTACCTCACTGGTTCTGGAGTTACAACAGTTACTTTTTTCTTCTGACAGAAAAATACTTGAAGGGCCAAGAATAAATGTGATGCTTCCTCCATCCTAGGCACAAGGAACAGTGCAGCCAGCTCCTCCTCAAACACAGTCGGTACGTTATCATTCACAGAGACACAGACAGGTCATCAGTTCCACAGTCTCAGACAGCAGAAGCAGTCAGTCCCAAACTGATCCCAATATCCGGCGGCACATTTTCAATCCAACACGGAAACAGAGCAGGTGAGGCAGACGCTGTTTCCATTTCCCCCTAACTCAGTACCACTGACAGGTAGATACAAAAATCCCAGTCCAAAGTCATGCTTTAAGATTGTCAATCCCACAGTAGGTTAACAGTAGCTACGAATAAAATACCAGATAGTAATCACACATGGTGCCCGATTGAAAGGTACGGAATGAATTGCAATAATGTAACCCGAGATTCAAATTGAATACTTGACCAGAACTCTCACACACATGTGAGTTTAATACATGTCGTATCCATTCGAATAGTGTAGCATGAGATACAAATTGCATACAGGTCCAAAACTCTCATACAGTGTCAGATTGAGAAATGCTGTGACAGCGTAACATGAGAAACAAATTAGATATCAGTTTATAATACACTCATGGTATGAGATTTAAAGATACAGTATCAATTCTATTAGTGCAGACTGAGATACACATTACACAGTAGTCCAAAAATGTCATCATATCAGTTTGAAAGATACATTATCATTCAAATTTGTGTTCAGAGATACAGATTTAATCATAGTCCAAAAAGCACACAAATTATCTGATTAAAAACCTCCAGCATCTTATCCGAAACATTAAGATATTAAAGCTAAATTATTGAACGCTATAATATAAACAGAGAGAATAATTTTACAGACACAGAATGAATCCCACACTCGCATACCGTACCAGAGACTGAGACACGCAGAAGGAATCTCAAACTCACATACAATACCAGAGACTGACAGATACAAAAAGTGAATCCCACACTCACACACAGCACCAGAGACTGACAGGTAAAGTATGAATCCCACACTCACACAAGCTACCTGAGACTGAGATACAGAAAGAATCCCAAACTAACCTACAGTATGAGAAACTGCATATGTGGAAATAATACACACACACAGTACTAGAGAAGGTATATACAGACCGAAACCGACACACAGTACCAGAGAAGGTATATACAGAATGAATGCCACACACAGTACCAGAGAAGGTATATACAGAGTGAATCCCACACACAGCACAAGAGAAAGTATATACAGAATGAATCCCACACACAGCACAAGAGAAGGTATATACAGAATGAATCCCACACACAGTACTGGAGAAGGTATATACAGAGGGAATCCCACACACAGTACTGGAGAAGGTATATACAGAGTGAATCACATACACAGTTCTAGTGAAGGTATATACAGAGTGAATCCCACACACAGTAATAGAGAAGGTATATACAGAGTGAATCCCACACACAGTACTAGAGAAGGTATATACAGAGTGAATCCCGCACTCACATAGAGTACCAGAGTGTGACAGATACAGAATCTATCGCACAATCACACACAGTACCAGAGACTGAGAGATCCCAAATGAATCTCACAGTCACCTACATTAGTACAGGCTGATTTACACTTAACATACCAGACCAAATATATCATAATGTCAGATTGAAAGATACATTATCAATTCCATTGGTGCAGACTGATCTACACATTACATATCACTACAAAAAAACTGACACAGATTCAGACTGAAATATACAGTATTCCATTCACACAGACTGAGCTACACATTATATACAAGTTCAAAAATGTCACCATATCAGTTTGGAAGACACACCAAATCACAATTGTGTTTCCATCGATACAGATTTAATAGAATTCCAAAAAGTGCCCACATTCTCTGATTATAACCTGCAACATTACATTTTGAAGTGTATCAGTATCTACCAATAAAAGACCGGGGAACATATTCATACATTAATGTATTAAAGTACAGTTTTGAATGCTGTACAATAAACGGAGATACAATTTACTTCAATATAATGAATGAATCTCACACTCAGATACAGTGCCAGAGACTGACATGTACAATGAATCCCATGCTCACACAATGTACCAGTGACTGGCAGATCCAGAGTGAATGCCGCACTCACACATTGTGGCACAGACTGACAGATACAGAATTTATATCACTCACACACTGTATCAGAAATTAAGAGGTATGGAATGAATATCTCACTCACTTACAGCACCAGATACAAACACAAACAGAATGAATCACTCATACACGCGCGCGCGCGCGCACACACACACACACACACACACACACACACACACAACCAGAGACTGATAGGAACACAATTAATCCCACATTCACATACAGTACCAGTGATTGAGAGATACAGAATGAATCCCACACTCGCACACAGTACAAGAGACTGACAGATACAGAATGAACCCCACACCCACACACAGTACCAGAGATTGACAGATACAGACTGAATCCCACACTCACACACAGTACCAGAGAATGACAGATACAGGATGAATCCCACACTCACACACAATACCAGGGACTGAGAGATAAAGAATTAATCACACACTCACACAAAGTACCACCGATTGACAGATACAGAATTAATCTCACAGTCATGTTACTGCAGACTGAGTTATACATCAGATACCAGTCCAAAAACCTCATAGTGTCTGATTGAAAGATGCAGTATCAATTCCATTAGTGCAGACTGATCTACATTTTATATACATTGCAAAATACTCATACAGTATTATACTGAAACATACAGTATCAATACCATTGGTACAGACTGAGCTACACGTTACACACAAGTCCAAAAACCTCATAAATGATCAGACTGGAAGATGTAGTTTCAATTCTATTATCACAGACTGAGACACAGATTACATGGCAGTCCAACAATCTCATAAATGATGATTGGAAGATACAGTATCAATTCTATTAGCACAGACTGAACTACACATTACATATCAGTCCGAAAATCTCATACAATATTAGGCTGAAAGATACAGTATCAATTTCATTAGTGCAGACTGAACCACACATGATATAGCAGTCCAAGAATCTCAAAGAGTATCAGACTCAAAGATACAATATCAATTCCATTAGCACAGACTGAGGTACATGTGACACACCAGTCCAAAAATCTCATAGAATATCACATTGAAAGATTCAGTATCACTTCCATTAGTGCAGACTGAGCTACATCTCACATTCCAGGCCAAAAATCTCATACAGTATCAGACTGATAGAGACAGTATCCACTCCTTTAGTGCAGGATGAGCTACATTTAATACCAGTTCAAAAATCTCATACAGTGTTCGACTCAGATACAGAATTAATTCCATCAGTGCAGACTGAGCTGCACACTACATACCAGTCCAATAATTTCACTGTGAACAGATTGAAAGGTACATTATCATTCACAATAGAGTTCAGAGATTAAGATGTGATCCCACTCCAAAACTCACACACGTTGTTTGATTGAAGGAAATTAATATTTACAGATTAAATACACGATGAAGAACTATATCATTTAAAGTGTTAAAGATACAGTTTCAAATACAATGCTGTAAACTGAAAGAAGAATACAGAATGAATCCAGACTTGCACATTGTCTCAGAGACTGAATTACAGAATGAATCCCAAACTGAGATAAAGCAGCAGAGAATGGCAGATACAGAATGTATCCCACACTCAGATACAACACCAGAGATTGACAGATACAGAATGTATCCCACACTCAGATACAACACCAGAGATTGACAGTTGCAGAGTTAATTCCACACTCACACATAGTACCAGAGACTGACTGATACAGAATGAACCCATCACTTATATGCAGTACCTGAAACTGACAGATGCAGAATATACCCCATGCTCACACTCAAAAACAGAGTCTGACAGATACAGAATGAATCCCAACGTACCAGAGACTGACAGATACAGAATGAACCCATCACTTATATATAGTACCTGAAACTGACAGATGCAGAATATACCCCATGCTCACACTCAATAACAGAGTCTGACAGATCCAGAATAAACCCCACCAGACACAGTACCAGAGACTGACCTCTACTGGACGTAAGCGAGAATTGTTAAAGAGCGGAAAAAAATTCACATTTCCTGTCGTGGTTACAGAAACAGGACAATGTGCAATGTGAGGAAAGTTTCTGTCTGTAACTTTTATTCTCGTATTTTTGCACATTTTGATAGTGAAAAATGAAGTCAATTGATTCATAATAATTTTTTTGTTTTACTCATTCGATAGTTGTGAATTTGCCCCATTATTTTTCACTTACATTGCGCAGTATTTCTCTCTAATTTCTCAGGATGATTTACATTGCTCCTCTGTCCCGTTTAGACTCTTAATTTCCAAGCAGTATGTGGCCTCCTTAATCCCCCTGCAAAATGCACCAGCTCACACCTTTCTAGATTGAAATTCAATGGCCATTTACACGGCCGTTCTGCAAGCTGATTTTGTCGTAGTCTTCCTCGATATAGACAATATACCCGAAATTAATTACAAGAATTTAAAACAGCGTTGCAAGTAGTGTTTGGTCCAACAGCTCGTCTCCAGTCCCAGTTTTTCTAAATCCCACTCGTGCAATATAATGTGAAGAATGAGTTGATCTTCTGTCCCTCTCTCATCTGTAAACTTCAATGACCCGGGGTTTGGGGACATCTACTGGCCGGAATCAGAACTGCAACAGTTTCGGAACAAATTGCTGAAACCGGACAATGTGCAGTGTGAGCGTGTTTGTGATTGGTGCCAGGTACTAAATCTGATTTTTTCAACCTGCCCTGTTTGTGATTGAACAGTAAACACAGTAAGGATGTGGGGAGTTATACAAAGAGCATCTATTGCAGGTATCATGTGAGAAATATGAAGGACACATTTTAAACAGCGGCTCTGTGGTTTTGGTTGAACTGTTAGCCCCATCGGAGAGGGGATTAGAAGCCTGACCTGTGCAAAGGTCCCCGCCCCATCGGGTCGTCCCATTCATGGATCAGCGAAGGTGTTGGATTGTGTCTGGATGTCACTAAATGGTTGTAAAACAGCCCAACACACCTGGTGTACAGAAGCTGAGTACTGCAGTGGAGTCAGACACTGACACTGTTTGTATCACTGGTTTTCATTTGTGTATATTACAATGATTATTAACAGAGAGATTCAATTGATCACTTTTGTATTTTCTACCTCACCTGTTCTTGAGTTACAAGACTTAATTTCTCTTTCTACAGGCAAATACTTGAAGGACCCAGAATCAGTGTGATGTTTCCTCCGCAAGGAACAGTGCAGCCAGCTCCTTCTCACACACAGTATGTACATTATCACTCAGAGCACAGAGACACAGACAAGTCGTCAGTTCCACAGTCTCACACAGCAGAAATAGTCAGTACCACACTGATCCCAATCCAACAGTCAAACAGAGCAGGAGATACAGATGGAATTTCCATTTCTAAACAACTCAGTACCGCTGACCGGCAGATAAATAATTCCCAGTCCAAAATCACACCCACTATCAGATTGAAAGGCACTGTGTTAATCTCACATTAGTTCAGCATTAGCCACAAATTAAATACCAGTTAGAACTGCCACATGGGACCGATTGATAGATACAGAATGAATCACAATAGTGTACCCCGAGATTCAAATTAAATACCAGCCCACAACTCACACACATTATGAGTTTAAAGATGCAGTATTCATGCCAATAGTGTACACTGAGATACAAATTAGATACCAGTTCAGATGTTACCCATATTTGACTCACATATATGTCCACGAACTTCATAGTGTCAGAATGAAATGTACAGTGTCAATTACTTTACTGCAGACTGAGGTACACATTAGATACCAGTCCAAAATTCTCATACAGTATCAGATTGAAAGATACTATATCAATTCCATTAATACAGATTGAGCTGCTCATTATATACCAGTGCAAAATTCACATGCAGTATCGTACTGAAATATACAGTTTCAATTCCTTCACTGCAGACTGAGGTACACAGTAGATGCCAGTCCAAAAATCACATTCAGTGTCAGACTGAAAGACACAGTTTCGATTTGACTCGTATAGACGTTACATGCCAGTATACAAATCTCACACAGTATCAGACTGAAAGATACAGTATCAATCCCATTAGTGCAGACTGAGCGACACATCATATACTGGTCTAAAAATCTCAGTGACAGGTTGAAAGATACAGTATTAATTCCAACAGTGCAGATTGAGCGACACATTATATATGGTCCAAAATTCGAATACAGTATCGTAATGAAAGATACAGTATCAATTTCATTACTGCAGACTGAGGTACACATTTGTTACCAGTCCAAAATTCTCATACAGTATCAGATTGAAAGATGCATTATCAATTCCATTAGTGCAGACTGAGCTACACATTTCATACAGTCCAAAAATCACATTCAGGGTCATGCTGAAAGATACAGTATCAATCCCAGTATTGCAGACTGAGCCACACCTTACAAACCAATCTAAATATATTACACGGTATTAGACTGAAAGGCACAGTACGAATTCCATTAGTACAGACCCAGCTACATATTGTATGCAGTCCAAAATTCGTATATACATATTATCATATTGAAACATACAGTCTGAATCCTATTAGTGTAGACGAAGCTACACATAGCAAACGATTCCAATAATTACTTCAAACTCATGCTGAAAGGTATGGCATCAATTCCATTATTGCGGACTGAGTTATTCCTGACATACCAGTCCAAATATAGCATAAAGTGTCAGCCTGAAAGATAAAGTATCAATTCCATTAGTGCAGACTGAGCTACACAATAAATACCAGATCAATAATTTCACGGTAAAATATTGAAATATACATTATCATTTACAATAGTCTTTCAAGAGATTAAGATGTAATCCTACACCAAACCTCACACATTGTTTGATTGAAACAAAATACAGAAGTGTATCCATATTTAAAAAATAATGCTAGATAAAGGACCGTGCAAACATTAATGAATTAAAGATACAGTTTCAAGTAACATGCTGTATCCTGAAATAAGAATACAGAACGAATCCAGACTTGCACTTTGTCCCAGAGACTGAGTTACAGAATGAATCCCACACTGAGATAAAATTCCAGAGACTTCCAGTCACAGAATGAATCCCACACTCACAGGTGGCTCCAGAGACTGACAGATACAGAATGAATCCCACACTCACACACAGTACCAGAGACTGACAGATACAGAATGAATCCCACACTCACAGACAGCACCAGAGACTGACAGATACAGAATGAATCCCACACTCAGACACAGTACCAGAGACTGACAAATTCAGAATTGATCCCACACTCACACAAAGTACCGGAGACTGACAAATTCAGTATTAATCCTACACTCACACAAAGTACCAGAGACTGACAGGTTCAGAATGAATCCCACACTCACACAAAGTACCAGAGACTGACAGAAACAGAATGAATCCCACACTCGCACAAAGTACCAGAGACTGACAAATTCAGAATGAATCCCACACTCACATACAGTACCAGAGAATGAAAGATAGAGAATTAATCTCACACTCACAGACAGTACTGGAGGCTGACAGATACAGAATGAATATACAGTCTGACATCGACTGGCCGTAAGCGAGAACTCTAACAGAGTGGAACAAATTCACATTGTCTGTCGTTACAGAAACAAGACAAAGTGCAATGTGAGGAAATAGTTTCTCTCTGTAACTTCTACTCTGTTTTTTAAAAATATTTTGACAGTGAAAAATTAAGACAACTGACTCATAATAAAGTTTTTGTTTTGTTGATTCAAAAGTTGTGAATTTGCCCCATTATATTTCACTGTATATTGCGCAATATTTCTGTCTGATTTCTCAGGACATGAATTGGATTAATTCAAATAAATCGAACTAAAACACAAATAAAAACTGAGCACAAAGCTGGAAGTTTTATTGGCGACCGTCAAAAGTGAAAGGGATAAAATAGAGAGAAAAAAATACCAAAAATGCTGGAAAGACTCAGCAGGTCCCGCAGCATATGTGGAGAAGGGAAGCTCGGGTTAACGGTTCAGGACTATGACCCTTCAATAGATCAGAAAGGTTAATCCGACATAATTTAAATAAGGGACGGGAATCAGCAGAGGGAAAAACTTCAGAAAATCTATTAATTTCACTGAATCCGGCAATTGTTTCCCGTATCCACTTTACAGATCAGTGTAAATAATAATACAAAGGGAAAGAGTTAAATTCAAAGTTATGAGGGAAAGAAATTACCTTTCAAAGTATTTTTTAAATATAAATAAGACCCGTTTGTGTTTTCGAAACACTATCCCTCTGAACATCATCAAATTCGGTTCCAGTCTTGGTGATTCTGAATTCAGCGTGCTGGGATTCAAACCTGTTGGAATGAACTGTTTGGAAGGCAGCTCTGCTCACCATTATAGCGCCTTATTTCACTAGGAGGGAAAAATCGAGTGTTTCTGTGGAGTTTGGGTTTGGGGTTTCTGGTACTTGAATCATAGACAATAAATAGTTTCCAAACATCAGCCCCTGAACAGACACAAAAAGCTGGTGGAATTTCTCATTCATAGATATTAAATAAGAGGATGGCAAAAGCGAATAGGAAGAGGTTTGGAAGAAGTCACAAAAACAATTAGGGAAGCAAACAGCAACTACGAAATCAAATTATCAAGGAATATAAAAAGAAATAGTAAATTATTCCACAGACACAAAAATAACAAAAGGAAAACCAGAATAGTTTGAGTGCCACTAAGGGATGCACAAGATAAACTCACAGGTAATGTCAGCGAAATGGCAGAAATATTGAATTGTTACTTTGCCTCAGTATTTACCAGGGAGATTAACAGGGTAAATATGATATAGAGGAAGAGGTCAATAAATATATCAAGACATTTAAGTTAGAAAGGGTGGTTAAACTGGTCCAGATGGATTGCATCCGCACATATTAAATGAAGCAAGGGAAGAGATAGCAGAGGCACTGTTACATATATAGAAAAAAAATCATCACAAAAACGAATAGTGCCAAAGGGAAGGATGATAGTTAATGTGATTCATATATTTTGAAACAGGAGATAGAACAAGTCCAGGGAACTATAGGCCAGTTAACAAAAGGTCGGTGGTAGGAATGATCATGGAATCTTTTACTCAATGAAGCAATCGAAAAACATCTAGAAACCGAAAATATAATAAAGAATAGTCAGCACGGATTTCAGAAAGGGAAGGTTTAACAGTTTGACAGAAGGTTTGAAAGTTTAAATTACAGTTGAACATAACTTATCTGCTTTTCAATTGTATTCATCCAAAAATATACCCCAGTGCTGTGTTTGCTTTCTGTGGCCTCATCAACCTGTGTTGCTACTTTTACTGATTTGTCAATCTGTAGCCCGAAATCCCTTCGCTCTTCTACCACATTTAGACTCTTATTTTCCAAGCAGTATGTGGCCTCCTTATTCCCCCGAGCAAAATGCACCATCTCACACCTTTCTATATGGAAATTCAATGGCCATTTACACCGCCTTTCATCAAGCTTATTAAAGTCTTCTTGTATTTTGTTGGATTCTTCGTCAGTATAGACTATACACCCTAAATTAATTACAAGAATTTAATACAGCATGCAACCAACATTTGGTCCAACCAAATGTTTCCAATTCCCAGTTTTTCCAAATCCCACTCGTGCAACATAATGTGAAGAATGAGTTTATCTTCTGTCCCTCCATCATCTGCAAACTTCAATGTCCCGGGGTTTGGGGACATCTACTGGCCGGAAGCAGAACTGCAACAGTTCGGAACAAATTGCTGAAACCGGACAATGTGCAGTGTGAGCGTGTTTGTGATTGGTGGCAGGTATTAAATCTGATTGGTTTCTTCAGATATCCAATCAGAGAGTGAATGGAAAAGGTGACGTTGTATCACTACGAATGACCCAATCACAATCAATGCCTTCCCCCATCCCTCATTAGCATAGGGCTGTGGGGCTGCCTATTTAATCCGAGTTCGGAGCGGATTTGGGTCATTCCTGGGTCTGAAATTGAGTGTGAAAATGCCTGAGGACAAGAAAGCAGCTCCCAAGAAGGGCGCCAAGAAAACCTTGAGTAAAGCACCAGCCAAGGGCGGCAAGAAGCGGAGAAAGTCGAGGAAGGAGAGTTACTCCATCTACATCTACAAAGTGATGAAGCAGGTTCACCCCGACACCGGCATCTCCTCCAAGGCCATGAGCATCATGAACTCCTTTGTGAACGATATTTTCGAGCGCATCGCGGGTGAGGCTTCCCGCCTGGCCCATTACAACAAGCGGGCGACCATCAGCTCCCGGGAGATCCAGACCGCCGTGCGCCTGCTGCTGCCCGGGGAACTGGCCAAACACGCCGTATCGGAAGGGACGAAGGCGGTGACCAAGTACACCAGCTCCAAGTAAAACTCCACAATGCACTGAAAAAAATGAACACAAAGGCTCTTTTAAGAGCCACCCACAGTCTCTCTGAAGACGCTGTAACGACCCCTCTGTGTAGAATCATTTTACTGTAGAATGTTTGATACTAAGTGTTTTTCTCTAACTCTTGTGCTTTTCTAATTTCTCTTGAAATCTAGTAGATTCTCATCATCACTGCCGGTTATAATCTGTGTGTTGCTTTTTTATTTAGTCCCAATAACCAAAAACGTGTCACTGATCCTCTCGTTCTCGTTCATATTCCGACCCTTCCCGGCTACTGCCCATTAAGAGCCGTTTTAAGGGGGTGGATTCGACTTCAGTCATTTTTTTCTCATTTTCACGTTTCTTTGTTCATTATTCGGGAATATCACTTTCAGAACCGCAATCCTTTGTAAAGCAACAGCCTTGAAAGAGTCTTCACACCGAGTACAGAATAGTCTAAAGGATCTGTTACTGTTCGACTCCTTGCACCAGGAGTCCGGGCTCCGGTTTCGATCGCGATGCAGCTCCTGCGAACAGGGATCAATCCACAATCTGTCGTTTGTTCCTTTCACAAAGATTGAGCTGGAATCTGTCTCGTTACAAAATGGGTCTTTATTCCCGCCCGATTGAACATGAACGGTTAATGAAGCCGGATTTTAACCGGAATGTATAAGGTTCTGGAAGTTGTGACGGGAAATGTGGAACAACAGAGTAAAAGGAGAGAGATATTTAAATTTTTGTCTTTCGCGACATTATTTACTAAATCCGATTCTTGTGTTACAGAAATATTGGCGGGCTTTTCAAATTTCAAAAAAACGGTTCAGTTCGGTATTTTCCGTCTTTTCTCATTCGGCTATTGATTGGTGAATAAACAGCTCTCTGATTGGGCTGTTCGTTGAACCAATGAGATTGAGAATAGATGGACCAATCACAAGTGCCCCCACTGCACTCCTCCAGAAGGGAGAAGAAGGGCGAGTGCGGAAAGATTTCTTCATTCTTTGTGAAAGTGTTTGTGAGATTGTGGAAATGTCTGGAAGAGGAAAAACCGGCGGTAAAGCTCGGGCCAAGGCCAAGTCTCGCTCATCCCGGGCCGGACTGCAGTTCCCTGTGGGCCGTGTTCACAGGCTCCTGCGAAAGGGGAACTACGCTGAACGTGTGGGTGCCGGAGCACCGGTCTATTTGGCTGCTGTGCTCGAGTATCTGACGGCTGAAATCCTCGAGCTGGCCGGCAACGCGGCCCGCGACAATAAGAAAACCCGCATCATCCCCAGACACCTGCAGCTGGCTATCCGCAACGACGAGGAGCTCAACAAGCTGCTGGGACGGGTGACCATCGCTCAGGGCGGGGTGCTGCCTAATATCCAGGCCGTGCTGCTGCCGAAGAAAACCAGCAGTGTGTGCACCAAGAGCAAGTAAAGCGGTCAAGATTTAACCTGATAACCCAAAGGCTCTTTTCAGAGCCACCCACGGTATCTATGAAAGGGCTGGTCACTGTCTGTGTGATCAGGAATTAACTTCAAAAGGACTTGATTCCGATTCGAGAAACTAACAATAACTTGTTATGCACAAATCATCCATATCGGTCTGTTGCAGTACTCGCTTCAGGACCGCAGATATCGCCAACGTCCAATCGATTATAATTTGCAGTTTGTCTGGTGAATGAGACAAAATACCAGAACCGTTAGAATTGCCAACTGGGCGGGTGGGATACAGAAATACCAGGGACGCTTAATATTATTTACCGTCCCATCCTCGGACAACACTGGCTCAGTCTGTGTTATTTTACCCAGATTTGGACAACGGATGCTGACTGATGTGCTGTTATTGTATCAGCGATTACTGAATTAAGAATGTGAGTGAAATTTGTGTTTGGATGTGAGTGAGGTATTTATTCTGTCCCTGTCCGTCTGATATCTGCTCCCTCCCCTTTATACGTTTCCCATTTAAGCAAATTTCTCACGACCCTGCCATTTCAACCCAGTAGATCACAGCTCTTTCCATCGCCGATTTGGTGGCTCTGAAAAGAGCCTTTGTTGCACTTGGTGCTGAAGCCGGGTCGGATTTAGGCGCGCTCCCCGCGGATGCGGCGGGCCAGCTGGATGTCTTTGGGCATGATGGTGACTCGCTTGGCGTGGATGGCGCACAGGTTGGTGTCCTCAAACAGCCCCACCAGATAAGCCTCGCTGGCCTCCTGCAGGGCCATGACGGCCGAGCTCTGGAAGCGGAGGTCTGTCTTGAAATCCTGAGCGATCTCTCGCACCAGACGCTGGAAGGGCAGTTTGCGGATCAGCAGCTCGGTGGATTTCTGGTAGCGGCGGATCTCCCTCAGAGCCACAGTGCCGGGTCTGTAGCGATGAGGCTTCTTAACTCCGCCCGTGGCTGGAGCGCTCTTCCTGGCCGCTTTGGTCGCCAACTGTTTGCGAGGAGCTTTCCCGCCGGTCGATTTGCGCGCTGTCTGCTTGGTCCTGGCCATTTTCTAAACAGATCTCAACACAACCTGAGACACAGAGACTGTGAATACGGAGTGCGCTCTGGGGCCGCCTTTTAAAGCGTCTAAGGCTATCCGCCCCTGGCCTGTGATTGGCTGAGGTTTCACCCCCAGACAAGGAGGGACTGCCCCGGGACTGTGATTGGCAGGTTTGATCCGAGATCTGTCAGTCAGACCAAAACGGCGGGAGGTATTGGGTCCCAATTGGCTGAGCTGAAATTAATCTTCAATTTCAAAAAGCCCGCCAATTTCAGAGCATCTAATAACAGTTTCAAGAAAATTTCATTTCCCTCCAGCAATTTAAGAAACTCTCTCTTTATAATCTTCGTTATTTCCTTCTCCTCATCTCAAATCTCAGGCTGTTTCACATTCCGGTTCATTCTCTGATCTGTCTGTAAACGGGCGGGAATAAATCCCCGGTCATTGCTTTCCGTAACGGGAATTGCTTTCCAGCTTCAATTTCAAAAATCCCACCAGTTCCGGCCCGGTGAACCGCTCCTCAAACAGAAACTTCACATCGAACTGATAATTGAATGAGGGCAGGAAATAAACACATCGCAGAGAGGACACAGCGGGAGAGGGAGTGAGGAGGGATTTTACTCTGAGCGGAGAAGGTAATGTCTGGGGAAAGACTCTGTATCACCGCCTGTTCATTTATACGGTGAAACCGGGAATTCCGCTCCTTCTCTCGGGATGGCCGAGCACCCCGGCCGTTGTTTCTGATCTCCCTGTACCGAGTGTTGGGGAATCTCCCCATACTAATTAAATATCGGAAACTGATTCCCCAGCCCGAGATCTTTCCTCTCCCCGTTCCCAGGTCAGTGCTCTCTCTGTGAGGCGGTGGGTGGCTCTTAGAAGAGCCTTTGTTTTGTGTCCGGTTAGAAAGGGTCGACTTGTTCAGCCGCCGAATCCATAGAGAGTGCGGCCCTGCCGTTTCAGAGCGTACACCACATCCATGGCAGTGACCGTCTTGCGCTTGGCGTGTTCAGTGTAGGTGACCGCGTCCCTGATCACATTCTCCAGGAAAACCTTCAGCACCCCGCGGGTTTCCTCGTAGATCAGACCCGAGATCCGCTTGACACCGCCACGGCGAGCCAGGCGGCGGATGGCTGGTTTGGTGATCCCCTGGATGTTATCACGAAGCACTTTCCGGTGCCGCTTGGCTCCGCCTTTGCCCAGTCCTTTGCCTCCTTTACCTCTGCCAGACATGATTATTCTTCACTCAAATCGCTGCTGAATGAACAGCAAACTGATGTTGGTTCCGTTTTTATGCAGCCTGCCCTGACCTGACTGAAACAGACACAGGGTGAGAGAGGGAGGGGAGGAGACAAAGATAAATATTAAACAGGGAGGGGAGGAGACAGAGTGTGATATTAAACAGGGAGGGGAGGAGACAATCAGAGAGACGGACAGAGCGGAGAGCGGCCTCTGATCTTCCAGCTCCACCTCCAGCTTTCTCCACCCGCCAATTTCAAACCGTTTATCTATAATAGAACCGAAACACCGCGCTCCGCACAAACCCTTACAGACTCGGGCTTCATAGAATCCCGGAGCTTTTCAATAAGCCCCGTTACAATCAATAGTCAGTAATATTCCTGCCTAAATACAGTCCCTTCGATAACAAGTCAACCCGCCTCCTTCCATTTCAGTCCCAGACCCGATTCTATCTCCCCGCACATTCCCTCCCAGACGGGTTCAGCAGTTTATAAACACTTTATTCCAGCTGATTTGAAGAATCTCATGTGTTGGGGTTTGAATTGTGATAGCTGCCGATCTCCGCCAGTTTTACCCTGTTACGGAATGTCGCCCTGAATCTGTGAGAAAAAATGAACTGGGACTGGAGCCGAACACACGCCAGTTCCAGTGAGGCCCGGCCCGGACATCCCATTCTCTATATTTTATTAGACATTGGGGGTCGGGCGGGGATAGCGAATGTCAGCGAGTCACCAGGACCCTGGGTTTATTTGAAATGATTTCTATCTGAAATCTGAGCCCGGCCCCGGGACAGGAATCATCTGATTCCGGGATCAGCTCTTTTCTGAGAGACGTGGGTGGCTCTGAGAAGAGCCGTTGGGTTCAGATGGTCACAAGTTGCACTTGATTTTTTACTTCTTTTTGCCCGCTGCTTTCTTAGGCTTTGCTGACTTCGGCTTGGGCTTGGCCCTCGGTTTTTCCACCTTCTTCGCCTTCGCCTTCACTGGCTTGGGGGTCTTGGGCTTCTTAGCCGCCGCTTTCTTCTTAATTGGTGATTTCGCCGCCTTTTTCGTGGTCGATTTCTTGACCGCTGGTTTCTTGACCGCTGGTTTCTTGGCCATTAATTTCTTGAGGGCTGTTTTTTTGGTCGCTGGTTTCTTTCCGGGAGATTTCTTGGTCACTTGTTTCTTCACCTTCTTTCCCACTTTTGCCTGGGTTTCCTTCTTAGCGACTCTGAAGGAGCCCGAGGCGCCCGTGCCCTTGATCTGCACCAGGGAGCCTTTTTCCACATTTCTCTTGATACTTAATTTGATCTGGGACCGGTGCTTCTCCACATCCAGGCCTTTGGCAGCCAGAACCTTCTTTATCGCGGCCAGAGATATCCCCTTGCGATCCTTGCAATCCGCCACAATCTTGAGGATCTGTTCGCCCAACGGGGGACCGGTGGACTTGGGTCGGGGAACCGCCTTCTTCTTCTTCGGAGCCTTGAGTGGAGCGGCGGCGGCAGGAGGAGCCGTTTCGGCGGCTGCAGTGTCTGTCATGTCCGGGACTCTGTCGAAAATCTCTCTGACAGTCAGAGCTGGGTCAGAAATGAAACGTGAGGCGGCGGCACAGAGCAACTTAAAGGCACAGAGCGGACGGGGCGGAGACATCCTGCTGTCAGCTCCCGGCCCCTCCAGCCTCTCTGTGTTTCTCTCTCCTCTGAAACTCCCCGATTCCAATTCAAATCGGGCACTCCAGAGTCCCAGACTAGCCCCTTCCTATATCTCACACCGGTATGTTTGCTGACGAAAAACTTTCACCGGAATTAAAAGCACCAGTTTCGATTTAAACCCGTTTCATTGCTGCACTGATCGCGCTCTCTCACCCGATCGCTGACATGATCTCCGTTTTTCACCTGAAATCTTGAATTGATCTGAAACTTTACCTTAAATTTCCACTTCGGAGCTCGGCAGGGGAGGAGGGCGATCCTTTGACAGGGATTTTTTAAAATTTTACTCAAAAGGGACTCGGAAATCTGGCGATGAGTCCGGCCACACAAACACAGTGACATTAATCTAACCCATCCGCCCCTTTAACACACTCTCTCTGACACAATGTTCACATCTTCACATTCACAGGACAAACTGTTCGCCAGATTGACAATTCCCGTGACAGGCTTTCCTCCCCGCTCGGCCTGTGCTGCAGATTCTCGGAGGTGAGTTGTCGTTTCCCAGCTCAGTAACTGTTAAACACTCTGAGGCCAGCGCTCCTCACAGTGTCTGGTCCCCAGATTCAGGGGCAGCAGCCAATCACAGCTGTGGATGTGATTATCCATATCTGGTTTTACATGATTATATTATTCACACTCAGCAATATGTTTGGTTATGACGATAATACAAATTATCCGCTCTGGGCTCCTCCAGTCTCTCTGTCTTTCTCTCCCTCCTCCGAAACTGACTGACAGACAACAGTGACTGGTGTCCTATCCGTCCCATTCTCAACACCCAGAGACGGCCAGTTACTGAATAAATTCAACATTCATAGGCAGTCCTGTGTCAGGCCGTTACATGCTGTTTCTCCCCACCTTTCCTTATTGGACTGGAGACTGATAAATGCACCGTCAGACCGGCTCATACATAATAGAAGGGACAGTGACCGTCTCACCAACAGCACCGGAGGTCTGTTCACAAACACAGAATCAGTCTTTACCTTCCAACAGGGTGTTCATATTAAGCTCAATAACACTATCCCGCTTTCATGTACAGCGCTGGAGGGAGAGAAATACAGACGGACAGATAAAGAGACAGACAGAGACAGGCACACAGACAAAGTATCATTCTCACACTTCCTCTCAGTGTGTCCGTTTCACACTCAGCAAACAGTATCCCACCTTCGTGTACAGCGCCAGAGAGATACAGACAGGCAGAGTATCAGCCATACGCTTCCCATCAGTCTCTCGGTATCACGCTCAGCAGCAGTATTCCACCTTCATATGTTGTACATCAGAGAGAGAGAAACTGACCTGCAATGTCCCGTTTTCACCCAGTAACAAATTGGAAAATTCTCCATTCCAATTGCCATTCCAAGCTGGAGTGACGGAAGATGCAGTCTCATCTCTCACTGATATTATTTCAGAGACAGACACATTATTAATCCCACTCTCAGGGACAGTGTCACGCATTTAACCCTCTCTTGCATGTTGTACCCTCTGCAATTTTGCAGCTCAGGGCCCTTCTGTATTTCTCTCAGTGACCGAGAGTTTCACTCCGATTGAAATAAACTGGGACTGTAGCCGTCAAATATTAATCCTACACGGTCCCGGCAAATACACCGACTCCCACTTTCCTCCCATGTTTCTCCAGAATTGGTTCGAGGAATCCGGCCTCCAGTTACGGAGTCACAAGTTTCTTTATCAGTAAAGGGACCAAGAATGAACAGAACCAATTGGCTCATTTCACAGCCGCCCACTTTATCTCTGAAAGACTCTTTTCCATCAAAAGATACCGAGAGAAACAGCAGGGATGGAAACATCTCGTTTAATAGTTAGAGATTGTAAAGTCAGTCTGGATTCCAGCGTTAGGCACTGGTGGAATCCCATCTGTTTTCCATTCTGGTGCCTGTTCCTGCACTGCCTGTGGACCCCATTCCCTCTGACCTTTCCCCCAGACCCACTTCCTTTGCTCAGACTCTGAAAAATTCCAATTGGGGAAAGTTTCCATCGATTTTTGTATTGAGAATTAAACCAGACATCTGCGCATGCGCGACTCAGCCCCGCCCCCAGCGCTGGTTGTTGTTGAGCGGAAGAGCGCATGCGCGCTCCCCTCCCCCAGCTCGGCCTGTGGGCGCCATTCCCTCAGTGAGCGGAAGAAGATGGTTTAAAACAGCCGGGAATGGAGAGATCATGGCCCCCGGGGGAAGGGAGCAAAGAGCAGCCTCGTTACAGCAGCTCATCGCTTCGGGACCGTGTCCGCAGATGGGCTCAGAGATCGGCATTGAGTCCGGGGGAAGGGCAGGGGGAGTCCGGGGGCTGTTTGTAAGAGGCGGAGTGGATCACGAACTGGTCACGGAACATGGAGTGAGCGGGGGAAGGGAGAGGTCATTCTCGGGCTGTGTCCAGGGTAAGGGGAGAGAATGGGAAGAACCTGCTATTTAAAATCATTGCTGCGTTCTCTCCCCAAACCAGTAGTGAATGTTCCTGGTTTAGTTCCAGTCTCACCCTGTTTATTGTTATTGGACAGTGACGGGTGGAAACAGAGCCGGACAGTAAGGATGTGGGGAGTTATACAAAGAGCATCTGTTGCAGGCACCAGGTGAGAAGTGTGAAGGACACTTTTTAA
Source organism: Heptranchias perlo (assembly GCF_035084215.1). Lineage (NCBI taxonomy): Eukaryota > Metazoa > Chordata > Chondrichthyes > Hexanchiformes > Hexanchidae > Heptranchias > Heptranchias perlo. The sequence goes on from NW_027139666.1 coordinate 1,006,014, forward strand.
ACAGCGGCTGTTTGGTTTCGGTTGAACGGTTCGTCCCATGGGAGATGGGATTAGAAACCTGACGTGTGCAAAGGTCCCCGCCCCATCGGGTCGTCCCATTCATGGATCAGTGCAGAGGTTGGGTTGTGTCTGGATGTCACTAAATCGTTGTAAAATTGCCCAACACATCTGGTGTGCAGAAGCTGAGTGCTGCAGTACTGCAGTGGAGTCAGACACTGACACTGTTTGTATCACTGGTTCTCATTTGTGGATATTCAAAATAATCATTGACATGGATATTAATTCGAACACTTTTGTATTTTCTACCTCACTGGTTCTTGAGTTACAAGAGATAAATTTCTTCCTGCAGACAAATCCTTGATGGACCCAGAATCAGTGTTATGTTTCCTCCACTTGAGGCACAAGGAACAGTGCAGCCAACTCCTTCTCCCACACAGTAAGTACATTATCACACACAGCGCACAGAGACACAGACAGGTCATCAGTTCCACAGTCTCAGACAGTAGAAGCAGTCAGTCCCACACTGATCCCAAGTTCCACAGACACATTTTCAATCTAACAGTCAAACAGAGCAGGTGAGGCAGACACTGTTCCATTTCCCCCGAGCTGAGTCCCGCTGACAGGTAGATACAAAAATCCCAGTCCAAGATCACACTATCAGATGGAAAGGCACTGTATCAATCTCACAATAGGGCAACATTAGCTACGAATTAAATACCAGATCGAAATCACACATGGCACCCGATTTAAAGGTGCAGAATGAATCCCAATAATGTACCCTGAGATTCCAATTGATTACTCGCCCAGAACTCTCACACACATGTGAGTTTATACACTATGCGAATGGATATTGCATGTATCATGTGATACAAATTGCATACGAGTCCAAAACTCATGTACAGTATCAGATTAAAAATGCTGTGAGAGTGTAATCTGAGAAACAAATTAGATATCAGTTTATAATGGACTCATATTGTGAGATGTAAAGATACAGTATCAATTCTATTAGCACAGACTGAGCTATACATTATACGCCATTTGAAAAGTGTCACCATATCAATTTGAAAGATACATTATCTTTCACAATAGTACTCACAGAGATACAGATTTAATAGTAGTTCAAAAAGCACACAAATTATCTGATTAAAACCTACAGTGTCAAATCCTAAAGTGTGTCCACATTTACGAATTAAATAATGAGAAATATGATCTAAACATGAAGATATTAAAGCTAAATTTTTTTATGCCATAATGCAATCTGAGAGAATAATTACATACAGATACAGAATGAATCTCACACTCAGATATAGTACCAGAGACTGACAGATGCAGAAGGAATCCCAAACTCACATACAATAATAGACTGACAGACACAGAGCGAATCCTACACTCACATATGGTACCAGAGATGACAGATATAGAATGAATCCCACACTGGCATACAGTACCAAGGGCTGATAGATATCTAGTTAATTACTCACTCTCATAAAGTACTAGAGACTGACAGAAAGATAATGACTCCCACATTCACACAGTACCAGAGCCTGAGAGATACAGAATGAATCACACACTCACACACAGTACCAGAGACTGACAGATAGAGAATGCATCCCAAACCAACATGCAGTCTGAGAGGCTGCATATACAGAAAGAATTCAACACCCACATACAAGACTGGAGACTGAAAGAGACAGAATAAATCCCACACTCACAGTATCAGAGACTGCATATATAGAATAAATCACAAACTCACACACACTACTGACAAGATACAGAATGAATCCCACACTGACAAACTGTTCCAGATACTGAGAGATACAAAATGAATCACACATTAGTGCAGGCTGAGTAACATTATTTACCAGTCCAAGAAGTATCAGATTGAAAGATACAGTATCAATTCCATTAGTGCAGACTGATCTACACATTATATACCACTAAAAAAACTGATGCAGATTCAGACTGAAATATACAGTATTCCATTCATGCAGACTGAGCTACACATCATATACAAGTTCAAAAATGTCACCAATCAGTTTGGAAGATGAACTAATTCACAATTGTGTTCCCATCGATACCGATTTAATAGTAGTCCAAAAAGTGCCCACATTCTCGGACTATATTCTAAAGCATTTCATTATCAACCAATTAAACACTGGGAAAAATATGCATTAATTGAGCTATTAAAGATAAAGTTTTGAACACCATACTGTAAACGGAGATACAAATTACATACAGATAAGGAATGAATCTCACACTCAGATAGAGGGCCAGAGAGTGACACACAGAATGAAACCAGCACTCACACAATGTAACAGAGACTGACAGATACCGAATGAATCCTACATTCACACACAGTAAAAGGGACTGACAGATATAGAATGAATCACACACACCCACAGTACCAGAGCCTGACAGATACAGAATGAATCCCACACGCACAGACAGTACTAGGGACTGTCAGATACAGAATGAATCCCACACTCACAGACAGTACTAGGGACTGACAGATATAGAATGAATCCCACACTCACAGACAGTACTAGGGACTGACAGATACAGAATGAATCTCACAGTCACACACATTAATGCAGTCTGAGTTACACATTACACATCAGTCCAAAAATCTCATAGTGTCAGATTGAAAGATACAGTATCAAATCCATTAGTGCAGACTGATCTACATATTATAAAGCACTACAAAAAACTGATAAAGATTCAGACTGAAATATACAGTATACCTTTCAAGCAGACTGAGCTACACATCATATACAAGTTCAAAAATGTCACCATATCATTTTGGAAGATAAACTAATTCACAATTTTTTTCCCATCGATACAGATTTAATAGAAGTCCAAAAAGTGCCCACATTCTCTGATTATAACCGAAAACATTATATTTTAAAATGTATCATTATCTACCAATTAAACACTGGGAAAAATTATTGATACATTGAGGTATTAATGAGAGAGTTTTGAACACCATACTGTAAACAGAGACACAAATTACATACAGATAAAGAATGAATCTCACACTCAGATAGAGGGCCAGAGACTGACATGCAAATTGAAAACAGCACTCAAACAATGTAACAGTGACTGACAGATACAGAATGAATCCGACACTCACACACATTACAAGGGACTGACAGATACAGAATGAATCCTACACTCACACTCATTACAAGGGACTGACAGATACAGAATGAATCCCACACTCACACACATTACAAGGGACTGACAGACATAGAATGAATCACACACTCCCACGGTACCAGAGACTGACAGATACAGAATGAATCCTAAACTCACACACTGTAGCACAGACTAACAGAGACAAAATTTATATCACTCACAAACAGTACCAGAAATTGATAGATGCAGAATGAAAGTCTCCCTCACATATAGCACCTGACACTGACGGAAACAGACTGAAACGCTCATTCACACAAAATACCAGGGACTAACAGATATTGAATGAATCCCATACTCACACACAGTACCAGAGACTGACAGATACAGAGTTAATTCCACACTTATACACAGTACCTGAGACTGGCAGATACAGAATTAATCCCACTCTCGTATACAGTGCCACAGACTTGCAGATACAGAATGATCCCAAACTCATATGTAGTGCCAGAGACTGAGAGATACAGAATTAACACCATGCTCACACTCAGTACCAGAGACTGGCAGATACAGAATGAATCCCACACTCACACAGTATCAGATATTGACATGCAGAGTAAACCCCGCTCTCACACACAGTACTGGAGACTGACTTCTGCTGGACGTAAGCGAGAACTGTAAAAGAGCGGAACAAATTCACATTTTATGTCGTGGTTACAGAAATCGGACAATGTGCAACGTGAGGAAAGGTTCTCTCTGTAACTTCTACTCCCGTATTTTTGCTCGTTTTGTTATTGAAAAATGATGACAATTGTTTCATAATAAAGTTTTTGTTTCACTCATTCGATAGTTGTGAATTTGCCCCATTATATTTCACTGTACATTGCACAGTATTTCTCTCTGATTTCTCAGGACACGATTTGCATTGCTCCTTTACCACATTTAGACACTTATTTTCCAAGCAGTATGTGGCCTCCTTATTCCCCCTGGCAAAATGCACCAGCTCACACCTTTCTATATTGAAATTCAATGGCCATTTACACGGCCGTTCTGCAAGCTTATTTTGTCGTAGTCTTCCTCAGTATTGACTACACCCCCTAAATTAATTAAAATCATTTAATACAGCATTACAACCAATGTTTTATCGAAAAAATGTTCTCCATTCCCAGTTTTTCTAAATCCCACCCGTGCAATATAATGTGAAGAATGAGTTTATCTTCTGTCCCTCTCTCATCTGCAAACTTCAATGACCCGGGGTTTGGGGACATCTACTGGCCGGAAGCAGAACTGCAACAGTTCGGAACAAATTGCTGAAACCGGACAATGTGCAGTGTGAGCGTGTTTGTGATTGGTGGCAGGTATTAAATCTGATTTTTTAAACCTGCCCATTAACCTTTAGTGTTTGTTATTGAAGAGTAAACAGAGCCGGACAGTAAGGATGTGGGGAGTTATACAAAGAGTATCTATTGCAGGCATCAGGTGAGAAGTTTGAAGGACACATTTTAAACAGTGGCTGTTTTGTTTCGGTTGAACGGTTAGTCCCATGGAAGAGGGGATTAGAAATCTGATATGTGCAAAGCTCCCCGCCCCATCGGGTAGTCCCATTCATGGATCAGTCCAGGGGTTGGGTTTTGTCTGAATGTCACTAAACTGTTGTAAAACAGCCCAACACACCTGGTGTGCAGAAGCTGAGTGCTGCAGTACTGCAGTGGAGTCAGACACTGACACTGTTTGTATCGCTGATTTTCATTTGTGGATATTCAATATTATTATTAACAGATATTAATCTGATCACTTCTGCATTTTCTACCTCACCTGTTCTTGATTTACAAGAGATACGTTTCTTTCTACAGGCAAATACTTGAAGGAGCCAGAATGAATGTGAAATTTCCTCCACCCGAGGCAAAGGAACAGTGCAGCCAGCTGCTTCTCACACACAGTAGGTATATTCTCACTCTCAGAGCACAGAGACACAGACAGGTCATCAGTTCCACAGTCCCACACAGCAGAAGTAGTCAGTCCCAAACTGATCCCAAGTTCCAGAGTCACATTTTCAATCCAACATTCAAACAGAGCAGGTGAGGCAGACACTGTTCCATTTCTCCCAAACTCAGTCCCGCTGACAGGTGGATTCAAAAATCCCAGCCAAAATCACACTATCAGATTGTCAATTTCACAAAAGGGCAACATTAGCCATGAATTAAATACCAGATGTCCCGAGATTCAAATTGAATACTAGCCCAGAACTCTCACACACACGTGAGTTTAATACATGCAGTATCCATTCGAATGGTGTATCATTCAAATACAAAATGAAGGCCGAAACTCATGCACAATATCAGATTGAGAAATGCTGTGACAGTGTAACCAGAGAAACAAATTAGATACCAGTTTATAATATACTCACATTATGAGATTTAAAGATACAGTATCAATTCTATTAGCACAGACTGAGATGCACATTATTTACCAATTCAGAAATGTCACCATATCAATTTGAAAGATAAATTATCATTCACAATATTACTCACAGATTTACAGATTTAATAGTAGTCCAAAAAGCACACAAATTATCTGATTAAAGCCTCCAGCTTCAAATCCGAAAGTGTATCCATATTTACCAATTAAATAATGAGAAAAGCTATTCAAGCATTAACTTATTAAAGCTACAGTATTGAACATCATAATGTAATCTGAGAGAATAATTATGGACAGAAACAGAATGAATCTCACACTCCGATACAGTACAGAGACAGACATGCAGAAGTAATCCCAAACTCGCATACAGTACTAGAGGTTGCCAGACACAGAGTGAATCCCATACTCAAGTATGGTACCAGAGATGACAGAAACAGAATGAATCCCACTCAGGCATACAGTACCAAGGACAGACAGATACCGAGTTCATCCCAAATTCTAATAAAGCACTAGAGACTGAGAGTTAAAGTATGAATCGCAAACTCACACACAGCAGCAGAGACTGACAGACACAGAATGAATCCCACACTCACACACAGTACCAGAGACTGACAGATACAAAATGAATCCCACACTCACTCACAGCACCTGAGACTGACAGATACAGAATGAATCCCACACTCACTCACAGCACCTGAGACTGACAGATACAGAATGAATCCCACACTCACTCACAGCACCCGAGACTGACAGATACAAAATGAATCCCACACTCACACACAGTACCAGAGACTGAGAGATACAAGGTGAATCTCACAGTCACCTACATTAGTGCAGGCTGAGTTATAAATTACGTTCCAGTCCAAAAATCTCAGTGTCAGATTGAAAGATACAGTATCAATTCCATTAGTGCAGACTGAGCTGCACATTAGAAACCACGACAACAAAACTGATACAGATTCAGACTGAAATATACAGTATTCCATTCATGCAGACTGAGCTACACATTATATACAAGTTCAAAAATGTCACCATATCAATTGGAAGATGCACAAATTCACAATTGTGTTCCCAATGTAGATTTAATAGAATTCCAAAAATAGATGCCCACATTATCTTATTACATTTTTTAAAATGTCATTATCTACCAATTAAAACTGGGAAAAATTATTCATACATTTCAGTATTAAAGATACAGATGTGAACGCCATCCTGTAAATGAAGATATAAATTAGATACAGATAAAGAATGAATCTCTCACTCCGATAGAGTGCCAGAGACTGATATGGAGAATGAATCCCAAACTCATACAATTTACCAGCGACTGACAGATTCAAAATGAATCCCACACTCACACACTGTAGCACAGACTGACAGATACAGAATTTAAATCACTCACATACAGCATCAGAAATTGATAGATACAGAATGAATGTCTCACTCACATATAGTACCAGAGACTGACAGGAACAGAACGAATCGCTCACACATACAAAATCAGAGACTGAGAGATATGGAATGAATCCCAAACTCACACACAGTACCAGAGACTGATAGATCCAGAATGAATACCACATTCACATCGAGTATCAGGAACTGACAATCACAGAATGAATCTCACAGTCACACTACTGCAGACTGAGTTACATTTTACATACCAGTTCAAAGATATCATAGTGTCAGATTGAAAGCGACGGTATGAATACCATTAGTGCAGACTGAGCTACATAGTAGAAATATTAGTAAATACTCATAGAGTAATATACTGAAATAAACAGTATCAATACCATTCGTTCAGACTGAGCTACACATTATATACCAGTCCAAAAACCTCATAAATGATCAGACTGGAAGATACAGTATCAATTCTATTAGCACTGCCTGACCTGTACATTACATACCAGACTGAAAATCCCATAAAATCTTCGACTGAAATAAACAGTATCAATTCCATGAGTGCAGACTGAGCCACACATTACATAGCAGTCCAAGAATCTCATACCCCATCAGACTCAAAGATACAATAACAATTCCATTAGCACAGATGACGAGTCCAAAAATCTCATAGAATGTCAGATTGAAAGATTCAGTATCACTTCCATTTGTGCAGAATGAGCTACACATCACATTCCAGTCCAAAAATCTCATACAGTATCAGACTGATAGATACAGTATCAATTCCTTTAGTGCAGGCTGAGCTACATATTACATACCAGTCCAAAAATCTCATACAATATTAGATTGAGATGCAGAATTAATCCCATTATTGCTGACTGAGCTATACATTACATACCAATCCAATAATTTCACCACGAACAGATTGAAAGGTACATTATCATTCACAACAGAGTTCAGAGATTAAGATGTAATCACACTCCAAAGCTCACACACGTTGTTTGATTAAAGAAAATTGAAAAGTGTATCCATATTTACAAATTAAACACTGGACGAAGAACTGCATATAATTTAAAGTATTAAAGATACAGTTTCAAATACGATACTGTAAACTGAAATAAGAATACAGAATGAATCCAGACTTGCACATTGTCTCAGAGACTGAATTACAGAATTAATCCCACACTGAGATAATGTAGCAGAGACTGACAGATACAGAATAAATCTCACACTCACACACAGCACCAGAGACCTGCAGATACAGAATTAATCCCACACTCACACACAGTACCAGAGACCGACAGATACAGAATGAATCTCCACACTCACAGACTGTACTGGAGACGACAGATATAGAATGAATGTCACAGTCACATTACTGAAGACTGAGTTACACTTTACAGACAAGTCCAAATATCTCATAGTGGCAGATTGAAAGATACAGTCTAAATTCTATTGGTGCAGACTGAGCTACATATAGGATATAGTGTTAAATACTCGTGTTTGCTGAAATAAACATTATCAATACCATTGGTACAGACTGAGCTACACATTACGTACTAGTCCAAAAATCACAAATGATCAGATTGGAAGATACAATTTAAATTCTATTCGCACTGCCTGAGCTGAACATTATATATCAGTCCAACAATCTCATACAATATTAGACTGAAAGATACAGAATCGATTCAATTAGTGAAAACTGAGCCACACATTATATAGCAATCCAAGAATCTCATACCGTATCAGACTCAAAGATACAATATTAATTCCATTAGCACAGACTGAGCTACACGTTACTCACCAGTCCAAAAATCTCAAACTGAATCTTTCAATGTGACACTGTATCAATTCCATTCGTGCAGCCTGAGCTATACATTGCATTCCAGTCCAAAAATTTCATACAGTATAAGAATGATAGATACAGTATCAATTACTTTAGTGCAGGATGAGCTACATATTACATACCAGTCCAAAAATCACATACAGTGTTAGACTCAGATGCAGAATTAATCCCATTATTGCAGACTGAACTACACATTACTCACCAGTCCAGTAATTTCAACGTGAACAGATTGAAAGGTATATTATCATTCACAATAGAGTTCAGAGATTAAGATGTAACACGACTCCAAAACTCTCACACGTTGTTTGATTAAAGAAAATCAAAAAGTGTATCTGTGTGAACAAATTAAATGCTCGATGAAGACATGTATATACTTTAAAGTTTCAATACAATAGTGGAAACTGAAATAAGAGTATAGAATGCACATTGTCACAGAGATTTAATTGCAGAATGAATCCCACACTGAGATAAAGTAGCAGAGAATGGCAGATACAGAATGTATCCCACACACAGACAGTACCAGAGACTGACAGATGCAGAATATACCCCATGCTCACACTCAGTTTCAGAGACTGACAGATACAGAATAAACCCCAGTCTCATATCCAGTACCAGAGACTGACCTCGACTGACGGGAAGCGACAACTATAATAAGGCAACGAATTCACATTCTCTGTCGTGGTTCCAGAAACAGGACAATGTGCAATGTGAGGGATGTTTCTGTCTGTAACTTTTACTCTCGTATTTTTGCACTTTTTGACGGTGAAAAATGAAGACAATTGATTCATAATAAAGTTTTTGTTTCACTCGTTCCATAGTTGTGAATTTGCCCCATTATATATCACTGTACATTGCACAGTATTTCTCTCTGATATCTCAGGATGATTTACATTGCTCCTCTACCCCATTTAGACTCTTATTTTCCATGCAGTATGTGGCCTCCTTATTCCCCTTGGCGAAATGCCCCACCTCACACCTTTCTATATTGAAATTCAATGGCCATTTACAAGGCCGTTCTGCATGTTTATTTTGTCCCAGTCTTGATCTGTATTGACTATATCTCCGAAACAAATTACAAGAATTTAACACAGTATCACAACCAGTGTTTGCTCTAACAAAATGTACTTGCAGCTCGTCTCAATCCCCAGTTTTTCTAAATCCCACCCGTGCAATATAATGTGAAGAATGAGTTTATCTTCTGTCCCTCTCTCATCTGCAAACTTCAATGTCCCGGGGTTTGGGGACATCTACTGGCCGGAAGCAGAACTGCAACAGTTCGGAACAAATTGCTGAAACCGGACAATGTGCAGTGTGAGCGTGTTTGTGATTGGTGGCAGGTATTAAATCTGATTTTTTTAAACCTGCCCATTAACCTTTAGTGTTTGTTATAGAACAGTAAACAGAGCCGGACAGTAAGGATATGGGGAGTTATACAAAAAGCATCTATTGCAGGCATCAGGTGAGAAGTTTGAAGGACACATTTTAAACAGCGGCTGTTTAGTTTTGGTTGAACGGTTATTCCCATGGGAGCGGGGATTAGAAATCTGATATGTGCAAAGGTCTCCGCCCCATCGGGTAGTCCCATTCATGGATCAGTGCAGGGGTTGGGCTGTGTGTGGATGTCACTAAATTGTTGTAAAACAGCCCAACTTACCTGGTGTGCAGAAGCTGAGTGCTGCAGTACTGCAGTGGAGTCAGACACTGACACTGTTTGTATCGCTGGTTTTCATTTGTGGATATTACAATGATTATTAACAGAGAGATTCAATTGATCACTTTTGTATTTTCTACCTCAACTGTTCTTGAATTACAAGAGATAATTTTTCTTCCTACAGGCAAATCCTTGAAGGGCCCAGAATTAGTGTGATGTTTCCTCCACCCGGGGCACAAGGAACAGTGCAGCCAGCTTCTTCTCACACACAGTATGTATAGAGTCATAGAGTTATACAGCACGGATAGAGGCCCTTCGGCCCATCGTGTCCGCGCCGGCCATCAGCCCTGTCTACTCTCATCCCATATTCCAGCATTTGGTCCGTAGCCTTGTATGCTATGGCATTTCAAGTGCTCATCCAAATGCTTCTTGAATGTTGTGAGGGTTCCTGCCTCCACAACCCTTTCAGACAGTGAGTTCCAGACTCCAACCACCCTCTGGGTGAAAAAGTTCTTTCTCAATTCCCCTCTAAACCTCCCGCCTTTTACCTTGAATCTATGTCCACTTGTTATTGAACCCTCAAAGAAGGGAAAAAGCTCCTTAGTATCCATCCTATCTGTGCCCCTCATAATTTTGTACACCTCAATCATGTCCCCCCTCAGCCTCCTCTGCTCCAAGGAAAACAAACCCAATCTTGCCAGTCTCTCTTCATAGCTGAAGCGCTCCAGCCCTGTTAACATCCTGGTGAATCTCCTCTGCACCCTCTCCAAAGCGATCACATCCTTCCTGTAGTGTGGCGACCAGAACTGCACACAGTACTCCAGCTGTGGCCTAACCAGTGTTTTATACAGCTCCATCATAACCTCCTTGCTCTTATATTCTATGCCTCGGCTAATAAAGGCAAGTCTCCCATATGCCTTCTTTAGCACCTTATCTACCTGTTCCGCCGCCTTCAGGGATCTGTGAACTTGCACACCAAGATCCCTCTGACCCTCTGTCTTGCCTAGGGTCCTCCCATTCATTGTGTATTCCCTTGCCTTGTTAGTCCCTCCAAAGTGCATCACCTCGCACTTTTCCGGGTTAAATTCCATTTGCCACTGTTCCGCCCATCTGACCAACCCATCTCTTTAGTCCTGCAGACTGAGGCTATCCTCCTCGCTATTTACCACCCTACCAATCTTTCTTAATATACTCTGTGAGTATATTATCACTCACAGAGCACAGAGACACAGACAGGTCATCAATCCCACAGTCTCACACAGCAGAAATAGTCAATGCCAAACTGATCCCAATCCAACAGTCAAACAGAGCAGGAGAGACTGACGGAATTTCTATTTCACAATGACTCAATCCCGCTGACTGGCAGATAAATAATTCCCAGTCCAAAATCACACCCAGTATCAGATTGAAAGTCACTGTGTTAATCTCACATAAGATCAGAATTAGCTACAAATTAAATACCAGATAGAACTGACACATGGTACTGATTGATAGGTACAGAATGAATCACAATAGTGTACCCCGAGATTCAAATTAAATACCAGCCCACAACTCACACCACATTATGAGTTTAAAGATGCAGTATTCATGCCAATATTATACACTGAGATACAAATTAGATACCAGTTCAGATGTTACCCATATTTGACTCACATATATGTCCAAAAACCTCATAGTGTCAGAATGAAATGTACAGTTTCAATCCTATTGTTGCAGATTGAGCTACACATTATATACCAGTCCAAAATTTGCATAAAGTATCATACTGGAAGATACAGTATCAATCCCATTAGACAGAGGTACACATTAGTTACCTGTCCAAAAATCATATTTATCAAACTGAAAGGCAGAGTATCAATTCCCTTACTGCAAACGGAGGTTCACATTAGATACCTGTCCAGAAATCACGTACAGTACCATACTGAAAGAAATAGTATTGATTTAATTAGTACAGACTGACCTACACGTTACATACCAGTACAAAAATCTCACGCAGTTTCAGACTGGAAGATACAGTATCAATCCCATTAGTGCAGACTGAGGTGTACATTAGATACCAGTCCAAAAGTCACATTCAGTGTCAAAATGAAAGATACAGTATCAATTCCTTTCGTGCAGACTGAACTACACCTTACAAACCTGTCTAAATATATTACACAGTATCAGACTGAAAGGTACAGTATGAATTCCATTTTACAGACTGAACCACACATTACATACCAGTCCAAAAATCTCATACAGTGTCAGACTGAAAGATACAATAATTATTCTATTAGCCCAGACTGAGCTACAAAATAAATACCAGTCCAATAATTTCACAGTAAAAGATTGAAATACACATTATCTTCACGGAGATTAAGATGTAATCATTCAACAAAACTCGCACACGTTGTTTGATTAAAACAAAATCCAAAAGTGTATCAATATTTACAAATTAATGCAGCACGAAAGATTTGCATACATTAATGAATTAAACATACAGTTTCAAGTACCATACTCTAACCTGAAATAAGAATAGAGAACGAATCCAGACTTGCACTTTGCCCAGAGACTGAGTTACAGAATGAATCCCACACTGAAATAGAATACCAGAGACTGACAGTCACAGAATGAATCCCACACTCACAGATAGCACCAGAGATTGAGAGATACAAAACGAATCACACACTCACACACAGTACCAGAGACTGACAGATACAGAATGAATCCCACACTCACAGACTGTATTGGAGACTGACGGATACAGAATGAATATCACACTCACATACAGTACCAGAGAATGACAGACATAGAATTAATGCCACACTCACATGCAGTCTGACATCTACTGGCCATAAGTGAGAACTGTAACTGAGTGGAACAAATTCACATTCTCTGTCGTTGTTCCAGATTCAGGACAATGTGCAATGTGAGGAAATAGTTTCTCTCTGTAACTTCTACTCCCGTATTTTTTCTAATTTTGTCAGTTAAAAATTAGACAATTGATTTCGAATAAAGTTTTTGTTTTCCTCATTCGAAAGTTGCCCCATTATATTTCACTCTACATTGCGCAATATTTCTGTCTGAATTCTCAGGAGACGATTTATATTAATTCAAATAAACCGAACTGAAACACAAATAAAAACTGAGTGCAAATCTGCAAGTTTCAACGGCGACCGTCAAAAGTGAAAGGGATAAAATATAGAAAAAAATCAAACCGAAAATGCTGGAAAGGCTCAGCAGGTCCGGCACCATCTGTGGAGAATGGAAGCTCGGGTTAACGGTTCAGGACTATGACCCTTCTATAGATCAGAAAGGTTAATCCGACATAATTTAAATAAGGAACGGGAATCAGCAGAGGGAAAAACTTCAGAAAATCAATTAATTTCACTGAATCCGAGCAATTGTGTCCCGTATCCACTGTACAGATCAGGACAAATAATAATACAAAGGAACAGAGTTAATTCAACGATATGGGGGAAATAAATGAATTTTAAAAATATTTTTTTATATAAATTAGACTCGTTTGTGTTTTGAAAACACTATCCCTCTGAACATCATCAAATTCGGTTTCAGTCTTGGTGTTTCTGAATTCAGCGTGCTGGGATTCAAACCTGTTGGAATTAATTGTTTGGAAGGGAGCGATACTCACCATCATAGCACCTTAGTTCACTGGGAGGGAGAAATAGAGCGTTTCTGTGGAGTTTCGGACTGAATTGCTCCCTTTGGGTTACTGTCACTTTAATCAAAGACAATAAACAGTTCCCAAACATCAGCCCCTGAACAGACACAACAAGCTGGTGGAATTTATCATTCATAGATATTAAATAAGGGGATGACAAAAGCGAATAGGAAGAGGTTAGGAAGAAGTCACAAAAACAATTAGGGAAGCAAACAGGAATCACGAAATCAAATTATCAAGGAATATAAAAAGAAATCGTAAATTATTGTACAGAGCCAGAAATAACAGAAGGAAAACCAGAATATCTTGAGGGCCACTAAGGGATTGACAAGATAAACTCACAGGTAACGTCAGCGAAATGGCAGAAATATTGAATTATTACTTTCCCTCAGTATATTCCCGGGAGATTAACAGGGTGAATATGATATAGAGGAAGAGGTCAATAAAGATATCAAGGCATTTAAGTTAGAAAGGGTGGTTAAACTCCTGATCCTGATGGATTGCATCTGCACTTATTAAATGAAGCAAAGGAAGAGATAGCAGAGGCATTGTTACAGCTATAGAAAAAATCATTACAGAAAGGAATAGTGCCAGAGGACTGGATGACAGTTGATGTGATTCTTATATTTTGAAACAGGAAATAGAACAATTCCAGGGAACTGTGGACCAGTTAACTAAAGGTCAGTGGTAGGAATGATCATGGAATCTTTTATTCAATGAAGCAACAGAAAAACATCCAGAAACCGAAAATATAATAAGGAATAGTCAGCACGGATTTCAGAAAAAGAAGATTTAATAGTTTGACAGAAGGTTTGACAGTTAAAATTACAATTCAACATAACTTATCTGCTTTTCAAATATATTCCTCTAGAAATAAACCTCTGTGTTTGCATTTCATGGCCTTATCAACCTGTGTTGCTACTTTTAAAGATTTGTCAATCTGTACCCCTAAATCCCATTGCTCTTCTACCCCATTTAGACTCTTATTTTCAAAGCAGTGTTTGGCCTCCTTATTCCCCCGAGCAAAATGCACCACCTCACACCTTTCTATATGGAAATTCAATGGCCATTTACACCGCCTTTCAGCAAGCTTATTAAAGTCTTCTTGTATTTTGTCGTAGTCTTCCTCAGTATAGGCTATACCCCCAACATTAATTACAAGCATTTAATACAGCATTACAACTCATGTTTTGTCGAACAAACTGTTTTCCATTCCCAGTTTTTCGAAATCCCACCCGTGCAATATAATGTGAAGAATGAGTTTATCTTCTGTCCCTCTCTCATCTGCAAACTTCAATGACCCGGGGTTTGGGGACATCTACTGGCCGGAAGCAGAACTGCAACAGTTCGGAACAAATTGATGAAACCGGACAACAAGCAGTGTGAGCGTGTTTGTGATTGGTGGCAGGTATTAAATCTGATTGGATATTTGAAGAAACCAATCAGAGAGTTACAGTTAATTATTGTGACCTCACTACGAATGACCCAATCACAATCATTGCCTTCCTCCATCCCTCATTACCATTGGGCTGTGGGGCTGCCTATTTAATCCGAGCTCGGAGCGGATTTGGGTCATTTCTGAGTCTGAAATTGAGTTTGAAAATGCCTGAGGACAAGAAAGCAGCTTCCAAGAAGGGCGCCAAGAAAACCTTGAGTAAAGCACCAGCCAAGGGCGGCAAGAAGCGGAGAAAGTCGAGGAAGGAGAGTTACTCCATCTACGTCTACAAAGTGATGAAGCAGGTTCACCCCGACACCGGCATCTCCTCCAAGGCCATGAGCATCATGAACTCCTTTGTGAACGATATTTTCGAGCGCATCGCGGGTGAGGCTTCCCGCCTGGCCCATTATAATAAACGCCGCACCATCAGCTCCCGGGAGATCCAGACCGCCGTGCGCCTGCTGCTGCCCGGGGAACTGGCCAAGCACGCCGTGTCGGAAGGGACAAAGGCGGTGACCAAGTACACCAGCTCCAAGTAAAACTCCTCAATATACTGAAAAGAAAATAAACACAAAGGCTCTTTTCAGAGCCACCCACAGTCTCTCTGAAAAACTGTACCAACACCTCTATGGAATCATTTTACTGTCGATAGTTTGATACTCACTGTCTCTCTAACTTGTGCTTTTGTAATTTCACTTGAAATCTGGTAGATTCTCATAATCACTGCCCGGTATAATCTCTGTCGTTGTTTTATTTAGTTTCAATAACCAAAAACGTGTCCCTGATCCTCTCGTTCCCGGTCATATTCCGCCCCTTCCCCCGCATCTGCCCCTTCAGAGCCGTTTTAAGGTCATTTCTTTCTCCTTTTCACGTTTTTTTGTTCATTATTCGGGAATATCACTTTCAGAACCGCAATCCTCTTGAAAGCAACAACCCTGAAAGTGACTTCACACCGACTACAGAATAGTCTAAAGGCTCTGTCACTGTTCGACTTCTTACACCAGGAGTCTCGGCTCCGGTTTCGATCGCGCTGCAGCTCCTGTGAACAGGGATCAATCCACAATCTGTGGTTTGTTACTATTACAAAGATTGAGCTGGGATCTGTCCCGTTACAAAATGGGACTTTATTCCCGCCGGATTGAAAGCGAACGGTGAATGAAGCGACTTCTAACCGGAATGTAAAAGATTCTGGAAGTTGTGACTGGAAATGTGGAATAACAGAGTAAAAGGAGAGAGATTTTTAAATCTTTGTCTTAAGGCGACATTATTTACTTAATCCGCTTCTTGTGTTGCAAATATATTGGTGGGCTTTTCAAATTTCAATAAAACGGTTCAGTTCAGTATTTTCCGCCCTTTTCTCATTGCCGGCTATTGATTGGTGAATAAAACAGCTCTCTCATTTGGCTGTTCGTTGAACCAATGAGATTGAGAACAGATGGACCAATCACAAGTGCCCCCACTGCACTCCTCCAGAAGGTCGAAGAAGGGCGAGTGCGGGAAGATTTCTTCATTCTTTGTGAAAGTGTTTGTGAGATTGTGGAAATGTCTGGAAGAGGAAAAACCGGCGGTAAAGCTCGGGCCAAGGCCAAGTCTCGCTCATCCCGGGCTGGACTGCAGTTCCCTGTGGGCCGTGTTCACAGGCTCCTGCGAAAGGGGAACTATGCTGAACGTGTGGGTGCCGGAGCCCCGGTCTATCTGACGGCTGTGCTCGAGTATCTGACGGCTGAAATCCTCGAGCTGGCCGGCAACGCGGCCCGGGACAACAAGAAGACCCGTATCATCCCCAGACACCTGCAGCTGGCCATCCGCAACGACGAGGAGCTCAACAAGCTTCTGGGACGGGTGACCATCGCTCAGGGCGGGGTGCTGCCTAATATCCAGGCCGTGCTGCTGCCGAAGAAAACCAGCACTGTGAGCACCAAGAGCAAATAAAGCAGCTAAGATTTAATCTGATAACCCAAAGGCTCTTTTCAGAGCCACCCACTGTATCTATGAAAGGGCTGGTTACTGTCTGAAGAGACTGACCTATTAATTACAGTTATCCCCGGTCTACGTTAATATATTACATCGCTACAGCGGTTAAACTTATGGGAGTCAATGTAAGTTACCGAGCACATGGGTGATAGGTGAACGGGTCTTGGTGGGAGTTAGGATAGGGGAACGGAGTTTTGGAGGAGTTGAAGTTTGCAGAGGGCGTCAGATAGGAGGCTGACCAGGAGAGCATTGGAAGAGCCAAGTCTGGAGGTAACAAGGGCGTGGATGAGGGTTTCAGCACCAGATCAGCTGAGGCAGGGGCGGAGACGCGCGATGTTTCGGAGGTGGAAGTTGGCGGTCTTGGTGGTGGAGCGGAAATGGGGTCAGATGCTTATCTCAGGGTAAATTGGACGCTGAGGTTGCGAAGTTTTATGATTCCGCTTCACACAGTGGCCAAGGACAAGTCTCTGTCCATCTCAGTCCTTGAATCCAGTCCCCACACAGGAACTGTCTCTGTCCATCCCAGTACCTGAATCTATCCAGTCCCCACACAGGACCAGTCTGCATCCATCCCAGTGCCTGAATCTATCCAGTCCCCACACAGGACCAGTCTCCATCCATCCAGGTCCCTGAATCTATCCAGTCCCCACACAGGACCAGTCTCCATCCATCCCAGTACCTGAATCTATCCAGTCCCCTCACAGGACCAGTCACCATCCATCCAGGTCCCTGAATCTATCCAGTCCCCACACAGGACCAGTCTCCATCCATCCAGGTCCCTGAATCAATCCAGTCCCCACACAGGACCAGTCTCCATCCATCCCAGTGCCTGATTCTATCCAGTCCCCACACAGGACCAGTCTCCATCCATCCCAGTACCTGAATCTATCCAGTCCCCACACAGGACCAGTCTCCATCCATCCCAGTGCCTGAATCTATCCTGTCCCCACACAGGATCATTCTCCATCCATCCCAGTGCCTGATTCTATCCAGTCCCCACACAGGACCAGTCTCCATCCATCCCAGTGCCTGATTCTATCCAGTCCCATACTGACCCAAGCACGGAAAGGTATAGAGTGCCTTCCACACCGATTTATGTTTATTGAACTATTGGGCGCCTCCTGTCAGCTACAAATCTGAAAAAGAAAACTCCCTCTTCCAACGGTCCCGGAGCGGCACTGATTGATTCTGTTATGATAGTGATTGTATTGGAACTGTAGTGTGCCTCAATTATTGAATTTAAATTGTATTTTCCGCCTTTTTTTTCGAGCAATCCTTGAATATCAAGCCGGAGTCTGTAATGATTGTGTCCGAATTTATGTTCCGCATTTTATACTGGTGAAAATTTTAAAAAGGACCGTAACTAATTCCTGGAGGCGGAGCTAAAAGTTGCACGTCCGCTTGTCCGTCATTCTGAGCCAGTCTCCTCCCCTCCCGCACTTCATGCTCTGTCTGTCATTCAAACACTCCTCCCCGCCCTCTCCGATAATGTGCCTTTCTCAACCAGGTCGGGGCGGGCTTTATAAATACAGAAGAAAGGCGAGGGTTTTTCATTCAGCAGCGATCTGAGTGAAGAATCATCATGTCTGGCAGAGGTAAAGGAGGCAAAGGACTGGGCAAAGGCGGAGCCAAGCGGCACCGGAAAGTGCTTCGTGATAACATCCAGGGGATCACCAAACCAGCCATCCGCCGCCTGGCTCGCCGTGGCGGTGTCAAGCGGATCTCGGGTCTGATCTACGAGGAAACCCGCGGGGTGCTGAAGGTTTTCCTGGAGAATGTGATCAGGGACGCGGTCACCTACACTGAACACGCCAAGCGCAAGACGGTCACTGCCATGGATGTGGTGTACGCTCTGAAACGGCAGGGCCGCACTCTCTATGGATTCGGCGGCTGAACGACTCGACCATTTCCAAACGGACACAAAACAAAGGCTCTTCTAAGAGCCACCCACCGCCTCACAGAGAGAGTACTGACTTGGGAACTGGTGCGGAGTTAAATGGGGATACGGAATAGTTTTTTTTATTATAAGGAGTTTTCTGGAACACACAGTAACGTAACGTGGTATCGGCGGCGAGCTGCACCGGTTACTGAGGAAAATTTCCCTCATTGAGTGCACTGAATTGTCCAGGGAACGTTACAAGTGAGTTTACCCCGAGCCGAATTCCCCACTCAGTGAATTGTTCCTTCACTCCATTCGCTCTGTTTTGGTTCTATTTATCAGTCAGATGTTGTGATGTGGGACCGGGGGTTTCCATGGGAGAACAGGTTGAGCTGAGCCGCTGTGATAAGGGCCCAGCTTGTGATGTGGATTTTCCCTCTGACGGTTGTTTCTGACACTGAGACTGAGAGGGTTTGTGAAATTGAACCGTTTGAGCTCAGTCATTGGGGACCTGGAATTACCACAGGCCCAACTGGCAAAGCCCGCTCAAAACTGAGGCTACTTCTCATTGGTTGCTTTGCTTGAAAACTAATTTCCTTTACCAATCGGAGAGACGACAATAAGAAAACGGAGCAAATTATTGGCCACAATTGACCGATTTTTTAAAATTTGAAAAAAGCCGCCAATTTCAGTGTATGAAATAAGTGAATTACTCGGCCATGTCGTTTTTACACAAAGACTTAAAATCTCTTTGTAATAATGTTATTCCGTATTACACGTCCCAAATTCCGAGCGCTGTTTTATAAATATATTCTCCATAACTTGCGGAATAAAACCCCATTCACAGATTGCTGTTTTGGACAAATTTCACTTCAACCTGCAAAAATAACAAATTCCAGGCTATCAATTGATTCCGTTGCAGGGACTGAACAGGAACCGTGTGTCCTGAAAACGGAATCATGGACGAAGCCTTAAAATGAGCCGATTCTTTTCTCCAAGACTTTCATTCTGGATTGAGGCACTGCGGGGAACGTGCTGCTAATATGCGGGATATTAATATCAGTAATTAATTATTTAAGAGTTTGGCTCCACAGTGAGAAAGAGGAAGGAACTGAATACTGATTCTTAGACCTGAAAGTGGTGCTTAACAGGAAAACCGGGGGCGGTGTGAATCTGAATGAAAGGGAGAGCAAAGCAAAAGGGAATTGAACGGACCCCGGACCCGTGTTCAATTTATTGGGCAGTAAATTCGTCAGAGACAAACATTAAAATGGAGCAGTTTCACTGACTTTCTTTCAATTTCCCCATCAGATTCAAAGGATGATGACCGAGTAAAGCAGCAATTCTGTATCTGTCAGTCTCTGGTCCCGCATGTGAGTGGGATTCATTCTGAATCTGTCAGTTTCTGGTACTGTATGTGAGTGTGGGATTCATTCTGTATCTGTCAGTCTCCGGTACTGTGTGCGTGCAGGGTCATTAATCTGTACCTGTCAATCAGTGGTACCGCGTGTGGGTGTGGGCTTCATTCTGTATCTGTCAGTCTCTGGTACTGTGTGTGAATTTGTGATTTATTCTGTATCTGTCAGTCTCTGGTACTGTGTGTGAGCGTGAGATTCAATCTGTGTATGTCAGTCTCTGGTACTGTATGTGAGTGTGAGATTTATTCTGTATCTGTCAGTCTCTGGTACTGTGTGTGAGTGTGGGATTCATTCTGTATCTATCAGTCTCTGGTACTGTATGTGAGTGTGGTGTTCATTCTTTATGTGTCTATGTCTAGAACTGAACATGAGTGTGGGATTCATTCTGTGCCTATCAGTCTGTGGTACTCTGCGTGTGTGGGGTTTATTCAGTATTTGTCTGTCACGGGTACTGTATACGAGTGTCAGTTTTATTCTGTTTCTGTCTTTCTCTGGTGCTCTATGTGAATGTGGGATTTATTCTGTATCTGACTGCTTCTGGTACTGTGTGTGAGTGTGGGATTCATTCTGTGTCTGACTGTCTCTGGTACTGTGTGTGTGGGGTTTATTCTGTATCTGTCTGTCTCTGATACTTTACATGAGTGTGGGGTTTATTTTTTATCTGTCAGTCTCTGTTTCTGTATATAAATGTGGGGTTTATTCGATATCTCTCTGTCTATGATGCTGTATTCGAGTGTGGGGTTGATCCTGTATCATCTGTCTCTGACACTGTACATGAGTGTGGGGTGTATTCTGTATCTGTGAGTCTCTGGTGCTGTCTGTGAATCTGGGATTCATTCTGTATCTGTCATTCTCTGGAACGCGAT
Source organism: Heptranchias perlo (assembly GCF_035084215.1). Lineage (NCBI taxonomy): Eukaryota > Metazoa > Chordata > Chondrichthyes > Hexanchiformes > Hexanchidae > Heptranchias > Heptranchias perlo. The sequence continues at coordinate 1,027,692 of NW_027139666.1, forward strand.
GGACACCTACAGACGCTGAAAGACGCCCTGGTAAGAACGGGATATGACGCTCGACTCATCGATCGACAGTTCCGACGGGCCACAGCAAAAAATCGCATAGACCTCCTCAGGAGACTAACACGGGACGCAACCAACAGAGTACCCTTTGTCGACCAGTACTTCCCCGGAGCGGAGAAACTACGCCATGTTCTCCGCAGCCTTCAACATGTCATCAATGAGGACAAACACCTCGCTATGGCCATCCCCACACCTCCACTACTCGCCTTTAAACAGCCACCCAACCTCAAACAGACCATCGTTCGCAGCAAACTACCTAGCTTTCAAGAGAACAGCGTCCACGACGCCACACAACCCTGCCACGGTAACCTCTGCAAGACATGCCAGATCATCGACACAGATACCACCATCACACGAGAGGACACCACCCACCAGGTGCATGGTTCATACTCCTGTGACTCGGCCAACGTTGTCTACCTCATACGTTGCAGGAAAGGATGCCCCAGAGCATGGTACATTGGCGAGACCATGCAGACGCTGCGACAACGGATGAACGGACACCGCGCAACAATCGCCAAACAGGAGGGTTCCCTCCCAGTCGGGGAACACTTCAGCAGTCATGGACATTCATCCACCGACCTTCGGGTAAGCGTACTCCAAGGCGGCCTTCGAGACACACGACAACGCAAAATCGTCGAGCAGAAATTGATAGCCAAGTTCCGCACCCATGAGGACGGCCTCAACCAGGATCTTGGGTTCATGTCACGCTACACGTTACCCCACCAGCGAACAAATGTTATCTGTTTTTAATATAATGGGTCATTTGCTGGCTCTCTCTGCCTTCCGGATGTTTCTGCCTCTCTCTGTTTTTTTTCTCTGTTTTTTTCCCCTGTTTGTTTTTTTGTTGAATGTGTATTCGGGGGTTCTGCAGGTGACACCTCTCTGTCTGAACACGGTGATTGCCTTGGCAACGGGCAGTTGCAGGGGCAGTCTGTAAACACCATGTATTGTTCTATATGTATAAATGCGTAGGCTTCAAGGAGCTCTTGAAACATTTGCCTGAGGAAGGAGGAAATCACATTTCAAAAAAGCCTCACTATACTGCTTCATCCTCGATGTGGTTGGTGGTTCAGAGGTCGTTCAGACCCGGTCGATATGGCAGAAGAGCGTCCATCATTAATTGAACTTTCTGTTGCAGAAGAACTTCTTTCTCTTCTTACAAAACGATTAATTTTGGGGAAATAAAGTTTGATGATTACGCCGCCCCCGACTCCTTTCCCCTTGATACTGGACTTACACCAGCACCACACACCGTGGCTTGGAGGCGAGGAAGAGCGTGTCTTGGCAGTTGCTCGGAAAAAGTAAACATAACTGAAGGTGTTTTCCACCAGAAAAAGGCCATCGCTCCACAGAATGAAATGACTGCCTGCCATCTGCCCAACGAAAATTACCTGTGAAATGACTGCCTGCCATCTGCCTAAACGGATATTGCCTGTGAAATGATTGCCTGCTATATGCCCAACGGAAATTACCTAATACAGATGTGAAAGTAAACTTCAGTCCAACATTCAACCAATCAATTTCACGCAATCACAAGTTTTGACGACAAGACTGCATGTGACATATCATCTACTTATGAAATAAATGTTTGCCCTTTTCTTATTTGATGTCCAGTTTTGATTCATTTTATTTTCTTGGGTTTGTATTGAGACCGTACCCATTTAATGGCAGTGAGCTGATATTGTCAATCGGGCTCAGCATTCTCTGGCGAGCAGCTACCGGCCTTATAAGCTCCGCTGATAACCTGATATCTGAAGAATTTCCTTTCCATATTTCATTATATTTATACTTTTCTATTTAGGTTAAAACGAGGGGGCACAATGTTAAAAACAAAGCAATTTGGCAACATACAGGTCTCCCCAGTAAACGCAAGAGCACGCAGAATGAATCTCAATGGAACAAACCTCTTCTTTTTCACTCCCACTGGAAAAAATCCGAAAAGACCAAACCCTTTCCTATTCCCTCCAATTGCATAGAATCCCAAAGAGAAAAAACTCCTTCTCATTCCAAGCCATTATAGAGAGTGCGGTGCCCAGAACTGAACATAGTACTCTAAATGAGGACTAAACAGAGCTCTGTATAACTGTGATATAACTTCCACTCCTTTTTATTTCCGTTCCCTTGAGATAAAGATCAAAATTTCATCTCCATTTTAACTTCTTTTTAGTGATTTAGTAATCACTGTTGGTGATTTCTATACTTGGATCCCCATATGCCTCGATTCCCCGAGAGTGCAAAAATCTATCGATCTCAGCTTTGAATATATTCAACGACTGAGCATCCACAGCCCTCTGGGGTTGAGAATTCCAAAGATTCACAACACTTTCAGTGAAGAAATTCTCCCTAATTTCGATCCGAAATGTCCGGCCCCTTATCTTGAGACTATGACCTCTAGTTCTTGATTCTCCAGCGGGGTAATCAGCCTCTCCTCACCTACCGTGTCAAACCGCCTAAGAATTTTATACGTTTCAATGCGATCACCGACCATTCTTCTAAACTCCAGCGAATATAAGCCAATATTACACAATATTTCAACATAGTACAATTGCAGCAAGATCTCCTTACTCTTATATTCCAACACCCTTGCAATAAAGGCTGACATATCATTTGCCTTCCTCACTCTCATTCGACCCTTGGTAACTCACCATTCCCAGTATTTTTTTCCTCTGTTCCTTCTATAGGGAAAAGAAATGAACATTGAAAACATTTTAATATAATTACAGCGGTTTATATTTTGGAAACAATATCCAGCTGAACTGCATCAAATTCGATGACAAACTTCTAGTTTCAAAAGGAAGTGATTTAATAAGAATAATTAATTGCGATGGCCGGGAATCGAACCCGAGTTAACTGCTTGGAAGGCAGCTATGCTCACCACTATACCACCATCGCTGACAATCTGCCGCCATAAAATAGTTCCTAAACATTAGACCCGAAACAGACACTGCAGGCTTTTGGATTTTGTCCTTCATTTGAACTGGTTTCTGACGGATCCTTTCTCGCTCTGTTGCAGTTCCCGTTTCCGCCCAGTAGATGTCGCCAACCCCCAATCAATGGAAATTACACAACAGCCAGTAATTCTTCACCTTTTCTCGGACTGAAGAGACAGTCGATACCTGCAATACTTGACCAGTTGGAAATACATTTTGCCGCAGCTCACATCAGCCATTGAGTAAAGTTAAATAGTTACATTAAATCATTACAGAGACCGGACGACCAGCTGGGCACGAGTGGCAGCTGAATATTCAAGCCTATAAGATCTTTTGAAAGGACAGGGAAATAGGGAATGAAGGCAGAGTAGCAATATTACTAAAGGACAATATTACAGCAGTTGAAAGATACAATATCAGTGAGGGTGAGCGGGCAGTGTAAACACTCTGAGAGAGACCCATCACAAGTGGCCCCACTGTACTCCTCCAGAAGGTATAAGAAGGGCGAGTGCGGGAGGATTTATTCATTCTTTGTGAAAGTATTGTGGAAATGTCTGGAAGAGGAAAAACCGGCGGTAAAGCTCGGTCCAAGGCCAAGTCTCGCTCATCCCGGGCCGGACTGCAGTTCCCTGTGGACCGTGTTCACAGGCTCCTGCGAAAGGGGAACGACGCTGAACGTGTGGGTGCCGGAGCTCCGGTCTATCTGGCTGCTTTGTTCGAGCATCTGACGGCTGAAATCCTCGAGCTGGCCGGCAACGCGGCCCGGGACAACAAAAAGACCCGCATCATCCCCAGACAGCTGCAGATGGCCATCCGCAACAACGAGGAGCTCAACAAGCTGATGGGAATGGTGACCATCGCTCAGGGCGGGGTGCTGCCTAATATCCAGGCCGTGCTGTTGCCGAAGAAAAGCGCTGTGAGCATCAAAAAGAAGTGAAGCGTCCAAAATTCAATCTAATAACAGGACAAGGTCAGGACCAATCTTATTAAATCCTTTGACTATGATGGAGCTGTATAAAACACTGGTTAGGCCACAGCTGGAGTACTGTGTGCTGTTCTGGTCGCCACACTACAGGAAGGATGTGATCGCTTTGGAGAGGGTGCAGAGGAGATTCACCAGGATGTTACCAGGGCTGGAGCGCTTCAGCTATGAAGAGAGACTGGGAAGATTGGGTTTGTTTTCCTTGGAGCAGAGGAGGCTGAGGGGGGACATGATTGAGGTGTACAAAATTATGAGGGGCACAGATAGGATGGATACTAAGGAGCTTTTTCCCTTCGTTGAGGGTTCTATAACAAGGGGACATAGATTCAAGATAAAAGGCGGGAGGTTTAGAGGGGATTTGAGAAAGAACTTTTTCACCCAGAGGGTGGTTGGAGTCTGGAACTCACTGCCTGAAAGGGTTGTGGAGGCAGGAACCCTCACAACATTCAAGAAGCATTTGGATGAGCACTTGAAATGCCATAGCATACAAGGCTACGGACCAAATGCTGGAATATGGGATTAGAGTAGACAGGGCTGATGGCCGGCGCGGACACGATGGGCCGAAGGGCCTCTATCCGTGCTGTATAACTCTATAACTAATTAACAGTAAGAGTAAATAAGGGTAACCTGGTAGATGTAATACATTTGGATTTTCAGATAGCCTTATATCAGGTACCGCATTGTAGAATCATGTTAAAGTTCAGTGTACGTGGAGTCAGGGGACAGGTAGCGGAATGGATAGCAAGCTGGCGACAAAACAGAAAACAGAGAATAGGGGTTACGGTTAGCTGCTTAGAGTGGCAAAAAGTGGGAAGTGGTTTAACACAGGGATCAGTGCTGGGACCACGGCTGTTCACAATTAACATTAACGATTTGGATTCGGGAATCAGAAGTACAATTTCAAAATTTGACGATGATACCAAATTGGGGGGTACAGTTAATACAAGGGAAGAATGTGTCAAAATGCAATAGGACATTAATAAACTTGCAGAATGAAGAATAAGGAGCTCACATATTGTTTGGATAATAAGTCTAAACAGGATAGAGGAGCAATGGGATCGAGAGCTACAGATACACAAATTACTAAAAGTGGCAACTAAAAGTAGCTTCGCCAGCGTTACCGTCTGACAAAGACACTCGCCCTCAATCTGTGAAAAGATAATGACCATGAACTGGGACTGAAGCCGAACACATCCCCAGTTACAGTGCGGCCCGGCCCGGACATCTCCTTCTCCCTGTTTTATATCATATAGTATCCCACCTTCATGTCCAGCACTGGAGAGAGAGAAACAGTATCAGTCTTACACTCCTATCAGTGTCTAAATCACGCACAATAGCAATATCCACCTTCATATTCAGCACCAGCGAGAGAGAGGGTGGCAGACACGGTGAGAGAGACAGAGAGCGGTGAGACACAGTGACAGACAGACGTAAACAGTATTAGTTCCAGACTGACCGGTAAAGTTCCGTTTTATGCAGAAAGATCGCGTTGGAGAGACAGAAGATGCAATCTAATCTCTCACTGATATTATACAAGGGACAGACACACTATTAATCCCACACTCAGGGACAGTGCAGAGTGACAAAAACAATGGGCCACATTGAACCCTCTTTTGCCTGTTGTACCATCTGAAGTTTTGCAGCTCAAGGCTGTTCGATATTACTCTTAGTGACCGAGAATTTCACTCCGGTTAAATTAATCTGGGTCTGTTGCTGTTAGATATTAATCCTACACGGTCTCAGAAAATACACCAACTCCCACTTTCCTCCCATATTTCTCCAGGATTGGTTTGAGAAATCCTCCCTCCAGTTTCGGAGTCACACGTTTATTTATCAGCAGAGGTGCCAAAATTGAACTGGATCCTTTGGCTCATTCCACAGCCGCCCACTTTATCTATGAAAGGCTCTTTACCATCAAAAGATATTGACAGGAACAGCAGGGATGGAAACATCTCGTTTAATAGTTAGAGATTGTAAAGTCAGTCTGGATTCCAGCGTTATGCACTGGTGGAATCCCATCTGTTTCCCATTCTGGTGCCTGTTCCTGCACTGCCTGTGGACCCCATTTCCTCTGACCTCTCCCACAGCCCCACTTCCTTTGCTCAGACTCTGAAAAATTCCAATTGGGGAAAGTTTCCATCGATTTTTGTATTGTGAATTATACCAGATATCTGCGCATGCGTGATTCAGCCCAGCCCCCAGCGCTGGTTGTTGGTGAGCAGAAGAGCGCAAGCGCGCTCCCCTCCCCCAGCTCGGCCTGTGGGCGCCATTCCCTCAGTGAGAGGAAGAAGATGGTTTAAAACAGCCGGGAATGGAGATATCACGGCCCCCGGAGGAAGGGAGCAAAGAGCAGCCTCGTTACAGCAGCTCATCGCATCGGGACCGTGTCCGCAGATGGGCTCAGAGATCGGCATTGAATCCGGGGAAAGGGCAGGGGGAGTCCGGGGGCTGTTTTGTAAGAGGCGGAGTGGATCAGGAACTGGTCCCGGAACATGGAGTGAGCGGTGGAAGGGAGAGGACATTCTCGGGCTGTGTGTGTACAGCGTGTGTCCAGGGGAAGGGAGACAGAATGGTAAGAACCTACTATTTAAAATCATTGATGCTTTCTCTCCCCAAACCAGCAGTGAATGTTCCTGGTTTAGTTCCAGCCTCACCCTGTTTGTTGTTATTGGACAGTGAAGAGTGGAAATAGAGCCGGACAGTAAGGATGTGGGGAGTTATACAAAGAGCATATTATTGCAGGCCTCAGTTGAGAAGTGTGAAGGACACATTTTAAACAACGGCTGTTTGGTTTCAGTTGAACGGTTAGTCCCCTGGGTGAGGAGATTGGTAACCTGACCCGCACATCACGTCGTCCCATTCATGGATCAGTGCAGGGGTTGGGTTGTGTCTGGACTTCTCTAAATTGTTATAAAGCAGCCCAACACACCTGGTGCGCAGAAGCTGAGTGCTGCAGTACTGCAGTGGAGTCAGATACTGATACTGTTTGTATCGCTGGTTTTCATTTTTGGATATTCAAAATAATTATTAACAGATATTAAACTGATCACTTTTGTATTTTCCACCTCACCTGTTCTTGAGTTACAACAGATACGTTTCTTTTTACAGGCAAACCCTTGAAGGAGCCAGAACAAATGTGAAATTTCGTCCACCCGAGGCAAAGGAACAGTGCTGCCAACTCCTTATCACACACAGTATGTATATTATCACTCACAGAGAACGGAGACACAGACAGCTCATCAGTTCCACAGTCTCAGACAGCAGAAGTAGTCAGTCCCACACTGATCCCAAAGTTCCAGAGACACATTTTCAATCCAACAGTCAAACAGAGCAGGTGAGGCAGACACTGTTCCATTTCTCCCGAACTCAGTCCCGCTGACAGGTAGATACAAAAATCCCAGTCCAAAGTCTCGCTTTCAGATTGTCAATTTCACAAAAGGGCAACATTAGCCATGAATTAAATACCAGATACCCCGAGATTCCAATTGAATACTGGTTCAGAACTCTCACACACACGTGAGTTTAATACATGCAGCATCCATTCGAATAGTGTACCATTCGAATACAAATTGCCAGTCCAAAACTCATGTACAGTATCAGATTGAGAAATGCGGTGACAGTGTAACCTGAGAAACAAATTAGATACCAGTTTATAATATACTCATAGTATGAGATTTAAAGATACATTATCAATTCTATTAGCACAGACTGAGATACACATTACATACCAGTCCAAAAATGTTATAAAATAAAATTTAATAATGCAGTATCAATTCCTTTAGTGCAGACTGATCTACACATTATATAGCAATTCAAAAATGTCAACATGTCAGTTTGAAAGATATATTATCATTCACAATATTACTCACAGAGATACAGATTTAATAGTAGTCCAAAAGCACACAAATTATCTGATTAAAACCTCCAGCATCAAATCCTGAAGTTTATCCAAATTTACCAATTAAATAATGAGAAAAATTATTTAAACATTATGATATTAAAGTACAGTATTGAATACCATAATGTAATCGGAGAAAATAATTACATACAGATACAGAATGAATCTCACACTCAGATACAGTACAGAGACGCACAGATACAGAATGAATCCCACGTACACACACAGTACCAGAGATGACAGATACAGAATGAATCTCACTCACACACAGTACCACAAACTGACAGATACAGAATGAATGTCACAGTCACATTACTGCAGACTGAGTTACACATTGCATACCAGTCCAAAGATCTCAAAGTGTCAGATTGAAAGATACTGTATCAATTCCATTAGTGCAGACTGAGCTACATATTAGATATATTGGTAAATACTCATAGAGTATTATACTGAAATAAACATTATCAATACCTTTGGTACAGACTGAGCTACACAATATATACTAGTCCAAAAACCTCATAAATGATCAGACTGGAATATACGGCTTCAATACTATTAGCACTGCCTGACCTGTAGATTACATCCCAGACTGAAAATCCCATAAAATATTAGACTGAAAGAGAGATTATCGATTCCATGAGTGCAGACTGAGCCACACATTATATAGCAGTCCATGAATCTCATAATGTATCAGACTCAAAGATACAACATCAAATTCATTAGCACAGACTGAACTATATGTTACTCACCAGTCCAAAAATCTCATAGAGTATCAGATTGAATGATTCAATATCACTTCCATTATTGAAGACTGAGCTACACATCACATTCCAGTCCAAAAATCTCATACAATATCAGACTGATAGATACAGTATCAATTCCTTTAGTGCAGGATGAGCTACATATTACATACCAGTCCAAAAATCTCATACAGTGTTAGACTCAGATACAGACTTAATCCCATTATTGCAGACTGATCTACACATTACATACCAGTCCATTTATTTCAACATAAACAGACTGAAAAGTACATTATCATTCACAATAGAGTTCAGAGATTAAGATGTAACACAACTCCAAAACTCACACCCGTTGTTTGATTAAAGAAAATCGAAAAGTGTATCCATATTAATAAATTAAATACTCGAAGAACTGTATGTACTTTAAAGTATTAAAAATACAGTTTCAAATTCCGATACTGTAATCTGAAATAAGAATAAAGAATGAATACAGACTTGCACATTTTCTCAGATACTGAATTACAGAATGAATCCCACACTGAGATAAAATAGCAGAAAATGGCAGATACATAATGTATCCAACACTCACAGATAGTACCAGAGACTGACAGGTGCTTGAGAAAGACAGATACAGAATGAATCCATCACTTATATACAGTACCTTCGACTGACAGATGCAGAATATACCCTACGCTCACACTCAGTAGTGGAGACTGATAGATACAGAATGAATCCCAAACTCACGCACAGTACCAGAGTCAGACATGTAGAGGATAAACCCCACTCTCATGCACAGTCCCAGAGACAGGCAGACAGAGAATAAACCCCACTCTCGTACACAGTACCTGAGACTGACCTCTACTGGACGTAAGCGAGAACTGTAAAAGAGGGGGACAAATTCACATCATTTGTCATGGTTACAGAAACATGACAATGCAATGTGAGGAAAGTCTCCGTCTGCAACTATTACTCTCGTATTTTTGCATATTATGACAGTGAAAAATGAAGACAATTGATTCATAATAAGGTATTGTTTTACTCATTCGATAGTTGTGAATTTGCCCCATTATATTTCACTTTACATTGCACAGTATTTCTCTCTGATTTCTCAGGACACGATTTACATTGCTCCTCTACCCCGTTTAGACTCTTCTTTTCCATGCAGTATGTGGCCTCCTTATTCCCCCAAGTCAAACGCACCACCTCACACATTTCTATATTGAAATTCAATGGCCATTTACACGGCCGTTCTGTAAGTTTATTTTGTCACATTCTTCCTCAGTATCGACAATAACCCTAAATTAATTCGAAGAATTTAACACAGCAGTACAAATAGTGTTTGGTCTAACAAAATGTACTTGCAGCACGTCTCCATTACTAGTCTTTCTAAATCTCACTCGTGCAATACAATGTGAAGAATGAGTTTATCTTCTGTCCCTCTCTCATCTGCAAACTTCAATGTCGCGGGGCTTGGGGACATCTACTGGCCAGAAGCAGAACTGCAACATTTCGGTCCAAATTGTTGAAACCGGATAATGTGCAGTGTGAGCGTGTTTGCAATTGGTGGCAGCAATAAAATCTGATTTTTCATACCTGCCCATTAAATTTTAGTATTTGTTATTGAACAGTGAACAGAACCGGACAATAAGGATATGGGGAGTTATAAAAAGAGCATCTATTGCAGGTATCAGGTGAGAAGTTTGAAGGACACATTTTAAATAGTGGCTGTATTGTTTCGGTTTAATTGTTAGTCCCATGGGAGAGGGGATTAGAAACATGACCTGTACAAAGGTCCCCGCCCCATCGGGTACTCCCATTCATGGATCAGTGCAGGGGTTGGGTTGTGTCTGCATGTCATTAAATTGTTGTAAAACAGCCCAACACACCTGGTGTGCAGAAGCTGAGTGATGCAGTACTGTCGTGGAGTCAGACACTGACACTGTTTGTATCGCTGGTTTCCATTTGTGGATGTTATCGTGATTATTAACAGAGAGATTCAATTGATCACTTTTGTATTTTCTACTTCACCTGTTGTTAAGTTACAAGCGATATTTTTTCTTCCTCCAGGCAAATCCTTGAAGGACCCAGAATCAGTCTGATGTTTACTCCACCCGAGGCACAAGGAGCAGTGCAGCCAGCTCCTTCTCACACACAGTAGGTACATTATCACTCACAAAGCACAGAGACACAGACAGGTCACCAGTCCCACAGTCTCAGACAGCAGAAATAGTCAGTCCCACATTGATCCCAATCCAACAGTCAAACAGAGCAGGAGAGACAGACGGAATTTCCATTTCACAACAACTCAGTACCGCTGACCGGCAGATAAATAATTCCCAGTCCAAAATCACACCCACTATCAGATTGAAAGGCACTGTGTCAATCTCACATTAGTTCAGCCTTAGCTACAAATTAAATCCCAGATGGACCTGACACATGGGACCGATTGATAGGTACAGAATGAATCACAACAGTGTACCCCGAGATTCAAATTAAATACCAGCCCACAACTCACACACATTATGAGTTTAAAGATGCAGTATTCATGACCACATTGTACACTGAGATACACATTAGATACCAGTTCAGATGTTACCCAAATTTGACTCACATATTTGTCCAAAAACCTCATAGTGTCAGAATGAAATGTCCATTTCAATTCCTTTACTGCAGACTGAGGTACACATTAGATACCAGTCCAAAATTCTCATATAGTATGAGACTGAAAGATACAGTATCAATCCCATTGGTGCAGACTGAGCTACACGTCACATACAAGTCCAAAAATCTCAGTGTCAGGTTGAAAAATACAGAATCAATTCCATCAGTGCAGATTGAGCTACACATTATATACCAGTCCAAAATTCACATAGAGTCTCGTACTGGAAGATACAGTATCAATCCCATTAGTGCAGGCTGAGGTACACATTAGTTACCTGTCCAAAAATCTCATTGTGTCAAACTGAAAGGCACAGTATCAATTCCTTTACTGCAGACAGAGGTTTACATTAGATACTTGTCTAAAAATCACGTACAGTATCATACTGAGGTATAAACTATCGATTTGATTAGTACAGACTGATCTACAAGCAATATACCAGTACAAATATCTCACACGGTATCAGACTGCAAGATACAGTATCAATCCCATTAGTGCAGACTGAGGTTCACATTAGATACCAGTCCAAAAGTCACATTCAGTGTCAAACTGAAAGATACAGTATCAATTCCATTAGTGAAGAGTGAACGACACCTTACAAACCAGCCTAAATATATTACACAGTATCAGACTGGAAGGTACAGTATGAATTCCATTAGTGCAGACTGAACTACACATTATATACCGTCCAAAAATCTCATACATTATCATACTAATACATACAGTATGAAACCTATTAGTGTAGACAAAGCTACACATTACAAATCAGTCCAAAAATCTCTTGCAGTGTCTGACTGAAAGTTAGAGTGTCAATTCCATTAGTACAGACAGAACCACAGATTACATACCAGTCTAAAAATCTCATACAGTGTCAGACTGAAAGATACAATATCAATTCCATTCGCCCAGACTGAGCTACACAATAAATGGCAGTGCAATAATTTCACAGTATAAGATTGAAATGTACATTATCTTCAGAGATGAAGATGTAATCCTACAACAAAATTCACACACGTTGTTAGATTGAAACAAAATCCAAAAGTGTATCCATATTTACAAATTAATGCCACACAAAAGATTTGTTTACGTTAATGAATTAAAGAAACAGTTTCAAGCACCATACTGTAACATGAAATAAGACTACAGAACGAATCCAGACTTGCAATTTGCCCAGAGATTGAGTTACGCAATGAATCCCCAACTGAGATAAAATACCAGAGACTGACAGTCACAGATTGAATCCCACACTCACAGATAGAACCAGAGATTGACAGATACAGAATGAATCTCACACTCACATAAGGTACCAGAGTCTAACAGATACAGATTGAATCCCACACTCACACACAGTACCAGAGACTGACAGATACAGAATGTATCTCAAATTCACAGACAGTATCAGAGACTGACAGATCCAGAATGAATCTCACACTCACATACAGTACCAGAGAATGACAGATACAGAATGAATCTCACACTCACATACAGTACCAGAGTCTGACAGATACAGAATGAAACCCACACTCACCTGCAGCACCAGAGACTGACAGATACAGAATGAATCCCACACTCACACACAGTACCAGAGACTGACAGATACAGAATGAATCCCACACTCACACACGGTACCAGAGACTGACAGATACAGAATTAATCCCACACTCACAGATAGCACCAGAGACTGACAGATACAGAATGAATCCCACACTCACACACAGTACCTGAGATTGGCAGATACAGAATGAATCTCACACACAGTACCAGAGACTGACAGATACAGAATGAATCCCACACTCACAAGCAGTACCTGAGTTTGGCAGATACAGAATGAATCCCACACTCACACACAGTACCAGAGACTGACAGATACAGAATGAATCCCACACTCACACACGGTACCAGAGACTGACAGATACAGAATTAATCCCACACTCACAGATAGCACCAGAGACTGACAGATACAGAATGAATCCCACACTCACAGACTGTACTGGAGACTGACGGATACAGAATTAATATCACACTCACAGATAGCACCAGAGAGTGACAGATACAGAATGAATCCCGCACTCACAGACTGTACTGGAGACTGACCGATAAAGAATGAATATCACACTCAAATGCTGACTGACAGACAGAATTAATCCCACACTCTCATACAGTCTGACATCTACTGGCCATAAGTGAGAACTGTAACAGAGTGGAACAAATTCACATTATCTTCGTTGTTACAGATTCAGGACAATGTGCAATGTGAGGAAATAGTTTCTCTCTTAAACTTCTACTCTCGTATTTTTTCATATTTTGTCAGTGAAAAATTAGACAATTGATTCTTAATAAAGTTTTTGTTTGGTCGTTTGAAAATTGCCCCAGCAGATTTCAGTATACATTGCTCAATATTTCTGTCCGATTTCTCAGGACACGATTTATATTAATTCAAATAAACCGAACTGAAACAAAAATAAAAACCGAGCGCAAATCTGGAAGTTTCAATGGCGACCGTCAAAAGTGAAAGGGATAAAATATAGAAAAAATGAAAACCGAAAATGCTGGAAAGACTCAGCAGGTCCGGCAGCATCTGTGGAAAAGGGAAGCTCGGGTTAACGGTTCAGGTCAATGACCCTTCTATAGATCAGAAAGGTTAATCCGACATAATTTAAATAAGGAACGGGAATCGGCAGAGGGAAAAACTTCAGAAAATCAATTAATTTCACTAATCCGGGCAATTGTGTCCTGTATCCACAGTACAGATCAGTGAGTCCATCCGCAGCTCTGGAGCTGCGGATGGACTCACTTTGGAGCATCCGCGATGCTGAGAAAGTCGTGGATAGCACGTTCAGTGAGTTGGTCACACCGCAGATAAAAATTACTGAGGGAGATAGTGAATGGGTGACCAACAGACAGAGGAAGAGTAGGAAGGCAGTGCAGGGGTCCCCTGCGGTCATCTCCCTCCAAAACAGGTATACCGTTTTGGATACTGTTGGCGGAGATGGCTCACCAGGGGAAGGTGGCAGTGGCCAGGTTCATGGCACCGTGGCTGGCTCTGCTGCACAGGAGGGCAGGAAAAAGAGTGGCAGAGCTATAGTGATAGGGGACTCGATTGTAAGGGGAATAGACAGGCGTTTCTGCGGACGCAACCGAGACTCCAGGATGGTATGTTGCCTCCCTGGTGCAAGGGTCAAGGATGTCTCGGAGCGGCTGCAGGACATTCTGGAGGGGGAGGGTGAACAGCCAGTTGTCGTGGTGCATATCGGCACCAACGATATAGGTAAAAAACAGGATGAGGTCCTACAAGCTGAATTCAGGGAGTTAGGAGTTAAACTAAAGAGTAGGACCTCAAAGGTAGTAATCTCAGGATTGCTACCAGTGCCACGGGTTAGTCAGAGTAGGAATGACAGGATAGCTAAGATGAATACGTGGCTTGAGAGATGGTGCAAGCTGGAGGGATTCAAATTCCTGGGCCATTGGAACCGGTTCTGGGGGAGGTGGGACCAGTACAAATTGGACGGTCTGCATCTGGGCAGGACTGGAACCAATGTCCTAGGGGGAGTGTTTGCCAGTGCTGTTGGGGAGGGTTTAAACTAATGTGGCAGGGGGATGGGAACCGATGCAGGAAGTCAGTGGGAAATAAAGTGGTGACAGAAACAAAAGGCAGTAAGGGAGAGTGTACAGAACATGACCGGACAGATGGTCTGAGAAAGCAGGGCAAAGACCAAGGGAAGTCTAGATTAAACTGCATTTATTTCAATGCAAGAAGTCTGATGGGCAAGGCAGATGAACTCAGGGCATGGATGGGTACATGGGACTGGGATGTTATAGCTATTACTGAAACATGGCTAAGGGAGGGGCAGGACTGGCAGCTCAATGTTCCAGGGTACAGATGCTATAGGAAAGATAGAGCAGGAGGTAAGTTAGGAGGGGGAGTTGCGTTCTTGATTAGGGAGAACATCACGGCAGTCGTGAGAGGGGATATATCCGAGGGTTCGCCCACTGAGTCCATATGGGTAGAACTGAAAAATAAGAAGGGAGAGATCACTTTGATAGGATTGTACTACAGACCCCCAAATAGTCAACGGGAAATTGAGGAGCAAATATGTAAGGAGATTACAGACAGCTGCAAGAAAAATAGGGTGGTAATAGTAGGGGACTTTAACTTTCCCAACATTGACTGGGACAGCCATAGCATTGGGGGCTTGGATGGAGAGAAATTTGTTGAGTGTATTCAGGAGGAATTTCTCATTCAGTATGTGGATGGCCCGACTAGAGAGGGGGCAAAACTTGACCTCCTCTTGGGAAATAAGGAAGGGCAGGTGACAGAAGTGTTAGTGAGGGATCACTTTGGGACCAGTGATCATAATTCCATTAGTTTTAAGATAGCTATGGAGAAGGATAGGTCTGGCCCAAAAGTTAAAATTCTAAATTGGGGAAAGGCCAATTTTGATGGTATTAGACAGGAACTTTCAGAAGTTGATTGGGAGAGTCTGTTGGCAGGCAAAGGGACGTCTGGTAAGTGGGAGGCTTTCAAAAGTGTGTTAACCAGGGTTCAGGGTAAGCACATTCCTTATAAAGTGAAGGGCAAGGCTGGTAGAAGTAGGGAACCTTGGATGACTCGGGAGATTGAGGCACTAGTCAAAAATAAGAAGGAGGCATATGACATGCATAGGGAGCTGGGATCAAGTGGATCCCTTGAAGAGTATAGAGATTGCCGGAGTAGAGTTAAGAGAGAAATCAGGAGGGCAAAAAGGGGATATGAGATTGCTTTGGCAGATCAGGCAAAGGTGAATCCAAAGAGCTTCTACAAATACATAAAGGGCAAAAGGGTAACTAGGGAGAGAGTAGGGCCTCTTAAGGATCAACAAGGTCATCTCTGTGCGGAACCACAAGAGATGGGTGAGATCCTGAATGAATATTTCACATCGGTATTTACGGTTGAGAAAGGCATGGATGTTAGGGAACTTGGGGAAATAAATAGTGATGTCTTGAGGAGTGTACATATTACAGAGAGGGAGGTGCTGGAAGTCTTAACGCGCATCAAGGTAGATAAATCTCCGGGACCTGATGAAATGTATCCCAGGACGTTATGGGAGGTTAGGGAGGAAATTGCGGGTCCCCTAGCAGAGATATTTGAATCATCCACCGCTACAGGTGAGGTGCCTGAAGATTGGAGGGTAGCAAATGTTGTGCCTTTGTTTAAGAAGGGCGGCAGGGAAAAGCCTGGGAACTAGAGACCAGTGAGCCTGACATCTGTAGTGGGTAAGTTGTTAGAGGGTATTCTGAGGGACAGGATCTACAGGCATTTGGAGAGGCAGGGACTAATTAGGAACAGTCAGCATGGTTTTGTGAGAGGAAAATCATGTCTCACGAATTTGATTGAGTTTTTTGAAAGGGTAACCAAGAATATAGATGAGGGCTGTGCAGTAGACGTGGTCTACATGGACTTCAGCAAAGCATTTGACAAGGTACCGCATGGTAGATTGTTACATAAGGTTAAATCTCATGGGATCCAAGGTGAGGTAGCCAATTGGATACAAAATTGGCTTGACGACAGAAGACAAAGGGTGGTTGTCGAGGGTTGTTTTTCAAACTGGATGCCTGTGTCCAGCGGTGTGCCTCAGGGATCGGTGCTGGGTCCGCTGTTATTTGTTATTTATATTAATGATTTGGATGAGAATTTAGGAGGCATGGTTAGTAAGTTTGCAGATGACACCAAGATTGGTGGCATTGTGGACAGTGAAGAAGGTTATCTAGGATTGCAACGGGATCTTGATAAATTGGGCCAGTGGGCCGATGAATGGCAGATGGAGTTTAATTTAGATAAATGTGAGGTGATGCATTTTGGTAGATCGAATCGGGCCAGGACCTACTCCGTTAATGGTAGGGCGTTGGGGAGAGTTATAGAACAAAGAGATCTAGGAGTACAGATTCATAGCTCCTTGAAAGTGGAGTCACAGGTGGATAGGGTGGTGAAGAATGCATTCAGCATGCTTGGTTTCATTGGTCAGAACATTGAATGCAGGAGTTGGGATGTCTTGTTGAAGTTGGACAGGGCATTGGTGAGGCCACACTTGGAGTACTGTGTACAGTTCTGGTCACCCTATTATAGAAAGGATATTATTAAACTAGAAAGAGTGCAGAAAAGATTTACTAGGATGCTACCGGGACTTGATGGTTTGACTTACAGGGAGAGGTTAGACAGACTGGGACTTTATTCCCTGGAGAGTAGGAGGTTAAGGGGTGATCTTATAGAAGTCTATAAAATAATGAGAGGCATAGATAAGGTCGATAGTCAAAATCTTTTCCCAAAGGTAGGGGAGTCTATAACGAGGGGGCACAGATTTAAGGTGAGAGGGGAGAGATACAAAAGGATCCAGAGGGGCAATTTTTTCACTCAAAGGGTGGTGAGTGTCTGGAACGAGCTGCCAGAGGCAGTAGTAGAGGCGTGTACAATTTTGTCTTTTAAAAAGCATTTGGACAGTTACATGGGGAAGATGGGTATCGAGGGATATGGGCCAAGTGCAGGCAATTGGGACTAGCTTAGTGGTATAAACTGGGCGACATGGACATGTTGGGCCGAAGGGCCTGTTTCCATGTTGTAACTTCTATGATTCTATGATTCTATAATACAAAGGAACAGAGTTAAATTCATCGTTATGAGGGAAAAATGAATTTTAGAAGTATTTTTTTATATAAATTAGACCCGTTTGGAAACATTATCGCTCTGAACATCATCAAATTCGGTTCCAGTCTTGGTGTTTCTGAATTCAGCGTGCTAGGATTCAAACCTGTTGGAATTAACTGTTTGGAAGGCATCTATACTCACCATTATAGCGCCTTATTTCACGAGGAGAGAGAAATAGTGTGTTTCTGTGGAATTTCGGACTGGGTTTCTGGCACTTTAATCACAGACAATAAATCGTTACAAAACATCAGCCCCTGAACAGACACAACAAGCTGGTGGAATTTCTCATTCATAGATATTAAATAAGGGGATGGCAAAAGCGAATCGGAAGAGTTTAGGAAGAAGTCACAAAAACAATTAGGGAAGAAAACAAGAACCACGAAATCAAATTATCAAGGAATATAAAAAGTAAAAGTAAATTATTCCACAGACACAAAAAATAACAAAAGGAAAATCAGAATATCTTGAGGGCCACTAAGGGATTCACAAGATAAACTCACAGGTAACGTCACCGAAATGCCACACATATTGAATTATTACTTTCCCTCACTATTTACCCGGGAGATTAACAGGGTGAATATGATATCAGAGGAAGAGGTCAATAAAGATATCAAGGCATTTAAGTTAGAAAGGGTGGTAGAACTCCTGGTCCAGATGGATTGCATCCGCACATATTAAATGAAACAAGGGAAGAGATAGCAGAGGCACTGTTACATATATAGGAAAAATCATTACAGAAAGGAATAGTGCCAGAGGACTGGATGACAGTTAATGTGATTCTTATATTTTGAAACAGGAGATAGATCAAATCCAGGGAACTAAAGACCAGTTATCTAAAGGTCGGTGGTAGGAATGATCATGGAATCTTTTACTCAATGATGCAATAGAAAAACATCTAGAAACCAAAAATATAATAAAGAATAGTCAGCACGGATTTCAGAAAGGGAAGGTTTAATAGTTTGGCAGAAGGTTTGACAGTTTAAATTTCAGTTCAACATAACTTATCTGCTTTTCAATTCTATTCCTCTAGAATGTGCTGTGTTTGCTTTTTATGGTCTTATCAACCTGTGTTGCTACTTTTAATGATTTGTCAATCTATACCCCTAAATCCCGTTGCTCTTCCACCCCATTTAGACTTTTATTTTCCAAGCAGGATGTGGCCTCCTTATTCCCCCGAGCGAAATGCACCACCTCACACCTTTCAATATGGAAATTCAATGCCCATTTACAAGCCTTTCAGCAAGCTTATTAAACTCTTTTTTTATGTATTTTTCCTCAGTATAAGCTATACCCACTAAATTAATTACAAACATTGAATACAGCATTTCAACTAATGCTTTGTCCAATAAAATGTTCACCATTCACAGTATTTACGAATCCCACCCGTGCAATATAATGTGAAGAATGAGTTTATCTTCTGTCCCTCTCTCATCTGCAAACTTCAAAGACCCGGGGTTTGGGGACATCTACTGGCCGGAAGCAGAATTGCAACAGTTCTGAACAAATTTCTGAAACCGGACAATGTGCAGTGTGAGCGTGTTTGTGATTGGTGGCACGTATTAAATCTGATTGGTTTCTTCAGATGTCCAATCAAATTGATAAAGGAAAAATATTGTGACATCAGTCCCAATCACAATCATTGCCTTCCCTCATCCCTCATTAGAATAGGGCTGTGGGGCTGCCTATTTAAGCCGAGCTCGGAGCGGATTTGGGTCATTTCTGAGTCTGAAATTGATTTTGAAAATGCCTGAGGACAAGAAAGCAGCTCCCAAGAAGGGCGCCAAGAAAACCTTGAGTAAAGCACCAGCCAAGGGCGGCAAGAAGCGGAGAAAGGCGAGGAAGGAGAGTTACTCCATCTACGTCTACAAAGTGATGAAGCAGGTTCACCCCGACACCGGCATCTCCTCCAAGGCCATGAGCATCATGAACTCCTTTGTGAACGATATTTTCGAGCGCATCGCGGGAGAGGCTTCCCGCCTGGCCCATTATAATAAACGCCGCACCATCAGCTCTCGGGAGATCCAGACCGCCGTCCGCCTGCTGCTGCCCGGGGAACTGGCCAAGCACGCCGTGTCGGAAGGGACAAAGGCGGTGACCAAATACACCAGCTCCAAGTAAAACTCCACAATATACTGAAAAAAATAAACACAAAGGCTCTTTTAAGAGCCACCCACAGTCTCTCTGAAGACGCTGTACCGATACCTCTGGATGGAATCATTTTACGGTAGATAAGATAGTTTGACACTAACTGTCTCTCTATAACTTGTCCTTTTGTGATTTCTCTTGATATCGGGAAGATTCTCACAATAACTGCCGGGTATAATCTGTGTGTCGATGTTCAATTTACAGCCAATAAACAAAAACGTGTCCCTGAACCTCTCATTTCAGTTCATTTTCCGCCCCTTCCCCCGCGTCTGACACTTCAGAGCCGTTTTCAGGCGGTGGATTCGAGTTCGGTTATTTCTTTCTCCTTCTCACGTTTGTTTGTTAATTATTCGGGACAAAATGAGGCTTTATTCCGGCCCGATTGAAAGCGAACGGAGAATGAAGCGGGTTGAAACAGATTCTGGAAGTTGTGACGAGAAATGTGGAATAACAGAGTAAAAGATGAGATGTCTAAATATTTGCTTTTACGCGAAATTATTTACTAAATCCGCTTCTTGTGTTACAAATATATTGGCGGGCTTTTCAAATTTCAAAAAAACGGTTCTGGTCGGTATTTTCCGCCCTTTTCTCATTGCCGGCTATTGATTGGTGAATAAAACAGCCCTCTGATTGGTTTAACGAACAGCTCAATGAGGTTGAGAACACATGGACCAATCACAAGTGCCCCCACTGCAGTCGTCCAGAAAGTATAAGAAGGGCGAGTGCGGGAGGATTTCTTCATTCTTTGTAAACAATTTTACAACACCAAGTTATAGTGCAGCAATTTTATTTTAAATTCACAAGCTTTCGGAGGCTACCTCCTTCCTCAGGTGAACGATGTGAGGAGCCGAGCAATGCGGAGGGAGCGTCCGATAAAAGGCGGGATTTCAGAGCGCTGAGAACAGCTGAGAGGAGCCGAGCCGAGCGGAGGGAGCGTCGGATAAAAGGCGGGATTTCAGAGAGCTGAGAACAGCTGAGAGGAGTGGAGCGGAGGGAGCGTCCGATAAAAGGCGGGATTTCAGAGCGCTGAGAACAGCTGAGAGGAGCCGAGCCGAGCGGAGGGAGCATCCGATAAAAGGCGGGATTTCAGAGCGCTGAGAACAGCTGAGAGGAGCCGAGCGGAGGGAGCGTCCGATAAAAGGCGGGATTTCAGAGCGCTGAGAGGAGCCGAGCGGAGGGAGCGTCCGATAAAAGGCGGGATTTCAGAGCGCTGAGAAGAGCCGAGCCGAGCTGCGACCGAGTTCGAAGTGACGTCAGGAATCAGATCGGGACGCGACACAGGGGAGGCACCTGATTGGTGAGTAGGTTCAGGTGAGTATTTCTCCTGATCTACAGTAACTGAAGTAAAAGGAAAGGGAAGGTCTGCAGGTCTTATAGGAAGTAGCGTTTATTTTTTAGTGAATCAAGGTCCCTAGTGTAGTTAACATTCTCTAAATTGAGAACAATTTAAAGGAGTAAACTCCTTAAAGGGAGTGGTAAGTAGTTTTTCTTTCCTTTTTTTTTCTCTTGACATTGTAGTTGTTCTTAAGCTAATTTAAGGGTTACGTCATGGCAGGAGATCCCAGGGCCGTGTCATGTTCCTCTTGTGGGATGTGGGAATTCAGGGCTCCTTCCTGTATCCCTGATTCCTTCACCTGCGGGAAGAGTGTCCAGCTGCAGCTAATGTTTGACCGCTTGACGGCTCTGGAGCTGCGGATGGACTCACTTTGGAGCATCCGCGATGCTGAGAAAGTCGTGGATAGCACGTTCAGTGAGTTGGTCACACCGCAGATAAAAATTACTGAGGGAGATAGTGAATGGGTGACCAACAGACAGAGGAAGAGTAGGAAGGCAGTGCAGAGGTCCCCTGCGGTCATCTCCCTCCAAAACAGGTATACTGTTGGGGGAGATGGCTCACCAGGGGAAGGTGGCAGTGGCCTGGTTCATGGCACCGTGGCTGGCTCTGCTGCACAGGAGGGCAGGAAAAAGAGTGGCAGAGCTATAGTGATAGGGGACTCGATTGTAAGGGGAATAGACAGGCGTTTCTGCGGACGCAACCGAGACTCCAGGATGGTATGTTGCCTCCCTGGTGCAAGGGTCAAGGATGTCTCGGAGCGGCTGCAGGACATTCTGGAGGGGGAGGGTGAACAGCCAGTTGTCGTGGTGCATATCGGCACCAACGATATAGGTAAAAAACAGGATGAGGTCCTACAAGCTGAATTCAGGGAGTTAGGAGTTAAACTAAAGAGTAGGACCTCAAAGGTAGTAATCTCAGGATTGCTACCAGTGCCACGGGTTAGTCAGAGTAGGAATGACAGGATAGCTAAGATGAATACGTGGCTTGAGAGATGGTGCAAGAGGGAGGGCTTCAAATTCCTGGGCCATTGGAACCGGTTCTGGGGGAGGTGGGACCAGTACAAATTGGACGGTCTGCAACTGGGCAGGACTGGAACCAATGTCCTAGGGGGAGTGTTTTCCAGTGCTGTTGGGGAGGGTTTAAACTAATGTGGCAGGGGGATGGGAACCGATGCACGAAGTCAGATGGAAATAAAGTGGTGACAGAAACAAAAGGCAGTAAGGGAGATTGTACAGAACATGACCGGACAGATGTTCTGAGAAAGCAGGGCAAAGACCAAGGGAAGTCTAGATTAAACTGCATTTATTTCAATGCAAGAAGTCTGATGGGCAAGGCAGATGAACTCAGGGCATGGATGGGTACATGGGACTGGGATGTTATAGCTATTACTGAAACATGGCTAAGGGAGGGGCAGGACTGGCAGCTCAATGTTCCAGGGTACAGATGCTATAGGAAAGATAGAGCAGGAGGTAAGAGAGGAGGGGGAGTTGCGTTCTAGATTAGGGAGAACATCACGGCAGTAGTGAGAGGGGATATATCCAGGGGTTCTCCCACTGAGTCCATATGGGTAGAACTGAAAAATAAGAAGGGAGAGATCACTTTGATAGGATTGTACTACAGACCCCCAAATAGTCAACGGGAAATTGAGGAGCAAATATGTAAGGAGATTACAGACAGCTGCAAGAAAAATAGGGTGGTAATAGTAGGGGACTTTAACTTTCCCAACATTGACTGGGACAGCCATAGCATTAGGGGCTTGGATGGAGAGAAATTTGTTGAGTGTATTCAGGAGGAATTTCTCATTCAGTATGTGGATGTCCCGACTAGAGAGGGGGCAAAACTTGACCTCCTCTTGGGAAATAAGGAAGGGCAGGTGACAGAAGTGTTAGTGAGGGATCACTTTGGGACCAGTGATCATAATTCCATTAGTTTTAAGATAGCTATGGAGAAGGATAGGTCTGGCCCAAAAGTTAAAATTCTAAATTGGGGAAAGGCCAATTTTGATGGTATTAGACAGGAACTTTCAGAAGTTGATTGGGAGAGTCTGTTGGCAGTCAAAGGGACGTCTGTTAAGTGGGAGGCTTTCAAAAGTGTGTTAACCAGGGTTCAGGGTAAGCACATTCCTTATAAAGTGAAGGGCAAGGCTGGTAGAAGTAGGGAACCTTGGATGACTCGGGAGATTGAGGCACTAGTCAAAAATAAGAAGGAGGCATATGACATGCATAGGCAGCTGGGATCAAGTGGATCCCTTGAAGAGTATAGAGATTGCCGGAGTAGAGTTAAGAGAGAAATCAGGAGGGCAAAAAGGGGATATGAGATTGCTTTGGCAGATCAGGCAAAGGTGAATCCAAAGAGCTTCTACAAATACATAAAGGGCAAAAGGGTAACTAGGGAGCGAGTAGGGCCTCTTAAGGATCAACAAGGTCATCTATGTGCGGAACCACAAGAGATGGGTGAGATCCTGAATGAATATTTCACATCGGTATTTACGGTTGAGAAAGGCATGGATGTTAGGGAACTTGGGGAAATAAATAGTGATGTCTTGAGGAGTGTACATATTACAGAGAGGGAGGTGCTGGAAGTCTTAACGCGCATCAAGGTAGATAAATCTCCGGGACCTGATGAAATGTATCCCAGGACGTTATGGGAGGTTAGGGAGGAAATTGCGGGTCCCCTAGCAGAGATATTTGAATCATCCACCGCTACAGGTGAGGTGCCTGAAGATTGGAGGGCAGCAAATGTTGTGCCTTTGTTTAAGAAGGGCGGCAGGGAAAAGCCTGGGAACGACAGACCAGTGAGCCTGACATCTGTAGTGGGTAAGTTGTTAGAGGGTATTCTGAGGGACAGGATCTACAGGCATTTGGAGAGGCAGGGACTAATTAGGAACAGTCAGCATGGTTTTGTGAGAGGAAAATCATGTCTCACGAATTTGATTGAGTTTTTTGAAGGGGTAACCAAGAATATAGATGAGGGCTGTGCAGTAGACGTGGTCTACATGGACTTCAGCAAAGCATTTGACAAGGTACCGCAAGGTAGGTTGTTACATCAGGTTAAATCTCATGGGATCCAAGGTGAGGTAGCCAATTGGATACAAAATTGGCTTGACGACAGAAGACAGAGGGTGGTTGTAGAGGGTTGTTTTTCAAACTGGATGCCTGTGTCCAGCGGTGTGCCTCAGGGATCGGTGCTGGGTCCGCTGTTATTTGTTATTTATATTAATGATTTGGATGAGAATTTAGGAGGCATGGTTAGTAAGTTTGCAGATGACACCAAGATTGGTGGCATTGTGGACAGTGAAGAAGGTTATCTAGGATTGCAACGGGATCTTGATAAATTGGGCCAGTGGGCCGATGAATGGCAGATGGAGTTTAATTTAGATAAATGTGAGGTGATGCATTTTGGTAGATCGAATCGGGCCAGGACCTACTCCGTTAATGGTAGGGCATTGGGGAGAGTTATGCAACAAAGAGATCTGGGAGTTCAGATTCATAGCTCCTTGAAAGTGGAGTCACAGGTGGATAGGGTGGTGAAGAAGGCATTCAGCATGCTTGGTTTCATTGGGCAGAACATTGAATGCAGGAGTTGGGATGTCTTGTTGTAGTTGTACATGGCATTGGTGAGGCCACACTTGGAGTACTGTGTACAGTTCTGGTCACCCTATTATAGAAAGGATATTATTAAACTAGAAAGAGTGCAGAAAAGATTTACTAGGATGCTACCGGGACTTGATGGTTTGACTTACAGGGAGAGGTTAGACAGACTGGGACTTTTTTTCCCTGGAGAGTAGGAGGTTAAGGGGTGATCTTATCGAAGTCTATAAAATAATGAGTGGCATAGATAAGGTAGATAGTCAAAATCTTTTCCCAAAGGTAGGGGAGTCCATAACGAGGGGGCATAGATTTAAGGTGAGAGGGGAGAGATAAAAAAGGGTCCAGAGGGGCAATTTTTTCACTCAAAGGGTGGTGAGTGTCTGGAACGAGCTGCCAGAGGCAGTAGTAGAGGCGGGTACAATTTTGTCTTTTAAAAAGCATTTGGACAGTTAAATGCTTAAGATGGGTATAGAGGGATATGGGCCAAGTGCAGGCAATTGGGACGAGCTTAGTGGTATAAACTGGGTGACATGGATATGTTGGGCAGAAGGGCCTGTTTCCATGTTGTAACTTCTATGATTCTATGTGGAAAACAATGACCGCGGCTTAATTCCCGCCCGTTTACAGGCAGATCAGAGAATGAACCGGAATGTGAAACAGCTTGAGATTTGAGCTGAGGAGTTGGAAATAATGGAGATTATAAAGAGAGGGGGTTCTTAAATTGCTTGAGGGAAATGAGATTTTCATGAAACTGTTATTTGATGACCTGAAATTGGTCATTGTTTCCCCGGTCATTCATTCTTTGTGAAAGTGTTTGTGAGATTGTTGAAATGTCTGGAAGAGGAAAAACCGGCGGGAAAGCTCGGGCCAAGGCCAAGTCTCGCTCATCCCGGGCCGGACTGCAGTTCCCTGTGGGCCGTGTTCACAGGCACCTGCGGAAAGGGAACTATGCTGAACGTTTGGGTGCCGGAGCCCCGGTCTATCTGGCTGCTGTGCTCGAGTATCTGACGTCTGAATTCCTCGAGCTGGCCGGCAACGCGGCCCGCGACAACAAGAAGACCCGCATCATCCCCAGACACCTGCAGCTGGCCATCCGCAACGACGAGGAACTCAACAAGCTTCTGGGAGGGGTGACCATCGCCCAGGGCGGGGTGCTGCCTAATATCCAGGCCGTGCTGCTGCCGAAGAAAACCAGCAATGTGAGCGCCAAGAGCAAGTAAAGCGGACACGATTTGATCTGATAACCCAAAGGCTCTTTTCAGAGCCACCCACTGTATCGGTGAAAGGGCTGGTTGCTGTCGAAGCGAGTCAGGAATCAATTTAATAGGGGCTTGATTCCGATCCCAGAAACTAACAATAACTTGTTCAATACATATGATCCAGATCGGTCTGCTGCAGTACTCGCTTCTGGACAGCAGATGTCGCCAATCTCCCATAGATTGATAATTGCAGATTGTATGGTGAATGAGACAATAAATAACAAAATCGTCAGAATTGTCAATTGGGCGTGAGGGATACAGAAATACCAGGGACGCCTATCATTATTTTCTGTCTCATTCTCGGACAACACTGGCTCAGTCTGAGTTATTTTGCCCAGATTTGAACAGATGCTGACTGATATGCTGATTATTGTGTCAGCGATTGCTGAATTGAGAATGTGAGTGCAATTTCTTTTTGGATGTGAGTGAGGGAATTATTCTGTCCCTGTCCGTCCCACATCTGCTCCCTCCCTTTTATGCATTTCCCATTCAAACAAGTTTCTCACAGCCATGCGATTTCAACCCAGGCGATCACAGCTCTTTCCATCGCCGATTTGGTGGCTCTGAAAAGAGCCTTTGTTGAACTTGGTGCTGAAGCCGGGTCGGGTTTAGGCGCGCTCCCCGCGGATGCGGCGGGCCAGCTGGATGTCTTTGGGCATGATGGTGACTCGCTTGGCGTGGATGGCGCACAGGTTGGTGTCCTCAAACAGCCCCACCAGGTAAGCCTCGCTGGCCTCCTGCAGGGCCATGACGGCCGAGCTCTGGAAGCGCAGGTCTGTCTTGAAGTCCTGAGCGATCTCTCGCACCAGGCGCTGGAAGGGCAGTTTGCGGATCAGCAGCTCGGTGGATTTCTGGTAGCGGCGGATCTCCCTCAGAGCCACAGTGCCGGGCCTGTAGCGATGAGGCTTCTTCACTCCGCCCGTGGCTGGAGCGCTCTTCCTGGCCGCTTTGGTAGCCAACTGTTTGCGAGGGGCTTTCCCGCCGGTCGATTTGCGCGCTGTCTGCTTGGTCCTGGCCATTTTCTGAACAGATCGCAACACAACCCGAGACACAGAGACTCTTAATACAAAGTGCGCACTGGGGCCGCCTTTTAAATGGTCTAATTTGATCCGCCCCTGGCATGTGATTGGCTGAAGTCCCACACCCTGTCAGGGAGGGACCGCCCCGGGACTGTGATTGGTAGATTTGAACCGAGCTCTGTCAGACCGAAACGGCGGGAGGTATTGTGCCCAATTGGCTGAGCTGAAACTAAACATGAATTTCAAAATGCCCGCCAATTTCAGGTCATCAAATAACAGTTTCAAGAAAATCTCATTTCCCTCAAGCAATTTAAGAATCCCTCTCTGTATAATCTCCATTATTTCCAACTCCTCAGCTCAAATCTCAAGCTGTTTCACATTCCGGTTCATTCTCTGATCTGCCTGTAAACGGGCGGGAATTAAGCCCCGGTCATTGTTTTCCTGAACGGGACAAAGTCCAGCATCAATTTCAAAAATCCCGCTAGTTCCAGCCCGGTGAACCGCTCCTCAAACAGAAACTTCACATCGACCTGATAATTGAATGAAACACCGAGCAGAGAGGACACAGCGGGAGAGGTTGTGAGGCGGGATTTTACTCTGAACGGAGAATGTAATGTCTGCGGAAAGACTCTGTATCACCACCTGTTCATTTATACCGTGAAACCGGGAATTCCGCTTTCTCTCGGGATGGCTGATCTCCCTTGACTGAATGTTGGGGAATCTCCCCATCGTAATTAAATATCGGAAACTGCTTCCCCACTCCTAAATATTCCCTCTCCCCGTTCCCAGGTCAGTGCTCTCTCTGTGAGGCGGTGGGTGGCTCTTAGAAGAGCCTTTGTTTTGTGTTCGGTTAGAAAGGGTCCAGTTGTTCAGCCGCCGAATCCATAGAGAGTGCGGCCCTGCCGTTTCAGAGCGTACACCACATCCATGGCAGTGACCGTCTTGCGCTTGGCGTGTTCAGTGTAGGTGACCGCGTCCCTGATCACATTCTCCAGGAAAACCTTCAGCACCCCGCGGGTTTCCTCGTAGATCAGACCCGAGATCCGCTTGACACCGCCACGGCGAGCCAGGCGGCGGATGGCTGGTTTGGTGATCCCTTGGATGTTATCACGAAGCACTTTCCGGTGCCGCTTGGCTCCTCCTTTGCCCAGTCCTTTGCCTCCTTTACCTCTGCCAGACATGATGATTCTTCACTCAGATCGCTGCTGAATGAACAGCGAACTTATGCTGGTTCCCTTTTTATGCAGCCTGTCCCGACCTGACTGAAACATTCACAGGATGATAGAGGGAGGGGAGGAGACAAAGTGAGACATTAAACAGAGAGGGGAGGAGACAGAGTGAGATATTAAACAGAGAGGGGAGGAGAGAGTCAGAGTAACGGACAGAGCAGAGAGCGGCCTCTGATCTTCCAACTCCACCTCCAGCTTTCTCCACCCGCCAATTTCAAACCGTTTATCGATAACTGAACCGAAACACAGCGCTCCGCACAAACCCTTACAGACTCGGGCTTCATATTCAAGGATATGGGAAGGGGCTATTCCCAGACTCGCCCCTTCCTATATCTAACACCGGAATGTTTGCTGTCGAAAAACTTTCACCGGAATTGAAAGCACCAGTTTCGATTTAAACCCGTTTCATTGCTGCACTGATCGCGCTCTCTCACCCGATTGCTGACACGATCTCCGTTTTTCGTCTGAAATCTTGAATTGAACTCAAACCTTACCTTAATTTTTCACTTCGGAGCTCGGCAGGGGAGGAGGGCGATCCTTTGAAAGGGCGATCCTTTGAAAGGGATTTTTAAAAATTTTACTGAAAAGCGACCCGGAAATACGGCGAAGTGACCGGCCACACAAACACAGTGACATTAATCTAACCCGCCCGCCCCTTTAACACACTCTCTCTGACACAATGTTTATAAACAATGTTACAACACCAAGTTATAGTCCAGCAATTTTATTTTAAATTCACAAGCTTTCGGACGCTTCCTCCTTCGTCAGGTAAAGCCTCCAAAAGCTTGTGAATTTAAAATAAAATTGCTGGACTATAACTTGGTGTTGTAAAATTGTTTACAATTGTCAACCCCAGTCCATCACCGGCATCTCCACATCATGACACAATGTTCACATCTTCACATTCACAGGTCAAACTGGTCGCCAGATTGACAATTCCCGGGACAGGCTTTCCTCCCCGCTCGGCCTGTGCAGCAGATTCTCGGGGGTTAGTTGTCGTTTCCCAGCTCAGTAACTGTTAAACACTCTGAGGCAGGCGCTCCTCACAGTGTCTGGTCCCCAGATTCAGGGGCAGGAGCCAATCACAGCTGTTGGTGTGATAATTCACATCTGGTTTTAAAATATTATACTTTCGTACACAGAAATATGTTTGGTTAAGACGATAATACAAATTTTCCGCTCTGGGCTCTTCCAGTCTCTCTGTGTTTCTCTCTCCTCCTAAACTGCCTGACAGACAATAGTAACTGGTGTCCTATCCGTCCCATTCTCAACACCCAGAGACGGCTAGTTACAGAATAAATTCAACACTAACAGGCAGTCCAGTGTCAGGCCGTTCCAGGCTGTTTCTCCCCACCTTTCCTTATTGGACTGGAGACTGATAAATGCACCGTCAATCCGGCTCATACATAATAGAAGGGACAGTGACCGTCTCACCAACAGCACCGGAGGTCTGTTCACAAACACTGAATCAGTCTTTACCTTCCACCAGGGTGTCGATATTAAGCTCAGTAACAGTATTTCGCTTTCATTTACAGCGCTGGAGAGAGAGAAAGACAGACCGACAGATAAACAGACAGACAGAGACACACACACAGACAATGCATCAGTCTCACACTTCCTATCAGTATGTCCGTTTCACACTCAGTAACAGTATCCCACATTCATATGCTGTGCAAAAGAGAGAGAGAGAAACTGACCTGGAATGTCCAGTTTTCACCCAGTAACAAATTGGAAAAAATATTCCATTCCAATTGCTATTCCAAGGTGGAGTGACAGAAGATGCAGTCTCATCTCTCACTAAAATTATTTCAGAGACAGACACATTATTAATCCCATTCTCAGGGACAGTGTCACACATTTAACCCTCTCTTGCATGTTTCACCCTTTGTAATCTTGCAGCTCAGGCCCATTCAGTATTTCTCTCAGTGACCGAGAGTTTCATTCCGATTGAAATAATCTGGGACTGTTGCTGTCAGATGTTAATCCCACACGGTCGCAGCAAACATACGGACTCTCACTTTCCTCCGCTGTTTCTCCAGGATTGGTTTGAGAAATCCTCCCTCCAGTTTCGGAGCCACGCGTTGCTTTATCAGTCAGGGAGCCAAGAATGAACAGAACCAATTGGCTCATTTCACAGCCGCCCATTTTATCTATAAAAGGCCTTTTACCATCAAAAGATACCGAGAGAAACAGCAGGGATGGAAACATCGAGTTTAATAGTGAGAGATTGTAAAGTCAATCTGGATTCCAGCGTTAGGCACTGGTGGAATCCCATCTGTTTCCATTCTGGTGCCTGTTCCTGCACTGCCTGTGGACCCCATTCCCTCTGACCTTTCTGAGAGTGATAATATACATACTGTGTGTGAGAAGGAGTTGGCTGCACTGTTCCTTTGTCTCGGGGGGAGGAAACTTCACATTCATTCTGGATCATTCTCGGATTTGCTCAGACTCTGAAAAATTCCAATTGGGGAAAGTTTCCATCGATTTTTGTATTGGGAATTAAAACAGATATCTGCGCATGCGTGACCCAGCCCCGCCCCCAACGCTGATTGTTGATGAGCAGAAGAGCGCATGCGCGCTCCCCTCCCCCAGCTCAGCCTGGGGGCGCCATTCCCTCAGTGAGCGGAAGAAGATGGTTTAAAACAGCCGGGAATGGAGAGATCACGGCCCCCGGGGGAAGGGAGCAAAGAGCAGCCTCGTTACAGCAGCTCATCGCTTCGGGACCGTGTCCGCAGATGGGCTCAGAGATCGGCATTGAGTCCAGGGTGAGGGCAGGGGAGTCCGGGGTCTGTTTGTAAGAGGCGGAGTGGATCAGGATCTGGTCCCGGAACATGGAGTGAGCGGGGGAAGGGAGAGTTCATTCTCGGGCTGTGTGTGTACAGGGTGTGTCCAGGGGAAGGGAGAGAGAATGGGAAGAACGTGCTATTTAAAATCATTGCTGTTTTCTCTCCCCAAACCAGTAGTGAATGGTCCTGGTTTAGTTCCTATCTCACCCTGTTTATTGTTATTGGACAGTGAAGAGTGGAAACAGAGCCGGACAGTAAGGATGTGGGGAGTTATGCAAAGAGCATCTATTGAAAGCACCAGGTGAGAAGTGTGAAGGACACATTTCAAACAGCGGCTCTTTGCTTTCTGTTGAACGGTTAGTCCCATGGGAGAGGGGATTAGAAACCCGACCTGTACAAAGGGCCCTGCCCCATAGGGTAGTCCCATTCATGGATCAGTGCAGGGGTTGCATTTTGTCTGGATGTCACTCAATTGTTCTAAAACAGCCTAACACACCTGGTATGCTGAAGCTGAGTGCTGCAGGACTGCAGTCGAGTCAGACACTGACAATGTATCACTGGTTTTCATTTGTCGAAGCACAAAATAATTATTAACAGAGCTATTAAACTGATCACTTTTGTATTTTCTACCTCACCTGTTATTGAGTAACAAGAGATAATTTTCTTTCTACAGGCAAATCCGAGAATGATCCAGAATGAATGTGAAGTTTCCTCCCCCCGAGACAAAGGAACAGTGCAGCCAACTCCTTCTCTCACACAGTAGGTATATTATCACTCTCAGAGCACAGAGACACAGACAGGTCATCAGTTCCACAGTCTCAGACAGCAGAAGTAGTCAGTTCCACACTGATCCCAAGTTCCAGAGACACATTTTCAATCCAACATTCAAACAGAGCAGGTGAGGCAGACGCTGTTCCATTGCACCCGAACTCAGTCCCGCTGACAGGAAGATACAAAAATCCCAGTCCAAGATCACACTATCAGATTGTCAATTTCCAAGAAGTGCAGAATTCGCCATGAATTAAAAACCAGATACCCCGAGATTCCAATTGAATACTAGCCCAGAACCCTCACACCCACACGGGAGTTTAATACATGCAGTATCCATTCGAATAGTGTACCATTCGAATACAAATTGCAAGTCCAAAAATCATGTACAATATCAGATTGAGAAATGCTGTGACAGTGTAACCTGAGAAACAAATTAGATACCAGTTTATAATATACTCATAGCATGAGATTTAAAGATACAGTATCAATTCCTTTACTGCAGGCTGATCGACACATTATATACCAATTCAAAAATGTCACCATATCAGTTTGAAAGAAATATTATCATTCACAATAGTACTCACAGAGATACTGATATGATACTCGTCCAAAAAACACAAATCTTCTGATTAAAACCTCCAGCATCAAATCCTAAAGTGTATCCATGTTTACCAATTAAATACTGGGAAAAACTGTTTAAACATTAAGATCGTAAAGCTACAGTATTGAACACCATAATGTAATCTGAGAGAATAATTATATACAGATACAGAATGAATCTCACACTCAGATA
Organism: Heptranchias perlo; assembly: GCF_035084215.1. NCBI lineage: Eukaryota > Metazoa > Chordata > Chondrichthyes > Hexanchiformes > Hexanchidae > Heptranchias > Heptranchias perlo. Next base: position 1,060,565 of record NW_027139666.1, read on the forward strand.
CGGTACAGAGACACACAAACACAGAATGAATCCCACACTCACATACAGTACTAGAGTTTGCTGGACACAGATTGAATCCAACACTCAAGTATGGTGCTAGAGATGTCAGATACAGAATGTATCACACACTGACATACAGTACCAAGGACTGACAGATAGCAAAACCATCCCACACTCTCATAAAGCACTAGAGACTGAGAGATACAAAATAAATCCCAAACTCAAACACAGTACCTGAGATTGGCAGATACAGAATGAAGACCACACTCACGTACAGTACCACAGTCTGACAGAGTACAGAATGAATCTCACACTCACACACAGTACTCGAGACTGACAGATACAGACTGAATCCCACACTCACACACAGTACCTGAGATTGGCAGATACAGAATGAAACTCACACACAGTACCAGAGACTGACAGATACAGAATGAATCCCACACTCACAAGCAGTACCTGAGTTTGGCAGATACAGAATGAATCTCACACTCATACACAGTACCTGAGATTGGCAGATGCAGAATGAATCTCACACACAGCACAGAGACTGACAGATACAGAATGAATCCCACACTCACACACAGTGCCAGAGACTGAGAGATACAGAATGAATGCCACACTCACACGCAGTACCTGAGATTGGCAGATACAGAATTAATCTCACACTCACACACAGTACCAGAGACTGACAGATACAGTATGAATCTCACACCAACATACATTATGAGAAACTGGATATATGGAAATAATTCAACACCCACACACAGTACTAGAGAATGTATATGCAGAATGAATCCCACAGTCAAATAGAGTACCAGAGAGTGACAGTTACAGCATGAATCCCACACTCACAGTCAGTACCAGAGACTGAGAGTAACAAAGTGAATCTCACAGTCACCTACATTAGTGCAGGCTGAGTTACACATTACGTACCAGAGCAAAAATCTCACAGTCGCAGATCGAAAGATACCTCATCAATTCCATCAATGCTGTCTTAGTTACACATTACATACCAGTCCAAAAATCTCATCGTGTCAGATTTAAAGGTGCAGTATCAATTCTATTAGCGCAGACTGAGCTACATATTAGATATATTGGTAAATACTCATGGAGTATTATACTGAAATAAACAGTATCAATACCATTGGTACAGACTGAACTACACATTACATACGAGTCCAAAAACCTCATAAATGATCAGACTGGAAAATAGAGTTTCAATTCTATTAGCACTGCCTGAGCTGTACATTACATACCAGACTGGAAATCCCATAAAATATTAGACTAAAAGATGTAGTATCGATTTCATGAGTGCAGACTGAGCCAGACATTATATAGCAGTCCAAGAATCTCATACCTTATCAGACTCAAAGATACAATATCAATTGCATTAGCACAGACAGAGCTATATGTTACACACCAGTCCAAAAATCTCATACAGTTTAGACTGAGATACAGAATTAATCCCATTATTGCAGAATAAACTAAACATTACATAAGGGTCCAATAATTTCACCGGGAACAGATTGAAAGGTACATTATCATTCACAATAAAGTTCATAGATTAAGATGTAATACTACTCCAAAACTCACACACATTGTTTGATTAAAGATAATTGAAAAGTGCATCCATATTAACAAATTAAATACTCGATGAATAACTGTATATAATTTAAAGTATTAAATCTACAGTTTCAAAAACGATACTGTAAACTGAAATAAGAACACCGAATGAATCCAGACTTGCACATTGTCTCAGAGACTGAATTACAGAATGAATCCCACACTGAGATAAAGTAGCAGAGAATGGCAGATACAGAATGAATCCCACACACACAGATAGCACCAGAGACTGACAGATATAGAATGAATCCATCACTTATATGTAATACCCCTGAGACTGAGAGATGCAGAATATACCCATGCTCACACTCAGTACCAGAGACTGACAGATATAGAATGAATCCTACACTCACATACAGTATCCGGAACAGAATGAATCTCACTCGCGCACAGTACCAGGGACTGACAGATACAGAATGAATCTCTCACTCAAAAAGTACCAGAGACTGATGGATACAGAATGAATGTCACAGTCACATTACTGCTGACTGAGTTACACTTTACAGACCAGTCCAAAGATCTCATAGTATCAGATTGAAAGATAAAGTATAAATTCCATTAGTGCAGACTGAGCTACATATTAGATATATTGGTAAATACTCAGTATTATACAGATATAAATATTATCAATACCATTGGTGCAGACTGAGCTACACATTACATACGAGTCCAAAAATCACATGAATGATCAGACTGAAAGATATAGTTTAAATTCTTTTAGCACCGCCTGAGCTAAACATTATATAACAGTCCAACAATCTCATACAATGTTAGACTGAAAGGTACAGTATCGATTTCATTAGTGCAGACTGAGCCACACATTATATAGCAATCCAAGAATCTCATACCTTATCAGACTCAAAGACATAATATCAATTCCATTAGCACAGACTGAACTACATGTTACTCACCAGTCCAAAAACTTCATACAGTATAAGACTGATAGATACAGTATCAATTCCTTTAGCGCAGGATGAGCTACATATTACATATCGTGTCCAAAAATCACATGTCGTGTTAGACTCAGATACAGAATTAATCCCATTATTGCAGACTGAGCTACTCATTACATACCAGTCCAATAATTTCACCGGGAACAGATTGAAACGTACATTATCATTCACAATACAGTTCAGAGATTAAGATATAATACTGCTCCAAAACTCTCACACATTGTTTGAATAAAGAAAATCGAAAAATGTATCCATATTAACAACGTAAATAATCGACGAAGAACTATATATAATTTAAAGCATTAAAGATACAGTTTCAAATACGATACTGTAAACTGAAATAAGAATACAGAATGAATCCAGACTTGCACATTGTCTCAGAGACTGAATGACAGAATGAATCCCACACTGAGATAAAGTAGCAGAGAATGGCAGATACAGAATGAATCCCACACTCACATACAGCACCAGAAAATGACAGATACAGAAATAATCCCACACTCACATAAAGTACCAGAGACTGACAGATACAGAATGTATCCATCACTTATATATAGTACCTGAGACTGAAAGATGCAGAACATACCCCATGCTCACACTCAGTACCAGAGATTGACAGATACTGAATGAATCCCAAACTCACGCACAGTACCAGAGACTGACAATGACAGAATCAACCCCACTCTCATGTACAGTGCTAGAGATGACATCTACTGGCCGTAAGCGAGTACTGTAATGAGGGAACAAATTCACATTATCTGTCGTGGTCAGAGAAACAGGATAATGTGCAATGTGATGGAAGTTTCGGTCTGCAACTTTTACTCTCGTATTTTTGCACTTTTTGACGGTGAAAAATGAAGACAATTGATTCATAATAAAGTTTTTGTTTCACTCATTCGATAGTTGTGAATTTACCCCATTGTATTTCGCTTTACATTGCGAAGTATTTCTCGCTGATATCTGAGGATGATTTACATTGCACCTCTACCCCATTTAGACTCTTATTTTCCATGCAGTATGTGGCCTCCTTATTCCCCCAGCGAAATGCACCACCTCACACTTTTCTATATTGAAATTCAATGGCCATTTGCACGGCCGTTCTGCAAGTTTATTTTGTCCCAGTCTTCCACAATATTAACTATACGCCCTAAATCGATTACAAGAATTTAACACAGCATTACAAGTAGTTTTTGGTCCAAAAAAAATGTACTTGCAGCTCGTCTCCATTTTTTCTAAAACCCACTCGTGCAATATAATGTGAAGAATGAGTTTATCTTCTGTCCCTCTCTCATCTGCAAACTTCAATGACCCGGGATTTGGGACATCTACTGGCCGAAAGCAGAACTGCAACAGTTCGGAACAAATTGCTGAAACCGGACAATGTGCAGTGTGAGCCTGTTTGTGATTGGTGGCAGGTACTAAATCTGATTTTTTAAACCTGCCCATTAACCTTTAGTGTTTGTTATTGAACAGTAAACAGAGCCGGACAGTAAGGATATGGGGAGTTATACAAAGAGCATCTATTGCAGGCATCAGGTGAGAAGTGTGAAGGTCACATTTTAAACAGCGGCTGTTTTGTTTCGGTTGAACGGTTAGTCCCATGAGAAAGGGGAGTAGAAATCTGAAATGTACAAAGGTCCCTGCCCAATCGGGTAGACCCATTCATGGATCAGTGCAGGGGTTGGGTTGTGTCTGGATGTCACTAAATTTTAAAATTGCCCAACACACCTGGTGTGCAGAAGCTGAGTGCTGCAGTACTGCAGTGGAATCAGACACTGACACTGTTTGTATCGCTGTTTTTCCTTTGTGGATATTACAATGATTATTAACAGAGAGATTCAATTGATCACTTTTGGTTTTTTCTACCTCACCTGTTCTTGAGTTAAAAGAGACATTTTTTTTTCCATCAGTCAATTCGTTGAAGGACCCAGAATCAGTGTGATGTTTACTCCACCCGAGGCACAAGGAGCAGTCAGTGCAGCCAGCTCCTTCTCACACACAGTATGCACATTAACACTCAGAGCATAGAGACACAGACAGGTCATCAGTTCCACATTCTCAGATAGCAGAAATGGTCAATACCACACTGATCCCAATCCAACAGTCAAACAGAGCAGGAGAGACAGACGGAATTTCTATTTCACAATGACTCAGTACCGCTGACTGGCAAATAAATAATTCCCAGTCCAAAATCACACCCAGTTTCAGATTGAAAGGCACTGTTTCAATTCTCACATTATTTCAGCCTTAGCTACAAATTAAATACCAGATAGAACTGACACATGGTACTGATTGATAGATACAGAGTGAATAACAATAGTGTACTCCAAGATTAAAATTAAATACCAGCCCTCAATTCACACACATTTTGAGTTTAAAGGTGCAGTATTCATGCCAATAGTGCACCCTGAGATACAAATTAGATACCAATTCAGATGTTACCCATATTTGACTCACATATATGTTCAAAAACCTCATGGTGTCAGAATGAAATGTACAGTTTTAATTCCTTTACTGCAGATTGAGGTACACGTTAGATACCAGTCCAAAATTATCATACAGTATAAAACTGAAAGATATAGTATTGATTTGATTAGTACAGACTGACGTACACATTACATACCAGTACAAAAATCTCTCACAGTATGAGACTGAAAGATGCAGTATCATCCCATTAGTGCAGATTGAGCTACACATTATATACCCGTCCAAAAATCACATTCAGGGTCAAACTGAAAGGCACAGTATGAATTCCATTACAGCAGACTGAGCTACACATTATATACCAGTTCAAAAAACAGATTCAGGGTCATGCCGAATGATGCAGTATCAATCCCATTAGTGCAGAATGAGTTACACATTACACACCAGTCTAAATATATTCCGCAGCATCAGACTGAAAGATACAGTATCAATTCCATTATTGCAGACTGAGCTACACATTATATACAGTCCAAAATTCGCATGCAGTGTCGTACTGAAATATACAGTATGAATCCTATTAGTGTGGACTAAGCCACACATTACAAACCAGTCCAAAAATCTCTCTCAGTGTCTGACTGAAAGCTAGAGTGTCAATTCCATTCGTACAGACTGAACTACACATTACATATCAGTCCAAAAATCACTTCAAGCTCATGCTGAAATGTACAGCATCAATTTCATTAGTGTTGACTGAACCACACATTGCATACTAGAACAAAAATAATCACAGTGTCAGATTGACAGAAAACGTATCAATTCCATCAATGCTGAATGAGCTACAAATTACAAACAACCCATAAATCTCATACAGTGTCAGACTGAGCTACACATTACCTACCAGTCCAAAAATCACATTCTTGGCCATGCTGAAAGATACAGTATCAATCCCATTTGTGCAGACTGAGCTACACCTTACACACCAGTCTAAATATATTACACAGTAGCAGACTAAAAGGTACAGCATCAATTCCATTAGTGCAGACTAAGCGACACATTACATACCGGTCCAAAAACCTCACACGGTATCGGACTGAAAGATACAGTATCATTCTTATTATAGCTGATTGAGCCCCAGTATCAATTTGATTTGTACAGACTGAGCTACACATTCCATACCAGTTCAAAAACCTCATACTTCATCTTTAAGTCTGTTACTGTATCAATTCCATTATAGCTGACTGAGCTACACCTTACAGACTAATCTAAATATATTACACAGAATCAGACTGAAAGATAGAGTATCAATTCCATTTGCGCAGACTGAGCTGCACAAGAAATACCAGTCCAATAATTTCACAGTAAAAGATTAAATGTAAATTATCATTTACAAAAGTCTTCAGAGATTAAAGTGTAATCCTACACCAAAACTCACACACATTGTTTGATTAAAACAAAATCCAAAAGTGTATCCATAATTATAAATTAATGCTGGACAAAAGATTGTGCATCCATTAATGAATTAAACATACAGTTTCAAGCAATATACTGTAACATGAAATAAGAATACAGAACGAATCCAGACTTTCACTTTGTCCCAGAGACGGAGTTACACAATGAATCCCACACTCACACGCAGTATCAGAGACTGACAAGAATAGAATGAATCCTACATTCACATAAAGCACCAGAGACTGACAGATAAAGAATAAATCCCACAAACACACATACACACACGCAGTACCGGAGACTGACAGACACAGAATGAATCTCACACTCACATACAGTCTGACATCTACTGGCTGTAAGGGAGAACTGTAACAGAGTGGAACAAATTCACATCATCTGTCGTTGATCCAGATTCAGGACAATGCAATGGGAGGAAAGAGTTTCTCTCTGTAACTTCTGCTCTCGTATTTTTTCATATTTTGTCAGTGAAAATGAAGACAATTGATTCATAATAAAGTTCTTGTTTTGCTTATTCGAAAGTTGCCCCATTATATTTCACTCTACATTGCTCAATATTTCTGTCTGATTTCTCAGGACACGATTTATATTAATTCAAATAAACCGAACTGAAACACAAATAAAAACTGAGCGCAAATCTGGTAGTTCCAATGACCGTCAAAAGTGAAAGGGATAAAACATAGAAAAAATTAAAACCGAAAATGCTGGAAAGACCCAGCAGGTCCGGCAGCATCTGTGGAGAAGGGAAGCTCGGGTTAACGGTTCACGTCAATGACCCTTCTATAGATCAGAAAGGTTAATCCGACATAATTTAAATAAGGAACTGGAATCTGCAGAGGGAAAAACTTCAGGAAATCAATTAATTTCACTGAATCCGGGCAATTGTGTCCTGTATCCACTGTACAGATCAGGAGAAATAATAATACAAAGGAACAATGTTAAATTCAACGTTATGGGGGAAATAAATGAATATTTAAAATATTTTTAAAATATAAATTAGACCCGTTTGTGTTTTGGAAACACGATCCCTCTGAACATCATCAAATTTGATTCCAGTCTTGGTGTTTCTGAATTCAGCGTGCTGGGATTCAAACCTGTTGGAATTAACTGTTTGGAAGGCAGCTATACTCACCATGAAAGCGCCTTATTTCACGAGGAGAGAGAAGTAGAGTGTTTCTGTGGAGTTTCACACTGAATTGCGCCCTTTGGGTTTTTGGTACTTGAATCACAGACAATAAATAGTTCCCAAACATCAGCCCCTGAACAGACACAACAAGCTGGTGGAATTTCTCATTCATAGATATTAAATAAGAGGATGACAAAAGCAAATAGGAAGAGGTTAGGAAGAAGTCACAAAAACAATTACAGAAGAAAACAGGAACCACGAAATCAAATTATCAAGGTATATGAAAATAAATAATAAATTATTCTACAGATACAAAAATAACAAAATGAAAATCAGAATAGTTTGAGTGCCACTGAGGGATGCACAAGATAAACTCACAGGTAAGGTCAGCGAAATAGCAGAAATATTGAATTATTACTTTGCTCAGTATTTACCCGGGAGATTAACAGGGTGAACTTGATATTAAAGGAAGAGGTCAATAAAGATATCAAGACATTTAAGTTAGAAAGGGTGGTTAAACTGGTCCTGATGGATTGTATCCGTGCATATTAAATGAAGCAAGGGAAGAGATAGCAGAGGCACTGTTACATATATAGAAAAAAAATCATCACAAAGTGGAATAGTGCCAAAGGACTGGATGACAGCTAATGGGATTGTTATATTTTAAAACAGGAGATAGAACAAGTGCAGGGAACTATAGACCAGTTAACGAAAGGTCGGTGGTGGGGATGATCATGGAATCCTTTACTCAATGATGCAGTAGATAAACATCTAGAAACCGAAAATATAATAAGGAATAGTCAGCACGGATTTCAGAAAGGGAAGGTTTAATAGATTGACAGAAGGTTTGACAGTTTAAATTACAGTTCAACAGAACTTATCTCCTTTTCAATTCTGTTCCTTTAGAAATAAACCTCTGTGTTTGTTTTCTATGACATTATCAACCTGAGTTGCTACTTTAATGATTTGTCAATCTGTACCCATAAATCCCTTTGCTCTTCGACCCCATTTAGACTCTTATTTTCCAAGCAGTGTGTGGCCTCCTTATTCCCCCGAGCAAAATGCACCACGTCACAACATTCTTTCTGGAAATGCAATGGCCATTTACACCGCCTTTCAGCAAGTTTATTAAAGTCTTCTTGAATTTTGTTACATTCTTCCTCAGAATAGGCTATACCCACTAAATAATTACAAGCATTTCACACGACATTACAACAAATGTTTGCTCCAACAAAATGTTCTCCATTCCCAGTTTCTCTGAATCCCACTCGTGCAATATAATGTGAAGAATGAGTTTATCTTCTGTCCCTCTCTCATCTGCAAACTTCAATGTCAGGGGTTTGGGGACATCTACTGGCCGGAAGCAGAACTGCAACAGTTCGGAACAAATTGCTGAAACCGGATAATGTGCAGTGTGAGCGTGTTTGTGATTGGTGGCAGATACTGAATCTGATTGGATATCTGAAGAAACCTATCAGAGAGTGAAAGGAAAAGGTGACGTTTATCACTCCCAATGTCCCAATCACAATCATTGCCTTCCACCATCCCTTATTAGCATAGGGTTGTGGGGCTGCCTATTTAATCCGAGCTCGGAGTGGATTTGTGTCATTTCTGGGTCTGAAATTGAGTTTTGAGATGCCTGAGGACAAGAAAGCAGCTCCCAAGAAGGGCGCCAAGAAAACCTTGAGTAAAGCACCAGCCAAGGGCGGCAAGAAGCGGAGAAAGTCGAGGAAGGAGAGTTACTCCATCTACGTCTACAAAGTGATGAAGCAGGTTCACCCCGACACCGGCATCTCCTCAAAGGCCATGAGCATCATGAACTCCTTTGTGAACGATATTTTCGAGCGCATCGCGGGTGAGGCTTCCCGCCTGGCCCATTATAATAAACGCCACACCATCAGCTCCCGGGAGATCCAGACCGCTGTGCGCCTGTTGCTGCCCGGAGAACTGGCCAAACACGCCGTGTCGGAAGGGACAAAGGCGGTGACCAAGTACACCAGCTCCAAGTAAAACTCCACAATCAACTGAAAAAAAATAAACACAAAGGCTCTTTTAAGAGCCACCCACAGTCTCTCTGAAGACGCTGTGCCGACCCCTCTGTATGGAATCATTTTACTGTAGATAGTTTGATAGTAACTGTCTCTCTATAACTCTTGTGCTTTTCTAATTTCTCTTGAAATCTGGAAGATTCTCATAATCACTGCCAGGTATAATAATCTATGTGTCGCTTTCTGTTTAGTTCCAATAACCAAAAAGGTGTCCCTGATCCTCTCATTCCCGTTCATATTCCGCCCCTTCCCCCGCGTCTGCCCCTTCATAGCCGTCTTAAGGCGATGGATTAGACTTCATTTCTTTCTCCTTTTCACGTTTGTTTGTTCATTATTCGGGAATATCACTTTGAGAACCGCAATCCTTTGAAATGCAGCAACCCTGAAAGGGACGTCACACCGAGTACAGAATAGTCTAAAGGCTCTGTCACTGTTCGACTTCTTACACCAGGAGTCTCGGCTCCGGTTTCGATCGCGCTGCAGCTCCTGTGAACAGGGATCAATCCACAATCTGTGGTTTGTTACTTTTACAAAGATTGAGCTGGAATCTGTCCCGTTACAAAATGTTACTTTACTCCCGCCAGATTGAAAGCGAACGGTGAAGGGAGCCGGATTTTAAACGGATTGTAAAAGATTCTGGAAGTTGTGACGGGAAATGTGCAATAACAGAGTAAAAGGAGAGAGATTTTTTAAACTTTGTCTTAAGGCGACATTATTTACTAAATCCGCTTCTTGTGTTACAAATATTTTGGCGGGCTTTTCAAATTTCAAAAAAACGGTTCAGTTCGGTATTTTCCGCCCTTTTCTCATTGCCGGCTATTGATTGGCGAATAAAACAGCTCTCTGATTGGGCTGTTCGCTAAACCAATGAGAGTGAAAACAGATTGACCAATTACAAGTGCCCCCACTTTATACCTCCAGAAGGTATAAGAAGGGCGAGTGCGGGAAGATTTCTTCATTCTTTGTGAAAGTGTTTGTGAGATTGTGGAAATGTCTGGAAGAGGAAAAACCGGCGGTAAAGCTCGGGCCAAGGCCAAGTCTCGCTCATCCCGGGCCGTACTGCAGTTCCCTGTGGGTCGTGTTCACAGGCTCCTGCGAAAGGGGAACTATGCTGAACGTGTGGGTGCCGGAGCCCCGGTCTATCTGGCTGCTGTGCTCGAGTATCTGACGGCTGAAATCCTCGAGCTGGCCGGCAACGCGGCCCGCGATAATAAGAAGACCCGCATCATCCCCAGACACCTGCAGCTGGCCATCCGCAACGACGAGGAGCTCAACAAGCTGCTGGGACGGGTGACCATCGCTCAGGGCGGGGTGCTGCCGAATATCCAGGCCGTGCTGCTGCCGAAGAAAACCAGCAATGTGAGCTCCAAGAGCAAGTAAATCGGCCAAGATTTAATCTGATCAACCCAAAGGCTCTTTTCAGAGCCACCCACTGTATCTGTGAAAGGGCTGGTTACTGTCTGAAGAGACTGACCTATTGATCACAGTTGACCCCGGTCTACGTTGATATATTACATCACTATAGCGGTTGAAGGAATGGGAGCCAATGTAAGTCACCGAACACAAGGGTGACAGGTGAACGGGAGTTGGAGGGAGTTAGAATAGGGCAACGGAGATTTGTAGGAGTTCATGTTTACAGAGCGTGGAAGATCGGAGGCTGACCAGGAGAGCATTGGAATAGCAAAGTCTGGAGGGAACAAGGGAATGGATGAGTGTTTCAGCACCAGATCAGCTGAGGCAGGGGCGGAGACGCGCGATGTTTCAAAGGTGGAATTAGGTCTTGGTGATGGAGCGGATATGTGGTCGGATGCTCATCTCAGGGTCAGATAGGACACAAAGGTTGCGAACGGTCATATTCCGGCTCACACAGTGGCCAGGGTCAAGTCTCTGTCCATCCCGGTCCCTGAATCGATCCAGTCCCCAAACAGGACCTGGGTCTGTCCATCCCGACCACTGAATCTATCCAGTCCCCACACAGGACCTGGGTATGTCCATCCCGGTCCCTGAATCTATCCAATTTCACACTGACTCCAGCTCTAATTCAATTCATAATAGCCACACATGACCAATCTCCATCCATTCCGGTCCCTGAATCTATCCAGTCCCCAATGACCTCAGCTCTAATTAAACTCATTTTACCCACACAGGAACTGTCTCTGTCCATCCCGGTCCCTGAATATATGCAGTCCACACACAGGAACTGGGTCTGTCCATCCAATACCTGAATCTATCCAGTCCACACACAGGACCTGGGTCTGTCCATCCAATACCTGAATCTATCCAGTCCACACACAGGACCTGTGTCTGTCCATCCAATATCTGAATCTATCCAGTCCCCACACAAGACCTGGGTCTGTCCATCCTGGTCCCTGAATCCATGCAGTCCCCATACAGGACCTGGGTCTGTCCATTCCGTTCCCTGATTCTGTCCAGTTCCCAATGACTTCAGCTCCAATAAACGCATTGTACCCACACAGTAACTGTCTCTGTCCATCCCAGGACCTGAATCTACCCAGTCCCCACACAGGATCATTCTCCATTCATCCCAGTGCCTGATTCTATCCAGTCCCATACTGACCCAAGCACGGAAAGGTACAGATTGCCTTCCACACCGATTGATGTTTATTAAACTATTGGGCGCCTCCTGTCAGCTACAAATCTGAAACTAAAACTATCCCTCTTCCAACGGTTCCGTAGCGGCATTGATTGATTTTATTATGAAAGTGATTGTGTTGGAACTGTAGTGTGCCTCATTTATTGAATTTAAATTATATATTCCGCCTTTTTTTCTGGAAACCCTTGAATATCAAGCCGGAGTCTGTAAGGATTGTCTCTGAATTTGTATTTCCTATTTGATGCTGGTGAAAATTTTATAAAGGACGGTAACTAATTCCTGGAGGCGGAGCTTGAAGTTGCACGTCCGCTTGTCCGTCATTCTGAGCCAGTCTCCTCCTCTCCCGCACTTCATGCTCTGTCTGTCATTCAAACACTCCTCCCCGGCCTCTCCGATACTGTGCCTTTCTCAACCAGGTCGGGGCGAGCTTTATAAATACAGAAGAAAGGCGAGAGTCTTTCATTCAGCAGCGATCTGAGTGAAGAATCATCATGTCTGGCAGAGGTAAAGGAGGCAAAGGACTGGGCAAAGGCGGAGCCAAGCGGCACCGGAAAGTGCTTCGTGATAACATCCAGGGGATCACCAAACCAGCCATCCGCCGCCTGGCTCGCCGTGGCGGTGTCAAGCGGATCTCGGGTCTGATCTACGAGGAAACCCGCGGGGTGCTGAAGGTTTTCCTGGAGAATGTGATCAGGGACGCGGTAACCTACACTGAACACGCCAAGCGCAAGACGGTCACTGCCATGGATGTGGTGTACGCTCTGAAACGGCAGGGCCGCACTCTCTATGGATTCGGCGGCTGAACAACTCGACCCTTTCTAACCGGACACAAAACAAAGGCTCTTCTAAGAGCCACCCACCGCCTCACAGAGAGAGCACTGACCTGGGAACTGGTGCGGGGTTATATGGGGCTCGGGAATAGTTTTACAATTAAAGAGTTTTCTGTGACACACAGTACGGTGAGGTGGGATCGGCGGCGAGCTGCACCGGTTACTGAGAGGGAACTTTCCCTCATTGAGTGCACTGAATTGTCCAGGAAACGTTACAAGTGAGTTTACCCGGAGCTGAATTCCCCCCCCCCCCTCGCTGAAATGTTCCTTCACTCCATTCGCTCTGTTTTGGTTCTATTTATCAGTCAGATGTTGTGATGTGGGACCGGGGGTTTCCATGGGAGAACAGGTTGAGCTGAGCCGCTGTGATAAGGGCCCAGCTTGTGATATGGATTTTCCCTCTGACGGTTGTTTCTGACACTGATACTGAGAGGGTTTGTGAAATTGAACCGTTTGAGCTCAGTCATTGGGGACCTGGAATTACCACAGGCCCAACTGGCAAACCCCGCTCTAAACTGAGGCTACTTCTCATTGGTTGCTTTGCTTGAAAACTAATTTCCTTAACCAATCGGAGAGACGACAATAAGAAAACGGAGCAAATTGTTGGCCACAATTGACCGATTTTTTAAAATTTGAAAAAGGCCGCCAATTTCAGTGTATGAAATAAGCGATGTCGTTTTTACACAAAGACTTAAAATCTCTTTGTAATAATGTTATTCCGTATTACACGTCCCAAATTCCGAGCGCTGTTTCAAAAACACATTGTCTATAACTTGCGGAATATAACCCCAATCATAGATTGCTGATATGGACAAATTTCACTTCTACCTGTAAAAATAACAAACTCCAGGTTATCAATTGATTCCGTTGCAGGGACTGAACAGGAACCGTGTGTCCTGAAAACGGAATCATGGACGAAGCCTGAAAATGAGCCAATTCTTTTCTCCAGTCGTTCATTCTGGATTGTTACACTGCGGGGAACGTGCTGCTAATATGCGGGATAATAAGATCAGTAATTAATTATTTCAGAGATTGGCTCCACAGTGAGAAAGAGGAAGGAACTGAATTCTGATTCATTGCCCTGAAACTGGTGGTTCACGGGAAAACCGGGGGCGGTGTAAATCTGAATGAGAGCGAGAGCAAAGCAAAAGGGAATTGAACGGACCCCGGCCCCGTGTTCACTTTATTGGGCAGTAAATTCTACAGAGACAAACATTAAAATGGAGTAGTTTCACTGAATTTCTTTCCATTTATCCACCAGATTCAAAGGATGATGACCGAGTAAAGCAGCAACTCTGTATCTGTCAGTCTCTGGTCCCGTATGTGAGTCGGATTCATTCTGAATCTGTCAGTCTCTGGTACTGTGTGTGAGTGTGGGATTCATTCTGTATCTATCAGTCTCGAGTACTGTGTGTGAGTGTGGGATTCATTCTGTATCTGTCAGTCTCTCGTACTGTGTGCGCTGTGGGATTCATTCTGTATCTATCAGTCTCTGGTACTGTGTGTGAGTGTGGGATTCATTCTGTATCTGTCAGTCTCGGGTACTGTGTGTGAGTGTGGGATTCTTTCGAGATCTGTCAGTCTCTGGTACTGTGTGCGAGTGTGGGATTCATTCTGTATCTGTCATTCTCTGGTACTGTGTGTGAGTGTGGGAATCATCCTGTATCTGTCAGTCTCTGGTACTATGTGTGAGTGTGGGATTCATTCTGTATCTGTCAGTCTCTGGTACTGTATTTGAATGTGGGATTAATTCTAAATCTCTCTGTCTCTTGTCCTGTGTGTGAGTGTGGGGTACATTCTGTATTCGTCAGTTTCTGGTACTGTGTGTGAGAGAGGGATTTATTCTGTATCTGTCAGTCTCTTGGCCTGTGTGTGAATGTTGGATTCATTCTGGATCTGTCCGTCTCTGGTACTGTGTGTGAGTGTGGGATTCATTCTGTATCTGTCAGTTTCTGGTACTGTGTGTGAGTGTGGGATTCATTCTGTATCTGTCAGTCTCTGGTACTGTATTTGAATGTAGGATTCAATCTAAATCTGTCAGTCTCTTGTCCTGTGTGTGAGTGTGGGGTGCATTCTGTATTTGTTAGTCTCTGGTACTGTGTGTGAATGTGGGATACATTCTGTATCTGTCAGTCTCTGGTACTGTGTGTGAGTGAGGGATTTATTCTTTATCTGTTAGTCTCTGGTACTGTGTGTGAGTGTGGGATTCACTCTGTATCTGTCAGTCTCTAGTACTGTATGTGAGTTTGGGATTCCTTCTGCATGTCAATCTCTGTACTGTATCTGAGTGTGAGATTCATTCTGTGTCTATATTTATTCTCTCAGATTACATTATGGTGTTCAATATTGTAGCTTTAATATCTTAATGTTTAAATAGTTTTTATCAATATGGATACACTTTAGGATTTGATGCTGGAGGTTTTAATCAGATAATTTGTGTGCTTTTTGGACAACTATTAAATCTGTATCTCTGAGTAATATTATGAATGATAATGTATCTTTCAAACTGACATTTTTGAATTGGTACATAATGTGCAGATCAGTCTGCACGAAATGAATTGATGCTGCATCTTTAATTTTTGTTTTGTAAGATTTTTGGACTTGTGTGTCTGTGATACTGTGTCATTAAATCTCTTAACATGAGTATATTATAAACTGGTATCTAATGTGTTTCTCAGGTTATACTGTCACAGCTTTTCTCAATCTGATATTGTACATGAGTTTTGGACTTGCAATTTGTATCCGAATGATGCACTATTCGAATGAATAAGGCATGTATTGAACTCACGTGTGTGTGAGAGTTCTGGGCTCGTATTCAATTTGAATCTCGGGGTACCTGGTATTTAATTCACGGCTAATATTGCCATTTTGTGAAATTGACAATCTGAAAACGAGACTTTGGACTGGAATTTTTGTATCTACCTGTCAGCGGGACTGAGTTCGGGAGAAATGGAACAGTGTCTGCCTCACCTCCTCTGTTTGGCTGTTGGATTGAAAATGTGTCTCTGGAACTTGGGATCAGTGTGGGACTGACTACTTCTGCTGTCTGAGACTGTGGAACTGATGACCTGTCTGTGTCTCTGTGCTCTCAGAGTGATAATATACCTACTGTGTGTGAGAAGGCGCTGGCTGCACTGTTCCTTTGCCTCGGGTGGAGGAAACGTCACATTCACTCTGGCTCGTTCAAGGGTTTGCCTGTAGAAAGAAACGTATCGCATGTAACTCAAGAACAGGTGAGGTAGAAAATACGTAAGTGATCAGTTTAATAACTGTTAACCCATCAACATATCCAGTGGCACATTTGGACAGGGAAACTACTGGCAAACAGGTACAGAATGGTCTGATTCCGGTCCTACACTTTCACGTGAGGCATCTACACCCCCAGTGTCAATCTAACTCGGACATCGATACAGGGAGAGGCTCGGGCACGCGTGCAAAGTACAAGAGATGCAAGTTTTCATTTCCGATATAGTATCAGCTTGGCACTGTTGGAAATATTTTCATTTCTAATGAACCAGACTCGGATCAAATAAAGTTTGTCTATTTTCCCTCTCCAGTTATTGTGACAGAGGCTGTTTCACTGTAACTCGCACGAATAGAACTTAAGTGTTTTCGCTCAGCGCTAGAATCAGAAGCAGTGTAAAACTTAGTGTCACATTCACTGCGGTACTCGTCACTGACACAGGAACAGACTGACAGGGACAGAATAAATCCCTCACTCAGCCAATAATAGACAAATTTCATTCATTGATTCAGCAATCGCTGACACAATAATCAACACATCCGTCACCTTCTGGAGGACAAATCTGGGTATTGGAAGTCAGACCGAGTAAGTGTTCTGGGAGGATGAGACTGTAAATAACACTTACTATAATGGCCGCAACACAATAGAGTGCCTCTTGTTGCCGATGATCAAACTCACCTGTAATTTCTGTATTCCACCCTCCCAGTTCAATGAACTGATTATTTTGTGCCTCATTTCCTATTCAATCTGTAAATTTCAACCTATTGGAGGTTGGCGACATCTACTGTCCACAAGCGAGTATTGAACAGATCATTTGTATTCAACAACATATCGTTAGTTTCTAACTAAGCGATTTATTATTAAATTAAGCTCTGACTCGCTTCAGCCCTTTCATAGATACAGTGGGTGGCTCTGAAAAGAGCCTTTGGGTTACCAGATTAAATCTTGACCGGTTTACTTGCTCTTGGTGCTCACACTGCTGGTTTTCTTCGGCAGCAGCACGGCCTGGATATTCGGCAGCACCCCGCCCTGAGCGATGGTCACCCGTCCCAGCAGCTTGTTGAGCTCCTCGTCGTTGCGGATGGCCAGCTGCAGGTGTCTGGGGATGATGCGGGTCTTCTTGTTGTCGCGGGCCGCGTTGCCGGCCAGCTCGAGGATTTCAGCCGTCAGATACTCGAGCACAGCAGCCAGATAGACCGGGGCTCCGGCACCCACACGTTCAGCATAGTTCCCCTTTCGCAGGTGCCTGTGAACACGGCCCACAGGGAACTGCAGTCCGGCCCGGGATGAGCGAGACTTGGCCTTGGCCCGAGCTTTACCGCCGGTTTTTCCTCTTCCAGACATTTCCACAATCTCACAAACACTTTCACAAAGAATGAAGAATGACGGCTGTATTAACCCTTTTTATTGACTGAAAGATCATCTGATTGGTTGGGCATTATTACACCTCATTTGCCTATTTCAATAACCAATCAGATAGCTGGAAATTAGATGAGGGCGGGATTTAACGGCCTCAACGGACAGATCAGGAATTTTATGAATTTCAAAAAACCCGCCAGTGTCGTAAAGGACCGGATTTAGATCAATGTCGCCCTGAGCACAAGATTTTAAACCCGTTCAATTTATCTTGTCTTATTCAGCGCTACCCGTCACCAATCGCTGGCGCTGTTTTAAAATCTGCTTTAATTTATGGCTCATTCTATTATCGCTTACAAACTGTACCGGACGGGACTAAAGCCCCATTCACAGCATTCCGTGAAGTGACACGTTTCAATTCAGTCTTTCTGAAAGTGACACGTTATAGTTTGTTCCCTTCTCACAGAGCCGGGAGTGCTTCTATGAAACGAGGGACCCGGACGGAATTCTCATTCTGCCCCTATTCCGCTGTGTTTCTGCAAGGGGTGCGTTTGCTTTTAATATGGGGATTTTCACCTCAGACATTAAACATTTCTGAGATTGAATTCATAGAGATAATGGAATTGCTCCCGGGGTCATTCAGGGTGTGTTCGTGGCTGGAATAGTAACGCTTTAAGAAAAAAACGAATGGGAAGGAGCGGATCAGAAACTCGCGTTCAGTTTATGGGTCAGAAATTTCAACGGTGCAGTTACAGTATCAGTTTTGGATTGGAATAATATCGCGGTATTAAAAGATACTAAGCAATTATATAGGAAATGCAGCTCTTTCAGAGAGGTTGTGGGTGGCTCTTAAAAGAGCCGTTGTGGTTTTTTTTCAGTACATTGTGGAGTTTTACTTGGAGCTGGTGTACTTGGTCACCGCCTTTGTCCCTTCCGACACAGCGTGCTTGGCCAGTTCCCCGGGCAGCAGCAGGCGCACGGCGGTCTGGATCTCCCGGGAGCTGATGGTCGCCCGCTTGTTGTAATGGGCCAGGCGGGAAGCCTCACCCGCGATGCGCTCGAAAATATCGTTCACAAAGGAGTTCATGATGCCCATGGCCTTGGAGGAGATGCCGGTGTCGGGGTGAACCTGCTTCATCACTTTGTAGACGTAGATGGAGTAACTCTCCTTCCTCGACTTTCTCCGCTTCTTGCCGCCCTTGGCTGGTGCTTTACTCAAGGTTTTCTTGGCGCCCTTCTTGGGAGCTGCTTTCTTGTCCTCAGGCATTTTCAAACTCAATTTCAGACCCAGAAATGACCCAAATCCGCACCGAGCTCGGATTAAATAGGCAGCCCCACAACCCTATGGTAATGAGGGATGGGGGAAGGCAATGATTGTGATTGGGTCACTGAGAGTGATGTCGCAATAATTATTCACTGTAACTCTCTGATTGGATACCTGAAGAAACCAATCAGATTTAGAACCTGCCACCAATCACAAACACGCTCACACTGCACATTGTTCGGTTTCAGCAATTTGTTCCGAACTGTTGCAGTTCTGCTTCCGGCCAGTAGATGTCCCCAAACCCCGGGTCAATGAAGTTTGCCGATGAGAGAGGGACAGAAGATAAACTCATTCTTCACAATATCTTGCACGAGTGTGATTTAGAAAAACTGGGAATGGAGACGAGATGCAAATACATTTTGTTAGACCAAGCATTGGCTTTAATGCTGTGTTAAATTCTTGTAATTGATTTTGGGATTATAGCCAATACTTCGACAAAATATACTTGCAGAACGGCCGTGTAAATGTGTATTGAATTTCAATATAGAAAGTTGTGAGCTGGTGCATTTTGTTAGGGGGAATAAAGGAGGCCACATACTGCTTGGAAAATATGATTTTAAATGGGGTAGAGGAGCAATGTAAATCGTGTCCTGAGAAATCAGAGAGAAATACTGCGCAATGTAAGTGAAAAATAACGGGGTAAATTCACAACTATCGAATGAGTGAAACAAAAACTTTATTTTGAATCAATTGTCTTCATTTTGCAATCACAAAACGTGCAAAATTACGAGAGTAGAAGTGACAGACAGAAACTTTCCTCACATTGCACATTGTCCTGTTTCTGCAACCACGACAGATAATGTGAATTTGTTTTCCGCTCTTTCACAGTTCTCGCCTACGTCCAGTAGAGTTCAGTCTCTTGTACTGTGCATGAGAGCGGGATTTCATCTGTATCTGTCAATCTCTGATACTGTGTGTGGGGGATTCATTCTGCATCTGTCATTCTCTGGTACTGAGTATGAGCATGGTATTTATTCTGTATCTCTCAGTCTCTGGCACTACATATGAGTTTAGGATCGTTCTGTATCTGCCAGTCTCTTTCACTGTATATGAGAGAGGGATTAATTCTGTATCTGCCAGTCTCAGGTACTGTGCATAAGTGTGGAATTAACTCTGTTACTGTCAGTCTCTTGTGCTATCTGTGAGTGTGGGATTCATTCTGCATCTGCCATTCTCAGCTACTTTATCTCAGTGTGGCATTCATTCTGTAATTCAGTCCCTGAGACAAAGTGCAAATCTGGATTCACTCTGTATTCTTATTTCAGTTCCCAGTATTTTACTTGAAACTGTATCTTTAATACTTTAAAGTATATGCAGTTTTTCGTCAAGTATTTAATTTGTAAATATGGATATATTTTTCGATTTTCTTTAATCAAACATAGTGTGTGGGTTTTGGAGTAGTGTTTCATCTTAATCTCTAAACTCATATGTGAATGATAATGTACCTTTCAATCTGTTCATGGTGAAATTATTGGACTGGTATGTAATGTGTAGCTCAGATCTGCAATAATGTCTGTGAGTACTGTCTGTGAGTGTGGGATTCATTGTGTTCCTGTCAGTTTCTGGTACTGGGTGTGAGTGAGCTTAATTTTGTATCTGTCAGTCTCTGGTGCTGTATGTGAATGTGGGATTCATTCTGTATCTGTCAGTCTCTGGTACTGTGTGTGAATGTGGGATTCATTCTGTATCTGTCAGTCTCTGGTGCTGTGTGTGAGTGTGGGTTTCATTCTGTATCGATCAGTCTCTGGTATTGCATGTGAGTATGAGATTCATTCTGTGTATGTCAGTCCCTGGTACTGAATGTGAGTGTGGGATTCATTCTGTATCTGTCAGTCCCTGGTACTGAATGTGAGTGTGGGAATCATTCTGTATCTGTCAGTCCCTGGTACTGTGTGTGAGTGTGGGATTCATTCTGTATCTGTCAGTCTCTGGTACAGTCTGTGAGTGTGGGATTCATTCAATATCTGTTGGACCCTGGTATTGTGTGTGAATGAGGGTTTCATTCTGTTCCCCTCAGTGTCAGGCGATATATGTGAGGGAGTCATTCATTCTGCATCTATCAATTTCTAGTACTGTTTGTGAGTGATATGAATGTTGTCTCCGTCAGTCCGTGCTACAGTGTGCGAGTGTGGGTTTCATTCTGTTTTTCAGTCTCTGGTACTGTGGAAGTGTGTGATTCATTCTATGTCTGTCAGTCCCTTGTACTGTGTGTGAGTGTCGGATTCATTCGGTATCTGTCAGTCACTGTTACGTTGTGTGAGTGTAGGATTCATTCTGTATCTGTCAATCACTGGTATATTGTGCGAGTGTGGGTTTCATTCTATTTGTCAGCCTCTGGTACTGTGGGAGTGTGTGATTCATTCCATGTCTGTCAGTCCCTTGTGCTGTGTGTGAGTGTCGGATTCATTCGGTATCTGTCAGTCAATGTTACATTGTTTGAGTGTTGGTTTCAATCTGCATCTCAGTATCTGGCCCTCTATCTGAGTGTGAGATTCATTCTTTATCTGTATGTAATTTGCATCTCCGTTTACACTATGGTGGTCAAAACTATCTTTAATCCCTCAATGTATCAATATTTTTTCCCAGTGTTTAATTGGTAGATAATGATACATTTTAAAATGTAATGTAGGTTATAATCAGAGAATGTGGGCACTTTTTGGACTTCAATTAAATCTGTATCGATGGGAAAACAATTGTGAATTAGTTTATCTACCAAAATGATATGGTGACATTTTTGAACTTTTATATCATGTGGAGCTCAGTCTGCATGAATGGAACACAGTGTATTTCAGTCTGAATCCGTATCAGTTTTTTGTAGTGGTTTATAATGTGTAGATCAGTCTGCACTAATGCAATTGATAATGTATCTTTCAATCTGACACTGTGAGATTTTTGGACTGATAAGTATTGTGTAACTCAGACTGCATTAATGTGTGTGACTGTGAGATTCATTCTGTATCTGTCAGTCCCAAGTACTGTCTGTGAATGTGTGATTCATTCTGTATCTGTCAGGCTCTGGTACTTTGGAAGTATGTGATTCATTCTATATCTGTCAGTCCCTTGTACTGTGTGTGAATGTAGGATTCATTCTGTATCTGTCAGTCACTGTTACATTGTGTGAGCGCTGCTTTCCTTCAGGTTGTCAGTCTCTGGCCCTCTATCTGAGTGTGAGATTCATTCTTTATCTCTATGTAATTTGTATCTCCATTTACAGTATGGTGTTCAAATCTGTATCTTTAATACCTCAATGTATGCATATTTTTCCCAGTGTTTAATTGGCTGATAATGAAATTCTGTAGAATATAGTCAGAGAATGTGTGCACTTTTGAGAATACTATTAAATCTGTATCGATGTGAACACAATTGTGCATTAGTTTATCTTCCAAACTGATAAAGTGACATTTTTGAACTTGTATATGACGTGTAGCTTAGTCTGCATGAATGGAATACTGTATATTTCAGAGTGAATTTGCATCAGTTTTTTGTCGTGGTTTATAATGTGTAGATCAGTCTGCACGAATGGAATTGATACTGTTTCTTTCAATCTGATACTTCTTGGACTGGTAAGTAATGTGTTACTCAGCCTGCACTAATGTGTGATTCATTTTGTATCTCCCAGTCTCTGGAACAGTGTGTGAGTGTGAGATTCATTCTGTATCTTGTCAGTAGTGTGTGTGAGTTTGTGATTTATTCCATATATGCAGTCTCTGATACTGTGAGTGTGGGATTTATTCTATGTCTTTCAGTCTCCAGTCTTGTATGTGGGTGTTGAATTCATTCTATATATGCAGCCTCTCAGACTGCATGTTGGTGTGGGATGCATTCTCTATCTGTCAGTCTCTGGTACTTTGTGTGAGTGTGTGATTCATTCTCTATCTGTCAGACTCTGGTACTGTGTGAATGTGGGTGTCATTATTTATCTGTCAGTCTCTAGTACTTTATGAGAGTGAGTAATTAACCAGATATCTATCAGTCCTTGGTACTGTATGCCAGTGTGGGATTCAATCTGTATCTGTCATCTCTGGTACCATATGTGAGTGTAGGATTCGCTCTGTGTCTGTCAGTCTCTAGTATTGTATGTGAGTTTGGGATTCCTTCTGCATCTGTCAGTCTCTGGTACTGTATCTCAGTGTGAGATTCATTCTGTATTTGTATGTAATTATTCTCTCAGATTGCATTATTGGGTTCAAAATTGTAGCTTTAATATCTTCATGTTTAGGTCATATTTCTCATTATTTAACTGGTAAATATGGGTACACTTTAGGATTTGACGCTGTAGGTTTTAATCAGATAATTTGTGTTCTTTTTGAACTACTATTAAATCTGTATCTCTGTAAGTACAATTGTGAATGATAATGTACATTTCAAATTGATATGGTGACACTTTTCAAATGGTATTTTATGTGCATCTCAGTCTGCACTAATAGAATTGATACTGTATCTATAAATCTCATACTATGAGTGTATTATAAACTGATATCTAATTTGTTTCTCAGGTTACACTGTCACAGCATTTCTCAATCTGATACTGTACATGAGTTTTGGACTGGTATGGAATTTGTATCACATGATACATGCAATATCCATTCGAATAGTGTATTAAACTCACATGTGTGTGTGAGTTCTGGGCTAGTATTCAATTGGAATCTCAGGGTATATTATTGGGATACATTCTATACCTTCCAATCGGGTGCCATGTGTGATTTCGATCTGTGATTTAATTCGTACCTAATGTTGCCCTATTGTGAGATTGACACAGTGCCTTTCAATCTGATAGTGTGAACTTCGACTGGGATTTTTGTATCTGCCTGTCAACGTGACTCAGCTCGGGGGAAATAGAACAGCGTCTGCCTCACCTGCTCTGTTTGAATGTTGGATTGAAAAAGTGCCGGTGGAACTTGGGATCAGTGTGGGACTGAGTGCTTCTACTGTCTGAGACTGTGGAACTGATGACCTGTCTGTGCCTCTGTGTCTCTGTGCGCTGTGTGTGATAATGTACTTACTGTGTGGGAGAAGGAGTTGGCTGCACTGTTCCTTGTGCCTCGAGTGGAGGAAACATAACACTGATTCTGGGTCCTTCAAGGATTTGCCTGTCGGAAGAAATTTATCTCTTGTAACTCAAGAACCAGTGAGGTAGAAAATACAAAAGTGTTCGAATTAATATCCATGTCAATGATTATTTTGAATATCCACAAATGAAAACCAGTGATACAAACAGTGTCAGTGTCTGACTCCACTGCAGTACTGCAGCACTCAGCTTCTGCACACCACGTGTGTTGGGCAATTTTACAACGATTTAGTGACATCCAGACACAACCCAACCCCTGCACTGATCCATGAATGGGACAACCCGATGGGGCAGGGAACTTTGTACAGGTCAGGTTTCTAATCCCCTCTCCCATGGGACTTACCGTTCAAATGAAAGCAAACAGCCGTTGTTTAAAATGTGTCCTTCACACTTCTCACCTGGTGCCTGCAATAGATGCTCTTTGTATAACTCCCCGCATCCTTACTGCCCGGCACTGTTTCCACTCTTCACTGTCCAATAACAACAAACAGGGTGAGACTGGAACGAAACCAGGAACATTCACGACTGGTTTGGGGAGAGAAAGCAGCAATGATTTGAAATAGCAGGTTCTTCCCATTCTGTCTCCCTTACCCTGGACACACCCTGTACATACACAGCCCGAGAATGGCCTCTCCCTTCCCCCGCTCACTCCATGTTCCGGGACCAGTTCCTGATCCACTCCGCCTCTTACAAACAGCCCCCGGACTTCCCCTGCCCTTGCTCCGGACTCAATGCCGATCTCTGAGCCCATCTGCGGACACGGTCCCGAAGCGATGAGCTGCTGTAACGAGGCTGCTCTTTGCTCCCTTCCTCCGGAGGCCGTGATCTCTACAGTCCCGGCTGTTTTGAACGATCTTCTTCCGCTCACTGAGTGAATGGCGCCCACAGGCCGAGCTGGGGGAGGGAACGCGCTTGCGCTCTTCTGCTCACCAACAACCAGCCCTGGGGGCGAGGCTGAGCCGCGCATGCGCAGATATCTGGTTTAATTCCCAATGCACAAATCGATGGAAACTTTCCCCAATTTGAATTTTTCAGAGTCTGAGCAAAGGAAGTGGGTCTGGGGGAAAGGTCAGAGGGAATGGGGTCCACAGGCAGTGCAGGAACAGGCACCAGAATGGAAAAGAGATGGGATTCCACCAGTGCCTCACGCTGGAATCCAGACTGACTTTACAATCTCTAACTATGAAACTAGATGTTTCCATCCCTGCTGTTTCTCTCGGTATCTTTTGATGGTAAAGAGCCTTTCATAGATAAAGTGGGCGGGTGATAAATGGCTTTGATTCATTCTTGCACTCTTTACTGATAAAACTGAAGCGTGAGGAAGAAACTGGGGCGGTGGGAGGATTTCTCAAACCAATCCTGGAGAAAAAAGGAGGAAAGAGTGAGTCGATGTGTTTGTTGGGATCGTGTAGGATTAATATCTGACAGCACTGGTCCCAGATTAATTTAATCAGAATGCAACTCTCGATTACTGAGAGTAATACTGAACGTCCCTGAGCTGCAAAACAGAATAAAGTACAACAGGCAAGAGAGGGTTAAATGTGGCCCATTGTTTTTGTCACTCTCTGAACTGAGTGTGGGATTAATAGTGTGTCTGCCTCTGGTGCAATATCAGTGAGAGATGAGAATGCATCTTTTGTCTCTCCAATGGGATCTTTCTGGATAAAACGAAACTTTACAGGTTAGTCTGCAACTGATACTGTGGCACTTTGTCTCTCCGTGTTCTCTCTCACCGTGTCTGTCTCCCTGTCTCCCTCTCTCTGTCTCTCTCTGGTGCTGTATATGAATGTGGGATGCTGCTATTGAGCTTGATATGAACACACTGATAGGAAGTGTACGACTGTCAGTGTATGTTTGTCTCTCTGTTGTGCTGGACATGAAGGTGGGATACTGTCGGACATAAAACAGAGAGAATGGGTTGTCCGGGCCGGGCCGCAGTGTAACCGGGGATGTGTTCGTCTTCAGTCCCAGTTCATGGTCATTTCTTTTTCACAGATTCAGGGTGAGAGTCTCTGTGAGACGGTACCACTAGCGGAGAAACATCGCGTCTCAACTCAAACCCCAACACATGAGATTCTCGAAATCAGCTAGAATAAAGTGTTTGTAAACTGCTGAACCCGTCCGGGAGGGGATGTGTGGGGAGATAGAATCGGGGGACTCTGGGACTGAAATGGAAGGAGGCGGGTTGACTTGTAATAGAAGGGACTGCATTTAGGCAGGAATATGACTGACTGTTAATTGTAACGGGGCTTATTTAAAAGCTCCGGGTTTCTGGAAATCCTTGAATATGAAGTCCGAGTCTGTTAGGGTTTGTCCAGAGCGCTGTGTTTCGGTTCTATTATCGATAAACGGTTTGAAATTGGCGGGTGGAGAAAGCTGGAGGTGGAGCTGGAAGATCAGAGGCCGCTCTCTGCTCTGTCTGTCACTCTTTCTCCTCCACTCCCGCCCTCTCTGTTTAATCCCTTACATGGAAGCAACGCGGGTAGTTGGACTCTAAACACGGTTGACAAGTCAACAAGACGATAGGCGAGTAATGTTTCTGATCTCCTGGGCACCAGGTAATTCACTGTCATTTGTTTCTGTACAGAGTTACATTTCAGTGATTCCCCAGTGTGTTTGATGCCTTATTTAAATAATCCAACAAAATATAACAGAAACGGAGCGAAGCGCTGAATCCCACAGATGTAGAAAGGTTAGTCGAACAGTTCTGGTGATGCCTTACGAGCCCAGCATGGCAACTATTTGAAATAAATACAAGAAATCTGGTGATGTGTGGGCTGGGGTTCATAAGTCACCCTTTAAAGTACCGGACTGTGGTCGGTTCCCCGACTCCAGTCCCATTAATACCCCATCTCGTCTACACCGAGACAAAAGAAGCTCAAAGTAACACTGGTCGCATGATATCAGCGTCTCCTTCAGTCAGTAACCAGTCTTTTTACACATTCAGTGGGTGGATCTGAACATGAGCCTTTACATCGAGTTACATCGAAACCAAGGTACAGAAACAAGCCATTCGGCCGAATTGGTCTGTGACGGTGTTCATGCTCCACGTGAGCCTCCTCCTTCCTTACTTCATCGAACTCGATCACAACACCCTTCTATTCCTTTCTCCCTCATGTCCTTGTCTATCTTCCCCTTAAATGCCCCTATGTTATTTTCCTCAACGACTCCTTGGGTAGCGAGTTCCACATTCTTCCCAATCTTTGGGTAAAGCAGTTTCTCCTGAATTCCCTATTGGATTTATTAGCGACTATTTTATATTTATTACCTGAAGTGTTGGACTCCCCACAAGTGGAATCATTTTCCCTGCGTCTCCCCTTTCAAACCTTATCATTATCTTAAAGACTTCTATCAGGTCAACCCTCAGCCTTCTCTTTTCTAGTGAAATGAGCCCCAGCCTGTTCAACATTTCCTGATAAGAATATCCTCTCATTTCTGGTATCATCTTTTTGAATCTTTTTTGCACCTTCTCCGATCCCTCTACGTCCTTTCTATAACATGGAGACCAGAACTGTGCATGATACTCCAAGTGTGGTCTAACCAAGGTCCCATACAATTTAACATAACTTCTTTGTTTTCAAATCTATCCCTCTCGAAATGAATCTTAGTGTTTGATTTGTCTTTTATGACCTTATTGAGCTGCGTCGCTACTTCTTGTAATTTTTATATCTGTACCCCTAGATCCCTTTGCCACTCTATCCCGTTGTGACTCCTATTACCAAATCAGTGTGTGACCTCCTTATTCTTCATTCTGCAAGTTTATTAATGTCCTCTTGCAATTTGCTACATTCTTCATTTGTATCAAATACATCCCCCAATTAGGTGTCGTCCACAAATTTTGAAATTGTACTTCCGATTCCCGTATCCAAATTGTTGATGTAAATTGTGAAGAACAATGGTCCCAGCAACCGGAACACCACTTCCCACCTTTTGCCAATCTGAGTAGCGACCCTTCACCTCTATTCTCGGTTTTCTGCTTTGTAGCCAGCTGACTATCCATTCTACCACCTGTCCCCTGACTCCACGTCCTCTGAAATTAGTCATGAGTTTACAATGCGGTACCTTATCGAAGGCCTTCGGAAAATCCAAATATATTCAATCTACTGCTTTAAACTTTTATTCACTTTCTGTTCCTTCTTCAAAGATTTCAATAAGGTTGGTCCTGTCCTTTCTGTTATCAGATTAAATCTTGGCCGCTTTACTTGCTCTTAACGCTGATAATGCTGGTTTTCTTCGGCAGCAGCACGGCCTGGATATCTGGCGACACCCTGAGCGATGGTCACCCGTCCCAGCAGCTTGTTGAGCTCCTCGTCGTTGCGGATGGCCAGCTGCAGGTGTCTGGGGATGATGCGGGTCTTCTTGTTGTCGCGGGCGATGTTGGCGGCCAGCTCGAGGATTTCAGCCGTCAGA
Source organism: Heptranchias perlo (assembly GCF_035084215.1). Lineage (NCBI taxonomy): Eukaryota > Metazoa > Chordata > Chondrichthyes > Hexanchiformes > Hexanchidae > Heptranchias > Heptranchias perlo. Next base: position 1,089,052 of record NW_027139666.1, read on the forward strand.
TACTCGAGCACAGCAGCCAGATAGACCGGGGCTCCGGCACGCACATTCAGCGTATTTCTCCTTTCGCAGGAGCATGTGAACACGGTCCACAGGGAACTACAGTACCGGCCCGGGATGAGCGAGGCTTGGCCTTGGCCCGAGCTTTAACGCCGGTTTTTCCTCTTCCAGACATTTCCACAATCTCACAAATACGTTCATGCAGAATAAAGAACTCTCCTGCTCTCGCCCTTCTTATACCTTCTGGAGGAGTACAGTGGGGGCATTTGTAGTGGGTCTCTCTCAGAGTGTTTACACTGTCCGCTCACCCTCACTGATATTCTATCTTTCAACTGCTGTAATATTGTCCTTTATCAATATTGCTGCTCTCCCTCCTTTCCCTACTTCTCTGTCCTTTCTAAAGATCTTATAGACTTGAATATTAAGCAGCCAGTCGTGCCCAGCTGGTAGTCCGGTCTCCGTAATCATTTAATGTAATTATTCAACCTCACGAAATGGGTGATGCGGCCGAAAAACGTGAAGGATTACTGGATAGTGTGTCACTTCCATTGGTTGGGGGGTTTGCGACATCTACTGGGCGGAGACGTGAACTGCAAAAGAGCGAGAAATGGTCAGTCAGAAACCGGTTCAAATAAAGAACAAAATCCAACAGCTTGCAGTGTCTGTTCAGGGTCTGATGTTTATCAACTATTTTATGATGATGGATGGTCAGCGATGGTGGTATATAGGTGAGCATAGTTGCCTTCCAAGAAATTGATTCGGGTTCGATTCCCGGCCATCGCAATTACGTGTTCTCATTACTTTATTTCGTTCAGAAACTCTGAAGTTTGCAATTGAATTTGATGCAGTTCAGTTGGATATTGTTTCCAAAACATCAACGAGTGTAGTTATAGTAAAATGATTTCAGCCTTCATTTATTTTCCCTATAGAAGGAATAGAGGAAAAACATGCCGGAAATAGTGAGCTGTAAAGGGTCCAATGAGAGTTAGGAAGGCAAATGATATGGTAGCCTTTATTGTAAGGGTTTTGGAATATAAGATTAAGGAGGTCTTGCTGCAATTTCAGTATGAGAAAATATTGTGCAAAATTGGCCTGTATTCTGTGGAGTTTAGAAGAATGAGAGGTGATCTCATTGAAATGTGTAACATTCTTAGACGGCTTGACAGGGTAGATGCTGAGAGTCTGAATCCCCTGGCTGGAGAGTCAAGAACTGGAACTCAGTCACAAGATAAGGGGTCGGCCATTTAGGACCGACATGAGAAAAATTTCTGCACTCAAAGGGTTGTGAATCTTTGGAATTCTCTACCCCAGAGGGCTGTGGATGCTCAGTTGTTGAGCATATTCAAAGCTGAGATCGATAGATTTTTGGACCCGAGGGGAATCAAGGGATATGGGGATCGGGAGGGAAAGTGGAGTTGAGGTCGAAGATCAGCCCTGATCTGATTGAATGGCGGAGTGGGCTCCTGGGGCCGTATGGCCGACACCTGCTCCTATTTCATACGTTCTTATGTAGAGAGCCTTATATCCAAGTGTGCTAATGACACTAAGTTAGGTGGCATAATTAACATTGTAGATAGGAGCAGAAAGTTGCAAAGGGACATTGATAGATTCAGTGAGTGGGTGAAACTGTGGCAGATGGAGTTCAACGTGGGTAAGTGTGAGATCATCCACTTTGGACCATAAAAAGATAGATCAGAGTATTTTCTAAATGCGGAAAATCTAGGAACTGTGAGGGAGGAGAGAGATTTGGGGAACATGTACAGAATTCACTAAAAATGCAAAAAAAAGTTAAAATGGTAATGGAATTTTGATTTTTATCTCAAGGGATCCGGAATAAAAAGGAGTGGAAGTTATGTCACAGTTATACAGAGCTCTGGTTAGACCTCATTTAAAGTAATGTATTCAGTTCAGGGCACCGCACCTCTGGCAGGATAAGAACAGATGAAATATGAGCCGCAGTAGGCCTTACGGCCCCTCGAGCCTGCTCCGCCATTCAATAGATCATGGCTGATTTTGTACCTCCACACCACTTTACTGCCCGATCCCCATATCCCTTGATTTCCTTGTCCAAAAATCTATCAAACTCATTCTTGAATACACTAAACGACTGAACATCCACAGCCCTCTGGGGTGGAGAAAACAGCATCAATAAAGATAAAGGGAATGAAGTGAAATGTGTCATACAGTTACATCTCGCTGCTCTGTCTGACCATTTTGATCACTACTTCCCTGCAGAGGGATTTGAAAATTTGATGGAGAAGCGTTGGATGAAAGATCCTTTTGCTTTCGAAAATCCTGAATCAATAATGAAGCTAAACTTGATGCTTGAGCAAGAAAACGAGCTGATGCGACTCACCTGTGAGCACACTGAAAACACGCCACAAGTCATTCAGTTTGTCATCTTTTTCGATCAGTGTTTTCAAAGAATATCCTCTGTTAAGTTAGATTAGTGTTCTGTTTTTGCTGCCGTTCAAAACAACCTACATCTCCGAACTGGGATTTTCGACTCTGACAAGGTTAAAAACAAGAGAAAGAAACCCACTCAACAGAGCACCTGATATGCGTGGAGCGCTTTCATCTTGTGATCCAGATTGGAACGAGATCGTGAACAACCGGCGGACCCATCCGCCACATTAAATAAGTGAAACTCAAACTGACCGTTTTATTATTGTACTTAAACTGTATTTAAAATGATTTTCAAGGAACGTCGATGTCTAATTTTAGTTATTACTTGAAGTGAAGTGAAGAGCGAGCATGTATTGACCTTTATTGGGATTTGGTGAAAACTCCAGTCAGAAGGTATTATTGTTTTGGGTCCCTGGGGGAAGAGTTTTTCTTCCACTGGGTCACGAGAAAAAAAGTTTGAAAAACACTGATCTTCATTGCACGGTCAGTGTCTGTTCAGCAAACCGGCTCTGAATTTCTCAGTCTGTATTTCGAGAAATGGTTCTGTGCGCGACGCGGGCAATACAAACGGTGACCGACGCACTGCGACTAATGGCGGCCGGAGGCCCCACAATCCCCCGCGGCCGAGAAACCCCTCTATCTATCCTAGATGCTGATTTTTCCGCTCGGACTGCGCATGCTCCCGTGGCCCGCCGTGCATTCTGGGAACGCATCGCTCCTTTCCTTTGTTCCCGAGTCGGACTCGGTGGAAACGGGAGAAGAAACCGGGAAGTGGCGGGTAGGACGGGGTAGGCGCTGGATGATGGGTGCAATGGAGTCCGGGGACCCCCGCCCGCCCGATCCCCCGGGACCCCCGACTCGGATTCAGGGCCTGATCCGCACTCGATGTTGCTGAGACTCCGCTCAGTGTAAATGCAGGTTGTTGATCTGCTTTCCTTTGGCCTCAGCTTTGCCGGACAGAATCAGCCAGGGACGGTGACTGTGCTGCTCTCCATGGTTGAAATGCCGGCAGCTCGCTGTACAGGCTCACAAGTGCAGAATTACCATTTGGCCGGGTACTGGAGGGCAAACAGTGACTGGGGCCGAAACCCAACATCACGCAGAACCTTCAGGAGCGAAAAGGAGGAAAAATAGATCCTGCGATGAATCTGGATTTCAAATAGCGAGGACATGTCACGGAGGCAGAGTGTGTGGGACGGGGGAATTCATAGCTTAATAGGGGCAAGGAGGGAGAGTGTGTGGGACGGGGGATTTAAGCTTAATTGGGGCAAGGAGGGAGAGTGTGGGACAGGGGTTTTACAGCTTAATGATGGCAAGGAGGGAGAGTGTAGGTCGGGTGATTTACAGCTTAATAGGGGCAAGAATGGATAGTGTGTGGGACGGGGGATTTACAGCTCATCAGGGGCAAGGAGGGAGAGTGTGGGACGGGGGATTTACAGCTTAATAGGAGCAAGGAGGGAGAGTGTGGGACGGGGGATTTACAGCTTAATAGGGGCAAGGAGGGAGAGTGTCTGGGACGGGGCATTCACAGCTTATGATGGGCAAGGGAGAAAAGAATGTTCCGGGGAAACGAGAACTGTGTGTTCTGAATTTCTATCCTGTATTTATGGTGATGAATTATGTAAATGATGTGCACAGATGCGTCGACTAGGCTTGTATTCTCTTGAATAAACAAGATTAAGGACTGATCTAATTGAGGTGTTTAAGATGATTAGAGGTTTTGATAGAATAGATGGAGATAAACAATTTCCTCTGGTGGGAGAGTCCAGAACAAGGGGGAATCATCTGAAAATTAGAGCTCGGCCATTGAGGGGTGATGGCCGGAAGCAAGTCTTCCGAACTTTTCCCGCAGAGCGGCAGTGGACCTGAGAGTAGAAGATTGAGATTGTGGAATAAAAGCAGCAGCAGACCTGCAACAAGAGACAACTACTGTGCGACATCACAGGTGAGGCAGGAGAGTCCGAGAGGTGAGCCGAGTATAAAAGGGGAGACCTAGAGCGGGAAGAGAGTCTAAGAGTCGAAGGCACGTCATGGCAGCACAGCTCGCACCCGTTATATGCTCCTCCTGCACGATGTGGGAAGTCATGGACACTACCAGTGTCCCTGGCGACCATGTGTGCTGGAAATGTGTCCAGCTGCAGCTACTGGCTAACCGTCTTTCGGAGCTGGAGCTGCGGGTGGATTCACTGTGGAGCATCCGCGATGCTGAGACTATCGTGGATAGCACGTTCAGTGAGGTGGTCACACCGCAGGTAAAGAAAACGCAGGCAGAAAGGAAATGGGTGACCGCCAGGCAGAGTAAAAGGACTAGGCAGGTAGAGCCGGAGTCCCCTGGGGCCGTCTCCCTCTCAAACAGATATTCTGCTTTGGATACTGTTGAGGGAGATGGCTTATCAGGGGAAAGCAGCAAGAGCCAGGTTCGGGGCACCACGGGTGGCTCTGCTGCACAGGAGGGGAGGAAGAAGAGTGGCAGGGCTTTTGTGATAGGGGATTCAATTGTAAGGGGAACAGATAGGCGTTTCTGCGGCCGCAAACGTGACTCCAGGATGGTATGTTGCCTCCCTGGTGCTAGGGTCAAGGATGTCACCGAGCGGCTACAGGGCATTCTGGAGGGGGAGGGTGAACAGCCAATAGTCGTGGTCCATATTGGTACCAACGACATTGGTAAAAAAAAGGGATGAGGTCCTGCAGGGTGAATTTAAGGAGTTAGGAGATAAATTAAAAAGCAGGACTTCAAAGGTAGTGATCTCAGGATTACTACCGGTGCCACGTGCTAGTGAGTATAGGAACAGGAGAATAGACAGGATGAATGCGTGGCTGCAGGGAAGGTGTAGGAGGGAGGGATTTAGATTCCTGGAACATTGGGACCGGTTCTGGGGAAGGTGGGACCTGTACAAGCGTGACGGGTTAGACCCGAGCAGGACCGGGACCAATGTCCTCGCGGGGGTGCTTGCTAGTGGTGTTGTGGAAGGTTTAAACTTGAGTGGCAGGGGGATGGGAACCTCAGCGGGGAGTCAGAAGGGAATAAAGAAGAGAGCAGCAAGAGAGGGGAAGACCCAGGGGAAATCTACAATACAAATAGTACAAACAGTTGTTCAAGAACAAGTGAAAGACAAAAGCATACAGCAGCGGAAAGAAAGTGTACTTTAGGCACTTTAGGCACGACAGATAAAATGAAAACTAGAAGGCGTAAGGCGATTAACCCAGCATCAAAGCTGTGGCAGGTGTTTGGGAACCTGAGCAGGGAGACAGAGGAAAGCGTATCAGGAAGCGACAGAAGGTATGGAGTAAAAGCTAAAGTGTTAAAAAAGGAAAAAGCAGGAACTAAGTGTCACAAAACATATTTGAAAGTTTTTTATCTGAATGCACGTAGCATTCGTAACAAAATGGACGAGTTAAAGGCACGAATAACGACGTATGGGTATGATCTTGTGGCCATTACAGAAACATGGCTGCAGGGTGACAACGACTGGGAATTAAATATGCCAGGGTATTTAACAATTAGGAAGGACAGGCAGGAAGGAAGGGGAGGTGGGGTGGCTATGTTAATAAGGGAAGGAATCACTGTAATACAGAGAAAAGATATTGGGACAAAGGATCAGGATAATGAAACAGTTTGGGGAGAGATAAGGAATAATAAGGCGAAAAAAACACTCGTGGGCGCGATATATAGGCCTCCTAATAGTTGCAACTCTGCTGGAAGAAGGGCATGTAATAAGGGAACAGCTATAATTATGGGGGATTTTAACTATCATATTAACTGGACAAATCAATTTGGGCAGGGTAGCCTTGAGGAAGAGTTTATTGAGTGTGTTAGGGATGGATATGTTGAGCAGTATGTAACTGAACCTACAAGGGGGCAAGCAACCTTGGACCTGGTCCTGTGTAATGAGCCAGGATTACTTAATAATGTCCTCGTTAAGGATCCCCTTGGAATGAGTGACCACAACATGGTTACATTCCATACGCAATTAGAGGTTGAGAATGTTGGTTCTCAAACAAGCGTACTGGGCTTGAATAAAGGAGACCATGATGGTATGAGAGCGGAATTGATTAAAGTGGACTGGGAAAATGGTTTAAAGGGTAAGACGGTACATGAACAGTGGTGTTCATTTCAGGAGTTATTTTACAACTTTCAAAAAATATATATTCCACTGAGGAAAAAAGGGTGTAAAAGAAATGACAGCCATGCGTGGCTAAGTAAAGAAATTAAGGATAGTATCCGACTAAAAACAAGGACATATAAGGTAGCCAAACTAAGTGGAGGATAGAAGATTGGGAAGTCTTCAAAAGACAGCAAAAAGTAACGAAAGGATTGATTAAGAAAGGGAAGATAGATTATGAAAATAAATTAGCAAAAAATATAAAAACAGATAGCAAGAGTTTCTACACTTATATAAAAAGAAAAAGGGTGGCGAAGGCAAACAGAGGTCCTTTAGAGGATGAGACCGGGAAACATGGAGATGGCAAAAATGCTGAATACATATTTTGTTTCAGTCTTTACGGTAGAGGACACTAAGAATATCCCAACACTGGACAAACAGGGGGCTCTCGGGGGGGAGGAGCTAAATACGATTAAAATCACTAAGGAATTGGTACTCAGTAAATTAATGGGACTCAAGGCGGATAAATCCCCTGGACCTGATGGCTTACATCCAAGGGGCTTGAGGGAAGTGGCAGTAGGGATTGTGGATGCTTTGGTAATAATTTTACAAAATTCTCTGGACTCGGCAAAGGTCCCGGCAGATTGGAAAACTGCTAATGTAACACCCTTATTTAAAAAGGGTATTAGGTAGAAGGCTGGAAATTATAGACCAGTTAGCCTAACATCTGTGGTGGTTAAAATTTTGGAGTCCATTATTAAGGAGACAGTAGCGGAACATTTGGATAAACATAATTTAATAGGACAAAGTCAGCATGGCTTTACGAAGGGGAAGTCACGTCTGACGAATATGCTTGAGTTCTTTGAGGATATAACGTACAGGGTGGATAAAGAGGAACCAGTGGACGGAGTGTATTTGGACTTCCAGAAGGCATTCGACAAGGTGCCACATAAAAGATTATTGCTCAAGATAAAGAATCACTGGATTGGGGGTAATATTCTGGCATGGGTGGAGGATAGGTTATGTAACAGGAAGCAGAGAGTTGGGATAAATGGTGCATTCTCGGACTGGCAACCTGTAGCCAGTGGTGTTCCGCAGGGGTAGGTGCTGGGTCCCCAACTCTTTACAATCGATATTAACGATTTGGAGGAGGGGGCCGAGTGTAACATATCAAAGTTTGCAGATGATACAAAGATGGGAGGGAAATTAGAGTGTGAGGAGGACATAAAAAACCTACAAGTGGAGAGAGACAGGCTGGGTGAGATATGGCAGATGCAATACAATATTGGAAAATGTGAGGTTATGCACTTTGGCAGGAAAAATCGGAGAGCAAGTTATTATCTTAATGGCGAGAAATTGGAAAGTACTGAAGTACAAAGGGATTTGCCGGTCCCAGTGCAAGAACATCAAAAAGTTAGTCTGCAGGTACAGCAGGTGATCAAGAAGGCCAACGGAATGTTGGCTTTTCTTGTTAGGGGGATAGAATATAAAAACAGGGAGGTATTGCTGCAGTTATATAAGGTATTGGTGAGACCGCACCTGGAATACTGCATACATTTTTGTTCTCCATACTGAAGAAAAGACATACTTGCTCTCGAGGCAGTACAAAGAAGGTTCACTCGGTTAATCCCGGGGATGAGGGGGCGGACATATGAGGAGAGGTTGAGTAGATTGGGACTCTACTCATTGGAGTTCAGAAGAATGAGAGGCGATCTTATTGAATCATATAAGATTGTGAAGGGGCTTGAACGGGTGGATGTGGTAAGGATGTTCCCAAGGATGGGTGAAACTAGAACTAGGGGGCATAATCTTAGAATAAGGGGCTGCTCTTTCAAAACTGAGATGAGGAGAAACTTCTTCACTCAGAGGGTAGTAGGTCTGTGGAATTTGCTGCCCCAGGAAGCTGTGGAAGCTACATCATTAAATAAATTTAAAACAGAAATGGACAGTTTCCTCGAAGAAAAGGGAATTAGGGGTAACGGGGAGCGGGCAGGAAATTGGACATGAATTTAGATTTGAGGTTAGGATCAGATCAGATCAGCCATGATCTTATTGAATGGCGGAGCAGGCTCGAGGGGCCGATTGGCCGACTCCTGCTCCTATTTCTTATGTTCTTATGTTCTTAAAGGGTAGTGGAAATCTGGAACTCTCTTCACTCCAAAAAGCTGTTGAGGCTGTGGGTCAATTGTAAATTTGAAAATTGAGATTGATAGATTTTTGTTCGGCCAAAGTATTAAGGATTATTATACCAAGGAGGTTAGATAGAGTTAAGATGTAAATCAGCCATGATCTAATTGAATGGCGGAACCGGCTCGTGGGGCTGAATGGCCAACTCCTGTTCCGATGTTCCGAAATGCAGCCATCCGCAATAAGATTGTGGATGGCAAGGGCCTTGCTCACAAGTGAACGGACATCTGGAAGGAGATGCGGTGAGAGGAGGTGACTGGTCAGTGAGTGTCTGCAAATGAAGCAGAAATGATAACCGGTCAGGGAGTGTCTGCAAATGAAGTAGAAATGTGACAGGTCAGGGAGTGACTGTAAATAAAGTAGAATGGGGACGGTCAGGGAGCGTCTGTCAATGAAGGAGAAATGGTGATTGGTTCGGACGTGTCTCTGAATGAAGTAGAAATGGGGACGTTCAGGGAGCGTCTGTCAATGAAGGAGAAATTGTGACTGGTCATGGAGTGTCCGTAAATGAAGGATAAATGGTGACTGGTCATGGAGTGTCTGTAAATGAAGGAGAACTGGTGACAGGTCAGGGAGTGTCTATAAATGAAGGAGGAATGGGGACGGCCAGGGAGTGTCTTTAAATGAAGGAAAAATGCTGACTAGTTAGGGAGTGTCTGTAAATGAAGGAAAAATGGTGACTGGACAGGGATTGTCTCTAAATGAACGATAAATGTTGCCGGGTGAGGAAGTGTCGACATGTGAATGAGAAACGGTGAAGGGTCAGGGAGTGTCGATAAATGAAAGAGAAATGGGGATGGGTCAGTGAATGTCTGTACATGAAGAAGAAATGGTGATCAGTCAGGGAGTGTCTGCAAATGAAGGAAAAATTGTCTGATTATGGAGTGTCTGTAAATGATGGAAAAATAGTGTCTGGTTAGGGAGTGTCTATAAATGAAATCGAAATGGTGACAGGTCAGGGCGTGTCTATAAATGAAGGAGGAATGGTGACGGGTCAGGGCGTGTTTACAAATGCAGGTGAAATGGCATCTGTTAAGGGAGTATCTATAAATGGGAGAGGACATGGTGACAGGTCAGGGAGTGTCTGTAAATGAAGGAGAAACGGTGACGGGATAGGGAGTATCTATAAATGACGGAGAAATGGTGACAGTTCAGGCAGAGTCTGTAAATGATGGAGAAATGGTGACTTGTCAGGCAGCGTTTGTAAATGACGGAGAAATAGTAACTGGTCAAGGAGTGTCTGTCAATGAAGGAGGAACGGTGATTGGTCCGGGAGTGTCTGTGAATGCAGGAGAAATGTTGACAGGTCAGGTAATGTCTACAAATGAAGAAGAAATAGTGATGGGCCAGGGAGCGTCTAATAATGATGGAAAATGCTGACTGGTGAGAAAGAGTTTGTAAATGAAGGAGAAATGGCGAAGGTTCAGGGAGCGTCTATAAATGAAGGAGAAGTGGTGTTTGGTCAGGGAGTGTCTGTAAATGAAGGAGAAATATTGACTGGTCAGGGAGATTCCGTCGCCAAATTTGGGAGATATTACATATGGACTGCTTACAGGCAGCTATAGGGAGGGACATAGTGTCGAAATGAGGGGCAGACCAGATACACACAGCAAGAGTGAGCATCTTCAGGAGAGGAGAGGGGAACCAGTGAGTGTCGAACAGAATCCAACCAGAGTCACCACCTTCAGGGGAGGAGAGGGAGGGGAACCAGTGAGTTTAGAACTGAATCCAGCCAGAGTCAGCACCTTCAGGGGAAGAGAGGGTGGGGGAGCAGTGAGTGTAGAACTGAACCTAGCCAGAGCAAGCACCTTCAGTGGAGGAGAGGGAATGGAACCAGTGAGTGTAGAACTGAAACCAGTCCGAGTCGGGATCTTCAAGATAGAAAAATTAAATAGAAGGAAAATTGTTGCAAGTTGTGCGATGGGTTTGCGCTTTAGCAGTCAGAGGAGGGTGAGTGTGCGGGACGGGGATTTACAGTCAGGGGGAATGAGCGAGTAGAATGTTTCATAGAAACTAGAATTACCTGTTCTGAATTTCTATTCCGTATTCACAGTGAGGACTTTTGTTATCTCCTTTTACAGGGTATTAGAAGGGGAGGATTTGCAGACGAGAAACGCAAACCAAACATCACGTCAAGATCTGACTCTATTCACCAGCACCTGAAGATTATCGGCCTTAAAATACAAGAGACATGTTGATCTGTTCCATCTGTGGGAAAAGATTTCAAACATCACTGTGGCTGGAATAGCAGCGAGACACACACACCCGAGTGAGAGTGTTCCAGTGCACTGACTGTGGAAAGAATTTTAACCAGTTACACAGCCTGAAAAAACATCGTACCATTCACAGTGGGGAGAAACCAGACAAATGTTCTCTGTGCAGACGAGACTTGTACTGATCGTCCAACCTGGAGAGACACGAGGACGTCTGCACCATGGAGAAACCGTGGAAATGTGGGGACTGTGGGAGGGGATTCAGTTACTCGTCCCGGCTGGAAACTCATCGACACAGACACACCGGGGAGAGGCCGTTCACCTGCTCCGTTTGTGGGAAGGGATTCACTCAGTCATCCCACCTCATTGAACATCAACTTGTTCACACTGATAAGAGACTTTTAAAATGTTCTGTCTGTGAGAAGAACTTCAAAAGAAAAAGTGATCTGCTGACACACCAACGCATTCACAGTGGGGAGAGGCCGTTCACCTGCTCCGTGTGTGGGAAGGGATTCATTCAGTCATCCAACCTGCTGACACACCAGCGAATTCACACTGGGGAGAGGCCGTTCACCTGCTCCATGTGTGGGAAGGGATTCACTCAGTCATCCCACCTTATTGAACATCAACTTGTTCACACTGATAAGAGACTTTTTAAATGTTCTGTCTGTGAGAAGAACTTCAAAAGAAAAAGTGATCTGCTGAAACACCAACGTACTCACACTGGGGAGAGGCCGTTCATCTGCTCCGTGTGTGGGAAGGGATTTACTCGGTCATCCAGCCTACTGACACACCAGCGAGTCCACACTGGGGAGATGCCGTTCACCTGCTCTGTGTTTGGGAAGCGATTCACTCGATCATCCCACCTCCTGAGACATTAGCAAGTTCACATCGGGGAGAGGCCATTCACCTGCTCCCTGTGCGGGAAGGGATTCGCTCAGTCATCCACCCTGCTGACACACCAGCGAGTTCACACTGGGGAGAGGCCGTTCACCTGCTCCGTGTGTGGGAAGAGCTTTACTCAGTCATCCACCCTGCTGACACACCAACGAGTTCACACTGGGGAGAGGCCATTCACCTGCTCTGTGTGTGGGAAGGAATTCACTTGTTCATCCGGCCTGATTGAACACCAACTTGTTCACACTGATAAGAGACCCTTTAAATGTTCTAACTGTGAGAAGAGCTTTAAAAGAACATGGGATCTGATGAGACATGAACGTATTCACACCGGGGAGAGGACGATCACCTGTTCCGTGTGTGGAATGCGATTCACTCAGTCATCATACCTGCTGAGTCACCAGCGAGTTCACATGTGACTGCAGGGATTGGATTCTGCTGTTATTGCTGTATCCAGGACTAAACCATGTTCATTCTGACAGTTGGAGTTTGTTTCTGATGTTAATGACCCACTTTTACTGGGCTGGAGTTTAGTATTCTGTACCACTGTCAAATAAATCAGCTTTCTTTTAAACACAGTGTTTTTGACCTTCATATCTCGTTGATAAAAGAAACAGTTTGAGGACTTATGACGACGTGAGTGCAATACGTCTTAGAACTGAGCTCCTCCACCTTTTTAAAAGATGGATCTTCAAGATGTCCAAGTCTGACAGGACATAAAATTCTATTATATCACAGGGTCCACTTCAATCAGCCTGAGCAGGTTTCCACTCTCCTTGTGTGAAAAAGAGCTTCCTGATTTCAATCCTAGACGCCCTAGCTCTAAATTTAAGGCTATGCCCTCTTGTTCTGGATTCCCCCACCAGAGAAAATAGTTTCTTTTTCTACCCTATCGAATCCCTTTATTATTTTATATCCCTGGATCAGATCACTCCTCATACATCTAAACTCAAGGGAATGCAAAACCAAGTTTATGCAACCGGTCCTCATAATTGAACACTTCAAGCCCCAGTATCATTCTGGTGAATCTGCACTGTCCTCCCTCCAAGGCCAATATATCCTTGGTGAGGATCAGTACACCAGATGGGCTCTGACCAAGGCTCTGTAGAACTGAAGCATCACTTCCTTCCCTTTGTATTCCAACACTGGAGATAAATGCCATTTGTCTGTGGTTGCTTTTTGCATCTGTGCACTAGCCTTTAGTGATTTGTGTCCATGGACACCCAAATCCCTTTGCTCCTTCACCATTCCCAGTCTCTCACTTTCAGAAAATACTCCAATGTTTCCTTTTTGCTTCCATATTGAATGATCTCACACTTCCCCACATTGAACTCCATCTGCCACAGTTTGTCCATTCGCTTAAACTTTCCCTTTGTAACTTCCTGCTTCCATCTACACAACTTACTGCACTTCATAACTAAGTGTCATCTGGAAACTTGGACCTATTACTCTCTATTGATTCATCCAAGTTATTGATAAATATGGTGAAAAGCTGAGGCCCCAGTACAGATCCCTGGGGACACCACCAGTCATATCCCGCCAATGAAAGAACATTCCCTTTCTCCTTACTCTTTTCTCCGACCTCCCAACCAATTCCAACCCAAGTCACAAGGTCACTTTCAATTTTGTGCCTTTTATTTATTCTATTCATCTCTTGTGCTGAACCTTTTCAAATGCTTTCTGTAAGTCCATATAGAAAACCTTCATAGACACTCCTCTGTCCACCTTGTTAGATTCCTCAACAAATCCAACTAAATTAGACAGACATGACCTGCCCTTCACGAATCCAAGTTGACTCTCTTTGACCAGCTCATTTTGTCTCTCATGATAGGTTTAAGTAAGTTCCCCACAACCGACGTTAAAATGACAAGTCTGTATTGTCCTGGTTTCTCCCTCCCTCCTTTCTTAAATAAACGGAGTGACATGTTCAACATTCATATCCAAAGGCACAATTCCTGAGTCTGGAGAGCTTTGGGAAATTATGATGAATGCATCTGCAATTTCCCCACCTGTTTCCTTTAAAACTCTGGGGTGGAAACCGTCAGGTCCTGGAGATTTCATTCTTAGTTTGCAGTTATTTATTTATCTGACTGTGTATAACAGGACTGAATGTCCCAGCACTGAGTGTGTGTATAACAGGACTGAATGTCCCAGCACTGACTGTGTCTATAACAGGACTGAATGTCCCAGCACTGACTGTGTCCATAACAGGACTGAGTGTCTTAGCACTGACTCTGTATATAACAGGACTGAGTGTCTTAACACTGACTCTGTATATAACAGGACTGAGTGTCCAAGCACTGACTGTGTGTTATACAGGACTGAGAGTCCGAGCACTGAGGGTGGCGAGACATGCGGTTGTCGGTGGAGATTAAATCGGTTGCAGGGGATTACAGAGATAGGGTGGGGGTGAGGGCCATGGAGGGATTTGAACACGAGGATTGTAGGGCTGGAAGAGGTTGCAGAGATAGGGAGGGGGTGAGGGCCATCGAGGGATTTAAAGACGAGAATGAGAATTTTAAAATCGAGGCATTGCCACACCGGGAGCCAATGTAATAGAACACGAACAGAGCAAGACACACACAGAGGTCTCACAACAGAGCATGGACGGTCTCAAGGACCACCTCCCTCCAGGGGTCACGATACCTCCATCGCGGGTTCGTGGTCACACCATCCCGGGGTTGCGGTCCCTCCGTCCCTGGGGTCGTGGTCCCCCCGTCCCTGGGGTCACGGTCCCTCCATCCCGGGTTCACGGCCCCTCCCTCCCGGTGTCGCGGTCCCTCCGTCCGCGGGGTCACAGTCCCCCCATCCCTGGGGTCGCAGTTCCTCCATCCCGGGGTCGACGCCCCGCTGTCCCAGGATCGCGGTCCCACCATCCCGGGGTCGCGGTCCCTCCATCCCCGGGTCTCAGTCCCACCGTTCCAGGGTCTCGGTCCCTCCATCCCGGGGTCTCGGTCCCACCGTCCCGGGTTCGCGGTCCCTCCATCCCGGGGTCTCGGTCCCACCGTCCCGGGGTCGCGGTCCCTCCGTCCCGGGGTCTCAGTCCCACCGTTCCAGTGTCTCGGTCCCTGCATCCCGGGGTCTCGGTCCCACCATCCCGGGGTCGCGGTCCCTCCGTCCCGGGGTCTCAATCCCACCGTTCCAGGGTCTCGGTCCCTCCATCCCGGGGTCTCGGTCCCTCCATCACGGGGTCTCGGTCCCACCGTCCCGGGGTCTCGGTCCCTCCGTCCCGAGGTTTGCGACCCCATGAACGCCAATCGTGCCTGAAGTCGGAGGAGCTGTTGACCGGACCGGCCTCACTGCGCCATTCCAAGGCTCCGGAGCCCAGGCCATTTCCAGATGCGGACCCTCCCTCTGTCGGTCTCGACCCCGCCCACAGCAGCGGCCCTCCGACCGCCGACCCGAGGCCGCCATCATAATCCTCCCGGGACGCGCCTGTTGCTAAAGCAACGCGGCACAGGGACCGCGCGGCGTCCCTCGGGCCGGAGATGCATGTCCGCATCGCGATGTCAGCGCGCAAAGGTGAGAGACGGTACCGCGTGTCACGTGATAGGAGGAGTCAGCCCAGGACGCAGGCGGGCGGAGGTGAGGGCTGTCAATCAAAGGGCCCGGAGTCAGCACTCACTGCGCACAGGGTTTGGAGAATTTGTTCAAAAAATAAAAATAGAAATGTACAAAAAAGTCGATAAATTGCAAATCCAATAAGCTGAATTAAAAACAGAAATGTCCAAACTCACATAAGGCTAATGGTCTGGGTCCTCCTGTCACTCTCAATCTTCTCTACCTGGGGCACAGAATGAGCAGAATGCTTGAATATATATTTTTTAATGCAGAGGGGGCTGGATGTATGGAATGGACCAGCAAGGGAGGCAGTGGGGCCTGATTGTATCAGCAAATTCCACAGAGTTGGGAAAGTACCTGATAGCGGTACCTTGGGATATGACAGCCTAGAAATTGGGATCTTTCATTCATTTTTTACACTTGTGCACTTATTTTTATTGATTGCTGTACCTGGACACGCAAACCCCTCTGCTCCTCCACAGTCCCTCGTTTCTCACCCTTAAGAAAATACTCCCTATTTCAAACCTGATGCCTGCAATAAATGATATTTGTATAACTTCCAACATCTTTACGATAAGAACTGGAACTTTTTTTTTAATATTTCAAAAAATACTTTATCTCATAAAATTCATGAATAGACACAGTGCAATGTAAATATTACAATTACAATTCAAAACAAATACAATACACATCATACGATTCCATTATTACAAGTCAAAACACATTAAATTTCTTCTAACACATGCTGTACAATACAAGGTGGGATAGCCTTACACGGTTGCCTTTCCCCATAAAGCCTTTGTGTAGGCCGCACCTCGCTTCAGTGTGCACCTCAGCATGAAATACTGGACCTTGGAATGTGCCAGTGGCCAACACTTGGCCGCGGAGAGTTCCCTCGGCTGGAAGACCTGCAGGTTTCGGGGGAACAAAAGGCCTCCTTGACCGAATTGATGGTCTTCCAGCAGCTGTTGATATCTGTCTCGTTGTGCATCTTGGACAACTGCCCATAGAGGACAGCGACCTGTGTTACCGAGCTGTTGGGGATAAACTCCTCTTCGACACCACGGTATAGGGGTTCAGTCTCCGTGGAGGGGGTTTTCAGCTTTTACCTGAATACACGGATCCATTCGTCCACATTCATGTTAGTGTTTGGCAAACACTGTCTGATGTCTTTCACACACCTGTCGAACCTTGCGGTCAGAGACGTAGGGGGTAATTTCACCTTCACATCTTGGGCGGTAAACTGACGGAGCAAAAATTAAAATCGGGCCGGTTCTGCAAGGGGCGGGTGAATCGCTCTACCAGTTCAGTTCCCAGTGATGGTGAAAATTTCCCTCCACGTGTTATGAACCGATGCAATTTGAGAAAATGGACCAGCTTGTGGGCTTCGAAGATTGATACTAGGGCGGAGGTTAGGAAAGGTGTGGCCGATTTTAAGTATCCTCGCCTGGCGGAAATGGGGTGGTCGAGGTTTGTAAATGATATCAGGTTACTTACCGCCCCTTTAACACTGGCGTTCCTGGCCATCGTTGGGTCATGTCCTGGGAAGAGCGGCCCGAGCAACACCCACCTGTTTCCGGTCAGGCCACGTGTAATATGTAAATCAGATTATTATGACGTACAGGGGAAACCATTTAATGTTGGTTAAAAATGGGGGGAGGAGCCGCCCTTTAGATGGGCATTGAGTGGTCCAGAACACTGAGAAGTTTCTTTTTAACAGATATTTTGTGGGCCAAGGAGGAGCAGGAGAGCTTTCCCATGGCCTGCTGTAGCCGTGTGAAATCTCCCGCCCCCTGATCGTCTCAGAAATGTATCAGGAGGTTTCCTTATAGATCTCTGTAACCAGGTCCAGCCTCATGTCCCATTAAACTCCCTGTTGTGAGTAAACATTGCTGCACAACAGCTCAGAGAGGAAACGATCTCCGGAACTCCCCACTGGAGTTAGAAATTACATTAATATTTTACCAGTTAGTAACGGTCCGGGTGTTGGTCCATTATTATTCTGTTCTGGTCAAAACAAATGTCCCAATAAACAGGACGCTGTCTGACCCTGACAGCTCACCCTCAGTCCATCCCACCGGGCAGTGTGTGTGATGGGAAATAATCATCAACCGAAAAGGAGTATTTGATTTTATTCATTACAGGATTAAACATTTAATATTGAAATCATATTATTTCCCGACTAAGAACAGCAAACCATTTCATGTTAGAATCAAATCTTGTATTATTTCTCAAAAAGCATTTGTTGGATAAAATATAATTCCTGTCTGGTATTTCCAAATTTATTTGAAGTATTGGATTGATATCAGTTACTTCAGTGAACTCATTGGTGTCAATGGATAGTAAAATCAGGCGTAGTGAACAATGGGGTCCCAATCCGCTATCGCCGACTTACTCCACCGCCAAAGCGGAAAATCCACTCTCATTCAGCAGTTTACAAAAATCTTATTCCAGCTGATTTGTAGAATCTCATGTGTTGGGGTTTGAATTGTGAAGCGGATTTTCTCCGCCAGTTTTACCGTCTCACAGAGACTCTCACCCTGAATCTGTGAAAAGGTTATGACCATGAACTGGGACTGGAGCCGAACAAATCCCCAGTTACGGTGTGGCCTGGACACCCCATTCTCTCTGTTTTTTTCTGACAGTATTCACCCTTCAAAAACAGCACTCGAGAGAGAAAGCGAGACACACACTGTCAGTCTTACACTTCCTATCAGTATGTTCATAACACGGTTAATAGCAGTATCCAACCTTCATATACAGCACCGGAGAGTGAGAGAGAAAGGGAGACAGATACTGTGACAGAACGAGCGGAGAGGCACAGTGCAACAGTATCAGTTCCAGACTGACTTGTAAAGTTGCTTTTTATCCAGAAATTCCCGTTGTAGAGACAGAAGATGCAGTCTTGTCTCTCACTGATATACCAGAGACGGACACACTATTAATCCCACACTCAGGGACAGTGCAGAGAGTGACCAAAACAATGTGGGCCGAATTTAACCCTCTCTTGCCTGTTGTACTACATTCGGTTTTGCAGATCAGGGCCGTTCGCTATTACTCTCAGTGACCGAGAGTTTCAATCTGATTATATTAATATGGGACTGTTGCTGTCAGATATTAATCCTACACGCTCCCAGCAAATACACGGACTCCGACTTTCATCCCTTTTTTCTCCAGGATTGGTTTGAGAAATCCTGCATCCAGTTTCGGAGTCACACGTTAATTAATGGTTAATGGGGCCAAGAATGAATAGAATCCATTGGCTCTTTTCAAAACGTCCCACTTTATCTATGAAAGACTATTACCATCAAAAGATACCGAGAGAAACAGCAGGGATGGAAACATCTAGTTTCATAGTTAGAGATTGTAAAGTCAGTCTGGATTCCAGCGTGAGGCACTGGTGGAATCCCATCTGTTTCCCATTCTGGTGCCTGTTCCTGCACAGCCTGTGGACCCCATTCCCTCTGACCTTTCCCCCAGTCCCACTTCCTTTGCTCAGACTCTGAAAAATTCCAATTGGGGAAAGTTTCCACCGATTTTTGTATTGGGAATTAAACCAGATATCTGCGCATGCGTGACTCAGCGCCGCCCCCCGTGCTGCTTGTTGGTGAGCGGAAGAGCGCATGCGCGCTCCCCTCCCCCTGCTCGGCCTATTGGGGCCATTCCCTCAGTGAGCGGAAGAAGATGGTTTAAAACAGCCGGGAATGGAGAGATCACGGCCCCCGGGGGAAGGGAGCAAAGAGCAGCCTCGTTACAGCAGCTCATCGCTTCGGGACCGTGTCCGCAGATGGACTCAGAGATCGGCATTGAGTCCGGGGGAAGGTCAGGGGGAGTCCGGGGGCTTTTCATAAGAGGCGGAGTGGATCAGGAACTTGTCCCGGAACATGGAGTGAGAGGGGGAAGGGAGAGGTCATTCTCGGGCTTTGGGTGTACAGGGTGTGTCCAGGGGAAGGGAGACAGAATGGGAAGAAACTGCTATTTAAAATCATTGCTGCTTTCTCTCCCCAGACCAGTAGTGAATGTTCCAGGTTTAGTTCCAGTCTCACCCTGTTTGTTGTTTTTGGAGAGTGAAGATTGGAAACAGAGTCGGACAGTAATGATGTGTGGACTTATACAAAGAGCATCTATTGAAGGCACCAGGTGAGAAGTGTGAAGGACACAATTTAAACAACTGCTGTTATATTTCTGTTGAAAGGTTATTCTCCTGGGAGAGGGAATTAGAAACCTGACCTGTACAAAGTCCCCGCCCCATCGGGTAGTCCCATTCATGGATCAGTGCAGGGGTTGGGTTGAGTCTGGATGTCACTAAATTGTTGTAAAACAGCCCAACACACCTGGTGTGCAGAAGCTGAGTGCTGCAGTACTGCAGTGGAGTCAGACACTGACACTGTTTGTATCGCTGATTTACATAATTATCATTAACAGAGCTATTAAACTTATCACTTTTGTATTTTCTACCTCACTGGTTCTGGAGTTACAACAGTTACTTTTTTCTTCTGACAGAAAAATACTTGAAGGGCCAAGAATAAATGTGATGCTTCCTCCATCCTAGGCACAAGGAACAGTGCAGCCAGCTCCTCCTCACACACAGTAGGTACGTTATCATTCACGGAGACACAGACAGGTCATCAGTTCCACAGTCTCAGACAGCAGAAGCAGTCAGTCACAAACTGATCCCAATATCCGGAGGCACATTTTCAATCCAACACGGAAACAGAGCAGGTGAGGCAGACGCTGTTTCCATTTCCCCCTAACTCAGTACCACTGACAGGTAGATACAAAAATCCCAGTCCAAAATCATGCTTTAAGATTGTCAATCCCACAGTAGGTTAACAGTAGCTACGAATTAAATACCAGATAGTAATCACACATGGTGCCCGATTGAAAGGTACGTAATGAATTGCAATAATTTAACCCGAGATTCAAATTGAATACTTGACCAGAACTCTCACACACATGTGAGTTTAATACATGTCGTATCCATTCGAATAGTGTAGCATGAGATACAAATTGCATACTGGTCCAAAACTCTCATCCAGTGTCAGATTGAGAAATGCTGTGACAGCGTAACATGAGAAACAAATTAGATATCAGTTTATAATGCAATCATGGTATGAGATTTAAAGATACAGTATCAATTCTATTAGTGCAGACTGAGATACACATTACACAGCAGTCCAAAAATGTAATCATATCAGTTTGAAAGATACATTATCATTCAAATTTGTGTTCAGAGATACAGATTTAATCATAGTCCAAAAAGCACACAAATTATCTGATTAAAAACCTCCAGCATCTTATCCGAAAGTGCATCCATATTTACAAATTAAATAATGAGAAAAACTATTTAAACATTAAGATATTAAAGCTAAATTATTGAACGCTATAATACAAACAGAGAATAATTTTACAGACACAGAATGAATCCCACACTCGCAAACCGTACCAGAGACTGAGACATGCAGAAGGAATCTCAAACTCACATACAATACCAGAGACTGACAGATACTAAAAGTGAATCCCACACTCACACACAGCACCAGAGACTGACAGGTAAAGTATGAATCCCACACTCACACAAGCTACCTGAGACTGAGATACAGAAAGAATCCCAAACTAACCTACAGTATGAGAAACTGCATATGTGGAAATAATACAACACACACACACAGCACTAGAGAAGGTATATACAGACAGAAACCCACACACAGTACCAGAGAAGGTATATACAGAGTGAATCCCACACACAGTACCAGAGAAGGTATATACAGAGTGAATCCCACACACAGTACTCGAGAAGGTATATACAGAGTGAATCCCACACACAGTTCTAGAGATGGTATATACAGAGTAAATCCCACAGACAGCACGAGAGAAGGTGTATACAGAATGAATCCCACACACAGCACTAGAGAAGGTGTATACAGAATGAATCCCACACACAGCACTAGAGAAGGTATATACAGAATGAATCCCACACACAGCACAAGAGAAGGTATATACAGAATGAATCCCACACACAGTACTGGAGAAGGTATATACAGAGTGAATCCCACACACATTACTGGAGAAGGTATATACAGAGTGAATCCCACACACAGTACTGGAGAAGGTATATACAGAGTGAATCCCACACACAGTAATAGAGAAGGTATATACAGATTGAATCCCACACACAGTAATAGAGAAGGATAATACAGAGTGAATGCCACACACAGTAATAGAATAGGTATGTACAGAATGAATGCCACACATAGTACCAGAGAAGGTATATACAGAGTGAATCCTGCACACAGTACCAGAGAAGGTATATACAGTATAATTTCCACACACAGTACCAGAGAAGGTGTATACAGACTGAATGCCACACACAGTACTAGAGAAGGTATATACAGAGTGAATCCCACACACAGTACTAGAGAAGGTATATACAGAATGAATCCCACACACAGTACTAGAGAAGGTATATACAGAGTGAATCCCACACACAGTACTAGAGAAGGTATATACAGAGTGAACCCCACTCACAGTACTAGAGAAGGTATATACAGAGTGAATCCCACACACAGTACTAGAGAAGGTATATACAAAGTGAATCCCACACACATTACTAGAGAAGGTATATACAGCATGAATACCACACACAGTACGAGAGAAGGTATATACAGAGTGAATCCCACACACAGTACTAGAGAAGGTATATACAGAATGAATCCCACTCACAGTACTAGAGAAGGTATATACAGAGTGAATCCCGCACTCACAAAGAGTACCAGAGTGTGACAGATACAGAATCTATCCCACAATCACACACAGTACCAGAGACTGAGAGATCCCAAATGAATCTCACAGTCACCTGCATTAGTACAGGCTGATTTACACTTAACATACCAGACCAAATATCTCATAATGTCAGATTGAAAGATACATTATCAATTCCATTGGTGCAGACTGATCTACACATTACATATCACTACAAAAAAACTGACACAGATTCAGACTGAAATATACAGTATTCCATTCACACAGACTGAGCTACACATTATATACAAGTTCAAAAATGTCACCATATCAGTTTGGAAGACACACCAAATCACAATTGTGTTTCCATCGATACAGATTTAATAGAATTCCAAAAAGTGCCCACATTCTCTGATTATAACCTGCAACATTACATTTTGAAGTGTATCAGTATCTACCAATAAAAGATTGGGGAACATATTCATACATTAAGGTATTAAAGTACAGTTTTGAATGCCGTACAATAAACGGAGATACAATTTACTTAAATATAATGAATGAATCTCACACTCAGATACAGTGCCAGAGACTGACATGTACAATGAATCCCATGCTCACTCAATGTACCAGTGACTGGCAGATCCAGAGTGAATGCCGCACTCACACACTGTGGTACAGACTGACAGATACAGAATTTATATCACTCACATACTGTATCAGAAATTAAGAGGTATGGAATGAATATCTCACTCACTTACAGCACCAGATACAAACAGAAACAGAATGAATCACTCATACACGCGCGCGCGCGCGCACACACACACACACACACACAACCAGAGACCGATAGGAACACAATTAATCCCACACTCACATACAGTACCAGAGACTGACAGATACAGAATGAATCCCACACTCAAACACAGAACCAGAGACTGACAGATACAGAATGAACCCCACACCCACACACAGTACCAGAGATTGACAGATACAGACTGAATCCCACACTCACACACAATACCAGGGACTGAGAGATAAAGAATTAATCACACACTCACACACAGTACCACCGATTGACAGACACAGAATTAATCTCACAGTCATGTTACTGCAGACTGAGTTGCACATCAGATACCAGTCCAAAAACCTCATAGTGCCTGATTGAAAGATGCAGTATCAATTCCATTAGTGCAGACTGAGCTACATTTTATATACATTGCAAAATACTCATACAGTATTATACTGAAACATACAGTATCAATACCATTGGTACAGACTGAGCTACACGTTACACACAAGTCCAAAAACCTCATAAATGATCAGACTGGAAGATGTAGTTTCAATTCTATTATCACAGACTGAGACACAGATTACATGGCAGTCCAACAATCTCATAAATGATGACTGGAAGATTCAGTATCAATTCTATTAGCACAGACTGAACTACACATTACATATCAGTCCGAAAATCTCATACAATATTAGGCTGAAAGATACAGTATTAATTTCATTAGTGCAGACTGAACCACACATGATATAGCAGTCCAAGAATCTCAAAGAGTATCAGACTCAAAGATACAATATCAATTCCATTAGCACAGACTGAGGTACATGTGACACACCAGTCCAAAAATCTCATAGAATATCACATTGAAAGATTCAGTATCACTTCCATTAGTGCAGACTGAGCTACATCTCACATTCCAGGCCAAAAATCTCATACAGTATCAGACTGATAGAGACAGTATCCACTCCTTTAGTGCAGGATGAGCTACATTTAATACCAGTTCAAAAATCTCATACAGTGTTCGACTCAGATACAGAATTAATTCCATCAGTGCAGACTGAGCTGCACACTACATACCAGTCCAATAATTTCACTGTGAACAGATTGAAAGGTACATTATCATTCACAATAGAGTTCAGAGATTAAGATGTGATCCCACTCCAAAACTCACACACGTTGTTTGATTGAAGAAAATTAATATTTACAGATTAAATACACGATGAAGAACTATATCATTTAAAGTGTTAAAGATACAGTTTCAAATACAATGCTGTAAACTGAAATAAGAATACAGAATGAATCCAGACTTGCACATTGTCTCAGAGACTGAATTACAGAATGAATCCCAAACTGAGATAAAGCAGCAGAGATTTACAGATACAGAATGTATCCCACACTCAGATACAACACCAGAGATTGACAGTTGCAGAGTTAATTCCACACTCACACATAGTACCAGAGACTGACTGATACAGAATGAACCCATCACTTATATGCAGTACCTGAAACTGACAGATGCAGAATATACCCCATGCTCACACTCAAAAACAGAGTCTGACAGATACAGAATAAACCCCACCAGACACAGTACCAGAGACTGACCTCTACTGGACGTAAGCGAGAACTGTAAAAGAGCGGAACCAATTCACATTTCCTGTCGTGGTTACAGAAACAGGACAATGTGCAATGTGAGGAAAGTTTCTGTCTGTAACTTTTATTCTCGTATTTTTGCACATTTTGATAGTGAAAAATGAAGTCAATTGATTCATAATAATTTTTTTGTTTTACTCATTCGATAGTTGTGAATTTGACCCATTATTTTTCACTTACATTGTGCAGTATTTCTCTCTAATTTCTCAGGATGATTTACATTGCTCCTCTGTCCCGTTTAGACTCTTAATTTCCAAGCAGTATGTGGCCTCCTTAATCCCCCTGGCAAAATGCACCAGCTCACACCTTTCTATATTGAAATTCAATGGCCATTTACACGGCCGTTCTGCAAGCTGATTTTGTCGTAGTCTTCCTCGATATAGACAATATACCCGAAATTAATTACAAGAATTTAAAACAGCGTTGCAAGTAGTGTTTGGTCCAACAGCTCGTCTCCATTCCCAGTTTTTCTAAATCCCACTCGTGCAATATAATGTGAAGAATGAGTTGATCTTCTGTCCCTCTCTCATCTGCAAACTTCAATGATCCGGGATTTGGGAACATCTACTGGCCGGAAGCAGAACTGCAACAGTTCGGAACAAATTGCTGAAACCGGACAATGTGCAGTGTGAGCGTGTTTGTGATTGGTGCCAGGTACTAAATCAGATTTTTTTTCTACCTGCCCTGTTTGTGATTGAACAGTAAACAGAGCCGGACAGTAAGGATGTGGGGAGTTATACAAAGAGCATCTATTGCAGGCATCATGTGAGAAATATGAAGGACACATTTTAAACAGCGGCTCTGTGGTTTTGGTTGAACTGTTAGCCCCATCATGGAGAGGGGATTAGAAGCCTGACCTGTGCAAAGGTCCCCGCCCCATCGGGTCGTCCCATTCATGGATCAGCGAAGGTGTTGGATTGTGTCTGGATGTCACTAAATTGTTGTAAAACAGCCCAACACACCTGGTGTACAGAAGCTGAGTGCTGCAGTACTGCAGTGGAGTCAGACACTGACACTGTTTGTATCACTGGTTTTCATTTGTGGATATTACAATGATTATTAACAGAGAGATTCAATTGATCACTTTTGTATTTTCTACCTCACCTGTTCTTGAGTTACAAGACTTAATTTCTCTTTCTACAGGCAAATACTTGAAGGACCCAGAATCAGTGTGATGTTTCCTCCGCAAGGAACAGTGCAGCCTGCTCCTTCTCACACACAGTATGTACATTATCACTCACAGAGCACAGAGACACAGACAAGTCATCAGTTCCACAGTCTCACACAGCAGAAATAGTCAGTCCCACACTGATCCCAATCCAACAGTCAAACAGAGCAGGAGAGACAGACGGAATTTCCATTTCTAAACAACTCAGTACCGCTGACCGGCAGATAAATAATTCCCAGTCCAAAATCACACCCAGTATCAGATTGAAAGGCATTGTGTTAATCTCACATTAGTTCAGCCTTAGCTACAAATTAAATACCAGTTAGAACTGACACATGGGACCGATTGATAGATACAGAATGAATCACAATAGTGTACCCCGAGATTCAAATTAAATACCAGCCCACAACTCACACACATTATGAGTTTAAAGATGCAGTATTCATGCCAATAGTGTACACTGAGATACAAATTAGATACCAGTTCAGATGTTACCCATATTTGACTCACATATATGTCCACAGACTTCATAGTGTCAGAATGAAATGTACAGTGTCAATTCCTTTACTGCAGACTGAGGTACACATTAGATACCAGTCCAAAATTCTCATACAGTATCAGATTGAAAGATACAATATCAATTCCATTAATACAGATTGAGCTGGTCATTATATACCAGTGCAAAATTCACATGCAGTATCGTACTGAAATATACAGTTTCAATTCCTTTACAGCAGACTGAGGTACACAGTAGATGCCAGTCCAGAAATCACATTCAGTGTCAGACTGAAAGACACAGTTTCGATTTGACTCGTATCGACTGACCCACACGTTACATGCCAGTATACAAATCTCACACAGTATCAGACTGAAAGATACAGTATCAATCCCATTAGTGCAGACTGAGCGACACATCATATACTGGTCTAAAAATCTCAGTGACAGGTTGAAAGATACAGTATTAATTCCAACAGTGCAGATTGAGCGACACATTATATATGGTCCAAAATTCGAATACAGTATCGTAATGAAAGATACAGTATCAATTTCATTACTGCAGACTGAGGTACACATTTGTTACCAGTCCAAAATTCTCATACAGTATCAGATTGAAAGATGCATTATCAATTCCATTAGTGCAGACTGAGCTACACATTACATAGAGTCCAAAAATCACATTCAGGGTCATGCTGAAAGATACAGTATCAATCCCAGTATTGCAGACTGAGCCACACCTTACAAACCAATCAAAATATATTACACGGTATTAGACTGAAAGGCACAGTACGAATTCCATTAGTACAGACCCAGCTACATATTGTATGCAGTCCAAAATTCGTATATACATATTATCATATTGAAACATACAGTCTGAATCCTATTAGTGTAGACGAAGCTACACATTGCAAACGATTCCAATAATTACTTCAAACTCATGCTGAAAGGTATGGCATCAATTCCATTATTGCGGACTGAGTTATTCCTGACATACCAGTCCAAATATAGCACAAAGTGTCAGCCTGAAAGATAAAGTATCAATTCCATTAGCGCAGACTGAGCTACACAATAAATACCAGATCAATAATTTCACGGTAAAATATCGAAATATACATTATCATTTGCAATAGTCTTTCAAGAGATTAAGATGTAATCCTACACCAAACCTCACACATTGTTTGATTGAAACAAAATACAGAAGTGTATCCATATTTAAAAAATAATGCTGGACAAAGGACCGTGCAAACATTAATGAAGTAAAGATACAGTTTCAAGTAACATGCTGTATCCTGAAATAAGAATACAGAACGAATCCAGACTTGCACTTTGTCCCAGAGACTGAGTTACAGAATGAATCCCACACTGAGATAAAATTCCAGAGACTTCCAGTCACAGAATGAATCCCACACAGTACCAGAGACTGACAGATACAGAATGAATCCCACACTCACACACAGTACCAGAGACTGACAAATTCAGTATTAATCCCACACTCACACAAAGTACCAGAGACTGACAGGTTCAGAATGAATCCCACACTCACACAAAGTACCAGAGACTGACAGATACAGAATGAATCCCACACTCACACAAAGTACCAGAGACTGACAAATTCAGAATGAATCCCACACTCACATACAGTACCAGAGAATGACAGGTAGAGAATTAATCTCACACTCACAGACAGTACTGGAGGCTGACAGATACAGAATGAATATACAGTCTGACATCGACTGGCCGTAAGCGAGAACTCTAACAGAGTGGAACAAATTCACATTTTCTGTCGTTACAGAAACAGGACAAAGTGCAATGTGAGGAAATAGTTTCTCTCTGTAACTTCTACTCTGTTTTTAAAAAATATTTTGACAGTGAAAAATTAAGACAACTGACTCACAATAAAGTTTTTGTTTTGTTGATTCAAAAGTTGTGAATTTGCCCCATTATATTTCACTCTACATTGCGCAATATTTCTGTCTGATTTCTCAGGACATGAATTAGATTAATTCAAATAAATCGAACTAAAACACAAATAAAAACTGAGCACAAAGCTGGAAGTTTTAATGGCGACCGTCAAAAGTGAAAGGGATGAAATAGAGAGAAAAAAAAAATGCTGGAAAGACTCAGCATGTCCGGCAGCATATGTGGAGAAGGGGAGCTCGGGTTAACGGTTCAGGACTATGACCCTTCAAGAGATCAGAAAGGTTAATCCGACATAATTTAAATAAGGGACGGGAATCAGCAGAGAGAAAAAACTTCAGAAAATCTATTAATTTCACTGAATCCGGGCAATTGTTTCCCGTATCCACTGTACAGATCAGTGTAAATAATAATACAAAGGGAAAGAGTTAAATTCAAAGTTATGGGGGAAAGAAATGACCTTTCAAAGTATTTTTTTAAATATAAATAAGACCCGTTTGTGTTTTCGAAACACTATCCCTCTGAACATCATCAAATTCGGTTCCAGTCTTGGTGATTCTGAATTCAGCGTGCTGGGATTCAAACCTGTTGGAATGAACTGTTTGGAAGGCAGCTCTGCTCACCATTATAGCGCCTTATTTGACGAGGAGGGAAAAATCGAGTGTTTCTGTGGAGTTTGGGTTTGGGGTTTCTGGTACTTTAATCATAGACAATAAATAGTTTCCAAACATCAGCCCCTGAACAGACACAAAAAGCTCGTAGAATTTCTCATTCATAGATATTAAATAAGAGGATGGCAAAAGCGAATAGGAAGAGGTTAGGAAGAAGTCACAAAAACAATTAGGGAAGCAAACAGGAACTACGAAATCAAATTATCAAGGAATATAAAAAGAAATAGTAAATTATTCCACAGACACAAAAATAACAAAAGGAAAACCAGAATAGTTTGAGTGCCACTAAGGGATGCACAAGATAAACTCACAGGTAATGTCAGCGAAATGGCAGAAATATTGAATTGTTACTTTGCCTCAGTATTTACCAGGGAGATTAACAGGGTAAATATGATATAGAGGAAGAGGTCAATAAAGATATCAAGACATTTAAGTTAGAAAGGGTGGTTAATCTGGTCCAGATGGATTGCATCCGCACATATTAAATGAAGCAAGGGAAGAGATAGCAGAGGCACTGTTACATATATAGAAAAAAAATCATCAAATGTCTGACAAATTTGCTTGAGTTCTTCGAGGATATAACGTATAGGGTGGATAAAGGGGAACCAGTGGACGTAGTGTATTTAGACTTCCAGAAGGCATTCGACAAGGTGCCACATAAAAGATTATTACTTAAGATAAAAAATCACGGGATTGGGGGTAATATTCTGGCATGGGTGGAGGATTGGTTATCAAACAGGAAGCAGAGAGTTGGGATAAATGGTTCATTTTCGGACTGGCAACCAGTAACCAGTGGTGTTCCACAGGGGTCGGTGCTGGGTCCCCAACTCTTTACAATCTATATTAACGATTTGGAGGAGGGGACCGAGTGCAACATATCAAAATTTGCAGATGATACAAAGATGGGAGGGAAAGTAGAGAGTGAGGAGGACATAAAAAACCTGCAAGGGGATATAGACAGGCTGGGTGAGTGGGCGGAGATTTGGCAGATGCAATATAATATTGGAAAATGTGAGGTTATGCACTTTGGCAGGAAAAATCAGAGAGCAAGTTATTTTCTTAATGGCGAGAGACTGGAAAGTACTGCAGTACAAAGGGATCTGGGGGTCCTAGTGCAAGAAAATCAAAAAGTTGGTATGCAGGTGCAGCAGGTGATCAAGAAAGCCAACGGAATGTTGGCTTTTATTGCTAGGGGGATAGAATATAAAAACAAGGAGGTATTGCTGCAGTTATATAAGGTATTGGTGAGACCGCACCTGGAATACTGCATACAGTTTTGGTCTCCATACTTAAGAAAAGACATACTTGCTCTCGAGGCAGTACAAAGAAGGTTCACTCGGTTAATCCCGGGGATGAGGGGGCGGACATATGAGGAGAGGTTGAGTAGATTGGGACTCTACTCATTGGAGTTCAGAAGAATGAGAGGCGATCTTATTGAAACATATAATATTGTGAAGGGTCTTGATCGGGTGGATGCAGTAAGGATGTTCCCAAAGATGGGTGAAACTAGAACTAGGGGGCATAATCTTAGAATAAGGGGCTGCTCTTTCAAAACTGAGATGAGGAGAAACTTCTTCACTCAGAGGGTGGTAGGACTGTGGAATTTGCTGCCCCAGGAAGCTGTGGAAGCTACATCATTAGATAAATTTAAAACAGAAATAGACAGTTTCCTAGAAGTAAAGGGAATTAGGGGTTATGGGGAGCAGGCAGGAAATTGGACATGAAGCTGAGTTCGGATCGGTCAATGCCCTGTGGGTGGCGGAGAGGGCCCAGGGGCTATGTGGCCGGGTCCTGCTCCGACTTCTTGTGTTCTTTAGATTTGTGGTTGGGATCAGATCAGCCATGATCTTATTGAATGGCGGAGCAGGCTCGAGGGGCCGATTGGCCTACTCCTGCTCCAATTTCTTATGTTCTTATATGTCTAAAAACGAATAGTGCCAAAGGGCAGGATGATAGTTAATGTGATTCATATATTTTGAAACAGGAGATAGAACAAGTCCAGGGAACTATAGGCCAGTTAACAAAAGGTCGGTGGTAGGAATGATCATGGAATCTTTTACTCAATGAAGCAATCGAAAAACATCTAGAAACCGAAAATATAATAAAGAATAGTCAGCACGGATCTCAGAAAGGGAATGTTTAACAGTTTGACAGAAGGTTTGAAAGTTTAAATTACAGTTCAACATAACTTATCTGCTTTTCAATTCTATTCCTCCAGAAATAAACCCCAGTGCTGTGTTTGCTTTCTGTGGCCTCATCAACCTGTGTTGCTACTTTTAATGATTTGTCAATCTGTACCCCGAAATCCCTTCGCTCTTCTACCACATTTAGACTCTTATTTTCCAAGCAGTATGAGGCCTCCTTATTCCCCCGAGCAAAATGCACCATCTCACACCTTTCTATATTGAAATTCAATGGCCATTTAAACCGCCTTTCATCAAGCTTATTAAAGTCTTCTTGTATTTTGTTGGATTCTTCGTCAGTATAGACTATACACCTAAATTAATTACAAGAATTTAATACAGCATGCAACCAACATTTGGTCCAACCAAATGTTTCCAATTTCCAGTTTTTCTAAATCCCACCCGTACAATATAATGTGAAGAATGAGTTTATCTTCTGTCCCTCTCTCACCTGCAAACTTCAATGTCCCGGGGTTTGGGGACATCTACAGGCCGGAAGCAGAACTGCAACAGTTCGGAACAAATTGCTCAAACCGGACAATGTGCAGTGTGAGCGTGTTTGTGATTGGTGCCAGGTATTAAATCTGATTGGTTTCTTCAGATATCCAATCAGAGAGTGAATGGAAAAGGTGACGTTGTATCACTCCGAATGACCCAATCACAATCAATGCCTTCCTCCATCCCTCATTAGCATAGGGCTGTGGGGCTGCCTATTTAATCCGAGTTCGGAGCGGATTTGGGTCATTCCTGGGTCTGAAATTGAGTTTGAAAATGCCTGAGGACAAGAAAGCAGCTCCCAAGAAGGGCGCCAAGAAAACCTTGAGTAAAGCACCAGCCAAGGGCGGCAAGAAGCGGAGAAAGTCGAGGAAGGAGAGTTACTCCATCTACATCTACAAAGTGATGAAGCAGGTTCACCCCGACACCGGCATCTCCTCCAAGGCCATGAGCATCATGAACTCCTTTGTGAACGATATTTTCGAGCGCATCGCGGGTGAGGCTTCCCGCCTGGCCCATTACAACAAGCGGGCGACCATCAGCTCCCGGGAGATCCAGACCGCCGTGCGCCTGCTGCTGCCCGGGGAACTGGCCAAACACGCCGTATCGGAAGGGACGAAGGCGGTGACCAAGTACACCAGCTCCAAGTAAAACTCCACAGTGCACTGAAAAAAATGAACACAAAGGCTCTTTTAAGAGCCACCCACAGTCTCTCTGAAGACGCTGTAACGACCCCTCTGTATGGAATCATTTTACTGTAGAATGTTTGATACTAACTGTTTTTCTATAACTCTTGTGCTTTTCTAATTTCTCTTGAAATCTAGTAGATTCTCATCATCACTGCCGGTTATAATCTGTGTGTTGCTTTTTTATTTAGTCCCAATAAACAAAAACGTGTCACTGATCCTCTCGTTCTCGTTCATATTCCGACCCTTCCCCCGCTACTGCCCATTAAGAGCCGTTTTAAGGGGGTGGATTAGACTTCAGTCATTTTTTTCTCCTTTTCACGTTTGTTTGTTCATTATTCGGGAATATCACTTTCAGAACCGCAATCCTTTGTAAAGCAACAGCCTTGAAAGGGACTTCACACCGAGTACAGAATAATCTAAAGGATCTGTTACTGTTCGACTCCTTACACCAGGAGTCCCGGCTCCGGTTTCGATCGCGATGCAGCTCCTGCGAACAGGGATCAATCCACAATCTGTCGTTTGTTCCTTTCACAAAGATTGAGCTGGAATCTGTCTCGTTACAAAATGGGTCTTTATTCCCGCCCGATTGAAAATGAACGGTTAATGAAGCCGGATTTTAACTGGAATGTATAAGGTTCTGGAAGTTGTGACGGGAAATGTGGAACAACAGAGTAAAAGGAGAGAGATATTTAAATTTTTGTCTTTCGCGACATTATTTACTAAATCCGATTCTTGTGTTACAGAAATATTGGCGGGCTTTTCAAATTCCAAAAAAACGGTTCAGTTCGGTATTTTCCGTCCTTTTCTCATTCGGCTATTGATTGGTGAATAAAACAGCTCTCTGATTGGGCTGTTCGTTGAACCAATGAGATTGAGAACAGATGGACCAATCACAAGTGCCCCCACTGCACTCCTCCAGAAGGTACAAGAAGGACGAGTGCGGGAGGATTTCTTCATTCTTTGTGAAAGTGTTTGTGAGATTGTGGAAATGTCTGGAAGAGGAAAAACCGGCGGTAAAGCTCGGGCCAAGGCCAAGTCTCGCTCATCCCGGGCTGGACTGCAGTTCCCTGTGGGCCGTGTTCACAGGCTCCTGCGAAAGGGGAACTATGCTGAACGTGTGGGTGCCGGAGCCCCGGTCTATCTGGCTGCTGTGCTCGAGTATCTGACGGCTGAAATCCTCGAGCTGGCCGGTAACGCGGCCCGGGACAACAAGAAGACCCGCATCATCCCCAGACACCTGCAGCTGGCCATCCGCAACGACGAGGAGCTCAACAAGCTGCTGGGACGGGTGACCATCGCTCAGGGCGGGGTGCTGCCTAATATCCAGGCCGTGCTGCTGCCGAAGAAAACCAGCAGTGTGAGCACCAAGAGCAAGTAAAGCGGCCAAGATTTAACCTGATAACCCAAAGGCTCTTTTCAGAGCCACCCACGGTATCTATGAAAGGGCTGGTGACTGTCTGTGGGCTCAGGTATTAACTTCAAAAGGACTTGATTCCGATTCGAGAAACTAACAATAACTTGTTATGCACAAATCATCCATATCGGTCTGTTGCAGTAATGATGTGGAGATGCCGGTGATGGACTGGGGTTGACAATTGTAAACAATTTTACAACACCAAGTTATAGTCCAGCAATTTTATTTTAAATTCACAAGCTTTCGGAGATTTTCTCCTTCCTCAGGCAAATGTTTCAAGATCTCCTTGAAGCCTACGCATTTATACATATTGAACAATAATAAATGGTGTTTACAGACTGCCTCTGCAACTGCCCGTTGCCAAGGCAATCACCGTGTTCAGACAGAGAGGTGTTACCTGCAGAACCTCCGAATACACATTCAATAAAAAAACAAACAGGGAAAAAAAAACAGAGAAAAAAAAACACAGAGAGAGGCAGAAACATCCGGAAGGCAGAGAGAGCCAGCAAATGACCCATTATATTAAAAACAGATAACATTTGTTCGCTGGTGGGGTAACGTGTAGCGTGACATGAACCCAAGATCCCGGTTGAGGCCGTCCTCATGGGTGCGGAACTTGGCTATCAATTTCTGCTCGACGATTTTGCGTTGTCGTGTGTCTCGAAGGCCGCCTTGGAGTACGCTTACCCGAAGGTCGGTGGATGAATGTCCATGACTGCTGAAGTGTTCCCCGACTGGGAGGGAACCCTCCTGTTTGGCGATTGTTGCGCGGTGTCCGTTCATCCGTTGTCGCAGCGTCTGCATGGTCTCGCCAATGTACCATGCTCTGGGGCATCCTTTCCTGCAACGTATGAGGTAGACAACGTTGGCTGAGTCACAGGAGTATGAACCATGCACCTGGTGGGTGGTGTCATCTCGTGTGATGGTGGTATCTGTGTCGATGATCTGGCATGTCTTGCAGAGGTTACCGTGGCAGGGTTGTGTGGCGTCGTGGACGCTGTTCTAACACGGGACGCAACCAACAGAGTACCCTTTGTCGTCCAGTACTTCCCCGGAGCGGAGAAACTACGCCATGTTCTCCGCAGCCTTCAACATGTCATCAATGAGGACAAACACCTCGCTATGGCCATCCCCACACCTCCACTACTCGCCTTTAAACAGCCACCCAACCTCAAACAGACCATCGTTCGCAGCAAACTACCTAGCTTTCAAGAGAACAGCGTCCACGACGCCACACAACCCTGCCACGGTAACCTCTGCAAGACATGCCAGATCATCGACACAGATACCACCATCACACGAGATGACACCACCCACCAGGTGCATGGTTCATACTCCTGTGACTCAGCCAACGTTGTCTACCTCATACGTTGCAGGAAAGGATGCCCCAGAGCATGGTACATTGGCGAGACCATGCAGACGCTGCGACAACGGATGAACGGACACCGCGCAACAATCGCCAAACAGGAGGGTTCCCTCCCAGTCGGGGAACACTTCAGCAGTCATGGACATTCATCCACCGACCTTCGGGTAAGCGTACTCCAAGGCGGCCTTCGAGACACACGACAACGCAAAATCGTCGAGCAGAAATTGATAGCCAAGTTCCGCACCCATGAGGACGGCCTCAACCGGGATCTTGGGTTCATGTCACGCTACACGTTACCCCACCAGCGAACAAATGTTATCTGTTTTTAATATAATGGGTCATTTGCTGGCTCTCTCTGCCTTCCGGATGTTTCTGCCTCTCTCTGTGTTTTTTTTTCTCTGTTTTTTTTTCCCTGTTTGTTTTTTTATTGAATGTGTATTCGGAGGTTCTGCAGGTAACACCTCTCTGTCTGAACACGGTGATTGCCTTGGCAACGGGCAGTTGCAGAGGCAGTCTGTAAACACCATTTATTATTGTTCAATATGTATAAATGCGTAGGCTTCAAGGAGATCTTGAAACATTTGCCTGAGGAAGGAGAAAATCTCCGAAAGCTTGTGAATTTAAAATAAAATTGCTGGACTATAACTTGGTGTTGTAAAATTGTTTACAATTGTTGCAGTAATCGCTTCCGGACCGCAGATGTCGCCAACCTCCAATCGATTATAATTTGCAGTTTGTCTGGTGAATGAGACAAAATACCAGAACCGTTAGAATTGCCAACTGGGCGGGTGCGATACAGAAATACCAGGGACGCTTAATATTATTTACCGTCCCATCCTCGGACAACACTGGCTCAGTCTGTGTTATTTTACCCAGATTTGTACAACGGATGCTGACTGATGTGCTGTTATTGTATCAGCGATTACTGAATTAAGAATGTGAGTGAAATTTGTGTTTGGATGTGAGTGAGGTATTTATTCTGTCCCTGTCCGTCTGATATCTGCTCCCTCCCCTTTATACGTTTCCCATCTAAGCAAATTTCTCACGACCCTGCTATTTCAACCCAGGAGATCACAGATCTTTCCATCGCCGATTTGTTGGCTCTGAAAAGAGCCTTTGTTGCACTTGGTGCTGAAGCCGGGTCGGGTTTAGGCGCGCTCCCCGCGGATGCGGCGGGCCAGCTGGATGTCTTTGGGCATGATGGTGACTCGCTTGGCGTGGATGGCGCACAGGTTGGTGTCCTCAAACAGCCCGACCAGGTAAGCCTCGCTGGCCTCCTGCAGGGCCATGACGGCCGAGCTCTGGAAGCGCAGGTCGGTCTTGAAGTCCTGAGCGATCTCTCGCACCAGGCGCTGGAAGGGCAGTTTGCGGATCAGCAGCTCGGTGGATTTCTGGTAGCGGCGGATCTCCCTCAGAGCCACAGTGCCGGGTCTGTAGCGATGAGGCTTCTTCACTCCGCCCGTGGCTGGAGCGCTCTTCCTGGCCGCTTTGGTCGCCAACTGTTTGCGAGGAGCTTTCCCGCCGGTCGATTTGCGCGCTGTCTGCTTGGTCCTGGCCATTTTCTGAACAGATCTCAACACAACCTGAGACACAGAGTCTATGAATACGGAGTGCGCTCTGGGGCCGCCTTTTAAAGCGTCTAAGGGTATCCGCCCCTGGCCTGTGATTGGCTGAGGTTTCACCCCCAGACAAGGAGGGACTGCCCCGGGACTGTGATTGGCAGGTTTGATCCGAGATCTGTCAGTCAGACCAAAACGGCGGGAGGTATTGGGTCCCAATTGGCTGAGCTGAAATTAATCTTCAATTTCAAAAAGCCCGCCAATTTCAGAGCATCAAATAACAGTTTCAAGAAAATTTCATTTCCCTCCAGCAATTTAAGAATCCCTCTCTTTATAATCTCCATTATTTCCATCTCCTCAGCTCAAATCTCAGGCTGTTTCACATTCCGGTTCATTCTCTGATCTGTCTGTAAACGGGCGGGAATAAATCCCCGGTCATTGCTTTCCGTAACGGGACAAAGTCCAGCTTCAATTTCAAAAATCCCGCCAGTTTCGGCCCGGTGAAGCGCTCCTCAAACAGAAACTTCACATCGAACTGATAATTGAATGAGGGCAGGAAATAAAGACCGAGCAGAGAGGACACAGCGGGAGAGGGAGTGAGGAGGGATTTTACTCTGAGCGGAGAAGGTAATGTCTGGGGAAAGACTCTGTATCACCGCCTGTTCATTTATACCGTGAAACCGGGAATTCCGCTCCTTCTCTCGGGACGGCCGAGAACCCGGGCCGTTGTTTCTGATCTCCCTGCACCGAGTGTTGGGGAATCTCCCCATACTAATTAAATATCGGAAACTGATTCCCCATCCTGAGATCTTTCCTCTCCCCGTTCCCAGGTCAGTGCTCTCTCTGTGAGGCGGTGGGTGGCGCTGAGAAGAGCCTTTGTTTTGTGTCCGGTTAGAAAGGGTCGAGTCGTTCAGCCGCCGAATCCATAGAGAGTGCGGCCCTGCCGTTTCAGAGCGTACACCACATCCATGGCAGTGACCGTCTTGCGCTTGGCGTGTTCAGTGTCGGTGACCGCGTCCCTGATCACATTCTCCAGGAAAACCTTCAGCACCCCGCGGGTTTCCTCGTAGATCAGACCCGAGATCCGCTTGACACCGCCACGGCGAGCCAGGCGGCGGATGGCTGGTTTGGTGATCCCCTGGATGGTATCACGAAGCACTTTCCGGTGCCGCTTGGCTCCGCCTTTCCCCAGTCCTTTGCCTCCTTTACCTCTGCCAGACATGATTATTCTTCACTCAATTCGCTGCTGAATGAACAGCAAACTGATGTTGGTTCCCTTTTTCTGCAGCCTGCCCTGACCTGACTGAAACAGACACAGGGTGAGAGAGGGAGGGGAGGAGACAGAGATAAATATTAAACAGGGAGGGGAGGAGACAGAGTGTGATATTAAACAGGGAGGGGAGGAGACAATCAGAGAGACGGACAGAGCGGAGAGCGGCCTCTGATCTTCCAGCTCCACCTCCAGCTTTCTCCACCCGCCAATTTCAAACCGTTTATCGATAATAGAACCGAAACACAGCGCTCCGCACAAACCCTTACAGACTCGGGCTTCATAGAATCCCGGAGCTTTTCAATAAGCCCCGTTACAATCAATAGTCAGTAATATTCCTGCCTAAATACAGTCCCTTCTATAACAAGTCAACCCGCCTCCTTCCATTTCAGTCCCAGACCCGATTCTATCTCCCCGCACATTCCCTCCCAGACGGGTTCAGCAGTTTATAAACACTTTATTCCAGCTGATTTGAAGAATCTCATGTGTTGGGGTTTGAATTGTGATAGCTGCAGATCAACGCCAGTTTTACCCTGTCACGGACTGTCGCCCTGAATCTGAGAAAAAATGAACTGGGACTGGAGCCGAACACACGCCAGTTCCAGTGAGGCCCGGCCCGGACATCCCATTCTCTCTATTTTATTACAGACATTGGGGGTCGGGCGGTGATAGCGAATGTCAGCGAGTCACCAGGACCCTGGGTTTATTTGAAATGATTTCTATCTGAAATCTGAGCCCGGTCCCGGGACAGGAATCATCTGATTCCGGGATCAGCTCTTTTCTGAGAGACGTGGGTGGCTCTGAGAAGAGCCGTTGGGTTCAGATGGTCACAAGTTGCACTTGATTTTTTACTTCTTTTTGCCCGCTGCTTTCTTAGGCTTTGCTGACTTCGGCTTGGGCTTGGCCCTCGGTTTTTCCACCTTCTTCGCCTTCGCCTTCACTGTCTTGGGGGTCTTGGGCTTCTTCGCCGCCGCTTTCTTCTTAATTGGTGATTTCGCCGCCTTTTTCGTGGTCGATTTCTTGACCGCTGGTTTCTTGGCCGTTAATTTCTTGACGGCTGTTTTTTTGGCCGCTGGTTTCTTTCCGGGAGATTTCTTGGTCACTTGTTTCTTCACCTTCTTTCCCACTTTTGCCTGAGTTTCCTTCTTAGCGACTCTGAAGGAGCCCGAGGCGCCCGTGCCCTTGATCTGCACCAGGGAGCCTTTTTCCACATTTCTCTTGATACTTAATTTAATCTGGGACCGGTGCTTCTCCACATCCAGGCCTTTGGCAGCCAGAACCTTCTTTATCGCGGCCAGGGATATCCCCTTGCGATCCTTGCAATCCCCCACAATCTTGAGGATCTGTTCGCCCAACGGGGGACCTGTGGTCTTGGGTCGGGGAACCGCCTTCTTCTTCTTCGGAGCCTTGGGTGGAGCGGCGGCGGCAGGAGGAGCCGTTTCGGCGGCTGCAGTGTCTGTCATGTCCGGGACTCTGTCGAAAATCTCTCTGACAGTCAGAGCTGGGTCAGAAATGAAACGAGAGGCGGCGGCACAGAGCAACTTAAAGGCACAGAGCGGACGGGGCGGAGACATCCTGCTGTCAGCTCCCGGCCCCTCCAGCCTCTCTGTGTTTCTCTCTCTTCTGAAACTCCCCGATTCCAATTCAAATCGGGCACTCCAGAGTCCCAGACTAGCCCCTTCCTATATCTCACACCGGTATGTTTGCTGTCGAAAAACTTTCACCGGAATTAAAAGCACCAGTTTCGATTTAAACCCGTTTCATTGCTGCACTGATCGCGCTCTCTCACCCGATCGCTGACATGATCTCCGTTTTTCACCTGAAATCTTGAATTGTTCTGAAACTTTACCTTAAATTTCCACTTCGGAGCTCGGCAGGGGAGGAGGGCGATCCTTTGACAGGGATTTTTAAAAATTTTACTCAAAAGGCACTCGGAAATCTGGCGATGAGTCCGGCCACACAAACACAGTGACATTAATCTAACCCATCCGCCCCTTTAACACACTCTCTCTGACACAATGTTCACATCTTCACATTCACAGGACAAACTGTTCGCCAGATTGACAATTCCCGTGACAGGCTTTCCTCACCGCTCGGCCTGTGCTGCAGATTCTCGGAGGTGAGTTGTCGTTTCCCAGCTCAGTAACTGTTAAACACTCCGAGGCCGGCGCTCCTCAGTGTCTGGTCCCCAGATTCAGGGGCAGCAGCCAATCACAGCTGTGGATGTGATTATCCATATCTGGTTTTACATGATTATATTATTCACACTCAGCAATATGTTTGGTTGAGACGATAATACAAATTATCCGCTCTGGGCTCCTCCAGTCTCTCTGTCTTTCTCTCCCTCCTCCGAAACTGTCTGACAGACAATAGTAACTGGTGTCCTATCCGTCCCATTCTCAACACCCAGAGACGGCCAGTTACTGAATAAATTCAACATTCATAGGCAGTCCTGTGTCAGGCCGTTACATGCTGTTTCTCCCCACCTTTCCTTATTGGACTGGAGACTGATAAATGCACCGTCAGACCGGCTCATACATAAGAGAAGGGACAGTGACCGTCTCACCAACAGCACCGGAGGTCTGTTCACAGAAACAGAATCAGTCTTTACCTTCCAACAGGCTGTTCATATTAGCTCAATAACACTATCCCGCTTTCATATACAGCGCTGGAGGTAGAGAAATACAGACGGACAGATAAAGAGACAGACAGAGACAGGCACACAGACAAAGTATCATTCTCACACTTCCTCTCAGTGTGTCCGTTTCACACTCAGCAAACGGTATCCCACCTTCGTGTACAGCGCCAGAGAGATACAGACAGGCAGAGTATCAGCCATACGCTTCCCATCAGTCTCTCTGTATCACGCTCAGCAGCAGTATTCCACCTTCATATGTTGTACATAAGAGAGAGAGAAACTGACCTGCAATGTCCCGTTTTCACCCAGTAACAAATTGGAAAATTCTCCATTCCAATTGCCATTCCAAGCTGGAGTGACGGAAGATGCAGTCTCATCTCTCACTGATATTATTTCAGAGACAGACACATCATTAATCCCACTCTCAGGGACAGTGTCACGCATTTAACCCTCTCTTGCATGTTGTACCCTCTGCAATTTTGCAGCTCAGGGCCCTTCTGTATTTCTCTCAGTGACCGAGAGTTTCACTCCGATTGAAATAAACTGGGACTGTAGCCGTCAAATATTAATCCTACACGGTCCCAGCAAATACACCGACTCCCACTTTCCTCCCATGTTTCTCCAGGATTGGTTCGAGGAATCCGGCCTCCAGTTCCGGAGTCACAAGTTTCTTTATCAGTAAAGGGACCAAGAATGAATAGAACCAATTGGCTCATTTCACAGCCGCCCACGTTATCTCTGAAAGACACTTTTCCATCAAAAGATGCCGAGAGAAACAGCAGGGATGGAAACATCTAGTTTAATAGTAAGAGATTGTAAACTCAGTCTGGATTCCAGCGTGAGGCACTGGTGGAATCCAATTTGTTTTCCATTCTGGTGCCTGTTCCTGCACAGCCTGTGGACCCCATTCCCTCTGACCTTTCCCCCAGACCCACTTCCTTTGCTCAGACTCTGAAAAATTCGAATTGGGGAAAGTTTCCATCGATTTTTGTATTGAGAATTAAACCAGATTTCTGCGCATGCGTGACGCAGCCCCG
Organism: Heptranchias perlo; assembly: GCF_035084215.1. Lineage (NCBI taxonomy): Eukaryota > Metazoa > Chordata > Chondrichthyes > Hexanchiformes > Hexanchidae > Heptranchias > Heptranchias perlo. The sequence goes on from NW_027139666.1 coordinate 1,130,499, forward strand.
CCCCCAGCGCTGGTTGTTGGTGAGCGGAAGAGCGCATGCGTGCTCCCTCCCCCAGCTCGGCCTGTGGGCGCCATTCACTCAGTGAGCGGAAAAAGATGGTTTAAAACAGCCGGGAATGGAGAGATCACGGCCCCCGGGGGAAGGGAGCAAAGAGCAGCCTCGTTACAGCAGCTCATCGCTTCGGGACCGTGTCCGCAGATGGGCTCAGAGATCGGCATTGAGTCCGGGGGAAGGTCAGGGGGAGTCCGGGGGCTGTTTGTAAGAGGCGGAGTGGATCAGGAACTGGTCCCGGAACATGGAGTGAGAGGGGGAAGGGAGAGGTCATTCTCGGGCTGTGTGTGTACAGGGTGTGTCCAGGGGAAGGGAGAGAGAATGGGAAGAACCTGCTATTTAAAACCATTGCTGCTTTCTCTCCCCAAACCAGTAGTGAATGTTCCTGGTTTAGTTCCAGTCTCACCCTGTTTATTGTTATTGGACAGTGAAGAGTGGAAACAGAGCCGGACAGTAAGGATGTGGGGAGTGAGACAAAGAGCATCTATGGCAGGGATCAGGTGAGAAGTGTGAAGGGCACATTTTAAACAGCGGCTGTTTGATTTCGGTTGAACGGTTAGTCCCATGGGAGAGGGGATTAGAAACCTGACGTGTGCAAAGGTCCCCGCCCCATCGGGTCGTCCCATTCATGGATCAGTGCAGGGGTTGGGTTGTGTCTGGATGTCACTAAATCGTTGTAAAATTGCCCAACACACCTGGTGTGCAGAAGCTGAGTGCTGCAGTACTGCAGTGGAGTCAGACACTGACACTGTTTGTATCATTCTCATTTGTGGATATTCAAAATAATCATTGATATGGATATTAATTCGAACACTTTTGTATTTTCTGCCTCACTGGTTCTTGAGTTACAAGAGATAATTTTCTTCCTGCAGGCAAATCCTTGATGGATCCAGAATCAGTGTTATGTTTCCTCCACTTGAGGCACAAGGAACAGTGCAGCCAACTCCTTCTCCCACACAGTAAGTACATTATCACACACAGCGCACAGAGCCAAGGAGAGGTCATCAGTTCCACAGTCTCAGACAGTAGAAGTCGTCATTCCCACACTGATCCCAAGATCCAGAGACACATTTTCAATCCAACAGTCAAACAGAGCAGGTGAGGCAGACACTGTTCCATTTCCCCCGAGCTGAGTCCCGCTGACAGGTAGATACAAAAATCCCAGTCCAAGATCACACTATCAGATGGAAAGGCACTGTATCAATCTCACAACAGGGCAACATTAGCTACGAATTAAATACCAGATCGAAATCACACATGGTACCCGATTTAAAGGTGCAGAATGAATCCCAATAATGTACCCTGAGATTCCAATTGATTACTCGCCCAGAACTCTCACACACATGTGAGTTTATACACTATGCGAATGGATATTGCATGTATCATGTGATACAAATTGCATACGAGTACAAAACTCATGTACAGTATCAGATTAAAAATGCTGTGAGAGTGTAATCTGAGAAACAAATTAGATATCAGTTTATAATGGACTCATATTGTGAGATGTAAAGATACAGTATCAATTCTATTAGTACAGACTGAGCTATACATTATACGCCATTTGAAAAGTGTCACCATATCAATTTGAAAGATACATTATCTTTCACAATAGTACTCACAGAGATACAGATTTAATAGTAGTTCAAAAAGCACACAAATTATCTGATTAAAACCTACAGTGTCAAATCCTAAAGTGTATCCACATTTACCAATTAAATAATGAGAAATATGATCGAAACATGAAGATATTAAAGCTAACATTTTTTATGCCATAATGCAATCTGAGAGAATAATTACATACAGATACAGAATGAATCTCACACTCAGATATAGTACCAGAGACTGACAGATGCAGAAGGAATCCCAAACTCACATACAATAATAGAGACTGACAGACACAGAGCAAATCCTACACTCACATATGGTACCAGAGATGACAGATATCGAATGAATCCCACACTGGCATACAGTACCAAGGGCTGATAGATATCTAGTTAATTACTCACTCTCATAAAGTACTAGAGACTGACAGAAAGATAATGACTCCCACATTCACACAGTACCAGAGCCTGAGAGATACAGAATGAATCACATACTCACACACAGTACCAGAGACTGACAGATAGAGAATGCATCCCACACCAACATGCAGTCTGAGAGGCTGCATATACAGAAAGAATTCAACACCCGCATACAAGACTGGAGACTGAAAGACACAGAATAAATCCCACACTCACAGTATCAGAGACTGCATATATAGATTAAATCGCAAACTCACACACACTACTGACAAGATACAGAATGAATCCCACACTGACAAACTGTTCCAGATACTGAGAGATACAAAATGAATCACACATTAGTGCAGGCTGAGTAACATTATTTACCATTCCAAGAAGTATCAGATTGAAAGATACAGTATCAATTCCATTAGTGCAGACTGATCTACACATTATATACCACTACAAAAACTGATGCAGATTCAGACTGAAATATACAGTATTCCATTCATGCAGACTGAGCTACACATCATATACAAGTTCAAAAATGTCACCATATCAGTTTGGAAGATAAACTAATTCACAATTGTGTTCCCATCGATACAGATTTAATAGTAGTCCAAAAAGTGCCCACATTCTCTGACTATATTCTAAAGCATTTCATTATCAACCAATTAAACACTGGGAAAAATATGCATTCATTGAGGTATTAAAGATAAAGTTTTGAACACCATACTGTAAACGGAGATACAAATTACATACAGATAAGGAATGAATCTCACACTCAGATAGAGGGCCAGAGAGTGACACACAGAATGAAACCAGCACTCACACAATGTAACAGTGACTGACAGATACCGAATGAATCCGACACTCACACACAGTACAAGGGACTTACAGATATAGAATGAATCACACACACCCACAGTACCAGAGCCTGACAGATACAGAATGAATCCCACACGCACAGACAGTACTAGGGACTGACAGATACAGAATGAATCCCACACTCACAGACAGTACGAGGGACTGACAGATATAGAATGAATCCCACACTCACAGACAGTGCTAGGGACTGACAGATACAGAATGAATCTCACAGTCACACACATTAATGCAGTCTGAGTTACACATTACACATCAGTCCAAAAATCTCATAGTGTCAGATTGAAAGATACAGTATCAATTCTATTAGTGCAGACTGATCTACATATTATAAAGCACTACAAAAAACTGATAAAGATTCAGACTGAAATATACAGTATACCTTTCAAGCAGACTGAGCTACACATCATATACAAGTTCAAAAATGTCACCATATCATTTTGGAAGATAAACTAATTCACAATTTTTTTCCCATCGATACAGATTTAATAGAAGTCCAAAAAGTGCCCACATTCTCTGATTATAACCGAAAACATTATATTTTAAAATGTATCATTATCTACCAATTAAACACTGGGAAAAATTATTGATACATTGAGGTATTAATGAGAGAGTTTTGAACACCATACTGTAAACAGAGACACAAATTACATACAGATAAAGAATGAATCTCACACTCAGATAGAGGGCCAGAGACTGACATGCAAATTGAAAACAGCACTCAAACAATGTAACAGTGACTGACAGATACAGAATGAATCCTACACTCACACACATTACAAGGGACTGACAGATACAGAATGAATCCTGCACTCACACACATTACAAGGGACTGACAGATACAGAATGAATCCCACACTCACACACATTACAAGGGACTGACAGACTTAGAATGAATCACACACTCCCACGGTACCAGAGACTGACAGATACAGAATGAATCCTAAACTCACACACTGTAGCACAGACTGACAGAGACAAAATTTATATCACTCACAAACAGTACCAGAAATTGATAGATGCAGAATGAAAGTCTCCCTCACATATAGCACCTGACACTGACGAAAACAGAATGAAACGCACATTCACACAAAATACCAGGGACTAACAGATATTGAATGAATCCCATACTCACACACAGTACCAGATACTGACAGATACAGAGTTAATTCCACACTTATACACAGTACCTGAGACTGGCAGATACAGAATTAATCCCACTCTCATATACAGTCCCACAGACTTGCAGATACAGAATGATCCCAAACTCATATGTAGTGCCCGAGACTGAGAGATACAGAATTAACACCATGCTCACACTCAGTACCAGATACTGGCAGATACAGAATGAATCCCACACTCACACAGTATCAGATATTGACAGATGCAGAGTAAACCCCGCTCTCACACACAGTACTGGAGACTGACTTCTGCTGGACGTAAGCGAGAACTGTAAAAGAACGGAACAAATTCACATTTTATGTCGTGGTTGCAGAAATCGGACAATGTGCAACGTGAGGAAAGGTTCTGTCTGTAACTTCTACTCCCGTATTTTTGCTCGTTTTGTTATTGAAAAATGATGACAATTGTTTTATAATAAAGTTTTTGTTTCACTCATTCGATAGTTGTGAATTTGCCCCATTATATTTCACTGTACATTGCACAGTATTTCTCTCTGATTTCTCAGGACACGATTTGCATTGCTCCTTTACCCCATTTAGACACTTATTTTCCAAGCAGTATGTGGCCTCCTTATTTCTCCTGGCAAAATGCACCAGCTCACACCTTTCTATATTGAAATTCAATGGCCATTTACACGGCCGTTCTGCAAGCTTATTTTGTCGTAGTCTTCCTCAGTATTGACTACACCCCCTAAATTAATTACAATCATTTAATACATCATTACAACCAATGTTTTATCGAAAAAATGTTCTCCATTCCCAGTTTTTCTAAATCCCACCCGTACAATATAATGTGAAGAATGAGTTTATCTTCTGTCCCTCTCTCATCTGCAAACTTCATTGACCCGGGGTTTGAGGACATCTACTGGCCGGAAGCAGAACTGCAACAGTTCGGAACAAATTGCTGAAACCGGACAATGTGCAGTGTGAGCGTGTTTGTGATTGGTGGCAGGTATTAAATCTGATTTTTTAAAACCTGACGATTAACCTTTAGTGTTTGTTATTGAAGAGTAAACAGAGCCGGACAGTAAGGATGTGGGGAGTTATACAAAGAGTATCTATTGCAGGCATCAGGTGAGAAGTTTGAAGGACACATTTTAAACAGTGGCTGTTTTGTTTCGGTTGAACGGTTAGTCCCATGGAAGAGGGGATTAGAAATCTGATATGTGCAAAGCTCCCCGCCCCATCGGGTAGTCCCATTCATGGATCAGTCCAGGGTTTGGGTTTTGTCTGAATGCCACTAAACTGTTGTAAAACAGCCCAACACACCTGGTATGCAGAAGCTGAGTGCTGCAGTACTGCAGTGGAGTCAGACACTGACACTGTTTGTATCGCTGATTTTCATTTGTGGATATTCAATATTATTATTAACAGATATTAATCTGATCACTTCTGCATTTTCTACCTCACCTGTTCTTGATTTACAAGAGATACGTTTCTTTCTACAGGCAAATACTTGAAGGAGCCAGAATGACTGTGAAATTTCCTCCACCCGAGGCAAAGGAACAGTGCAGCCAGCTCCTTCTCACACACAGTAGGTATATTCTCACTCTCAGAGCACAGAGACACAGACAGGTCATCAGTTCCACAGTCCCACACAGCAGAAGTAGTCAGTCCCACACTGATCCCAAGTTCCAGAGTCACATTTTCAATCCAACAGTCAAACAGAGGAGGTGAGACAGACACTGTTCCATTTCTCCCGAACTCAGTCCCGCTGACAGGTGGATTCAAAAATTCCAGCCCAAAATCACACTATCAGATTGTCAATTTCACAAAAGGGCAACATTAGCCATGAAATAAATACCAGATATCCCGAGATTCAAATTGAATACTAGCCCAGAACTCTCACACACACGTGAGTTTAATACATGCAGTATCCATTCGAATAGTGTATCATTCAAATACAAAATGAAGGCCGAAACTCATGTACAATATCAGATTGAGAATTGCTGTGACAGTGTAACCAGAGAAACAAATTAGATACCAGTTTATAATATACCCACAGTATGAGATTTAAAAATACAGTATCAATTCTATTAGCACAGACTGAGATACACATTATTTACCAATTCAGAAATGTCACCATATCAATTTGAAAGATAAATTACCATTCACAATATTACTCACAGATTTACAGATTTAATAGTAGTCCAAAAAGCACACAAATTATCTGATTAAAGCCTCCAGCTTCAAATACGAAAGTGTATCCATATTTACCAATTAAATAATGAGAAAAGCTATTCAAACATTAACATATTAAAGCTACAGTATTGAACATCATAATGTAATCTGAGAGAATAATTATGGACAGAAACAGAATGAATCTCACACTCCGATACAGTACAGAGACAGACATGCAGAAGGAATCCCAAACTCGCATACAGTACTAGAGGTTGCCAGACACAGAGTGAATCCCATACTCAAGTATGGTACCAGAGATGACAGAAACAGAATGAATCCCACTCAGGCATACAGTACCAAGGACAGACAAATATCGAGTTCATCCCACATTCTAATAAAGCACTAGAGACTGAGAGATAAGGTATGAATCGCAAACTCACACACAGCAGCAGAGACTGACAGACACAGAATGAATCCCACACTCACACACAGTACCAGAGAATGACAGATCCAGAATGAATCCCACACTCACTCACAGCACCTGAGACTGACAGATACAGAATGAATCCCACACTCACTCACAGCACCCGAGACTGACAGATACAAAATGAATCCCACACTCACACACAGTACCAGAGACTGAGAGATACAAGGTGAATCTCACAGTCACCTACATTAGTGCAGGCTGAGTTATAAATTACGTTCCAGTCCAAAAATCTCAGTGTCAGATAGAAAGATACAGTATCAATTCCATTAGTGCAGACTGAGCTGCACATTAGAAACCACGACAACAAAACTGATACAGATTCAGACTGAAATATACAGCATTCCATTCATGCAGACTGAGCTACACATTATATACAAGTTCAAAAATGTCACCATATCAATTGGAAGAAGCACAAATTCACAATTGTGTTCCCAATGTAGATTTAATAGAAGTCCAAAAATAGATGCCCATATTATCTTATTACATTTTTAAAAATGTCATTATCTACCAATTAAAACTGGGAAAAATTATTCAAACATTTAAGTATTAAAGATACAGATGTGAACGCCATCCTATAAATGAAGATATAAATTAGATACAGATAAAGAATGAATCTCTCACTCCGATAGAGTGCCAGAGACTGATATGTAGAATGAATCCCAAACTCATACAATGTACCAGCGACTGACAGATTCAAAATGAATCCCACACTCACACACTGTAGCACAGACTGACAGATACAGAATTTATATCACTCACATACAGTTCAGAAATTGATAGATACAGAATGAATGTCTCACTCACATATAGCACCAGAGACTGACAGGAACAGAACGAATCGCTCACACATACAAAATCAGAGACTGAGAGATATGGAATGAATCCCAAATACACACACAGTACCAGAGACTGATAGATCCAGCATGAATACCACATTCACATAGAGTATCAGGAACTGACAATCACAGAATGAATCTCACAGTCACACTACTGCAGACTGAGTTACATTTTACATACCAGTTCAAAGATATCATAGTGTCAGATTGAAAGCGACGGTATGAATTCCATTAGTGCAGACTGAGCTACATAGTAGAAATATTAGTGAATACTCATAGAGTAATATACTGAAATAAACAGTATCAATATCATTGGTTCAGACTGAGCTACACATTATATACCAGTCCAAAAACCTCATAAATGATCAGACTGGAAGATACAGTATCAATTCTATTAGCACTGCCTGACCTGTACATTACATACCAGACTGAAAATCCCATAAAATCTTCGACTGAAATAAACAGTATCAATTCCATGAGTGCAGACTGAGCCACACATTATATAGCAGTCCAAGAATCTCATACCCTATCAGACTCAAAGATACAATAACAATTCCATTAGCACAGATGACGAGTCCAAAAATCTCATAGAATATCAGATTGAAAGATTCAGTATCACTTCCATTTGTGCAGAATGAGCTACACATTACATTCCAGTCCAAAAATCTCATACAGTATCAGACTGATAGATACATTATCAATTCCTTTCGTGCAGGCTGAGCTACATATTACATACCAGTTCAAAAATCTCATACAATATTAGATTGAGATGCAGAATTAATCCCATTATTGCTGACTGAGCTATACATTACATACCAATCCAATAATTTCACCACGAACAGATTGAAAGGTACATTATCATTCACAATAGAGTTCAGAGATTAAGATGTAATCCCACTCCAAAGCTCACACACGTTGTTTGATTAAAGAAAATTGAAAAGTGTATCCATATTTACAAATTAAACACTGGACGAAGAACTGTATATAATTTAAAGTATTAAAGATACAGTTTCAAATACGATACTGTAAACTGAAATAAGAATACAGAATGAATCCAGACTTGCACATTGTCTCAGAGACTGAATTACAGAATTAATCCCACACTGAGATAATGTAGCAGAGACTGACAGATACAGAATAAATCCCACACTCACACACAGCACCAGAGACCTGCAGATACAGAATGAATCCCACACTCACATACAGTACCAGAGACTGACAGATACAGAATTAATCCCACACTCACACACAGTACCAGAGACCGACAGATACAGAATGAATCTCCACACTCACAGACTGAACTGGAGACGACAGATATAGAATGAATGTCACAGTCACATTACTGCAGACTGAGTTACACTTTACAGACCAGTCCAAATATCTCATAATGGCAGATTGAAAGATACATTCTAAATTCTATTGGTGCAGACTGAGCTACATATTGGATATAGTGGTAAATACTCGTGTTTGCTGAAATAAACATTATCAATGCCATTGGTACAGACTGAGCTACACATTACGTACTCGTCCAAAAATCACAAATGATCAGATTGGAAGATACAATTTAAATTCTATTCGCACTGCCTGAGCTGAACATTATATATCAGTCCAACAATCTCATACAATATTAGACTGAAAGATAGAGAATCGATTCAATTAGTGAAAACTGAGCCACACATTATATAGCAATCCAAGAATCTCATACCGTATCAGACTCAAAGATACAATATCAATTCCATTAGCACAGACTGAGCTACACGTTACTCACCAGTCCAAAAATCTCATACTGAATCTTTCAATGTGACACTGTATCAATTCCATTCGTGCAGCCTGAGCTATACATTGCATTCAAGTCGAAAAATTTCATACAGTATAAGAATGATAGATACAGTATCAATTCCTTTAGTGCGGGATGAGCTACATATTACATACCAGTCCAAAAATCACATAAAGTGTTAGACTCAGATGCAGAATTAATCCCATTATTGCAGACTGAACTACACATTACACACCAGTCCAGTAATTTCAACGTGAACAGATTGAAAGGTATATTATCATTCACAATAGAGTTCAGAGATTAAGATGTAACATGACTCCAAAACTCTCACACGTTGTTTGATTAAAGAAAATCAAAAAGTGTATCTGTGTAAACAAATTAAATGCTCGATGAAGACATGTATATACTTTAAAGTTTCAATACAATAGTGGAAACTGAAATAAGAGTATGGAATGCACATTGTCACAGAGATTGAATTGCAGAATGAATCCCACACTGAGATAAAGTAGCAGAGAATGGCAGATACAGAATGTATCCCACACACAGACAGTACCAGCGACTGATGGATGCAGAATATACCCCATGCTCACACCCAGTTACAGAGACTGACAGATACAGAATAAACCCCAGTCTCATATCCAGTACCAGAGACTGACCTCGACTGACGGGAAGCGACAACTATAATAAGGCAACGAATTCACATTCTCTGTCGTGGTTCCAGAAACAGGACAATGTGCAATGTGAGGGAAGTTTCTGTCTGTAACTTTTACTCTCGTATTTTTGCACTTTTTGACGGTGAAAAATGAAGACAATTGATTCATAATAAAGTTTTTGTTTTACTCGTTCCATAGTTGTGAATTTGCCCCATTATATATCACTGTACATTGCACAGTATTTCTCTCTGATATCTCAGGATGATTTACATTGCTCCTCTACCCCATTTAGACACTCATTTTCCATGCAGTATGTGGCCTCCTTATTCCCCTTGGCGAAATGCATCACCTCACACTTTTCTATATTGAAATTCAATGGCCATTTACAAGGCCGTTCTGCATGTTTATTTTGTCCCAGTCTTGATCAGTATTGACTATATCTCCGAAACAAATTACAAGAATTTAACACAGTATCACAACTAGTGTTTGCTCTAACAAAATGTACTTGCAGCTCGTCTCCATTCCCAGTTTTTCTAAATGCCACTCGTGCAATATAATGTGAAGAATGAGTTTATCTTCTGTCCCTCTCTCATCTGCAAACTTCAATGACCCGGGGATTGGGGACATCTACTGGCCGGAAGCAGAACTGCAACAGTTCGGAACAAATTGCTGAAACCGGACAATGTGCAGTGTGAGCGTGTTTGTGATTGGTGGCAGGTATTAAATCTGATTTTTTAAAACCTGCCCATTAACCTTAAGTGTTTGTTATGGAACAGTAAACAGAGCCGGAGAGTAAGGATATGGGGAGTTATACAAAAAGCATCTATTGCAGGCATCAGGTGAGAAGTTTGAAGGACACATTTTAAACAGCGGCTGTTTAGTTTTGGTTGAACGGTTAGTCCCATGGGAGAGGGGATTAGAAATCTGATATGTGCAAAGGTCTCCGCCCCATCGGGTAGTCCCATTCATGGAACAGTGCAGGGGTTGGGCTGTGACTGGATGTCACTAAATTGTTGTAAAACAGCCCAACACACCTGGTGTGCAGAAGCTGAGTGCTGCAGTACTGCAGTGGAGTCAGACACTGACACTGTTTGTATCACTGGTTTTCATTTGTGGATATTACAATGATTATTAACAGAGAGATTCAATTGATCACTTTTGTATTTTCTACCTCACCTGTTCTTGAGTTACAAGAGATAATTTTTCTTCCCACAGGCAAATCCTTGAAGGGCCCAGAATTAGTGTGATGTTTCCTCCACCCGGGGCACACGGAACAGTGCAGCCAGCTCCTTCTCACACACAGTATGTATAGAGTCATAGAGTCATACAGCATGGATAGAGGCCCTTCGGCCCATCGTGTCCGCGCCGGCCATCAGCCCTGTCTACTCTAATCCCATATTCCAGCATTTGGTCCGTAGCCTTGTATGCTATGGCATTTCAAGTGCTCATCCAAATGCTTCTTGAATGTTGTGAGGGTTCCTGCCTCCACAACCCTTTCAGACAGTGAGTTCCAGACTCCAACCACCCTCTGGGTGAAAAAGTTCTTTCTCAATTCCCCTCTAAACCTCCCGCCTTTTACCTTGAATCTATGTCCACTTGTTATAGAACCCTCAATGAAGGGAAAAATCTCCTTAGTATCCATCCTATCTGTGCCCCTCATAATTTTGTACACATCAATCATGTCCCCCCTCAGCCTCCTCTGCTCCAAGGAAAACAAACCCAATCTTCCCAGTCTCTCTTCATAGCTGAAGCGCTCCAGCCCTGGTAACATCCTGGTGAATCTCCTCTGCACCCTCTCCAAAGCGATCACATCCTTCCTGTAGTGCGGCGACCAGAACTGCACACAGTACTCCAGCTGTGGCCTAACCAGTGTTTTATACAGCTCCATCATAACCTCCTTGCTCGTATATTCTATGCCTCGGCTAATAAAGGCAAGTATCCCATATGCCTTCTTTACCACCTTATCTACCTGTTCCGCCGCCTTCAGGGATCTGTGAACTTGCACACCAAGATCCCTCTGCCCCTCTGTCTTGCCTAGGGTCCTCCCATTCATTGTGTATTCCCTTGCCTTGTTAGTCCCTCCAAAGTGCATCACCTCGCACTTTTCCGGGTTAAATTCCATTTGCCACTGTTCCGCCCATCTGACCAACCCATCTATATCGTCCTGCAGACTGAGGCTATCCTCCTCGCTATTTACCACCCTACCAATCTTTCTTAATATACTCTGTGAGTATATTATCACTCACAGAGCACAGAGACACAGACAGGTCATCAATCCCACAGTCTCACACAGCAGAAATAGTCAATCCCAAACTGATCCCAATCCAACAGTCAAACAGAGCAGGAGAGACTGACGGAATTTCTATTTCACAATGACTCAATACCGCTGACTGGCAGATAAATAATTCCCAGTCCAAAATCACACCCAGTATCAGATTGAAAGGCACTGTGTTAATCTCACATAAGATCAGAATTAGCTACAAATTAAATACCAGATAGAACTGACACATGGTACTGATTGATAGGTACAGAATTAATCACAATAGTGTAGATGTGGAGATGCCGGTGATGGACTGGGGTTGACAATTGTAAACAATTTTACAACACCAAGTTATAGTCCAGCAATTTTATTTTAAATTCACAAGCTTTCGGAGACTTCCTCCTTCCTCAGGTAAATGTTTACCTGAGGAAGGAGGAAGTCTCCGAAAGCTTGTGAATTTAAAATAAAATTGCTGGACTATAACTTGGTGTTGTAAAATTGTTCACAATAGTGTACCCCGAGATTCAAATTAAATACCAGCCCACAACTCACACCACATTATGAGTTTAAAGATGCAGTATTCATGCCAATATTATACACTGAGATACAAATTAGATACCAGTTCAGATGTTACCCATATTTGACTCACAAATATGTCCAAAAACCTCATAGTGTCAGAATGAAATGTACAGTTTCAATCCTATTGTTGCAGATTGAGCTACACATTATATACCAGTCCAAAATTTGCATAAAGTATCATACAGGAAGATACAGTATCAATCCCATTAGACTGAGGTACACATTAGTTACCTGTCCAAAAATCATATTTATCAAACTGAAAGGCAGAGTATCAATTCCCTTACTGCAAACGAAGGTTCACATTAGATCCCTGTCCAGAAATCACGTACAGTACCATACTGAAAGATATAGCATTGATTTAATTAGTGCAGACTGACCTACACGTTAATTACCAGTACAAAAATCTCACACAGTTTCAGACTGGAAGATACAGTATCAATCCCATTAGTGCAGACTGAGGTGTACATTAGATACCAGTCCAAAAGTCACATTCAGTGTCAAAATGAAAGATACAGTATCAATTCCTTTAGTGCAGACTGAACTACACCTTACAAACCTGTCTAAATATATTACACAGTATCAGACTGAAAGGTACAGTATGAATTCCATTAGTACAGACTGAACCACACATTACATACCAGTCCAAAAATCTCAGACAGTGTCAGACTGAAAGATACAATAATTATTCTATTAGCACAGACTGAGCTACAAAATAAATACCAGTCCAATAATTTCACAGTAAAAGATTGAAATACACATTATCTTCACGGAGATTAAGATGTAATCATTCAACAAAACTCGCACACATTGTTTGATTGAAACAAAATCCAAAAGTGTATCAATATTTACAAATTAATGCAGCACGAAAGATTTGCATACATTAATGAATTAAACATACAGTTTCAAGTACCATACTCTAACCTGAAATAAGAATACAGAACGAATCCAGACTTGCACTTTGCCCAGAGACTGAGTTACAGAATGAATCCCACACTGAAATAGAATACCAGAGACTGACAGTCACAGAATGAATCCCACACTCACAGATAGCACCAGAGATTGAGAGATACAAAAAGAATCACACACTCACACACAGTACCAGAGACTGACAGATACAGAATGAATCCCACACTCACAGACTGTATTGGAGACTGACGGATACAGAATGAATATCACACTCACATACAGTACCAGAGAATGACAGACATAGAATTAATGCCACACTCACATGCAGTCTGACATCTACTGGCCATAAGTGAGAACTGTAACTGAGTGGAACAAATTCACATTATCTGTCGTTGTTCCAGATTCAGGACAATGTGCAATGTGAGGAAATAGTTTCTCTCTGTAACTTCTACTCCCGTACTTTTTCTAATTTTGTCAGTTAAAAATTAGACAATTGATTTCGAATAAAGTTTTTGTTTTCCTCATTCGAAAGTTGCCCCATTATATTTCACTCTACATTGCGCAATATTTCTGTCTGAATTCTCAGGAGACGATTTATATTAATTCAAATAAACCGAACTGAAACACGAATAAAAACTGAGTGCAAATCTGCAAGTTTCAACGGCGACCGTCAAAAGTGAAAGGGATAAAATATAGAAAAAAATCAAACCGAAAATGCTGGAAAGGCTCAGCAGGTCCGGCAGCATCTGTGGAGAAGGGAAGCTCGGGTTAACGGTTCAGGACAATGACCCTTCTATAGATCAGAAAGGTTAATCCGACATAATTTAAATAAGGAACGGGAATCAGCAGAGGGAAAAACTTCAGAAAATCAATTAATTTCACTGAATCCGAGCAATTGTGTCCCGTATCCACTGTACAGATCAGGGCAAATAATAATACAAAGGAACAGAGTTAAATTCAACGTTATGGGGGAAGAAATGAATTTTAAAAATATTTTTAAATATAAATTAGACTCGTTTGTGTTTTGAAAACACTATCCCTCTGAACATCATCAAATTCGGTTCCAGTCTTGGTGTTTCTGAATTCAGCGTGCTGGGATTCAAACCTGTTGGAATTAATTGTTTGGAAGGGAGCGATACTCACCATCATAGCACCTTAGTTCACTGGGAGGGAGAAATAGAGCGTTTCTGTGGAGTTTCGGACTGAATTGCTCCCTTTGGGTTACTGGCACTTTAATCAAAGACAATAAACAGTTCCCAAACATCAGCCCCTGAACAGACACAACAATCTGGCGGAATTTCTCATTCATAGATATTAAATAAGAGGATGACAAAAGCGAATAGGAAGAGGTTAGGAAGAAGTCACAAAAACAATTAGGGAAGCAAACAGGAATCACGAAATCAAATTATCAAGGAATATAAAAATAAATCGTAAATTATTGCACAGAGCCAGAAATAACAGAAGGAAAATCAGAATATCTTGAGGGCCACTAAGGGATTGACAAGATAAACTCACAGGTAACGTCAGCGAAATGGCAGAAATATTGAATTATTACTTTGCCTCAGTATTTACCCGGGAGATTAACAGGGTGAACATGATATTGGAGGAAGAGGTCAATAAAGATATCAAGACATTTAAGTTTGAAAGGGTGGTAGAACTCCTGGTCCAGATGGATTGCATCCGCACATATTAAATGAAACAAGGGAAGAGATAGCAGAGGCACTGTTACATATATAGAAAAAATAATTACAGAAAGGAATAGTGCCAGAGGACTGGATGACAGTTGATGTGATTCTTATATTTTGAAACAGGAGATAGAACAAGTCCAGGGAACTGTGGACCAGTTAACTAAAGGTCGGTGGTAGGAATGATCATGGAATCTTTTACTCAATGAAGCAACAGAAAAACATCTGGAAACCGAAAATATAATAAAGAATAGTCAGCACGGATTTCAGAAAGGGAAGATTTAATAGTTTGACAGAAGGTTTGACAGTTAAAATTACAGTTCAACATAACTTATCTGCTTTTCAAATATATTCCTCCAGAAATAAACCTCTGTGTTTGCATGTCATGGCCTTATCAACCTGTGTTGCTACTTTTAAAGATTTGTCAATCTGTACCCCTAAATCCCATTGCTCTTCTACCCCATTTAGACTCTTATTTTCAAAGCAGTGTTTGGCCTCCTTATTCCCCCGAGCAAAATGCACCACCTCACACCTTTCTATATGGAAATTCAATGGCCATTTACACCGCCTTTCAGCAAGCTTATTAAAGTCTTCTTGTATTTTGTCGTAATCTTCCTCAGTATAGGCTATACCCCCAAAATTAATTACAAGCATTTAATACAGCATTACAACTCATGTTTTGTCGAACAAACTGTTTTCCATTCCCTGTTTTTCGAAATCCCACCCGTGCAATATAATGTGAAGAATGAGTTCATCTTCTGTCCCTCTCTCATCTGCAAACTTCAATGACCCGGGGTTTGGGGACATCTACTGGCCGGAAGCAGAACTGCAACAGTTCGGAACAAATTGATGAAACCGGACAACAAGCAGTGTGAGCGTGTTTGTGATTGTGGCAGGTATTAAATCTGATTGGATATTTGAAGAAACCAATCAGAGAGTGACAGTTAATTATTGTGACCTCACTACGAATGACCCAATCACAATCATTGCATTCCTCCATCCTTCATTACCATAGTAAACAATTTTACAACACCAAGTTATCGTCCAGCAATTTTATTTTAAATTCACAAGCTTTCGGAGGCTTCCTCCTTCGTCAGGTGAACGATGTAAAATTGTTTACAATTGTCAACCCCAGTCCATCACCGGCATCTCCACATCATCATTACCATATGGCTGTGGGGCTGCCTATTTAATCCGAGCTCGGAGCGGATTTGGGTCATTTCTGAGTCTGAAATTGAGTTTGAAAATGCCTGAGGACAAGAAAGCAGCTTCCAAGAAGGGCGCCAAGAAAACCTTGAGTAAAGCACCAGCCAAGGGCGGCAAGAAGCGCATCGCGGGTGAGGCTTCCCGCCTGGCCCATTATAATAAACGGCGCACCATCAGCTCCCGGGAGATCCAGACCGCCGTGCGCCTGCTGCTGCCCGGGGAACTGGCCAAGCACGCCGTGTCGGAAGGGACAATGGCGGTGACCAAGTACACCAGCTCCAAGTAAAACTCCACAATGCACTGAAAAGAAAATAAACACAAAGGCTCTTTTCAGAGCCACCCACAGTCTCTCTAAAAAAACTGTACCAACACCTCTATGGAATCATTTTACTGTCGATAGTTTGATACTCACTGTCTCTCTAACTTGTGCTTTTGTAATTTCACTTGAAATCTGGAAGATTCTCATAATCACTGCCCGGTATAATCTCTGTCGTTGTTTTATTTAGTTTCAATAACCAATAACGTGTCGCTGATCCTCTCGTTCCCGGTCATATTCCGCCCCTTCCCCCGCATCTGCCCCTTCAGAGCCGTTTTAAGGTCATTTCTTTCTCCTTTTCACGTTTTTTTGTTCATTATTCGGGAATATCACTTTCAGAACCGCAATCCTATTTAAAGCAACAACCCTGAAAGGGACTTCACACCGAGTACAGAATAGTCGAAAGGCTCTGTCACTGTTCGACTTCTTACACCAGGAGTCTCGGCTCCGGTTTCGATCGCGCTGCAGCTCCTGTGAACAGGGATCAATCCACAATCTGTGGTTTGTTACTTTTACAAAGATTGAGCTGGGATCTGTCCCGTTACAAAATGGGACTTTATTCCCGCCGGATTGAAAGCGAACGGTGAATGACGCAGGATTTTCACCGGATTGTAAAAGATTCTGGAAGTTGTGACGGGAAATGTGGAATAACAGAGTAAAAGGAGAGAGATTTTTAAATCTTTGTCTTAAGGCGACATTATTTACTTAATCCGCTTCTTGTGTTACAAATATATTGGCGGGCTTTTCAAATTTCAATAAAACGGTTCAGTTCAGTATTTTCCGCCTTTTTCTCATTCGGCTATTGATTGGTGAATAAAACAGCTCTCTAATTTCGCTGTTCGTTGAACCAATGAGATTGAGAACAGATGGACCAATCACAATTGCCCCCACTGTACTCCTCCAGAAGGTATAAGAAGGGCGAGTGCGGGAGGATTTCTTCATTCTTTGTGAAAGTGTTTGTGAGATTGTGGAAATGTCTGGAAGAGGAAAAACCGGCGGTAAAGCTCGGGCCAAGGCCAAGTCTCGCTCATCCCGGGCCGGACTGCAGTTCCCTGTGGGCCGTGTTCACAGGCTCCTGCGAAAGGGGAACTACGCTGAACGTGTGGGTGCCGGAGCCCCGGTCTATCTGGCTGCTGTGCTCGAGTATCTGACGGCTGAAATCCTCGAGCTGGCCGGCAACGCGGCCCGGGACAACAAGAAGACCCGTATCATCCCCAGACACCTGCAGCTGGCCATCCGCAACGACGAGGAGCTCAACAAGCTTCTGGGACGGGTGACCATCGCTCAGGGCGGGGTGCTGCCTAATATACAGGCCGTGCTGCTGCCGAAGAAAACCAGCACTGTGAGCTCCAAGAGCAAGTAAAGCAGCTAAGATTTAATCTGATAACCCAAAGGCTCTTTTCAGAGCCACCCACTGTATCTATGAAAGGGCTGGTTACTGTCTGAAGAGACTGACCTATTGATCACAGTTATCCCCGGTCTACGTTAATATATTACATCGCTATAGCGGTTAAACTTATGGGAGGCAATGTGAGTTACCGAGCACATGGGTGACAGGTGAACGGGTCTTGGTGGGAGTTCGGATAGGGGAACGGAGTTTTGGAGGAGTTGAAGTTTGCAGAGGGCGTCAGATAGGAGGCTGACCAGGAGAGCATTGGAAGAGCCAAGTCTGGAGGTAACAAGGGCGTGGATGAGGGTTTCAGCACCAGATCAGCTGAGGCAGGGGAGGAGACGCGCGATGTTTCGGAGGTGGAAGTTGGCGGTCTTGGTGGTGGAGCGGAAATGGGGTCGGATGCTTATCTCAGGGTAAATTGGACGCTGAGGTTGCGAAGTTTTATGATTCCGCTTCACACAGTGGCCAAGGACAAGTCTCTGTCCATCTCAGTCCTTGAATCCAGTCCCCACACAGGAACTGTCTCTGTACATCCCAGTACCTGAATCTATCCAGTCCCCACACAGGACCAGTCTGCATCCATCCCAGTACCTGAATCTATCCAGTCCTCACACAGGACCAGTCTCCATCCATCCAGGTCCCTGAATCAATCCAGTCCCCACACAGGACCAGTCTGCATCCATCCCGGTGCCTGAATCTATCCAGTCCCCATACAGGACCAGTCTCCATCCATCCAGGTCCCTGAATCTATCCAGTCCCCACACAGGACCAGTCTCCATCCATCCCAGTGCCTGATTCTATCCAGTCCCCACACAGGACAAGTCTCCATCCATCCCAGTGCCTGATTCTATCCAGTCCCCACACAGGATCATTCTCCATCCATCCCAGTGCCTGATTCTATCCAGTCCCCTCACAGGATCATTCTCCATCCATCCCAGTGCCTGATTCTATCCAGTCCCCACACAGGATCATTCTCCATCCATCCCAGTACCTGAATCTATCCAGTCCCCACACAGGACCAGTCTCCATCCATCCCAGTACCTGAATCTATCCAGTCCCCACACAGGACCAGTCTCCATCCACCCCAGTGCCTGAATCTATCCAGTCCCCACACAGGACCAGTCTCCATCCATCCCAGTGCCTGAATCTATCCAGTCCCCACACAGGACCAGTCTCCATCCATCCCGGTGCCTGAATCTATCCAGTCCCCACACAGGACCAGTCTCCATCCATCCCGGTGCCTGAATCTATCCAGTCCCCACACAGGATCATTCTCCATCCATCCCAGGACCTGAATCTATCCAGTCCCCACACAGGACCAGTCTCCATCCATCCCAGTGCCTGATTCTATCCAGTCCCCACACAGGATCATTCTCCATCCATCCCAGGACCTGAATCTATCCAGTCCCCACACAGGACCAGTCTCCATCCATCCCAGTGCCTGATTCTATCCAGTCCCCACACAGGACCAGTCTCCATCCATCCCAGTGCCTGATTCTATCCAGTCCCCACACAGGACCAGTCTCCATCCATCCCAGTGCCTGATTCTATCCAGTCCCCACACAGGACCAGTCTCCATCCATCCCAGTGCCTGATTCTATCCAGTCCGCACACAGGACCAGTCTCCATCCATCCCATTGCCTGATTCTATCCAGTCCCATACTGACCAAGCACGGAAAGGTACAGATTGCCTTCCACACCGATTTATGTTTATTGAACTATTGGGCGCCTCCTGTTAGCTACAAATCTGAAAACTAAAACTCCCTCTTCCAACGGTCCCGGAGCGGCACTGATTGATTCTGTTATGATAGTGATTGTATTGGAACTGTAGTGTGCCTCAATTATTGAATTTAAATTGTATTTTCCGCCTTTTTTTTCGAGCAAACCTTGAATATCAAGCCGGAGTCTGTAATGATTGTGTCCGAATTTATGTTCCGCATTTGATACTGGTGAAAATTTTATAAAGGACGGTAACTAATTCCTGGAGGCGGAGCTAAAAGTTGCACGTCCGCTTGTCCGTCATTCTGAGCCAGTCTCCTCCCCTCCCGCACTTCATGCTCTGTCTTTCATTCAAACACTCCTCCCCGGCCTCTCCGATAATGTGCCTTTCTCAATCAGGTCGGGGCGGGCTTTATAAATACAGAAGAAAGGCGAGGGTTTTTCATTCAGCAGCGATCTGAGTGAAGAATCATCATGTCTGGCAGAGGTAAAGGAGGCAAAGGACTGGGCAAAGGCGGAGCCAAGCGGCACCGGAAAGTGCTTCGTGATAACATCCAGGGGATCACCAAACCAGCCATCCGCCGCCTGGCTCGCCGTGGCGGTGTCAAGCGGATCTCGGGTCTGATCTACGAGGAAACCCGCGGGGTGCTGAAGGTTTTCCTGGAGAATGTGATCAGGGATGCGGTCACCTACACTGAACACGCCAAGCGCAAGACGGTCACTGCCATGGATGTGGTGTACGCTCTGAAACGGCAGGGCCGCACTCTCTATGGATTCGGCGGCTGAACGACTCGACCCTTTCTAACCGGACACAAAACAAAGGCTCTTCTAAGAGCCACCCACCGCCTCACAGAGAGAGCACTGACCTGGGAACTGGTGCGGGGTTATATGGGGATACGGAATAGTTTTTTTTATTATCAGGAGTTTTCTGGAACACACAGTAACGTAACGTGGTATCGGCGGCGAGCTGCACCGGTTACTGAGGAAAATTTCCCTCATTGAGTGCACTGAATTGTCCAGGGAACGTTACAAGTGAGTTTACCCCGAGCCGAATTCCCCACTCAGTGAATTGTTCCTTCACTCCATTCGCTCTGTTTTGGTTCTATTTATCAGTCAGATGTTGTGATGTGGGACCGGGGGTTTCCATGGGAGAACAGGTTGAACTGTGCCGCTGTGATAAGGGCCCAGCTTGTGATATGGATTTTCCCTCTGACGGTTGTTTCTGACACTGATACTGAGAGGGTTTGTGAAATTGAACCGTTTGAGCTTAGTCATTGGGGACCTGGAATTACAACAGGCCCAACTGGCAAAGCCCGCTCTAAACTGAGGCTACCTCTCATTGGTTACTTTGCTTGAAAACTAATTTCCTTAACCAATCGGAGAGACGACAATAAGAAAACGGAGCAAATTATTGGCCACAATTGACCGATTTTTTAAAATTTGAAAAAAGCCGCCAATTTCAGTGTATGAAATAAGTGAATTACTCGGCCATGTCGTTTTTAGACAAAGACTTAAAATCTCTTTGAAATAATATTATTCCGTATTACACGTCCCAAATTCCGAGCGCTGTATTACAAATATATTCTCCATAACTTGCGGAATAAAACCCCATTCACAGATTGCTGTTTTGGACAGATTTCACTTCAACCTGCAAAAATAACAAATTCCAGGCTATCAATTGATTCCGTTGCAGGGATTGAACAGGAACCGTGTGTCCTGAAAACGGAATCATTGACGAAGCCTTAAAATGAGCCGATTCTTTTCTCCAAGACTTTCATTCTGGATTGAGGCACTGCGGGGAACGTGCTGCTAATATGCGGGATATTAATATCAGTAATTAATTATTTAAGAGATTGGCTCCACAGTGAGATAGAGGAAGGAACTGAATACTGATTCTTAGACCTGAAAGTGGTGCTTAACAGGAAAACCGGGGGCGGTGTGAATCTGAATGAAAGGGAGAGCAAAGCAAAAGGGAATTGAACGGACCCCGGACCCGTGTTCAATTTATTGGGCAGTAAATTCGTCAGAGACAAACATTAAAATGGAGTAGTTTCACTGACTTTCTTTCAATTTCCCCATCAGATTCAAAGGATGATGACCGAGTAAAGCAGCAATTCTGTATCTGTCAGTCTCTGGTCCCGCATGTGAGTGGGATTCATTCTGAATCTGTCAGTTTCTGGTACTGTATGTGAGTGTGGGATTCATTCTGTATCTGTCAGTCTCCGGTACTGTGTGCGTGCAGGGTCATTAATCTGTACCTGTCAATCAGTGGTACCGCGTGTGGGTGTGGGCTTCATTCTGTATCTGTCAGTCTCTGGTACTGTGTGTGAATTTGTGATTTATTCTGTATCTGTCAGTCTCTGGTACTGTGTGTGAGCGTGAGATTCAATCTGTGTATGTCAGTCTCTGGTACTGTATGTGAGTGTGAGATTTATTCTGTATCTGTCAGTCTCTGGTACTGTGTGTGAGTGTGGGATTCATTCTGTATCTATCAGTCTCTGGTACTGTATGTGAGTGTGGTGTTCATTCTTTATGTGTCTATGTCTAGAACTGAACATGAGTGTGGG
Source organism: Heptranchias perlo (assembly GCF_035084215.1). Lineage (NCBI taxonomy): Eukaryota > Metazoa > Chordata > Chondrichthyes > Hexanchiformes > Hexanchidae > Heptranchias > Heptranchias perlo. Next base: position 1,153,121 of record NW_027139666.1, read on the forward strand.
ATTCATTCTGTGCCTATCAGTCTGTGGTACTCTGCGTGTGTGGGGTTTATTCAGTATTTGTCTGTCACGGGTACTGTATACGAGTGTCAGTTTTATTCTGTTTCTGTCTTTCTCTGGTGCTCTATGTGAATGTGGGATTTATTCTGTATCTGACTGCTTCTGGTACTGTGTGTGAGTGTGGGATTCATTCTGTGTCTGACTGTCTCTGGTACTGTGTGTGTGGGGTTTATTCTGTATCTGTCTGTCTCTGATACTTTACATGAGTGTGGGGTTTATTTTTTATCTGTCAGTCTCTGTTTCTGTATATAAATGTGGGGTTTATTCGGTATCTCTCTGTCTATGATGCTGTATTCGAGTGTGGGGTTGATCCTGTATCATCTGTCTCTGACACTGTACATGAGTGTGGGGTGTATTCTGTATCTGTGAGTCTCTGGTGCTGTCTGTGAATCTGGGATTCATTCTGTATCTGTCATTCTCTGGAACGCGATGGACACCTACAGACGCTGAAAGACGCCCTGGTAAGAACGGGATATGACGCTCGACTCATCGATCGACAGTTCCGACGGGCCACAGCAAAAAATCGCATAGACCTCCTCAGGAGACTAACACGGGACGCAACCAACAGAGTACCCTTTGTCGTCCAGTACTTCCCCGGAGCGGAGAAACTACGCCATGTTCTCCGCAGCCTTCAACATGTCATCAATGAGGACAAACACCTCGCTATGGCCATCCCCACACCTCCACTACTCGCCTTTAAACAGCCACCCAACCTCAAACAGACCATCGTTCGCAGCAAACTACCTAGCTTTCAAGAGAACAGCGTCCACGACGCCACACAACCCTGCCACGGTAACCTCTGCAAGACATGCCAGATCATCGACACAGATACCACCATCACACGAGAGGACACCACCCACCAGGTGCATGGTTCATACTCCTGTGACTCGGCCAACGTTGTCTACCTCATACGTTGCAGGAAAGGATGCCCCAGAGCATGGTACATTGGCGAGACCATGCAGACGCTGCGACAACGGATGAACGGACACCGCGCAACAATCGCCAAACAGGAGGGTTCCCTCCCAGTCGGGGAACACTTCAGCAGTCATGGACATTCATCCACCGACCTTCGGGTAAGCGTACTCCAAGGCGGCCTTCGAGACACACGACAACGCAAAATCGTCGAGCCGAAATTGATAGCCAAGTTCCGCACCCATGAGGACGGCCTCAACCGGGATCTTGGGTTCATGTCACGCTACACGTTACCCCACCAGCGAACAAATGTTATCTGTTTTTAATATAATGGGTCATTTGCTGGCTCTCTCTGCCTTCCGGATGTTTCTGCCTCTCTCTGTTTTTTTTCTCTGTTTTTTTCCCCTGTTTGTTTTTTTGTTGAATGTGTATTCGGGGGTTCTGCAGGTGACACCTCTCTGTCTGAACACGGTGATTGCCTTGGCAACGGGCAGTTGCAGGGGCAGTCTGTAAACACCATGTATTGTTCTATATGTATAAATGCGTAGGCTTCAAGGAGCTCTTGAAACATTTGCCTGAGGAAGGAGGAAATCACATTTCAAAAAAGCCTCACTATACTGCTTCATCCTCGATGTGGTTGGTGGTTCAGAGGTCGTTCAGACCCGGTCGATATGGCAGAAGAGCGTCCATCATTAATTGAACTTTCTGTTGCAGAAGAACTTCTTTCTCTTCTTACAAAACGATTAATTTTGGGGAAATAAAGTTTGATGATTAAGCCGCCCCCGACTCCTTTCCCCTTGATACTGGACTTACACCAGCACCACACACCGTGGCTTGGAGGCGAGGAAGAGCGTGTCTTGGCAGTTGCTCGGAAAAAGTAAACATAACTGAAGGTGTTTTCCACCAGAAAAAGGCCATCGCTCCACAGAATGAAATGACTGCCTGCCATCTGCCCAACGAAAATTACCTGTGAAATGACTGCCTGCCATCTGCCTAACCGGATATTACCTGTGAAATGATTGCCTGCTATTTGCCCAACGGAAATTACCTAATACAGATGTGAAAGTAAACTTCAGTCCAACATTCAACCAATCAATTTCACGCAATCACAAGTTTTGACGACAAGACTGCATGTGACATATCATCTACTTATGAAATAAATGTTTGCCCTTTTCTTATTTGATGTCCAGTTTTGATTCATTTTATTTTCCTGGGTTTGTATTGTGACCGTACCCATTTAATGGCAGTGAGCTGATATTGTCAATCGGGCTCAGCATTCTCTGGCGAGCAGCTACCGGCCTTATAAGCTCCGCTGATAACCTGATATCTGAAGAATTTCCTTTCCATGTTTCATTATATTTATACTTTTCTATTTAGGTTAAAACGAGGGTGCACAATGTTAAAAACAATGCAATTTGGCAACATACAGGTCTCCCCAGTAAACGCAAGAGCACGCAGAATGAATCTCAATGGAACAAACCTCTTCTCTTTCACTCCCACTGGAAAAAATCCGAAAAGACCAAACCCTTTCCTATTCCCTCTCATTGCATAGAATCCCAAAGAGAAAAAACTCCTTCTCTTTCCAAGCCATTATAGAGAGTGCGGTGCCCAGAACTGAACACAATACTCTAAATGAGGACTAAACAGAGCTCTGTATAACTGTGATATAACTTCCACTCCTTTTTATTTCCATTCCCTTGAGATAAAGATCAAAATTTCATCTCCATTTTAACTTCTTTTTAGTGATTTAGTAATCACTGTTGTTGATTTCTATACTTGGATCCCCATATGCCTCGATTCCCCTGAAGTGCAAAAATCTATCGATCTCAGCTTTTAATATATTCAACGACTGAGAATCCACAGCCCTCTGGGGTTGAGAATTCCAAAGATTCACAACACTTTCAGTGAAGAAATTCTCCCTAATTTCGATCCTAAATGGCCGGCCCCTTATCTTGAGACTATGACCTCTAGTTCTTGATTCTCCAGCAGGGTAATCAGCCTCTCCTCACCTACCCTGTCAAACCGCCTAAGAATTTTATACGTTTCAATGCGATCACCGACCATTCTTCTAAACTCCAGCGAATATAATCCAATATTACACAATATTTCAACATAGTACAATTGCAGCAAGACCTCCTTACTCTTATATTCCAACACCCTTGCAATAAAGGCTGACATATCATTTGCCTTCCTCACTCTCATTAGACCCTTGTTAACTCACCATTCCCAGTATGTTTTTCCTCTGTTCCTTCTATAGGGAAAAGAAATGAACATTGAAAACATTTTAATATAATTACAGCGGTTTATATTTTGGAAACAATATCCAGCTGAACTGCATCAAATTCGATGACAAACTTCTAGTTTCAAAAGGAAGTGAATTAATAACAATAATTAATTGCGATGGTCGGGAATCGAACCCGGGTCAACTGCTTGGAAGGCAGCTATGCTCACCACTATACCACCATCGCTGACAATCTGCCGCCATAAAATAGTTCCTAAACATTAGACCCTTAACAGACACTGCAGGCTTTTGGATTTTGTCCTTCATTTGAACTGGTTTCTGACGGATCCTTTCTCGCTCTGTTGCAGTTCCCGTTTCCGCCCAGTAGATGCCGCCAACCCCCAATCAATGGAAATTACAGAACAGCCAGTAATTATTCACCTTTTCTCGGACTGAAGAGACAGTCGATCCCTGCAATATTTGACCAGTTGGAAATACATTTTGCCGCAGCTCACATCAGCCATTGAGTAAAGTTAAATACTTACATTAAATCATTACAGAGACCGGACGACCAGCTGGGCACGAGTGGCAGCTTAATATTCAAGCCTATAAGATCTTTTGAAAGGAGAGGGAAATAGGGAATGAAGGCAGAGTAGCAATATTACTAAAGGACAATATTACAGCAGTTGAAAGATACAATATCAGTGAGGGTGAGCGGGCAGTGTAAACACTCTGAGAGAGACCCATCACAAGTGGCCCCACTGTACTCCTCCAGAAGGTATAAGAAGGGCGAGTGGGGGAGGATTTCTTAAATCTTTGTGAAAGTATTGTGGAAATGTCTGGAAGAGGAAAAACCGGCGGTAAAGCTCGGCTCCAAGGCCAAGTCTCGCTCATCCCGGGCCGGACTGCAGTTCCCTGTGGGCCGTGTTCACAGGCTCCTGCGAAAGGGGAACTACGCTGAACGTGTGGGTGCCGGAGCTCCGGTCTATCTGGCTGCTTTGTTCGAGCATCTGACGGCTGAAATCCTCGAGCTGGCCGGCAACGCGGCCCGGGACAACAAAAAGACCCGCATCAACCCCAGACAGCTGCAGATGGCCATCCGCAACGACGAGGAGCTCAACAAGCTGATGGGACTGGTGACCATCGATCAGGGCGGGGTGCTGCCTAATATCCAGGCCGTGCTGTTGCCGAAGAAAAGCGCTGTGAGCATCAAAAAGAAGTGAAGCGTCCAAAATTTAATCTAATAACAGGACAAGGTCAGGACCAATCTTATTAAATCCTTTGACTAATTAACAGTAAGAGTAAATAAGGGTAACCTGGTAGATGTAATACATTTGGATTTTCAGATAGCCTTATATAAGGTACCGCATTGTAGAATCATGGCAAAGTTCAGTGTACGTGGAGTCAGGTGACAGGTAGCGGAATGGATAGCAAGCTGGCGACAAAACAGAAAACAGAGAATAGGGGTTACGGTTAGCTGCTTGGAGTGGCAAAAAGTGGGAAGTGGTTTAACACAGGGATCAGTGCTGGGACCACTGCTGTTCACAATTAACATTAACGATTTGGATTCGGGAATCAGAAGTACAATTTCAAAATTTGACGATGATACCAAATTGGGGGGTACAGTTAATACAAGGGAAGAATGTGTCAAAATGCAAGAGGACATTAATAAACTTGCAGAATGAAGAATAAGGTGCTCACATATTGTTTGGATAATAAGTCTAAACAGGATAGAGGAGCAATGGGATCGAGAGCTACAGATACACAAATTACTAAAAGTGGCAAATAAAAGTAGCTTCGCCAGCGTTACCGTCTGACAAAGACACTCGCTCTCAATCTGTGAAAAGATAATGACCATGAACTGGGACTGAAGCCGAACACATCCTCAGTTACAGTGCGGCCCGGCCCGGACATCTCCTTCTCCCTGTTTTATATCTGTAAACAATTTTACAACACCAAGTTATAGTCCAGCAATTTTATTTTAAATTCACAAGCTTTCGGAGGCTTCCCCCTTCGTCAGGCTTCCCCCTTCGTCCCACCTTCATGTCCAGCACTGGAGAGAGAGAAACAGTATCAGTCTTACACTCCTATCAGTGTCTAAATCACGCACACTAGCAATATCCACCTTCATATTCAGCACCAGCGAGAGAGAGGGAGGCAGACACGGTGAGAGAGACAGAGAGCGGTGAGACACAGTGACAGACAGACGTAAACCGTATTAGTTCCAGACTGACCGGTAAAGTTCCGTTTTATGCAGAAAGATCGCGTTGGAGAGACAGAAGATGCAATCTAATCTCTCACTGATATTATACAAGGGACAGACACACTATTAATCCCACACTCAGGGACAGTGCAGAGTGACAAAAACAATGGGCCACATTGAACCCTCTTTTGCCTGTTGTACCATCTGAAGTTTTGCAGCTCAAGGCTGTTCGATATTACTCTTAGTAACCGAGAATTTCACTCCGATTAAATTAATCTGGGTCTGTTGCTGTCAGATATTAATCCTACACGGTCCCAGCAAATACACCAACTCCCACTTTCCTCCCATGTTTCTCCAGGATTGGTTTGAGAAATCCTCCCTCCAGTTTCGGAGTCACACGTTTATTTATCAGCAGAGGGGCCAAAATTGAACTGGATCCTTTGGCTTATTACACAGCCGCCCACTTTATCTATGAAAGGCTCTTTACCATCAAAAGATATTGACAGGAACAGCAAGGATGGAAACATCTCGTTTAATAGTTAGAGATTGTAAAGTCAGTCTGGATTCCAGCGTTAGGCACTGGTGGAATCCCATCTTTTTCCCATTCTGGTGCCTGTTCCTGCACTGCCTGTGGACCCCATTCACTCTGACCTTTCCCCCAGCCCCACTTCCTTTGCTCAGACTCTGAAAAATTCCAATTGGGGAAAGTTTCCATCGATTTTTGTATTGGGAATTATACCAGATATCTGCGCATGCGTGATTCAGCCCAGCCCCCAGCGCTGGTTGTTGGTGAACAGAAGAGCGCATGCGCGCTCCCCTCCCCCAGCTCGGCCTGTGGGCGCCATTCCCTCAGTGAGCGGAAGAAGATGGTTTAAAACAGCGGGAATGGAGAGATCACGGCCCCCGGGGGAAGGGAGCAAAGAGCAGCCTCGTTACAGCAGCTCATCGCTTCGGGACCGTGTCCGCAGATGGGCTCAGATCGGCATTGAGTCCGGGGGAAGGTCAGGGGGAGTCCGGGGGCTGTTTGTCAGAGGCAGAGTGGATCAGGAACTGGTCCAGGAACATCGAGTGAGCGGGGGAAGGGAGTGGTGATTCTCTGGCTGTTTGTGTACAGGGTGTGTCCAGGGTAAGGGAGAGAGAATGGGAAGAAACTGCTATTTGAAATCGTTGCCTCTTTCTCTCCCCAAACCAGTGATGAATGTTCCTGGTTTATTTCCAGTCTCACCCCATTTATTGTTCCTGGACAGTGAAGAGTGGAAACAGAGCCGGACAGTAAGGATGTGGGGAGTTATTAAAAGAGCAGGCACCAGGTGAGAAGTTGAAGGACACATTTTAAACAACGGCTGTTTGCTTTCAGTTGAACGGTTAATCCCCGGGTGAGGGGCTTAGAAACCTGACCCGAACATCGGGTAGTCCCATTCATGGACCAGTGCAGGGGTTGGGTTGTGTCTGGATGTCTCCAAATTGTTATAAAACAGCCCAACACACCTGCTCTGCAGAAGCTGAGTGCTGCAGTATTGCAGTGTAGTCAGATGCTGATACTGTTTGTATCGCTGGTTTTCAATTGTGGATATTCAAAATAATTATTAACAGATTTTAAATTGATCACTTTTGTATTTTCCACCTCAACTGTTCTTGAGTTACAAGAGATACGTTTCTTTTTACAGGCAAACCCTTGAAGGAGCCAGATTCAATGTGAAATTTCGTCCACCCGAGGCAAAGGAACAGTGCTGCCAACTCCTTCTCACACACAGTATGTATATTATCACTCACAGAGCACGGAGACACAGACAGCTCATCAGTTCCACAGTCTCAGACAGCAGAAGTAGTCAGTCCCACACTGATCCCAAAGTTCCAGAGACACATTTTCAATCCAACAGTCAAACAGAACAGGTGAGGCAGACTCTGTTCCATTTCTCCCGAACTCAGTCCCGCTGACAGGTAGATACAAAAATCCCAGTCCAAAGTCTCGCTTTCAGATTGTCAATTTCACAAAAGGGCAACATTAGCCATGAATTAAATACCAGATACCCCGAGATTCCAATTGAATACTAGCCCAGAACTCACACACACACGTGAGTTTAATACATGCAGTATCCATTCGAATAGTGTACCATTCGAATACAAATTACCTGTCCAAAACTCATGTATAGTATCAGATTGAGAAATGCTGTGACAGTATAACCTGAGAAACAAATTAGATACCAGTTTATACTACACTCATAGTATGAGATTTAAAGATACATTATCAATGCTATCAGCACAGACTGAGATACACACTACATACCAGTCCAAAAATGTTACAAAATAAAATGTAATAATGCAGTATCAATTCATTTAGTGCAGACTGATCTACACATTATATAGCAATTCAAAAATGTCACCATGTCAGTTTGAAAGATATATTATCATTCACAATATTACTCAAAGAGATACAGATATAATAGTAGTCCAAAAGCACACAAATTATCTGATTAAAACCTCCAGCAACAAATCCTGAAGTTTATCCAAATTTACCAATTAAATAATGAAAAATATTATTTAAACATTGAGTTATTAAAGCTACAGTATTGAATACCATAAAGTAATCTGAGAAAATAATTACATCCAGATACAGAATGAATCTCACATTCACACACAGTACCAGAGATGGCAGATACAGAATGAACCTCACACTAACACACAGTACCAGAAATTGACAGATACACAATGAATGTCACACTCACATTACTGCAGACTGAGTTACACATTGCATACCCGTTCAAAGATCTCATAATGTCAGATTGAAAGATACTGTATCAATTCCATTAGTTCAGACTGAGCTACATATTAGATATATTGGTAAATACTCATAGAGTATTTTACTGAAATAAACATTATCAATACCTTTGGTACAGATTGAGCTACACATTATATACTAGTCCAAAAACCTCATAAAAGATCAGACTGGAAGATACAGCTTCAATTCTATTAGCACTGCCTGAGCTGTACATTACATCCCAGACTGAAAATCCCATAAAATATTCGACTGAAACAGAGAGTATCGATTCCATGAGTGCAGACTGAGCCACACGTTATATAGCAGTCCAAGAATCTCATAATATATCAGACTCAAAGATACAACATCAAATTCATTAGCACAGACTGAACTATATGTTACTCAACAGTCCAAAAATCTCATAGAGTAACAGATTGAATGATTCAATATCACTTCCATTATTGAAGACTGAGCTACACATCACATTCCAGTCCAAAAATCTCATACAATATCAGACTTAAAGATACAGTATCAATTCCTTTAGTGCAGGATGAGCTACATATTACATACCAGTCCTAAAATCTCATAGTGTTAGACTCAGATACAGACTTAATCCCATTATTGCAGACTGAGCTACACATTACATACCAGTGCAGTAATTTCAACAGAAACAGACTGAAAAGTACATTATCATTCACAATAAAGTTCAGAGATTAAGATGTGGCATTACTCCAAAACTCACACACGTTGTTTGATTAAAGAAAACCGGAAAGTGTATCCATATTAACAAATTAAATATTCGAAGAACTGTATATACTCTAAAGTATTAAAAATACAGTTTCAAATCCGATACTTTTATCTGAAATAAGAATACAGAATGAATCCAGACTTGCACATTGTCTCAGAGACTGAATTACAGAATGAATACCACACTGAGATAAAATAGCAGAAAATGGCAGATATAGAATGTATCCAACACTCACAGACAGTACCAGAGACTGACAGGTACTAGAGATGGACAGATACAGAATGAATCCAACACTCACAGACAGTACCAGAGACTGACAGGTACTAGAGATAGACAGATACAGAATGAATCCATCACTTATATGTAGTACCTTAGACTGACAGATGCAGAATATACCCTACGCTCACACTCAGTAGTGGAGACTGATAGATACAGAATGAATCCCAAACTCACGCACAGTACCAGAGACAGACAGGTAGAGAATAAACCCCACTCTCACACACAGTCCCAGAGACAGACAGATACAGAATAAACCCCACTCTCATACACTGTACCAGAGACTGACCTCTACTGGACGTAAGCGAGAACTGTAAAAGAACGGAACAAATTCACATCATCTGTCATGGTTGCAGAAACAGGACAATGCAATGTGAGGAATGTCTCTGTCTGTAACAATTACTCTCGTATTTTTGCACATTGTGATAGTGAAAAATGAAGACAATTGATTTATAATAAGGTTTTTGTTTTACTCATTCGATAGTTGTGAATTTACCCCTTTATATTTCAGTGTACATTGCACAGTATTTCTCTCTGGTTTCTCAGGACACGATTTACATTGCTCCTCTACCCCGTTTAGACTCTTCTTTTCCAAGCAGTATATGGCCTCCTTATTCCCCCAAGTGAAACGCACCACCTCACACCTTTCTATATTGAAATTCAATGGGAATTTACACGGCCGTTCTGTATGCTTATTTTGTCACAGTCTTCCTCAGAATAGACAATACCCCCTAAATTAATTAGAAGAATTTAACACAGCATTACAAATATGTTTGGTCTAACAAAATGTACTTGCAGCACGTCTCCATTCCTCGTTTTTATAAATCCCACTCGTGCAATATAATGTGAAGAATGAGTTTATCTTCTGTCCCTCTCTCATCTGCAAACTTCAATGACCCGTGGTTTGGGGACATCTACTGGCCGGAAGCAGAACTGCAACAATTCGGAACAAATTGCTGAAACCGGATAATGTGCAGTGTGAGAGTGTTTGTGATTGGTGGCAGGAATTAAATCTGATTATTCATATCTGCCCATTAACCTTTAGTGTTTGTTATTGAACATTGAACAGAGCCGGACAGTAAGGATATGGGGAGTTAGAAAAAGAACATCTATTGCAGGCATCAGGTGAGCTGTTTGAAGGACAAATTTTAAACAGTGGCTGTTTTGTTTCGGTTTAATGGTTAGTCCCATGGGAGAGGTGATTAGAAACCTGACCTGTACAAAGTTTCCCGCCCCATCGGGTAGTCCCATTCATGGATCAGGGCAGGGGTTGTGTTGTGTCTGGATGTCACTAATTTGTTGTAAAACAGCCCAACTCACCTGGTCTGCAGAAGCTGAGTGCTGCAGTACTGCAGTGGAGTCAGACACTGACACTGTTTGTATCGCTGGTTTTCATTTGTGGATATTACAATGATTATTAACAAAGAGATTCAATTAATCACTTTTGTATTTTAGACTTCACCTGTTGTTAAGTTACAAGCGATATTTTTTCTTCCTGCAGGCAAATCCTTGAAGGACCCACAATCAATGTGATGTTTACTCCACCCGAGGCACGTGGAGCAGTCAGTGCAGCCAGCTCCTTCCCACACACAGTAGGTACATTAACACTCACAGAGCACAGAGACAAGGACAGGTCACCAGTCCCACAATCTCAGACAGCAGAAATAGCCAGTCCCATACTCATCCCAATCCAGCAGTCAAACAGAGCAGGAGGGACTGACGGAATTTCCAATTCACAACAACTCAGTACCGCTGACCGGCAGATAAATAATTCCCAGTCCAAAATCACACCCAGTATCAGATTGAAAGGCTCTGTGTCAATCTCACGTTAGTTCAGCCTTAGCTACAAATTAAATCCCAGCTAGAACTGACACATGGGACCGATTGATAGGTACAGAATGAATCACAATAATGTACCCCGAGATTCAAATTAAGTACCAGCCCACAACTCTCACACATTATGAGTTTAAAGATGCAGTATTTATGACCACATTGTACACTGAGATACAAATTAGATACCAGTTCAGATGTTACCCAAATTTGACTTACATATTTGTCCAAAAACCTCATAGTGTCTGAATGCAATGTCCATTTCAATTCCTTTACTGCAGACTGAGGTACACATTAGATACCAGTCCAAAATTCTCATGCAGTATGAGACTGAAAGATATAGTATCAATCCCATTAGTGCAGACTGAGCTACACGTCACATACCAGTCCAAAATTCTCAGTGTCAGGTTGAAAGATACAGAATCAATTCCATCAGTGCAGATTGAGCTACACATTATATACCAGTCCAAAATTCACATAGAGTCTCGTACTGGAAGATACAGTATCAATCCCATTAGTGCAGGCTAAGGTACACATTAGTTACCTGTCCAAAAATCACATTGTGTCAAACTGAAAGGCACAGTATCAATTCCTTTACTGCAGACAGAGGTTCACATTAGATACCTGTCCAAAAATCACGTACAGTATCATAATGAAATATACAGTATCGATTTGATTAGTTCAGACTGATCTGCACGTAACATACCAGTGCAAAAATCTCACACGGTATCAGACTGGAAGATACAGTATCAATCCCATGAGTGCAGACTGAGGTATACATTAGATACCAGTCCAAAAGTTACATTCAGTGTCAAACTGAAAGATACAGTATAAATTCCATTAATGCAGAGTGAACGACACCTTACAAACCAGCCTAAATATATTACACAGTAACAGACTGGAAGGTACAGTATGAATTCCATCAGTGCAGACTGAGCTACACATTATATACCGTGCAAAAATCTCATACATTATCACACTAAAACAATCAATATGAATCCTATGAGTGTAGACAAAGCTACACATTACAAACCAGTCCAAAAATCTCTTGCAGTGTCTGACTGAAAGTTAGAGTGTCAATTCCATTTGTACAGACAGAACCACAGATTACATACCAGGTCAAAAATCTCATACAGTGTCAGCCTGAAAGAAACAATATCAATTCCATTAGCCCAGACTGAGCTACGCAATAAATACGAGTCCAAAAATTTCACAGCAAAAGATTGAAATGTACATTATCTTCAGAGTTTAAGATGTAATCCTACCACAAAACTCACACACGTTGTTAGATGAAAACAAAATCCAATAGTTTATCCATATTGACAAATTAATTCTAGACAAAAGATTTGTATATATCAATGAATTAAACAAACAGTTTCAAGCACTCTACTGTAACCTGAAATAAGAACACAGAACGAATCCAGACTTGCACTTTGCCCGGAGACTGAGTTACAGGATGAATCCCCCACTGAGATAAAATACCAGAGACTGACAGTCACAGAATGAATCCCAAACTCACAGATAGAACCAGAGATTGACAGATACAGAATGAATCCCACATTCACAGACAGTATCAGAGACTGACAGATACTGAATGAATCCCAAACTCACACACAGTACCAGAGACTGACAGATACAGAATGAATCCCACACTCACATTCAGTGCCAGAGACTGACAGATACAGAATGAATCCCAAACTCACACACGGTAGCAGAGACTGACAGATACAGAATGAATCCCACACTCACAGATAGCACCAGAGACTGACAGATACAGAATTAATCCCACACTTACATACAGTACAAGAGACTGACAGATACAGAATGAATCCCACACTCACAGACTGTACTGGAGACTGACAGATACAGAATGAATCCCACACTCACAGACTGTACTGGAGACTGACGGATACAGAATGAATATCACACTAACATACTGACTGACAGACAGAGAATTAATCCCACGCTCTCATACAGTCTGACATCTACTGGACATTAGTGAGAACTGTAACAGAGCGGAATAGTTCACATCATCTGTCGTTGTTACAGATTCAGGACAATGTTCAATGTGAGGAAATAGTTTCTCCCTGTAACTTTTGCTCTCGTATTTTTTTCATATTTTGTCAGTGAAAAATTAGACAATTGATTCATAATAAAGTTTTTGTTTTGATCGTTCGAAAGTTGCCCCATTATATTTCACTCTACATTGCACAATATTTCTGTCTGATTTCTTATGACACGATTTATATTAATTCAAATAAACCGAACTGAAACAGAAATAAAAACTGAGCGCAAATCTGAAAGTTTCAACGGCGACCGTCAAAAGTGAAAGGGATAAAATATAGAAAAAATTAAAACCGAAAATGCTGGAAAGACTCAGCAGGTCCGGCAGCATCTGTGGAGAAGGGAAGCTCGGGTTAACGGTTCAGGTCAATGACCCTTCTATAGATCAGAAAGGTTAATCCGACATAATGTAAATAAGGAACGGGAATCAGCAGAGGGAAAAACTTCAGAAAATCAATTAATTTCACAAATCCGGGCAATTGTGTCCTGTATCCATCGTACAGATCAGGGCAAATAATAATACAAAGGAACAGTTAAATTCAACGTTATGGGGGAAGAAATGAAATTTAAAAGTATTTTTTATATAAATTGGACAAGTTTGGAAACATTATCGCTCTGAACATCATCAAATTCGGTTCCAGTCTTGGTGTTTCTGAATTCAGCGTGCTGGGATTCAAACCTGTTGGAATTAACTGCTTGGAAGGCTGCTATACTCACCATTATAGTGCCTTATTTCACTGGGAGGGAGAAATCGAGTGTTTCTGTGGAATTTCGGACTGAATTGCTCCAATTGGTTTTCTGGCTCTTCAATCACAGACAATAAATCGTTCCCAAACATCAGCCCCTGAACCGACACAACAAGCTGGTGGAATTTCTCATTCATAGATATTAAATAAGGGGATGGCAAAAGCGAATAGGAAGAGGTTAGGAAGAAGTCACAAAAACAATTAGGGAAGCAAACAGGAACCACGAAATCAAATTATCAAGGAATATAAAAAGTAAAAGTAAATTATTCTACAGTCACAAAAATAATAAAATGAAAATCAGAATATCTTGAGGGCCACTAAGGGATTCACAAGATAAACTCACAGGTAACGTCAGCGAAATGCCACAAATATTGAATTATTACTTTCCCTCAGTATTTACCCGGGAGATTAACAGGGTGAACATGATATTAGAGGAAGAGGTCAATAAAGATATCAAGGCATTTAAGTTGGAAAGGGTGGTAGAACTCCTGGTCCAGATGGATTGCATCCGCACATATTAAATGAAACAAGGGAAGAGATAGCACAGGCATATATAGGAAAAATCATTGCAGAAAGGAATAGTGCCAGAGGACTGGATGACAGTTAATGTAATTCTTATATTTTGAGACAGGAGATAGATCAAATCCAGGGAACTAAAGACCAGTTAACTAAAGGTCGGTGGTAGGAATGATCACGGAATCTTTTACTCACTGATGCAATCGAAAAACATCTAGAAACCAAAAATATCATATCGAAGAGTCAGCACGGATTTCAGAAAGGGAAGGTTTAATAGTTTGGCAGAAGGTTTGACAGTTTAAATTACAGTACAACATAACTTGTCTACTTTTCAATTCTATTCCTCTAGAATGTGCTGTGTTTGCTTTCTATGGCCTTATCAACCTGTGTTGCTACTTTTAATTATTTGTCAATCTGTACCCCTAAATCCCTTTGCTCTTCCACCCCTGTTATTTTCCAAGCAGTATGTGGCCTCCTTATTCCCCCGAGCAAAATGCACCACCTCACACCTTTCAATATGGAAATTCAATGCCCATTTACACGGCCTTTCAGCAAGCTTATTAAACTCTTTTTTTATTTTTGTATTTTTCCTCAGTATAGGCTATACCCCCTAAATTAATTACAAACATTTAATACAGCATTACAACTACTGCTTTGTCCAATAAAATGTTTTCCATTCCCCGTTTTTCTGAATACCACTCGTGCAATATAATGTGAAGAAAGAGTTTATCTTCTGTCCCTCTCTCATCTGCAAACTTCAATGACCCGGGGATTGGGGACATCTACTGGCCGGAAGCAGAACTGCAACAGTTCGGAACAAATTGCTGAAACCGGACAACGTGAAGTTTGAGCGAGTTTGTGATTGGTGGCAAGTATTAAATCTGATTGGTTTCTTCTGATATCCAATCAAATCGATAAAGGAAAAATATTGTGTCATCAGTTCCAATCACGATCATTGCCTTCCCTCATCCCTCATTAGCATAGGGCTGTGGGGCTGCCTCTTTAATCTGAGCTCGGAGCGGATTTGGTTCATTTCTGAGTCTGAAATTGATTTTCAAAATGCCTGAGGACAAGAAAGCAGCTCTTAAGAAGGGCGCCAAGAAAAGCTTGAGTAAAGCACCAGCCAAGGGCGGCAAGAAGCGGAGAAAGGCGAGGAAGGAGAGTTACTCCATCTACGTCTACAAAGTGATGAAGCAGGTTCACCCCGACACCGGCATCTCCTCCAAGGCCATGAGCATCATGAACTCCTTTGTGAACGATATTTTCGAGCGCATCGCCGGTGAGGCTTCCCGCCTGGCCCATTATAATAAACGCCACACCATCAGCTCCCGGGAGATCCAGACCGCAGTGCGCCTTTTGCTGCCCGGAGAACTGGCCAAACACGCCGTGTCGGAAGGGACAAAGGCGGTGACCAAGTACACCAGCTCCAAGTAAAACTCCACAATGTACTGAAAAAAAAATAAACACAAAGGCTCTTTTAAGAGCCACCCACAGTCTCTCTGGAGAAGCTGTACCGACCCCTCTGTATGGAATCATTTTACTGTAGATAGTTTGATACCAACTGTCTCTCTATAACTCTTGTGCTTTTGTAATTTCTCTTGAAATCTGGAAGATTCTCATAATCACTGCCATGTATAATCTGTGTGTCGCTTTCTATTTAATCCCAATAACCAAAAACGTGTCCCTGATCCTCTCATTCCCGTTCATATTCCGTCCCTTCCTCCACATCTGCCCCTTCAGAGCCGTCTCAAGGCAATGGATTAGACTTCATTTCTTTCTCCTTTTCACGTTTGTTTGTTCATTATTCGGGAATATCACTTTGAGAACCGCAATCCTTTGAAATGCAGCAACCCTGAAAGGGACGTCACACTGAGAACAGAAAAGTCGAAAGACTCTGTCACTGTTCGACTTCTGACACCAGGAGTCTCAGCTCCGGTTTCGATCGCGCTGCAGCTCCTGTGAACAGGGATCAATCCACAATCTGTGGTTTGTTACTTTTACAAAGATTGAGCTGGAATCTGTCCCGTTACAAAATGGGACTTTATTCCCGCCGGATTGAAAGCGAACGGTGAATGGAGCCGGATTTTAAACGGATTGTTAAAGATTCAGGAAGTTTTGACGGGAAATGTGGAATAACAGAGTATAAGCAGAGAGATTTTTAAATCTTTGTCTTAAGGCGACATTATTTACTAAATCCGCTTCTTGTGCTGCAAATATTTTGGCGGGCTTTTCAAATTTCAAAAAAACGGTTCAGTTCGGTATTTTCCGCCCTTTTCTCATTGCCGGCTATTGATTGGCGAATAAAACAGCTCTCTGATTGGGATGTTAGCTAAACCAATGAGATTGACAACAGATTGACCAATTACAAGTGCCCTCACTTTACTCCTCCAGAAGGTATAAGAAGGGCGAGTGCGGGAGGATTTCGTCATTCATCGTGAAATTGTTTGTGAGATTGTGGAAATGGCTGGAAGAGGAAAAACCGGCGGTAAAGCTCGGGCCAAGGCCAAGTCTCGCTCATCCCGGGCCGGAATGCAGTTCCCTGTGGGCCGTGTTCACAGGATCCTGCGAAAGGGGAACTATGCTGAACGTGTGGGTGCCGGAGCCCCGGTCTATCTGGCTGCTGTGCTCGAATATCTGACGGCTGAAATCCTCGAGCTGGCCGGCAACGCGGCCCGCGACAATAAGAAGACCCGTACCATCCCCAGACACCTGCAGCTGGCCATCCGCAACGACGAGGAGCTCAACAAGCTGCTGGGACGGGTGACCATCGCTCAGGGCGGGGTGCTGCCGAATATCCAGGCCGTGCTGCTGCCGAAGAAAACCAGCAATGTGAGCTCCAAGAGCAAGTAAATCGGCCAAGATTTAATCTGATAAACCCAAAGGCTCTTTTCAGAGCCACCCACTGTATCTGTGAAAGGGCTGGTTACTGTCTGAAGAGCCTGACCTATTGATCACAGTTATCCCCGGTCGAAGTTAATATATTACATCACTATCGCGGTTAAAGGAATGGGAGCAAATGTAAGTCACCGAACATATGGGTGACAGGTCAACGGGAGTTGGAGGGAGTTAGAATAGGACAACCGCGATTTGGAGGAGTTCATGTTTACAGAGGAAGGAAGATAGGAAGCTGACCAGGAGAGCATTGGAATAGCCAAGTCTGGAGGTATCAAGGGAATGGATGAGGGTTTCAGCACCAGATCAGCTGAGGCAGGGGCGGTGACGCGCGATGTTTCATAGGTGGAATTAGGTCTTGGTGATCGAGCGGATATGTGGTTGGATGCTCATCTCAGGGTCAGATAGGACACAAAGGTTACGAACGGTAATATTCCGGCTCACACAGTGGCCAGGGACAAGTCTCTGTCCATCCCGGTCCCTGAATCTATCCAGTCCCCAAACAGGACCTGGGTCTGTCCATCCCGGCCCCTGAATCTATGCAGTCCCTCGACAGGACCTGGGTCTGTCCATCCCGGTCCCTGAATCTATCCAGTCCCCACACAGGACCTGGGTCTGTCCATCCCGTTCCCTGAATCTATCCAATCAATCGACAGGACCTGGGTCTGTCCATCCCGGCCCTTGAATCTATCCAATCCCTCGACAGGACCTGGGTCTGTCCATCCCGGTCCCTGAATCGATCCAGTCCCGAAACAGGACCTGTGTCTGTCCATCCCGGTCCCTGAATCTATCCAATCCCTCGACAGGACCGGGGTCTGTCCATCCCGGTACCTGAATCGATCCAATTTCACACTGACTCCAGCTCTAATTCAATTCATAATAGCCACAAATGACCAATCTCCATCCATCCATGTCCCTGAATCTATCCAGTCCCCAATGACCTCAGCTCTGATTAAACACATTGTACCCACACAGGAACTGTCTCTGTCCATTCCGGTCCCTAAATCTATCCAGTCCCCACACAGGACTTGGGTCTGTCCATCCCGGCCCCTGAATCTATGCAGTCCCCTCACAGGACCTGGGTCTGTCCATCCAATACCTGAATCTATCCAGTCCCCACACAAGACCTGGGTCTGTCCATTCCGTTCCCTGATTCTGTCCAGTCCCAATGACTTCAGCTCCAATAAACACATTGTACCCACACAGGAACTGTCTCTGTCCATCCCAGGACCTGAATCTATCCAGTCCCCACACAGGATCATTCTCCATCCATCCCAGTGCCTGATTCTATCCAGTCCCATACTGACCGAAGTACGGAAATGTATAGAGTGCCTTCCACACCGATTTATGTTTATTGGACTATTGGGCGCCTCCTGTCAGCTACAAATCTGAAACTAAAACTGTCCCTCTTCCAACGGTTCCGTAGCGGCATTGATTGATTTTATTATGATAGTGATTGTATTGGAACTGTAGTGTGCCTCATTTATTGAATTTAAATTATATATTCCGCCTTTTTTTCTGGAAATCCTTGAATATCAAGCCGGAGTCTGTAAGGATTGTGTCTGAATTTGTATTTCCTATTTGAGGCTGGTGAAAATTTTATAAAGGACGGTAACTAAATGCTGGAGGCGGAGCTTGAAGTTTCACGTCCGCTTGTCCGTCATTCTAAGCCAGTCTCCTCCTCTCCCGCACTTCATGCTCTGTCTGTCATTCAAACACTCCTCCCCGCCCTCTCGGATATGTGCCTTTCTCAACCAGTTCGGGGCGGGCTTGATAAATACAGAAGAAAGGCGAGAGTCTTTCATTCAGCAGCGATCTGAGTGAAGAATCATCATGTCTGGCAGAGGTAAAGGAGGCAAAGGACTGGGCAAAGGCGGAGCCAAGCGGCACCGGAAAGTGCTTCGTGATAACATCCAGGGTATCACCAAACCAGCCATCCGCCGCCTGGCACGATGTACAAATCTCCAGAGAAAGGGGGGAAAGGCGTGCCCAACGTGGCCCTCATCCTGATGGCCACCTTTGTGTGCGGCTGCATCAAGCTGTGCATAGACCCTCAGTACGCAAACACAAAGTGTCAATACGTGCTGAGGTTCTACCTGTCCCCGGTGTTGAGAAGGATGGGCCTGGCCACGCTGCCACGGAACGCTCCGTCCAGTTGGACCGTTCCGCCCCACCTGTGCTTCGTGGAAAGGTTTGTGCAGGAAAACACCTTTGACCACAAGGCGATCAGCAAGTGGTCCGCACGTAACGTCCTCGAGACCCTGAGGGAAAAGGAGATGGTGGATCCTGTCGGTTGGTTCCCCGAGCAGACTGTCAATGTCATTTGGCAGAACGCCTCATCGCCAGAGCTCTCAAACAAGCACCAAGACCCAGCTTGGCTGGTAGTGAGAAGGGCCCTTCCCGTCAGATCCTTCATGCACTCCCGGGCTCTCAGCGCCACCGCGCGCTGTCCCAGAGGAGGCTGCGGTGGAGACGAGACCGTCACCCATCTCCTTATGGAATGTGCCTTTGCAAAGAAGGTCTGGAGAGAGATGCAGTGGTATCTGTCCAGGTTCGTCCCGAGCAGTTCCGTAACACAGGTTTCTGTGCTCTACGGGCTGTTCCCGGGGACGCACACTGAGACGGACATCAGCTGCTGCTGGAAGACCATCAACTCGGTGAAAGACGCCCCTCGGTCTGCCCGAAACTTGCTGGTCTTCCAGCACAAGGAGCTGTCCTCGACCGAGTGTTGCAGACTGGCACATTCCAAGGTCCAGGACTACGTGCTGAGGGACGCACTGAGGATGGGTGCGGCCGCCGCAAAGGCCCTGTGGGGAAAGGCAACCGTTTAGAGCCTTCCCGCCATTGTAAACCGAGGGGCTGCAATCAGGGAAAAACCCCCTCGGGCAAAATGTAAAATTCAAATTGCTGTAATGTACCTGTAATGAATCTGAAATGGACCAGAAATGAATCTGTAAGCAATAATCTGTGTTGAGTATGATGCAATGAGACACCCTAGAGTGTCATGAACTGCAATGATGTCCAATGTGTTCATTGTACTGCACTTAACGTAACCTGCAAATTGTATAATCTGTATTGTGTACGTTTGGAAAGTGATATGACAACTGTTTTGTATGTACTGCTGCAAATTTTATGAATAAAGTATATTTTTTGGAAAAAAAAATAAAAAATCCGCCGCCTGGCTCGCCGTGGCGGTGTCAAGCGGATCTCGGGTCTGATCTACGAGGAAACCCGCGGGGTGCGGAAGGTTTTCCTGGAGAATGTGATCAGGGACGCGGTCACCTACACTGAACACGCCAAGCGCAAGACGGTCACTGCCATGGATGTGGTGTACGCTCTGAAACGGCAGGGCCGCATTCTCTATGGATTCGGCGGCTGAACGACTCGACCCTTTCTAACCGGACACAAAACAAAGGCTCTTCTAAGAGCCACCCACCGCCTCACAGAGAGAGCACTGACCTGGGAACTGGTGCGGGGTTATGTGGGGCTGGGGAATAGTTTTATAATTAAAGAGTTTTCTGTGACACACAGTAC
This sequence comes from Heptranchias perlo, assembly GCF_035084215.1. NCBI lineage: Eukaryota > Metazoa > Chordata > Chondrichthyes > Hexanchiformes > Hexanchidae > Heptranchias > Heptranchias perlo. The sequence goes on from NW_027139666.1 coordinate 1,173,878, forward strand.
GGTGAAGTGGGATCGGCGGCGAGCGGCACCGGTTACTGAGAGGGAACTTTCCCTTATTGAGTGCACTGAATTGTCCAGGGAACGTTACAAGTGAGTTTACCCCGAGCCGAATTCCCCACTCAGTGAATTGTTCCTTCACTCCAGTCGCTCTGTTTTGGTTCTATTTATCAGTCAGATATTGTGATGTGGGACCGGGGGTTTCCATGGGAGAACAGGTTGAGCTGAGCCGCTGTGATAAGGGCCCAGCTTGTGATATGGATTTTCCCTCTGACGGTTGTTTCTGACTCTGATACTGAGAGGGTTTGTGAAATTGAACCGTTTGAGCTCAGTCATTGGGGACCTGGAATTACCACAGGCCCAACTGGCAAAGCCAGCTCTAAACTGGGGCTACTTCTCATTGGTTGCTTTGCTAGAAAAATAATTTCCATAACCAATCGGAGAGTCGACAATAAGAAAACGGACAAATTATTGGCCACAATTGACCGATTTTTAAAAATTTGAAAAAGGCCGCCAATTTCAGTGTATGAAATAAGTGAATTACTCGGCCATGTCGTTTTTACACAAAGACTTAAAATCTCTTTGTAATAATGTTATTCCGTATTACACGTCCCAAATTCCGAGCGCTGTTTCAAAAACACATTGTCTATAACTTGCGGAATATAACCCCAATCATAGATTGCTGATATGGACAAATTTCACTTCTACCTGTAAAAATAACAAATTCCAGGTTATCAATTGATTCCGTTGCAGGGACTGAACAGGAACCATGTGTCCTGAAAACGGAATCATTGACGAAGCCTGAAAATGAGCTAATTCTTTTCTCCAATCGTTCTTTCTGGATTGTGACACTGCGGGGAACGTGCTGCTAATATGCGGGATATTAAGATCAGTAATTAATTACTTCAGAGATTGGCTCCACAGTGAGAAAGAGGAAGGAACTGAATTCTGATCCATAGCCCTGAAAGTGGTGATTCACGGGAAAACCAGGGGCGGTGTAAATCTGAATGAGAGCGATAGCAAAGCAAAAGGGAATTGAACGGACCCCGGATCCGAGTTCACTTTATTGGGCAGTAAATTCAACAGAGACAAACATTAAAATGGAGTAGTTTTACTGACTTTCTTTCAATTTATCTACCAGATTCAAAGGATGATGACAGAGTAAAGCAGCAATTCTGTATCTGTCAGTCTCTGGTGCCGTATGTGAGTGGGATTCATTCTGAATCTGTCAGTCTCTGGTACTGTGTGTGACTGTGGGATTCATTCTGTATCTGTCAGTCTCAGGTACTGTGTGAGTGTGGGATTCATTCTGTATCTGTCAGTCTCTAGTACTGTGTGTGAGTGTGTGATTCATTCTGAATCTGTCAGTTTCTGGTACTGTGTGTGAGTGTGGGATTCATTCTGTGTCTGTAAGTCTCGGGTACTGTGTGTGAGTGTGGGATTCATTCTGTGTCTGCAAGTCTCGGGTACTGTGTGTGAGTGTGGGATTCATTCTGTGTCTGTCAGTCTCTGGTGCTGTGTGTGAGTGTGGCATTCATTCTGTATCGATCAGTCTCTGGAACTGTATTTGAATGTGGGATTCATTCTAAATCTCTCAGTCTCTTGTCCTGTGTGTGAATGTGGGATTCCTTCTGGATCTGTCCGTCTCTGGTACTGTGTGTGAGTGTGGGATTCATTCTGTATCTGTCTGTCTCTGGTACTGTATTTGAATGTGGGATTCAATCTAAATCTGTCAGTCTCTTGTCCTGTGTGTGAGTGTGGGATTCATTCTGGATCTGTCAGTGTGTGGTACTGTGTGTGTGCGTGCGATTCATTCTGTATCTGTTAGTCTCTGGTACTCTCTGTGAGTGTGAGATTCATTCTGTATCTGTCAGTCTCTGGTACTGTATTTGAATGTGGGATTCAATCAAAATCTGTCAGTCTCTTGTCCTGTGTGTGAGTGTGGGGTGCATTCTGTATTTGTCAGTCTCTGGTACTGTGCGTGAGTGTGTGATTTATTCTGTATTTGTCAGTTTCTGGTCCTATGTGTGAATGTGTCGTACATTTTGAACCTGACAATGTCTGCTACTGTATGTGAGTGTGGGATTAATCATTTTTCTATCAGTTTCTTGTCCGGGATGTGAGTGTGGGATTCTTTCTATCTCGGCAATCGCTGGTTATGTATGAGTGTAGAATTCATTCTGTATCTGTCAATCTCTGGTAAAGTATGTGAGTGCTCGATTCATTCTATTTCTGACAGTTTCTGGTGATGTGCGTGAGTGTGGGATTCATTCTGTATCTGTCAGTCTCTCGGACTGTGTGTGAGTGTGGGATTCATTCTGTATCTGTCAGTCTCTGGTGCTGTGTGTGAGTGTGGGATTCATTCTGTATCTGTCAGTCTCTGGTGCTGTGTGTGAGTGTGGGATTCATTCTGTATCTCTCAGTCTCTGGTGCTGTGTGTGAGTGTGGGATTCATTCTGTATCTGTCAGTCTCTGGTGCTGTGTGTGAGTGTGGGATTCATTCTGTATCTGTCAGTCTCTGGTACTGTGTGAGAGTGTGGGGTTAATTCTGTAGTTGTCAGTCTCTGGTACTGTGTGTGAGTGAGGGATTTATTCTGTATCTGTCAGTCTCCTGTACTGTGTTCGAATGTAGGATTCATTCTGGATCTGTCCGTCTCTAATACTGTGTCTGAGTGTGGGATTCATTCTGTATCTGTCAGTCTCTGGTCCTGTGTGTGAGTGTGGGATTCATTCTGTATCTGTCAGTCTCAGGTACTGTGTGAGTGTGGGATTCATTCTGTATCTGTCTCTCTCTGGTGCTGTTTGTGAGCTTGGGATTCATTCTCTATCTGTCTGTCTCTGGTACTGTATGTGAGTGTGAGATTCATTCTTAATCTGTCAGTCTCTGGTCCTGTGTGTCAGTGTGGGATACATTCTGTATCTGTCAGTCTCTGGTACTGTGTGTGAGTGTGCGATTCATTCTGTATCTGTTAGTCTCTGGTACTCTGTGTGAGTGTGAGATTCATTCTGTATCTGTCTGTCTCTGGTGCACTACATGAGCGAGGGAATCATCTGGTTACTGTCAGTCTCTGATACTGTGTGTGAGTGTGGGATTGATTCAAAGCCTGTCAGTCCCTGGTACTCTATGTGTCAGTGTGATTCATTCTGAATCTTTCAGTCTCTGGTCCTGTGCGTGAGTGTGTGATTTATTCTGTATTTGTCAGTTTCTGGTCCTGTGTGTGAATGTGTGGTACATTTTGACCCTGACAGTGTCTGCTACTCTCTGTGAGTGTGGGATTAATCATTTTTCTATCAGTTTCTTGTCCGGGATGTGAGTGTGGGATTCTTTCTATATAGGCAATCTCTGGTTATGTATGAGTGTAGAATTCATTCTGTATCTGTCAATCTCTGGTAATGTATGTGAGTGCTCGATTCATTCTATTTCTGTCAATCTCTGTACTATAAGCGAGTGTGGGTTTAACTCAGCATCTGTCAGTCTCTGATACTGTGTGTGAGTGTGGGATTCATTCTGTATCCGTCAGTCTCTGGTACTGTGTGTGAGTGTCGGATTCATACTGTATCTGTAAGTCTCTGGTACTGTGTGCTGGTAAGATTCATTGTGTTTCTCTCAGCCTCTGGTAATGTGTGTGAGTGTGCGATTCATTCTGTATCTGTCAGTCTCTGGTACTGTATGTGAGTGTGGGATTCATTCTGCATCTGTCTGTCTCTGGTACTGTGTGTGGGTGTGAGATTCATTCTGTATCTGTCAGTCTCTCGGACTGTGTGTGAGTGTGGGATTCATTCTGTATCTGTCAGTCTCTCGGACTGTGTGTGAGTGTGAGATTCATTCTGTATCTGTCAGTCTCTGGTGCTGTGTGTGAGTGTGTGATTGATTCAGTATATTTATGTCTGGTGCTGTGTGTTAGTGAGATTCATTCTGTCTCTCAACCTCTGGTAATGTGTGTGAGTGAGATTGCTTCTGTTTCTGTCTGTCCCTGGTAATGTATGCGTGTGTGATTAATTCTGTATCTGTCAGTCTCTGGTACAGTGAGAATCTGGGATTCATTCAGGATCTGTCAGTCTCTGGTACAGTACAAAAGTCTGGATTAATTCCTTGTCTGTATTTTAATTGGAGATCAGTTGACAGTTTGGTGTTTGAAACTCTATCTTGTATATATAAACCTATAAATAGTTTTCCCCATAGTAGTTAATTTTGTAAATATCGTGCACGTTAGAATTTCTTGCTGCAGGTTTTAATGAGAAAAACTGTGTGCTTTTTGGACCGATATTAAACCTGTATCACAGCGAGCACGAATGGAATTAATACTGGATCTCAGTCTCAAACTGAGATTTTTGGATTGCTCTGTAAGGTGTAGCTCAATCTGCACTAATGCAATTGCTACTCTATCTTTCAGGTTGTCACTGTACGAGACTTTAGCACTTCTATGTAATGTGTTGCTCTGGATCTAATCGAATTGAAATTGTAACTTTCAGTTTCATAAAATGAGTGAGTTCTGAACTGGTATCTGATTTTGTTTCTCAGGTTATACTGTCTTTAAGAATCTCTCACTCTGATACTGTATGTGAGTTTTGGACTTGTATGTACTTTGTATCTCAGGTTACAGAATTGTGATGGATACTGCATCTTTTAATGTCATAATGAGTGTGAGTTCTACTCGTTATTTGAGATGAATCTTGGGTTACATTATTGGGGCTAATGCTGTATCTTTCAATTGGACACCGTGTGTCAGTTCTATCTGTTATTTAATTTCTAGCTTAGGCCACACTATTGGGAAATTGACACATTGCATTTCAATCTGATGGTGGGTGTGATATTGGACTGGGATTTATGGATCGACCTGGCAGTTGTACTGAGTTGGGTTGAAATGGAAACAACATCTGCCTCTCCTCTGACTGTTGAATTGAAAGTGTGTCTGTGGTACTTGGGATCAGTGTGGGACTGACTACTTCTACTGTCTGAGACTGTGGAACTGATGACCTGCTGTGCCTCCGTGCAATGTGTGTGATAATGTACCTACTGTGTGTGAGAAGCTGGCTGCACTCTTCCTTGTGCCTCGAGTGGAGGAAACATCACATTTATTCTGGGTCCTTCAAAGATTTGCCTGGAGAAAGAAAAAGTATTTCTTGTAATTGAAGAAGACATGAGTTGGAAAATACAAAGTGATCAATTTAATCTCTGTTAAAAATCATTATGAAAACCAGCCATACAAACAGTGTCAGTGTCTGATTCCACTGCAGTACTGCAGCACTCAGCTTCTGCACACCAGGTTTGCTAAAACAATTTAATGACATCCAGAAACAACCCAACGCCTCCACTGGTCAATGAAAGGGACTGCCCGATGGGGCAGGGACTTTTGTCCAGGTCAGGGTTCTCATCCCGTCTCCCATGGGATCAACCGTTCAACCGAAACCAAACAACCGCTGTTTAAAATGTGTCCTTCACACTTCTCACCTGGTGCCTGCAATAGATGCTCTTTGTATAACTCCCCACATCCTTACTGTCCGGCTCTGTTTCCACTCTTCACTGTCCAATAACAATAAACAGGGTGAGACTGGAACGAAACCAGGAACATTCACTACTGGTTTGGGGAGAGAAAGCAGCAATGATTTTAAATAGCAGGTTCTTCCCATTCTCTCTCCCTTCACCTGGACACACCCTGTACACAAACAGCCCGAGAATGACCTCTCCCTTCCCCCGCTCACTCAATGTTGCGGGACCAGTTCCTGAACCACTCCGCCTCTCACAAACAGCCCCCAAACTCTCCCTGCCGTTCCCGCGGACTCAATGCCGATCTCTGAGCCCATCTGCGGACACGGTCCTGAAGCGATGAGCTGCTGTAACGAGGCTGCTCTTTGCTCCCTTCCCCCGGGGGCCGTGATCTCTCCATTCCAGGCTGTTTTAAACCATCTTCTTCCGCTCACGAAGGGAATGGCGCCCACAGGCCGAGCTGGGGGAGTGGAGCGCATGCGCTCTTCTGCTCACCAACAATCAGCCCTGGGGGCGGAGCTGAGTCGCGCATGCGCAGATATCAGGTTTACTTCCCAAGACAAAAATCGATGGAAACTTTGCCCAATTGTAATTTTTCAGAGTCTGAGCAAAGGAGGTGGGTCTGGGGGAAAGGTCAGAGAGAATGAGGCCCACAGGCAGTGCAGGAACGGGCACCAGAACGGAAAACAGATGGGATTCCACCAGTGCCTAACGCTGGAATCCAGACTGACTTTACAACCTCTAACTATTAAACTGATGTTTCCAAACCAGCTGTTTCTCTCGGTATCTTTTGATGGTAAAGAGCCTTTCATAGTTAAAGTGTGCAACTGTGGAATGAGCCAATAGGTTCTGTTCATTCTTGGACTCTGTGCTGATAATTGAACGTGTGACTCCGAAACAGGGGGGAGGATTCCTCAAACCAATCCTGGAGAAATATGGGAGGAAAGTGGGAGTGGTGTATTTGCTGTGACCGTGTAGGAATAATATCTGACAGCAACAGACTCAGTTTATTTTAATCGGAGTGAAACTCTTGGTTGCTGAGAGTAATACTGAGCTGCAAGATTGCTGAGGGTACAAATGGAAGAGAGGGTTAAATGTGTGACACTGTCCCTGAGAGAGGGATGAATAATGTGTCTGTCTCTGAAATAATATCAGTGAGAAATGAGACTGCAACTTCTGTCACTCCACTGTTGTTAGCAATTGGAATGGAATATCTCCCTATTTGTTATTGGATGAAAACAAGCAATTACAGGTCAGTTTCTCTCTCTCTCTTTTGTACTGTAAATGGAGGTGGGATACTTATCTTGAGCGTGATACAGACACACTGAAAGGAACCGTAAGGCTGATACTGTGCCTGTCTGCATCTCTCTGTCTAGCGCTGTACGTGAAGATGTGATACTGTTTAAAATGTGTGAAACGGACACACTGATGGGAAGTGTGAGACTGGTACTGTGTCTGTCTGTCTGTGTCTCTGTCTGTATCACTCTCTCTCTAGCGCTGTACGTGAAGGTGGGATACTGTTTACTGTGTGTGAAACTGACACACCGATGAGAAGTGTGAGACGGATACTATGCCTGTCTGCCTTTGTGTCTCTGTCTATCTGTTTATCTGTCTGTCTGTCTTTCTCTCTCTCTAGTTCTGTACGTGAAGGCGGGATACTGTTACTGAGCGTAATATGGACACACTGAAACAAAATGAAAGACTGATTCTGTGTCTGTGTGGTGTTGTTGAGACGGTCACTGTCCTTTTACTATGTATGAGCCGGCCTGACGGTGCACTTAACTGTCTCCAGTCCTGTAAAGAAAGATGGAGAGAAACAGCCTCAGTAACGAGCCGTCTCTGGGTGTTGAGAATGGGACGGATAGGACACTAGTTACTATTGTCTGTCAGTCAGTTTAGGAGGAGAGAGAAACACAGAGAGACTGGAGGAGCCCAGAGCGGAAAATTATTATTATCGTCAGAACCAAACATATTCCTGTGTGCGAACAATCTAATAATGTAAAACCAGATGTGGATTATCACAGCCACAGTTGTGATTGGCTCCTGCCCCTGAATCTGGGGACCAGACACTGTGAGGAGCGCCGGCCTCAGAGTGTTTAACAGTTACTGAGCTGGGAAACTACAACTAACCCCCGAGAATCTGCAGCACAGGGCGAGCGGGGAGCAAAGCCTGTCCCTGGAATTGTCAATCTGGAGAACAGTTTATCCTGTGAATGTGAAGATGTGAACATTGTGTCAGAGAGAGTGTGTTAAAGGGGCGGGCGGGCTAGATTAATGTCACTGTGTTTGTGTGGCCGGTCTCATCGCCGGATTTCCGAGACCCTTTTGAGTAAACTTAAAAAAAAATCACCGTTAAGCGATCGCCTTCCTCCCCTGCCGAGTTCCAACGTGGAAATTTAAGGTTAAGTTTCAGTTCAATTCAAGATTTCAGCCGAAAAATGGAGATCATGTCAGCGATCGGGTGAGAGAGCGCGATCAGTGCAGCAATGAAACGGGTTAAAATCGAAACTGGTGCTTTTAATTCGGGTGAAAGTTTTTCGACAGCAAACATTCCGGTGTTAGAGAAAGGAAGGGGCTAGTCTGGGAGTCTGGAGTGCCGGATTTTAATTGGAATTGGGAAGTTTAAGAGGAGAGAGAAACACAGAGAGGCTGGAGGGGTCTGGATCAGACAGCAGGGTGTCTCCGCCCCGTCCGCTCTGTGCCTTTAAGTTGCTCTGTGCCGCCGCCTCTCGTTTCATTTCTGACCCAGCTCTGACTGTCAGAGAGATTTTCGACAGAGTCCCGGACATGACAGACACTGCAGCCGCGGAAACGGCTCCTCCTGCCGCCGCCGCCGCTCAAACCAATGCTCCGAAGAAGAAGAAGGCGGTTCCCCGACCCACCGGTCCCAAATTGGGCGAACAGGTCCTCAAGATTGTGGCGGATTGCAAGGATCGCAAGGGGATATCCCTGGCCGCGATAAAGAAGGTTCTGGCTGCCAAAGGCCTGGATGTGGAGAAGCTCCGGTCCCAGATCAAATAAAGTATCAAGAGAAATGTGGAAAAAGGCTCCCTGGTGCAGATCAAGGGCACGGGCGCCTCGGGCTCCTTCAGAGTCGCTAAGAAGGAAACCCAGGCAAAAGTGGTAAAGAAGGTGAAGAAACAAGTAACCTAGAAATCTCCCGGAAAGAAACCAGCGGCCAAAAAAACAGCCATCAAGAAATTAACGGCCAAGAAACCAGCGGCCAAGAAACCAGCGGTCAAGAAATCGACCACGAAAAAGGCGGCGAAATCACCAATTAAGAAGAAAGCGGCGGCTAAGAAGCCCAAGACCCCCAAACCAGTGAAGGCGAAGCCGAAGAAGGTGGAAAAACCGAGGGCCAAGCCCAAGCGGAAGTCAGCAAAGCCTGAGAAAGCAGCGGGCAAAAAGAAATAAAAAATCAAGTGCAACTTGTGACCATCTGAACCCAACGGCTCTTCTCAGAGCCACCCACGTCTCTCAGAAAAGAGCTGATCCCGGAATCAGATGATTCCTGTCCCGGGGCCATGCTCAGATTTCTGATAGAAATCATTTCAAATAAACCCAGGGTCCTGGTGACTCGCTGACATTCACAACCCACGCCCCAAGCCCACTGTCTAAAATAAAATAGAGAGAATGGGATGTCCGGGCCGCGCCTCACTGTAACTGGCGTGTGTTCGGCTCCAGTCCCAGTTCCTTTTTTCACCCAGATTCAGGTCGATACTCCGTGTCAGGGTAAAACTGGCGGAGATCCGCCGCTATCACAATTCAAACCCCAAATCATGAGATTCTTCAAATCAGCTGGAATCCAGTGTTTGTGAACTGCTGAAACCGTATTGGGGTGCGAATTTGGTCCCCATGGCTGTTCCGTGTGTTTGGGTAAAGAACTGGTTATCGAAGGTGAAGACATTGTGATCCAGGATGAAGCGGATGAGTTGTAGGATGGCGTCCGGAGATTGACTGTTGTTGGTGTTGAGTATTGATGCTGTCGCAGCGATGCCGTCATCGTGGGGGATACTGGTGTATAGTGCCGAGACGTCCATCGTGGTGAGAAGTGTTCCTGGTTCAACTGGTCCGTGGGTGCTGAGTTTTTGTAGGAAGTCTGTAGTGTCGCGACAGAAGCTGGGGGTTCCCTGTACGATGGGTTTCAGGATGCCCTCGATGTATCCAGAGAGGTTCTCACACAGGGTTCCGTTGCCTGATACGATAGGACGTCCGGGTGTGTTGGCTTTGTGTATCTTTGGGAGGCAGTAGAAGTCTCCCACACGGGGAGTACGTGGGATGAGAGCGCGTAGGATGCTTTGAAGGTCTGGATCGAAGGGCTTGATCAGTTTGTTGAGCTGGTGGGTGTGTTCTTTGGTCGGGTCTGCGGGTAACCGCCTGTAGTGTTCCTGGTTGTCCAGTTGTCGGTATGCTTCTTTGCAATAGTCCGTTCTGTTCTGTATGACTATGGCTCCTCCTTTGTCCGCTGGTTTGATGACGATGTTGCGGTTGGTCTTGAGAGCGTTGATGGCGTTACGTTGTGCTCGGGTGACATTCTGGACTGTCTTCTGAGTGCGGCTGATGAATCTGGCATTGACGCATTTCCTGACAGCTTGAGCATACATGTCCAGCTGAGGGCAGCGACCCTCTGGAGGAGTCCAGTTTGACTCTTTCCTCTTCGGTTGCTGAATGTCGGTGGCTGAATGTCAAGGACATTCAGCCACCGACATTCAGCAACCGAAGGGTAAGCGTACTCCAAGGCGGCCTTCGAGACACACGACAACGCAAAATCGTCGAGTAGAAATTGATAGCCAAGTTCCGCACCCATGAGGACGGCCTCAACAGGGATCTTGGGTTCATATCACGCTACACGTTACCCCACCAGCGATCAAATGTTATCTGTTTTTAATATAACGGGTCAGTTGCTGTCTTTTCTATGTTTCTACCTCTCTATCTCTGTTTTTTTTTTGTTTGTTGTTTTTTTTGGTGATTTGTATATTCTGAGACCTGGCAGGTAACACCTGTCTGTCTGCACACTGATTGCCTTGGCAACGGGCAGTTGAAAAAAACTGTCTGTTATCACCAAGATTGTTCTGTGAATTATAAATGCGACTTCAATTCGAGGACTTCATTTCCACATCGTTCACCTGAGGAAGGAGGAAGCCTCCGAAAGCTTGTGAATTTAAAATAAAATTGCTGGACTATAACTTGGTGTTGTAAAATTGTTTACAATTGTCAACCCCAGTCCATCACCGGCATCTCCACATCACTTTCTAAAGAACTTATAGACTTGCATATTAAGCAGCCAGTCGTGCCCAGCTGATAGTCAGGTTACCGTAATCATTTAATGTAATCATTTAACCTCACTGAATGGGTGATGCGGCCGATATTCGGTGAAGGATTCCTGGCTGTTGTGTAATTTCCATTGATTGGGGTTGGCGACATCTACTGGGCGGATACGGGAACTGCAACAGAGCGAGAAAGGATCCGTCAGAAAGCAGTTCAAATGAAGAACAAAATCCAACAGCCTGCAGTGTCTGTTCAGGGTCTGATGTCTAACAACTATCTTAGCATCCTGCATTGTCAGTGATGGTGGTATAGTGGTGAGCATAGCTGTTTTCCACGCAGTTGACCTGGGTTCGATTCCCAACCATCGCAATTAAGTGTTTTTATTTGTTTATTTCCATCAAAAACTCTTGAGTTTGCAATCGAATTTGATACAGTTCAGTTCGACATTGTTTCCAAAACATAAACGGGTTTAATTATAGTAGAATGATTTCAGCCTTCATTTCTTTTCCCTCCAGAAGGAATAGAGGAAAAACATGCTGGAAATAGTGAGCTGCAAAGGGTGTAATGAGAGTGAGGAAGGCAAATGATATGGTAGCCTTTATTTTAAGGGTGTTGGAATATAAGAGTAAGGAGGTCTTGCTGCAATTGTAGTATTAGGAAATATTGTGTAAAATTGGCCTATATTCTGTGAAGATAGAAGAATGAGAGGTGATCTCATTGAAATGTGTAACATTCTTAGACGGCTTGACAGGGTAGATGCTGAGAGGCTGATTCCCCTGGCTGGAGAGTCAAGGACTGAAGCTTATCGTCACAAGATAAGGGGGACGGCTATTTAGGATCGACGTGAGGAAAAATTTCTTCACTCAGAGGGTTGTGAATCTTTGGAATTCTCTACCCCAGAGGGCTATGGATGCTCACTGGTTGAGTATATTCAAAGCTGCGATCGATAGATTTTTGGAATCTCGGGGAATCAAGGGTTATGGGGATCGGGAGGGAAAGTGGAGTTGAGGTCGAAGATCAGCCCTGATCTGATTGAATGGCAGAGAGGGCTCGTGGGGCCGTATAGCCTACTCCCGCTCCTATGTCTTACGTTCTTGTGTAGAGAGCCTTATATCCAAGTGTGCTGATGATACTAAGTTAGGTGGCACAAATAACATTGTAGATGGGAGCAGATAGTTGCAAAGGGACATTGATAGATTCATTTGTAGGCAAAACTGTGGCAGATGGAGTTCAACGTGGGGACGTGTGAGATCATCCACTTTGGATCATAAAAATATAGATCAGAGTATTTTCTAAATGGCAAGAAACTAGGAACTGTGGATGAGCAGAGCAATTTATGGGACCAAGTACAGAATTCACGAAAAGGTGCAAACATTTTTTAAATGGTAATGGAATTTTGATCTTTATCTCAAGAGATCTGGAATAAAAAGGAGTGGAAGATATGTCACAGTTATACAGAGCTCTGGTTAGACCTCATTTAGAGTACTGTGTTCAGTTCTGGGCACCGCACCCCTGACAGGATAAGAATACATTAAATATGAGCAGGAATAGGTGCCTCGAGCCTGCTCCGCCATTCAATAGATGATAGCTGATCTTGAACCTCAAATCCACTTTACCGCCCTATCTCCATATCCCTTGATTTCCTTGTCCAAAAATCTATCAAACTCAATCTTGAATACACTAAACGACTGAGCATCCACAGCCCTCTGGGGTGGAGAGAACAGCATCGATGAAGATAAAGGAAATGAAATGAAATGTGTCATACAGTTCCATCTCGCTGCTCTGTCTGATCATTTTCGTCGCTATTTCCCTGCAGAGGGATTTGAAAATTTGATGGAAAAGCGTTGGGTGAAAGATCCTTTTGCTTTCGAAAATTCTGAATCAATAATGAAGCTAAACTTGATGCTTGAGTAAGAAAACGAGCTGATGCGACTCACCTGTGAGCACACTGAAAACACGCCACACGTCATTCAGTTTGTCATCTTTTTCGATCAGTGCTTTCAAAGAATATCCTCTGTTGAGTAAGATTAGTGTTCTGTTATTGCCGCCGTTCACAACAACCTACATCTGCGAACTGGGATTTTCGACTTTGAGAACAAGAGAAAGAAACCGACTGAACAGCGCACTTGATATGCGTGGAGAGCTTTCATCTTGTGATCCAGATTGGAACGAGATCATGAACAACAGGGAGGCCCACCCGTCACATCAAGTAATGAAACTCAACCAGACCTTTTTTTTACTGTATTTATACTGTATTTTAAAAAAAATTCAAGCAACGTCGATGTTAATTTAAGTTGTGACTTGAAGTTGAATTAGTGAAGTGAAGAGCGAGCATGGATTCACCTTTATTTGGATTTGCTGAAAACTCCAGTCAGAAGATATTATTGTTTTGGGTCCCTGGGGGAAGTACTTTCCTTCCACTGGCTCCCGATGAAACCAGTTTGAGAAACACTGTTCCACATTGTACGGTCAGTGTCTGTTTCGCAAACCGGTTCTGAATTCCTCAGTCTGTATTTCTCGACACTGTTCTGTGGGCGACGCGAGCAATAAAACACTGACCGACACCCGGCGAGTAATGGCGGCCGCAGGCCCCACAATCCCCCGCACCCCAGAAACCGCTCTGTCTCTAAAAAGGTGCTCATTTCCTGATCAGACTGCGCATGCTCCCAGGCCCGCCTTGCATTCCACAGCGCCTCGGCCTTGTCGCTTGTCGCGAGTCCGACTCGGTGGAAACGGGAGAAGAAACCAGGAAGCGGCGGGTCGGACGGGGGAGGCGCTGGGTGATGGGTTTAATGGAGCCCGGGGATCCCCGCCCGCCCGTCCACCCGCCGGGTCCCCCGGCTCTGATTCGGGGCCTGAGCCGCACTCGGTGTTGCTGAGACTCCGCTCAGTAAATGCAGTTTGTTGTTGATCTGCTCCCATTGGCCTCAGCTTTGCCGGACAGAATCAGCCGGGGACTCTGGCTGTGCTGCTCTCCATGGTTGAAATGCCTATAGCTCGCTGTGTAGGCTCACAGGTGCAGAATTACCACTTGGCAGGGTACTGGAGGGCAAACAGTGGCTGGGCCCGAACCCCACCATCACGCAGCACCTTCAGGAGAGAAAGGGAGAAAAATCGAGGATGCGATGAATCTGGATTTCAAACATTGAGGACGTGTCAAGGAGGGAGAGTGTGTGGGATGGGTGATTTACAGCTTAATATGGGCAAGGAGGGAGAGTGTGTGGGACGGGGGATTTACAGCTTAATAGGGGCAAGAAGGGAGAGTGTGTGGGACGGGGGATTTACAGCTTAATACGGGCAAGGAGGGAGAGGGTGTGAAACGGGGCATTTACTGCCTAATTGGGGCAAGGAGGGAGAGTGTAGGACGGGGGATGTACAGCTTAATAGGGGGAAGGAGGGAGAGTGTGTGCGACGGGGCATTTACAGATGAATAGGGACAAGGAGGGAGTCTGTGTGCGACGGGGGATTTGCAGCTTAATATGGGCAAGGAGGGTGTCAGTGTGCGACGGTGGATTTACAGATGAAAAGGGACAAGGAGGGAGAGTGTGTGGGACGGGGGATTTCCAGATGAATAGGGGCAAGGAGGGAGAGTGTGTGGGACGGGGGATTTAAAGCTTCATATGGGCAAGGGAGAAAATAATGTTCCACAGAAACTAGAAATGTTTGTTCTGAATTTCTCTCCTGTACTTGCAGAGATCACTTTCGTCGATGATGAGGACAGATTGCATGGACTAGGCTTGTATTCTCCTGAAAACACAAGATTAAGGGGTAATCTAATTGAGGTATTTAAGATGATTAAAGGATTTGATAGGGTAGATCGAGAGAAACCACTTCCTCTGGTGCGACAGTCTGGAAAAAGGCGGGGATCACCTTAAAATTAAATCTCGGCCATTCAGGGGTGATGTCAGGAAGCAATTCTTCACACAAAGGGGAGTGGAAACCTAGAGCTCTCTTCACTCGAAAAAGCTGTTGAAGCTGGAGGTCAATTGAAAATTTGAAAATTGTGATTGATAGATTTTTGTTTGGACAGAGTATTAAGGGTTATGATACCAAGGAGGGTAGATAGAGTTAAGATACAAATCAGCCATGGTCTAGTTGAATGACGGAACAGGATCGTGGGGCTGAATGGCCTACTGCTGTTCCTATGTTGCCAATGGCAGCCATCAGCAATAAGGCTGTCGAAGGCAAGGGCCTTGTTCACAAATGAACGGACGAGGGAGATGTGGAGAGAGGTGGTGACTAGTCAGGGAGTGTCTGTAATTGAAGGAGAAATGGTGATGGGTCAGGGAGGTCTGTAAATGAAGGATAAATAGTTACAGGTCAGGGAGAATCTGCAAATGAAGGAGAAATTGTGACAGATCAGTGACCGTCTTTAAATGGAGGAGAAATGGTGACTGGTCAGAAAGATTCCATCGCCAAAATTGTGAGATATCACAGATGGACTGCTTACAGGCAGCAATAGGGAGGGACATAGTATCGAAATGAGGGGTCGAGGATATACACCCAGCTAGAGTCAGCATCTTCAGGGGAGGAGAGGGATTGGAACCAGTGATTGTAGAACTGAACCCAGTCAGAGTCAGCACCTTCAAGGGAGGAGAGGGATTGGAACCAATGAGTGTAGAACTGAACCCAGACAGAGCCAGGACTTTCAGGAGAGGAGAGGGTGGGCAACCAGTCAGTGTAGAACTGAAACCAGCCAGAGTCAGGACCTTCAGGGGAGGAGAGTGAGGGGAACCTGTGAGTGTGGAACTGAACCCAGTCAGAGTCAAGGCTTTCAGGGGAGAGAAAAAGCTTAAATAGAAGGGAAAATGTTGGAGATGGTGCGATAGGATTGGATTTCAGCAGAGGGTGGAGGGTGAGTGTGTCGGACGGGGATTTACAGTTTGGGGGAATGAGCGGGAAGAATGTTCCATAGAAACTAGAATTGCCTGTTCTGAATTTCTATCCCGTATTCACAGTGTAAACTCCTTTTACAGGGTATTAGAAGTGGAGGATTTGCAGACGGGAAACTCAAACCAAACATCACGTCAAGATCTGACAGTCACTCATTTCACCGGCACCTGGAGATCATCGAGCTTTGAATATAGAAGGAGAAATGTTTGTCTGTTCAGTCTGTGGGAAAAGATTTCAAATATCAGTTTAACTGGAAAAGCACCGAGAAACACACACCCGAGTGAGTGTTCCAGTGCACTGACTGTGGAAAGAGCTTTAACCAGTTGCACAGCCTGAAAAAAAAATCACACCATTCACAGCAGGGAGAAACCATACACGTGTTGTGTGTGTGGACGAGGCTTCTACTGATCGTCCAACATGGAGAGAGACAAGGACAGCCATACCATGGAGAAACCGTGGAAATGTGGGGACTGTGGGAAGGGATTCAGTTCACCGTCCCAGCTGGAAACTCATCGACGCAAACACACTGGAGAGAGGTCGTTACCCGGCTCCGTGTGTGGGAAGGGATTGAATGCGTCATCCAGCCGACTGAAACACCACCGAGTTCACACTGGGGAGAGGCCGTTCACTTGCACTGTGTTTGGGAAGGGATTCACTTGTTCATCCAGTCTTCTGACACATCAACTTGTTCACACTGATAAGAAACCTTTTAAATGTTCTGACTGTGAGAAGAGCTTTAAAAGTACAAAGGATCTACTGGCACACCAACGTATTCAAACAGGGGAGAGGCCGTTCACCTGCACTGAGTGTGGGAAGGGATTTACTCTGTCATCCAACCTGCTGACACATCAACGTACTCACACTGGAGAGAAGCCGTTCACCTGCACTGAGTGCGGGATGAGATTCACCCAGTCAGCCCACCTGCTGACACACCAGCGAGTTCACACTGGGGAGAGGCCGTTCACCTGCTCCAAATATGGGAAGAGATTCACTCGTTCATCCTACCTCATTGAACATCAACTTGTTCACACTGGTAAGAGACTTTTTAAATGTTCTGACTCTGAGAAGAGTTTTAAAAGTAAAAGGCATCTTCTATCACACCAACGCACTCACACTGGGGAGAGGCCGTTTACCTGCTCTGTGTGTGGGAAGGGATTCACTCGGTCATCCCACCTCATTGAACACCAAATTGCTCACACTGATAAGAGACCCTTTACGTGTTCTGACTGTGAACAGCGTTTTAAAAGAATGGGGGAGCTGCTGAGACACCAACGCACTCACACTGGAGAGAGGCCGTTTACCTGCTCTGTGTGTGGGAAGGATTCACTCGATCATCCCACCTGCTGATACACCAGAGAGTTCATGAGTGACTCCAGGGGTTGGACTCTGCTGTTAATCACATCCAGGACTGAACCACGTTCATTCTGACGGTTGGGGTTTCTTTCTGATGTTAATACCCCCTTTAACTGGGCTGGAGTTAATATTCTGTACAAGTGTTAAATAAATTAGCTTTCTTTTAAACACAATGGGCTCAAAATTGGGTCGTGTAGCGCCCGTTGTTTCTGCGCTACGTGGCATCTCGAAGTGCCAAGATAGCTCCGTGCGGACGTTCCCAGCGTGACGTGCACCGGTCGCCATCTTGGACTAGGTATTAGCACGTGCGCAAATACCGAACGCCGGCAGCTTGTAAAGTAAGGAGATAATGGATACAATCAGTGTGCAACGCTGATTTAAAGTGACAGACACCATTTTGGATCTTAAGGTTCAACTCAATGCAGTCCGACCCATTGACCATCTGATCATGTCTTAGAGTGCCTGGAGGACCCCCGACCAGCGCTTTTTAAAGTGACCATGCAGGATGTACAGGATAGCGGGTGGATTATTGGTCGTGGCTGCTGATGCATTTGTGACTGTTTTTGGAGGTATCCTAAGCTGGGACATAGCCTAACAGTTAGAGCCAGGACTTGCAGGAGTGAAGTTAGGAATCACTTCTACACGCAAAGTGTGGGAGAAGTTTGGAACGTTCTTCTGCAAATGACAGTTGATGCGGGCTCAATTGTGAATTCTAATTCTGAGATTGATAGATTTCTGTGAATCAAGGGTGTGAAGGGATATGGGGCTCAGGCCGGTATACGGAGTTAGGCCACAGGTCCATCATGATCTCATTGAAAGGCGGAACAGGCTCGAGAGGCTAAATGCCACTTCCACTTATTGCCTCCTGTTATGAGCCACCTTCTCCTGCATGAAAGCGAGACATGTATCTGGGTGATGTGCTTGTCATGGGTGAATAGCTATCAGTGAGTGTGTCCTGTGGCTTGCAACAGTGGTAATGTGTAATGGTGAGAGGAAGCATCTGACTGAAAGAGTTGAGTAATGATTGTTGAGTTTGTTGGCATGTGGGCGATGGGGGGAGGAGTGGGTGTACAATGCCTGGTGCAGTTGGTAGGAGACGACACTTGACAGTTGACCTTACTCAACTTTGACCACTCGTGTCAAAGTATTGAATTTCTTCCTGTAAGGCATCCATGTTCATGGTGCTGTGCGCCTGGCATTGACTTCGTCCCCTGGTGGCTCCCACTGCCTTTTGGTCATTTGTCTGGAGGGCGTCTTGACCCCTTGCGGATATAGGATGTCCCTTTGTCTGACCACCTCCTGCACCTCTGCAGAGAGCCATGTTGCACGCACTCTTGCAGGCTCAGATTGGCAGATTGGAGAGGTCTGGCATACAGATTGTCGGATGTGAGATTTCGTAGTGTGCAACCTTTATTCAATGTTTAACACAACTCATCAGTTTGTAAACATAGGGTAAGGGTAAAATAGTGTAAAGCATCTGTGCTTTACATGTGTGATGTGTGATCTCCGTGCTTACATTAGGCTTAGTTTTATCTTCAAAGAGATTTGAAGAGACACACTCTCCCTTTAAGAGATTGGAGCCACCCACCACTCCCCCAACCCCCCCACCCCCCATGCTGGTCGAAAATGAGCATTTCTATATCTACCCTATCGAATTCCTTTATAATTTTAAATATCTGTTTCAGATCACCCCTCAACTTTCTAAACTCAAGGGAATGCAAACCAAGTTAATACAACCGGTCCTCATAATTGAACCATTCAAGCCCCAGTACCATTCTGGTGAATCTACACTGTCCCCCTTCCAAGCCCAATATATCCTTGGTGAGGATCAGTACTACAGATGGGCTCTGACCAAGGCTCTGTAGAACTGAAGCATCACTTCCTCCCCGTTTTATTCCAGCCCTCGATATAACGGCCAACATTCCATTCGTCTATGGTTATTTTTTGTATCTGTGCATTAGCTTTTAGCGACTTGTGTACATGGACATCCAAATCCCTTTGCTCCTCCACCGTCCCCAGTCTCTCACTTTAAGAAAATACTCCAATGTTTCCTTCTTGCATCCAAAGTGAATGATCTCACACTTCCCCACACTGAACTCCACCTGCCACAGTTTGTCCATTCACTTAAACTGTATCTTTGTAAATTCCTACTCCCATCTACACCACTTACTGTGCCTCCTAACTTAGTGTCACCTGGAAACTTGGATCTACAACTCTCTATTCCTTCATCCAAGTTATTGATAAATGTGAAAAGCTGAGGCCCCAGTTCAGATCCCTGGGGACAACACTTGTCATATACCAACAATCAAAGAACTTTCCATTTGTCCCTACTCTCTTCTCCAACCTCCCAAACAATTCCAACCCAAGTCACAAAGTCACTTTCAATTCTGTGCATTTTTATTTATTCTATTAATCTGTTGCGCTGAACTTTATCAAATGCCATCTGGAAGTCCATACAGACAAAATCCAAAGACATTCCCCTGTCCACCTTGTTAGTTACCTCAAAAAATCCAACTAGATTAGTCAGACATGTCCTGCACTTCATAAATCTATGGTGACACTCTTGAATCAGCTCAGACTTGTTAAAGTGCTGAATCATTTTGTAACTTCCCCACAACTGACCTTAAACAGACAGGTCTGTATTTTCCTGGTTTCTTCCTCCCTCCTTTCCTAAATAACGGAGTGACGTTTTAAATTTTCATCTCCAAAGGCACAATTCCTGAGACTAGAGAGATTTGGGAAATTATGACTAATGCATCTGCAATTTCCCCACCCGTTTCCTTTTATACCCTGGGGTGGAAACCATCAGGTCCTGGAGATTTCATTCTTTGTTTGCAGTTATTTATTTATCCGATTGTGTATATCAAGACTGAGTGTCCCAGCACTGACTGTATACATTACAGGACTGAATGTCCCAGCACTGACTATGTACATAACAGGACCGAGTGCCCAGCACTAACGGTGTATGTAACAGGACTGAGTTTCCCAGCACTAACGGTGGAAATAACAGGACTGAGTGTTCCAGCACTGACGGTGTATATAACAGGACTGAGTGTCCCAGCACTGACGGTGTATATAACAGGACTGAGTGTTCCAGCACTGACGGTGTATATAACAGGACTAAGTGTCCCAGCAGTGACTGTGTGAATAACAGGACTGAGTGTCCCAGCACTGGCCAGATAACAGGAATCTGTATCCCAGCACTGACTGTGTGCATAAGAGGAGTGACTGTCCCAGCACTGACTGTGTGTCTGAGAGAACTGACTGTCCCAGCACTGACTGTGTGTCTGACAGGACTGAGTGTCCCAGCACTGACTGTGTGCCTGACAGGACTGACTGTCCCAGCACTGACTGTGTGTCTGACAGGACTGACTGTCCCAGCACTGACTGTGTGTCTGACAGGACTGAGTGTCCCAGCACTGACTGTGTGTCTGACAGGACTGACTGTCCCAGCACTGACTGTGTGTCTGACAGGACTGAGTGTCCCAGCACTGACTGTGTGTCTGACAGGACTGACTGTCCCAGCACTGACTGTGTGTCTGAGAGGACTGACTGTCCCAGCACTGACTGTTCTTCCAGTGTACATGGTCTGTGGTGGAGATAAATGGGTGGGGTGGAATCCATGATAGGGTGGAGTGACATGCGGTTGTCGGAGGAGATTAAATCTGTTGGAGGAGGTTACAGAGATAGAGAGGGGGCGAGGACCATGGAGGGATTTGAACACGAGGATGAGGATTTTAAAATCGAGATGTTGCCGGGTCGGGAGCAAATGCAGTAACACACGAACAAAAACTGACGGTTCACTTCCCGGCGAGTTCGGAGAATCCGCCAGTCAGGTCACAGGTGCAAATGGGAACTGCTGGAAGAAGACACACATACACACTCACACAGATCTTACAACAGAGTACGTGACGGTTTCAAAGACCACCTCCCTCCCTTGTCTGAATCCACGATCACCGTCTTCTCCATCACCCAAAATCAATCTGCGGACTTATCCTCCCACTGCTTTCTACTCACCGAATTACAGCTTCCAGATCCCCAGCGCAACACACTTAATAATAAATAATAATTGTGGAGACAACAGATAAGTTGAGATTTCTCTCTTTGGAGTAGAGAAGGTTGAGGGACGATTTACCAGAATGGTACCGGGGATGAGGGACTTCAGTTACATGGAGAGACTGGAGAAGCTGGGATTGTTGTCCTTAGAGCAGAGACGGTTAAGGGGAGATTTAATAGAGGGGTTCATAATGAGGGGGGGTTTTGATGGAGTCGATGGGGAGAAACTGTTGCCACTGGCGGGAGGGTTGGTAACCAGAGGACACGGATTGAAGGGAATTGAGAAAAGAGCCAGAGGGAGATGAGGAGAATGTTTTTAGGCAGCGAGTTGTCCTGAGCTGGAATTCACTGCCTGAAAGGGCGGTGGGAGCAGATTCAATAATAACTTTCAAAAGGGAATCGGATTAATCCTTGAAGGGGGGAAATTTGCGGAACTGTGGGGAAAGAGCAGGTGAGTGGGATTAATCGGATCGCTCTTTCAAAGAGTCAGCACGGGCGCGATGGGCCGAGCGGCCTCTTTCACAGAGCCGGCACTGGAGCGATGGGCCGAGCGACCTCACTCTGTGCTTTTTGATTCTCGCTCACTTTTGGGCTGCGACCCACTGCCCGTTTGAATGGGAGGCGGCAGAATGACTCCCCCCACCCAGCCCCGAGCCCAGCCTGACACCGGGCGCTGCCAGAGTAGAGATTCACGGAGCCCGCAGGAGGCTCCGAGTAACTCCGCCCTTCTCCACCACGACCGGCCCCGCTCTCCCCTCTCAGGCCACTCCCGGGTGCGGACCCTCCCTCTGTCGGCCTCGCCCCCGCCCACAGCAGCTCCCTCCTGCCCGCCGGCCCAAGGCCGCCAACATCTTCCTCCAGTGGTCGGCCTGTTGCTAAGGGAACGTGGCACAGAGACCGCGCGGCGAGATGTGGCATCCCTCGGGTCGGAGCAGCACGTACGCGTCGTGACGACAGCGCGCAAAGGTGAGTGACGCTACCAGGTGTCACGTGATGGGTGGAGTCAGCCCAGCAGCATGGCGGGGGGAGGTGAGAGCGATCACTCAAAGGGCCCGGAGTCAGCACTCACTGCGCACAGGGTTTGCAGAATTTGTTTTAAAATGCAAAATCTGCAAGAATGAAATTAAAATAGAATTGAACAAAAAAAGGAAAAAACTCTAAATGCAAAATTCGGAATTAAAAGCAGAAATGTCCAAACTCACATAAGGCTGATGGTCTGGGTCCTCCCGCCACTATTAGTCTTCTCTACCTGGGGCATAGGATGAGCCGAATGTTTGAATGTAACTTTTTTGATGCAGAGGGTTCTGGATGTATGGAATGGACGAAGAAGGGAGGCAGTGGGGCCTGATTTTAGCAGCAAATTCCAGAGGGTTGGCTAAATACCTGATAGCGGTAACTTGGGATATGATAGCCTCGAAATTGGGATCTTCTAAATTATTTTGGTACATGTGCACTAGTTTTTAGTGATTGGTGTCCCTGGACACCCAAACCCCTATGCTCCTCGACAGTTCATATTTTCCCTCTATTAAGAAAATACTCCTATTTCTCACCTGGAGCCTGCAAAAGGTGCTCTTTGTATAACTCCCCACATCTTTACTGTCCGGCTATATCTCCACTCTTCACTGTCCAATAATAACAGACACGGTGAGACAGGAACAATTTTTTAAATATTTCAAAATATAGTTTATTTCATAACATTGATGAATAGACACAGTTCAGTGTAAATATCAAAGTTACAATTCAAAACAATACAATACAGATCGTACACACTACCATTCCATTATTACAATTCAAAACACAGTACATATCTTCTAACACGTGCTGTACAATTCAAGGTGAAATCGCCTTACACGGTGGCCTTTCCCCATAGAGCCTTTGCATCGGCCGCACCTCGCTTCAATGTGTCCCACAACACTTACTCCTGGACCATGGAGTGTGCCAGTCGGCAACACTCGGTCGTGGACAGCTCCTTCAGTTGGAAGACCAGCTTGTTTCTGGCGGAAAAAAGGACCTCTTTCACCGAGTTCATGATCTTCCAGCAGCAGTTGATATCTGTCTCAGTTTGCGTCCCAGAAAACAGCCCGTAGAGCACAGCGCCCTGTGTCACCGAGTTGTTGGGAATGAACTAGGACAGATACCAACGCATCTCTCTCCACACATTCTGCAGGGAGGGGCAGTCCCCCAGGAGATAGACGATGGTATCGCTCCGCTGCAGCCTCGAGGGAAGCTCACGGTGGCGGTGCAGCAAAGACAGCACTGGGAGGGCCCTTCTCACCACCATCCAGGCTATATCCTGGTGCCTGTTGGTCAGTTCCGGCGATGAGACGTTCCAATAAATAGTTTCTGGTCGGGGAACTGACCAACCGGATCTACCCTCCCCTTTCCCTGCAGGACACTCAAAACGTTCTGTGCCGTCTACTGTTTGATGACCTTGTGGTAGAAAGGGTTAACTTCACGACAAATGGTGGGGTACGGACTTGCTGGACGAGACATCCTGCATCTGCTCGGCCAGCGTGGCCAGACCCAACTTTCTCAGTGTGGGGACTGTCACTACCATTGTTATCAAACCTCAAACTTGTTCCATTTGATCAGACGGCTTGAGGGTGTAACAGGCAGAGCTGCAGCGTTTCAATTTACATTCATCTGAAGTTCCCATGAATCACTCATTTATATAACTATCTTGGCTCAAATTTGGAATCTGACTACTTTCTGTGAGATTTAAAACTTTTTGGATCCGGGTCAGTAAAAATTCTCCGAACATCTTCTGCTGGTGGGACCTCAAGGGTATCGGTGGGCAATCGGTGATTCGGGCCAATCAGTGATTCGGTTACGAGACATATTTCCCTCTTTAATTCGGTCTTTTGTTTGGAAGAGCCCTGGACTGTGCTGTATGTAAACTTTAACCTTCTGACCTCCAATGATGTGGAGTGACTTAGAGAGGGCGCAGTACAATGGAAGTACCTGCGTCTCTCTTTCTGTTTAGTTTAGCCCAGCTCCCCGGAGACGAGTTGATGTAAAATTAATTGGATTAGTCTTACCATGATAGACCGGTCCAAGCATGGTGACGGAACTCTCTGATGGGAAGGGGTAAAGGGCACAGTACTTTGAATAATGGGGTCGGCAAGCATCGGACCAGTAACAAGTCCAGTATTAAGGGTGGTGATGATGTTGATGTGCCTCTCTGTCCACTGCCGTTCAACTCCCTGCCGGAGTAGCCCATACAGGGGAGCAGCAATTTCTGTATCGTCAGAGATACAATCCCCACACAATCCTGTCATACCCAGAAACAAGTGCAGGGAGGTCTCATCAGTGGACCGTGGTAAGGAGGTGATAACCTTGACTTTATCTTGGTCCACAGACCGGGACCCTGCCTCTAGGATGACACCAAGGAACGTGATCTGAGTTTTCATCAACTGCAGCTTTGTAACATTGATTCTAATTCCAGAGGACTCCAGTCGATGAAAAACCTCACTCACCATTCGCAGGGGATCTTCCCGTGTCTCGGTCTATATTCGGATTTCATCCACAAAGTGGATCACAGCCTGGGGATTCACATCCCTATCAAAGCTCCTTTCATGTGAGCAGGGAAAATAGCGGGGCTGTTGTGGGAACCTTGAGGGAGGACGGTCCATGTGTACTGATGTCTTTCGAAAGTAAAGGCGAATTGATACTGCGAATCTGGATGGAGCGGCAGGTTCCAGAACCCGTTCGAGATATCTCTCACAGAATATCAGTGAGACCGATGGACCATTCGAGATATCTCTCACAGAATATCAGCGAGACCGATGGACCATTCGAGATATCTATCACCGAATAACAATGTGACCGATGGACCGTTCGAGATATCTTACTGTCGCTCACAAGCTCTCCACCGCCTCTCTCAGATAGGGGTCCTGTCTCAATGGAGGGGGGTTATCACTTATTACACGAATAGACGAATCCATTCGCCCACATTCATGTCAGTGTATGGGAAATACTATCTGATGTCTTTCACACACCTGTCGAAACTTGGGATCAGAGACGGAGGGGGGTAATTTCACCTTCACTGCTTGGGCGGTAAACTGAAAGAGCAGAAATTAAAATCAGGCCGGTTCTGTAAGGGGTGGGTGATCCGCTCTATCATTTCAGCCCCCAGCAATGGTGAAAATTTCCCTCCAAGTGTTGTGAACCGGTGCAGTTTGAGACAATGGACCAGCTTGTGGGCTTCGAAGATTGATATGAGGGCGTAGGTCAGGAAAGGTGTGGCCGATTTTAAGTATCCCCGCCTGGCGGAAATGGGGTGGTCGAGGATAGTAAATGCTACCAGGTCATTTAACGCCCCTTTAACACTGTCGCTCCTGTTTCCGCCATCGTGGGTAGGGTCCTGAGAAGAGCGGCCGGAGCATCACTCACCTGTTTCAGGTCAGGCCACGTGTAATATGTAAATCAGGGTATTGTGACCTACACGAGACATCATGTTGGTTACAAATCGGTGGAGAAGCCGCCCTTTCGATGGGCATTGAGTGATCCAGAACACTGAGAAGTTTCATTTTAAATTATATTTTGAGTGGCAAGGAGGAGCAGGAAAGCTTTCCCTTGGCCTGCTGCGGCCGTGCGAAATCTTCCCGTCCCTGATCGTCTCAAAAATGTATCAGGGGGTTTCCTTATAGATCTGTGTAACCAGGCCCAGCCTCGTGTCCCATTAAACCCCCTGCATTGAGTGAACATTGCTGCACAGCAGCTCAGAGAGGAAACGATCTCCGGAACTCCCCACTGGAGTTTGAAAATACATTAATATTTTACGAGTTAGTAACGGTCCGCGTGTTGGTCCATTATTATTCTGTTCTGGTCAAAATAAATATCCCAATGAACAGGACGCTGTCTGACCCTGACAGCTCACCCTCAGTCCATCCCAACGGGCAGTGTGTGTGATGGGAAATAATCATCAACCGAAAAGGAGGATTCGATTTTATTAATTTCAGGATTGAAACATTTAATATTGAAATCATATTCTTTCCAGACTAATAACAGCAAACCATTTCATGGTAAAATTACATCTTGTATCATTTCACAATACCGTATTTGTCGGGTAAAATATAATTCCTGTCTGGTATTTCCAAATTTATTTAAAGCATTGGATTGATATCAGTTACTTTAGTGAAATCATTGATGTCAATGGATGTTAAAATCAGGCGCGGTGAAAAACGGGCACCCGACGTGCAACCGCCCGACGTACGCCATCGACAAGCGTGTAAATCTACTCGAATTGACTTTAATTCTTGATGAAAAGTCTTCAGAAGTTTCTATGATTTAACGAATGTAACAATTAGATTTAGTGGGTATTTCACCCCGTTCTTCAGCTCCTCTCTAAATTTACTCTGGGCCACAGCATAAATACACGTGTTGGTGCAGGAACTGAGAAGTTGAAGCATAAATCCGGCTGACTCAATGTCACTGGCCCTGTAGTACTGTACATTTGTTGTATGCACAGAGATAATATAAAAAACTGCTGTGCTCCATAATAATATAAAACTGCCTGATACACTGAAGAGTAAAATGATGGATTTCCTTCGGTTCTCCATCTCTTGATCCTGGTGATTGTCTCCATTGCTGCGGCCCCGGAGTCCCCTGCGGACTCTACTGGCCGCCAAAATGTGCTTGGCGGTGAGAACATTGAACAACAAAATTAGAATGAATGGGAGACAAGGCATTAACACAAGATAAATCAATTGAAACGCTGCCCATGATGGTGAAGTGAAAAGGGTCGGTTTCCAGGCACAACCCCGGGGTAGATTGTCCATTATATATTCCGGGTCAAATGCAAAGTACAAGGGAATGTTTAGTAAACAGCACAGCGCACTCACCACCCCGATAACAACAGCCGCCGTTTTCTCGGTGCAATATTTTGTTTTCAGCTTCTGACAACTAATGGCCACAAATCGATCAAAGGTGAAAGCGACTGTGAGCCAGACAGAGGTCGATATGGCCGCAAAACTCAGGGTGAGAATGAGGCTGCACACGGGGGTAATGTTCAAAAATGAAACTGGGATGTAAATAACAACAATGCGCCACATTATGACATCAGTGATAACGACCAGGAGATCGGCCGCCGCCATGGCCACCAGGTAGCGAGTGATACATTTGGAGAGTCCGCACTTTCCTCGGGACAGGATCACAATCGCCACCAAGTTAACTGTAAAAGAGAGAAGCGGAAGCAGAAAAATTATTAATCAGACCTGGAGCCAAAGCAGCAGTTTGACAGGATATGGGGTAGAATTTCCAGTTTTGTTGCTGCATCAAACGGTGGAAACTGATTAACTGGCTTGTGCAGCGCTTTCGGGCAGAGAAATGTTTGTAAACACAATTATCAATAATGAATTGGGAAATTGATACAGAAAGTGAATAAAGTGAACACCGGATCAACTGGAAGGGTGGAGTCAGGGTGCAGTGCCGGTGGGGAAGGGAGAAACATAGAAACATGGAAAATAGGAGCAACAGTAGGCCATTCGGCCCTTCGGGCCAACTTCGCCATTCAAAATGATCATGGCTGATCACTCGGTACCTTCTTCCCGCATTTTCGCCATATCCCTTGATCCCTTTCGCATTAAGAAATATATCTCTTTCCTTCTTGAATACATCTAATGACTTGGCCTCCACTGCCTTTTGTGGTGGAGAATTCCACAGGTTCACCACTTTCTGAGTGAAGAAATTTCTCCTCATCTCGGTTCTAAATGGCAGACCCCGTATCCTGAGAATGTGACCCCTGGTTCAGGACTACCCAGCCATCGAGAACATCCACCCTGCATCTAGTCTGTCTAGTCCTGTTAGAATTTTATATGTTTCGATGAGATCTCCTCTCATTCTTCTATACTCGAGTGAATATAGGCCTAGACGACCCAATCTGTCCTCATACGTCAGTTCTGCCATCACAGGAATCAGTCTGGTCAACCTTCGTTGCACTCCCTCCATGGGATGGACATCCTTCCTCAGATAAGGAGACCAAAACTGCAAACAATACTCCAGTTGTGGTCTCGACAAGGCCCTGTATAACTGCAGTAAGACATCCCTGCTCCTGTACTCAAACCCTCCTGCAATGAAGGTCATCACGCCATTCGGCTTCCTAACTGCTTGCTCCACCTGAATGCGCGCTTTCAGTGACTGGTGTACAAGGACACCCAGGTCTCGTTGCACCTCCCCTTTTCCCAATCTATCACCATTCAGATAATAATCTGCCTTTCTGTTTTCAGAACCAAATTGGATAACCTCACATTTATCCACGTTATACTGCATCTGCCATGTTCTTGCCCAGTCACCCAACTTGTCGAAATCACATTGGCGCCTCTTTGCATCCTCCTCACAGCTCACATTCCACTCCAGCTTTGTGTCGTCTGCAAACTTGGAAATATTACATTCCGTTCCCTCATCCAAATCATTGATATATATTGTGAATAGTTGGGGCCTAAGCACTGATCCCTGCGGTACACCACTAGTCAATGCCTGCCACCCAGAAAAAGAGCAGTTTATTCCTACTCTCTGTTTCCTGTCTGTCAACCAATCCTCAATCCATGCCAGTATATATCCCCAATCCCATATGCTTTAATTTTGCACACTAACCTCTTGTATGTGACCTTATCAAAAGCCTTCTGAAAATCCAAGCATACCACATCCACTGGTTCTCCCTTATCGATTCTACCAGGTTGCATCCTCAAAAAACTCCAGTAGATTTGTGAAGCATGATTTCCCTTTCATAAACCCATGCTGACTTTGTCCAATCCCGTTAATGCCTTCCAAGTGTTCTGTTATCACATCGTTTATGATAGACTCTAGCATTTTCCCCACTACTGATGTTGGGCAAACTAGTCTGTAATTCCCTGTTTTTTTCTCTCCCTCCTTTTTTAAATAGTGGAGTTATATTTGCCACCCTCCAATCTTTAGGAACTGTTCCAGAGTCTATAGAATTTTGGAAGATGTTCACCAATGCATCCATTATTTCCAGGGCCACTTCCTTTCGTACTCTGGGATGTAGATTTTCAGGCCGTGGGGATTTGTCAGCCTTTAGCCCCATTAATTTCCCTAGCACTATTTTTTTTACTAATTCTGGTTTCCTTCCGTTCCTCCCTCTCACTAGACCCTTGGTTCCCTAACATTTCTGGCAGGTTATTTGTGTCCTCCTTTGTGAAGGCAGAACCAAAGTAAGTGTTTAATTGTTCTGCCATTTCTTTGTTCCCCATTATAATTTCCCCCATTTCTGACTGTAAGAGACCTACATTTGTCTTCATTAATCTTTTTCTCTTGACATATTTATAGAATCTCTTACAGTCAGTTTTTAGGTTTCCTTCTAGTTTACTCTCATACTCTATTTTCCCCTCTTATTAAATCTCCTTGACCTCCTTTGCTGAATTCTGAACTGTTCCAAATCTTCAGGCTTACCACCTTTTCTGGCAATTGTATATGTCTCCTCATTGGATCTAATACTATCCCTAATTTCTTTTGTAAGCCTCGGTTGAGCCACCTTTCCTGTTTCATTTTTGCGCCAGACAGGAATGAATAAGTGTTGTAATTCCTGCATACGTTCTTTAAATATTAGCCATTGCCTATCCACCATTATCCCTTATAGTAAATTTCCCCAATCGATCATAGCCAACTCGCACCTCATACTTTCGTAATTTCCTTTCTTTATATTCAGGATCCTAGCTTCGGATTCAGCTACTTCACTCTCCATCTTAATGAGGAATTCTATCATGCTATGATCGATCTTCCCTCAGGGACCCCGCACATCAAGATTGTTAATTAATCCTTTCTCATTGCACAGTACCCAGTCTAGGATCGTCTGTTCTCTAGTTGGTTCCTCAACGTATTGGTCTAGAAAACCATTACGAACACACTCCAGGAATTCCTCCCCGACAGTATTATTACTAATTTGTTTGACAAATCTATAAGTAGATTAAAGTCACCCATGATTATAGTTGTACCCTTTTTGCATGCGTCTATAATTTCCTGTTTACTCCTCTCCCCTAAATCTCCAGGGGTCTTAAAGACCGGAATGCAACGGAATAAATCAGGATTTGGGCTCCAGCGGATGGGAAAGTGAGCGAGGGCCGGGCAGATTAGCAGCAGGGGAAGGTGCTGCTGGTTTGTTGCTCTGGGTTAAGAGAACCGACACGGGCCGGCACAAAACGGGACAGACTGAGATCCGCGGCCTTGAATTTGAAGCTTCGGATTGGATTGGAAGAGGCAGCTGGACGCCGAGCCAGTGAGCAAGATTGGGAGGGAGACAAAGAAAAGGTCATGTAGGAGGTGGAGGGGAGTCAGGAGTATATGGTTTGGGAAAGTGGATAAAGTGAAGCAATTGATGAGGAGACAGAGGATTGAATGCAGTGGGAGGAGAGGCTGGGATTCACAGGGAGAGACTGCAGCAGAGTGTTAGAGGAAATCTCAACTATAAGTCCCAGGAACACAACGCAATTGATGAATTCAACATTAATGTCTGTGGTTATTGATATCAGCGATCAGCTCGTTGGTTCAATAACGTGTTCAACAAATTTACTTTGAACATTCAATTAAAATTAAACTAAAATGCATTCATTAAATTAGCCTCGTTCTTTATTGAAAGAAGCTGTACCATAGCTTCTAGAATAAAATATCCTGATAATTCATTGCGATCAATAAATCACTGATTTTATTCTTTAAATACATTTCAATTCTGTTTTTGTTTTCAGTCAGTAAACAAGTAAAACGAACATTCACATAAACAGACTGAGGACCTCACAGTGATAAACACACCAGAAGAGAGTACAATAAAACTCTCACAATCTGACAAATCCTAATAACACCTTCAATTCACATTTCCTCTTCATAATTGTACTTGAAGTTTCAACAGTTCATTCAGATGAATTGTTCACACCGCTGCTGCTCCTCCTCTCTCCTCCCCTCTCTCATTCTCTGTCTCTCTCTCTTCCCCTCCATACTTCTCCCCCTCCCTCTGGTTTTCCTTCCCAGTCACATTCTACATCTCTCGTCTCTATCTCTCTGCACTCTCTCAACTCTTTTCTCAATGCCCCTTTTCACATCCGAGGAAATCCTCACATCCTGCGCCTGCTTTCTCTTCTCCAGCCCCGTGTTTCAACGATCCTATTCTTAATGTCAATTCGTCAAATGTTGAAGCCTCTGTGAAAAGTTTAATGTTTCTACAGATTATCCAAGTTCCAACTGTTCAACTATACTGTTCACTTTATCTGTACTATAAGGAATAAACGGAATAGAATGCATCTTCCAGACACACCTCACAATAATTGAAATTCCTTCTCCTGTAATTATAAATTACAGCGTTAGATGGCGGCATTGTTCAATTAACAAAACGTCAACATCACCACTGCCACTGATCACCGACAGATAAATAGAAGGGCTCATGACTCCAACAGACAAAGTGCAAACTTAAACAACATAACCTCAACACATTGCATTTTACAGTGAATTCATCCACAGTGAAGCAGGAAATGAGATGTGAAAGAATCAGCAAGAAGCTTAGATCAGTAACCAGACCTCTGGAGCTACGTCAGATAAAAACATAATTAAATAATATTTCATAACAGTGACAACCAATAAATACACTGAAATCCCAGTTAAACTGAACCATGTTATTGTGGAGGGAGGACATTGCGCTGCCTCCGTGTAACACTGAAACCGTGAGCTGTCTCATTATCAATCACTGAAAGCAAATTGATGAAAAAATATTGCAGGACAGGTTAGTTCCACAACATGAAATTGTTAACAGCTCCTGATGGTCTGATACCAGCTCTTAGCCCAGACATCTGATTCCAATATATTCAGTACAGTGAATAATCCAGCAACAATGCCAGGGATGGACATTCAACCGTCACTACAGAAATAACACAATTGCTGCAATACCGACGGAGCAGAGATGAAAACAACTCATCATTAAGCTAATAGAACTGAACAGGAGGCTGTGTTGTTTTTGTTAAACATGGTGGGAGAAAAAATAATTTGTCAAGTACAGCAGCACTTTTAACACCGATTTACAATATTCACAGATAAGTTAATGGCTTACCGGGCACTCCAAAGACTGCAAGAACAGGATAGTAAATGCGTTCTATCTGAAACATTACTAAATATCCCATTTCTGTGAGAGACAGTGACTTCAGTTGATCTGAAAACCGCAGCTCCAGCAGGCACTCTGAACTGATACATTGCAACAAGCCCTGATTTATACAGGGTATAAATCTCCACTGACACGGTTATACCCCTGATCATTGCTATTAGTTACAGTCACCTGAACAAACACATTACATCAGCAGCTTTCTTTCCAATGTAAATAATGACGTGGCTGTATTACAAATATCTCAAAGTTCAGGACAATATCTTAATGAGACCTCTCTCAGCAATAAAGTTAAAAGCTGTGTTCAGAAAGGACTAGTCCAACAACTATGAGCGGCTTCATTTACAGTTTTCATATAATTGTATTGACCATGTTCACTCCTGCCGATTCATTTATAAATTGTACCGATTTCTCCGCGTGTTCACTGAATCCAGGGACACAAGCAGACCCGTTTCACTCTGTTCCTGCAGTTTCCCAGTTAAAATATGATCACTGAGTCTCTGACACGGGGATAGTTAAAGGCCACGTTGAGGATTGCAGCCGAGAAATGACTGTGGGTGATATTAGGGGTCGGACACTGAACGAGCTTCATTGCCATTCCTCTCTCCGTTATTTTACTGCAGATGTTTACCCGTTTAATTTACATTGGTTGACGGCTCCAGTAAAATTGCTCTCCTGCAAACCCTGCTTCCCTCAGCCGCCTCCTTTCCTTCCTCAGCCCATTGTCATTGAAATCCTCATCGATGCATTTGTCCCCTCCAGACTCCATCCCTCCAATGCACTCCTGGCCGGCCACACAATCTCCAACTTCCAACCGGCACCAGGTCCTGCTCGGCCTCATTGACCTTCACTGACACCCAGTTCCCCATGGCCTAACATTTTACATTTTCATCCTGGGGTTCAAATACCTTCATGGCCCAACCCTCCCTATCTCCACCCTCTCCACCCCCCGACAGGAAACCCATCAGTGACCTCCTCAATCATCGATCACTGGCCTCTTTTGGTGGGACGACCCTCACTTGGTTCCACTCACCTATCTGATCATAGCCAGGAGAAGCTTCTCTTCCCACCCTGTCACCGTTATATCTGATGTCTGAAAAGGTCCAATCCTTTGCTCCCTCCTCTTCCTCATCTACATGCTGCCCTTTGGTGACATTGTCCTCAGACATGGACCAGCTTTCAGAAGTACTTTGACCCTTAAAATGCATTTGTTTGTCAGACCGACACACTGTTTTAGATGAATCACATTTTCCTCTCGTTTAAAATTGGGAAGTCATGATCTTTGTCCCCACAATCTCCACAACCTGGCAAAAGAGTCCATCACCATCCTTCTCTTTTCGATTGGTTAGTATCTCACCAATCACCCAAGTCCTTACTGACCTGCATTACTTTCCAGCCTTCAAAAGCCAGTAGTTTATTTTTATACGTTTTTGCATTTAAATCCAACAGGGCCTCATCCCTCCCTTTCTCAGTTACTTTCTCCAGCGCTGCAGCCCCTGTCAAACACTCCGCTCCTCCACCTCTGGCCGCTTGTGCAACCGCAGTCCATTTGTCCTACTTTGACAGCCGTGCCTTCAGCAATATCCACGATTCAGAATGCCCTCCTTAAGGACCTCCTTATCTTCCCCCACTTTCAGGTATCAGGCGTGGTTAGAAGTTTGTGAGTTCAAATCCTACTCCAGAGACTTGAACACGTAATCCAAGCTGAGAATGCAGTTCAGTACTGAGGGAGCGATGCACTGCCGGAGTTGCCGACTTACACAGGACACGTCAAATCGAGGGCCCATCTGCGCTCTGAAGTAGATGTAAAATATCTCACGGCAATATTCGAATAAGAGCAGTGGAGTTCTCCCTGGTATACTGGGCAATATTTATCCATCAATCATCAATACCAAAACCGATTTTCTGGTCATTTACCTCATTGCAGTTTGTATGAGATTGCTGTGTACAAATTGGCTGGTACATTTCCTACATTACCACAGTGGCTACATTTCAAATTTCACTTCATTGACCGTAAAGCGTTTTGGGGCGTCCTGAGATTTGGAAAGGCGCTTTTAAAGGCCAGCTGTGTCCTGCTTTCATACCTTCCATGAAAGCCATTTCTTGCTTCATGAATTTGTCATCCCTCCTAATATCTCCTTCTTTGGCCAGAGGTCCATTTTTTCCTCATTATAACTCAGTAAATCGGCTCAGGATATTTATCTATGATAAACGCGCTAGATAAATACGAATAGTTATTGTTATATTTTATCATCCTCCACTCTCTTCATCCCACCATTGGTCGCCATTTGTTCAGACATCTGAATTCTACTCTCGAAAAACAGACTTATCCCCTCCATCTCTCCATTTGCTTCTCCTCCTTAAGCCCGCACTTTGATCAAGGTTTTCGCCAGTCCCCCTGACATCATCATATTCCTTTCGTGCCCGTTTTTACAAACTCCTCCGTGAAGCCACTTGGGAATGTTTATTACATTAAAGGCGGTCAGTGGGTGGGAGTTGTTCTTGACGTTCATATGAATGTGTTCATTAGTTGTCCACTGTATGAGCAAAAATAATTTTTCGGCTAATATTCTTGTACCAGAAAGAGATTTATACAATAGACGGAATTATTGAGATTAATTAACATTGGCAGATACTCATGGACACTGTTTCGCTCGAACAACATAACTCGGTTTATCTTCAGACATGACACTGAAATAAGTTTGTACAACTGTGAGACAGCCTTTAGGGAGTCCTGTATCTAAGATGAGACCAGCTGCAGTGAGCAGGATGAAGGTTTAATGTTATTTATCTTTTTTCTCTTTGGTTATAACCCATTTTACTGCTTTCTTGGGCTGATGGCAAGGATGTAGCTTAATTATTTATTCTCTTTGGTTAAAGCCCGTAGATCCAGAGTATAGTGTGCAGTTTTGAACGCACCATTACAGAAACAACATTAAACCCATAGCGAGCACAGTGCAGATTCTCTCGAATGAGGTCAGGCAAGGGAAACTGTATGAGGAAAGATTTGAAATATCTGGATTATTGACAACGAAAATGACGAAGATGTTTGATAGATTAATAGAGAATCACTGTATCATCTGTTGTGAGGATCAGCGATAGAGTAATGGAGAATTACTGTATCCTCTGGTTGTGAGGATCAGCGATAGAGTAATAGAGAATTACTCTATCTTCTGGTTGTGAGGAACAGTGATAGAGTAATAGAGAATTACTGTATCCTTTGGTTGTGAGGATCAGTGATAGAGTAATAGTGAATTACTGTATCCTCTGGTTGTGGGGATCAGTGACCGAGTCACAGGGAATTACTGTATCCTCTGGTTGTGAGGATCAGTGATAGAGCAATAGGGAATTACTGTATCCTCTGGTTGTGAGGATCAGTGATAGAGCAATCGAGAATTACTGTATCCTCTGGTTGTGAGGATCAGTGATAGAGCAATAGAGAATTACTGTATCCTCTGGTTGTGAGGATCAGTGATTGTGTAATAGAGAATTACTGTATCCTCTGGTTGTGATGATCAGTGATTGTGTAATAGAGAATTACTGTGTCCTCTGGTTATGAGAATCAGTGACAGAGTAATGGAGAATTACTGTATCCTCTGGTTGTGTTTCACCACACGGAATGGAATAAAACAGAAAATAGACAATTGCAACTTTTACCATTGCATCATTTAAGAGAAAATTGAATATATATTTGAAATTGATGAAGATAAAGTGCATTTAGAAGAAAGTTTGCCATGACATACGTTTTTAATTGCTTTAACCATGAACTGGCACTGACACCATTGGCGAAATTGCCTCCCGCTGTTCTGTAAACCACTAATCTTCTTGTTTTTTCTAGATTGAGATTTGTGATGTGCTTGAATGATCCTGGACGCCGGTGTACTGCCCCTTATCTAACAATACAGTACTGTAACCTATCGCTGTAAAGGAGGTTTCCCTTTATTATCTTAACTGAATATTCCTGTGTCTACATTCCCCAATATCGAGCAATACGATAGCATAACCCAGGGATGTAACAATAGTTCCCATTTCTAATCTGAAGTTGGCGTTCCTATTTCTGCTCTGTCCAATACCTAACAATACGAGAGTGTAACCCGGGAATGTAACAATAGTTTCTTCTTGATAATCTGAACCGGATATTTCTGTTTCTGCACTGTCCAATATCTAAGAATGCGATAATGTAACCCAACGCTGTAAAAAACACTTCCCCTTTAAAATCTGAACCAGATATTCATGTTTCTGCATTGGCCAATAACAATGTGACAGAGTAACCCACTGACGCAACAATCGTTCCCCCTATAATTTGAAGTGGATATTCGTGTTTCTGCACTGTTTAATATCTACCAATATTATAGTCTCACCCAGGGACGCATCAAGGGTTCCCGTTTTAATCTGAACTGGATATTTGTGTTTCTGCACTGCCCCATATCAAACAGTACGACAGTGTAACTCACTGATGTAACAACAGTTCCCTTTTATAATCTTAACTCTATATTCAAGTCCCTGCACTGCCCAATATCCAGCAAAATGACAGCGTAACCCAACGATGCATCCATTGTTCCCTTTTTTATTCTGTCCTGGATATTCATATTTCTGTACTCTCCAAGTTCCAACGATATGAAAGTGTAACACGGGAATGTAACAATAGTTGCCCCTTATAATTAACTGGATATTCGTGTTTCTGCACCGCCCCATATCTAACAATGCGATTGTGTAACCCGGGGATGTAGCAGATACTAGATATTCGTGTTTTTTTTACAATCTTTCAATATTCAGACACAGGAAACACTTGGTAAGATGAAACTGATTCCAATCGATAATCTGCTTCATCCCACGCCAAGCAAACTTACAAACCAATCGGTATTATTGGGTTCACACATTCTACCAGTACGATTTAACTGTACCTTTTAATATAAAATAAAGTATATGCCGCATTTCCCCACATCAGCGGGTCGTTTTGATTGACCTAAACAAAATGCCTTCTACCTGTCCTCCTGTTGTGTAACCTTCTGAGTCTGTGAAGGCTTGTCCTCCCCGGAGATCACTCTAATTCTGATAATTCTACACAGTACTTAGCTTTTGGATGAAGTGAACACCTCCCCAGCCATAAACAAGTCCAGCTCTCGCTTGAAGGAATTCAGAGGATCAGCGTCCACTGCACAGCCGACAACCTGTTCCAGAGGTTCACTATTCTCTGGGAAAAGAATCACTTCCTGACATCTAATCTGGACCTGGCTTTGCACAGTTTAAAATTGTGACCCGTGGTCCTCCCTAACCTATTTAGTTGGCACAAACTGCCTACTCGAGCACAACCTACTCCCTTCATAATCTTGTACACCTCGATTAAATCACCCCCTAAGTCTATGCTTCTCTATCGTGTTGAATCCCGGCTCTTTCAGCCTATCTTGATAACTAAGAGGTTTCAAACTGGGAATTAATCGAGTGGCCCTCCCCAGCACCCTTTCCAAAGCCTCAATATCGATCACCATGTGGGGAGATCAAAACTGGACAAAGTATTCAAACTGAGGCCTGACCATGCCTTGTACAAGAAGAAAATAGTAGGTGTTGTTTTGTAATAAATTGGAGCTCAATGTGGGAAAGTGGGGGTCATCCACTTTGGACCTAAGAAAGATTGATCGGAGTATTTTCTAAATGGCGAGAAGCTAGGAACTGTGGAGGAGCCGAGAGGTTTAGGGACCATGTACTGGAATCAATAAAAGCTAGTGGAGAGTTACAAAAAATAATTTAAAAGCCTAACGGAACGATGACCTTTATCTTAAAGGGGCTGGAATACAAACGGGGTGCAAGTTATGTTACAGGTGTACAGAGCTGTGATGAGACCCCATCTGGAGTACTGCTTTCAGTTCTGGGCATTGAACCTCAGGAAGTATATATTGGCCTTTGAGGTGGTGCAGCGCTAATTCACCAGAATTATACCGTGGATAAAACGCTTAAATGACGAGGACAGGTTCCATAGACCAGGCTTGTATACCCTTGAACATCGGATATTAAGGGGAGATCTAATTGAGGTGTTTAAGATGATTAAAGGATGTGATATGGTAGATAGGCAGGAACTATTTCCTCTGGAGTGGGAATCCAGAACAATGCGGCATAACCTTAAAATTAGAGCTAGGCCATTCAGGGTGATGTCAAGAAGCACTTCTTCACAAAAATGGTGGTGGAAATCTGGAACACTGTTCCCCCATAGAGCTGTTGAGGATGGGAGTCAATTAAAAATTTCAAAACTGAGATTGACAGAATTTTGTTAGGTAAGGGTTACAAAACCAATGCGGGTAGATGGGATTAAGATACAGATCAGTCATAATCTAAATGATTGGCGGAACAAGCTCACCGGACTGATCGGCCGACTCCTGTTCCTTTGTTCCTCTGTTCCAATGTCCAAAAATGCACCCCAGTACCCTATTCGTTTTCGCTATCGTATCACAGCATTGCTCATGAACCTTTAAAGCTCTATGCACTAAAACACTCAGATCTACTTCTTTCTCCACCTGCTTTAATGCTTTTCCCTGAAGTATGTATGTATGTTCAGCATTCACCCAACTCACATGCACAAAACAGCACTTTTCAAAGTTAAACATCATTGGTCAGTCACGAACCCAAAACCCCAACGCATCAAGATCCGCCTGAAACAGACGAGAATCATCTACAGTCCTGACACTCGCACAAATCTAAATATCATCTGAAAACTTGCCGACCTTACCCTCAACACCAACATCTACATCATTAATAAAAATAGTAAAGCGCAGTGGTACTCACACCGATCCCTGCGTGACACCACTGGTGACTGGTCTGCAAACAGATCGAAATAAATGTGTAACTACTTTCTGCCTAAGGCCTTCCAGTCAGTTCTTAATCCAGCTGAATATATTATCACCAATACCAGAGGCTTCGATCTTGCAGAGCAGCATCTTGTGCAGTACCTTGTCAAAAGCTTATTGGATGTCCAAGTAAAGAATGTTTATTGGGCTTCCCACATCCAACATCTTGGTGACTTCTTCAAAAAATACGTTCAAATTTGTAAGACATGACCGCCTTTCTTTAAAGCTATTTTGGTTGGCCTTAATATGTCGTTCTCTATCTAAGTAGTCATACATTGCATCCCTAATGATGTCCTGAAGCATATTTTCTAATACGGCCGTCTTGTCACTTTTTTTAAAGATGGGAACTTTTAGCCTCCTTCCAGTCTGAGGAAACCGTCCCAGAGTGCAACGAGCTATTAAAGACGAGGACAAGGGGCTCGCACCGTGCCTGCCCCATCGCCCTAAGGACTCCCAGGTGGATATTATCCGGATCGGCTGCCCTAGCTATTTTAAGCTTCGTGATTGCATCTAAAACAATATGTTCATCTACGTCAATATAAACCGTTTGATTATTACAACGTTATTATATTCTTACAGTCGAGCATTGTCTTCAAGAGTGAAGATCGAGGCAAAGTTCTCATTTCATATTTCCGCCATACCCCGTGAGTCCTTCGTAACCTGTCCTTGATCATCCCGCAATGGCCCAATACAGTCTTAAATGTTATGAAATAAAGCATATTTTGAAATTTTAATAAAATCTTGGGGTACAAATACAGCAATCACTAAAAGTTGGTTTACAAAAAGGCGAGTCAAGAACTGGGATTCAATTCTAGAGGGATAGAATTGATAAGCAAAGAAGTTATGTTAAACTTGCATGGAGCCTTGCTTAGGCCACACTTGGATTATTGTGCACAGTCTGATCTCCATATTATAGAAAGGATAGACAGGAATTGGAGAGGGAGCAAAAAAGATTCACAAGGTTGATACCAGAACTGAGGGGATATCCTTATCAGGAAAGGCTGAACAGGCTGGGATTCTTTTCTCTTGAAAAGAGAAGGCAAAGGGGTGACCTAATAGAGGTCTTTAATATAATGATAGGGTTTGATAGGGTAGACGGAGAAAAAATGTTTCCAATTGTGAGGGAGTCCAAAATTAGAGATGATAAATGTAAGATAGTTACAAATGAATCCAATAAGAATTCAGGAGAAACTTCTTTATCCACAGAGTGTTAAGACTGTGGAACGCGCTGCCGCAGGGAGTAGTTGAGGGAAATAACGTAGGTACATTTAAGGGGAAGCTAGATAAGCACAAGAGGGAGAAAGGAATCGGGTATCCTGATAGGGTTAGATGAAGTATGGAGGGTGGTGGATGTTGTGGTGCACAAAATCTGGCATCAACCAGTTTGGGCGAATGGCCTGTTTCTGTGCTGCAGTTTAGAAGTAACTCGATGAACTTAATGTATTATTTTTGGGGGTGGTGGAAGAGCAGAGGGACCCTGGGGGCGCATATTCACAAATCTTTGAAAGTGGCAGGACAAGTTGATAAGGCGGTGAAGCAAGCGGATGGGATATATGGGTTTGTAAAGAGTGGTATAGAATACACCAATAGGGAGTCATGTTAAACAATTCCAAAAGGCTGGTTAGGCCTTAGCTGGATTATTGTGTATAAATCTGGGCACCACACTTTAAGGAGAATGTCAAGGCCTTGAAGAGGACACAGAAGAGATTTACCAGGGTGATGCCAGGGACGGGGGACTTCAGTTATGTGGAGGGATTGGAGAAGTTGGGATTGTTCTCCTTAGATTAGAGAAGGTTAAGGGGAGACCTGATAGAGGTATTCAAAATAATGAGGGTTTTTTATTGAGAAAATAAGGGAAATCGTTTACTCCAGCAATTGGATTGGTAATCAGAGGTCATAGGTTTAAAACAATTGGTAAAACAACTAGAGGAGAAATGAGGAAAACATTTTTCACACGGAGGGTTGTTAAGCACTGCCTGGAAGATGGGGTCCCGTTTAAAGGCTGTCCTCGTATCAAAATTCATATTTTAACTGGGAATCTGCAGGAACAGATTGAAACGGGTCTGCTTCTGTCCCTGGATTCAATGTACAATGTGGAGAAATCGGTAAAATGTATGAATGAATCGGCAGGAGTGAACATGGTCAATACAATTATATGAAAACTGTAAATGAAGCCGCTCATTGTTGTTGGACCAGTCCTTTCTGAGCACAGCTTTTAACTTTATTCATGAGAGAGGTTTCATTAAGATAATGTCCTGGATTTTGAGATGTTTGTGATATATCCACGTCATTAGTTACATCGGAGTCAAAGCTGCTGATGTAATGTGTTTGTTCAGGTGACTGTAACTAATAGCAATGATCCGGGGTATTACCGTGTCAGTGGAGATTTATCCCCTGTATAAATCAGGAATCTCTGTAATGAATCCGCTCACAGTACCTGCCGGAGCTGCGGTTTCCAGGACAACAGAAGTCATTGCTACTCAAAGAAATGGGATATTCAGTAATCTATCAGATAGAATGTATTTATTATCCTGTTCTTGCAGCCGTTGGAGTTCCAGGTAAGCCGTTATCTCAGCTGTTAATGGCGTAAATCGATATTATCTCTGCTGCTTTACTTGGCACTGTTTTTTCTCCCATCGTGTATTACACAGTGGAATGTTTTGTTCTCAGTCTCTGCTCTTTTGGTCTTGTAGTAGTTGCATTACATGCGTTACCATCTTCTACATCCATTGTTGCTGGATTATTCTCTGTACTGAATGTATTGGAATCAGGTCTCTGGGCTAAGAGCTGATATCAGACCATAAGTAGTTGCTAAAAGTTTCATGTTGTTGAATATACCCGCGCTGCAATATTTTTTCATAAATGTGTTTTCAGTGATTAATAATGAGATATCTCACGGCCTCAGTTTTAAAAGGAGGCAGCGCAATGTCCTCCCTACGCAATAACATGGTCCAGTTTAACTGGGATGTCAATGTATCTGTTGGTTATCACTGTGAAGAAAGATTGCTTAATTGTGCCTGCATCTGACGCCGCTTCTGGTTCAGATATCTGGTCACTGAAATGATTTTGCTGCTGATTCTTTCACATCTCATTCTCTGCTTCACTGTGGATGAATTCACTGTAAAATGCAACGTTTTGAGGTTATGCTGTATCAGTTTGCAGTTTATCTGTTGGAATCATGAGCCCTTCTATTTATTTGTAGATTATAAGCAGCAGCTGTGATTTT
The DNA here is from genome assembly GCF_035084215.1 of Heptranchias perlo. NCBI lineage: Eukaryota > Metazoa > Chordata > Chondrichthyes > Hexanchiformes > Hexanchidae > Heptranchias > Heptranchias perlo. The sequence continues at coordinate 1,216,093 of NW_027139666.1, forward strand.
GGCGTTTTGTTAATTGAACAATGCCGCCATCTAACGCTGTACTTTAAAATGTCTGGAAGAGGCATTCGATTCTGTTTATTCCATGCATTGTGGATGAAGTGAACAGTGTGGGTGAACAGGTGGAGACTTGGATGATCTTTAGAAACATTAAACTGTTCACAGAGGCTTCACCATTTAACAAACTGACACTAAGAATATGATCGTTAGAACACTTGGCTGGTGTAGAAAAAGCAGGTGCAGGATGTTAGAATTTACTCGGATGAGAAAAGCGGCATTGAGAAAGAGAGTAAAGACAGAGCGGAGAGATAGAGAGGAGAGATGGAGAACGCGACTCAGAAGGAACACAAGAGGGGGTAGAATTAAAGAGAAAAAAAGACAGACAGAGACGAAGAGAGACCAGAAATTGAGCCGGGCTGGGGGAGAGCGCCAGCGGGGTGCATAATTAGAACATAAGAACATAAGAAATTGGAGCAGGAGTAGGCCAATCGGCCCCTCGAGCCTGCTCCGCCATTCAATAAGATCATGGCTGATCTGATCCCAACCACAAATCTAAAGAGCACAAGAAGTCGGAGCAGGACCCGGCCACATAGCCCCTGGGCCCTCTCCGCCACCCACAGGGCATTGACCGATCCGAACTCAGCTTCATGTCCAATTTCCTGCCCGCTCCCCATAACCCCTAATTCCCTTTACTTCTAGGAAACTGTCTATTTCTGTTTTAAATTTATCTAATGATGTAGCTTCCACAGCTTCCTGGGGCAGCAAATTCCACAGACCTACCACCCTCTGAGTGAAGAAGTTTCTCCTCATCTCAGTTTTGAAAGAGCAGCCCCTTATTCTAAGATTATGCCCCCTAGTTCTAGTTTCACCCATCTTTGGGAACATCCTTACTGCATCCACCCGATCAAGACCCTTCACAATCTTATATGTTTCAATAAGATCGCCTCTCATTCTTCTGAACTCCAATGAGTAGAGTCCCAATCTACTCAACCTCTCCTCATATGTCCGCCCCCTCATCCCCGGGATTAACCGAGTGAACCTTCTTTGTACTGCCTCGAGAGCAAGTATGTCTTTTCTTAAGTATGGAGACCAAAACTGTATGCAGTATTCCAGGTGCGGTCTCACCAATACCTTATATAACTGCAGCAATACCTCCTTGTTTTTATATTCTATCCCCCTAGCAATAAAAGCCAACATTCCGTTGGCTTTCTTGATCACCTGCTGCACCTGCATACCAACTTTTTGATTTTCTTGCACTAGGACCCCCAGATCCCTTTGTACTGCAGTACTTTCCAGTCTCTCGCCATTAAGAAAATAACTTGCTCTCTGATTTTTCCTGCCAAAGTGCATAACCTCACATTTTCCAATATTATATTGCATCTGCCAAATCTCCGCCCACTCACCCAGCCTGTCTATATCCCCTTGCAGGTTTTTTATGTCCTCCTCACTCTCTACTTTCCCTCCCATCTTTGTATCATCTGTAAATTTTGATATGTTGCACTCGGTCCCCTCCTCCAAATCGTTAATATAGATTGTAAAGAGTTGGGGACCCAGCACCGACCCCTGTGGAACACCACTGGTTACTGGTTGCCAGTCCGAAAATGAACCATTTATCCCAACTCTCTGCTTCCTGTTCGATAACCAATCCTCCACCCATGCCAGAATATTACCCCCAATCCCGTGATTTTTTATCTTAAGTAATAATCTTTTATGTGGCACCTTGTCGAATGCCTTCTGGAAGTCTAAATACACTATGTCCACTGGTTCCCCTTTATCCACCCTATACGTTACATCCTCGAAGAACTCAAGCAAATTTGTCAGACATGAGTTCCCCTTCATAAAGCCATGCTGACTTTGTCCTATTAAATTATGCTTATCTAAATGTTCCGTTACTGTCTCCTTAATAATAGACTCCAAAATTTTACCCACCACAGATGATAAGCTAACTGGCCTATAATTTCCAGCCTTCTGCCTACTACCCTTTTTAAATAACGGTGTTACATTAGCAGTTTTCCAATCTGCCGGGACCTCTCCTGAGTCCAGGGAATTTTGGAAAACTATCACCAAAGCATCCACAATCCCTACTGCCACTTCCCTCAAGACCCTAGGATGGAAGCCATCAGGTCCAGGGGATTTATCCGCCTTGAGTCCCATTATTTTACTGAGTACCATCTCCTGAGTGATTTTAATCGTATTTAGCTCCTCCCCCCCCCGAGAGTCCCCTGTTTGTCCAGTGTTGGGATATTCTTAGTGTCCTCTACTGTAAAGACTGAAACAAAATATTTGTTCAGCATTTTTGCCATCTCCATGTTTCCCACCATTAATTTCCCGGTCTCATCCTCTAAGGGACCTATGTTTGCCTTAGCCACCCTTTTTCTTTTTATATAACTATAGAAACTCTTGCTATCTGTTTTTATATTTTTTGCTAATTTCTTTTCATAATCTAACTTCCCTTTCTTAATCAATCCTTTAGTTACTTTTTGCTGTCTTTTGAAGAATTCCCAATCTTCTATCCTCCCACTAAGTTTGGCTACCTTATATGTCCTTGTTTTTAGTCGGATACTATCCTTGATTTCTTTACTTAGCCACGGGTGGCTGTCATTTCTTTTACACCCTTTTTTCCTCAGTGGAATATATTTATTTTGAAAGTTGTAAAATAACTCCCTAAATGAACACCACTGCTCATGTACCGTCTTACCCTTTAATCTATTTTCCCAGTCCACTTTAATCAATTCCGCTCTCATACCATCATAGTCTCCTTTATTCAAGCTCAGTACGCTTGTTTGAGAATCAACCTTCTCACCCTCTAATTGGATATGGAATGTAACCATGTTATGGTCGCTCGTTCCAAGGGGATCCTTAACTAGGACATTATTAATTAATCCTGACTCATTACACAGGACCAGGTCCAAGGTTGCCTGCCCCCTTGTAGGATCAGTTACATACTGCTCAAGAAATCCATCCCTGATGCACTCAATGAACTCGTCCTCAAGGCTGCTCTGCCCAATTTGATTTGTCCAGTTAATATGATAATTAAAATCCCCCATAATTATGGCTGTTCCCTTATTACATGCCCCGACTATCTCCTGATTAATACTTCTTCCAGCAGAGTTGCAACTATTAGGAGGCCTATATACTACGCCCACTAATGTTTTTTTTCCCTTATTATTCCTTATCTCCACCCAAACTGTTTCATTATCTTGATGCTTTGTCCCAATATCATTTCTCTGTATTACAGTGATTCCTTCCTTTATTAACATAGCCACCCCACCTCCCCTTCCTTCCTGCCTGTCCTTCCTGATTGTGAAATACCCTGGCATATTTAATTCCCAGTCGTTGTCACCCTGCAGCCATGTTTCTGTAATGGCCACAAGAGCATACCCATACGTAGTTATTTGTGCCGTTAACTCGTCCATTTTATTACGAATGCTACGTGCATTCAGATAAAGAACTTTCAAATCTGTTTTGTGACGCTTAGTTCCTGCTTTTTCCTTTTTTAACACTTTACCTATTACTCCATACCTTCTGTCCCTTCCTGTTACGCTTTCCTCTCTCTCCCTGCTCAGGTTCCCAACCCCCTGCCACTTTAGTTTAAACCCTCCCCAACAGCACTAGCAAACACTCCTCCTAGGACAGCGGTCCCGGCCCTGCCCAGGTGCAGACCATCCGGTTTGTACTGGTCCCACCTCCCCCAGAACCGTTTCCAGTGTCCCAGGAATTTGAATCCCTCCCCCTTGCACCATTCCTCTAGCCACGTATTCATTTGAAATATCCTCCTATTTCTACTCTGACTAGCACGTGGCACTGGCAGCAATCCTGAGATTACTACCTTTGAGGTCCTATTTTTTAATTTACCTCCTAACTCCCTATATTCTGCTTTTAGGACCTCATCCCCTTTTTTACCTATATGGTTGGTGCCTATGTGCACCACGACAGCTGGCTGTTCGCCCTCCCCCTCCAAAATGTTCTGTAGCCGCTCCGAGACATCCTTGATCCTTGCACCAGGGAGGCAACACACCATCCTGGAGTCTCGGTTGCGGCCGCAGAAACGCCTGTCTATTCCCCTTACAATTGAGTCCCCTATCACTATAGCTCTGCCACTCTTTTTCCTCCCAGCCTGTGCAGCAGAGCTACCCGTGGTGCCATGAAGTTGGCTGCTGCTGCCTTCCCCTGATAAGTCATCCCCCCCAACAGATCGGATTGAACTGCCGGATGTGGAAATGTGACTTGAAGGTGTAATTCGGATGTTCTCAGATTGTGAAAGTTTTATTGTAGTCTCGCCGGGTGTGTTTATCGCTATCAGGTCATCAGTCTGTTTATGTGAATGTTAATTTTACTTGTTTACTGACTGTATACATAAACATAATTGAAATATATTTAAAGAATAAATCGGTGATTCCTTGATTATTTTTTTATTCGTTCACGGGATGTGGGCGTCGCTGGCGAGGCCAGCATTTATTGCCCATCCCTAATTGCCCTCGAGAAGGTGGTGGTGAGCCGCCTTCTTGAACCGCTGCATTCCGTGTGGTGACGGTTCTCCCACAGTGCTGTTAGGAAGGGAGTTCCAGGATTTTGACCCAGCGACAATGAAGGAACGGCGATATATAGATCGCATTGAATTATTCGGATACTGTATTCTAGAATCTATGTGTCAGCTTAATTCAATAAAGAATGAGGCTAATTGAATGATTGCATTTTGATTTAATTTTCATTGAATGCGCAAAGTAAATTTATTGAACACGTTGTGTAACCAACGAGCTGTTCCCTGACACCAATAACCATAGAAATGAACTGTTGAATTTATTAATTGGATTGTGTTACTGGGGCCTATAGATTAGATTTCCACTAACACTCTGCTACAGTCTCTCCCTGTGAATCCCAGCCTCTCCTCCCAGTGCATTGAATCCTCGGTCTCCTCGTCCATGGCTTCAGTTTATCCCCTCCACCTCCTCCGTGTTCTTTCCTTTGTCGCCCTCCCAATCTCATTCTCTGGCTCGGCCTTCATCTGCTTCTTCCAACCCGATGCGAAGCCTCAAAATCACCGCCGCGAATCTCGTTCTTTCCCGTTTTGTGCCAGCCCCTGTCGGCCCTCTTCACGCAGAGCAACAAACCAGCTGCATCGCCCCCTGTCCCCTCACCGACCCGGTCCTCGCTCACTTCCATCTGGAGCCCAAATCCGGATTTAATCCTTTGGATTCCCGGTCTTCAAAACCCATTCTCCTTCCCCTCCGGCACTGCGCCCTCACTCGACCCTTCCAGTGGATCCAGTGATCACTTTATTCACTTTCTGTATCAATTTCCCAATTCATTATTGATAATTACCTTTTAAAACATTTCTCTGCCGAACATACTGCACAGGCCAGATAATCAGTTAACACCGTTTGATGCACAACAAAGCTGGAAATTTCACCCCCTGATGAAACTGCTGCTTTGGCTCCAGGTCTGATCAGTAATTTCTCTGCATGTGTTTCTCACTCTTACAGTTAACCTGGTGGCGATTGTGATCCTGTCCCGAGGAAAGTGCGGACTCTCCAAATGTGTCACTCGCTATCTGGTGGGAATGACAGCGGCCGATCTCCTGGTCGTGATTACCGATGTTTTATTGAGGGGGATTAGTGAGATTTATTTCCCAGTTTCATTATTAACCATTACCCCTGTGTGCCGCCTCATTGCCATCCTGATTTCAGCAGCTACAGCGGCCTCTGTCTGGTTCACAGTGGTTTTCACCTTTGATCGATTTGTGGCCATTTGTTGTCAGAAGCTGAAAACAAAATATTGCACCGAGAAAATGGCGGCTGCTGTTATCGGGGTGGTGAGTGCTCTGAGCTGTTTACTAAACATTCCCTGGTACTTTGTAATTGAACCGGAATATAAAATGGACAATGTACCCCGGGGTTGTATCTGGAAATTGATCCTTTTCACTTCACCCGCTTGGGCAGCGTTTGACTTGTTTTATCTTGTATTAATACCTTGTCTCCCATTCATTCTGATTTTACTGTTCAATATTCTCACCGCCAGACACATTTTAGCGGCCAATAGAGTCCGCAGGAGACTCCGGGGTCGCAACAATGGAGAGAATCACAAGGATCCAGAGACGGAGAACCGAAGGAAATCCATCATTTTACTCTTCAGTATATCAGGCAGTTTTATATTGTTATGGAGCGCATTCGTTTTCTTTATTATCTCTCCGCGTATAACAAACATCAAGGACGATACGGTCAGTGACCTTGAGTCAGCCGGAGTCATGCTTCAACTTCTCAGTTCCTGCAGCAACACGTGTATTTATGCTGTGACCCAGACTAAATTCAGAGAGGAGCTGAAGAACGGGATGAAATATCCACTGAATCTAATTGTTACATTAGTTAAATCATAGAAACATCTGAAGACTTTTCATCCGAAATTAAATAAAACGTGAATCAGTGTAGGTTTTCACGTTTGGCGGTGATGTGAGACTCGCGGTAGGGATCGGACGCCCGTTATTCACCGCCCCTGATTTTACTATCCATTGACATCAATGTGTTCACTAAAATAACTGATATCAATCCAATACTTCGAATACATTTGGAAATAACAGACAGGAATTATATTTTACCCGACAAAGGCGGTGTTGTGGAATGACACAAGATGTGATTCTAACATGAAACGGTTTGCTGTTATTAGTCTGGAAATAATATGATTTCAATATTAAATGTTTAAGCCTGAAATGAATAAAATCAAATCCTCCTTTTCGGTTGATGAATATTTCCCATCACACACACTGCCCGGTTGAATGGACTGAGGATGAGCTGTCAGGGTCAGACAGAGTCCTGTTCATTGGAATATTTGTTTTGACCATAACAGAATAATAATGGACCAACACGCGGACCGTTACTAACTGGTGAAGTATTAATGTAATTTCACACTAGAGTGGGGAGTTCCAGAGATCGTTTCCTCTTTGAGCTGCTGTGCAGCAATGTTTACTCACTGCAGGGAGTTTTATGGGACATGAGGCTGGGCCTGGTTACACAGATCTATAAGGAAACATTTCCGAGAAGTTCAGGGGTCGCGAGATTTCTCACGGCAGCAGCAGGCCAAGGGAAAGCTCTCCTGCTCCTCCGCGGCTCTCAGGGGAAAGGCCATTTCACTTTGTAGTGTACTGAATTGTAATAATAGATTCGTAGTTTGTACGATATACATTCTATTGTTTTGAATTGCAACTGTGACATTTACATTGAACTTTGTGTATCGATAATTTTTTTGAAATCAAGTCAATTTTGAAATATTAAACACATGTTCCAGTCACACCATGTCCGTTGTTAATGGACAGTGAAGAGTGGAACCAAGCGCAGAAAATAAAGATGTATGGAGTTATGCAAAGAGCATCTATTGCAGACATCAGGTTTGAAATAAGAGTATTTTATTAATAGTGAGAAACAAGGGACAGTAGAGGAGCAAAATGTTTTGGGTGTCCAGGTGCACCAATCAATAAAAGTTAGTGCACATGTCGCAAAAATAATTTTCAAGATCCCAATTTCTAGTCTGCCATTTCCCAAGATATCGCTATAGTCAAATCTCTGGAATTTGCAGATACAACCAGGCCCCACTGCCTCCCTTGCTGGTGAAATCCATACATCCATCACCTTCTGCATTTAAAAAGTTACATGCAATCATTCTGCTCATCCGATGCCCCAGGTCGAGAAGACTAATAGTGGCTGGAGGACCCAGGCCATCAGCGTTATGTGAGTTTGGACATTTCTGCTTTTCATTCTGAATTTTGCACTTAAAGTTTTCCCCTTTGATTTGTACATTTCTATTTTTATTTCATTCTTGTAGATTGTGCATTTTTAAGCAAATTCTCCAAACCCTGTGCGCAGTGAGTGCTGACTCCGGGGCATTTGATTGACAACTTTGACCTCCTCCCCCGACCCCAGTTCCCATCACATGATAAGCGAAAGCGTCACCCACCGCTTTGCGCGCTGAAGTCACGGCGCGTACGTGCCCCTCCGGCCCGTGGGGCGCCACGCATGCGCGCGCGGCCCCTGTGCCGCGTTCCATTCCCAACAGGCCGGCACAGAAGGAATGATGATGGCTGATTCGGGACGGCGGGCGGACGCTGCGGTGCGCAGGGGCGAGACAGACAGAGTGATGGCCCGCACCCGGGAGTGGCCTGGGTCCACGGCCTGGGAATGGCGCGCTAAGGGTGGTCCGAGCTGCAGCTCCTCCGAATCCAGGCCCGAGCGGTGTTGATGGGGCCCCGACCCAGGGGCGGTCGGACCGTTACTCCGGGAGGGAGGTGGTCTTTGAGACCATCCGTGCTCTGTTGAACGATCTCTGTGTGTGTGTCTTGTTCCAGCCGTTCCCATTTGTACCTCTGACCTGACTGGCGGAGTCTGCGAACTCGACTGCTGCTGTGACCCTGACTGTTCTGCCGCGGACATCAATGTCTTCTCCACCTGGTGGCTGGGCAGTGAACCGTAAGTTTCCGTTCGTGTTTTGCTGTATTCGCACCCAGTCCGGCAATGCCTCCATTTTCAAATCCTCATCTTCCTGTTCAAATCCCCCCACGGCCTCACCCCTCACTTTCTCTTTAACCTCCTCCAGCCCTATAATTAGCATCTTCGTGTTCAAATCAGGAACAAGTCAGGAGTGTGATGGAATACTCTCCACTTGCCTGAATGAGTGCAGCTCCAACAACACTTAAGAAGCTCGACATCATCCAGGACAAAGCAGCCCTCTTGATTAGCACCCCAACCATCACCCTAAACATTCACTCCCTCCACCACCGGCGCACAGTGGCTGCAGTGTGTACCATTCACAGGATGCATTGCAGCAACTCGCCAAGGCTTCTTCGACAGCACCTCCCAAACCGGCGACCTCTACCACCTAGAAGGACAAGGGCAGCAGGCACATGGAAACAACACCACCTGCACGTTCCTCTCCAAGTCACACACCATCCCGACTTGGAAATATATCGCCGTTCCTTCATCGTCGCTGGGTCAAAATCCTGGAACTCCCTTCCTAACAGCACTGTGGGAGAACCGTCACCACACGGACTTCAGCGGTTCAAGAAGGCGGCTCACCACCACCTTCTCAAGAGCAATTAGGGATAGGCAATAAACGCTGGCCTCGCCAGCGACGCCCATATCCCATGAACGAATAATAAAAATCCCTCCATGGCCTCACCCCCACTCTATCTCTATCCTCCTCCAGCCCTATGACCCTCCGAGATCTCTGTGCTCCTCCAATTCTGGTCTCTTGCGCATCCCCAATTTTCATCGTTGCACCATTGGTGGCCGTGCCTTCAGCTGCCTTGGCCCTAAGCTCTGGGATTCCCTCCATCAACCTCTCTCTCCTCTTTTAAGACGCTCTTTAAAACCAACTTCTTTGCTGAGGTAGCCGATCTCACCGGGTGTTGGACTGAGCCCCAGACAGATATAGAATAATGGATACCCGGGAGTAAGTTGCAGGCTGGAATCTAATCGAGGGGTTCATTGGGAGGGGGGGGGGGTGAGGGGGTGTTATATATAGTATAACAGATATCCGGGACTGAGATACATGCTGGAATCTAATCAAGAGGTTCAGGTGGTTTATATATCGAATAACAGTTATGTGGCATTGAGTTACAGGCTGGAATAAAATCGACGGGGTCGGGGGGTTTATACATTGAATAACAGATACCCGGGAGTGGGTTATAGGATGGATTCTAATCGAGTGGTTTGGTTTGTTTATATATAGAATAACAGATACCCGGGTGTTAGTTACAAGCTGGAATCTAATCGAGGCGTTCGGGGTTTTATATATCGAATAACAGATACCCGCGACTGAGTTACAGACTGGAATCTAATCGAGGGGTTCGGGTGCTTTACATTTATATAAAATAATGGATACCCAGGCGTGAATTACAGGCTGGAATCAAATCGAGGGGTTTGGGGATTTTATATATGGAATAACAGATACCCTGGAGATAGGTCGTGAAGTGCAATGTATCAACGCAAACTTTTCTTTCCTCCAGTCCTGAAATTGGGTTTGGTCTCTATGGAAACAATGGAATTAATGTTGCGAGATGCCAGGCGTCATATTCACTCCAAATGTGAACCACACCCTGCTAACCATGGAGACCCTGGTGAGAGAGGCAGTGGGAGGCACACTTTCCCCTATCATGAACTCCACCAAACCCATTTATACTCCACGTACAGACCATTTACACTTTCCCGTATCATGGACTCTACCCACCCATTAAATCTCTCACAGTCATTGTAGGCTCTCCCCTATCATGGACTCTACAGACTCATTTAATGTCCTTCCGCAGCCAATGTACACTCTCCCCTATCATGGACTCTACCCACCCATCTAATCTCCTGTCACCGTCCAAGTACACTCTCCCCTATCATTGACTCTACCCACCCATTTAATCTCCTTCCACAGCCCATGAACACTCTCGCGTATGATGGACTCGAGCAACCAATTCATCTTCTCCCACAGCCCATGTGCACTTTCCCCTATCATGGACACTACTCATCCATTTAATCTCCTCCCAGACCCCATGTACACTTTCCCCTATCATAGACTCTACCCACCCATTTAATCTCCTCCGACAGCCCATATACACTCTCCCCTATATAAGAACATAAGAAATACGAGCAGGAGTAGGCCATGAGGCCCCTCGAGCCTGGTCCACCATTCACTGAGATTGTGGCTGATCTTCCGCCTCAACTCCACGATCCCGCCCGATCCCCATATAGCTTGATTCCCTTAGAGTCCAAAAGTATATTAACTTCAGTCTTGAATATCGACTCGGCATCCTCAGCCCTCTGGGGTAGAGAAATCCAAAGATTCACAACCCTCTGAGTGAAGAAATTCCTCCTCATCTCAGTCTTAAACGGCAGACCCCTTATCCTGTGAAATTGCCCTCTCGTTCTCGGCTCTCCAGCCAGATGAATCAAATTCTCAGCATCTACCCTGTCAAGCCCACTCAGAATCTTATAAGTTTCATTGAGATCACCTCTCATTCTTCTAAACTCCAGAGAGTAAAGGCCCATTCGACTCAACCTCTCCTCATAGGACAACCCTCTCATCCCAGGAATTAATCTATTGAACCTTTGTTGCACCGCCGCTAAGACAAGTATATCCTTCCTTAGATAAGGAGACAAAAACTTTATGCAGTAGTCTAGGTGAGGTATCACCAAAGCCCTGTACAATTGTAGTAAGACTTCGTTACTCTTGTACTCCAACCGAATTGCAATAAAGGCCAGCATACCATTTGCTTTCCCAATTGCCTGCTGTACCTGCATACTAACTTTCTATGCTTCTTGTACCAGATCACTCAAGTCTCGCTGAACACCAACATTTAATAGTTTCTCACCATTTAAAACAAATTCGTTTTTTTTCTATTCTTCCTACCAAAGTGAATAACCTCACATTTCCCCACATTATACTGCCACCTTCTTGCCCACTCACTTAATCTCTCTGTATCCCTTTGCAGACTCTTTGTGTCCTCCTCACAGCTTACTTTTTCACCTTGCTTTGTATCGTCAGCAAACATGGATACACTACATTCGGTCTCTTCATCTAATCATTAATATAGATTGTAAATAGCTGAGGCCCAAGCACTGATCCTTGTGGGACCCCAATAGTTACAGCCTGCCAATCTGAGGATGACGAATTTATCCCTTTCTCTGTTTCTTTCCGTTAACCAATCCTCTTTCTATGAAAATGTGTTACCCCCAACCCCATGAGCCCTTACGTTTTGTAACAACCTTTTACGTGGCACCTTATCAAAATGCTCTAATAAGTTTGTTAAACACGATTTCCCTTTCATAAAAACATGTTGACTCTGCCTAATCATATTATGATATTCTAAGTTCCCTGATAGCACTTCCATAATAATGTATTCCAGCATTTTTCCGACGACTGAAGTCAGGCTAACTGATTTGTAGCTCCCTGTTTTCTCTCTCCCTCCTTTCTTGCATAGCGGGGTAACATTTGCTACCGTCAAGTCCGCTGGGACCGTTCTAGAATCTAGTCAATTCTGGAAGATCAAAACCAATGCATCCAACACCTCTGCAGCCACCTCCTTCAGAACCCTAGGATGTCGGACATCAGGTCCGCGGGATTTGTCGGCTTTTTGTCCCATTCGTTTGTCCAGTACTTTTCCTGTAGTGATATTAATTGTTTTAATTTCCTCGCTCTCATTTACCTCTTGATTCCCAACTATTTCTGGTGTGCTTTTCGTGGCTTCTACTCTGAAACGGATACAAAATATTTGTTTCTTTTACAGTCAAGGTCAAAGAAAAGAAAGAACTTGCATTCATATCACAGCTTTCACAGCCTCAGGACATCCCAAAGGACATCACTTGTGTTATCCGTGGCTCAGAGGGTTGCACTCTCACCTTTGGGTCAAGCCCCACTCCAGAGGCTTGAGCACATAATCCAGGCTGACAGTCTCGGTGCCAGTACTGAGGGAGTGTTGCACTGTCAGAGGTGCCATCTTTTGGATGAGACGTTAAACCAGAGTGGGACTTCCAGAATAGGGGAGATTGTACATGGGCTGTGGGAGGTGATTGAATGAGTGCGTGAACTATAGGATAGGGTAGAGTGCATATGGGCAGTAGGAGGAGATTAAATGGGTGGGTACAGTCCATGATAGGGGAGAGAGTACATGGGCTGTGGGAGGAGATTAAATGGTGGGCAGAGTCCTTGATGGGGACGCGGGGGGGGGAGGGGGTTGTACATGGGTTGTGGGAGGTGATTTACATCAAGGTACTTCGAACCTACATCACTGAATAAGGACTTTCGGCCCATCTGGTGCTTACAGGCATTTACAGCCCACTCCCGGGTACAGGTCATCCCTCTGTCGGCCTCGCCCCAGCCCACAGCAGCGCCCGCCCACCAGCCGGCCCAAGGCCGCCATCATCATCCTCCCGGCGGCGGCCTGTTCCGAAAGGAACGCGGCACGGGGACCGCGCGGCGCATGCATGGCGGCCCTCTGGCAGGAGCGGAACGTACATGTCGTGACGTCAGTGGGCAAAGGGGTGAGACACTGCAGCGTGTCTCGTGATGGGAGGAGTTAGCCCAGGAGAAGGTTGGGGGGCGGAGCTGAGAGCTGTCAATCAAAGGGCCCGGAGTCAGCACTCACTGACACAGGGTTTGGAGAATTTGTTTAAAAATGCAAAATCTGTAAGTATGAAATAAAAATAGAAATGTGCAAAAAAGAGGAAAAAATTGCAAATGCAATAATCTGAATTAAAAACAGAAATGTTCAAACTCACATAAGGCTGATGGTCTGGGTCCTCCTGCCACAAATAGTCTTCTGTACTTGGGGCATAGGATGAGCAGAATGCTTGAATGTAACTTTATTAATGCAGAAGGTGCTGGACGTATGTAATGGACCAGCAAGTGAGGCAGTGGGGCCTGATTGTATCAGCAAATTCCAGGGAGTTGTCTAAGTACATGATAGCGGTACGCTGGGATATGGCAGACTGGAAATTGGGATTTGCTTTTGTACATGTGCACTAACTGTTAGTGATTGGTGTATCTGAGCATGCAAATACCTTTGCTCCTCCACAGTCCCTAGTTTCTCACAAGAAAGAAAATACTCATATTTCTCACCTGGTGCTCGCAATCGATGCTCTTTGTACGGCTCCCCACATCTTTACTGTCCGCCGATGTTTCCACTGTTCACTGTCCAATAACAGACATGGTGAGACTAGAACATGTTTTTACATTTCAAAATATGCTTTATTTCATAAAATTCATGGATCCACACAGTTCAATGTAAATATCACAGATACAATTCAAAACAATAAAATACAGATCATACACACTACGAGTCAATCATGACAGTTGAAAACACAGAACATATCTTCGAACACATGCTGTACAGTCAAGGTAAAATTGCCTTACACGGTGGCCTTTCCCCATAGAGCCTTTGCACAGGCCGCATCTCGCATCAGTGCTCCCACAGCAAATTATCGTGGACCTTAGAGTGTGTCAGTTGGCAATACTCGTTCGTGGACAGCAAATGTCGGGCGGACCAAAGGGCCTCTTTCACCGAGTTGATTGCTTCCAGCAGTCGTTGATATGTGTCTCGGTGTGCGTCCCAGGGAACTGCCCGGAGAGCACAATGGCCGGTGTTACCGAGCTGTTGCGGTTTAGGCTTCCTGTCGGTATGGAGGGGAGTTAAAACCTTTTACCGGAGTACACCGATCCATTCATGCATGTATTTGGCAAATACTGTCTGATGTCTTTCACACCCATGTCGAACCTTGGGGTCAGAGACATGGGGCGAATTTCACCTTCACTGCTTGGGCGGTAAACTAACCGAGCAGAAATTAAAATCTGGCCCGTTCTGTAAGAGGCGGGTGATCTGCTCTACCAGTTCAGCCACCAGCGATGGTGAAAATTCCCCTCCACTTGATGTGAACCGGTGTAGTTGGAGACAATGGACCAGCTTGTGGGCTTCGAAGATTGATACTAGGGCGGAGGTCAGGAAAGGTGTGGCCGATTTTAAGTATCCCCGCCTGGCGGAAATGGGGTGGTAGAGGCTAGTAAATGGTGTCAGGTAACTTACCGCCCCTTTAACACTGGCATTGCTGCCTCCACCATCGTGGGTAGGGTCCTGAGAAGAGCGGCGGAGCAACACCCACCTGTTGTAATATGTAAATCAGATTATTATGATGTACGCAGACACCATTTAATGTTGGGCACAAATGGATGGAGGAGCCGCCCTTTCGATGGGCATTGAGTGGTCCAGAACACTGAGAAGTTTCTTTTTAACATATATTTTGTGTGGCGAGGAGGAGCAGGAGAGCTTTCCCTTCGCCTGCTGCGGCCGTGAGAAATCACCCGGCCCCTGATCGTCTCAGAAATGTACCAGGAGGTTTCCTTATAGATCTGTGTAACCAGGCCCAGCCTCATGTCCCATTAAACTCCCTGCAGTGAGTAAACATTGCTGCACAGCAGCTCAGAGAGGAAACGATCTCCGGAACTTCCCACTGGAGTTTGAAATTACATTAATATTTTCCCAGTTAGTAACGGTCCAGTGTTGGTCCATTATTTTTCTGTTCTGGTCAAAACAAATGTCCCAACGAACATGACGCTGTCTGACCCTGACAGCTCACCCTCAGTCCATTCCACCGGGCAGTGTGTGTGATGGAAAATAATCATCAACCGAAAAAGAGGTTGATTTGATTCTTCTCAGGATTAAACATTTAATATTGAAATCATATTATTTCCAGACAAATAACAGCAAACCATTTCATGTTAGAATCACATCTTGTATCATTTCACAACACCGCATTTGTCGGGTAAAATATAATTCCTGTCTGGTATTTCCAAATTTATTTGAAGTATTGGATTGATATCAGTTACTTTAGTGACCTCATTGATGTCAATGGATAGTAAAATCAGGCGCCGTGAATAACGGACGCCCGATCCGCTACCGCCCATCTTACACCACTGCCAAACGTGAGAATCTCTCCAATCGACTTTTTATTTAATTTCTGATGAAAAGTCTTGAGTTGTTTCTATGATTTAAGTAATGTAACAATTAGATTCAGTGGATATTTCACCCCGTTCTTCAGCTCCTCTCTGAATTTAGTCTGGGTCACAGCATAAATGCACGTGTTGGTGCAGGAACTGAGAAGTTGAAGCATGAATCCGGCTGACTCAAGGTCACTGACCGTATAGTACTGGGTGTTTGTTATACGCAGAGAGATAAAATAAAAAATGAATGTGCTCCATAACAATATAAAACTGCCTGATATACTGAAGAGTAAAATGATGGATTTCCTTCGGTTCTCAATCTCTGGATCATTGTAATTCTCTCCATTGCTGCGTCCCCGGAGTCCCCGGCGGGCTCTACTGGCCACTAAAATGTGCCTGGCGGTGAGAACATTGAACAGCAAAATCAGAATGAATGGGAGACAAGGCATTAAAACAAGATTAAACAAGTCAAAGGCTTCCCATGCGGGTGAAGTGAAAAAGGCCGTTTTCCAGACACAACCCCGGGGTAAATTGTCTGTTATATATTCCGGGCCAAATACAAAGTACCAGGGAATGTTTAATAAACAGCTCAGAGCACTCACCACCCCGATAACAACAGCCGCCGTTTTCTCGGTGCAATATTTTGTTTTCAGCTTCTGACAACAAATGGCCACAAATCGATCAAAGGTGAAAACCACTGTGAACCAGACAGAGGCCGCTGTGGCTGGTACACTCAGGATGACAATGAGACGGCACACGGGGGTAATGGTCAAGAATGAAACTGGGAAATAAATATCAGCAATGCGCATCATTATGACATCGGTGATAACGACCAGGAGATCGGCCGCCGCCATTCCCACCAGGTAGTGAGTGATACATTTGGAGAGTCCGCACTTTCCTCGGGACAGGATCACAATCGCCACCAAGTTAACTGTAAGAGAGAGAAAAGGAAGCAGAGAAATTACTGATCAGACCTGGAGACAAAGCAGCATTTTTACAGGATCTGGGGTGAAATTTACAGCTTTGTTGCTGCATCAAATGTTGGAAACTGGTTAACAGACCTGGGCAGCGATTTTGGGCAGAGAAATGTTTTTAAACACAATTGTCAGTAATCAATTGGGAAATTGAGACAGAAAGTAAATAAAGTGAGCATCGCATTACCTGGAACAGCCGAATGAGGGCGCAGTTCCAGCTGGAAAGGGAAAACTGGCTTCACTTTACTGATTAAATCCGGATTTGACTTCCAGACAGAAGGGAAAGTGATCCATGGTCGAGAAGGGCAACGGGAAAATGCATCTGGTTTGTTGCTCTGGGTGAAGAGAGACGACAGGGGCTGGCCCAAAACGGGAAAGACCGAGGTCCGCCACGGTGAGTTTTAGATTTCGGATCGGACTGGAAGAGGCAGCTGGAGACCAAGCCAGTGAGTGAGATTGGGAGGGTGAACAAAAAGGACATGTCGGAGGTGGAGGGGAGTCAGCAGCATATGGTTTGGAAAACGGATAAACTGAAGCAAAGGGGTGAGGAGTCAGAGGATTCAATGCAGTGGGACCAGAGGCTAGGATTCACAGGGAGAGACTGCAGCAGAGTGTTAGAGAAAATCTAATCTATAGGTCCCAGTAACACAATCCAATTACTAAATTCAACCATTATTTTTTTGTGATTATTGTATGCACGCTCTCTGCTCTCTTTCTCAAAGCCGCTTTTCACATCCGAGTAAATCCTAACATCCTGAGCCTGCTTTCTCTTCACCAGCCCCGTGTTCCAACGAGCGTGTTCTTAATGTCAGTTTGATAAATGGTGAAGTCTCTGTGAATAGTTTAATGTTTCGACAGATCATTCAATTCTCCACCTGTTCACCTACACTGTTCACTTCATCTACAATGCATGGAATAAACAGAATCGAATGCCTCTTCCAGAAAAACCTCAAAATAAAATAAAATTCCGATACCTGTAATTAAAAGTACAGATGGCGGCATTGTTCAATTAACGAAACGCCAAAACCACCGCTACAGATAAACAGAAGGGCTCATGATTCCTACAGATAAAGCGGAAACTAATACAACATAACCTCAAAACTTTGCATTTTACAATGAATTCATCCACAATGAATCAGAGAATGCGATGTGAAAGTCAGTAGCAAACTCAGTTTAGTAAACAGACATTTGATGCGGCGTCAGATATACACAGAATGAAATAATATTTCATAACAGTGATAACCAATCAATACATTGAAATCCCAGTTAAACTGAACCATGTTATTGGGGAGGGAGGACATTGCGCTGCCGCTGCCTCCTTGTAACACTGAGACGGTGAGCTGTCTCATTATCAATCATTGAAAATACATTGATGAAAAAATATCCCAGGACTGGTTAGTTCCACAACATGAAACTGTTAACAGCTCCTGATGGTCTGATAACAGCTCTTAGCCCAGACACCTGATTCCAGTACATTCAGTACAGAGAATAATCCTGTAACAATGCCAAGTTTGGATTTGCAAGATCGTAACACATGTAATGCAGCTGCTACAAGACCAAAAGAGCAGAGACTTAAGACAGTCGATCAAGTGAAAGAACAGTGCAGTCCACCGTGTAATACATGATGGGAGAAAAAAAGTGCTAAGGATAGCAGCAAAGTTAATACCGATTTAAACCACGAACAGCTGAGATAATGGCTTACCTGGAACTCCAACGGCTGCAAGAATAGGATAATAAATACATTCTATCTGATACATTACTGAATATCCCATTTCTGTGTTAAGCAATGATTTCTTTGGAGTGGAAACCGCAGCTCCGGCTGGCAGTCTGTGCGGATTCATTAGAGCGATCCCTGATTTATACAGGAGATAAATCTCCACTGGCACGGTTATACCCCTGATCATTGGTATTACTTACAGTCATTTGAACAAACACATTACATCAACAGCTTTGTCTCCGATGTAAATGATGACGTGGATATATCACAAACATCTCAAAGTTCAGAACCTTGACTTAATACGACCATGCTCAGGAATAAAGTTAAAACCTGTGCTCAGAAAGGACTGGTCCAACAACAATAAGCGGCTTAATTTACAGTTTTCTTATAATTGTATTGGCCATTTTCGCTTCTGTCGATTCATTCACAAATTTTACAGATTTCTCCACATTGTGCATTGAATCCAGGGACACAAACAAACCCGTTTCACTCTGTTCCTCCAGTTTCCCAGATACAATATGAATTTTGAGTCTGTGACACGAAGGCAGCATTTAAAAGGCATACCATCCTTTCAGGCAGTGCTTAGCAATCCGATGTGTGAAAAATCTCTCCTCATTTCCCCTCTAGTAGTTTTGCCAATTATTTTAAACCTATGACCTCTGGTTACCAATCCAGTTGCCAGAGTAAGCGGTTTCCCCTATTTGCTCTATACAAACCCCTCATTATATCGAACACTTCTATTAGGTCTCCCCTTAAACTTCTCTGATCTAAGGAGAACAATCCCAGCTTCTCCAATCCCTCCACATAACTGAAGTCCCTCATCCCCGGCATCACCCTGGTAATTCTTCTCTGTACCCTGGCGAAGGCCTTGACGTCTTTCTTAAACTGTGGTGACCAGTGTTGTGCACAATACTCCAGCTAAGGCCTAATCAATCTTTTGTAAAGGCTTAGCATGACTTCCCTATTTGTATATTCAATGTCCCTATTTAAAACCCATGTATCCCATATGCTTGCTTAACCGCCTTATCAACTTGCACTGCCACTTTCAAAGATTTGTGAATATGCACCCCAGGTCTGCTCTTCCACCACCCTCAAAATAGTACATTGAGTTACATCGAAACTACAGCACAGAAACAGACCATTCGGCCCAATTGATTTATGCCAGCCTTTATGCTCCACACGAGCCTCCTCCCTCTCTTAATCTAACCCGATCAGTATACGCTATTCCTTTCTCCCTCTTGTGCTTTTCCAGCTTCCCCTTTAATGCATCGACATTATTTGCCTCAACTACTCCATGTGATAGCGTATGCCACATTCTTACCACTCTTTGGGTGAAGAAATTTCTCCTGAATTCCCTATTAGATTTATTAGTGACGATCTTATATTTATGACCTCTAATTTTGGACTCCCTCACAAGTGGAAACATTTTCTCCACGTCTACCCTACAAAACCCTATCATTAACTTAAAGACCTCTGTCAGGTCCCCCCTCAGTCTTCTCTTTTCTAGAGGAAAGAGATCCATCCTGTTCAGCCTTTCCTGATCAAGATAACCTCTCAGTTCTGGTATTATCATTGTGAATCATTGTTGCACCCTCGCTGTGCTTCCTATAATATGGAGACCAGACTGTGCACAATAATCTAAGTGCGGTCTAACCAAGGCTCCGCACAAGTTTAACATAATTATTTGCTTATCAATTCGATCCCTCTAGAATTGCACCAGGCTGCTTAGGAAACATCGGAATCATAGGAACATAGGAACAGCAGTAGGTCATTCAGTCCCTCGTGCCTGCTCCGCCATTTGATAAGATCATTGCTGACCTGTGATCTAACTCCATATACCTGCCTTTGGCCCATATCCCTTAATACCTTTGGTTGCCAAAAAGCTATCTATCTCACATTTAAATTTAGCAATTGAGCTGGTATCAATTGCCGTTTGCGGAAGAGTTCCAAACTTCTACAACCCTTTGTGTGTAGAAATGTTTTCTAATCTCGCTCCTGAAATGTCTGGCTCTAACTTTTAGACTGTGCCCCCTACTCCTAAAATCCCCAACCAGCGGAAATAGTTTCTCTCTATCCACCCTATCTTTTCCCCTTAATATCTTATACAATTCGATCAGATCACCCCTTAACCTTCTAAACTCGAGACAATTCAACCCCTATTTGTGTAATCTCTCCTCGTAACTTCACCCTTGAAGTCCGCGTATCATTCTAGTTGTCATCCCTCCTTTTTTAACCTGCATCACTACTTTTAATGATTTGTGTATCTGTAGCCCAATATTTTATTAAAATTGCAAACTATTCTGTATTTCATAAAATTTAAGAAGACACACATTTCAATGTAAATGTCACAATTACCGTCCAAAGCAATAAGATACAGATCGTACACACTGTGTCCTCATTATTACAAATCAAAACACACTACGTAACTTCTAATGCATCCTGCACAATACAAGGTGAAATGACCGTACACGGTGGCCTTTCCCCATGGAGCCTTTCCGTAGGCCGCACCTCGCTTCACTGCGTCCCGCACCACCTCATCCTGGACCGTGGAGAGTGCCAGTCGGCAACACTCGGTCATGGACAGCTCCTTCAGCTGGAGGACCAGCAGGTTTCGGGCGGACCAAAGGGTCTCCTTCACCGAGTTGATGGTTTCCAGCAGTAGTTCAAATCTGTCTCGTGTGCGTCCCGGGTAGCAGCTGTAGAGCACAGTGTCCTGTGTTACTGAGGTGTTGGGGATGAACCGGGACAGATACCAACGCATCTCTCGCCACAAATTCTGCACAAAGGGGCAGCCCACCAGGACATGGACGATGGCCTCCTCCTCGCCGCAGCCTCAAGGGCAGCTTGCTGTGGTGCTGTGATTACCTCAGCGTTGGACGGACCACACTGGGAGAGCCTTGCTCACCACCATCCAGGCGACATCCTGGCGCCTGTTGGTCAGTTCTAGCGACCAGACGATCTGCCAAATGGCATCGACCGTCTGGTCGGGGAACTGCCAGATCGGATCCATTCTTTCCTTTACTTGCAGGACTCCCACAATGTCCCGTGTTGACCACAGTCTGACGGCCTTGTGGGCTTCAGGAACCTCCCCGCCTGGTCCAGCTGGACGGAACGTCTAGCGACTGCTCGGCGAACGTGGCCAGACCCAGCCTTCTCAGTGTGGTGGACTGGTAGGAACTCAGCACGTAGTGACCCTTAGTATTTGCGTACTGGGGATCTACACATATCCCGAGGTAGCCACACAAAGGTGTCCATCAGCATCAGAGCGGCGTTGGGGACTCCATGCCCTATTTGCCTGGGGTCTTGTACATGGGCTCCCTGCGGACATGTTCTACCCTGGACCTCCAGACAAAGTGGAGGATAGCTCTGGTGACTGTGACGGCGGATCAGCAGGGAACGGGCCAAACCCTGGCCACGTAGAGCAACACCGCGAGTATCTGACACCTTGTCACCAGGTTCCTGCCAGATATGGAGAGGGAGCGCCCCACCCACATACCAAGCTTCTGTTTAGTGTTGGCGACCCGCTCCTCCTAGTTCTTGGTGCTGGTCAGGGGTCCCTCGAACCATAGCCCCAGCACAATCAGGTAGTCGGACCTGACGGTGAGGTGGAAAAGGGACCGGGCCTCCCACCTGCCAAAGAACAAGGCCTCACTCTTACTTCGTTCACTCTGGCACCCGAGGCCAGTTCAAAAAGGTAGCAGACGCCCATCAGCCTGTGTACCGACCGCTGATCGGAGCAGAAAACGGTGACATCGTCCATGTACAGGGAAGCTTTAATCTGAGAGCCTCCACTGGCTGGAATCGTCAACCTGTGTCCTTCCTGATGGATGTGGCAAACGGCTTCATACAATATACGAACAAGTCCGTGGAGAGAGAACAACCCTGCCTGACTCTCGATCTGATCAGAAAGCTCTCTGACTCCCACCCGTTGATTAGGACTGCGCTATTGATGTCCACGTAGAGCAGTCGAATCCAATTGCTGGTTTCCTCCCCAAAACCCATCATGTACGTCTGGGATATTCCGTCGAAGGCCTTCGGCTGGTCCAGGCTGATGAGGCAGGTGTTCAACCCCCTGTCCTGCAGGAAGGCGATCGTATCCCTGGGCGGCGCAAGGCTATCAGTGATCTTCATGCCGGGTTTAGTGCAGGTCTGATCCGGGTTGTTCTCCTGTTCCAGAGCAGACTCGATCCTGTTGGCGATGACATTGGACAGAATCTTGCAGTCGACATTTAGGAACGGAATGGGTTGCCAATTTTTGTGAATTCCCTTTGTCTCTCTCTCGCTTTCTGAACACCTTTGAGGATGAAAAACCTCTTGATGTTGGCCTTGATCATTTCTCACCGGTGCACCATGGAGTTGAAGAAGGGTTTCATGGTCCTCCAACCTGTGTAAACCCTCTTTAGTTGCTCGATGCTCTCCGGGGTCAACAGTCCCACGTTCAGCTTCCATATCTCCCTGCCCACCCTCTGGTCCTCCTGCGATTGGCAGTCGGCCAGTAGGAGGCAGTGGCGAGAGAGGAACACCGGCTGGACGTCGATGGATCTGACCTTGAGGGTTGGGGACACAAATAGAAAGTCTATCCTGGACCGGACGGATCCGCCCGGCCAGGACAAAGTGTAACTCCGTGGTGGTCCATCTGCAGGGATGCTGAAAACGTCGCGAAGCTTCGTGTCTTTCACCACCTGCAACAGGAGTTTGGACGTGGAATCCAGTATTGCGCCACCCCTCCTGGATCGCCCAGCTGCAATGGAGATGCTGAATGACCTCCAGCCTATCGCTCTTGAGGGCCGGGGCGTTAACATTGATCAGTAGGAGCGGGGGGCCGGGGGGTGGGGTTAGACAGAACCTCTGCTACGAGCAGGTGGCCCCGCACCACCTCTTTAACTCAGTGATGGCGAATTGGCCTCCTCGCAGCAGAACCCCCAGGCCTGAGGAACGATTATCGTTGCCTCCTGACCAGACCGACTGCGCCTGGGTCCACATGCGTGACCACTGCCAGCAGTGTCCGAGGTCCAACCATCGTCGGCTGCTTCATCAATGACCTTCCCTCCATCATAAGGTCAGAAATGGGGATGTTCGCTGATGACTGCACAGTGTTCAGTTCCATTCGCAACCCCTCAAATAATGAAGCAGCCCGAGCCCGCATGCAGCAAGACCTGGACAACATCCAGGCTTGCGCTCATAAGTGGCAAGTAACATTCGCGCCAGATAAGTGCAAGGCAATGACAATCTCCAACAAGAGAGAGTCTAACCACCTCCCCCTGACATTCAACGGCATTACCATCACCGAATCCCCCACCATCAACATCCTGGGGGTCACCATTGACCAGAAACTTAACTGGACCAGCCATATAAATACTGTGGCTACGAGAGCAGGTCAGAGGCTGGATATTTTTCGGCGAGTGTCTCACCTCCTGACTCCCCAAAGCCTTTCCACCATCTACAAGGCACAAGTCAGGAGTGTGATGGAATACTCTCCACTTGCCTGGATGAGTGCAGCTCCAACAACACTCAAGAAGCTCGACACCATCCAAGATAAAGCAGCCCGCTTGATTGGCACCCCATACACCACACTAAACATTCACTCCCTTCACCACCGGCGCACTGTGGCTGCAGTGTGTACCATCCACAGGATGCACTGCAGCAACTCGCCAAGGCTTCTTCGACAGCACCTCCGAAACCCGCGACCTCAACCACCTAGAAGGACAAGAGCAGCAGGCACATGGGAACAACACCACCTGCACGTTCCCCTCCAAATCACACACCATCCCGACTTGGAAATATATCGCCGTTCCTTCATCGTCGCTGGGTCAAAATCCTGGAATTCCCTTCCTAACAGCACTGTGGGAGAACCGTCACCACACAGACTGCAGCGGTTCAAGAAGGCGGCTCACCACCACCTTCTCAAGTGCAATTAGGGATGGGCAATAAATGCCGGCCTCGCCAGCGACGCCCACATCCCGTGAACGAATAAAACAAAAAGTTGCTGAGGTTCGGAATCCCGCACTCTTGCAAGTACAGCAGGTTCCACTTGACCCTGGACAGTTAGTTCAGAGTTGCAGCACATTGCTTAGTTGATTTAATACTATGCACGATGAATGATGCGATTTGTAAAGCCATATTAAACATACAAAAGGGCCAAAATTAAGATAGTGTAATTGCATCCGTCCGTGTTCCACTATACCCTCCGTTTCCATGCCTTGGTCCAGATTCTGCATTCGCGTGGTGAGCACAAACTGCTGGACCGTGCTTAGTCTGAGATACGACGTCTGTCGTCCCTTGTGGGATTGTCTGCGCTCGGGGGTCATCAGCGGGGTCTCGTGGGGCGATTTCACCGTGAGATCCAGGACCGGCTCCGGCTCCAAGGCTATCGCTGGTTGTTCGTTCTCCGTGTCGCTTCTCCCGGCGCCTCAGAGCGGGGTGTTACTGCTTCCGAATCCCTATAGCTGGAGCGGGCTGCCTGTGTCACTTCTCCCGGTGCCCCAGAGCGAGATATTTCTGCTCCCGAGTCCCTGGAGCTGGAGCGCGCTGTCTGTGTCACTTCTCACTGTTACGTTTTGCCGCTACCTTTGATGAAGATGGGGTCTTCCCCCTTTTTTCTTTTCCTCAGTCGAGGAGCAGCCGCTGTTGTCCGTTCAGGACTCTAAGCGCCTCTTGCTGCCGGTCCCACCTTTGGCGTCAGTTCCTCTCCGCAAATGTTGCAGCAATTGGCCTCCTGACACTCCATTGTCTGGTGGCTCTCCATGCAGCAGATCACTGCTTTGCAGGGGGCCGCCCCGTGCCCGGGTTTGCTGCCAGAGCGGCACACTCTGGGCTTCCCTTGGTACAACACATACACACGACTGGAGAACCAGTTCATTTACGCTGCAAGCACCAAGCACTACAGCAGACATGCTATTTGAACAGCGTCCCTACGCACGACAGCAAAAAGATCTCATGACCGAAACTACAGCAATGTCTCCCAGTCAAAGCAGGATTATTTCTGCAGCAAGGTTCTGTGAGTGGAGGAAAGTTACATAATATAAATTGATTATTTCTCCAGTAAAATGCAGTGAGTGGAGGATAGTTATAACATAAAACTGATTATTTGTCCAGCAAAATGCAACGAGTCGAGAATAGTTAAATAATACAAATTGATTATATCTCCAGCAAAATGCAGTGAGTGGAGGATAGTTACATAATATAAATTTACCATTTCTTCAGCAATATTTCAAGCGAGTGCTGGATCTTTTTCTGCCAGGGTTGGAGATCAGCCCATGCAAAAGGGAGGCAATGCATAAAATGATCAAGGCCAGAATGATCTCCTGGTCTAGTTTCGATCTCCGAAAGTGGTCAGTAAATAAATTCTCACATTCTCCCCAATTGGCATGAGTTTTTTTCCCCATGCTGCAGGAGATCGCATGGTTTTGGGTGGAGTGGAGATTGGAAATAGTGTGAATCACAAAGTATGATAATTGCATGAGACGGGCTGGATCGACCAGAGGGTCTTTTCCTGTCTGACATTGTTCATATGTTTGTATGTTTGTAAAATGCGATGTGGGGAGGATAGTTACACAATCCAAATTATGTGCGTAAAATCAATGCCAATGACTTACAGTAATGATTGGCAGGGGAATTAACCAATCATCTCCATTCTTGCCGGGAATAGTGGGGTCACTACAGGCAGCCCGAAATAAACTGTGAATTTCAGCTATGAGCGGGGTTGAGTGATGTTGGCCAATTGTCGATCTAAAATAAGATTCAAGCTGCATCGGCCGGGAAATGAACCCGCGTCACTCGTGTGTGAAACAAGAAGTCAACGACTGAACCACCAATGCTTCGCTGGAGAGTATTTTGAGCTTCTTATGTCTCCAACCAGCAGCTGTGAGAGTTGCTTGTCTGGGAGAGACAAAGGAGAAATACACGCTTGTTAACTTCAGTTGGAGCTCACTTTTGACTGTGACTGTAGTTCAGTGGTAAAGCGCATGTGCGCAGGCTTGTGTTCCATTCCGGCCATCTGCATTCACTGATGTTTCGAATTTTGGAAAGATCCTCTTCGACTCGCCTCGCCTTTACACACAAGGACAGGCAAGTCTTTCTTTACCTCGAGAAAAATCTAATGCTCCGCATAGGATACAATTCAATAGAAGAGCGCACGCGCCGCTTCAACGGCCACTAACCCCATCTCGTCAAGATGCTTTCAGTGAAACGATCTTGAAACACTAACCCGTATTTGGGGCATGTCCTCAGTCCGTCTTTAGTGAAATGAGACCCAGTTCTCTCTTCGTCTCATGTTGCCCTCTTCTGAAATTCAAGCACTCAAAATATTCTTGAAGGCTTCTGCTACAATGAGCCTGAGCATTTCTAATCCCGTCCAACTGACTGCTTCCTGACTGATAAGGGCAGCGTTCGTAAAACGGGCACCTGAAACATGGAGGATGGTTGTAGTACGACAGGGCATGCAATTACTTTTGGAGATAACTCTAATATCTCCACCCCCTCGAACACTCTGAATGGGTTAAATCCGAACCTTTAAGAGGAAAAGTTTTGCATCAAATCGTCACAACGTTGTGACATTCGATATCTGCCGATGTCTGCCGATGAGGTCTTAAATTCTTAACACTTCTGGATCTCCTCCTGCACCTATGTTTTTCCAGCTAAGGTGGCTCCGCAACTCTGTGAGGCCACTTCTTTGTCAAAGAACTACTCTCGGTAATCCTGCACCATCAACACACATTCGGTTCCGAAAACCATGTTCACCTGTTTTAAATGAAGAAAACAGAAAATCCACTGTGGTTGTTCTTGAGAACTCAAGAGGTGAATTGCATAACATGCATTTGTCAATTCCTGATTTCCTTCCATCAACGTGGGGAAATATCTCTGCAAATTAAGAAACTTAAACATGCCTGATATATGTTTACATTCTGCAATATAAAAGTTGCTGCTCCGTGAATATTTCGGCAGAGTTAATCTGATACCAGAAAAAAATCTGAATCAGCTGCCTGTGGAAGTGATTAACTTCTCTGCAGTGAAAAGAAGGCGGAACCAGATATCACCCGACTCACGCAGCTTGCGTCACGCTGCTTTCAAATCAACTGAAAGAAACTGAGCTGAATGAAAAAGAATCAAATTCCATTTTACTTCTCCCCCGACCCCCAACCATATATTTGTGCCATTAAGCAATAATGACTTGCACAAGGTTTCCTAACACAATTAAATTCTGGAAAATAAATGTTAGCTTATTTTTGACTTCCAATTTCCAATACATGAGCCGTGAAAGCACAGACTTCTTTTACCAATTTTTTTTCCTTAGGAATTAAAAATCTGCTAAAACAAGCCGAAATCGTTACAAGCATCACCATTAACTTGAAACATATTCCTGACAGGGAAGACAACATTTTCGTTCATACATCTCTTTTCAAAGAGAGTGGGTTGCACCTGCCCTTGTGCCTACTAATTACACTCAATACTAACTCCTTATCCACCTTAAATAATTAACACCTTGGCATTTGTCAGAAATTCAAAAATGCCAATTGCTTTTAATGTGATAATCTCATGTCTGGAACGAAAGACTCTCACATAATTTACAATAATCAGAATTTCACCGTGGCACCAATAAAATCTGGTTTTCATAATTTAATAGATTAGTTAATCTCAGTATCTCCAAATTAGTTCAGCAATATCTTAAACTTAACACAATAAAAAGGATAATATTATAGGAAACACCTGCTTACAAAAACCCAATAATTTACTTTATCTTTCTTTTTGTTGTTTCTTCAGTCGCCTTTCCAATTGAGCTTAAAAATGTAATTGAAGAAAAGTTACCCTTCGCATCTTAACAAAATCTTTGTCCCATTCTTACACTGCATGTTGAAAAAAAGGGTTTCGCCACAGACAGTGGCACCGAAACATTCACACAGGCTTTTAAAGAAACAGTGCGCTGCAAACAAAAGAACTTTTGTAGCTTGTAACTACAAAAGGGATTGGATCGTCCCCTCTCTCCTTCTTTATTATGTGATAAACTAATTTATACTGTTTTCTCCAAAATTAATTTTCAATTTCTGTTGTTCGCTACTTAACCCCATTGTGTACTGAGTCAATGTCTCAAGCTCACACTCTGTGTCTCAACCAAACCTGTTACCTCCTGGACAATTGTTAACAGACTTCTCTGCCCATCACGATGCTCAGATTCTTTCAAAAATCTTCCATGATAGTCCCCATGGTTACTGTTAGTATTGGAGGGAAAAACTCATACTCCCGCCGAAACGGTTTTCCTGCCTTAACGGACTGGGTTCAGCACCTTGTCCTTCCGAGGCATTTAGTTTCATTCAATCCACATTATCTCATGCCAAGGTCCGACGCCGCAGTCGCCAGTTTATAAGATCGATTCAGACTCGACACCAATAGATTGCGATTAATCCTTTATTGAATATATGCAAGTATCAACAAACACAATGTTTAAGGCCATCGTATTACTACGAAGGGCACGATACTAACCTTCAGTCTTGCATTGGAAAGAAGCTGTAACCCTTGGGTGGCTGCTTATCCGTCTCTCTCTCTCTCTCTCTCGCCGTCCTGTCCTTCTATAAATTCAAATGTCGAACTAGGATTGTTTATACCGTTCATTTCATGCAAACTCTCCTTTATCTTTTTTTGTTAATCACTTTCCTTGACCCCCCCCCACCCCCCACCCCCATCAGAACTGCTCATGATATGTGCGGACCTAAGACCGCTATATCTCAACATGCCCAACGTCTAGATATTCTCAACACATTCTCTGAATATTCTTTACATATTCTAAACACAGTCTCAACACATTCTCAACATATTCTCAACACATTCTCTATTTAATCTCCACACTTTCTCAATTTCGCCGATTATCTTCTGCTAAATGCTTGAACCCTGCAATGTAAACAGTTTCCAGCATCACCTCGCTCAGTCTGAACTTCTGCATTCTCGGTAAGTTTTAACTCGGCCATTTCATGATCCTCAGCGACTATCCTCCGATTCCCAGCGGTCTTATGTTTAAAAGCGGGTGCTCTTTATGTATTAAGATGCCTTGTGTAAACGTGATTGGTTTCTATGGTTAATATTTTGAAAACTCCTTATCTAAATGTACGCTCTATATGCTGAAAATGCATCATCTTACACCAAGGAGCCTCTTCCCCCTCTCCCACGGAAAGATGAATCTTCTGAGACTCCACAGCATTAATTTGGCCTGGAGCAGGACTTCGTCTCACGGCCCCCTCAAGAGCTCAGCTCATTGCAGCCCCCGACTGACCGGAATGTGTGACGGTGCAATGTCGAACGAGCAATCCCAGTTGTCGTTCCTGTTTGACGCTCTGTCATTCATACAACTCACTTTATGATTCAGAGGCTGGAATTCAGCGGAAATGCGTTTAGACTACACAGAGGTAAGAATAGGCCGGATGTTAGGCGGTTCTTCATTTCCCAGAGAGTAGTGAGCCTCTGGAATGCATTGCCGGCTGATGTAGTGGACACTGAGTCTTTCTCTGCCTTCTCGACGGATCGGGATTGTTTTTTTTGTCTGGGACAGATATTGCATCATATGGAAGGTGAGTTAACCTACACATGTTTAATGTCATGTCCTGGACTGGTTTCGATCGCCTGAAGATGTGGGGGAGGAATTTTCCAGAAATTGGCCCTGTATTTTTTTTCTGGTATGTCACCGCTCCCAGGAGATTACATGTTTCCGGTGGGTGGGGCGGATGGTGTCGGTAGGAAGTGTCCAGTCACGATGCTCCGGGCATGTGGGACAGGATTGATGAACCACCTGGTCTTTTCCTGACCATCATGTCCGTCAGTAACCTCAGATCGTCAAGGTGTTTTTTGTGAATTGATCTTTAAACACAAACGCACACCTGGCCCTTTATAGTGAAATGAGATTCAATGCTCTCCATGCCTCACCTTGCCCTCCTCGGAAGCTGGAGGACTCGAAATATTCTTGCCGGCCTCTGCTACAACGTGCCTGAGCATTTCTAGTCCCGTCTAACCGTAAGCAAAGTGACTGATAACGGGAGCGTTCGAAAAATGCGCCCTGAAATAGGAAGGATAGTTACAGCACAGTTCAAAGAGTCTCTCCCCACTTTCCCGGCCATTCTTCTTAACTCCCGCTTTCTCATTCGACTAAGTTCCGAGGCCTGGTTTCTTCCGTTCACCCACAGTTGTATCAGGTCCACATTCTTCATGTTTAATTATCTGGTTGGAGCAGAAAACTTGATGATTTGATGCCCAGTATACAGAGAGTCACCATCCACCAAACCACGTTGCAATGCAGTCCACTGACTCGACAACTCCCTGGGAAATGATGAACTGCCGAATATCCAGACTATTCTTCCCTCTGTGTGGTCTGAACGCTTGTTCCCTGCTCCTCCCCAATCTGTGGAACTGGAAATCATCGATCACCTGGCAGACCCACCTTGGGTGGCCTCATAAAATGCAAACAACCAGTTCTTCTTTCCTTGGGTAACTGTTGCCTTTATTTGGGGATGTTGCTCAGTGGGAGATCGCATTTGTGAGGGCTCTGGGTTCAATCCCCAGCATCTCCAAAAATGTTTTTTTCACCAGAATGACTCACGGAAAGCGAATATCGCTTTCTGAGCGCAGCGATTTCCAACTTCTGAGGCTCCACAAGCATTAAATTTTCCCGGAGCAGGACTTCATCTCACGGTCCCCTCAGGAGCTCAGCTCATCGCAGCCGCCGGCTGACTGGAATGTGTGACAGTGCAATGTCGAGCGAGCAGTCACATCTCTTGTTTGACACTGTGTCATTCATCCATCTCACTTTATGATTCAGAGGTTGGATGTTAGCCTCGTCACTGACTACTGGCAATTTTATCTTTTTTCTTTCCGCTGACTTTTTTTTTGAAAAGTTCAAAGTCAAGAGGAGTAGAAACCCCGTGAACTGAAGCAGAGGTTGAACATTGTGAGCACGTGGAACGAGTGGGCACCTCCTTGTCCTTGAGAGACAGAGCGGAAAGCCAAGTTTTTACTCTGAAGTGGAGGAAACTTTGCCGTGAGGGATGTCGCTCAGTGGTCGAGCGCATGCTTTGCATGTATGCGGTCCCGGGTTCAATCCCCGGCGTCTCCAAACGCTTTATATTTTGAAAAGACCCCCTTGTCCTCACCTCACCTTCGCACATAAAGACAGGCAAACGTTCCTTGACCTGGAGAAAAACCGAACGCTCTGCACACGATGCAATGCAATGGAAGCACGCACGCGCCTTTGAAATGGCTCCCAACCCAGGACTCGATCGCGTGCACAGTGATAATAACAGAGAAAATAGGATCACGACTCCGCCTTTCCGCTCTCCGAGCCTGCTCCGCCATTATATATGATCATGGCTGATCCTCTATCTCAATACCATATTCCCGCTCTCTCTCCATACGCTTTGATGCCTTCTGTGTGTAGAAATCTGTCTTTCTTAAATATATTCAGTGATTTGGCCTCCACAGACTTCTGTGGTAGAGAATTCCAGAGTTTCACCACCCTCTGATTGAAGAAATTGATTCTTCCCAGTTTCATAGATCGGGGAGGAGCAGCGGACAGGCGTTCAGACTACACAGAGGTCGGAATAGGCTGGATGTAAGGCGGTTCTTCTTTTCCCAGAGAGTACTGAGTCTCTGGAATGCATTGCTGGCTGGTGTGGTGGGTGCTGACTCTCTCTTTGCCTTCTGGATGGATCTGGACCAGTTCTTGACTGAGGCAGAGATCGCATCATCTAGAAGGTGAGTGGTTTTACAGTTAACCTACACATGGTCAGTGCGATCCACTGGACTTGATTCGATCGCCTGAAGGATTCGGGGAGGAATTTCCCAGAATGTCCCCTCCTTATTGCGCTGGATTTGTTTCTAGTTTGTCGCCGCTCCCAGGAGATTACAAGTTTCCGGTGGGAGGGGCGGGTGGTGTAGGTAGGAAGTGTCCAGTCACGATGCTCCAGGCATGTGGGGCAGGATTGATGAACCAACTGGTCTTTTCGTGACCATCATGTCCGTCTGTAGCCCTAGATCGCCAAGCTGTTTTCAGTGAAGTTATCTTTGAACACAAAATCACACCTGGGGCAAGTCCTGCATCCGTCCGTAGTGAAATTACACTCAATGCTGTCTGTGTCACACCTTACCCTCCTCTGAAGCTCAGGGACTCGAAATAGCCTTGCCGCCCTCTGCCACAATGTGCCTGAGGATTTCTAGTCCCGTCCAACCTTAAGCAAAGTGACTGATAACGGCAGCGTTCGAAAAATGTGCCCTGATATCGGAAGGATGGTTACAGCACAGCTAAGGGAGTCGCTCCCCCTCTCCCAGCATTTCTTCTCAACGCCCCTTTTCTCATTGTTCTGAGTGCCGAGGCCTGGTTTCTTCTGTTCACCCATAATTATATCAGGTCCGCAAACTTCCTGTTTAATTGTCTGGTTTGAGCAGAAAAGGATCTCCTTCATTTTATGTGGCCTCATAAAATGAAGGAGATCAGTTCTTCGTTGGCGTTCCTTTCTATCTGGGGATGTAGCTCAGTTGTAGAGCGCGTGCTTTGCATGTATGAGGTCCTGGGTTCAATCCCCAGCATCTCCAAAGCTATTTTTTCACAAGAATTACCCACAGAAAGGCGAATCTTGATTACGGTGAGCCGCGAATTCGAACCTCGGAGGCTCCACAAACATTCAATTTCCGCTGAGCAGGATTGCATCGACATGGTCTGCTCAGTTCACAGCAGCCGCCGACTGATCGGAATATCTGACGGTGCAATGTCCAGCGAGCCATTCGAAGAACGGCGACCTGAAACAGAAATCATGGTCGGCACAGCCCGAGGAGACTCACCTCTCTCCCAGAGTTTCTTCGCAGCGCTCCGTTTCTCATTTCTCTGAGTAACGAGACCTGGTTTCTTCTGTTCATCCAGCGGGCACGGCAGCAGAGTGGACGAGGAATCGAGCGGGTGCGGTAATCCAGAGGTCCTAGATTAATAATTAGGAATCATGACTTCAAATCCCGCCACTGCAGCTGGGGAATTACATTTCAATTAATTAAAAATTGAATTAATTCGTAAAATCTGGAATTAAGAAACTACTATTAGGTCCGCATACCTCAGGTATCTCCTATGCTTAAAAGAGGAAATGCTTTTCAGCACAGTAAATCCTCGGGTGGCCTTAGGAAAGTGAGAGACTCAGTCCTTTTACACTTGGTTAGAGGTCGTTATTATCTGGTGATGTAGCTCAGATGATAAACCGCATGCTTCGCGTGTATGAGGTCTCAGGGTCGATGCCCAAACACTTTACGTTTTGAATTCTGGTCAGTCGGCGGCTGTTGTGAGCTGAGCTGCTGAGGGGACCGTGAGATAAAGTCCTGCTTCGGGACAATTGAATGTTTGTCTCAGAAGTTGGAACTCGCTTCCCTCTGAAAGCACGATTCGTCTTTCTGTGGGATATTCTGGTTAAAATAAATGGTAGAGGTGTTAGATATTTAACCCAGAAATATTTACACGCAAAGCAGGCGCGATACCACAGAGCTACAATCCCGAATCCAATAGACCTATAACCAAGGGTAGAAGGACTGGGTGCTTACTGTCTTAGGACCACTCAATGATTTACTCGGTTTAAAATCATCTCCTCTTGTGCTCCAAGCGGACAACAGCCACGTAGTCACGTAGCGGAAGGTTGGACGGGACTAGAAATTCTCAGGCACATTGTAGCAGAGGCCTGCAATAATATTTCGAGCCCTTGAGCTTCAGAGGAGAATAACGTGAGACGCAAAGACATTGATTCCCGTTTCACTAAAGACAGACGCAGGACATGCCCCAGTTGTGGGTGTGTGTGAAGATCGCTTCATTGAAAACACCTTGACGAGCGGGGGATGTGGACGAACAAACGGATATGACGGGCAGTAAAAGACGAGCTGGTCCATCAAGCCTGCCCCTCACTGGTGGTGGCTGGAGCATCATTATTGACACTTACTCCTCCTCCCCCCGCCCGCAGCCATGGAATCTCCTGGGAGAGGCAAAGGTCCTGAGAAAAATCCAGGGCCGTTAAGGGATAGAATACACTGGAAAATTCCCACCCCCCGCCCCGACCCCTTCAGGTAATCGAAGCCTGCCCATGAGATCACATAGATTGTACCTAGGTTAACTCTAAATCCTCTTACCTTTTATATGTTGTGACCTCTGCCCCAGCCAAAAACGGGTCAAGCTTCCTGGAGAAGGCAGACAGAGAGTCAGCACCCACCACACCAGCCAGCAACGCAATCCAGAGGCTCACTACTCACTGGGAAAAGAAGAACCGCCAAACATCCAGCCTATTCCGACCTCCGCGTAGTCTAAACTCTTGACAAAATGGAATAATCTCTCACTGGGCCCGCAATCCAGCCCTGGGTTCGGAACCATTGATAAGGAGCGTGCGCTCTTCCATTGAATGCTATCCTGTGCCGAGCTTTTAGTTTTTCTCGAGGTGACGAAAGTCTTGCCTGTCCTTGTGTTTAAAGGTGGGGCGAGTCCAAGAGGATGTTTTCACAATTCTATTCAAAATTTGAAACATAAATAGTGATCAGGATAGTAGCAGACATCAGGAGGACATCGACAGACTGATGAAATGGGAAGACACTTGGCAGTTGCAATTTAATGCGGATAAGTGTGAATTGATTCACTTTAGGAGGAACCACATGTAGAAGCAGTAGAATCCAAATGGTACTATTTTGATGGGGTGCAAGAGCAGAGGGATCTGGGGGTGCACATTTACAACTATTTGAAGGTGACAGGGCAAGTTGATAAGGCGGTTTAGAAAGCGAATGTGACAATGGGCTTTGTAAATAGGGACATGGAACACAAAAACAAGGAAGTCACGTTGAACTTTTACAAATCACTGGAAAGCCATCAGCTGGAGTATTGTGAACAATTCTTGGCACCACACTTTAGGGAGGATGTCAAGGTATTGGAGAGGGTACAGAGGAGGTTTACTGGGATGATACCAGGGATGAGGGACTTCAATTATTTGGAGAGATTGAAGAATCTAGGATTGTTCTCCTTCGAGCAGTGAAGGTTAAGGGGAGACCTAATAGAGGTATTCAAAATAATAAGGCGTTTTGGTAGAGCAATTAAGGAGAAACTGTATCCACTGGCAAGTGGGTGGGTAACTCTGGATTGAGAGCTAGCTGGAAGAACATAGGCTGAAAATAGTTATAGATGGATTTGGATCTGATTGGAGACCGGTCACCAGTGATGTCCCGCAGGTGTCGGTGTTAGGACCATCGCTCTTTGCTATTTTTATTAATGATTTAGATGTAGGTGTTGGGGGCACGATTTGCAGATGATACTCAGATTTGTACGAGTGTCAGGCCTGTAGACGATTCTCGACTGTTTCAGGTGGATCTTGATGTGTTGGAGGATTGGGCTCCTGACTGGTTCTAAATAGAGCATTGAGCTCAATTTATACACCAGCTCCCTATTCTCTTTACCTATCACATCGCGGCACATATGAGCAGTGCGGTGATGTGATAGGTAAAGAGAATAGGGAGCTGGGGTCTATTTGTAGGGCATAGGAACCAGATTGGGCCATTCAGCCGCACGGGCCTGTTCCGCCATTCAATTACATCATGGCTGATCTGTATCTTAACTCCATCGACCGACATTGGTTCCAAAACTCTGAATACCCCTGCCTAACAAAATTCTATAAATCTCAGCTCTGATAGTTTCAATTGACCTCCATCGTCAACAGCGTTCGGGATTTCCACGACCTTTCTTGTGAAGAAGTGTTTCCTCACATCACTCTGAGCAGTCTAGTTCTAATTTTAAGGTTATACCCCCTTGTTCTGGAATCCCCCGCCCTGAGGAAGTAATGCATGTCTATGTACCCTATTACATCCATTAATCATCTTCAACATCTCAATTAGATCTCCACTTATTATTCTATATTAAAGGCAATACAAAATCGCTTATGCAACCTCATCATTTAATCGTTTGAGTCACGGTATCATTCGAGTGAATTTGCCCCGCTCCCCCTCCAAGGCCAATGTATCCTTCCTGAGTTTCGGTGCCCATTACTGAATGCAGTCTCCAGATGGGGTTTCACTCGAGCTCTGTCCAGCTGTGACATAACTTCCACCCCCTTGTATTCCAGTCCCCTTGAGATAAAGGTCAACATTCCATTAGCCTTTTAAATTATTTTTTGTTGCCCCCCTCCACTAGCTTTTATTGATTCCTGGACTAGTACCACAAAATCTCTCTGCTCATCCACAGTTCCTAGCTTCTCGCCATTTAGAAAATACCCTGATATATTTTCTTAGTTCCAACGTGGATGACCTCACACTTTCGCACATTGAACTCCAATTGATTATAAAACAACACCTATTATTTTGTCGTTGGACAAGACCTTGGTCAGGCCTCAGTTTGAATAATTTGTCCAGTTTTGGTCTCCTCACATGGTGAGTGATATTGAGGCTTTGGAAATGGTGCAGAGGAGGGCTACTAGATTAATTCCCAGTTTGAAGTATCTTACTTGTCAAGATAGGCTAAAAGAGCTGGGAATCTACACTTCAGGGAAGTGTGGACTTAGGGGTGATTTGATCGAGGTGTATAAGATGATGAAGGGAACATATTGTGCTCGAGTAGACAGTTCGTGCCAACTAAATAGGTTCGTGAGGACCAGAGATCACAATGATAAGCTGTACAAAGCAAGATCGAGGTTAGATTTCAGGAAGTGATTCTTTTACTGGAGAATAATGAACCTCTGGAACAGACTCCCGGCTCGTGAAGTGGACGTCGATTCGCTGAATTCCTTCAAGCGAGAGCAGGACCTGTTTCTGGCTGAGGTGGAGGTCACCTGGTCCAAAAAAGTAGGTACTGCACAGAATTATCAGGACCAGAGTGATCTTCGGGGAGGGATAAGCTTTCACAGACTCAGAAGGTTGGATAACAGAAGGAACATAGGAACATAGGAACAGGAGTAAGCCATTCAGCCCCTCGTGCCTGCTCCGCCATTTCATAAGATCATGGCTGATCTGTAATCTAACTCCATATACCTACCTTTGGCCCATATCCCTTAATACCTTTCGTTGCCAAAAAGCTATCTATCTCACATTTAAATTTAGCAATTCAGCTGGTATCAATTGCCGTTTGCGGAAGAGAGTTCCATACATCTACAACCCTTTGTGTGCAGAAATGTTTTCTAATCTCGCTCCTGAAAGGTCTGGCTCTAATTTTTACACTGTGCCCCCTACTCCTAAAATCCCCAACCAGCGGAAATAGTTTCTCTCTATCCACCCTATCCTTTCCCCTTCATGTCTTATAAACTTTGATCAGATCACCCCTTAACCTTCGAAACTCTGGAGAAAACAACCCCAATATGTGTAACCTCTCCTCGTAACTTAACACTTGAAGTCCGGGTATCATTCTAGTAAATCTACGCTGCACTCCCTCCAAGGCCAATATGTCCTTCCGAAGGTGCGGTGCCCAGAACTGCTCACAGTACTCCAGGTGCGGTCTAACCAGGGTTTTGTATAGCTGCAGCATACCTTCTGCCCCCTTGTCCTCTCGTCGTCTAGATATAAAGGCCAACATTCCATTTGCCTTCTTGGTTATTTTCTGCACCTGTTCATGACACTTCAATGATCTATGTACCTGAACCCCAAAGTCCCTTTGGACATCCACTGTTTTTAACTTTTTACCATTTAGAAAGTACCCTGTTCTATTCTTATTTGATCCAAAGTGGATGACCTCACATTTGTCTACATTGAATTCCATTTGCCACAGTTTTGTCCATCCACCTAATCTATCAATATCGCTTTGTAATTTTATGTTTTCATCTACACTGCTTACAATGCCACCAATCTTTGTGTCAGAAGATATTTTGTTGAGGTCAATCAAAACGACCCGCTGATGAGGAGAAGTGCTGCATATACTTGATTTTATATTGACAGCTACAGTCAAGCCGAACTGATTGAATTGGTGCAGCCGATAATACCGATTGGTTTGTGAGTTTGCTTGGTATGAAATGAAGCAGTTTATCGATTGGGATCAGCTTCATCTTAACAAATGTTTCCTGTGTCCGAATATTGAAAGATTGGTGAGACATGTGGCAGAAACACGAATATCTAGTCCAGATTTTAAGGGTGAACTGTTATTACATCTCGGGGTTACACTATTACATTGTTCGATATTGGATAGAGCAGAAACAATTATATCCAGTTCCGATTATCAGGGGGGAACTATTGTTACATCCTGTGTTACACTGTCGTATTGATTGATATTGGACAGTGCGGAAAAATAAATACACTGTTCAGATACAAAGGGAAATTATTCTCACATCCCTGGTTTACACTGACTTATTTTTCGATAAAGGGCAGCCCAGAAACAAGAATATGCAGTTGAATTTAAAACGGGAAACATTGATGCATCCCTCGAGTAAAGTGTAGTAACGATAGATACGGGGCAGTTAATAAACATGAATATTCAGTTCAGATTATCCAGTGAAATATTGTCAGATCCTTGGGTTACACTATCGTATTATTAGATATTGCGCAATGCAGGCACACGAATATCCAGTTCCAATTAGAAGGGGGAACAATTGTTCGATCCTTCGGTTATAGTATCGTATTATTAGATATTGGACAGTGCAGAAACATGAATATCCGGTTCAGATTACAAGGGGGAACTTTAGTTATATCCCTGAGTTGCAGTACCGTATTGTTAGATATGGGGCAGCACATCGGCCTCTCTGATCATTCAAGCAATTAAAAACGTATGCCATGGCAAATATTTTCCAAATGACCTTTATCTTCATCAATTTCAAATACGAATTCAATTTTCTCTTAAACGAGGCAATGGTTAAAGTTGCAATTGTCCCTTTTCTGCCCTTTCCATTCCTTTTGGTAAAACATTCCATGCTCCAAAAAATCTCTGCGTGAAGAATTTACACTTAAACTCTTCCACGATGAGCTGAAATTGATGACCCCCTTGTCACTGATCCTCACAACCAGAGGATACAGTAATTCTCTATTACTCTATCACTGATCCTCACAACCAGAGGATACAGTAATTCTCTATTACTCTATCACTGATCCTCACAACCAGAGGGTACATTAATTCTCTATTACTCTATCATTGATCCTCACAACCAGAGGGTACACGAATTCTCTATTACTCTAACAAACACCTTCATATTTAAAATTTAAATTTCCTGTCTATTTCTGTGGAAATAATCCCAGTATTTCAAATCTTTCCTCATATAGTTTCCCTTCCCTGGCCTCGTTCGAGAGAATCTACATTGTGCTCTTTGTGGGTTTAATGTTGTTTCTATAATGGGGCGTCGAAACTTCAGACTGTCCTCTGGAACTACGGGCTTTAACCAAAGAGAAAAAATACTAAAGCTTCATCCTCGTCTTCAGCCCGATAGAGCGGTAAAACGGGACATAACCAAAGAGAAAAAAACACAAATAAATAACAAACATTCATCCCATTCATTGTAACTGGTCTCATCTTAGATAGAGGACTTGCTAAAGGCTACCTCCGCAGTCCATCTGCCCCACTTTTGGCAGCCGTGCCTTCAGCCTTATCCACGCTCCAGAATGCCCTCTATTTCAATGTGATGTCTGTAGATAAACCGAGTTATGTTGCTCAAACATAACAGTGATCATGAGTAGTTGCCAATGTTAATTTATCTCAACAAGTCCACCTATTATATAAATCTCTTTCTGGTACAAGAATGTTAGCCCAGAAATTATTTTTGCTCATACAGTGGACAACTAATGAACACATCCCAATGAAAGTCAACAACAACTTGAATTCACAGACCGCCTTTAATATAATAAACATTCCCAAGGGGCTTCACGGAGGAGTGGGTAAAAACGGGCACTAAAGAAATAAGAAGGTATCATGAGGACTGGCGGAAACCTTGGTCAATGAGTGGGTTTAAGCAGGGTGAAAAAGGAGAAGTAAATGGAGGGACGGAGGGGTTAAGGTTGGTTTTCGAGAGTAGATGTCTGAGGAACGGCCAACAATGGTGGGATGAAGTGAGTGGAGGATGATAAAATATAACAATAACTACTTGTATTTATATAGCGGATTTAACATAGATAAATATCCTAAGCGGATTTACTGAGGTATAATCAGACAACAATGGACCCCCAGCCAAAGAAGGAGATATTAAGGGAATGACAAAAGCATGAAGCAAGAGGTGGCTTTCATGGAGGGTCTGAAAGAAGGAATGAACTTGCCTTTATATAGCGCCTTGAAAGATCCCAGGACGTCCCAAAACGCTTTCCAATCAAAGAAGCACAAATAGAAGTGTAGTGACTGTGGTAGTGTAGGAAAATGACTCCAGCCAATTTGCACACAGCAATCTCCCTCAAACTGCAGTGAGGATAAATGACCAGAAAATCGGTATTAGCAATGTTGGTTGAGGGATAAACATTGCCCAGGACACCAGGGAGAACTCCCCTGCTGTTTTGCGAATATTGCCGTGGGATCTTTTACATCTACTCGAGAGGGCAGATGGGCCCTCGGCTTAACGTGTGCTATGAAAGTCGGCACCTCCGACAGTGTAGTTCTCCCTCAGTACTGTACTGCAGTGTCAGCCTGGATTATGTGTTCAAGTCTCTGAGGTGACACTTGAACTCAACACTTTCTAATTCAGAAGCTGAGACTGCTATCTCAGAGCCACGGCTGACGCCTGAAAGGGGGAGTGGGAGATGGAGGTGCATTCGAAGGGAATTCTGGAGCGTGGATATGGCTGAATGCATGACTATCAAAAGTAGCGCAAATGGACAGAGGAGGCAAAAGCGGCCAGAGTGTTTGGCAGGGGCTGCAGGGCCGGTGGAGGTTACAGAGATATCGAGGGGTGAGGCCCTGGTGGAATTAAGTTCAAGAAAGAATCAAATTAAACTATAGGTTTTGGATACTGGAAGCCACTGCAGGTCAATCAGGTCTTGGGTGATTGGTGAGGGACTCAACAATCAAAAAGAAAGGGGTGAGGATGGACCATTTGGCAAGGATGTGGGGATTGTGGGCTCAAAGATCATGATTTCCCAATTTTTAACTGGATGAAATCGTGGCTAAACTTAAACAACATCGTTCTGAGAAAACAAAGACATTGGAAGTTTGAAGAGAGGCGGTGGTTTTGTCAGCGTACAGCTGAAAGCTGGTCCATGTCTGCGGACAATGTCACCAAAGGGCAGCATGTAGATGAGGAAGAGGAGGGAGCCAAGGATTGAAACTTTAGAGACAGCAGATATAACGGTGATAGGGAGGGAATAGAAGCTTATCGTGGCTATGATTAGATAGGTGAGTGGAACCAAGCGAGGGTAGTCCAACCGAAAGAGGCCAGTGATCGCTGATTGAGGAGGGAGGTGTGGAGGAGAGGCCGGAGATGGGGAGGGGTGGGCCATGGATGGATTTAAAAACCAGGATGAACAATTTAAATATTAGGTGATGGGGAACTGGGAGTCAGTGAGGGTCAATGAGCTCTGCCAGGACCTGGTGCTGGTTGGAAGATCGAGAATGAGTGGCCGGCCGGGAGAGCATTGGAGGAATGGAGTCTGGAGGAGGCAGAGGCATTGGTGAGGGTTTCAATGACAATGGGCTGAGGAAGGAATGGAGGCCGGTGAGGGAAGCAAGGACCCTTTGTGGTGGAGGTCAAATCGGGTCATGAGCACAGCTTCGGGTTACAGGGGGTCAGTTTTAATGGAGCCGTCAACCAATGTAAAATAAACGGGGTAACATCTGCAGTAAAAGAACGGAGAGAGGAATGGCAATGAAGCTCGTTCAGTGTCCGACCCCTAATATCACCCACAGTCATTTCTCGGCTGCAATCCTCAACATGGCCATTGACTGTTCCGTGTCAGAGACTCAAAATTCATACTTTAACTGGTGAACTGCAGGAACAGAGTGAAATGGGTCTGCTTGTGTGCCTGGATTCAATGTACACGCGGTGAATTCAGTAAAATTTTAAATGAATCGGCAGGAGTGAACATGGGAACATGGGAACCGAGGCAGGAAGTCAGTGGGAAGTAAAGTGGTGACAAAAACAAAAGGCAGTGAGGGAGAGTGCACAAAACATGACCGGACAGATGGTCTGAGAAAGCAGGGCAAAGACCAAGGGAAGACTAGATTAAACTGCATTTATTTCAA
This sequence comes from Heptranchias perlo, assembly GCF_035084215.1. NCBI lineage: Eukaryota > Metazoa > Chordata > Chondrichthyes > Hexanchiformes > Hexanchidae > Heptranchias > Heptranchias perlo. The sequence continues at coordinate 1,258,343 of NW_027139666.1, forward strand.
TGCAAGAAGTCTGATGGGCAATGTAGATGAACTCAGGGCATGGATGGGTACATGGGACTGGGGTGTTATAGCTATTACTGAAATATGGCTAAGGGAGGGGCAGGACTGGCAGCTCAATGTTCCAGGGTACAGATGCTATAGGAAAGATAGAGCAGGAGGTAAGAGAGGAGGGGGAGTTGCGTTCTCGATTAGGGAGAACATCACGGCAGTAGTGAGAGGGGATATATCCGAGGGTTCGCCCACTGAGTCAATATGGGTAGAACTGAAAAATAAGAAGGGAGAGATCACCTTGATAGGATTGTACTACAGACCCCCAAATAGTCATTGGGAAATTGAGGAGCAAATATGTAAGGAGATTACAGACAGCTGCAAGAAAAATAGGGTGATAATAGTAGGGGACTTTAACTTTCCCAACATTGACTGGGACAGCCATAGCATTAGGGGCTTGGATGGAGAGAAATTTGTTGAGTGTATTCAGGAGGAATTTCTCATTCAGTATGTGGATGGCCCGACTAGAGAGGGGGCAAAACTTGACCTCCTCTTGGGAAATAAGGAAGGGCAGGTGACAGAAGTGTTAGTGAGGGATCACTTTGGGACCAGTGATCATAATTCCATTAGTTTTAAGATAGCTATGGAGAATGATAGGTCTGGCCAAAAAGTTAAAATTCTAAATTGGGGAAAGGCCAATTTTGATGGTATTAGACAGGAACTTTCAGAAGTTGATTGGGAGAGTCTGTTGGCAGGCAAAGGGACGTCTGGTAAGTGGGAGGCTTTCAAAAGTGTGTTAACCAGGGTTCAGTGTAAGCACATTCCTTATAAAGTGAAGGGCAAGGCTGGTAGAAGTAGGGAACCTTGGATGACTCGGGAGATTGAGGCACTAGTCAAAAAGAAGAAGGAGGCATATGACATGCATAGGCAGCTGGGATCAAGTGGATCCCTTGAAGAGTATAGAGATTGCCGGAGTAGAGTTAAGAGAGAAATCAGGAGGGCAAAAAGGGGATATGAGATTGCTTTGGCAGATCAGGCAAAGGTGAATCCAAAGAGCTTCTACAAATACATAAAGGGCAAAAGGGTAACTAGGGAGAGAGTAGGGCTTCTTAAGGATCAACAAGGTCATCTATGTGCGGAACCACAAGAGATGGGTGAGATCCTGAATGAATATTTCACATCGGTATTTACGGTTGAGAAAGGCATGGATGTTAGGGAACTTGGGGAAATAAATAGTGATGTCTTGAGGAGTGTACATATTACAGAGAGGGAGGTGCTGGAAGTCTTAACGCGCATCAAGGTAGATAAATCTCCGGGACCTGATGAAATGTATCTATCCCAGGACGTTATGGGAGGTTAGGGAGGAAATTGCGGGTCCCCTAGCAGAGATATTTGAATCATCCACCGCTACAGTTGAGGTGCCTGAAGATTGGAGGGTAGCAAATGTTGTGCCTTTGTTTAAGAATGGCTGCAGGGAAAAGCCTGGGAACTACAGACCAGTGAGCCTGACATCTGTAGTGGGTAAGTTGTTAGAGGGTATTCTGAGGGACAGGATCTATAGGCATTTGGAGAGGCATGGACTAATTAGGAACAGTCAGCATGGTTTTGTGAGAGGAATTTCATGTCTCACGAATTTGATTGAGTTTTTTGAAGGGGTAACCAAGAAGATAGATGAGGGCTGTGCAGTAGACGTGGTCTACATGGACTTCAGCAAAGCATTTGACAAGGTACCGCATGGTAGGTTGTTACATAAGGTTAAATCTCATGGGATCCAAGGTGAGGTAGCCAATTGGATACAAAATTGGCTTGACGACAGAAGACAAAGTGTGGTTGTAGAGGGTTGTTTTTCAAACTGGATGCTTGTGTCCAGCGGTGTGCCTCAGGGATCGGTGCTGGGTCCGCTGTTATTTGTTATTTATATTAATGATTTGGATGAGAATTTAGGAGGCATGGTTAGTAAGTTTGCAGATGATACCAAGATTGGTGGCATTGTGGACAGTGAAGAAGGTTATCTAGGATTGCAACGGGATCTTGATAAATTGGGCCAGTGGGCCGATGAATGGCAGATGGATTTTAATTTAGATAAATGTGAGGTGATGCATTTTGGTAGATCGAATCGGGCCAGGACCTACTCCGTTAATGGTAGGGCGTTGGGGAGAGTTATAGAACAATGAGATCTGGGAGTACAGATTCATAGCTCCTTGAAAGTGGAGTCACAGGTGGATAAGGTGGTGAAGAAGGCATTCAGCATGCTTGGTTTCATTGGTCAGAACATTGAATGCAGGAGTTGGGATGTCTTGTTGAAGTTGTACAGGGCATTGGTGAGGCCACACTTGGAGTACTGTGTACAGTTCTGGTCACCCTATTATAGAAAGGATATTATTAAACTAGAAAGAGTGCAGAAAAGATTTACTAGGATGCTACCGGGACTTGATGGTTTGACTTATAGGGAGAGGTTAGACAGACTGGGACTTTTTTCCCTGGAGAGTAGGAGGTTAAGGGGTGATCTTATAGAAGTCTATAAAATAATGAGGGGTATAGATAAGGTCGATAGTCAAAATCTTTTCCCAAAGGTAGGGGAGTCTATAACGAGGGGGCACAGATTTAAGGTGAGAGGGGAGAGATACAAAAGGGTCCAGAGGGGCAATTTTTTCACTCAAAGGGTGGTGAGTGTCTGGAACGAGCTGCCAGAGGCAGTAGTAGAGGCGGGTACAATTTTGTCTTTTAAAAAGCATTTGGACAGTTACATGGGTAAGATGGGTATAGAGGGATATGGGCCAAGTGCAGGCAATTGGGACTAGCTTAGTGGTATAAACTGGACGACATGGACATGTTGGGCCGAAGGGCCTGTTTCCATGTTGTAACTTCTATGATTCTATGATTCTATGTTTCTATAAGAAGGGCGGCAGGGAAAAGCCTGGGAACTACAGACCGGTGAGCCTGACATCTGTAGTGGTTAAGTTGTTAGAGGGTATTCTGAGAGACAGGATCTACGGACATTTGGAGTGGCAGGGACTGATTCGGAACAGTCAGCATGGTTTTGTTTATGGAAAATCATGTCTCACAAATTTGATTGAGTTTTTTAAGGGGTAACCAAGAAGATGGATGAGGGCTGTGCAGTAGACGTGGTCTACATGGACTTCAGCAAAGCCTTTGACAAGGTACCGCATGTTCGGTTGTTACATAAGGTTAAATCTCACGGGATCCAAGGTGAGGTAGCCAATTGGATACAAAATTGGCTTGACGACAGAAGACAGAGGGTGGTTGTGGAGGGTTGTTTTTCAAACTGGAGGCCTGTGACCAGCGGTGTGCCTCAGGGATCGGTGCTGGGTCCGCTGTTATTTGTTATTTATATTAATGATTTGGATGAGAATTTAGGAGTCATGGTTAGTAAGTTTGCAGATGACACCAAGATTGGTGGCATTGTGGACAGTGAAGAAGGTTATCTAGGATTGCAACGGGATCTTGATAAATTGGGCCTGTGTGCCGATGAATGGCAGACGGAGTTTAATTTAGATAAATGTGAGGTGATGCATTTTGGTGGATCAAATCGGGCCAGGACCTACTCCGTTAATGGTAGGGCGTTGGAGAGAGTTATAGAACAAAGAGATGGAGGAGTACAGGTTCATAGCTCCTTGAAAGTGGAGTCACAGGTGGATAGGGTGGTGAAGAAGGCATTCAGTATGCTTGGTTACATTGGTCAGAACATTGAATGCAGGAGTTTAGGCCACACTTGGAATACTGTGTACAGTTCTGGTCACCCTATTATAGAAAGGATATTATTAAACTAGAAAGAGTGCAGAAAATATTTACTCGGATGCTACCGGGACTTGATGGTTTGACTTATAGGGAGAGGTTGGACAGACTGAGACTTTTTTCCCTGGAGAGTAGGAGGTTTAGGGGTGATCATATAGAAGTCTATAAAATAATGAGGGGCATAGATAAGGTAGATAGTCAAAATCTTTTCCAAAATGTAGGGGAGTCTATAACGAGGGGGCATAGATTTAAGGTGAGAGGGGAGAGATACAAAAGGGTCCAGAGGGGCAATTTTTTCACTCAAAGTGTGGTGAGTGTCTGGAACGAGCTGTCAGAGGCAGGAGTAGAGGCGGGTACAATTTTGTCTTTTGAAAAGCATTTGAACAGTTACATGGTTAAGATGGGTATAGAGGGATATGGGCCAAGTGCAGGCAATTGGAACTAGCTTAGTTGTTTAAACTGGGCGACATGGACATGTTGAGCCGAAGGGCCTGTTTCCATGTTGTGAACTTCTATGGTCAATACAATTATATGAAAACTGTAAATGAAGCCGCTCATTGTTGTTGGGCTTTCCGACCACTGTTTCCAAATTATTCCTGAGAGAGGTCTCATTAAGATAATGCACTGGACTTTGTGATGTTTGTGATATAACCACGTCATTATTTACATTGGAGACAAAGCTGCTGATGTAATGTGTTTGCTCAAGTGACTGTAACTAATAGCAATGATCAGGGGTATAACCGTGTCAGTGGAGATTTATCCCCTACATAAATCAGGGCTTGTTGCAATGCATCAGCTCAGAGTCCCTGCCAGAGCTGCCGTTTTCAGTTCAACAGAAGTCACTGCTTCTCACAGAAATGGGATATTCAGTAATGTTTCAGATAGAACGCGTTTACTATCCAGTTATTTCAGCCATTGGAGTTTCTGGTAAGCCGTTAACTCACCTGTGAATACTATAAATCGGTGTTAACTCTGCTGCTGTACTTGGCTAAATAAGTTTACTCCCACATGTTCTACGCAGCTGCATGTTCTGTTCTATCAGTTGGATGATGGATTGTGGACTCTTGCGGTCTTGTCGGTGCTGCATTATATTTGTAATGAACTTTATATATTCAACCCTGGCATTGTTATTGGATAATTCACTGTACTGAGTGTATTGTGGAATAAAGGTTCGTCTATAACTTCTAAACTTTCATTCCTGCAACAATTGCGTTATGTTTGTCGTGAACTTTGTTTATCCGACCCTGGTATTGTTATTAGATTATTCTCTGTACTGAATGTATTGGAATCAGGTGTCTCGTCTAAGAGCTGGTATCAGGCAATCAGGACCTGTTTTCAATTTTATGTTGTGCAAACGACCTCTCCTGGAATATTTTTCATCACTGTGTTTTCAATGATTCATAATGAGACATCTCACGGTCTCAGTGTTACAAGGAGACAGCGCAATGTCCTCCCTCCACAATAACATTGTTCAGTTTAACTGGAATTTCAATGTGTTTATTGGTTTCCATTGTTTTGAAATATTTGATTATGTTTGACTCTGACGCAGCCCCAGATACCTGGCAATTGAACTGAGCTTGTTGCTGATTCTTTCACATCTCATTCTCTGCTTCACTGTGGATGAATTCACTGTAAAATGCAATGTTTTGAGCATATGTTGTATCAGTTTGCACTTTACCTGTCGGAATTATGAGCTCTTCTATTAATCTGTAGATTACAAGTAGCAGCGGTGATGTTGGAGTTTTGTTAATTGAACATCTAATTCTGTACTTTATAATTACAGGAGAAGGAATTTCAATTATTGTGAGGTTTGTCTGGAAGATGCATTCCATTCTGTTTTCCATGCATTGTAGATGAAATGAACAGTGTCGGTGAACAAGTCGAGACTTGAATGGCCTGTAGAAACATTAAACTATTAACAGAGGCTTCAACATTTAACAAACCGATCCTGAGAATAGGATCGTTGGAACACGGGGCTGGTGAAGAGAAAGCAGGCGCTGGATGTTAGGATTTACTCGGATGTGAAAAGAGTCATTGAGAAAGAGTAGAGACAGTGCGGAGAGATAGAGAGGAGCGATGGAGGACGCGACTGAGAAGGAAAACGAGAGGAAGACGGGAGAAGGAACGCGAGAATAGAGAGACGGAGGGAGGAAGGTTGTGGTATGAATAATTCATTGGAATGAAATGTTGAAACTTCCAGTACAATTAGGAAGAGGAAATGTGACTTGAATGTGTGATTAGGATGTTGTCAGATTGTGAGAGTTTTATTGTACTCTCGCCGGGTGTGTTTATCTCTATCGGGTCCTCAGTCTGTTTATGTGAATGTTCTTTTTACATATTTATTGACTGAATAAATACAATTAATAGACTCAGTCATTTCGTGATGGTAATGGATTATTAAGATATTGTATTCGAAAAGCTATGTCTCAGCTTACTTCATTAAAGTACGAGGTTGATTTAATAAATACATATTGATTAATTGTAATTGAATGTACAAAGTATATTTATTGAACACATTTCATAACTAACACAGGATACCAAACATCAATAACCACAGAAATGAACTTTTGAATTTATTAATTGTGTTTTGTTGCTGTGACTTATAAATTGGATTTTCTTTAACACTCTCCTACAGTCTCTTCCTGTGAATCCCAGACTCTCCTCCCACTCTATTGTATCCGCTGACTCCTCATCCGTTGTCTCAGTTTATCCGCTTTCCCAAACCATCTGCTCCTGAATCCCCGCCAGCTCAAACATATCCTTTTCCTTGTCTCCCTCCCAAGCTCACACAATGGCTCAGCCTCCAACCTCTTCCAATCCGATCCGAAGCCTCACACTCACCGCCGTGGACCTCGCTCTTTCCGGGTTTGTGCCAGCCCTTGTCGGCTCTCTTAACCCAGAGCAACAAACCAGCAGCAGCTCCCCCTGTCCACTTGCCTTCACGCGCTTCGATCACTTCCCCATCCATCTGGAGCTCAAAACCAGATGGAATCCGTTGCATTCCAGCTCAGGAAAACGCCTTATCCCGTCCCCACCGGCACTGCACCATTACTCGGCCCTTCAAGTGGATTCGATCCTCACTTCATTCACTTTCTACATGAATTTCCCAAATCATTACTTGCAATTGTGTTTAAAAACATTTCTCTGCTCGAAAGCGTTGCCCAGGTCAGTTCAACAGTTTCCACCGTTTGATGCAGCAAATAAGCTGGAAATTTCACCCCAGATCCTCTCAAACTGCTGCTTTGGCTCCAGGTCTGATCAGTAATTTCTCTGCTTCCTTTTCTCTCTCTTGCAGTGAACCTGGTGGCGATTGTGATCCTGTCCCGAGGAAAGTGCGGACTCTCCAAATGTATCACTCGCTACCTGGTGGGAATGGCAGCGGCCGATCTCCTGGTCGTTATGACTGATGTCATAATGTGGCGCATTGTTATTATTTATTTCCCAGTTTCATTTTTGACCATTACCCCCGTGTGCCGTCTCATTCTCACCCTGAGCTTTGCAGCCACAGTGGCCTCTGTTTGGTTCACAGTTGTTTTCACCTTTGATCGATTTGTGGCCATTTGTTGTCAAAAGCTGAAAACAAAATATTGCACAGAGAAAACGGCGGCTGCTGTTATCGGAGTGGTGAGTGCACTGAGCTGTTTACTAAACATTCCCTGGTACTTTGTATTTGACCCGGAATATATAATGGACAATGTACCGCGGGGTTGTGTCTGGAAACTGAGTCTTTTCACTTCACCCGCATGGGCAGCGTTTGACTTGTTTAATCTTGTGTTAACTCCTTGTCTCCCATTCATTCTGATTTTGCTGTTCAATGTTCTCACCGCCAGGCACATTTTAGCGGCCATTAGAATCCGCAGGGGATTCCGGGGCCGCAGCAATGGAGAGAATCACAAAGATCCAGAGATGGAGAATCGAAGGAAATCTATCATTTTACTCTTCAATATATCAGGCAGTTTTATATTGTTATGGAGCACAGAAGTTTTTTATGTTATCGCTCTGTATATAACAAATGCCCAGTACTATACGGAGAGTGATATTGAGTCAGCCGGATTCATGCTTCAACTTCTCAGTTCCTGCACCAACACGTGTATTTATGTCCTGACCCAGACTAAATTCAGAGAGGAGCTGAAGAACGGTGTGAAATACCCGCTGAATCTCATTCTTACATTAGTTAAATCATAGAAACATCTGAAGACCTTTCATCCGAAATTAAATTGAAAAAGTCAATCAGAGTAGATTTTCAGGTTTGGTGGTGGGGTAAGACGGGCGGCAGCCGATTGGGCGCCCGTTATTCACCGCGCCTGATTTTACTATCCATTGACATCAATGAGTTCAATGAAGTAACTGATATCAATCAAATAATTCAGATAAATTTCGGAACTACCAGACAGGAATTATATTTTATCCGACAAATGTGGTGTTGTGAAATGATACACGATGTGAATCTAACATGAAATTGTTTGCTGTTATTAATCTGGAAATGATATGATTTCAATATTAAATTTTTAATCCCGAAATGAATAAAATCAAATCCTCCTTTTCGGTTGATGCTTATTTCCCATCACACACACTGCCCGGTGGGATGGACTGAGGGTGAGCTGTCAGGGTCAGACAGCGTCCTTTTCAGTGGGACATTTGTTTTGACCATAACAGAATAATAATGGACCAACACCCGGACCGTTAGTAACAGGTAAAATATTAAGGTAATTTCAAACTCCAGTGGGGTATTCCGGAGATCGTTTCCTCTCTGAGCTGCTGCGCAGCAATGTTTACTCACTGCAGGGAGTTTAATGGGACATGAAGCTGGGCCTGTTTACACAGATCTGTCAGGAAACCTTCTGATACATTTCTGAGACGATCAGGGGCGGGAGATTTCTCACGGCCGCAGCAGGCCAAGGGAATGGTCTCCTGCTCCTCCTCGCCCAGCAAAACATAAGTTAAAAAGAAACTTCTCAGTGTTCTGGACCACACAATTCCCATTGAAAGTGCGGCTCTTCCATCCATTTGTAACCAGCATTAAATGGTGTCCCACGTACGTCATAATACTGTGATTAACATATTACACGTGGCCTGACCGGAAACGCGTGGGTGTTGCTCCGGCCGCTCTTCGGACCCCACCCACGATGGTGGAGGCAGGAACGCCAACGTTTAAGGGGCGGTAAGTGAACTGACACCATTTACTCGCCGCGACCATCCCATTTCCGCCAGACAGTGATATTTAAATCGGCCACTCCTTTCCTGACCTGCGCCCTAGTATCAATCTTCAAAGCACACAAGCTGGTCCATTGTCTCAAACTGCACCGGTTCACAACACGAGGAGGAATATTTTCACCATCGCTGGGGGCTGAACTGGTAATTCGGATCACCCGCCCCTTATAGATCCGGCCCGATTTTAATGTATGCTCCGTCAGTTTACCGCCCAAGCAATGAAGGTGAAATTACCCTCTACGTCTCTGACCCCAAGGTTCGACAGGTGTGTGAAAGACATCAGACAGTGATTGCCAAACACTAACATGAATGTGGGCGAACGGATCCGTCTCTGAACGAGCTGCCAGAGGCAGTAGTAGTGGAGGCGGGTACAATTTTGTCTTTTAAAAAGCATTTGGACAGTTACATGGGTAAGATGGCTAAAGAGCGATATGGGCCAAGTGCAGGCAATTGGGACTAGCTTCGTGGTATAAACTGGGCGACATGGACATGTTGGGCCGACGGGCCTGTTTCCATGTTGTAAACTTCTATGATTCAATGATTCTATGATTCTATTCAGTTAAAAGCTGATAACCCCCCTCCATAGAGACAAGACCCCTTTACCATGTAGTCGAAGAGGGGTTCATCCCCGAACAGCTGTGGGACACAATTAAACGAGGTGCGGCTTACACAAAGGCTCTATGGGGAAAGGCCACTGTGTAAGACTATTTCACCTTGTATTGTATATCATGTCTTAGAAAATATGTACTGTGTGTTGAATTGTAAAAATGGAATCGTAATGTGTACGATCCGTATTTTATTGTTTTGAATTGTAACTGTGATATTTACATTGAACTGTGTGTATCCATAAATGTTATGAAATAAAATATATTTTGAAATACAAAAAAAACGTTCCAATCTCACTGTCTCTGTTGTTATTGGATAATGAAGAGAGTAAATACTGCCAGACTAAAGATGTGGGGAATAACACAAAGAGCATCTATAGGGACTCTAGAGGAGCAAAGGGGTTTTGGTGTCAGGGTACACCAATCAATAAAAGTCTGTTATTATTGGATGGTGAAGAGTGGAAAGTTAGTGCACATGTACCAACAATAACATTGAAGATCGCAATTCCTAGGCTGTCATATCCCAAGGAATAGAAAGATATGCTGATAGGGTTAGATGAAGATGGGTGACAGGAGGCTCATGTCGAGCATAAACCCCGCAATGAACCTTCTTTACATTCTATATAATTCTATTGCTGGCACCAGGTAAGAAATAGGAGAATTTTCTTAATGATGAGAAATTGGGGACTGTACATGAGCAACGGGGCTTAGGTGTCTTGGTACAGCAATCACTAAAAACTAGTGCGCATGTGCCAAAAATAATTTTAAATTTCGAGGCTGTCGTATCCCAAGGTATCGCTATCAGTTACTTAGCCAACTCTCTGGAATTTGCTGATACAATCAGGCCCCACTGCCTCTCTTGCTGGTCCATTCCATCCATCCAGCAACCTCTGCACTAAAAACGTTACATTCAAGCATTCTGCTCATCCTATGCCCCAGGTGGAGAAGACGGATAGTGGCAGTAGGACCCAGACCATCAGCCTCATGTGAATTCAGACATTTCTGTTTTAAATTCAGCTTACTGTATTTGCAGTTTTATTTTTCTTTTTTGCGACATTTCTAATTTTATTTCATTCTTGCACATATTGCATTTTAAATAAATTCTCCAAACCCAATGCGCAGTGAGTGCTGATTCCGGGTCCTTTGATTGACAGCTCTCTCCTCCCCCCGACTCCTGGGCTGAAACGTTCCAACACGTGACATTCTGAAGCGTCACCTGCCTTTGCACGCTGACGTCACGAGGCGTACAAGCAACTCAGATCAGAGGGATGCCGCACATGCGCCGCGCGGTTCCTGTGCCGCGTTCCCTGAGCAACAGGTCAGCGCCGTTAAGATGATGTCGGGCGGGCGATGTTGTGGGCGGGGGCGAGGCCGACGGAGGGAGGGCCCGCATCCGGGAGTGGCCTGAGAGGGGAGATTTTGCGGGGGGAGGGGTGACAGGGGAAGTTACTCGGGGCCTCCAGGGGGCCCGTGAATCTCCACTCTGGCAGCGCCTGGTGTCGAGCTGGGCTCGGGGGGAGTTACTCTGCCGCCTCCCAGTCAAACGGGCCGTGGGTCGGAGCCCAGAAGTGAGCGAGAATCAAACAGCACAGAAAGAGGCCGCTCGGTCTATCGCGGCTGTGCAGGCACCGTGAAAGAGGCAGCTCGGCCCATCGCGCCTGTGCCGGCTCAGTGAAAGAGGCTGCTCGGCCCATCGCTCCTGCGCCGGCTCAGTGAAAGAGCGAGCCAATTAATCCCACTCCCCTGATCTTGCCCCACAGTCCCGCAAAAGTCCTCCCTTCAAGGATTGATCCATTTCCCTTTTGAAAGTTATGATTGAGTCTGCTCCCACCGCCCTTTCAGGCAGTGAATTCTAGGTCAGAGCAACTCGCTGCCTAAAAACATTCTCCTCATCTCCCTCTGGCTCTTTTCCCAATTCCCTTCAATCTGTGTCCTCTGGTTACCGACCCTCCCGCCAGAGGCAACAGTTTCTCCCCATCGTCTCCATCCAAACCCCTCCTCATCATGAACCCCTCTATTAAATCTCCCCTTAACCGTCTCTGCTCTAAGGAGAACAATACCAGCTTTTCCAGTCTCTCCCGGTAATTGAAATCCCTCATCCCCGGTACCATTCTGGTAAATCTCCACCTGAACCTTCTCTGCTCCAAAGAGAGTAATGCCAGCTTCTCTATCCTCTCCACGTAATTATTATTTTTTATTAAATGGGTGGTGCTGGATATCTGGAAGCTGTAATTCGGTGAGTAGAAAGCAGTGGGAGGATAAGTCTGAAGATTGATTTTGGGAGATGGAGAAGACGGCGATCGTGGATTCAGACAAGGGACGGAGGTGGTCTTTGAGACCGTCCGTGCTCTGTTGTATGATCTCTCTGTGTGTCTCTTGCTCCATCCGTTCCCGTTTGTACCTGTGACCTGACTGGCGAAGTCTGTGAACTCGAATTCTGCTGTGACCCTGACTGTTCCTCCGCGGACATCAATGACTTCTCCACCTGTCTGCCGGGCAGTGAACCGTAAGTTTCTGTTCGTGTGTTACTACGTTGGCTCCCGGTCCGGCAACGCCTCGATTTTAAAACCTTATTCTCGTGTTCAAATGCTTCCGTTATCTCACCAACTCCCCCGCCCCCCGCTATCTCTGTAACCTCCTCCAAACGATTTAATCTCCACCGACAACCCCATGTGACTCCACCCTATCATGGATTCTACCCCACCCATTTATCTCCTCCCACAGCCCATACACACTGGAAGAACAGTCAGTGCTGGGACACTCAGTCCTCTTATGTACACAGTCAGTGCTGGGACACTCAGTCCTGTTATACACACAGTCGGTGCTGGGACAGTCAGTCATGTTTTACACACAGTCAGTGCTGGGACACTCAGTCCTGTTATTTTCACAATCAGTGCTGGGACATTCAGTCCTGTGGCGACAGGAGCAGGTCAGAGGCTGGGAATTCTGCGGTGATTGACTCACATTGACTCCCCAAAGCCTTTCCAACATCTACAAGGCACAAGTCAGTGGTGTGATGGAATACTCTCCACTTGCCTGGATGAGTGCAGCTCCAACAACACTCAAGAAGCTTGACACCATCCAGGACAAAGCAGCCCGCTTGATTGGCACCCTAAAAATTCACTCCATTCACCACCGGCGCACAGTGGCTGCAGTGTGTACCATCCACAGGATGCACTGCAGAAACTCGACAAGATTTCTCCGAAAGCACTTCCCAAACCTGCGACCTTTACCACCTGGAAGGACAAGAGCAGCAGGCACATTGGAACAACACCACCTGCTCGAGGTCCAAGTCACACACCATCCCGACTTGGAAATATATTGCTGTTCCTTCATCGTCTCTGGGTCTAAATCCTGGAACTCCCTTCCATATTAGCACTGTTGGAGAACCGTCATCAAACGGAATGCAGCGGTTCTAGAAGGCGGCTCACCACCACCTTCTCAAGGGCAATTAGGGATGGGCAATAAATGCTGGCTTTGCCAGCGACGCCCACATCCCATCATCGAATAAAGAGAAACAAACACACAGTCAGTGCTGGAACACTCAGTCCTGTTATACACACAGTCAGTGCTGGGACACTCAGTCGTGTTATACAATTGTAAACAATTTTACAACACCAAGTTATAGTCCAAAAAATTTGTTTTAAATTCCACAAGCTTTCGGAGGCTTCCTCCTTCCTCAGGTGAATCGTGTCGAAATGACATTTTCGAATCCTTCGCATTTGAAAATCACAGAACAATGCCTGGTGATTACTGCCCGTTGCCAAGGCAATCACAGTGAGCAGACAGAAAGGTGTCACCTAAAAGGCCACCGAATATACAAACCCCCCAAAAAAAGAGAGAGAGAGAAGGAAGACAGTCAATGACCCGTTATATTAAAAACAGATAACATTTGTTCGCTGGTGGGGTAACGTGTAGCGTGACATGAACCCAAGATCCCGGTTGAGGCCGTCCTCATGGGTGCGGAACTTGGCTATCAATTTCTGTTCGACGATTTTGCGTTGTCGTGTGTCTCGAAGGCCGCATTGGAGAACGCTTACCCGAAGGTCGGTGGCTGAATGTCCATGACTACTGAAGTGTTCCCCGATATGGAGAGAACCCTCATGTTTGGCGATTGTTGTGCGGTGTCCGTTCATCCGTTGTCGCAGCGTCTGCATGGTCTCGCCAATGTACCATGCTCCGGGGCTTCCTTTCCTGCAACGTATGAGGTAGACAACGTTGGCCGAGTCACAGGAGTATGAACCATGTACCTGGTGGGTGGTGTCCTCTCCTGTGATGGTGGTATCTGTGTCGATGATCTGGCATGTCTTGCAGAGGTTACCGTGGGAGGGTTGTGTGGTGTCGTGGACGCTGTTCTCCTGAAAGCTGGGTAATTTGCTGCGAACGATGTTCTGTTTGAGGTTGGGTGGCTGTTTAAAGGCGAGTAGTGGAGGTGTGGGGATGGCCATAGCGAGGTGTTCGTCATCATTGATGACATGTTGAAGGCTGCGGAGAACATGGCGTAGTTTCTCCGCTCCCGGGAAGTACTGGACGACGAAGGGTACTCTGTTGGTTGCATCACGCGTTAGTCTTCTGCGGAGGTTTACGCGATTTTTCGCTGTGGCCCGTCGGAACTGTCGATCGATGAGTCGAGCATCATATCCCGTTCTTACTAGGGCGTCTTTCAGCGTCTGTAGGTGTCCATCGCGTTCCTCCTCGTCTGACCAGACCCTGTGTATTCGCAGGGCCTGTCCACAGGGGATGTCCTCTTTGACGTGGTTGGGGTGGAAGCTGGAAAAGTGGAGCATCGTGAGGTTGTCCATGGTCTTGCGGTAGAGTGAGGTGCTGAGGTGCCCGTCTTTGATGGAGATTCGTGTGTCCAAGAAAGAAACTGATTCTGAGGAGTAGTCCATGGTGAGCTTGATGGTGGGTTGGAACTTGTTGATGTTATCGTGCAGTCTCTTTAGTGATTCCTCACCGTGGGTCCATAGAAAGAAAATGTCATCGATGTATCTGGTGTATAGTGTTGGTTGGAGGTCCTGTGCAGTGAAGAAGTCGTGCTCGAACTTGTGCATGAAAATGTTGGCGTATTGGGTTGCGAATCTGGTCCCCATGGCTGTTCCGCGTGTTTGGGTAAAGAACTGGTTATTGAAGGTGAAGACATTGTGTTCCAGGATAAAGCGGATGAGTTGTAGGATGGCGTCTGGAGATTGGCTGTTGTTGGTGTTGAGTATTGATGCTGTCGCAGCGATGCCGTCATCGTGGGGGATACTGGTGTATAGTGCCGAGACGTCCATCGTGGTGAGAAGTGTTCCTGGTTCAACTGGTCCGTGGGTACTGAGTTTTTGTAGGAACTCTGTAGTGTCGCGACAGAAGCTGGGGATTCCCTGTACGATGGGTTTCAGGATGCCCTCGATGTATCCAGAGAGGTTCTCACACAGGGTTCCGTTGCCTGATACGATAGGACGTCCGGGTGTGTTGGCTTTGTGTATCTTTGGGAGGCAGTAGAAGTCTCCCACGCGGGGAGTACGTGTGATGAGAGTGCGTAGGATGTTTTGAAGGTCTGGATCGAAGGTCTTGATCAGTTTGTTGAGCTGGTGGGTGTGTTCTTTGGTCGGATCTGCGGGTAACCGTCTGTAGTGTTCATGGTTGTCCAGTTGTCGGTATGCTTCTTTGCAATAGTCCGTTCTGTTCTGTATGACTATGGCTCCTCCTTTGTCCGCTGGTTTGATGACGATGTTGCGGTTGGTCTTGAGAGCGTTGATGGCGTTGCGTTGTGCTCGGGTGACATTCTGGACTGTCTTCTGAGTGCGGCTGATGAATCTGGCATTGACGCATCTCCTGACAGCTTGAGCATCCATGACCAGCTGAGGGCAGCGACCCTCCGGAGGAGTCCAGTTTGACTCTTTCCTCTTCGGTTGCTGTACCGCAGATCCCTCTGTCTGCTGTTCCGGATCGTCGATTGTCTCATTGGGTTCGCTGCTGAAATCTTGGGGTTTGTGGTAGAATTCCCGGAGCCTCATTCTCCTGATGAATTCCTCTGTGTCCGCCGCGAGACTAGTGGGGTCCATTTTGGTAGTGGGGCAGAAATTGAGCCCTCGGCTGAGGACTTCGATTTCGTCTGGTTGAAGGGTGTGGTCGGACAAATTGACGATAGACTTCCCTGTGGTTGCAACCGTGGTACCAGGGGAAGCTTGGTCGACGCTGGTGGTGATGCCAAGTTTCTCAAGCTTCCTGCTCTTGGTTTTCATGTCGGCAGCGTAGTTCCGTTGCCTCGTCTTTTTGACGGTGTATCGTAGCTGGTCTGCTGTGTCCTGAGTACACGTTGAGATTATGGACTCTATCTTGGTTTCGATGTTGTGGCGTCTGCTGTAGAGTTGGTGTATGAGATGGTTGTGGAGTGTGCGAGAGGTACGGCGGCAGAGTCTCTCAGCGTAATCCGAGTTGTATGTGGACCTGAGTGGGTTCGTGATCTGGAGTCCATTCGGGATCTTGTCTGCTTTCTTGCAGCTCTGTAAAAACGTGATGTCTGTGTCTAAATGCGCGATCTTCTTGGATATCCGTTCCACTGTGAGCCGGCAGTTTGTGGTGTCGATGGTAGCCATGATGTGGAGATGCCGGTGATGGACTGGGGTTGACAATTGTAAACAATTTTACAACATCAAGTTATAGTCCAGCAATTTTATTTTAAATTCACAAGCTTTCGGAAGCTACCTCCTTCCTCAGGTGAACGATGTGGAAATGAAATCCTCGAAATGAAATCGCATTTATAATTCACAGAACAATGCTTGGTGATTGCAGACAGTTTTTTTAACTGCCCGTTGCCAAGGCAATCAGTGTGCAGACAGACAGGTGTTACCTGCAAGGTCTCAGAATATACAAATCACCAAAAAAAACAACAACAAAAAACAGAGATAGAGAGGTAGAAACATAGAAAAGACATCAACTGACCCGTTATATCAAAAACAGATAACATTTGTTCGCTGGTGGGGTAACGTGTAGCGTGACATGAACCCAAGATCCCGGTTGAGGCCGTCCTCATGGGTGCGGAACTTGGCTATCAATTTCTGCTCGACGATTTTGCGTTGTCGTGTGTCTCGAAGGCCGCCTTGGAGTACACTTACCCGTAGGTCGGTGGATGAATGTCCATGACTGCTGAAGTGTTCCCCGACTGGGAGGGAACCCTCCTGTTTGGCGATTGTTGCGCGGTGTCCGTTCATCCGTTGTCGCAGCGTCTGCATGGTCTCGCCAATGTACCATGCTCTGGGGCATCCTTACCTGCAACGTATGAGGTAGACAACGTTGGCCGAGTCACAGGAGTATGAACCATGCACCTGGTGGGTGGTGTCCTCTCGTGTGATGGTGGTATCTGTGTCGATGATCTGGCATGTCTTGCAGAGGTTACCGTGGCAGGGTTGTGTGTTGTCGTGGACGCTGTTCTCTTGAAAGCTAGGTAATTTGCTGCGAACGATGGCTAAATATTCTGAGACCTGGCAGGTAACACCTGTCTGTCTGCACACTGATTGCCTTGGCAACGGGCAGTTGAAAAAACTGTCTGTAATCACCAAGCATTGTTCTGTGAATTATAAATGCGATTTCACTGCAGGGAGTTTAATGGGACATGAGGCTGGGCCTGTTAACACAGATCTATAAGGAATCCTCCTGATACATGTTCGAGATCATCAGTGTCCGCGAGATTTCTCGCTGCCGCAGCAGGCCAAGTGAAAACTCTCCTGCTCCTGCTTGCCCCACAAACTATAAGTTAAAAATAAACTTCTCAGTGTTCTGGAGTCTTCCACCCATTTGTGCCCAACATTAAATGGTGTCCCGTGTACATCATAATACTCTGATTTACATATTACACGTGGCCTGACCGGAAACAGGTCGGTGTTGCTCCGGCCGCTCTTCTCAGGACCTTACCCACGTTGGCGGATGCAGGAACGCCCGTGTTAAACGGGCGGTAATTAACTAAAACCATTTACTATCCTCTACCACCCTATTTCAGGCAGGCGAGGATACTTAAAATCGGCCAAACCTTTCCTGACTACGCCCTGATATCAATCTTCGAAGACCACAAGCTGGTCCATTGTCTCAAACTGCACCGGTTCACAACACGTTGAGGGAATTTTTTAACATCGCTTGGGGGCTGAACTGGTGGAGCGGATCACCCGGCCCTTACAGAACCGGCCCCATTATAATTTCTGCTCCGTCAGTTTACCGCCCAAGCAGTGAAGGTGAAATTACCCCCTCCGTCTCTGACCCCAAGTTTGGACAGGTGTGTTAAAGACATCAGACAGTGTTTGCCAAACACTAACATAAATATGGGCGAATAGATCCGTGTATTCAGTGAAAAGTTGATAACCCCCCTCCACAGAGACAGGACTCCAATCTGAGAGAGGCAGTGGAGAGCTTATGAACGATAATAACATGTTCAGAGCACCAGGGGTGTTCAGGAGAATTATGGTCTGTCAGATGATAGCTCTGCTCTGCGGCTCATGTGCAAATCAAACAGCTCTTGGTGAGCAACATGAAATTACACGTAATTAAACAAATATACTCCAACAATGAGTCTTATTGTGGCCTCATACCCAGAGATGTTAGTCAAGCTGATCCATCGGTCTGACTGACATTCGGTGAGAGTTATCTCAAATGGTCCATCGGTCTCACTGATTTTTCGGTGAGAGATATCTCGAATAGTCAATCGGTCTCACTGGTATTCAGTGATAGATATCTCGAAAGGGTTCTGGAATCTCCCGCTCCACCCCGATTCACAGTACAAATTCGCCTTTACTTTCGAAGGACAGCAGCATACTTGGACCCTCCTCTCTCAAGGTTCCCAGAACAGCCCCGCTATTTTCCCTGCGCATATGAAAGCAGCTTTGACAGGGCTGTGAATCCCCGGGCTGTGATCCAATATGTGGATGTAATCCTACTACATACCGA
The DNA here is from genome assembly GCF_035084215.1 of Heptranchias perlo. NCBI lineage: Eukaryota > Metazoa > Chordata > Chondrichthyes > Hexanchiformes > Hexanchidae > Heptranchias > Heptranchias perlo. Next base: position 1,276,825 of record NW_027139666.1, read on the forward strand.
GACACGGGAAGATCACCTGCGAATGGTGAGTGAGGTTTTCCATCGACTGGAGTCCTCTGGACTTAAGTTCAATGTTACTAAGCTGCAGTTGATGAAACCTCAGTTCACGTTCCTTGTTGTTATTTTAGAGGCAGGGTCCCGGTCTGTGGACCAGGATAAAGTCAAGGTTATCAACTCCTTACCACGGTCCACCGATGAGACCTCCCTGCACTTGTTTCTGGGTATGACAGGATTGTGTGGGGATTTTATCTCTGACTATAGATAAATTGCTGCTCCCCTGTATGGCCTACTTCGGGAGGGAATTGAATGCCAGTTGACAGAGAGGCACATCAACATCATCACCGCCCTTAATACTAGACTTGTTACTGGTCCGATGCTTGCCGCCCCCATTATACAAAGGACTGTGCCCTTCCCCATTTCCCCATCAGAGAGTTCTGTCGCCATGCTTGTGCCGGTCCATCATGATGAGACTAATCCCATTAATTTTACATCGACTCGTCGACAGGGAGCTGAGCGAAATTGCACAAAATGAGAGAGGCAGTGTTTCCACTGTATTGCGCCCTCTCTAAGTCCCTCCACATCATTCGAGGTCAGAAGGTTAAGGTTTACACCCATCACAGTCCAGGGCTTTCCTGACAAAAGACCGAATTGAGGAGGGAAATGTGTCTCGTGCCCGAATCGCTGATTGGCCGCCTTGTCCACCGAAACCCTCGAGGTCCCACCAGCAGAAGATGTACGGAGAATTTTTTTACTAACCCGGATCCAAAAAGGTTTAAATCTCACAGAAAGTAGTCAAATTCCAAATTTGAGCCAAGATATTTATATAAAGGGGTAGTGCAAGGGAACTTCAGATGAGTGTAAATTGATACGCTGCAACTCTGCCTGTTACATCCACAAGCCGTGTAGTCAAATGGAGCAAGTTTGTGGTTTGATTCCAATGGAAGTTGCAGTCCCCTCACTGAGAAGGTTGGGTCTGGCCACGCTGGCCGAGCAGATGCAGGATGTCTCGTCCGGTTGGACAGTACCCCACCACGTGTCGTGAAGTGAACCCTTTCGATCACAAGGCCATCAAACAGTGGACGGCACGGAACGTTTTGAGTGTCCTGCAGGGAAAGGGGGGGTAGTCGGGGTCGATCCGGTCAGTCAGTTCCCCGACCAGACGGTCGAATCCATTTAGTGGAACGTCTCATCGCCGGAACTGACCAACAGGCACCAGGATGTAGCCTGGATGGTGGTGAGAAGGGTCCTCCCAGTGTGGTCTGTCCTGCACACAGCATCTCAGTGCCACCGTCAGCTGCCCTCGAGGTTGCAGCGGGGAGAGACCATCGTCTCTCTCCTGGGGGACTGCCCCTCCCTGCAGAATGTGTGGAGAGAGATGCGTTGGTATCTGTCCCTGTTCATCTCCAACATCTCGGTGACTCAGGACGCTGTGCTCTACGGGCTGTTTTCCACGATGCAAACTGAGACAGATATCAACTGCTGCTGGTATATCATCAATTCGGTGAAGGAGGCCCTTTGGTCCGCCAGAACGCAGCTGGTTTTCCAGCTGAAGGAGCTGTCGACGACCGAGTGTTGACGACTGGCACATTCCAAGGTCCAGGACTAAGTGTTGTGGGGTACATTGAAGCGAGGTGCGGCCTGTGCAAAGGCTCTTTGGGGAAAGGCCACCGTGTAAGGCCATTTCACCTTTTATTGTACAGCATGTATTCGAAGATATGTACTGTGTTTTGAATTGTAATAATGGAGTCGTAGCGTGTACGATCTGTATTGTATAGTTTTGAATTGTAACTGTGATATTTACATTGAAATGTGTGTATCCATAAATTTTATGAAATAAACGATATTGTGAAATATAAAAAAAACTGTTCCTGTCTCACCATGTCTGTTTTTATTGGACAGTGAAGAGTGGAAATATAGCCGTACAGGAAAAATGTGGGGAGATATGCAAAGAGCATCTATTGCAGGCACCAGGTGAGAAATCGGAGTCTTTCCTTCATAGTGGGAAACTATAAACTGTAGAGGAGCAAAGGGGTTTGGGTGTCCAGGTGTACCAATCACTAAAAATTATTTTACATGAAACAAAATAATTTTGAAGATCCCAATTTCGAGGCTGTCATATCCCACGGTACCGCTATCAGGTACTTATGCAACTCTCTGGAAGTTGCTGCTACAATCAGGCCTCGCTGCCTCCCTCGCTGGTCCATTCCATATGTTCATCACCCTCTGCGTTAACAAATGTACATTCAAGCATTCTGCTCATCCTATGCCCCAGGTAGAGAAGACTCATCGTGGCGGGAGGACCCAGACCATCAGCCTTATGTGAGTTTGGACATTTCTGCTTTTAATTCCGAATTTTGCATTTATTCTTTTTTCTTTTTTTTGTTCAATTCTATTTTGATTTCATTCTTGCAGATTTTACATTTTTACACAAATTCTTCAAACCCTGTGCGCGGTGAGTGCCAACTCCTGGTCCTTTGATGGACAGCTCTCACCTCCACCTTGTACCCCCGCCCCCCGCACGGAGATGTTCCTGGGCTGACTCCTCCCATCACGTGACACACGGCAGCGTCACTCACATCTGCGTGCTGACGTCATGACGCGTTCCGGCCCGAGGGACGCAGCGCATGCGCCGCGCGATCTCGGTGCCGCGTTCCCTTCGCAACAGGCCGGCGCCGGGAGGATGATGATGGCGGCCTCAGGCCGGCGGGCGGGCGCTGCTGTGAACGGGGGCGAGGGGAGATCGGGGGGTGCTGTTTGTGGGGGAGGTGGGCGGGAGACGGGGGAGTTAATCGGGGCCTCCTGCGGGCCCCGTGAATCTCCACTCTGGCAGAGCCCGGTCTCCAGCTGGGCTCTGGGAGAAGTTACTCTGCCGCCTCCCAGTTAAACGGGCCGTATGTCAGATCCTAAATGTGAGCGAGAATCAAACAGCACAGAAAGAGGCCGCTTGGCCCATCGCGCCTGTGCCTGCTCTGTTAAAGATGCCGCTCGGCCCATCGCGCCTGTGCCTGCCATTTGAAAGAGGCCGCTCGGCCCATCTTGTCTGTGCCGGCCGTGTGAACAAGCGATCCGATCAGTCCCACTCCCCCCTGCTCTTCCCCCACAATCCCGCCAATTTCCCCTTCAAGGGTTGACCCGATTCCATTTTGAAAGTTATTATTGAATCTGCTCCCACCACCCATTCAGGCAGTGAATTCCAGATCAGAACAACTCGCTGCCTAAACACATTCTCCTCATCTCCCTCAGGCTCTTTTCCCAATTCCCTTCAATCTGTATCCTCTGGTTACCGACCCTCCCGTCAGTGGTAACAGTTTCTCGCCATCGACTCCATCAAAATCACTCCTAATTTTGAACCCCTCTATTAAATCTCCGCTATCCCTTATCTGCTCTGAGGAGAAAAACCCAGCTTCTCCATTCTCTCCCGGTAAATGAAATCCCTAATCACCAGTACCATTCTGTTAAATCTCCCCAGAAGGTTCTCTGCTCCAAAGAGAGTAATATACTCTGTACGCCTCATTGTTATTATTTATTAACTGTGTTGTGCTGGGTTTCTGAAAGCTGTAATTCGGTGAGTAGAAAGCAGTGGGAGGATAAGTCTGCAGATTGATTTTGGGAGATGGTGAAGACGGCGATCGTGGCTTCAGACATACGAGGGAGGTGGCCTTTGAGACCGTCCGTGCTCTGTTGTAAGATCGCTGTGTGTGTGTCTTTTTCCAGCCGTTCCCATTTGTACCTCTGACCTGACTGGCAGAGTCTGTGAACTCGACTGCTGCTGTGACCCTGACTGTTCCCCCGAAGACATCAATGTCTTCTCCACCTGTCTGCCGGGCAGTGAACCGTAAGTTTCTGTTCGTGTGTTACTTCATTGGCTCCCGATCGGGCAACGTCTCGATTTTAAAATTCTCATCCTTGTGTTCGAATCCATCCACGGCCTCGCCCTCTCCCTATCTCTGTAACTTCCTCCAACTGACTTAATCTCCTCTGATAACCCCATGTCACTCCACCCTATCATGGATTCGACCTCAACCATTTAACAAGTCCCACAGCCCGTGTCCACTCTAAGAACAGTCAGTGCGGGACAGGCAGTCCTGTTGTACACACATTCAGTGTTGGGACAGTAAGTCCTGATATACACACAGTCAGTGCTGGGACACTCAGACTGGTTATATACACAGTCAGTGCTGGGACACTCAGTTCTGATAGACACACAGACAGTGCTGGGACACTCAGTCCTATTATACATACAGTCAGTGCTGGGACACTCAGTCCTGTTATACACACAGTCAGTGCTGCGACACTCAGTGCTGTTATACACATAGCCAGTGCTTTGACACTCAGTCCTGTTATACACATAGTCAGTGCTGCGACACTCATTCCTGTTACACGCTGTCATTGGTGGAACACTCAGTCCTGTTACACACAGTCAGTGCTGGGGCACTCAGTCCCGTTATATACACAGTCAGTGCTGAGACAATCAGTCCTATTATACACACTGTCAGAGCTGAGACACTCAGTCCTGTTGTACAGAGTCAGTTCCGGGACACTCAGCCGTCTTATACACACAGTCAGTGCTGGGACACTCAGTCCTATCATACACACTGTCAGAGCTGAGACACTCAGTCCTGTAATATACACAGTCAGTGCTGGGACACTCAGTCCTGTAATATACACAGTCAGTGCTAGGACACTCAGTCTTATTATACACACTATCAGAGCTGAGACACTCAGTCCTGTAATATACACAGTCAGTGCTGGGACACTCAGTCCTGTTAAACACACAGTCCGATAAATAAATAACTGCAAACAAAGAATTAAATCTCCAGGACCTGATGATTTCCATCCCAGGGTATGAAAGGAAATAGAAGTTAGAATCATAGAATCATAGAAGTTACAACATGGAAACAGGCCCTTCGGCCCAACATGTCCATGTCGCCCAGTTTATACCACTAAGCTAGTCCCAATTGCCTGCACTTGGCCCATATCCCTCGATACCCATCTTCCCCATGTAACTGTCCAAATGCTTTTTAAAAGACAAAATTGTACCCGCCTCTACTACTGCCTCTGGCAGCTCGTTCCAGACACTCACCACCCTTTGAGTGAAAAAATTGCCCCTCTGGATCCTTTTGTATCTCTCCCCTCTCACCTTAAATCTGTGCCCCCTCGTTATAGACTCCCCTACCTTTGGGAAAAGATTTTGACTATCGACCTTATCTATGCCCCTCATTATTTTATAGACTTCTATAAGATCACCCCTTAACCTCCTACTCTCCAGGGAATAAAGTCCCAGTCTGTCTAACCTCTCCCTGTAAGTCAAACCATCAAGTCCCGGTAGCATCCTAGTAAATCTTTTCTGCACTCTTTCTAGTTTAATAATATCCTTTCTATAATAGGGTGACCAGAACTGTACACAGTACTCCAAGTGTGGCCTCACCAATGCCCTGTACAACTTCAACAAGACATCCCAACTCCTGCATTCAATGTTCTGACCAATGAAACCAAGCATGCTGAATGCCTTCTTCACCACCCTATCCACCTGTGACTCCACTTTCAAGGAGCTATGAATCTGTACTCCTAGATCTCTTTGTTCTATAACTCTCCCCAACGCCCTAACATTAACGGAGTAGGTCCTGGCCCGATTCGATCTACCAAAATGCATCACCTCACATTTATCTAAATTAAACTCCATCTGCCATTCATCGGCCCACTGGCCCAATTTATCAAGATCCCGTTGCAATCCTAGATAACCTTCTTCACTGTCCACAATGCCACCAATCTTGGTGTCATCTGCAAACTTACTAACCATGCCTCCTAAATTCTCGTCCAAATCATTAATATAAATAACAAATAACAGCGGAACCAGCACCGATCCCTGAGGCACACCGCTGGACACAGGCATCCAGTTTGAAAAACAACCCTCGACAACCACCCTCTGTCTTCTGTCGTCAAGCCAATTTTGTATCCAATTGGCTACCTCACCTTGGATCCCATGAGATTTAACCTTATGTAACAACCTACCATGCGGTACCTTGTCAAATGCTTTGCTGAAGTCCATGTAGACCACGTCTACTGCACAGCCCTCATCTATCTTCTTGGTTACCCCTTCAAAAAACTCAATCAAATTCGTGAGACATGATTTTCCTCTCACAAAACCATGCTGACTGTTCCTAATTAGTCCCTGCCTCTCCAAATGCCTGTAGATTCTGTCCCTCAGAATACCCTCTAACAACTTACCCACTACAGATGTCAGGCTCACTGGTCTGTAGTTCCCAGGCTTTTCCCTGCCGCCCTTCTTAAACAAAGGCACAACATTTGCTACCCTCCAATCTTCAGGCACCTCACCTGTAGCGGTGGATGATTCAAATATCTCTGCTAGGGGACCCGCAATTTCCTCCCTAACCTCCCATAACGTCCTGGGATACATTTCATCAGGTCCCGGAGATTTATCTACCTTGATGCGCGTTAAGACTTCCAGCACCTCCCTCTCTGTAATATGTACACTCCTCAAGACATCACTATTTATTTCCCCAAGTTCCCTAACATCCATGCCTTTCTCAACCGTAAATACCGATGTGAAATATTCATTCAGGATCTCACCCATCTCTTGTGGTTCCGCACATAGATGACCTTGTTGATCCTTAAGAGGCCCTACTCTCTCCCTAGTTACCCTTTTGCCCTTTATGTATTTGTAGAAGCTCTTTGGATTCACCTTTGCCTGATCTGCCATGCATTCATCATAATTTCCCAAAGCTCTCTGTAGCCTATCGGATTCCGCCTGTTTCAGGTCCCCGCCTAATTGTACCCCCAGAATGCCTTCGCCATAACTGGAGTGAAATTGGTTCACTAATGTCAGAAAACAGGTTAATAGCAAGTCGTAGCCTGTTTTACACCGCGCCGGATTTCCTTTACATTCCTGTTCTGTTCTGTAAATTTAACAGTGTGTTATAGAACTGATAGTAAAAAAATAAACGGTGAAATCTCCTGATCTTAAATCGTGCATTAGCAGAAAAAGCTTGTGCGCTTTATCTCCATTTCTCCATTCTTTCCCCTTCCTTTTAGGAAGGAGGCGACTCAACCTGTAACACGGTTTTAAGGGCGGCGCCTATCTATTTTACCCTTCGGCAGAATGGACACTTTCCATGTGTGAGCTCAGGCGCTGTTTGTCCGCGAACACTTTGACAACAGAAGGTGTGAGCACGGAAACTAATCGTGTTCTCAGCGGACATCCACTCATCAGCAATTTACAACCGGGACCACGCGGTAACGATCAGCAGCGGCCACACTCTCTGCTTCTCTCTCTCCGCCCGAATCGCTCGCCTTTCCGGCAAACATGCTCCAGTTGCACTCCCTCACCGTTACCCACTGAGAATCCGTCACAAACAAGTAACCGCTCTGAGAGCTTTCCAATTCAGAGGGCTCCACATCAAACCACGAGTTGATTTAATCCACTGAGCTACCGGATATCGGATACCGCAGGGCTCAGTCTCACTCTCCCGCTAACAGTTGCTCATTCAGCTGCACCACAGTACTGGAATCCTGTACTTTTGGTGTAAAATTGTTACACGACTCAGCAAACAACAGTACAAAAGCGACTTTATCCATTTCCTAATAGGAATACTTTGAGACTCGAGGACTGTGAGGAACGACGAACCAGTCACTCGCTCCTCCACGCAAGAGGAGGAACCCGGAAGCATTAAATAATGTGAACGGAAAAAGAGACTGGGAGAAAATCAGTCGGTCCCCACAATGAAAGTAACAGCACTGAGTGTTGTACAACCTGGAATAACACGTGGATTGGAACGTTGCAAAGGTCCAACATGGCAACGTTTGAATCTGATATAGTGAACTCAGAATTAAGGGGCTAGAATGGACGGCATACCCTGAACAACACCGCAAAACATTTGCGTTTGATTAGAATTTTGGCTCACATCATGGTCAGGAACTCCAATGCTGTGAAGGGGCCTTTTCCCAGTTCAGGAGCTGCGTGCCAGCATCAAGCACTCAAATATCAGGCGCAGCACAGACAAATGCAACAACCAAGTGCCTCAACCCAAATCTCAGAAGAGCGCCACCTACTGTGTCAATCATTTTATTCTGTTTCCCAAAACAACCAACAGTGAGGCTCTTTCAGGGAGACATGGTTCGCGCCGGGTCCTTTCTCAGATTTACGTTCCAGTCAATTTAAAAGAAACTTGAATATTCAGATAATGGCAGCAATTTAATCACACGGAAGTCTGGTATAATGAATGTACACAAGTATGTTTAATCTGACAGGGATATTCAGTTGGCTTACAATTGGGAATGATTAGTTGAAAACTACCCTCTTTAATTAGGACATGGTTGTATGAGTTAATCAACTAATTATTAGTGATTTCCTCCAATTATCTCGTACGGTCCTTCACTTTTCCCAAATTTGGGATCATTCCACGAGAGTTAAAATAAGCACCGTGAGAGATAACTCACCCTGAATTCAAGCACTGCATCGGATTTCCACTAAAGTCGTTTAATTTTAATTGTACATATCATTTAGATTGTAAAATAATGACAATGCACGCTAATACATCCAAAACTCTGCTGCCTGTATCCTACCCCATACCAACTCCCGTTCGCAAATCACCCCTGTGCTCCCTATAGTTTCGCTTGGTCCACCAACTCCTCGATTTTAGAATTCTCATCCTCCGGTTCAAATCCCGCGATGGCCTCGTTCCTCCCCATCCCTGTAATCTTCTTCAGCCCTATACACCTCCATGGTTCTTTGCAATTTTTGTCCAAATACTACTCCTGTCAAGTGTCTGCGGATGTTTTCTTAAATTCAAGGCTCTACATCAATACAAGTTATTGTTCTTGCCTGTCCCACCATAAAGAGCAGTCGCAGAATTTTGTATTTGAGACAGGAGATAAGATCTGGAACAAAAGATTGTGACCGAAGATCGAAGGCCATTCCTCTGTAATGTTCAATGTTCTGTCGATGTTGCAGTTTTCGTCGGCCGTCATGATTCGATTAATTTGACCACTTCCCTTCAGCGAACTGGGCTGAACTGTCAAAATACCTTTCACTAACCGCCACTCTTCTATATATGGTCAAATCTCTTTAAATAAGCGTCTTTACAATCTGGGAAACATTGTATTCAGACATCAGATGCAATACGTCAATGGGCAGCAAAGAACAGAAAGTTTCAACTGGTGATTGGTAATGTGATCGGTCAGTTACTTTCAAGGTTGAGGCTTTCTGTGTGGTTTGATTTAGCGATACCTCCAATCGCTATCTCACTGCCAAAATAGTTGAACAATTGTAACAACTATTGATACGTTTTCACTGCAGATAAATAGAGCTTATAATCACATTATTAACAAATAACACACATTGCAGTCACAGTATCATGGTAGGTAGAGCATAGGAGGAGGCCATTCGGCCAATCGTGCCTTTGCCTGCTCTTTGAAAGAACTATCCAATTCGTACCATTCCCCTGCTCTTTCCCCATAGTCCTGTATTTTCCCTTCAAGTATTTGTCTAATTCCCTTTTGAAAGCTACGATTCAATCTGCTTCCACCGCCCCTTCAGGCAGTGATTTTCAGATCATCACAACTCGCTGCGTAAAAAAATGTTCCCTCATGTCGCCTCTGGCTCTTTTGCCGACGACCTTAAATCTGTGTCCTTTGGTTCGGACCCTTCTGCCGCTGGAAATAGTTTCTCCTCATTAACTCAATCAAAACCGTTCATGATCTTGAACACCCCTATCAAATCTCCCTTTACTCTTCTCTGTTATAAGAAGAACAACACCAGCTTCTCCAGTCTCTCCACATAACTGAAGTCCCTCATCCCTTGTACCATTCTAATAAATCTCTTCTGCACCCTCCCTATGGTCTTGGCATTCTTCCTGAAGTGTGGTGTACTTTCAGTTAGTACAGTGGTACAGTTAGTACATTCAGTGAGCTGTTTGGAATATGTCTAGAAAACTCTATTTGTTTATGTCTGAAATGAATCCTTACTTAACAGTTGTGCCGGAAAAGACGATAAAAATGTTTTCGTGGCCAACGTAAAATAACATGTATATTAATTTTAAAATAGAGCATGGGTACAACAGTAGTGCACCTATGGAGGTGGAGAGACTGAAATGTTTGGGGAGCGAATTCAAGAGCTGAGGGCCGAGAATGCAGAAGACACGGTCGCCAATTTTGGGACGGATGGAGATGGAGTTGCTTCAGAGCGGAGAGATTACAGGGAGAGGGAGGGGCAAGGCCTTGGACGGATTTCAACATGACACTGAAAATTTAAAAATCGAGGCGTTGGAGGACAAGGAGCCACTGTAGGTCAGCGAGCACGGGTGTGTTGGGTGAGCAGGTGTAGGTATGGGTCAGGATACGGGAAACAGAGTTTTGGATGCATTGGTTTGCATTGTTCTTACCCGACAACTTTCCTGCATTCCTCTACTATCTCGACTCAGCTACAATTTAAATTCCATTTTCTTCAAAAAAGGACATCCGTTCACCTACATTTCGTCGTTGCTCGAGAAGCTACTGTATTCCCACAAAAGTAAACCTGTTTCTCATCCCAGTAAGTCTTTACAAACACAACCCAATTATGAACACTGCCGCTACACAAGCAAAGCGTCTCCTCAATTAAGTGATTCGCTCACACAACCACGACCGAAATGAAGAGGGTAGAATTAAAATACTGATAACCAACTGCAAACCAACTCAATTATCGGAGTCAGGTTTAACATATCCGTGTAAATTCATTATACTAGACTTCCACGTAACTAAATAGCTACCAGTTTTGGATGATTTGGTTTGTTTTCATCGGCAGGGTCGCAACCCTAATTACGACCCTGCTCCAACAGCATCTCACCGAAAGAGCCCACCGGATGGCTGTTTTGGGAAATAGGGTTTGTGTGGAGACACTTTGTTGTTGCATTTTACTGTGCTGCACCTGACGTTTGGGTGTTTGATGCTGACACTGAGTGCCTGAAGTGGGAAAAGATCCCTTCCCAGCACTGGGGTTCTTGACCATGAGGAGTAAAAATTCTAATCGATCACAAGCGATTTACGGTGTTGTTCTGAGTTAACAGTCCATTCTAATTTGTCCATCCTGTGATCGTCGTATACTATTTAAAGGTTGCCATGTTGGACACTTGCAGAGTTCCAATCCAGATTTTATTCCAGGTTGTACAAAATTCTGTACTGTTGCTTTAATTCTGGGGACCACCTTACTTTATCCAGCCTCTGTTTCCGGTCTCATGATTTAAACACTTCCGGATTCCTCCTGCTGCGAGGTGGAACAAGTGACTGAGTCGCAGTTCCTTGCACTTCTCAAGTCTCAACGTAGCGCCTCTTAGAAAATGGATACTGTCTCTGTTTTACTGCTGTTTGGTGAGTCGTGAAACTATTTTATACCAAAAGTACAGGATTCCTTGACTGTGGTGCAGCGGAGTGGACAGATGTAAGCGGGAGACTGGGACTGAGCCCAACGCTGTCCGATCTCCGGCAGCTCAATGGAGAGAAGCAACTCGTAGTTTGGTGTGCAGCCCTTTAGACTGGAAAGCTACAGGAGCGTTTACTTGCTTGTGCTCAATTCTCGGTGGGTAACGGTGAGGGAGTGCAACTGGTATTAGTTTCCGGGAAAAGTGAACGGTATAAGGCGGAGACAAAAACAGAGAGAGTGCCCTTTGTTGATCGTTCACTCGTGGCCCCGTTATAAAGTGTTGATTCGTGGATGTCCGCTGAGGACATAATCAGGGTCCGTGCTCACACCTTCCCGAGTCAAATTGTTCGCGGACAAATAGTGTCTGAGCTCAGACATGAAAAGTATCCGCTCTGCCGAAGGGTAAAACAGATAGGTGCCGCCCTTAAAATCGTGTTCCAGGATGAGTCGCCTCGTTAATAAAAGAACAGAGAAAGAATGGTGAAAAGGCATGAAAAGTCACAGTTTTTTTCTGATAATGCACGATTTATGCTCATGAGGGTTGAAGTTTAGCATATTTTCCACTATTTCTTCGAAAAAGCAAATGTTAAATTTGCAGCACAGGGCAGGAATGCACCCGATGTGGAAAAGCGCATTCGGCGCGGTGTAAAACGGGCTGCGATTCGCTATGAGCGAGTGTTACTGGCGAAGGCCAAATTCATCTGGGTTATATCGAAGTCATTCTGGAGTTTAAATTGGACATTGACGGGGACTCAAAACAAGTAGGATCGCATCGGCTGCCTGTTATTCGCCGGCCCGATCCAGGTCCAGGAAAACTGGACGCTTTTCAGAAGTGGCGCAGAGCTGAGGCGCATCACGGAGCGGACTCAAATAACTGATTCATTGTTTCTCCTTTTAGTGTTTTTTGGAACTCAGCGGAGCGTTTCTCAAGGTTAGTGTCGACATTTCTCCTGAAAATAATGACATCGAACAGTTAATATTCTACACTGCTACATTATTGATTTTGATTTGATGTAAATGAAGTTGATTGCTGTAACCGATCGTGTTGTCCTGTTGGTAGCGGGAATGCAAGTCTGCATCTCAGCAGCTGTTATTGCGAAGGCAGCAGGGGAGAAGTCGGTGTTACTGACGCTTTACCAGATCCTTTCTCTGGTGTGAATTAAACATCTGCACACATCAATCCAGGTGGTCCCGGACCAATGCTCCATTTAACGTTAACATTACTTCATTCGACCTAATCTGTATTCCGCTTTGTTGGAAAATCCCAGCACTTGGCATCAGTCATACATTGGCTGCATGAATTGAAGGTTCAATCCGTCTCCACCCCAGATCGCTCTCCTGCTTCTCTGTGTTCTTTATTTTCCCCTTTTCCTCTTGGGTGCCTCCCGCTCTCAGTCCAATAACCCAAAGCATCACTCCTCCTCCGCCTTCCTTCTTACTTTCTATGTTCCCAGTTTGAATACCTTGAACAAGCCGCAGCCGCCTTTGTGCCTTTCTTGGTATTCTCTGAACAGCCTATCGAAGGCCCTGCCGCTCGCTTCATAGGAGCAGCAACCCGAATGGCCAGCGTGCCTGCTGACGCCTAATCTCATCAGCCTCCTTCCCGTCCGACTCATGGTACCATATAGCATCATAACGTTGCACTGCACAGAAGGAGGCCATTCGGCTCGTCGTGCCTGTGCCGACTCCCTTGCTCTTTCCCCATAGCCCTGTAAATGTTTCCCTTCAAATATTTATCCAATTACCTTTTGAAAGTTACTGTTGAATCTGTTACCACCACTCTGTCAAGCAGCGCATTCCAAATCATAACAACTGGCTGCATAAGAAACCTTTCCTCATGTCGCCTCTGGTTGTTTTGCCAATCACCTTAAATCTATGTCATCTGGTGACTTTGTTGAAATGACGGAGTGGGTTGATGAGGGCAATGCGGTCGATGATGTGCATATGGACTCTCAAAACGCATTTGATGAAGCCCCAAATAATAGACTTGCAAGAAAAATTGAAGTCCATCGGATTAAAGGGAGAGTGGAAGCGTGGATGCAAAATTGGCGAAGGGGCAGAAAGCAGAGAGCAGTGGTTTTCCAACTGGAGGAAAGTATACAGTACTCTTCTCCAGTGATCGGCATTAGGACCACGGCTTTTTTGATGTATATTACTGGCCTCAACTTGGGCATACTGGATTTAATTTCAATGTTTGCAGATGATACAAAACTCGGATATGTGGTGAACAATGTTTAGAATAATAACAGTCTTCAGGAGGACATAGACAGTCTGGTGAAATGGGTAGACACATGGCAGATGAATGTTAACTCTGAGCAGTGTGAAATGATACATTTTGGGAGTAAGAATTAGAAGAGGCAATTACCGAATTGGACCGAATTGACTCCTTCTGCGTTGTATTCTCCTATGATACTATGATAGTGACCCTTCTGTCATAGAAAACAGTTTCTCCCTATTTACGCTTTCAAAACCGTTCATGATTTTGAACAACTCTATTAAATCTCCCCATAACCTTCTCCACTCTCAGGAGAACAATCCCAGCTTCTCCAATCTATCCGCGTAACTGAAGAACTCATCCCTGGAACCATTCTAATAATTCTCTTTAAGGCCGTGACATCCTTGCTAAAGCGTGGTGCCCTGAATTGAACACAATACTTCAGCTGAGACCTAACCAGTGTTTTATACATGTTTAACATATCGTCCTTACTTTTGTATCTAAGCCTCTATTAATAATACAAAGTTCCCCATACTCTTTTTTAACGGCATTCTCAAATGATCCTGCCACATTCAAATATTTGTGTACATACCCCCAGGTCACTCTGTTGCTGCACTCCATTTCGAATTGTACCATTTAGTTTATATTGTCTCTCCTCGTTCTTCCTCCCAAAATATATTACTTTACACTTCGCTGCATTAAATGCAATCACTCATGTGTCTGCCCATTTCACCACCGTGTCTATCTCCTCCTCTCATCTGTTACTTTCCACGACATTATTTACTACATTTTCGAGTTTCGTCATCTGCAAACTTTGAAATTATACGTTGCATACCCAAGGATAGGTCATTAATATAATCAAAAGGAGCAGTGGACCTAATGTCGACCCCTGGGGAACAGCACTCTATACATCCTTCCAGTCTGACAATGAACTGTTCACCACAAGTCTCACAATTGTCCCCAGGCCAATTTTATATCCACGCTGCTACCGAACCTTTAATGCAGTGGGCTTTAATATTTCTAACAAAGCTTCAATGTGGTACTTTAGCAACTGCCTTTTGAAAGTCCATATGCACAGCATCAACCGCACTCCCCTCATCAACCCTCTCCGTTACTTCATCAACGAACTCAATTAAATTAGTCAAACACGATTTTGCTTTAACCAATCCGTGCTAACTTTCATCAGAGTTTGATGAAGGAGGGAAGGAGAACGCTCGTGTGGAGCATAACCGCTGGTATGGACATGTTGGGCCGAATGGCCTGTGTCTCTGCTGTTCATTCTATGTAATGTAATTTATTAGCCCATACATTTTCCAAGTAACAATTATTTTTGTCTCAGATTATTGTCTTTAAAAGTTTTCCCACCAGCGACGTTAGGCTGACTGGCCTATGATTGCCGGATTGATCCCTCTCCACTTTTTTGAAGAATGGTGCAACATTTGCAATCCTCCAGTCCTCTTGTATCACTCCCATATCCAAGGAGGATTGAATGATTTTGGCGAGATCTTCTGCAATTTCCAACCTTACTTTCCTCACTAACCAAGACATATCCCATCTGGATCGAGTGACTTTTCAACTTAGGGTAATTCCAAACTTTTAAATACCTCCTCTTTATCTAAATTTATCCTATCTCATATCGCTGCTCTCTCCTCCTTTACTGCTACATTGACAACATCCTCTTCACCAGTGAAAATCGATGCGAAGTATTCATTTATTACCTCAGCAATACGCCCTGCCTCGACAAGAAGGCCGCCCGTTATGTGCCAATCAGTACGACCCCAACATTGATTATGCTTCTGCTATGTAATTATTTAAAACATGCTTTTGGATTCCCTTTTATGCTAACCGCTCTATTCGCATACTCTCACTTTGCCCCTCTTATTTCCTTTCATGAATCTCCTCCGCATTTTTTGTTTTCAGCTTGGTTCTCTGCTATATTATGACTCTTACATTTATCATAAACTTCCCTTTTGCGTTTCATTTTAATTGATGTATCTTTCGTCATCCAGGAAGTTCTAGCTTTGGATGCCTTTCATTTCCCCTGGTGGGAATACAACTACTCTGTATCCGATCCATCTCCTCCTTGAAGTCCTCCCATTGTGCAATTACTGTTTTGCCGAACAATTTCTGATTTCAATCTACCTTGGCCAGATTTATTTTTAACTCACTGAAGTTAGCCCTCCTCCAGTTAAGTATTTAATGCTGATTGTTCCTTTTATTTTCCCATAACTATTTTCCAAACCTGACGATATTATGATCACTGTTCCCCACTGCTCCCCCACTGACACATTCTCCAGTTGCCCCAATTCATTCACCAGAATTAGATCCAGCACTGCTTCCTTGCTCGTTTGCCTGAAAACATACTGATCAATAAAGTTCTCTTGCACACATTTCAATAATTCCTGCCACTCTTTGCCCTTTATTACTGTAATTACCCCAGTCTATATTGGGATAATTGATGTCCCCTAATCACACTACTCGCTAGTTCTTGCATGTTTCTGTAATTTGCCTGAAACTTTGCTCCTCTATCTCCTTCCCACATTTTGTTAGCTAATAGTGTAATCCCAGTAGCGTAATAGCTCCGCTATTGTTCCTTACTTCCAACCAAATAGGTTATGTATTTCACCCCTCAACTACATCATCTCCTTCCAGTACCATAATAGTTTATCTGCTCAATACCGTCACAATCCCTCCCCCCAACCCTTCTTTCCATCCCTATCTTTCCTGATTATTTGATAGCCAAGAATATTAAGTCCGGAATCCTTCCTTCTTTGAGCCCGATCTCAGTTATGGCCACCATATCATAGTCCCACATGGCGACTTGTCAGTGAAAATCACCAACTTTATTTACCATGCTATGTTCTCTCCGAACTCACCTTAGACTGATTCGCATTTGCCCCCTGTATGATCACTCCTATGTGGGACCACATCTTGAGTAATGTGTGCAGTTTTGTTCTCCTAAATTGAGGAAGTATGTCCTTGCATTGGAGGGAGTGCAGCGAAGGTTTACCAGACTGGTTCCTGGGATGGCAGGACCAACGTATGAGGAGAGATTGGGTCGGCTAGGCCTATATTCACGACAGTTTAGAAGAATGAGAGGTGATCCCATCGAAACATATAAAATTCTAACAGGACTGGACAGACTAGATGCAGGGAGGATGTTCCCGATGGCCGAGGAGTCCAGAACCAAGTGCCACATTCTCCGGATACGGCGTATGCCATTTAGAACCGAGATGAGGAGAAATTTCTTTACTCAGAGGGTGGTGAACCTATGGAATTCTGTACCGCAGATGGCAGTGGAGGTCAATTCATTAGATGTATTCTAGAAGGAGATAGATATATTTCTTAATGGTAAAGGGATCAAGGGATATGGGGAAAGAGAGGGAACGGGGTACTGAGTTAGACGATCAGCGATGATCATTTTGACTGGCGGAGCAGGCCTGAAGGGCCGAATGGCCGACTCTTGCTCCTATTTTCTTTGTTTCTATGCTCCTATGTTTCTACGTTTGAACTATTCTTTACTCCAGTGCTATTTGCCTCTCCCATTCCTCTGTGCATCTTGTTTCTGCTCTCCGATGTTACATCCTTGTGCCATCCCTCGAGCAAATTAAATTCAACGCTCACCCACAGCACTAGTTAATCTCCCCGCAAGGGGATTGGTCCGAGCTCTTTTGAGGTGCAACCCCTCCTTCTTGAGTAGATCCCTCCAATGCCATTATTGGTCCCAACGATTACTACCATTGAGATTCTGCTTTTTATCCTCCCCCGTGCCTCCTAAAACTCTGACTGCAGGCCCTCAACTCTTTTCCTTTATATGTCACTGGTTCCCACTTGTACCGCGAATTATGGCTGTTCCTCTTCCCCCTTCAAAATGTTCTGCACTCTCTCACTCACCTCACCCTCGACCACACCATTGGAATCTTCAGTGGATCAATCACCGTCCAACTCATTCCATCCAGAATGAAGGTTCACTCACTAATAAAGCCCTTGTCATCCATTTGGATGATTGAGGTGTTGCCTTGACCTGACTTCGTTTGGAATGAGAATGGCAATACCTTGAACCTGACTGACGCCTCCTCACCAGGTTTTACATTCCACCATCTGACCCATAAATATCCGTCGTGGATGCATTGTAGCCCTGATCACCAAATCACACATTTTCTCTTCTTGAACCGTCTGCTTTTGCCAGCAGCTTACCTTGATCCACATGTCTGGGCTTTCCATTAAATCATAGTTGTTTACCGCCCCCCGCCTCCCTTATATCTATCTCTTTGATCATCGATATTAACTGCAGTGGAGACAGAAATTACCTGGGTGGCGATCATACATTTTACAATTTAAGCTGTTAATGCCAGGTTCTATTCCCAGCACCGTGTCTAACAATGCAACAACTGGCAGAAATGATCAAAGAGATTACAAGTGCAGGGATGAAAATGAGTGCAATGGGGAATGGATATGGTCCTCCCGCAGTGACTCAATGCAAGTAACGGTAACAGATGAGTGAGATGAGGCAGTGGTTTTGCAACATTACAAGGAGTGGAAAGTTAAATGGACAGAAACAAAGCAGATCGGAACATCCAATTCGCTGAAGATGCCCGGCCGAACATTACACTTTCACTGGTCTCGATTTAGTCGGTAAAATCTGCATAACTGAAAGTTTATAATTATATAGTTTATTGCATAGTGAAAGGAACAACTGATTGTTTTACAAATACACATCTGGGAATGATGCTTGAAACACAGCTAACTACAGCACCAAAAGAATGGAATAATCAAGAGGTAATGTCGACTCAGAAATTGTCCCATTGGATTGGTAAACTGCCAATGTCACTGCATTATTTAGGAAAGGAAGGAGAGATAAACTAGGAAATTCCATAGCTATTAGTCTGGTGTCAGTTGTCGGGAAGTTACAAGACCCTGTTATTAGGGACAGAGTGACTGAGCATTGTACAAATTTGAGCTGATGAGAGTGACCCAGCATGGATATGTAATGGGTAAGTCATGTCTAATTAACCCAGTTGAGTTTTTGAGGAGGTAACTAACGTGGTAGATAAGGGATTGTCTCTGGATGTTATTTTTCTATTCGACAAGTTTCTACATAAGACTGTTAACAAAAATGGGAATGCAGGGAATTGGAGACAAATTATTGGCTGGGATATGGAATTGGTTAGGAGGTAGGAGACAGAATGTCTGGATACTCAAACTGGCGGAATATGACTAGTGGTTCCTCCAAGGGATCTATGCTGTGACCTCAGCTTTTCACTATATTTATAAAGAACTTGCATCAAGGAATAGAGAGCTGTATATCTAAGTTTGATCATGACACTAATTTAGGGGGCACAGTAAATGCTGAAGACTGGAGCAGAAATTTGCAGAGACATTAAGTGAGTGGGCAAAAACAGTGGCAGATGGAGTTCAATGTGGAAAACTGTGAGGTCATCCACTTTGGCCATCCGAGTATTTTCAAAATGGCGAGAAGCTGGAAAGCAGAGAGATTTAGGGTTCAAAGTACAGAAATCAATAAAAGCTAGGGACAGAAATTAATTGAAAGGCTAATGTAATGTTGGCCTTTATCTCAAGTAGACTAGAATACAAAGTGGTGGAAGTTATGTTACAGATGTGCAGAGCTCCAGTCAGACCACATTTAGAGTATTGTTTTTAGCTCTGGGCACTGCTCCTCTGGAAGAATATATTGGCCTTGGAAGGAGTACAACGCAGATTCACCAGAATGATACCGGGACTAAAAGGTTAAATTATGAGGACAGATTGCATAGTATAGGCTTATAGTCTCTTGA